>NC_137095.1:10672399-12167399 GCF_951640355.1 Cnephaeus nilssonii | reverse complement strand
CCCAACCCTAACCCTAACCCTAACCCTAACCCCAATCCTAACCCCAACCCCAATCCTAACCCCAACCCCAACCCTAACCCTAACCCTAACCCCAACCCCAACCCCAACCCTAACCCTAACCCCAATCCTAACCCCAACCCCAACCCTAACCCTAACCCCAACCCCAACCCTAACCCCAACCCCAAGCCCAACCCTAACCCTAACCCTAACCCCAACCCCAAACCTAACCCTAACCCCAATCCTAACCCCAACCCCAACCCTAAACCTAACCCCTACCCCAACCCCTACCCTAACCCTAACCCCAACCCCAACCCTAACCCTAACCCCAACCCCAACCCCAACCCCAACCCCTACCCTAACCCTAACCCTAACCCCAACCCCAACCCTAACCCTAACCCCAACCCCAACCCCAACCCTAACCCTAACCCTAACCCCAACCCTAACCCTAACCCCAACCCGAACCCCAACCCCAACCCCAACCCTAACCCTAACCGCAACCCTAACCCTAACCCTAACCCTAACCCCAACGCCAACCCTAACCCCAACCCTAACCCTAACCCTAACCCCAACCCCAACCCTAACCCTAACCCCAACCCCAACCCCAACCCTAACCCTAACCCCAACCCTAACCCCAACCCTAACCCTAACCCTAACCCCAACCCCAACCCTAACCCTAACCCTAACCCTAACCCTAACCCTGGGAATGCCAAGATCAAGGCGCTTACAGGTTCGGTGTTGGGGAAGGCCCACTTCCTGGTTCCTGGAGGGACTTTTCTGGATGGTCATAACCCTAACACTAACCCTAACCCTAACCCCAACCCCAACCCCAACCCTAACCCTAACCCTAACCCCAACCCCAACCCCAACCCTAAACCTAACCCCAATCCTAACCCCAACCCCAACCCTAACCCTAACCCCAACCCCAACCCCAACCCCAACACCAACCCCTACCCTAACCCTAACCCTAACCCTAACCCCAACCCCAACCCTAACCCTAACCCTAACCCTAACCCTAACCCCAACCCCAACCCTAACCCTAACCCCAATCCTAACCCCAACCCCAACCCTAACCCCAACCCCAACCCCAACCCCAACCCTAACCCTAACCCCAACCCTAACCCCAACCCCAACCCTAACCCCAACCCCAACCCCAACCCCAACCCCTACCCTAACCCTAACCCTAACCCCAACCCCAACCCTAACCCTAACCCTAACCCTAACCCCAACCCCAACCCTAACCCTAACCCCAATCCTAACCCCAACCCTAACCCTAACTCTAACCCCAACCCCAACCCCAACCCCTACCCTAACCCTAACCCTAACCCCAACCCCAACCCCAACCCTAACCCTAACCCCAATCCCAACCCCAACCCTAACCCTAACCCCAAACCCAACCCCAACCCTAACCCTAACCCCAATCCTAACCCCAACCCCAACCCTAACCCTAACCCCAACCCCAACCCTAACCCCAACCCCAACCCCAACCCTAACCCTAACCCTAACCCCAACCCCAAACCTAACCCTAACCCCAATCCTAACCCCAACCCCAACCCTAACCCTAACCCCAACCCCAACCCCTACCCTAACCCTAACCCTAACCCTAACCCTAACCCTAACCCTAACCCTAACCCTAACCCTAACCCTAACCCTAACCCCAATCCCAACCCCAACCCTAACCCTAACCCCAACCCCAACCCCTACCCTAACCCTAACCCTAACCCCAACCCTAACCCTAACCCTAACCCTAACCCCAATCCTAACCCCAACCCTAACCCTAACCCTAACCCCCAACCCTAACCCCAACCCTAACCCCCAACCCTAACCCTAACCCCAACCCCAACCCTAACCCCAACCCCAACCCTAACCCTAACCCCAATCCTAACCCCAACCCTAACCCTAACCCCAACCCCAACCTCAACCCTAACCCTAACCCCAACCCCAACCCCAACCCTAACCCTAACCCCAACCCCAACCCTAACCCCAACCCTAACCCTAACCCCAACCTTAACCCTAACCCCAACCCTAACCCCAACCCCAACCCTAACCCTAACCGCAACCCTAACCCTAACCCTAACCCCAACCCCAACCCCTACCCTAACCCTAACCCCAACCCTAACCCTAACCCTAACCCTAACCCCAATCCTAACCCCAACCCTAACCCTAACCCCTACCCCAACCCTAACCCTAACCCTAACCGTAACCCCAACCCCAACCCTAACCCTAACCCCAACCCCAACCCCAACCCCAACCCTAACCCTAACCCCAACCCCAACCCCAACCCTAACCCTAACCCTAACCCCAACCCCAACCCCAACCCTAACCCTAACCCTAACCCCAACCCTAACCCTAACCCTAACCCTAACCCTGGGAATGCCAAGATCAAGGCGCTTACAGGTTCGGTGTTGGGGAAGGCCCACTTCCTGGTTCCTGGAGGGACTTTTCTGGATGGTCATAACCCTAACACTAACCCTAACCCTAACCCCAACCCCAACCCCAACCCTAACCCTAACCCTAACCCCAACCCCAACCCAAACCCTAAACCTAACCCCAATCCTAACCCCAACCCCAACCCTAACCCTAACCCCAACCCCAACCCCAACCCCAAACCCAACCCCTACCCTAACCCTAACCCTAACCCCAACCCTAACCCCAATCCTAACCCCAACCCCAACCCTAACCCTAACCCCAACCCCAACCCCAACCCCTACCCTAACCCTAACCCTAACCCCAACCCTAACCCTAACCCTAACCCCAATCCTAACCCCAACGCCAACCCTAACCCTAACCCCAACCCCAACCCCAACCCTAACCCTAACCCTAACCCCAACCCCAACCCTAACCCTAACCCTAACCCTAACCCCAACCCTAACCCTAACCCCAACCCTAACCCCAACCCCAACCCCAACCCTAACCCTAACCGCAACCCTAACCCTAACCCTAACCCCAACGCCAACCCTAACCCCAACCCTAACCCTAACCCTAACCCTAACCCCAACCCCAACCCTAACCCTAACCCCAACCCCAACCCCAACCCCAACCCTAACCCTAACCCTAACCCCAACCCTAACCCTAACCCTAATCCTAACCCTAACCCTAACCCTAACCCTGGGAATGCCAAGATCAAGGCGCTTACAGGTTCGGTGTTGGGGAAGGCCCACTTCCTGGTTCCTGGAGGGACTTTTCTGGATGGTCATAACCCTAACACTAACCCTAACCCTAACCCTAACCCCAACCCCAACCCTAACCCCAACTCTTACCCTAACCCCAACCCCAACCCCAACCCTAACCCCAATCCTAACCCCAACCCCAACCCTAACCCTAACCCCAACCCCAACACCAACACCAACCCCTACCCTAACCCTAACCCTAACCCCAACCCCAACCCTAACCCTAACCCTAACCCTAACCCCAACCCCAACCCTAACCCTAACCCCAATCCTAACCCCAACCCCAACCCTAACCCCAACCCCAACCCCAACCCCAACCCCTACCCTAACCCTAACCCTAACCCTAACCCTAACCCCAACCCCAACCCTAACCCTAACCCCAACCCTAACCCCAACCCCAACCCTAACCCTAACCCCAACCCCAACCCCAACCCCAACCCCTACCCTAACCCTAACCCTAACCCCAACCCCAAACCTAACCCTAACCCTAACCCTAACCCCAACCCCAACCCTAACCCTAACCCCAATCCTAACCCCAACCCTAACCCTAACTCTAACCCCAACCCCAACCCCAACCCTTACCCTAACCCCAACCCCAACCCCAACCCTAAACCTAACTCTAACCCCAACCCCAACCCTAACCCTAACCCCAATCCTAACCCCAACCCCAACCCTAACCCTAACCCCAACCCCTACCCCAACCCCTACCCTAACCCTAACCCCAACCCTAACCCTAACCCTAACCCTAACCCCAATCCTAACCCCAACCCCAATCCTAACCCCAACCCCAACCCTAACCCTAACCCTAACCCCAACCCCAACCCCAACCCTAACCCTAACCCCAATCCTAACCCCAACCCCAACCCTAACCCTAACCCCAACCCCAACCCTAACCCCAACCCCAAGCCCAACCCTAACCCTAACCCTAACCCCAACCCCAAACCTAACCCTAACCCCAATCCTAACCCCAACCCCAACCCTAAACCTAACCCCTACCCCAACCCCTACCCTAACCCTAACCCCAACCCCAACCCTAACCCTAACCCCAACCCCAACCCCAACCCCAACCCCTACCCTAACCCTAACCCTAACCCCAACCCCAACCCTAACCCTAACCCCAACCCCAACCCCAACCCTAACCCTAACCCTAACCCCAACCCTAACCCTAACCCCAACCCGAACCCCAACCCCAACCCCAACCCTAACCCTAACCGCAACCCTAACCCTAACCCTAACCCTAACCCCAACGCCAACCCTAACCCCAACCCTAACCCTAACCCTAACCCCAACCCCAACCCCAACCCTAACCCTAACCCCAACCCCAACCCCAACCCTAACCCTAACCCCAACCCTAACCCCAACCCTAACCCTAACCCTAACCCCAACCCCAACCCTAACCCTAACCCTAACCCTAACCCTAACCCTGGGAATGCCAAGATCAAGGCGCTTACAGGTTCGGTGTTGGGGAAGGCCCACTTCCTGGTTCCTGGAGGGACTTTTCTGGATGGTCATAACCCTAACACTAACCCTAACCCTAACCCCAACCCCAACCCCAACCCTAACCCTAACCCTAACCCCAACCCCAACCCCAACCCTAAACCTAACCCCAATCCTAACCCCAACCCCAACCCTAACCCTAACCCCAACCCCAACCCCAACCCCAACACCAACCCCTACCCTAACCCTAACCCTAACCCTAACCCCAACCCCAACCCTAACCCTAACCCTAACCCTAACCCTAACCCCAACCCCAACCCTAACCCTAACCCCAATCCTAACCCCAACCCCAACCCTAACCCCAACCCCAACCCCAACCCCAACCCTAACCCTAACCCCAACCCTAACCCCAACCCCAACCCTAACCCCAACCCCAACCCCAACCCCAACCCCTACCCTAACCCTAACCCTAACCCCAACCCCAACCCTAACCCTAACCCTAACCCTAACCCCAACCCCAACCCTAACCCTAACCCCAATCCTAACCCCAACCCTAACCCTAACTCTAACCCCAACCCCAACCCCAACCCCTACCCTAACCCTAACCCTAACCCCAACCCCAACCCCAACCCTAACCCTAACCCCAATCCCAACCCCAACCCTAACCCTAACCCCAAACCCAACCCCAACCCTAACCCTAACCCCAATCCTAACCCCAACCCCAACCCTAACCCTAACCCCAACCCCAACCCTAACCCCAACCCCAACCCCAACCCTAACCCTAACCCTAACCCCAACCCCAAACCTAACCCTAACCCCAATCCTAACCCCAACCCCAACCCTAACCCTAACCCCAACCCCAACCCCAACCCCTACCCTAACCCTAACCCTAACCCCAACCCCAACCCCAACCCTAACCCTAACCCCAATCCCAACCCCAACCCTAACCCTAACCCCAAACCCAACCCCAACCCTAACCCTAACCCCAATCCTAACCCCAACCCCAACCCTAACCCTAACCCCAACCCCAACCCTAACCCCAACCCCAACCCCAAGCCTAACCCTAACCCTAACCCCAACCCCAAACCTAACCCTAACCCCAATCCTAACCCCAACCCCAACCCCAACCCCTACCCTAACCTTAACCCTAACCCCAACCCTAACCCTAACCCCAATCCTAACCCCAACCCTAACCCCAACCCCAACCCTAACCCTAACCCCAACCCTAACCCTAACCCTAACCCCAACCCCAACCCCAACCCTAACCCTAACCCCAATCCTAACCCCCAACCCCAACCTCTACCCTAACCCTAACCCTAACCCCAACCCCAACCCTAACCCCAATCCTAACCCCAACCCCAACCCTAACCCTAACCCCAACCCCAACCCCAACCCCAACCCTAACCCTAACCCCAACCCCAACTCTAACCCTAACCCTAACCCTAACCCTAACCCCAACCCCAACCCTAACCCTAACCCCAATCCTAACCCCAACCCGAACCCTAACCCTAACCCCAACCCCAACCCCAACCCCTACCCTAACCGTAACCCTAACCCCAACCCCAACCCTAACCCTAACCCCAACCCCAACCCCAACCCTAACCCTAACCCTAACCCCAACCCTAACCCTAACCCCAACCCGAACCCCAACCCCAACCCCAACCCTAACCCTAACCGCAACCCTAACCCTAACCCTAACCCTAACCCCAACGCCAACCCTAACCCCAACCCTAACCCTAACCCTAACCCTAACCCCAACCCCAACCCCAACCCTAACCCTAACCCCAACCCCAACCCCAACCCTAACCCTAACCCCAACCCTAACCCCAACCCTAACCCTAACCCTAACCCCAACCCCAACCCTAACCCTAACCCTAACCCTAACCCTAACCCTGGGAATGCCAAGATCAAGGCGCTTACAGGTTCGGTGTTGGGGAAGGCCCACTTCCTGGTTCCTGGAGGGACTTTTCTGGATGGTCATAACCCTAACACTAACCCTAACCCTAACCCCAACGCCAACCCCAACCCTAACACTAACCCTAACCCCAACCCCAACCCTAAACCTAACCCCAATCCTAACCCCAACCCCAACCCTAACCCTAACCCCAACCCCAACCCCAACACCAACCCCTACCCTAACCCTAACCCTAACCCCAACCCCAACCCTAACCCTAACCCTAACCCCAACCCCAACCCTATCCCTAACCCCAATCCTAACCCCAACCCCAACCCTAACCCTAACCCCAACCCCAACCCCAACCCCTACCCTAACCCTAACCCTAACCCTAACCCCAACCCCAACCCTAACCCTAACCCCAACCCTAACCCCAACCCCAACCCTAACCCTAACCCCAACCCCAACCCCAACCCCTACCCTAACCCTAACCCTAACCCCAACCCCAACCCTAACCCTAACCCTAACCCCAACCCCAACCCTAACCCTAACCCCAATCCTAACCCCAACCCTAACCCTAACTCTAACCCCAACCCCAACCCCAACCCCTACCCTAACCCCAACCCTAACCCCAATCCTAACCCCAACCCCAACCCTAACCCTAACCCCAACCCCAACCCCAACCCTAACCCCAACCCCAACCCCAACCCTAACCCTAACCCTAACCCCAACCCCAAACCTAACCCTAACCCCAATCCTAACCCCAACCCCAACCCTAACCCTAACCCCAACCCCAACCCCAACCCCTACCCTAACCCTAACCCTAACCCCAACCCTAACCCTAACCCTAACCCTAACCCCAATCCTAACCCCAACCCTAACCCTAACCCCAACCCCAACCCTAACCCTAACCCCAAACCTAACCCTAACCCCAACCCTAACCCTAACCCCAACCCCAACCCCAACCCTAACCCTAACCCCAATCCTAACCCCCAACCCCAACCCTAACCCTAACCCCAACCCCAACCCCTACCCTAACCCTAACCCTAACCCCAACCCTAACCCTAACCCCAACCCTAACCCCAACCCTAACCCCAACCCCAACCCTAACCCTAACCCCAACCCCAACCCCAACCCTAACCCAACCCCAACCCCAACCCTAACCCTAACCCTAACCCCAACCCCAACCCTAACCCTAACTCCAATCCTAACCCCAACCCCAACCCTAACCCTAACCCAAATCCTAACCCCAACCCCAACCCTAACCCTAACCCCAACCCCAACCCCAACCCCTACCCTAACCCTAACCCCAACCCTAACCCTAACCCTAACCCTAACCCCTATCCTAACCCCAACCCCAATCCTAACCCCAACCCCAACCCTAACCCTAACCCTAACCCCAACCCTAACCCCAACCCCAACCCTAACCCTAACCCCAATCCTAACCCCAACCCCAACCCTAACCCTAACCCCAACCCCAACCCTAACCCTAACCCCAACCCTAACCCCAACCCTAACCCTAACCCCAACCCCAATCCTAACCCCAACCCCAATCCTAACCCCAACCCCAACCCTAACCCTAACCCTAACCCCAACCCTAACCCCAACCCCAACCCTAACCCTAACCCTAACCCCAATCCTAACCCCAACCCCAACCCTAACCCTAACCCCAACCCCAACCCTAACCCTAACCCCAACCCTAACCCTAACCCTAACCCCAACCCTAACCCCAACCCTAACCCTAACCCTAACCCCAATCCTAACCCCAACCCTAACCCTAACCCCAACCCCAACCCTAACCCTAACCCCAACCCTAACCCTAACCCTAACCCCAACCCCAATCCTAACCCCAACCCCAACCCTAACCCCAACCCCAACCCTAACCCCAACCCTAACCCTAACCCTAACCCTAACCCCAATCCTAACCCCAACCCCAACCCCAACCCTAACCCTAACCCCAACCCTAACCCCAACCCCAACCCCAACCCTAACCCTAACCCTAACCCCAACCCCACTCCCTCCATTATTTTCTTTATAATATTTTTTAAATTGATTTCAGAGGATGGGAGAGGGGGAGAGAGAAACATCCATGATGAGAGAGCATCACTGATCAGCTGCCTCCTGCACGCCCCCTACTGGGGATCGAGCCCACAACCCGGGCCTGTGCCCTGACCGGGAATCGAACCGTGACCTCCTGGTTCATAGGTTGATGCTCAACCACTGAGCCACGCCGGCCGGGCCTGGGGAAGAATTTTCATAACAAGGCCAGCCGTGTTTCTCCCACATTCTTTTAGAAGCGTGACCCTGAGAGTCCTGGGTGGGCGCACTTTTTCTCTAGAGGCATCCTCTTCAGCTGCCCCGTGTACCCTTCCTCCTCATCCTTTGTCAGGACCAGGTAGAACTGCCCCCGCTGAGCCTCCCAGGAGGGTTCCCTCCAAGTCCAGCTTAAACTGGAATGGACTCCCCTGGATGGACTGAGGGCCGAAACCAGTCAGAAAGAAGCAGGAGGCGGAATTTCCCCTGAGTGCTCAGCACACTTTTAAAAATAAATTACTTATTGCTTTCTCGCGGCAGTAAAAGCACATTTGCCGGGTTGTGGCATGGGGAGGCCGTGGGGACTGGAACTTTGTGAAAATCAGGGCTTAATATTTGTGACAAAAAGCCATAAAGTCGCGTCATGGACACGAGCGTGCGATCGCCATGAAACCTGCCCCAGTAGCCGAAACGGGGGAGGAGAGTGGAAGGCGGAGCACGTGGGCAGACCTGTGGCTTGGGTCCTGTTATCAGATCCTCGCCCGGAGCTTCATTCCTGACCTTGCCCCAGTTTGGGCCTAGATGCTTCTGTGGGTTGCGGAGTAAACCCGTCGATGGTAACCAAGCCAATCAAATGGAGGAAAATGACCTCGGTTGCTAGGAGAGGGGGAGACGCTGCGAGAGGGATGGGGTTCAGGTCACACGGATTTCAGTCCAGCTGCTGAACCCTGACCCTCTCCCAACCAAACAAGGCTTGTGTTTATCCAGACGGGGAGCGGCAGGGTCCAATTGGCACTCAGTTACCCCCCCGAAAAGAGAGGGTTGCGCCTCCGTTTGCCTTGCTGGCCTGGCCGAGCCGTGCGATTCGTGGTCCCCCAGTTTGTTGACTTTTCTCAAGGGCAGGGCTGGGAACCCATCTCGGAGCCATAAATCCTCCCTCCCTCCCATTTCTGCGGCCTCAGAGGGAGATAACGTTACATTTGATAACTTTCTCCAGCGGTGTTTTCACAAGCACAGGAAAGAAAATGAAAATTTATAGGAGCGGGTTTCCTGGATGCTTCTACGGCTCCTCTTACTGGAGGTTTACAAGTAATTTTCAGCCCAGCATTTCCACTGTCTAGATACCTTTGCGCCCTTTTCCTGAGAGATAAGACGGTGTATGAAGTGCGTGCGTGTAGATAAAGGCTTCCTAATGTTTTTGCTTAAACCCGTCCGTGAAAGTTCCAGTGAGCACCACTTTCCATATAAACTCCATACTTGTGTTTCTTAATATAGAATGTAAATGACAGAACGAGCAGACATGTACAGAAGAGGAGATAAAGATGAAATAACCAGTGTTGTATAGGCTATCTCCAAACATAAAAGTATGCACTTAGAGTGATGCTCATTGTTAATGATTTTGAATGTAAATCCACATTTCAAATTATTTGCAGAACAAACTGCCCTGCCCTTTTTTTTTTTTGTAATTCTTGCCTTTGTATTATTAATGTTATCTCCAATCCATGCTTTCCTTAGCTGGAATCATTTTTTAAAGTGAACTTTTAAAAAATATATATATACATATATATATATATATATATATATATATATATATATATATATATATATATATATATATTGATTTCAGAGAGGCAGGGAAAGGTAGAGTGAGATAGAAACATCAATGATGAGAGAGAATCATGGATTAGTTGCCTCCTGCACGCCCCCTACTGGGGATCCATCCCGCCCCCCGGGCCTGTGCCCTGAGTGGGAGTCTAACCATGACCTCTTGGTTCATGGGTCAATGTTTGACCACTGAACCACACCGGCCTGGCATGACATGCATTTTTTATTGCAGTGTTTGCCACTCCTTTGCTACACATACAGTAGGTTTTGAAAGTCATAGGGTGGGGAGGCAGTGAACAAAACGAGCATCCAAGAAGCCAGGGTAAAACGGGGAAGACCTTCTGGACGCAGTGATGACTTTGCCACGCAATCGAGATTGAGCAAATCCCCTCACAGCCCAAGATGACTACCCATCTCTACCCAATATTTGCCGTATTTTCCGGCATATAAGACGACTTTTTAACCCAGGAAAATCTTCTATACGCCCAGTCGTCTTATACACTGGAAAATACGGTACCCCTTTTCACTGTGCATTCATGCCGGGGAGCAGGGCCCCGGAGGTGGCGTCAGCTTTGACCTAGTGGAAATTATGACCACCAGTGACTGCTGTCTCGGCCCCAGTTCTGTGGTTTCTGTCTCCTTCTGACTCCGTCCTTGTACATTCAAGGATTTGCCGAGGCTGCAAACCTCACACCGGTGATCATGGAAACCACGTTGGCATCTCTCAAGAGTAAGACCTCACCAGCATGGCACGGAGTGACGTGTTCTCTGCCTGCCCGATGCGCTCCCCGCCCTCTGCGCTCCTGGTGGAAGCCAGGGTGTGGCGTGTGTGCTCCTTGGCCCCTGGAGGCGACCGGGGAAGAACGACAGCGTCTCAGGACTGTCAGCCACACCTGCCTGTCTCAGCGCGGTGCCCGGGGTGACAGACGTGGCGCTGAGCGCGTTACTCACGCCGGTGCTTCCCAGGAGGGCGCGGGTGCACCTCTGGTGGGTTAGGGCAGGGGTGCGATTGACAGCCTCATCCTGGAACACGTGCCAAAGCCGTTGGAAAGGCTGTCCTGGGGCCATTGCTGCAACATGTCCCGGGCTCAGGGCTCTGGCAGGGAGCTGATGGGAGATGGCTGCCAAGAAGTGGGGGGCCATCCCTGGCGGCTCCGGGTCCCGGGCTGCGGCGAGCGGCCCTCCGTGGGCGTCAGCCAGGCTTATCTCCTGAGTCCAGCCTTGGCGGGGGAGGAGGAAGCGGACAGGCTGCCTGTGTGCACGGAGGAACTTTCCCACCATTGTCCTGGGACACACACTAGGGGCCGCGTCGTCCTGTTAGTCCAGGCACCGAACTTGAGTCTGCTCTGCTCCGAGCCTTTGGAGTGCAGGGGAAGCGTTTCATTTTGATACATTTGGATGAAGAAGACGGGTACATGGCATGTTGGCTTTGAGGTTCCCACTCTCTAAACACTTCTATATGAAGAGGAAATTTGAGAACTAATGCATGGAGATAATGGTGGAGAGGCTAAATGAGAACACAGAGTCCCTTCCTTGAAAGTGGCTCAGGGAGCAGACAGTAAAGCGGACGAGAGCTGGAATGGAACTTGGCGGGGATGACATGTGCCTTTTCGTCCAAATATCCATTCTTCTGATAAATGGGTATTGATTACCTCACTGTCTGCCAGGCACTTAGAATAGTTAAGATCCACGTCCTTCCTTTATTTAATAGACTTGGTCCTGTGGTAGCCAGCCTGCAAGCTTGCCCTCCTCTCCCCCCCCAACCCCCCCCCCCCCCCGTAATCCTGGTCTCAGGATGTTCATACCCTCGTCCAGCCCCTCCCACAATGGGCAGGGCTGACCTGCGTAACCAGCAGGACGATGCATACGTGATGGTGCGTGACGTCCGAGGCGAGGTTGTGAAAGATGTGGCTGCCTGCACATCTGGGATCCCTTGCTCCCCTGGGGAGCTGGCTGTGTGTGGCGAGGACACTCCCACACGGAGGGCGGAGGCCTCCTGCCCCCCAGCCAGCACCCGCACGCCAGGCATGCGCATAAGCTCTCTTGGAAAATGTTCTGACTTTAGTCCAGCTCACAGATGCCCGTTGCCTTGACTGATGTCTTGATTATGGTCTCGTGAGAGACCACAAGCCAGCATCACTCACATTCCTGACCTCTCCTTGTGTGAGATGATAAATATTTACTGTTGTTTTAAGCCTCTGGGTTTGGGGGTCATTTGTTACGCAGAGGTAGCTAACTAATACACACCCCTTACTGTGTGCCAGGCACTGTTTTAAGACCTTTGCAGATATTATCCCATTAGTCTTTAGAGCAGTGGTCGGCAAACTGCGGCTCGCAAGCCACATGCGGCTCTTTGGCCGCTTGAGTTTTTAGCAAAGGCCAGCTTAGGAGTACCCTAATTAAGTTAATAACAATGTACCTACCTATATAGTTTAAGTTTAAAAAATTTGGCTCTCAAAAGAAATTTCAGTCCTTGTACTGTTGATATTTGGCTCTGTTGACTAATGAGTTTGCCGACCACTGCTTTAGAGCAACCCTTTGAAGAACGTACTGCTGTTCTCATTTTATACAAGTGGAAACTGAGGCCCAGAGATGTGTCCATGACTTTCCCGAAGTCACAGAACTTGTAAAAGGCCGAACCGGGATTTGAATTAAGCGGTCTGGTCAGAGGCCACATTCCCAATTACACCGTGTTGTCCTTAAAGAGGAGCATGTGGTGGGAAACCAGTTGTCAACTCAGGCGACTGATGGAGTTCAGGGTAAAGGACCAGCAGAGGAGTGGACTGGGCTCTGCGTGCAGCTCTGTCACCATCCAGGGTCTGGGGAGCGGGAGGTCCTCGGATAAATCACTTCCCTGAGCCCCCACCCACTCATCTGTAACACTGGGGTAACACCAGCTCCCATTTGGGGATGTGTCCGGGATTAAATGAGACAAGTCATGAACACCCTTTAGCTGGAGGAGTGGCCCGGTGCGCCTGAGTTCCTCCTTTGCAAGGTACTTTGATTTAGCACCGCTAACAGGGACCCCAGACCCCGTCCTCTGGATGAGTGCTCTCTGCCCAGGGGCTGCTGCCTCGGGCCAGGCCTGGATGCTGCCTGTACTCCGAGCCTGGGAGGGTGTGCTCACAGCTCCCTAAGGATACTCAGGCCCGAGTCCCCAAGGGAAAAATCAACTTCCTGTGTCCCTTGACCTTCATTGTTAGGTTGCAGACCAACAACAATGAGCCATTTCCTGCGCCTAATTATACTGTTCACGAGAGTCTACAGAGTAGGCGGTTTGGAACCCCGGCCACTAATTTACAGAGTCGTTGGAAAGACCGAAATGACGAGAGAGGGGGGCTCTGCTGGACCTGTGGGGTCTGCATTGAGGAGCCAGCGGTGGTACTGGTTCTGTCTGGGTGCCTGGAGATTCAGAGGCAGCACCATGAACCCTGGAAAGCGCGGGCGTGGACGTCACACAGACCCATCCCCATCACTTGCTGGTGTGAGACTTCAGACAAGTTATTTAACCTCCCAGGGGTGTGAGTTTTGACCAGAAAACGAGGATGCTGCTGCTGACCTCATTCACTCTTTGTAAGGATCCTTCTCCTTCGTAGCAGTCATGTTGGACAGTTAGTGTTCTAGGCAGTTAATAGGAGTTCAAATTCAGGTAAGAATTTTCCCCCAGAGGAAATCTAGGGATAACTTTAGACCAAAGCAGCGTTGAGGCATTCCAACAGGCAACCACAGAGGAGTGGCAGGCGTGCCTGTCCTTGGAGGTGCGCAGCCGGAGGGCAGACCCGAGCCTGGGATGCTTAGACCTAGCCTGGCTGGGAGACTGGAGAGTTAGTCTTATCAGGTCTGTGTTTCTGACCTTGCAAGAGCAAAGCAGTTATGTTCCCTGAAATCTTTTCTTTAAAAATCTTATACATGCATAAGGTAGAGGGGGAAAACAACTTTTAATATAGTGTAATATGCATTCATGATTAAAAACACAAAACAAGAAAAAAACAAAGCATAAACCTCTTAGCAAGGCAGAAATATAAGGGAACTCTCTTTTTTAAAATATAGCTGTATTGATTTCAGAGAGAGAAAGAGAGAGAGAGAGAGAGAGACCAATGATGAGAGAGAATCATTGATCAGCTGCCTCCTGCATGCTCCCTACTTGGGATCGAGCTGGCAACCCAGGCATGTGCCCTGACCAGTGACCTCCTGGTTCATAGGTCACCGCTCAACCACTGAGCCACATCGGCTGGGCTAGAAGGGAACTTTCTTATTCTAATAGAGAACGTACACTTGTATTCATCTCCTGCTCAGCTGGCGTTGCCTTGGCAACTTGGGATGCCCTGTGATCTGCTGAATCTGGGTAGGATGTTTGCACGTTGACTCTTCGTTTCCCTTCAGGGGATATAATTTAGAGCAAAACTGATGGGTCTGTCTGTCTTTGTCCCTCTGTCTTATAAATCTGTGATTCACCTTGTCATGATCATCTTCTAGCTATCCTGTGCTCGCGGGACTCATTTTCAGCCATTCATTCCTGAGACATAACTATGAATGCCTAATCAGAAATGCCTATGAACATTTAGCACCTTAACCCATTTTCTCTAATAAGCGGTGACTATGCTTTTAAGGACCAGGGAAAAAGAATGCTGTATTTGCATCCTCTCTGGAGACCCTCTTTTCCCACCAGGGCAAGTGCCACAGTGGGGGAGAGCATCCTGCTGGGGGGCTCCCCACCAGCACACAATATGGGGAGCTGCTAAGTTGATGCCGGGGAAGAAATGCCTGCCTCCGGTCACTGGGGTCCCCCGGACCCTCTGGCTTGAATGGCTCTTTGTTCAGCCTGGGTTTCAGGTGGCAGCATGCAGGCGCCTCCCTCGCTGCCTGCATCCTGGGCCCACTGGCCTGCTGTGTGTGCCCCGCTCCGCCAGCCTATCTCTTGGAGCAGTTGAGCCCCAGCTGGGAGTGGAAGGACTGATGTGATAAGGAGACCTAACTGCCGGGTCGGCTCTTGGTCTCAGATATGCCCGCAGGGAAAGAAATGTCTCAGGGAGTTGAAGGTTACCTGAAAGGACACAGAATAAGCGTGTGTTTTTTATCAATTCAGACGGTTTAAATTCTCAGAATGTTAAAGCTGGTCCTGTGTTAAGGATTACTGGTCTAACCGAGGCAGCCGGCCAGCCAGCCAGTATTTACTAAGCTCTTCCTCTTTGCATTTTTAAAAATATATATTTTATTGATTTTTTTACAGAGAGGAAGGGAGAGGGATAGAGAGTTAGAAACATCGATGAGAGAGAAACATCGATCCGCTGCCTCCTGCACACCCCCCACTGGGTATGTGCCCGCAACCAAGGTACATGCCCTTGACCGGAATCGAACCTGGGACCCTTCAATTCGCAGGCCGACACTCTATCCACTGAGCCAAACTGGTTAGGGCCCTTTACATTTTAGAAATGCAAAGTGTGAGTTCCCAGAAGGTTGCATGACTAAAGGTCTTCAGAGCTGCCTTCTTTCTTAACACACTTCCGAGACCATCCCACTGCACCCTGGGGGAGGAATTGACGGTCAATGTTGAGCCCTTAGCTGCTGGGACTCGGGATCTTAGCCCAGAGAGCACATGTGCAGTGGGTGCGTGGTTTGCCCATCAATTAAGTCCAAGTGTACATTCTCAGGCAAAGAAGGCATCTCCCGCCACAGCCACAGTGGCGCTTGTCCCTGAGTATGGGCTGGGGTCCTGTTCCTGGGCAGGCACATCCGGGCATCAGCCCTGGCCCCAGATACCAAGAGGGAGAAACCATCCAATGGGGTTCACCCTGAGAAGGCACGTGAGCGCAGAACTTGCTCAGGGCGTAGCCAAACGAAGTGATGGCTTTGTAGACGTCTGGCAGCAGTTCTTCCAAGTCTATGAAGCCTGCGTACTGACAGCTGCATAGCATACACATACTTAATGCTTTTTCTCTTCTTTCTTAAGAAAACAGTCAGTCGAGAGGTTAGTTAGGTCTCACATCTTCCTGCTCGTGCTGGAGCGCCTGAGCATTTGCCGTGTGCCCTCTGCACTGGGCCAGGCAGGGCTTGCTCCTCATTCTCGTTCTAAGACTGGATGGCCTTGCCGTACCGAGATTTGCACAGAGGCGACCGCAGCTGGGATCTGTGACAGGAGCTAAAGTCCCGTGTAAACCAGATAGCAGTCCCTTTGTCAGAGGTGAGTGAGTTGTGCGGGGCTGAGCACAGCTACTGAGTTAGCTCAAGAGGAAAGATGCTTTTCCGATAGAGGAGAAGGAGAGGTGCTGAGGTTCACGCTGGCGACCATCTTCTGCTCAGATCAGATATATATCTGCCTGGCCCTGTCTTTCCAGTCCCAGGACTCCTTTTTGTCCAGTATTTTAAGGTTTGCTGAGTCAACAAACAAACAAACAAAAAAAACCAGCAGAAAAGACAAACTAAAAACCAATTTCCTGGTCATTGAAATGACTGCAGTGGTTGATAAAGACAACACTCTTTTCTTTCCTTTTTTAAAAAAATATATCTGTATTGATTCCAGAGAGGAAGAGAAAGGGAGAGAGAGAGAAACATCAATGATGAGAGAGAATCATGGATCGGCTGCCTCCTGGACGCCCCACACTGGGGAATCAAGCCTGCAACCCGGACATGTGCCCTTGACCAGGAATCAAACCATGACCTCCAGGTTCATAGGTTGACACTCAACCACTGAGCTATGCCGGCCGGGCAAGACAACACCCTTTGCAAAACGTGAGGTCAAGTATCCCAAAGGGCCAGACCCAGTGAACTTAATAGATAGGATCCTTACTGACTAAGTCCTCTTCATTCAGCTACTACATCTAGTGGTGAAGTTCCCTCTAGAGAAATTGCCAGTGAAGACACCTGTCTAAGCCCCTCATCATCATTCTTTTTTTTCTAAACATATTTTATTGCTTTTTTACAGAGAGGAAGGGAGAGAGATAGAGAGTTAGAAACATTGATGAGAGAGAAACATCGATTAGCTGCGTCCTGCACACCTCCTACTGGGGATGTGCCCACAACCAAGGTACGTGCCCTTGGACCGGAATCGAACCTGGGACCCTTCAGTCCGCAAGCTGACGCTCTATCCACTGAGCCAAACCAGTTAGGGCCCACATCATTATTCTTTTAGCAACAGCTCCCTTTACTTGGTCCCTGATGTAGAAGGCTGGACTCCTTGACGGAGATGAAATAATCTCCAAAGGAAGTAGCAGAAGGGCCCATTAAAGGATGGTTTGGGAATTGTGCTGCACTGAGTTATGTCACTATCCACGTCATAGCATACCCATCCAGCCTCGTGTGCATTGTACAAGCGTTTATTTAGGAACGGAGCACTCCAGCAGCTGACACGCGAGAGGACTGGAGTTTGTCTGCGTTAAAACACTCCAGACAGCGTCATTCCTCATGGCTTCTTGGTAAAGGCCTGATTCATGCCAGACGCTGCGTAGAAGGGAGATACTGTTTGCCCTCCTAGAACCTGTCTGGTGCATGTTCAAGTTGGGCGGATCATATATACACACAAAGTATGCAGTCATTGTTTCGTAGGGAAAAGGCAGTGGCGTTCAGTCACTGCGGATTTGGAGCCGGAGCTGACATGTGTTGGGTACAAGGCTGCAGTATTGAGGCTGGGAGGTCTCTCGTAAGTTGACTCGATGAAGACCCCCAAGGAGAAAGAACCAGAGGGCTTGTCAGAGGTGGTTTAAGGCTCAACAGAGCCAGGGGCATCCTTTTGAAAAGGTAGAAGGTGGAGGGGGTCTTGCCTCATGACGGGTCACAGAACCGCTCGGGGGCATGTGCACACTAGTGGCATCGGGAAGGCAGAGAGGCGTACGGAAATGGGACTGTTTTCATTGGTGGTAAGAACCCCGCAGAGGGTTTAGGCCAGGCGTCCTCAAACTACGGCCCGCGGGCCACATGCGGGTGTTTTTGCCGTTTTGTTTTTTTATTTCAAAATAAGATATGTGCAGTGTGCATAGGAATTTGTTCATAGTTTGTTTTTTTAAACTATAGTCCGGCCCTCCAACCATCTAAGGGACAGGGAACTGGGCCCCCTGTTTAAAAAGTTTGAGGACTCCTGGTTTAGGACCTCAGGATCAGCAGTCTTCGCTGAAAATCAGAACTGGATGTGGGTGGAGGAGGGAGAGCGCCGCGTTTGTTTCTCCTGTTGTGTAATGTTTCAGGCATCACCGCTTAAATGTGTTAACATAATCCCCAAGGCATAAAACCAGGGTGGCTTGAAGTTAATATGAGTATTTTACCCAAGGATCTAAGCTCTCCTGCTTGGCAGGGTAGGAGCTCAAAAAGAGTGCAGGTTTATTTATTTTCTAAATCTTTAAAAAAATACTTTTATTGATTTCAAGTTTATTGTCTAAATCTTTAAAAAAATATTTTTATTGATTTTTATTTGATCCTTTCCTCTGATTTCACAGAGGAAGGGATAGGGAGAGAGAGATCGAAACATCAGTGATGAGAGAGAATCATTCATTGGCTGCTGCTTTGCACGGGCCCCTACTGGGGATCGAGCTCTTTAAAGTCAGGAGTGTTAACACGGGTTTTGTATGTGTTTAGTGAGGATAAAGTAATATTTATGAAGTACCTAGCTGATCGGCATGTACAATAAGATGTAGTTAGGGTATTTCTTTGTAAACCTTTGACCTGTCTCTGAGCTACTGATTAAAATAACCCAGATGGATTTTCACAGGTTTGGAGAATCGACGATGACACTGAAATCATGAATTGGGTTTAAAATTCTGGGTTCAAATTTGTTACACATAAGGATTATATCTAACAGCTATAGGCGGTGTTCTCAGCGGCGTTGGCAAATGTGATCATTATGCATCGGAAGCAACAATTAGAACTAAGAGCATTGATGTGAATGTAAAACGGAAACCAACAGCGAATCTGGTCCAAAAGCAAATGTGCTTTTTGAAAGGATCAGTTGTGGTCAAGTCAGCAAAATAAACTCCCTGCCCACCCCGAAGAGCATGCTTCCGTGGTAGGGGCTTTATCTGAAAAGACCGTGTGGCTTTCTGAGGTGGGAAATGGGTTTGTACTTCATCATAGACCAAGTGACTTGTAGGGAGAATGAAAAATGTGTTATGCTGACACCTTTTCCATTGAAGTGACACTTGTTTACGATGACATTTCTCATCACCGACTTGTTTTTCCCCTCAGTGACCCCAGCCGCCCCCCACGTTCAGGTCCAGGGCTGCCGTGTGCCCCGATGTTGGCCTTTGGCGACCTACTCGCTCAGTTACGGCTAGGAGGTCGGCGAGCCTTGAAGCACGGCCATCAGAGTGTTTTCCAGAGGAACAGCTCAGGAATGGAAATAAGCAGCCGGCAGCTCTGCCGGGGCTACGGCCCAGGGCACACGGCTCAACGGCGGAACAGATAACGCGAGCGCCCTGGCGCTGCCCGTCTCCCTCTTCCTGCCACTCGGGGACCGATGGGCGGCTCGGGCTCTGAGCGCCGCCCTGGGCTAAACGAATGCCGCGAGCCTGCTCAGCCTCCGCTGAGCGCCGGGCAGTCGGTGAGGTCTCAGCAGGACCTGCTGCTCTGGGGCAGTCTGGGCAGTCCATAACCAGGCGCTGGCCCATCAGGGAGGGGGCGGCCTCGGCACCAGACCAGCCTTAGGATTTGCTCTGCCCTTGTGTGACCTTGGGCAGGTCACCAGCTACCGCAAGTCTCACTTTTCTCCTCTGGTGGAGTCACAGTCCCCGCCGTCACGTGTTCGCAGGGATGTTCTGACGTCTGTCATCTACTCCCAGCTCCCTAAACGTTAGAGCCCGGGCCTGTGGAGCAGGAATGAGGGTGAAAGGGAAAGAAGCGGTCTGTGTGAGGGGAGCAATGCCAAGCTGGCCCCCCAAATGCTGCGTCCCTTCCTTTCCTCCTGATGAACTCGGGTGTGCGAGGGATAGGACAAGAGGGGCGTGTGTAAACCGTGTGCATCCCACACCACCTTTCCACATCCCCGTGCTCATGGAGCGGGGCCTGGGCCCAGGGCTTCTGGAGACCCGTCCTGTGGGCTGGACGCTTCTCCACTGCTGGATGCTTCTCCCCGGCCTCCACTGCTTCGCTCTCCACTCCCAGCTTCACCCCGCTCTTGACAGCTACGGAGGCAGGCCCATGGTGGACGGGGGAGCAGCTGCTTTGAGCTGGCAGACCACTGTGGTACTTGGTACCCCTGCTTTCCTTTGTACCCCCAGCACGGACCACAGGATCCCAGAAAATGTTGGTTGAGTTATAGGGTGCTAATGTACAGAGTGGGTGCTTCAGTGTGGTAACCTCTCTGGTCAGTGTTTCCTCGAAGTGTTTCAGATATTACTCTTGGAAGGGGCTCCATTGAAGCAGCCACAATACAATACATGGCCTTGATAAAGATCCCTTTGGGGGAATGGCGCTGCATATTAAAGGCCCTGAGAAGTCCTGCACAGGAAACCGGTGTGCCTTCAGTCAGCCTGTTTCCCAGCTTCACCCGGTGTAGGAGGCTTTTTTCACTTCTTCCCAGGATGTGCTTATGGAGAACTACTAATCACTGGCGTATTGGTGGGTATTCGTCTAGAACAGTGGTCGGCAAACTCATTAGTCAACAGAGCCAAATATCAGCAGTACAACGATTGGAATTTCTTTTGAGAGCCAAATTTTTTAAGCTTAAACTTCTTCTAACGCCACTTCTTTAAAATAGATGCGCCCAGGCCGTGGTATTTTGTGGAAGAGCCACACTCAAGGGGCCAAAGAGCTGCATGTGGCTCGCAAGCCGCGGTTTGCCGACCACGGGTCTAGAAGCATAAATCTCAGACATCTTTGTGTAATTGCGGGGCTCTGTGTAGGCGTTTGCTTCCTTTAGGAACTAGCGTCCTTGCTTGGCTACTGAGCACATTGCATGTACTCCTTGCGCACAGCTCTGTTGCGATGCCAGGGGGAACGGGGCACTTGGCTAGACGTACTTTTCCTCTTCGGAAAGCCCTGTTGATCTCTGCACGATGACACCTTAGCTGCCTTCGGCCCCGCTGTGCATTATGGGACGAGACTCCCAGAGGCAACCCTGGTTATGTTAACAGCTATCCCTACTTCAAGATCGTGCTCGCAGGAGGGTGTCGGCGAAGGGCTTGGACTTGGCCACACTGACTGAGTCTAACTCCTGGGCTTGCCCCACGCAGCTCTGCCACCTTGGGCAGGATGCTGGACCTCTCTGAGCCTCCGTTTCTCACTCTGTCGAGGGATGTAAAAATAGTGCTTACCTAATGGGCAACAGAGGCCCGGCCGGCATTGAGTTGGACACTGTATGCCAAGGTGAGGTGTTTAGGTCCTCACCCACACAGAAACACTGCTGACCAGGCCTCATCGGACCGCCCCGTACCTCGAGGGCACAGCAGGCCTCCGGAGAGCACGCCCGAGGCCCCCACATCCTTTCTGTACCTCGAGGGCACAGCGGGCCTCCGGAGAGCACGCCTGAGGCCCCCACATGGCTCCCAATGCAGGCAGTGGCTGCGTTTCCTTTTCTTTCTTAAATATATTTTTATTGATTTCAGAGAGGAAGGGAGAGGGAGAGAGAGAGAGAAACATCAACGATGAGAGAATCATTGATCGGCTGCCTCCTGCACGCCCCCAACTGGGGATGGAGCCCACAACCTGGGCATGTGCCCTTGACTGGAATCGAACCCGGGACCCTTCAGTCCACAGGCCGACGTTCTGTCCAACTGAGCCACACCAGCCAGGGCTGCATTTCCTTTTCTCTCCGTGGCGGAGGAGACGCACGTGGGGCAAAGTCAGTGCCCTTGTTGCCGCCGAGGGAGAAGAAGGGAAAATCAGGAGCCCAGGGCAGCTTCCCCGGGTCTCCCCCAGGTCGCCGGCTGAGTGGGCAACGGGCCACCTGCCGGCTCGTTTAAGCACCCCTCGGGTTGGAGCCGAATGCCTGGGCACGGATGTGAACGTGGGCACAGAGAGGCGGAGAAAGAGCTGGAAGGAAAAGGGGCCCTCTCTGCAGGGCTGCCTGGGCGGCAGTGCCCACCGACTGGGGTCTCCTTCCAGGCCTGGAGTTGAAATGACAGCCATAATTTATCGCTGTTATGAGCACTGGACTGCGCTTGCCCCGGGCTCTGCAAACACAGGAAGGCAGCCGGGCCTGTTACAAGTGCTGTTCAAACAGCACAAAGAAATGAGGCCGGCGGTCAGAGCACAGGAGGAAGCGGCCCTGCCCTCTCCTCCACTGAAGGGCCGGCCTGGCGCCCTGGGCTCTGCAGGAGGCAGGAGGGGGCAGGTGGGTTCCGACCCAAGCATTCTGGGAATTCCGCACCGTGGCCTGAAGGAGGAAGAGGAGGATGAGGGGGAGGAGCCAGTTTGGCTCAGTGGTAGAGCATCAGCTGCAGACTGAAGGGTCTCGGATTTGATTCCCGGTCAAGGGCACGTACCTCAGTTGCAGGCTGGATCCCTAGCTCAGGTCGGGGTGCGTGCAGGAGGCAAACAGTGGATGTCTCTCTCTCTGTCTCTCCCCTTCCCTTCCACTCTCTCTAAAAATCAATGGGAAAATATTCTTGGAGGAGTATTAAGAAAAGAACGCAGAAGGTCACCCACTCAACACCTTGTTTCATGGGCCGAAGAAGGACAAGGAACAGACGAGAAAAATCCAAGGTTAATAGGGAGCCATACAAATAACACCTAAGTGTCATTTTCAAAGGAGTGAGAGAGCTGCAGGGAGAAAAGGGACAATGAGGCTTATGATGTGGTTATTGGAGCTGATTCCTCAAAGGTCCTGAGGATTGTAAGGAATGTCATTTCCATAGAGCTGGGGGGTCTGGGATGGGGGGGAGGGGGAAGGGAAGTAGATAGCAAAAGGAAGCAGAGGGTCCAATAAATGTCCAAAGCTGTCAGTGGGACCAGATCCTGTTGGTGGGGAGGAGCTGGGGGGTTGGACGCACTGGGGAGCAGAGGGGTCCTGCAGGAAGCATGGTGTAGAGAAGGGGGAGAGGGCTGCCCGCAAGGAGGAGTGTGTCCCTAGAGGACATTCCCGTTCTCAAAGACAGCGCAGGAGGATGGGAGTCCAGGTGGATCCGTGGGGGTGCAGAGGACGGCGAAGGGGTGCTTGCACCTGATGGCCACTGTTTTAGGAACAAGCACAGCGGGCGATGGCTGTGGGGGGCAGGAAAGGGTGAGAGAAGGCATGAGGGGGCGTTTGGGGACGAGGAGTTCCTGAGTGATGCTCTGGAGGATTGGCTCCAGAATTAGCGAGCAGAGAGTGAGGGGGCGACTCCTCGGGCTGGAGAATGCTCACGGGGACCCCAGCTGGGGTTTGGTCCAACACACCAGGCCGGAAGGCTGGAGGCTTCCAGAGGGGTGAGCTGTCTGGGACACGCAGGAGCCAGCTGACGTGCAGAGGGAGGCCCCAAACAGTAAGAGGTTGGAGGGCGGCTAAGGAGGTGATGGTGGGGAGGGCTGGGTCACACTGGCAGGGGAGGGTAGCTCTAAACCGAGGCCACAGAGCTGGAGCAGGGGGTGGTGACATGGGTCAGGCTGGACTGTGGCTCATGCAGAGCCCGGCGTGAAGGATGGAGGCCTTTGGGACACTGGGAAGAACAGGTGCTGGGCGGGGCCTGGGGAGGGGGAGGGGAGGGCCCTGGGTGGGAGCCAGGGGTACACTGTGGGCTTAGAGGCTCTGCTGGGGAGCAGCCCTGCGTCTGTGAACCCCAGGCTGCCTCCCTGCGGATGGTGCCTGTGCCACTGACCAGCCCTGTGACCTTGGGCAGACTCTGCCCTTGACCTCATTCTCGAAGCCTCGGTTTGCTCATGTAGAACTCGGGATAAGGAGAGTGCTGATCACATGGAATTCAGAGCCAGGTCCCTAAAGTGTGTAGCTTGTCATTGTCTGGTGTCCACTAAATGCTACCCCCCCCCTTTTTTTTTTTTTTTGCTTAGGGATTTCTTTTTATTTATAAACTCTGTTCATCACTGCCATGGCCAAGCCCTGCCCTAGGCCCCGGTGAGCCGGTGGTGCTCACAGAACAGCAGGAAGACATGAGCTGAGCCTTGAGGGGGTGATCGAGAGTTTCCTGACAGAGATCGGGGGGGGGGGGGGCAGAGGACGATTCTTCTATGAATCACCCTCCTCTTGAGGCCCGTGGGACAGTTTCCAGATTCTATCCAATGGCAGAGTGTCATGAGCAGGCGGGAAAGGGAGGGCTTTGTCCTTTGGCGTGAAAATGACCTCCGACCCCTGTCCGGGTGAGCCCCACACCGAGCTTGCCCCTGGCGCCAGGGGAGCCTGCCATGTCACGTGGGAAGACAGCCCGCTGCTCATGGGTGGCTCCGCTTTGCCTGGGTGCCTTGACAGGGTGCCCAGGCCTATAGTTTGGTGACGCCCTGCCCAGGTGTGGCTGAGGAGAAGGGGTCCCAGTGGCCTTCATGCCGGGCCGGGAGACCTGTGTCTCCCCGGTGCCAAGGCAGGGGCAGGGATGCAGGCCCCTGAGAACGCGTGTTCCCACAGAGCTGCCGCCCCCGTGTCGCTGTCCTCCCCGGGATGAGGCCCAACTACAAGGAGGGGACAGGTGGTCCCAGAGGACGGATGCCTGGGAATAGAAATAAGCCACATTCTCCCGTTAGAGGGCGGGACGTTTTTTAAGCCCTGAGTCTGGGGTTAGTCCCAGGAGGGCAACACCTTGGTGGGGGAGAGCCAAGATAAATAGTCCAGGGTAAGAGCCCCCGGTAAGGAGTCACCCATGAAACCATAAGGAGCTCAAAGGCCTTAGCCCACTCCCTCTGCACTAGGGGCGGATCTGAGACGCAGGAAGAGGCTCTTGCCTCGTAAGAATGGTTCTGTGAAAAATGCATTCTTTTCGCTTTATTACCAAGCGCCTGTGAGAAGAGACATAAAACTAAATTTGCTCTTTTGTATATGAATTCATCCATCAATTATTTACTCCCAGCATCTGTCTTTGAGCCGCGCCCCTTGCCGTCTGCACAGCCAGGACGGCAGATGTGCAGTTAAAGGCCACTTTGCTGAGGGGCGCGATACATACACGAGAAAGGGAGACAGTCCGTCAGGGGGAGCTGCTTGCTGACATTGAACCAGGTGGCTCCAGAGCCGGGGCCTCAGGAGTTGGCAGGAGGCTGCCGAGGAGGAAGGGACCCTGGGCAGGGGGAACAGGCAGGCTGTTCTGCTCTCAGGAGAAGCATGGATATGGGTCTGGAGCAGGGCCTGAAGCGAATGTGATTCCTGAAAACAGCCAGGAGTCGTGGCATCACTGCCTAGATGGTTAGCACAACAGCCGGCTCATTTTACAGGAGAAGAGACCGTGACGTTGACATTGACTGGTTTGCCCAGCCAGCGTCACACGAGTCCGGAGGAGAGCTGAACCGGGACCCTGATGCGCTCTGTGGGGCGTGGCTCCGTCAAGTGTGACAGGACGGTGCTCAGGGCCCTCAAGGGCTCCTCGAGCCCCTCCGCAGCCTCCCGAGGATAAGACTCGGCCTCCATGGAACCTGCCTTTCTTTACAGAACTTGCGAGGAAAAGTCCAGTAGCTGTTTGTGTCCCGAATGGCCATATCTGTGCAAAACAGCTAGCCTGGTCATGCTTTCAACACCAGGGGATTGAAATTTTTAAAAATTGCAAAATTCACTGCATTTTAAAAAATTCTTTCTTTTTTTCATTTTTTGGTAACAATAGGTCAGGGAAAGCCTGTGTGGGGAGGTGACACAATGATGTGAAGGGAGTGAGCCCAGGAAATATCAGGAAATCCCAAGTATAAAGGCCTTCCCACCCACCGATTCACCCATCCACCCATCTATCCATCCATCCACCCATCTATCCACCCACCTATCCACCTGCCCACCTTCCCATCCATCCATCCATCCATCCACCCCCGCCACGTACCTATCCTTCCTTCCTTTCATCCATCCATCACCTACCTACATGTCCATCCATCCATCCACCCACCACCCATCTTTCCACCCATCCATCTACCTATCTATCCACCCACCTATTCACCTGCCCACCTTCCCATCCATCCCTCCCTCCCTCCCTCCCTCCCTCCCTCCCTCCCTCCATTTATCCTCCAAATGGCATGTCCTCAGGGCTTAGCACCTGAAAGTACTAGATGTCCTACAACTATTGAGACTAATTGTTACCCCTTAAATATATATTGTTAAAAGTTATTTTTCTTTTGAGCTTTTTTTGCTATATGAGAGTTTCAAATGTGTTTTTTGTTTTGTGTGCTGAGTGAGTTTTCACTTCCAAGAGATTTATAATTCAAGAAGCATTTAAGGACACGATTCAAAGGCGAGCCATGCCGGTCAGTCCCCCCTTACGTCTTAGGTTCTTGTTTGAAGGCGGTGGGTGATAGTTCATGGGGTTCTTCTGAAGATTGTCGGGGCGAGCTGGCACCCATGCCGGTGGCAGCCACCAGTGGCTGGGGAACAGTGCTGGGCACGGGGCGAGGCCCTGTCCATCCTCAGTTTCTAACCTCTGACATAATTCTGCAAGGCCGGTCCATCCCATGCGTTGTGGGAGGGGAACTAGCCTCGGGTTAAAGTCACTGTCAATTCTCTTCCTCCCTGACCATTCCTGTAGCGGTCTCCCTTCATTGCTCCGAAACCGGGGTGACGTGAGACTGTCTTCTCAGCCAGCAAAGGAGAAAGAACCTTCTAGGTTATCCTGTCCGCGCGTGTCTGCTATCTGTCTTGCCAGTGCCGTGTGATTCATCGTGCAGCGGGGAGCTAATGTCTCCCAAGGGCCCGTTGCCAGCGGAAAACGCTGCAGGAATAGGACAGGGGTTTGTAAGTTACTTAACAGGTTTTATGAACTGTTAATTAGCTCATAAAGGCGTTTTATTGGGCTAAGGTGACCTGTCATAGGCTCGGACTGGTGACACAGCTCCGAGCTTTGGTGTGGTTCTTTGCCCCGCCCGTGTCTAAGCCAGGGTCACCTCCGGTCACCACATGTGGGGACAGGACTCTGGTTGTACAGCCAGTGACTCTTCAACGGGTGTCATTAGACAGTTGAAACAGGACAGCGCCAGCCTGGTACGTGATTGGTGAAAGAGGTTTGGCCACAGACTGGAGCCTTGGTTTTCTTACCTGCAGAATGGGAGGAAGAAAAGGGCAGGTTTGCGTTTATCTTGGTTTGTTTTTTGAATGGGCTCTTCCTCTTTGGAATCTTTAAGAAGTTTCTCACCAAGGGGACAGAAATGACCAGAGTAGGTGGTAAAGTTTAACAGAGGACAGTAGACCCGGCCGGCTCCTATAACATCTTTATTTTTCCCACTGGTTAGGATGCCTTAAAATGGAAAGGATGGGGCAAACACTCACAAAGCAACTGGTGAGCATAGTAATTAAAAACACAGCACAGGGGGACCCGAAGCGCACTCTGAGCTCCGCTTTTCAGATTCTTAAGTGAATTTAGCGATGTGAGCTTGTAGGCCCGTTATCTGGCTCTTTAAAAAGACTCAGGAAGCCCAGCCTGTATGGCTCAGTGGTTGAGTGTCGACCCATGAACCAGGAGGTCATGGTTTGATTCCCGGTCAGGGCACATGCCCGGGTTCCAGGCTCGATCCGCAGTGTGGGACATGCAGGAGGCAGCCGATCAAAGAGTCTCTCTCCTCATTGATGTTTCTATCTCTCCCTTTCCCTTTCTCTCTGAAATCAATAAACATATATATTTTTAAAAAATGCTCAGGAAGAACAAGGAAAAGGAGGTGGCAGTTGTCATGGTTTTTATTAAGCAGGAAAAGATGGATTCTGAAAACAATAGACAGTGCGTGCGAGACAGTGATAATAGTCCCGCCGGAGTGTCTTGAGTGGATTATAATCAGATGGGAGCTTTGCTAGGAGATTACTGGGTGTTGTCACGAGCTCTCTAAGAACAAGCAAAGCTCAGTAAGTGCGTTGCATTTTTGACAGGGCTGCTGTTATGTCACACTGATGTGATCCCCTGGAGATGTAAAACAAATCTCCTCCTCCCCTGGTGAGCTCGTTAAACAGCACATTGCTGTCTTTCATTGGACACAGGCTAAGGCTGTTCTGCATGTTGTCCCACATATAATCCTCAGATCAGCCACGTGAAGAGGGTGCTAGCATCATTTTTCCTATACTGTGGATGAGCACATCGAGGCTCAGAGAGGTTAAGCAACTCACCCAAGGTCACACAGCAAGCAGAGCGGGAGTCTCACTCCGATTTCTCTGTCTCCCTCACACATGCTCTGGACCACGACACTGCCTATCAGGAGCTACGATAGCTGCAGGATTTGGAGTCCACAGGGGTCTTCTCTCTGCGTGGCGCTGTCCATAACCCGAATGAAAACATAAAGGCATATTTTCTACAGAAGCCAAGCAGTTCATGCACAGCCCAGCATGCACAGGGCAGCGTAAGAGAATCCCTCCTGTCTCAACAGCGGGGGAAACCAGGAGGTCCGTGCAAAGTGGGCATTTCCACGTCTTGGTTTTTAGTTTAACTTTTAAGGAAGCCACGCGCGTGTAAGGCAGACACATAAGAGCGTGCATGAAAGGGACATTTGATTTGCAAATATACGATACAGTTTTTAGGCTATCCAATGGTCAGGATTTGGGTTCTCTTTTTTATTTTCTTTTTTAAATTTGTTTTTTATTTATTTCTGAGAGGAAGAGAGAGAGAGAGAGAGAAACATCCATGATGAGAGAGAATCATGGATCATTTGCCTCCTGCACGTCCGCCCCCTACTGGGGATTGAGCCCGCAACCTGGGCATGTGCCCTTGACTGGAATCGAACCCGGAACCCTTCAGTCCGCAGGCCGACACTCTATCCACTGAGCCAAACCAGCTAGGGCAAGGGTTTTCTTTTCTTTTTTTAAGTGGACTTTTAAGAGCCTATATTCATTCCTCATCACAGCATTCTCGTCATACACAAACCACCTGTTTGAGAATCTCCCTCCGATTTTCTGCTGAGGACAACAGTGTTCCTTGACACTCACAGGACGTCCCCTGCCACGCTCCATTCAGCAAACGCATTTATTCAATAAATATTTATTGACGGCCTACAGCACCCTAGGCCCTGGGGTTACATTTTTAATAAAGCAGAAATAAATAAAAGGAGAAAAGGAAAGAACAAGACAAATGCCAGCTCTCAAAATTGGGAAATGTTCTAACCCAGAAAGAAGACTATTAGGATATTGGACCTACTGCAGTATTCAAACAGCAGAAATATACAGTATAGGTTTTAGGCTATGGAATGGTCAGGATTTGAGTTTTCATTCTTTTTTTTTTTTAAGTGGAGCCCAGCCGGTGTGGCTCAGTGGTTGAGTGTTGACCCATGAACCAAGAGGCCACTGGTTCGATTCCTGGTCAGGGCACATGCCCGGGCTGCGGGCTCAATCCCTAGTAGGCAGCCGATCCATGGTTTTCTCTCATCGATGTTTCTATCTCTCTATCCCTCTCCCTTCCTCTCTCTCGCAATTCAGTAAAAACATTTTTTAAAAAGTTGAGTGTATTCTACAATAAAATTACCGCTTTTAATATTCATGGAGAACACCCTGCCAGGGGGGGCTTTTTCCATCTTTTCTGAGGTCAAGTGCAGAATGCCGGAAGGTTGGGAATTCCCACGGAGTTGTGTAGGGTCTGTAAATGAGGGCATTTGCGGGTTTGCTGGTATATCGACTAGGAGATCTGGACTTATTGCTTCAGAAGCAGGTGTGTGTGTGTGTGTGTGTGTGTGTGTGTGTGTGTATGCGCGCACACATACCTACACACATATGCTCATGTGTGTTTTTAATCACTAGAAAAAGCCCAACCCCGCAGTCAGACAACCCCCAAAACTGCCAGTTGCTTAGAAAATATCCCATTTGCCTGGGCCCCAGAGAGTATATATTTTTAAGTAAATACTTTAATTAAATTACATCCCGTTGCCAAGTAATTTCTTGAAGGGGAGGCAGTAAATGGAATCTCTTCTGGGAAAGTTTCACTACAGCGGCTGGGAGCTTCCTTCAGGAGGAAAATGTTTATTAAAACCCCCGGCAGCCCATTGTTTGCAGATCAGAAGTCTGACCCGGGAAAGAGGGAACGGGTTCGCTTCCAGAAGTTGCCACATTTAGGGTTTGTCCCGGGCGAGGAGAGAACGGCTGCCAGGGACTGTTCTGCCCCCGAGCCTGGCCCTGCCCAGCCGCGGGCATGAGTGGCTCGGTCCCTGAGCGCTGGGCTTTTAAAATGTTTGCATTGGACCAAAGCTGGATTATCACGGGGCTCAGTAGGTTTGCATACACACACGGTCCATTGTGCATGTTTACCTACTGCAAACAGAGACATTTTCTGGGCAGAGACCCATGCGAGCGTTTATTTTTGAAAATGTTTATATTTTCTCATCAAGGAACACATACATACTCCACGTAGGAAATTTGGAAACATAAGCAAGGCTTAGAAGGAAAAAAAGAATCATCTGTTTTCCTGCAATGCAGGGATAAAGGACAGTTGTGTTGGTTTCCCTAGTTTTACCCCAAGCAAATCCACGGACACATAATAATCTGGCCACTCAGTGTATATCCTATATAATAAAAGGCTAATATGCAAATTGTCCCCTCGACCAGGAGTTCGACCAGCAGGCAGGCCGGCCAACTGCCCATGTCCCCTCCCGCTGGCCAGGCTGGCCGGACCCCACCCATGCATGAATTCATGCACCGGGCCTCTAATATATATATATACTAGAGGCCCGTTGCATGAAGAGATTCATGCAGTAGGCCTTCCTTCCCTTGGCTTCCAGCACGCGTTTTCCTCTGGCACCTTGGGACCCACGCCTTCGCTCCGGCCAGAGTCTGCCTTCTTCGTCTTCACTGCAGACTCTGGCCAGAGTCTGCCATCTTCATCTTTGATGCAGACTCCGACTGGAATCTGCCATCTTCGTCTTCGCTGTGGCCAGAGTGCCGCTCCTATAGATCCCTTCACCCTCCGCCCTCCCTCTCATAGCAGGTGTCCTGCCCCGCCCGGCCACTCCGCGCGCATGGAGCAGCTGGGCCGCCGCCATCTTTCTCCTTCTAATTTGCATATTCCCTCCTGATTGGCTGGTGGGCCTAGCGGAGTGATGGCTATTTTGCAAGTTTCTCTTTTATTAGTGTAGGTACTGAATGGCCAGATTATTATGCATTCAGAGATCATAATAATCTGGCCACTCATTGTATATGTGGTCAAGCTGGTCTGTGTAAATGAGTCACTTTCTAGGATGTACTTAAAGGTAAAGGTGAGTGGCCTGTACCCCAGGAGCTGGGTCCTGTCCCGGCTGAGGCCCACTCACTGGCCTTCATGCGTTTTTGATAGAACTCTCTGCCTGGGATGATTAAAGGGAAAAAGATGTGTGATTCAATCAGGCTCGGGTGGAGAGTCCGTGAGCCAGAAGGCTGCAGGTCAGTTACCCAGGAGTGGTCCAGAATGGCGGCCCGCTTACCCCACCACACTTCTGAAGGTGCGTGATCGCGCTAATAAAACCACTGTGGCTGTCCTTCTGCAGCACGCAGCAGTTGGAAATAGGAGTCCCAAAGGCATTGGGCATTTATCTTAAACACAGGCTCTCCCAGGCCCCCGCCAGCAGAGCCAAGTTTGCTTTAATGATGTCGCCTTGAATAATTTAATGCCCACATCCTGTTGATTCTCTCTGTGTATTTTGTTCTGCACGATGCCCCCAAGGGTTAGTTGGTTTTCAAAAGCTGCATGTTAGACACAGCCGATCTTTTCTTTTTTTTTTTTTTTCTTCTTCCCTGGCCTTGAGATTTATGCATTGATGCTTTCCTTAGACAAATCCCGGGGGGAAACACCTTTGCAAAATAGAAAATTTCATCCTGGGAGTCCACAGTGGCCGCTTTCTCGCCTTCGGCAGAAGCCCAGCGGTGGTGGAGGAGAGGCGAGGTGGCGGCGACATTGGCACGGGCCTGTCTGATTGCGTTTGGTGCCGGAGCCCTGGTAAACAGCACACTCTAAAAGAGACTGAAAAATCCTCTGTCATTTTTGCTGATTGAGCCAAGGAAACCCACGGCGAACTTTGAAGAACTCTGACCTAGGGGATAAAGATTAAGGAAATTCTAGATCTCATGGGGTCTGAGAGGTCATCGTTTCCAGAGAGGGGACTGATAGGTTAGGAAAGTGAGACGGTGCCAGGGCTAAGCAGCCTGCATTACGTCACACCAGCCACGGGAGCAGGGAGTAGAGCCGAAGCCATGGCCCCTATGACCCCCCACCCCCGGGCCTCTTAGCGCTCATGGTCTAAGGACACTAGACGTGTGTCAGGCGGTGCCGTGAAAATGAGAATCACCCTTTGCTCAGGGGTCTGACTGCTTGAAAACCAGTTGCCAACCTATGGAGCTTCCACTTCATTAGTAACCGACATGAGTGTTGGAATCGCATAAATGTATGGCTTGCTGCAGCTGGGCATCCTCCTCCACGCTGAGAGGGACACGCGGGGGATGGGAGGGGGCGCAAGCATTTGTGAACGTTATGAATGTCTGTTACTCTCTAAAGAGATGTGTGCACCCCGATTCCCAGTATCTGCTTGGGCCCCAAGTGAAAGCCAGGGGCGAGGAAGAGAAAAGACACAGGGAATCGGTGGAGGTTTGAATAAGGAAAAAATTCAAGGAGCGAAACAGGGTTTGTTCCAAGAGATGAGTCAGTGGAGGCATAATAGCAGTAGGAGAAGAATTTGAAAAGCATGAGAGGGAATCAACAGCGTTAATTACGTTAACCTTTCGGGGCTGGTGCCGTGCACAGCAGGCTCGGGAGCCTGTTTTGTCCGGGTGAAACCAGCCATCTGACCAGGAACTCTCTCTACAGCCCCACACAAGGCGCTGCCCTTGCTTCTCAGTTGTCCTGCCCTTTAAGGCCTCCCAGGGGTCCCAGGGGCCCCTCACTTGGACTCGATGTGGAGTGTAGACGTGTGGAGTGTCCGAGGCCAGTGCCTGCGTCTGCCTTAGCCACCTTCACTCCTGGCCGTGGCCGAGGCTGAGCTGGTGTCTCTGCGTCCCGCCTCTTGCTTACGGGTTACGTGCCGCTGGGCAAATGGGTAAGACTTCTGTGCCCCAATAGATCATCTGTAAATGGATATCAGCTCTGGTGTCTAAAGTTTTGGCGTAGGACCAGTGCCGAGTGAGCCAATCAGTGGTCGTCATAGTTGGTGGTGGTGAGACTCAGCTGTCCTGGTTCTCCTTTTGCGCTGGGTCTCTGCAGTAGCGCTCTTGGGCCAAGAGGAGGCCCAGATCGCAGACCTTCCGAAGAGAAGGCTGGTGTCCAACGTCGCCCAGGATTGTCTCAAACTCAGAGGGTCGCACCATGGGCAGGCACGTGATGAGGGGAGATGGGGGGGGGGGGGGAGAAGGGGCATGTGTGAGGAACCGAATCTCACCGGAGCATCTAGGAGTATTCCTGGGGGGATGTGGGATCCCAGGGCCTAAGGGGAGGGGTGGACTTGGGCCTGATGTTCTCAGAGGAGGGAACAGCTGAGGAAAGGAGGCTGGAGTGTTCGGTTACGCTTAGAGTCTCGGGCTGGGCAGGCTTCCCCATCCCCGAGGGAGTGGAGGAGTGAGTGAGAGGTGGTGCGGGTGTAAAGGAGGCAGAAGGGAGGGATGGTGGAGAAGGCGGTGGAGCTTAGGTTGTGCTGTGTGTGGAGGGAGACCATAGTTCTGTCACCAGATCTTTAGGCTGCGGCCTCTAAGGAGAGGCAGGAGGGCGGGCAAACCTGAGGTTGTGCGGCTAACGTTGCCTCGGAAGTCCTGGTGCAAATTCTCCTGCCTCCTGCCAGCCATCTCAGAGGCCCATCATTTCAATAGACAGTGACCTGAATGCGTTCTGGGGGCCATCCTGTGTTCTGAGTCTGAGGACACCTTAGCGAACCCACCAGAAAGCCGGCACTCACAGAGCTTTGCTGTAGCATCATACCATGCAGTGCGTGCCTGTGTCTGTAAGCCTAAGAGCCTGGATCCTCCACGCTCACAACCATCGTCTTTCACCCACAGTCATCTTCACCCACATGGTGTTTTGGTAATAATGTCTGTGCCAAATGCTGTGTTTTCCTGCCAAACAAAACTGTCTTTTCTTCTTGGCCCGACTTGGGAAATTCATATCCTGATTCATTAGACCCTCCAAACAACTCACTTGTGAGTAGGTAGGAACCGGAGGCTCGGAGGCTGTGCGTGGAGACATTTTTAAGAAATGTTGAAGCTAGCTACCCAACCCAGACTTCTGACTCCACATCCAGGCTTCTTTCAACAGAAATCTCAGTAACAGAGCCATAGGTCCCTCAGTAGGGAGTCAGCTTCTAGAACACTAAGCCTAGGACTTGTGTCATGGATCCTATAGACCAACCAGCCTTTAATGCCGGACGTTGAGCGCAATTTAACGCCTGTGGTCTTGATCCGGCATCTAGAAGGGTTTTGGAATCTGGAGGAGGGCTGTGCATAGATTAAATGAAAGTCCAGAGACGAAAGATAATTTTGAAAGGCATTGGGGGTCAGAGGAGCTTAGCTGAAGGAGCTAAGTTCTCCTTGTCTCAGGACCCCTTGCTTTTTATTAACACGCATTGTCCTAAGGCAAGGTGGAGACTTACATTTCAAAGGGTAGGGTTTCCCTACAGAAGCATTGTCAGACTGGGGAATAGCCTTCGGCTGTTCAGGTGTTTGGCCAACAGGAGACAATAACATGTAGATTAAGATGCCCTGAGCTGTCTCGTAGCAAACAATCAATTTAATGCATCCTTTTCAGGTTTGGGGAAATGCCTCCAGCCATTCCCAACAGGTGACAACATATGTGACTCAGCCCTTGTTGAGTCCCCCAAGTTCCATCAACCTTTTGATGAAACTCTTGCAATTATGACATGCTGGAATTGGTTTCTGGCAAACCTTGACCCCGGAATCAGGCAAATTCCATACAGATTCCTAAAGCTGTCTTGTTACTGCTGTAACACCAGTTTCTGAGTTGCCAAAAAGCATGCTGTTACATTCATTCACTTGCATTCCCTTTCCGGGTGCAAAAGCAACTGGGGAATCTCCTGCAGACACAGCCCACCACCGGAAGTTCTCGCAGTTCACGCTTTACTGCTCCACAGCTCATGCAGTTGCTAGAACATTAACAGGTGTCCCAGACATGCTGATGCATGAGGCTTCCTTCTCAGCTTCTCTTTTTTGATTGTTTGTTTATTTTTTATTTCAGAGAGAGGAAGAGAGATGGAGAGAGAGGAAAACATCAACGATGAGAGAGTCATCAATCGGCTGCCTCCTGCAGGGGATCCCCCAACCGGGAATGGAACCGTGACCTCCTGGTTCATAGGTCGATGCTCAACCACTGAGCCCCACTGGCTGGGCATCACCCGGGCCTTTGTTGGATGACTAGGTGGTCCGTCCTTAACCAAGGCCACTGGACCACTGGTGTCCCATGCAAGGAGGAGCAGTGAGCCTCACATATGCAGTCATGGACCCCAAGTGTCTTAGGTACACAAAGGGGTTCAGGATTTGAAGCATGTAAGCGTGGAGGGTGAGTGAAATGACATTTAAACACTTAATTTGAATCTATTACAACATCGCTGCGCCGTAGATTCCCAGCTAAGTGATGCTGAACACATTCTAATCATTTAATTGGATGCTGACAGGAAGGAGTGGGAGGTTTATTTAATTTAATAGCCACGAGGCTCCACTTTAAACAGTGAGCAGACCGCGCCTTCTTGCGAGTGGCGGGGGCAGGTCAGAGGTCTGGCTCTCGGTGACCCCCAGGCAGCTCCGAGTGTCTTTAACACAGCTCCCCAAGCCGGCTCGTCCTCCTCAGCCAGGTGATCTTCTAGAACAGCAGCTTCCAGAATACTGTCCTTTTGTTCAGCATCGTCTCCTTACACATTGATGAGATGCCGTAGGAACTTAACTCTGTTTACATCAATTAGCCCGTGGGAAAATTAGATTCCTTAGACCAGTGGTTGGCAAACTGCGGCTCACAAGCCACATGCGGCTCTTTGGCCCCTTGAGTGTGGCTCTTCCACAAAATACCACGGCCTGGGCGAGTCTATTTTGAAGAAGTGGCGTTAGAAGAAGTTTAAGTTTAAAAAATTTGGCTCTCAAAAGAAATTTCAATCGTTGTACTGTTGATATTTGGCTCTGTTGACTAATGAGTTTGCCAACCACTGCCTTAGACATTTCACTTAAAGTCACAGAATCTACTGACAACATTGAGGACTTAATGTACGTCCCACTTCAACCCAATTTTGTCATCTTTCCTTAGGAAAACACTTTTTTGTGTGTTTGTTTTTACTCTTCTATTTGCTGTTGCCATTTAATAGGTATTTACATGGTGTCAGAAATGTGCCAGGCAGAGGCTGTGCAAAACCTCCTCGGGTCATTTTGCCAAGCAAGCCTAACACTAACCAGAAAGTGAACGAGGCTGTCTATTGCAGACGGTGGCGGAGGGTAGCTAGAAAGATGACGTGGCTGTTCCATGGCGGCAGCTGGAAAATGATTCCTGGAGCACGAAGACTGTCGGGCCAGTTAACGGGGCGAGGCTTTGTGGCGGCCTTAGCTTGTTTGCGTATCTCTGAACCCCTACGAGGCCGATGGCAGGCACTCTGCCCGCACCACAAGGTCCAGGAGCCCCTGCCTGCTTCGGCGGAGCTCACACGAGCCCAGTGTTGCCTTGCTCAGCGAGAGCTCAGAGATGGGTTCATGGACTGTCACGTGAGGGTGCGGGCAGGGGGGTCAGAGGAGGCCTCACGGAGAAGGTGCCCCCTCAGCTAAGCCTTGAGGGGTGAGTAAGGGCTCACCAGTTAGACAAGCGAGGAGGCAGGCATTCCATGCAAAGCGTGTGCCAAGATGCAAAACAGAGACACGTAAAAGAACAAGGCAGCGCATTGAGAATCCTGCAAGCAGAGGACAGAGGTCAAGGAGAAGTCAAGGCAGATGTCATATTATGGGGCGCCATCCTCCTCTGCCAGGGGCTCAGATGACCTTTTAGGTCATAGGAAGTCAGCAGCAGGTCTTAAAGATGTATATGTTCGGCCCGGCCGGGGTGGCTCAGTGGTTGAGTGTCAACCCATGAACCAGGAGGTCACGGTTCAATTGCCAGTCAGGTCACATTCCCCGGGTTGGGGGCTTGATCCCTAGTAGGGGGTGTGCAGGAGGCAGCCGATTGATGCTTCTCTCTCATCATTGATGTTTCTGTCTTTCTCTCTCCCTCTCCCTCCCTCTCTGAAATCAATAAAAATATATTTTAAAAGAATAGGTCCCCTATTGTTATAAGAGATCCATTTTCTGCCTTCCCAGGGATTTTTGTGGCTAAATATTCCATGCCCTTATGGACATGGTTAAAATGCCCATGTGCAAGCCTCCCATCCTGCCTCCCCTTATTTCTGCATTTACAAATCGGGAATGTGTTGTCTTTTAGAATGCTACACGCTTATTGGTGTTTTAAAGTCCAGAGAGGGACAGTGGTCCCTTGAACACCACGGGTTTGAATTGCGCAGGTTCACTTATATGTGGATTTTTTTCCCAATAAATTCTATATTCGTGTATTTTCTCTTATGATTTTCTTAACATTTCCTTTAGCCTACTTTATGGGAAGAATGCATATATAACACATATACAGAATATGTGTTCATCAACTGTGTTGTCTGTAAGGCTTATGGTCAGTAGGCTATAGTAGTTAAGTTTGGGGGAGTCAAAATTTATATGTAGATTTTTGACTGCTTGTGGGGGGTCAGTGCCCCTCACCTCATGTTAGTCAAGGGTCAGCTATATGCAGAAGACATTTTTATTGAGTTTGTTGGGGTGACATTGGTTAATACAATTATATAGGTTCCAGGTGTACAATTCTATACTACATCATCTGTATATTGTATTATTGTGTGTTCACCACCCCAAATCAGAAGAGATTTCAAAAAACTTAATTCCACCATCCAGAAATTACCGCCATAATTTGTGTTTATCTTTTAAAGATTAAATGCATGTGCATATCTAGGGTATATTTTTACATAATTGGGATTCTGCTACTTAAACATTTCATCTTTCTTTTTCCGCTGATAGGAGAATTTTCCCAACCCAAATACTTTGTCTTTAAGCAGCTCTTTAAAGAGCCGTACAATAGCCCATCATATGGATGTGCTGTTGATTAATTTACTCCGTCTCCTACCGTAGGTCATTTTGTGGCTTCCAGCTTTTCAGCATTATAAATAACAAATGTCCTTGTTCCTTAACTCTAGCCATTTGTTTTCTATACCATATGATTCAGTACTTTTTCATAATGCAGAAGCAAATTGCATTTATTGAGCTACTTCTGGGTGCCAGCATCTATGCTTAGCGAGTTCCTTTCTTAAGACTCGAAGCCATCGTGCAAAGTAGACATTACCAATGTCTACAGTCACATGACTTAAGTCACACAGTGAATAGGTTATGAGTGAGGACTAGACTCCGGTCCCACCTTGTATCCCAAACCACCCCCCACTGCTCCGGGCTCTGTGCTGGTGTTGAGAACTCACAGGGTTGGGCATCTTTTGCCACTGCCCTGGCTCGGCCGTCACCATGACAACAGAAGGCAAGCTGCCCAAGACCTCAAAGGCCAGGGATTTACCCACCAGCCCCTTGGCCACAGCGAAACCGCAGGAGATGTCAGCAGACACATCTGGTTGTTCCATTTAGCGAACAAGTGGAGTCCCATCAGCCCCCCAGAAATCGATCTTCACCAACATTTAATGAGCAGTTAGCTAGTTAACAGCCAGTGACAAATCCAAAGGCTGGTAGGGGTCTGACAGACCAGACTGTGACAGCAGCAATGGCCAGGTTCCAAGGGATTCGGGCCACTCGGGAACACATCTGGGGGAGTGCTCACAGCGAGAGAGCGGGAGGAAGAGCAGGTGGCAGCTGGGCCACCTATCGTGACCGTGGCCTTGCTGAGCAGGAGCACAGTAGCTCGTGGAGCCTTGTCATCGTACAAGAGCCAAGAAGAGGGGGCAGCGGCTCTTGTCAGGATTTCCTGGAGCTCAGAAGGACTCCAGCAGTTCCAGAATCCGTGTCACCCAGGTGTTCCCAGGGGGCTAGTCCTCTCCTCGCCCGTGACAATGTGGGTGATTCTAACCGATGCTCAGTGGCCATCACACTGCAGTGAGCATGGCCTCTTGTGTCTGTGGTCTGCCCTCTGTCGCTGTCAGTATTAACTTGCTGGTCTCCACTGGGCATTGAGCAGGCGTGAAAGTGCACCCACCGTGGGCCGCACACTCTGCCCGTGGGGTGTACGGGGCCAAAGGGATGATAGTTTAGAGCAAAGATGGCAGTGTGTCTATGGAAAGCTCTAATGGAAATAGAAGTAACATACATGGGAGGACTTCCTGGGGCTGACTGCTGTGATGCCATGTACTTACACAGCGCCTGCCCCATGGAGGCGGGGCGCACTGTGCAGAGACTCATAGAAATGGGGTCCTTCCTGGCCGGCGTGGTTCAGGGGTTGAGTGCCAACCCCTGAACGAGGAGGTCACGGTTCAGTTCCCAGTCAGGGCACGCCCACCCAGGCTCTTCTCCACGTTGAATCCTTAGCCCCAGACACTGCCTTCTTCTTGCCTGTCAGGCCCCAGCTCCTATCCACCTCCTTGGAGCAACCTTCTCTGATCCCTCTTCCAATGTGCTCCCCACCCCGGGTCCTTCTGTCCAGTGTTCCTCGTCTTCTCTTCGTCATTTCTGGGGTTACCTTGTTCACTGGTTTTGCAGAGTCAGAACTAGGTCGGAAGTGCAGTGCGCTCGGGTTCTCAGGGAGGCGAAGGCCTTGGTGACATTGGACCTGGAACTGGAAGCAGAGGTGTGCCTCGCCAGGTCAGGATGTGGATGGAAGGGATTTTCGGAGAGGGAACAGCATAAGCGAAGGCACAGAGGCCAGTGAGTGTGTATGATGGTGGAAAACAGCTCTTGGGCAGCTTGCTTTTAGACCAGACTCACAGGAAGGCAGAATGGGAGTCCGTGGGGTGGACACCCCACACCAGAGCATTTGAACTTCATCCTGTGCACAGGAGAGGGGCCAGAAGTGCACAACGGCCTGGCTGGTGTGACTCAGCGGTTGAGTGTTGACCCAGGAACCAAGAGGTTGCTGGTTTGATTCCTGGTCAAGGCACTTGCCCAGTAGGAGGGGGTATGCAGGAGGCAGCCGATCAACCGATGATGCTCCTCTCTCATCGATGTTTCTATCTCTTCATCCCTCTCCCTTCCTCTTTCTCTAAAAATCAATAAAACATATTAAAAAAAGAGCCCAACAAGCAATACACTAGATCTCTAGATTTGCTCGATGGAACCAAATGGGGTTTGAAAGCGCAGTTGAGTTTTTTCTACAAGAGGCAGAGGTCACGGGGGGCCGTGCCTGGCCAGGGAGGGAGAGTGCTCAGATCAGAGCTGCACCCTAAGGAGCACCAGGGAGAGGCTCTGGGGCGGGGATGTCTTGCTCTCTGGACCCATCCTGACCCGGACAGTGCGGCATCCTGTGTGTGCGGGGTGCAGGCTTGTCTTTGACACCAGCACTGATGGGGGAGTAGCTGTTCCAGGAAGATACACCCATTTTCCAGGGACGCTTTCCCCCTCTCCCCCCCCCCCCCCCCGCCCCCCGCCAGGTCACACAGAGACAAAAAGGGCCTCCACGGGGTCAGGCGCTCTTTGTGATTCCCCAGCCGCGAGTCTTCTCTGTGACATGCAGATGTCAGTGTTATTTTGGGCAGATGTTCCGGGCAGCAGTGGGCGATGACCTCACAAGGGTGTGACTTTAAAGAGCAAATGACACAGCGAGGGGAGCCAGGCTCGGGGCTCCAAGTCCCCGTGTTCCCGGCTGCAAATTCAGAGCAAAGGCAGGGCCACTGCCGAGGGAGCTCAGGACCCGGGCAAGTGGTCTGGGGACTTGGGGAGTTTCTCTGGGGCAGAGTCCGTAAACCCCGCGTGGGATGGGGTCCACCCCGGGGACTGGGGCAGCCTCTTAACTTCTCCGAGGCTCTAGCTACCTGGAGGAGCTGGAAAAGAATCAGGGGACACCATGTGCCCTGTGGCATCCTGTAAGGCATCATATGAACGTTAAGTATCGTGGCAGCAGCTGCTGAGGCATAGACCCCAGGCTCACAGCTGTGTAAGGAGCGGATGGAACCTGGGTTCGTCCAGTCTGAACTCCGACTCGATGAAGAGCCCTGTCGCAGGACCCCCCGCAGGGAGCCACAGGCTGCGGCTTGGAGTCTCCCGTCTTGGGAGACTGCTCTTCTCTGGAGTCCCTAGTCCCGGAGGTCGGCGTGACCATGAACTAAACTGTCTACGTCTCTGCACACCCCGGCTTCACAGTTTGATGAGGAAGATAGACATCAGTCAGAAGTTGCATAAGGGGGAGTGTGGTTCCACATGTGGACTCTCAAGAGCCCCATTTTCCTCTTGTTTTTTTATTATTGATTTCAGAGAGGGAGGGAGAGGGAGAGAGAGAGAGAAACATCAATGCTGAGAGAGAATCATCGATGGGCTGCCTCCGGCACATCCCACACTAGAGATCAAGCCCGCAACCCAGGCCTGTGGTTTGACCATGGCTTGGTTAATATCATCCCATAACACCATCGTACACAACAAGATCAGAAACACTCTCAGCTGGGGCGGGGCGGGGGGGGGGGGGGCGCTGGTGTGAAAAGAGGGAACCGCGGGCTACCAGGCGGCTGCCCAGGACCTATCCGGAGTTACCTCTATCTATGCCCTCCTCCCTTTTCCCTGCGCCCTCCCTCTGCCATCAGATCTGCACCCAGCAAGCACGTTGCACAGGAGTGCCGGAGTCTAAGGAATGCTTCTTTTCCAGGTAGATTTGCATATTTTAATCGAAGGCAGATGCCTTAGGTTAATTCAGTGCAGCAAACTTGAGTTGAGTATTTACTATGTGCAAAGGAATAAAGAGTCTGCGGACTCAGAGGGGCAGGTAGGGACAGCATCCTGAGGGAGGTGACGGTTGAGTCCCGGAAGAATTCTGTGGGGTGGCTCGGGGCAGCCAGACCCCATCCAGGTCCGACTAGCCTTTCCGAGAAGCGCAGGGACACAGCGGCCTGAGTGTGGCATGTTCGGGGACTGGTGTCTGCGAGCCACGCAGGGAAGTGTGAATTTCTCCTGGAGCCAGTGCCAGCTCACGGATGAATTTGGGAAGGTGTCGGTGTGGTCCAACGTGTGTCCAGGAGAATGTAACTCTGGACTCTGCCAGAACTTGGAAAGGCTGGTAGGCAGGGTTTGGCGACCGGGAGACCAGTTGGCCCAAGGAGAGAATGTCTAATTGTGGGTTCTCGGGCACCAGCAAGCCATTAGGGTGATGAGACCCAGGGACCCCCAGAGGCAGTCTGACAAGCCAAGCCCACTCTCTTGGGCTCCTGCTCAGGTGGCCTCGCCCCCAGTGAGGTCTCTGGGGTTAGCCAGGACCCTCTGTGATCCTCGTTAAGGCTTTACTGGGGAATCAAGGTGCCTGCAAGCCACGGGCTCCCACCCGCCCTGCCTCCCACCCGCCCTGCCTCCCACCAGGGCAGCCCTAGGCCAGCGCCTGCCTCCTTCAGGGCCCATCTGCCTGTGAAACTGGGCCAGGCCTCTGGAGCCTCAGCCTATCTCCAGGTAGGAGCTGGTGAGAAGAAAACACCAGGACGGAAGCATGAGCTCAGCCTGCGCGATCAGATTACCCAAAAAGGACAGGGAAAACGGGGAGCTAAAAATAGCCCCCGAGGGCTAGGTCAGGCCCTGCTCGCAAGCACCGAGCTCCAGGCTGGAGGGAGTTTAACCATTTGGGGACCCGAGGTGCGGCGATGTTTCACGGGGCTACATGCAATGGAGGCTGTGGACCTCCGCAAAGCGGGGTGCTCTGTGAATGTGGCAGATGCTGAGTTGGGCTCCTCGTGTGTATAGGGAAGCAGTTGGACCCGTTTCAGTCCAAACCCGAGGCATAGGGGTAGGGCTTTGGTCATCATGGCCTAGGAGAGTGACAAGTGCCTCCCAGTCAGACAGCCTGAGTTCCCATCCCAGACCTGTCCGTGTCCTAACCTCAGGGAGCCTGCTTTTTCCTATAAAAGGGGAACAGTCAGAGCCATTACAAAGGATCATTGTGAACATTGAATGAAATCACACAGACTCATGGCCAGGGGCAAGGTGAGGGCTCTGCCTACTCTTGTTCCCAAATGAAGTAAAATAAAAAAAATCATTGAGCCAGGCGTTGTTCCAAGTTTCTGGCTTTTCTCACTTAGCCCTTTAGACCAGGGGTGGGGAACGTCTGGCCCGCGGGCTGTATAAGGCCTGAGAAATCATTTGGTCTGGCCCTGCCAAGTCATTAGGGGTGAGTTAACGACGTGTTTGACCAAACGTAGCAGCTGATTCTTAAGCTGATAATTTTGTATGGCCCTCGAATTAGGTTATACATATCCAAATGGCCCTTGGCAGGTCCCCACCCTGCTTTAGGACAGTCCTATGAAGTAGGTAGTGCGGTGGTCATGTTATAGACAAGATGAATGACTCTTAGGGATTCGATTACTCTGAGCTTGCTCCTGACTGGGCTGCAGCTGTTCCGACCATGGGCCCCGCATTGGACAGACAGGCCTAACAGGACCCTGCTGGGGCTGCAGGCAGTGGCCCCCAGTGTAAGGCCATTGCTAAAGATCTAACATCCTCTCCCTCACCCCACCTTCTGAATGTTGCCAGAGCTTCCACTTACGTGGATTGGAATCTAATTCCAGTTTTTCAGGAAGAGAGAAGGCAAGAGAGATAGAAGCATCAATGATGAGAGAGAATCACTGATCGGCTGCCTCCTGCACGCCCCCCACTGGGGATCGAGCCGACAACCCGGGCATGTGCCCTGATTGGGAATCGAACCATGACCTCCTGGTTCATAGGTTGATGCTCAACCACTGAGCCACACCGGCCGGGCTAATTCCAGTTTTTCTTTGGAGAAGAGGCGAGTGGCTCCACCGTTCCATTGAGCTGCCATCAGCGTGCGGCCTTTCCCGCGTAGCCCTGCTTCCCGGGGTAATTCACCAGGGGCCACGTGCTCAAACCCTTTTATAGTTCTTTTAAAAAACATTCTTCTTTGCCTTTTTTTTAAACACTGTTATCGAGGCATAATTTATATGCCGTAAAATTCACTCATTTTATGGGCACAATTTACAGAGTTGTTCAACTATCACCGCAGTCTAATGTTAAAACGTTTGCGGCTCCCCTGCCGTTTCTGTGTAGAAGTGGGTGAAAAGCTGTGTGGTAGTCCTGGCGAGTGTGACTGGTGAGTTTAAAGGAGGGAGCCATGCATTCGAAGGCCAGCAGCCTCCCTCGCGGTCTAGGGAAGGAAGGGAGGGAGGGAGGGAGGGAGGGAGGGAGGGAGGGAGGAAGGGAGGGAGGGAGGGAGGGAAGACTTTACTGCTAATAGCTACTGTTGTCTGGAAGCCTTACCGAAACGTTGTTGATTAACACATATGTTGTATGTTATTTGTATTATATACTGCATTCTTACAACAAAACAGGCCAGAGGAAAGAATCTCCTATAATAATAAAAGGGTAATATGCTAATTAGACCAGACGTCTTGCAGATGTCATTCTGGATGTCCTTCCTGACTAAGACGGGGCCCGAGGGAAGCCAGCCCGGGTCCCGGGTGCCGGAGGGAAGCTGGTGCTGGAAGCCGGGGGAAGGAAGGCCTACTCTTGCACAAATTTTCGTGCACCAGGCCTCTAGTAGGTTATAAAGGAAATCATAAGGAAGAGCAAATACATTTACAGCACTGTACATACACTGAGTGGCCAGATTATTATCTTCTTATGATCTCTGAACGCATAATAATCTGGCCACTTGTGTGTGTGTGTGTGTGTGTGTGTGTGTGTGTGTGTGTATTTTAGAGGCCTGGTGCATGAATTCGTGCATGGGTAGGGTCCGGCCAGCCTGGCCAGGGGGAGGGGACATGGGCGGTTGGCCGGCCTGCCTGCTGGTCGAACTCCTGGTCGATTGGACAATTTGCATATTAGTCTTTTATTATATAGGATATACACTGAGTGGCCAGATTATTATGCGTTCAGAGATCATCATAATCTGGCCACTCAATGTATTGATCAGTACTCTCCATTTATGTTGTCTGGTTGAGGCCACACGGCTCACCTGAGTGTTTGCAAACTGTCCATTGAAACAAAGGCATGGAAAGTGGACTGAGCAGTTCAAACCTGGGCTGTACAAGGGTCTCCGAGGACTGGGCGTCCCACATTCGGGAGACGTACGAGCGTGGTGTGCTCGAGGCACCCGCCTGGGGTCAAGCGTCAGCGACAGCCATTAAAGGAAGCTCACGCGGCCTCTCGGGTGGACAGTCCTCACCTCTGGGCTTCTAGAACTGGGAGCATCGGCACAGGCACTTTTTTCCTTTGTGGCCTCTTGACCGCCCGGCAGTAATGCCAGGTGCCCAGCTCCCTCTCAAGGACACTGCTGTGTGACATCAGGCAGGCAGGCAGGATTGCGCTCAGCGTACAGGTGCAGGAAGCCGCTGTGGTCCTCGTAATCGGCATGCCTTTCCAGGAAACTGAGCGGCAGGCCTGCAGCGGCGGAGGCTTTTCTGCTCAGCCTGTCGGTTCTAGATTGCAAACCACGGGAGTCCATCCCCCATCCCACCTCCCTCCCACTTTCAAATATGAATCAGACGGTTTACTCTGTTCTACTTTCCTCTTCCACAAGGAAACCAGACTCTAAACCTAATTAAGATAGCACTTCAGTCTGTAACTAAATTCATTCACAGCCCGACTGCACTGGGGTGCCGGCTTCCGCTGGCCGCCGCGTATTGCAAAGCTCATTCAAGTCATTGTCCTTTATTCAGGTTTGAGCTGCTAGAAAGATTTTTTTTTTGAAAAATTAACCCTGCTCCTCTCATGCTCAGGGGGGCCACGGGGCTCCAGGCACTTTGATCGGGGAGCTCAGAGGTCCCCACACTCCTCCTTAATTACAGCGGCAGGCACGTGGAACGTTCTGGCCCAAGTGGCATTAACAGCTTGCTTCTTTGGCGCCCAGAGCTAGAAAGTGGGAGAATCCCAGATGAAGCTCCTACCAGCCAGCTCCCGCCCGCTACCCAGGGCTTGGGGACAGGGCAGCTGTGGGGCTCTCAGCCGTGTGACCCAGGAGATTGGAACCTTGCTGGGCCACGTTTGCCCGTCTGTGACGTGATGGGTCCCACGCCCGTCTCACAGGGTGACTCTGAGCGATGCACAGGTTTTGGGGATCCCTAATCTGTGCTGTAGGAAAGCAAATGGAGGTTCTTGCCCTAGTGAACCTGTGCCCTAAACCCATGGTTCTCGGTCAGGGCACTCTGTCCCCGGGGGCACTGGCAATAGCTGGAGGCCTTTGGGGTTGTCAGACGAGGGGCCTCTAACAGGTCGGTGCCAGGGGTGACTCTAAACATCCTACGAGGTGCAGGACAGCCCTGCCAGCAGGAATTCTGCGCCTGTCCCAGCGGTGGTGGTGAGGCTGAGCGATGCTCTGAGTAGGCCACCCCAGGGGCAGAGTACAGGGGTGTCGGGATGAGATGAAATACTCTGCGGACAGGGGCATCGATTTGGGGTCCTCATGTGATCTAGCGCCGTTCAGCCCTTTGTCCCAGCTACGTCAAAGTTCACCCCCATCCACAGGGCCCAGGGCCGAGGGGGCCAGGCCTGCTGGGGGAGGAGGTGGCCTTCAGCAACGTGTCCTGTCCCATTGATCTTTCTCTCTCATCTGAAAGCCCCCAGCCCCCACAGTTCTGCCGAGTGATAGATGCGTCAGCGCGTGACTCACGGGGAAGCCCTCCTTCCCCCGAGGTTGCTGAGGGCCACCCAGGTGACACCAGCCCACTGTCTCGGTCCCTTTCTCGCCTTCCCCTCCCCAGAGGGCTAAAAATAAAGTGTAAAACAGTCAAGATGACTGTTTCATGACGATAACGTTTATGCTTTTATAACCAGAAAGGAAAGCGGGAAATTGTATAGAAGGCAAGCTGGGAGGCTGCCCAAATTAGAATCCAGGAGGTCAGAGCAGGAAGGAGATTGGCTCGATGGCGTGGGCACCAGGCTCATTCAGAAACGGCTCTGCGAGCAAGCCACCCTCCCGAGGAGGCAAAGGGGAGTGGGAAGCACACGAGGCCCCGATTCAGAAAGTCTCCTTCTCAACATCCTGTTCTTAGAGGAGCCCTGCTGGGAGCGCCAGGGCTTGGTCTGCACCCGGGTTTAACGCTAATTCCACCCCCCCCTCCTCCCCGCCCCATTGCAAAGTCTCAGCATGTGAAGCGTCACTGTCAGTGCTGGGGGTGTGATCATAGCTTGGTGGTTGTGTCTTCCTCTTTTAAAGATGGGTCCTGAAATGGAAGGGGACTACATGGGTCTGGGGTTTGTGTTAGTAACACAGAGGTGGGAGACGCAGATGGGTGTGTCTGTGGGCAACTGACATGAGTTAATTGATGACAGTTTGAGTTCGCGATGGGTCTCTGGGTCTTTATTATTTCAGTCTGTTCTCTTTACCTGTATATTTGAAGTTTTTCATCCCTTCGAAATATCTATCGCCTGGCCGGTGTGGTTCAGTGGTTGAAGGTCAACCTATGAACCAAGAGGTCCCGGTTCGATTCCCAGTCGGGGCACATGCCCGGGTTGTGGGTTCAATCCCTAGTGGGGGGCGTGCAGAAGGCAGCCAGTTGACGTTTCTGTCCCTGTCTCTCTCTCACTCTCTGAAATAAATAAACATTTGTATTTAAAAAGAAAGGAAGAACTGGAGGCTCCAGTTGTCGCGTGCCCAGGGCTTCTGTTCATCCAGTGCCTCAGTCCACCCCACTTGAGGCGCACAGCCGGAACAGACGTTGCTCTCTGGCTTTGCATAGCTCGTTCCCTCTTCTCCATGAAGCACCGGAGTGGTTTGCCACGTAAAGGAGGCTCACGGTGTTGCTCCAGATTGGGGTTGTTTCCAGTTCTGCTCTCGGAGGTGGTCACCGAGGCTGGTCCGTGGCTGTGCCGCCTGGCGTTGCGGCCCTGCCCCTGCCCATGACGCTGCCAGGCCAAAGTGTGGACTTTGTGTTATAAAGTAGGACGCCCCTGGTGGTTTCAATTGGGGGAGGGTATGATTGCATGAGATTTTAGGAAGATTAATCAACTACAGATCATACCAGTTAGGAATGTCAAGGAGGTGAGTGGTTGGGATAATATGGTTATTATCATACTAGAGGCCCGATGCACGAAGATTCGTGCAATAGGCCTTCCTTCCCCTGGCTGCTGGCACCGGTTTTCCTCCGGCACCCGGGACCCAGGCCTTCGCTCTGGCCACCGCCTTCAGTGTTCAAGGCTCCAGCCCGAGGCTTCAGTCTTCTCTGCTCCGGCCGGAGCGCCACTCCTGTAGCTCCCTCCACCCCCGCCCTTCCCTTCATAGGAGGCATCCCGCCCCACCCGGCCACTCTGCACCTGCACATGCAAATTAACCCTCCATCTTTGTTGGGTTAATTTGCATACTCACTCCTGATTGGCTGGTGGGTGTCACGGAGGTATGGTCAGTTTGCATATTTCCCTTTTATTAGTGTAGATTACTAGTACATGATAGAATATGATTTCTAAGGCGCAGGCATTTGGAAGTGGTCGTTTTCTTGCCAGACACAGCGTGAGGACCTTCAGTAATGTCCACAGATCTGCCCAATCATTTGCCACCATGCCCTCCTGCCAGGAACCCTCCCACCTGGAACCACAAACCTCCAGCCACAGGGGAAGAGCAGTACCTGGCATGAGAAGGTGTCTGGTGCCCTCTGGTGGCAGATAAGAGGAAATGCCTGAGCATTCTCCTATTTCCACCAATGGGGGACCACAGTCTTGTTGAGTTGTTGAGTTGAGGTTAGGTAAACTAAGGCCCAGAGGCCCCCTAACGCTGAGCAAGGGGCAAAGTCCCCAGGGGTATGTATAGATGTACCTGAGTCCGTTCTGTCTCCTTCAGGCCACTCGGCTTCCAAGTGACAGGCAGGCAGACAGCGGGGGAACTCAGCCCTGCAGACGCGGGTTCCTTTAGGATTTATTCGAAGGATTTCCATGCCCTACAGCCTTTCTGCGGCCGTTTCCTCCTGCCAGCTGGTGGGCTGGAGGAAGCGCAGGATTGAGGGCCTACGGAACCTGAGCTCCTGTCCCGTTGTGGGGGCATAAGCCAGTAACCTAGCTTCTCTGTGCCTCAGTTGCTTCATCTGTAAACTGGAGTGGGGGAGACCCACGTCCCAGCGTGGTGGTGAGGACTAAGTTACAGATGCGTCTAAGGGCCCTGGCCCCGAGGGCTCCTCGAGGAGACTTACTCTGTGTTGCTGCTGGTAGTGGCATCGGTGTGGCCAGGCAGCAGTGGCGGGGGGTCCTAAGCGGTGAGGACAAAATTAGGGCCCGTGGGGTGACCACCTGAGCACTCCGGTGAATGAGAATGAGAAATACCAAGATCCAAGAAGTGGCCTGACAGCTCCTCCTGCCGGGGCCGGGCTGCCTCTGACGCGGCCCTGCTGTCTTCCCGAGGGCCCTGGGGAAGTTCATTGTGGCTCCGGGGTCCTTTGAAGAGGCAGGCTGTGCCCGTGTGATAACCAGACAGAACTTCTTCAACAAGCAGCAGCAACTTATTTTATTGATCAGAGAGAGGAAGAGAGCGACAGAGACATCGGTGATGAGAGAGAATCATCCATTAGCTGCCTCCTGCACATCCCCTCCTGGGGACCAAGCCTGCAACCCGGGCATGTGCCCTGACTGGGAATCCAACCCTGACCTTCTGGTTCATGGGTCAACACACAACCACTGAGCCACACAGGCTGGGTCATATGTATCCCATGTTCCGCAGGCTCCCTGCTGTTTATGGATCGTGTTTTATTCATGCATGTGTGATGCAGAATGCTCCTTCTTAGGGGGGGCACTTCAGCCTGCATATTTGAAGACAGAGGAACACACTTGTATCCATTGAGGGCACAGAGGGCAAGTGAGAGTGAGAACAGTATTATGCCAACCAACCGGGGAGTTGGAATTATGTTTCACGGGCAGCTGGGAAGTGGCGGACACAGCCCAGCCTCTGTCTTTTCTAGGCTGATGCTGCCCTCTAGTGGTGAAGAGCCATAGCCACAGCCCTCTGCACTCCACCCACTTGAAGGGACTTAGAAGGACTCTGCATCCAGCTAAGGAGACAGACTCATGCCTAGGGGAGACCCGCCATGCAGGCCGCCCGCCGGGGACTCAGCATCCCTGAGACACAGAGCGGGTTCTAGGATGCACGTCCCAGGCCCCAGACGCTTTGTGTGTGGCATCTACCCCGCAGTGTGCTGCAAGGCGGATCTTCTTTCCACGCTCAGCTGAGGTCTGGCTGATTCCGGCGGCGTCACTGCTGTCCCCGGGTTCGCCTCCTGGTTTTTCTCTAGAACCTAGGTGGCCCTGGAGCCGGGGTTCAAAGGCACCTCTATCATGTACGCGCTGTGTGGCCTCAAGGCAACGGACTAACCTCTCTGAGCTTCTGTTCTTCCATCCTATATAATAAAAGGCTAATATACAAATTGTCCCCTCACCCAGGAGTTTGACCAGGGGGTGGGGCCAGCCGGCCAACTGCCCGCAGCCCCTCCCCCTGGCCAATGGGCCCCAATTGGGGCGGGCTGGCCGGACCCCACCTGTGCACAAATTCGTGCACTGGGCCTCTAGTTTATAATAAGAGTATGGTACCGTGAACCTTATCAGTGGTCATGCGTATTTTTGTTTGCGCTCAGGTACCTCAGAAGGGACGACTTGAAGAAAGACAGTGCCTCAGGGCGGAAGGTTAATAGTAGGCTATACCCCGTTCTGAGTGCATCCGTCATACTCGGACAGAACAAAGGACCAGCTAGACCTCTTCCAGTCTGAAAGAGGCCAAAGCGCTCACCCACGTACCCTGGCCAGTGAGAAACTACGTAGAGATCCCTGTCTGTTTCCTCGAGGTTTTTATCCGAAAATCTACCCCTTGAAGTGATCTGTCCTCTGTCACGCACACAGCCCCTGTTCCACCGGTCCCTGCCAGCAAATCAGGCTGTCCCATGAGGCCACTGTGGCCGCAGGTCCGTGGCCAGGAAGGGACCGGAGCTGGGCCTGGGACCCGGGCAGTGAGCCACACAGGCCGGGCTAGCACCATCTTTTTAAGTCGACCGAGTAGCCTGACTCCTGAGCCACTGTTGGAACAACAACAGATAGCAACTCTCAAATCTGCAACATCGCAATGAATACCTACCTCATCCGATGTTCTCAAAGCACGCCATTGTGTCAGCTTTGTTACTTGCTAAATTTCATGCCCATAAACATTTCATCACATTTGGAAATAATCTGTGGCTTCAATTTTTCTTCCGTACGAGGATTCCTGAGTTTGCACAATGGGTGCTGAGAAATAGTAGCCAACCATAAATTAAGCAAATTACATAGTGCCAAATAAAGGAAAAAGCAAAATTATAAAAATTCTTTCAAAAATGTTTATGGCAGAAAAATGGTTTGGTGATAGACGTCTGTATTATAATATGCTTGATGTGATGGGGGTGGAATTCTCGGAAAGTAAGTGTGGGGGGGGGGCCCACAAACATTTTTAAGTGACCAATCAAAATATTCTAGGATTCGCACAGCCGGCGTGGCTCAGTGGATGAGTGTGGACTATGAACCAGGAGGTCACAGTTCAGTTCCCAGTGAGGGCACATGCCCGGGTGGCAGGCTCGATCCCCAGTGTGGGGCATGCAGGAGGCAGCCGATGAGTGGTTCTCTCCTGTCATTGATGTTTCTCTCTCTCTTTCCCTCTCCCTTCCTCTCTGAAATCAATCAAAATATATTTAAAAAATATTACAGGATACCTGCATAATACAGGCCGAAAATTAGAAATGCAAGCTTTGCCCCTCTAGGATTTTAGGCTGATTCCTACACAAATGTGGTTTGTGTAACCAGACATCTCATCCTGTGGACTGGGACCATGGCCTTGCCCTTTGACTGTTTTGCACATGGAACGACCTGGGCTTTGTCATCTAATCTCTGTCTCCTGTTCTTCCTCCAGGAATCCTGTTCACAATGCTGGTGTTCGGACCCGCCTGCGGGTTCATCCTGGGCTCTTTCTGTACCAAAATCTACGTGGACGCTGTGTTCATTGATACAAGTAAGGAGTACCCCTCCGTTTCCGGGCGCCGTCACAACCCCCCCCCCATTCCCCCCCCCCCCCCCCCCCCCCCCCCCGCCTGGGAAAGGAGCCGTCAGCCTGTGGTTCTGAGACCGTCCTAGCTGGGGGCAGCCCTACTGTGTGCACCTGTGTGTGCAGCTGGCGGCCCGCCCGAGATCAGAAGGAAGGGGCACGAGTCGGGTTCAGAGGGCCTGGACCCAAGGCCGTGCTCGGCCAGTGTCTGCTGAGGCTGAGGGACTCCCTGTGGTGGGTCCTGCCCCTCACTGTGAATGAATGGCAATGGCGATTGTAGCCTCCTCGCTGGGCTACGGTGAGAATGAGTGAGAAACTAGACGTGGAGAGGCCAGGCATGTGCTAGTGCTCATTGAATGCTGGTCCGTTAACCTATGTGAGGACTGCACCTTTTTCTTTTCTCTTTAAAAAATATGTTTTTATTGATTTTAGAGAGAGTAGTTGGGAGAGGGATAGAGCGATAGAAACATCGATGAGAAAGAGACATGGATCGGTTGCCTCCTGCACGCCCCCTACTGGGGACCAAGCCCACAACCCGGGCATTTGCCCTGCCCAGGAATTGAACCAGGACCTCTTGGTTCACGGGTCGATGCTCAGCCACAGAGCCACGCCAGCTGGGCCAAGCCTCAGTCTTTTTATAACCCAGTCTCCGAGGTGCCATCTCCTTGCTGCTGTGTCCTGTGTGCGCCACGCGAGAGGAGGGATGACTACACAAGGATGCGAATACCCAGGGTGGGGACTGCTGGGGGTCGTCCCGGTCGCTGCCTGCCTGGGTGGCACCGCTCTAGCTCAAGCCCGAGAGGTTTACACGAGTATGGAGCCACGTGGCCTTTCTCTCTGAAGACAGCGTGCGGGAAGCAATGCCACCTCTTACTGCCGGTCTATCCGCGGGATCAATAAGAAGTCCCAGTCCCGAGCTCTCCATCCATCATCTCCCGCCAGGGCCAGATTTACTGGTTCACCCCAAAGAAATAATGCGGCTTTAAATCCAATCAAGTCGCTGTGATTCACTCCATTAATCCCGCTGATATATTTACTTGGAGCTAATGATGTTACAAATTTCCAAGGGAGGGAAAAAAAAAGAAGGCTCAGACGCAGCCTTACTTCCTTATTCTTCAAAGGCCTGGGTCTACGAAGGCTGCCGTTGGCGGAGTTGATTGGCCCTTTGAACCCTATTCCAAGGGGATGAGGGTCAGAGAAACAACACGTGAAGCAAGTCGGCTGCCATCTTATCTGACAAATAAGCCACCTCACCGGAGGCCACACCAGCGGGAACAGCAGGCGGGATGGGGAGGGGGCGCCCTCCCTGGGCGGGAAGCCGCGTGGCCAGGCAGCATCAGCCCTTGGCGTGTGAGCAGCGGCCCCTTGAATCAAGGCCTGTGGATAAACACGATATCAGAACCAAAGAGAACCTCAGTCATCATTCTCTCCCAGCTCCTCCTTTGTACAAAGGAGGAAACTGAGGCCGAGAGGGCCAGGGACGTCCCCGACCGAGGGGTGCGTCTGTGTAAACCCAGGCGTCCTGGGTCGGCATGAGGGCATTTCCACTTCCGGGATCCCATCCCCACGCTCCCCCCGGGCGTGAGCTGGCATCTTAGTGCCTAGCAGCAAGGGCTGGCCAGCTGGCTGGAGGCGGCTTAGCTTGTCCGCTCCTGGTCCCCGCGGGGTGCCACGCCTTTGCCATGCTGTCCCCAGGGCCACACGTGCATCTCCGCTTCATTCTGTCCCTCATCTCACCCCTCGGGGCCCAGCGTGAAGCCACCTCCTCCGGGGTCCAGGCTCAGGGGCAGGGTGGAGCCTCCCATGTCCGTCTTGCTGACCACAGCCTCCCCCTGACAAGTTCACTGTGGGTCTGACGGGTGTGTGTCAGGAATGGGAGTCACTCCCTGTCTTTGTCTGCTTCCCCTCTGAAGGCCATGGCCTGCTGGTCCTGCTTCCTACCAGCAGAGGGCAGGAGAACACAACGTATTGTGTTGGAGAAACAGCCAGGGAATTCTGGAGCGATTTTTCTTTTTCTCCACCTGTGACCGAAAGGCGCTCTGTCTCCGAATGGGTTGGGGCTGTGCTTTAAGGAGGGGCCATCAGTTTTTTTTAGGGATGACCCTCCTCTATCATTTCCTCACCAAGACCGAGCCCCCCATTAGGACAGTCTGGTCTGTGGGAGTGTGTCCTCAAGCGTAAATATAAGGGGCCACACACCCAGCACATACTCCTGAAATCCCAGCTGAGAGCCAGCGGGATGGGAAAGGCACAGCCTGGGATTGTGGGGAGGCGGGCCAGCGGCCCACGGGGGCCCTGCTGGGGGCAGATAGGTAAATGGACTGAAAAAAAAAATCCCAAAACTACCAGAGAGGCATAGTGTCACTTCTTCATCAGGTTTGAGAAGCTAATGTCCCCAACTTGCCGGGATCCGCCCTCTCACAGCCTCGGGGATCCTCCTGGATTGCTGGGTTGGTTAGTTTCGAGCTGGTTCAACCCTGTTTCCGGTGGTTTTCTTCCGAACTTATAACGGAGATGGTCATGGGAAGTGGGAAGAAATCTCAGCCCCCTGCGTTTGCATGACCTTCAGCAGAGGGAGCACGCGAACAGCAGCCAGAAGCTCGCCCAGCTTCCCGGACACAACCACAGGAACACGGCGAATGTCAGAATCCAAGGCGTGGAAGGGTTAGGGGAACGGACACTGTTAAGCAGGAGTCCTTCCAAGTCTATAGACACCAGTGCAAAGGCCGGCCTGCGCTGCACCGGCCTCCCGACAGACGGACATTTCCGGCGTGGTGACCCCGTGTGGAGCTGCCCCACTCCCCTGCTGTCCCTGCTCCTGCCGCCCCTCTGCCTGGAGTGACCGAGGGCTGGGCAGGTGGCTGGAGGGAGCCTCCTTAGCTCACGGCACCCTGAGGATGCCACGCCTGAATTCTGGCCCCACGCCATTCTCTTGAACGTCTTTCTTCATCTGCGATCCAGTTCCATTGGCCTGTTGGGACATCTACGTAAAGGAGACAGATTGGTGCTTTTCAGTGTCATCTGGGCGTCTGACTGACAGCAGCCCTCGCCAGGAGGCTGAGGCTGTAGTAACATTTCAAGATCAAGATGCAAACTAGAATCAGATGGAAAGAGAAGTAAAGAGATGTCCTGCCTCGCCCTCAAAGTACCTCAAACAGCACCTTTGCTCTCCCCAGCCTGCCCAGGCGTGCTGTGCTTAAGGAGCATGGATTTCCCTTTGCTAAGCCTTTTGTATCAGTCAGCGTAGGCTAGGTTCTGCTGCAGTAACAAACACCCCCAGCAGCTCCAGGGCTTAGGATCCTAAAAGTTTAGTGCTTGCTCGTGCTGTACACCCAGTGCAGGTCAGCAGGGACCGTTGTTCATTGTAGCCTCTGGTACCACCTGAGGGGCTTTCACATGCTCCCGTGACCAGAGGCATGGAGCATGGTGAGTGGTACACCGGCTTATGTGTACCTCCCTCCCCTCAGAAGGGGCGTGACGTGTGTCCACACACACACACACACACACATTTTACTGCCAAAACGATGGTGCCAGACCACATCCCCCTTGTTTTCAGAAGAAAAGACCCAAATGGAGATCTCAGTAGCGTCTACCGCACCATCGTTTGCTAGCTGACGTGGACAGTGCCCCCTCCACATGGAGAATGCTGAGCGGTCCCCCGTGGAGCAGGTGGAGGGCGTGCCACCATAACTAGCTAATATGCCTCCTAAAAATGACCTTTGCTGTGCAGATGGGTAGACAAAGGAGGCATCTTAGGAGACGTTTCTCAGACCGGGTCCGAGCCTCGGTGGTCGCCTTGGGAAGCGCCGATAGCAGAACGAAACCCCGCCGGCGGCACGCACAAAGCCACGCGGCAGGGAGAGCATGCTCTCGGCGGCTGAATGCCCGCATCCTACCTTCCGCTCCGTGACCTTGGGCCAGGTCCCTGACCTTCCTGAGCCTCGACCTCTGCCGCTGGGGGAAGCGGGGGTCATGGAAGACTGTTATGCAGGCCTGTCGGAAGGGGTGGCAGGTATGGTGAGGACACACCATGCCTGAGCCCGCAGTCAATGATGGTGGCATTTGCGCTGGTGCTGGCTGAAGAGTGCAGATAGAGCCTCTGACAGATGGTGGTCATCTGGCGTCTCTGGTCCTTTTCCTTCCCAAGTCCGTCTGTCCGCCTGGCCCAGGCCTCAGTCCTGTTGGTTCTGAGCTCGTGTGTGTGGCCCAGTCTCCAAGAATCTCCTCCAGGCTCCGGGGACGTGAAATTCTCAGCGAAGAGACATTTCTACGCAGCTCATCTGGGAGCGCAGCCATGGGGAGAGAGAGGGAGCCGCACCGGGGAGTAAGCTGTGGTTTATGTCTCCATGACTTCGCCGGCAAATCAAAGAAACGACCGTGTAAGAGCCACACTCAGGCGCGCTGCCTTTCAGCATACGAGCTGGCTGCAAGCTCTCCAGTAGAGGCCTGGCCCCAAACCACAGGCCGCACGAGGTTGGAATTCACCTGTCTGTGGCAGACCGGAGGCAGGACCCCAGCCATAAATATAACGTTCTCATCAACTCGGTGCTCACGCTCGCGCCAGGCATCTTCTGAGCCCTTTAGGTCTCCCGTGGTCATTCGATCTTCCCCCAACTTGGTGTGGCACATGCTGTCCTGGTCATCATAGTGGCACGTACGGGTAAGTCAGCTGACGCACGGGGTTCAGATCACTGGCCTGCGGTCACACAGTGAGAAGCGGCCGGATTTCAGCCCAGGCGTCGGCTTTTGACTTCGGTGCCGCGCCTTATGATCTCTGTACCAGATTTAAGACAGGGAGTGGGGTGCTGGCCGGTGTGGCGCAGTGGTTGAGCATCGGCCCACGCACTAGGAGGTCATGGTTCAATTCTGATCAGGACACATGCCGAGTTACAGGCTTGATCTCCAGTAGGGGATGTGCAGGAGGCAGCCGATCAATGTTTCTCTCTCATCATCGATGTTTCAATCTCCCTCTCCCTCTCCCTTCCTCTCACTAAATATATATATATTTATATATATATATATATATATACATACATACACACACACACACACATATATGTGTGTGTGTGTGTGTGTGTGTGTGTATATATATATATATATATATATATATATATATATATATATATATGTAAAGCAGGGAGTGGGGTGTTGAATGGGATCTCAGATTAACTGCTTTGCAAATGAGTGGACCTAGTAAAACTATACCCTTGGATAATAAATGTTTGCGTGTGTGTGTGTGTGTGTGTGTGTGTGTGTGTTTGTTTGTTAGCACACCGAGCCGGGGAATTCCAGCCTAAATCCAGAAGGTGTCTGGCTTCTGCTGGTTTTGTTTAGCCCGATACAGTACAGGGTAGATAAGTATCTGGAATTAAGGGGGAACGTGATCAGTCTTGGGTTTGGGAAGCACGGAAGCACCGATATGAAAGGACAGGCTGCTTTTTACGGCGTCCAGTCCCCCGACCCCAGGCCCTTTCCTGAGCTCTCGGCCCGTCTGTGCACCTGACTCGAAACCTCGGCCAAGTACAGGCCCGGCCCCGCCCCCTCGCTGACTGCGCTCTTCCTGGTTGCAGGCAACCTGGACATCACCCCGGACGACCCCCGCTGGATTGGAGCCTGGTGGGCCGGCTTTCTGCTCTGTGGTGCCTTACTCTTCTTCTCTTCCCTCTTGATGTTCGGGTTCCCACAGTCTCTGCCCCTGCACTCAGACCCCGCCGTGGAGAGCGAGCAGGCCATGCTCCCCGAGAGGGAGTACGAGAGGCCCCCGCCCAGCAACGGGGTCCTGCGGCACCCGCTGGAGCCGGACAGCAGCGCCTCCTGCTTCCAGCAGCTGAAAGGTAGGGCGCCTCGTCCGCGGGCGGCCGGGGTGAGGGGGTGATCGAGGGCAGGGGGACGCTGCTCATCAGGACGGGCTGAGGGCGGGCAGGAGGCAGAATCGACCTTGTTTTGCATGACTTCTTGCCAGGCCTGTGCCTGACTGGCTTCTGAGAAGTCCGTGACCTCACGTGCGAAGTAGCTCCAGTTAGTGAAGGGGGCAGACCAGCGTCCCCAGAGGAGAACCCCGGGGCTGGCGTAGCAACTGATGGATAATAATATAAATGTTCGCAGAAGGAAGAAGGTGACAGGCAGGCGGAGCTAGACATTCCATAGCCCGCTCCTGCCTCTTTCCTGCCGCCTGTAAGCCATGGAAGCATTAAAAGGGCTTTTGAAGTTGGCTCCCTTTGCCCGACACGGGCTTTCTGTAAAAGCCACAGACACAGTGCATTTCTTCAGGCTCGCTCCTTCCATCGCCTCCAAGGGAGGTGAGTGTGCTCCTCGGGAAGGAATGTATAGCCAGGTCACGTTGTAGGCAATTAACAGTCACACTGTAGAATAATAACAGCCACACTGTAGAGTATTAACAGTCACACTGTAGAATAATAACAGCCACACTGTAGAGTATTAACAGTCACACTGTAGAATAATAACAGCCACACTGTAGAGTATTAACAGTCACACTAGAATAATAAGTCACACTGTAGAATAATAACAGCCACACTGTAGAGTATTAACAGTCACACTGTAGAATAATAACAGCCACACTGTAGAGCAATAACAGCCACACTGTAGAATAATAACAAAGTCACACTGTAGAATAACAAAGTCACACTGTAGAATAATAAGTCACATTGTAGAATAATAACAAAGTCACTCTGTAGAATAATAACAAAGTCACGCTGTAGAATAATAAAGTCATGCTGTAGAGAATATTAACAGTCACACTGTAGAATAACAAAGTCACGCTCTAGAATAATAACAGTCACACTGTAGAATAATAACAGTCACGCTGTAGAATAATAACAGCCACACTGTAGAATAATAACAGTCACACTGTAGAATAATAACAGTCACGCTGTAGAATAATAACAGTCACGCTGTAGAATAATAACAGTCACGCTGTAGAATAATAACAGTCACGCTGTAGAAGCGGTTTCTTCTTTGGCCATTAATCTGTCCCCTCCCTGCTCTGCAGAGAGCAAAGGCTCCTGGGAAGAGCTGGCATTGCACGCAGAGCGCCCTCTGCCTTTCCCTGCTGGACCAGGAAGGTCACCCAGCTCCTGGGAAGCCCTGGGCTGCCTGCCTGGGTTCAGGGCAGTAATGACTCATCAGCAAGTGCCCACTGACTTTTCAACAGAGTGTACGGGCTCCTCAGCTGCTGGCCAGCGGCACAGAGGAACCTCAGCCACTGGGCCTCCCAGACTAGACGGGGCTGTTTCCGACTCCTTGCGAGCCTTGCTGGCATGTCCTGACCCTCGGGTGGGCTTTCCCGCGGGCAGGTCCCAGCCGTTTAAACCCTGGAGGCAGAGCCCTGCCTTTGATCATTGAAAGAGCAGAGCTTCAAAGGCTGAGTACTCGTCTGTGTGCTGGTCACGCTGACGGCCAAGCGGCCCCTTCCGGTCCCAGAAAAGATAGCTGCGCCGGCCACAGCGGAGACAGCAGGGGCCGCTGAGCAGGCTCAGAGCCTTCAAAGCCAGCCCCACAGTGTGAGTGGCTGATGACTCCCAGAGCACTTGCCCGGGCCACCCGCTCGGCCGCTCGATGAGGTGGGCGTGACTATCTTCGTGCCCCACTTCGGGACAGTGGGACTAGGCCCAGGCTCCAGACTCTAAATTCCGAGCTCGTCCCCGTGTTTTGCACAAGGATTCACTCAGCTGATAGTGAACTAACCAAGGAGGAAAAAGGGAATCAGCGGGGGGTTGATGGAACAAAAGCTCTTTTGTGATCTTTTTTTAAAAAAAATATGTTTTTATTGATTTCAGAGAGGAAGGGAGAGGGAGAGAGAGAGAAACATCAATGAGATGAGAGAGAATCATTGATAAGGTGCCTCCTGCAAGTCTCCTACTGGGGATTGAACCCGCAACCCGGGCATGTGCCCTGACCGGGATTGAACTGTGACCTCCTGGTTCATAGGTCAACGCTCAGCCACTGAGCCGCGCCGGCCCGGCCCTTTTACATTCTTGCCGTGCAGCACCCCCTCGAGAAGACCTCTGGTTGGGGGAGGTGAAATCTGCTGGCTTGATGCCTTCTCCACCCTTCTTGCCCCGCTGATGCCCTCGCCACCGGGTTCTGATTTTATCCCCTGAATCTCCCACCTGCTCCTGGCGCCTCCTTCAGCGCAGTCTGCCCTGAGCCCTCTGCTCTGGTGTCTGTCCCCACGATGATGGTTTCAGGACCATATTCTGCTTAAAGGGACAGAGACAGCGCCTGTCTCATGCGCCCAGCCGGTGACGTTCTGCCCCTGCAGCCTCTCATCCTGCCCCCGCATCCCCAGGCTCTGAGCATCCCAGGGTCTGGCCTGCTCCCTCCAGTGGAGCCCTGAGCCCGTCTTGGGGCCTCGGCTGCTTTCCCCAAGGCTGTTCTCCTGCCTCCTGTCAGCACCGTCCCCCCTCCCCCGCCCAGGCATGTTGCTCTGTGTCACCGTCCCGGTGTGGCCTTTATCCAGGTAATCATTCATTCATTCTGTGAGCCCCACAGGGGAGCGTCTGCGGCTGGTTTTGCTCGAGTCTTGCAGGTCTCGGTGCCTGTGTGAGGAATGGGGGACCCGTGGATCACGGGGTGCGCACGGCCAAGCCCAGCACAGCTTGCTGTTCTTGTTCTCCTTGAAGCTGCCCCCCCACCAACCCTCCCAAGTGCTGACCTGTGTTTACCCTCGCAGGCGACCCTGCTGTGTGGGCGCGCCTGCTCCTGGTGCCCAGCCCGGCGTCCGGAGGCCCAGGCTGACCCGCGCTGAGGGCTCTGGGCTGCGTGTCTTCACCCCCTAGCAGGGGCTGTGCTTCTTGGCAGGGTGCCACTCACCCCACCACTGCCCCTCCCCCATTCAGTAGGGCCTGGCCTCGGACCCAGCTCCCACCCGGGCCTGCAGCTCGGCCTCCCCCACCGCGCCCGCCAGCAGTGTGTTTCTGCCTCATTTTTCTTAATCAGGGCCTGTGCCTCTCAGCATAATGTCACCGCGAGGAGCCCGCCGGTCGGAGGCCCTGGTCCTGCCAGCTGAATGCTGAGTGTTTTTGCCCCGAGATGCGTCTTCAGAGCTGTGCCCTCCTGCCTGTGGGCTCCCCGTTGGCATCTTCTTTCCTGAGGCCCTGGGCACGGGGTCCTCTGCCTCCCAACACGGGGAACCCCGGGCCAGGCCACTCCAGGGAGTCAGGTCACAGGTCCCCAGGGACCAGCCTGTGCCCGACCAGGAGGTCGACATCAACCACTGAGCCACCCCGGCCGGGCACAGCCCACACTTAACCACGCCACCATCTCAGCCTCCCTCTCGATGTCTCTGCAGCACTTCCAGAAACAATGTGTGCGTAACCAAGGGCCACGTCTCAGCATCGAAACACCGGTTTTCAGTGTGTAAACACTTGTAGACGTTTCTGTGAAATGACATTTCTTAAAAAGGCAGATTGTCAGCGACGTTCCAAACCCTGTGAAAAATAAACAAACACGCCCCTACAGGCCAGGACACGTGCAGTCAAGCAGTGGTACATGGATGAATATGTGGACTGAAGGTGGTTTCCCCACTCTGTTCTTCTTACTCATACCCTTTGAAACGATTTTGTTCCATGTGTGTGTGTGGCATGAAATTATTTAATCCAATTTAACTGGAAGCCGCACAGAACCACGGAGGCCACAAACCCAGTGTGGCCTGGTGGCTTCTCAGCGGGGGGATAGGGGGGTTGGGTCGCTCAGCCACGTGATGCTGAGCCGCCGTCGGCTGCTCAGTCCATTCTCATAACTAAGTTTCTCCCATTACGCCAGAGGACCCTCGGTTCCTCTTTCAGAGAGATTCGCTTTTTGAAACTTGGCGTCTTTCCCAAGTGTGATGAATTTAAGTTCTGTGCATCTGCAGTTCCCGACCCATTGTTCTGTCATTCTGATTTATTGAGCTGGTCTGTGACCATTATTAAAAACGTTCATGTCCTCTATTATTATTTTATTCTCATTAGCTGGGCCATTTAGAGGGTCTGTCTCCCAGGAGATGCGGTTGAGCCTGCATAATTAGGTGTGTGCCTGAGGACAGCTGGCTAATTCATCACCTGGGGTGCGGTAGGCGCCTGCTCACCTGCTTATGCCGTGGGACCCTGCCACCGAGCGGTTCTCCCTGGACCTGGGATGCGCTTGAGCTTTTGCTTCCATGAAGGTGGAAACCAGCACACCGCAGGCCAAGTGGCGCCCGTTGCTATGGTGACAGCCGGGCGGAGTCCCCTGGCTTGGTCACTGCACTCGCTTTTACAGATGTTTGTCTTCTTTGCTTCCCACCGGGACCATGACTCACATCAGACTTTCCCATAGGTAACTTTACACCGCCCTGTTTGAACCGGGCATCGTCCCAAGCTGTGGTCGCCATGCAACGTCACACTTGATGTATGTCATAGTTCAGTTCACTGTTTTGTAAGTGCACGTTAAGAGAAAGGTGTGACGAGTTCATGTATGCATAAAGCGTCTATTTCTAGTGTATATTAGGTTCTCAATAAGTACTAGTTACATTTTGAGAAAGGGACACAAATTGGAGATTGCATGGAAAAGGCTAAGAGACTGAAAACCTGGGAAAAGATAATAACAAAGTAAAATCACGGTGTGAATATTGAAACGATGGCTGGGCGGGTGTCCCCAAGGCCTGCTTGCACTGGCAGGATCCACGGCCCCACGTAGTGAAGGAGATCGGGTCAGAGGTCACATACTGACGATGCTAATCACGGGAAATATCCAAATAATGAGATTACTTTTAAAGAATTAAAAAGAAACCAAATATCCCATTTTTATTTTTTTAACTTTTTTTAAAAAGAAAATTACTGTTTAAAAAATTTTGTTTGTTTGTTTTATTGATTTCAGAGAGAGGAAGGGAGAGGGAGAAAGAGAAACATTGATGATGACAATCACGGATCGGCTGCCTCCTGCACGCCCCCTCCTGGGGATCGAGCCTGCAACTTGGGCATGTGCCCTGACCGGGAATCCAACCAGTGACCTCTGGGTTCATAGGTTGATGCTCAACCACTGAGCCACCCCGGCCAGGCCCAAATGTCCCTTTTTTTAAAAGCACTAATGTAAAAGGAAATCTTAGTGGTTTCTGAACCCACATACTTTAAGAGAAATACAGTGCAATGAAATGAGATTAACATGGCGACCTCAACAAGCCCTGCTCTGGCTCTGGGCTGGGTGGAGTGGGTGGTGGGAAGACCACCTGAGGAAGGAGAAACACGGGGAGCAAAGACCTGGGCAGAGTGCTCCCCTGAGCCCTGGTGCAGAGATCTGGGTGGGGAGCCGTGGTGCTCACGAGAAACAGCCCAGCAGGCCGGGCTGAACTGGAGGGAGGAGGGGGTGAGGTAGCAAGTGTGATAAGGCAGCTGAGGGGCAGACCCCGGGCCATCGCTGGGCGTGGTTGTGTCCATGGTGGAGTTTGGAACAGGCACGTGATGGGGGCTGATCCCATTGGCTGCCGGGTGGGGAGTGATGGCATTGGATCAAGAATGAAAACAGACCCAAGTGAGAGCCCCTGGCCACTCTGTCCAGGGAGGTGGCCGTGAAGGTGATGGAGACGAGGGGGGTTTGTATGTATTTATGAATAGATATGGGAGATCCTAGAATTTCATTTCTCCCTTGGAATTGTTCAGATTAAGTACATATACAGTCATAAGTGTTAATTACATATATCTACACCTAGATATGTTGATAGAACATAGTTATACACTTATAATTTATAACATAACTTAGGTGTATTTCCCCTTTTGAGAAACCCCAATCTCCTTTGGGGGGGGATAAGTTGTGATTGCTTATAAAATATTTTTGGTAAGTCGTGCTTATAAAATATTTAGTGTTCCCACTGAACTGTAATAACAGGCATGTTATAGTCTCCCCTGTTTTAGTACTTGTCAGTTTCGCTGGCAAAAAAGCAGCTATGTGTGGAAGCCCGAGTTTTGAGTTGAGGGTGACTGACGGGCTATAGATTTTGGCCTGAGGAACTGGGTGGTTCCCACTGCTGTTCACTGCCTCAGGCAGGAAGGGCCTTGGGGGGGCAGAGGGCCTGGGGGTGCAGTGCGTGTGACCTTGGCCCCTGCTTCTCTCTCCCTCAGTGATCCCCAAGGTCACCAAGCACCTGCTCTCCAACCCCGTGTTCACCTGCATCGTCCTGGCCGCCTGCATGGAGATCGCGGTGGTGGCCGGCTTCGCTGCCTTCCTGGGGAAGTACCTGGAGCAGCAGTTTAACCTCACCACCTCGTCTGCCAACCAGCTGCTCGGTGAGTGCGCCTCAGCCCCCGCGAGGGTGGGGGAGGCTGTCCTACTCATAATCAATACAAACAAGGGCGTCCAGAGCCCGGCCGGTGTGGCTCAGTGGTTGAGTGTTGACCTATGAACCAGGAGGTCACGATTCCATTCCCGGTCAGGGCACATGCCCGGGTTGCAGGCTCGATCCCCAGTAGAGGGCGTGCAGGAGACAGCTGATGGATGATTCTCATCATTGATGTTTCTCTCTCTCCCTCTCCCTTCCACTCTGTGCTATTTTCTTACAGAGCTCAACCTCCCCGATTATATTTTTCTGACTCTGCTATTAAAATGAATTTGCGTTCCCTGAGCACGTAGCCGCTGGTTGATGTAGTCGACTGACCTAGAATCTGTTGATTGGCAAGGAGGAGGCCTACGGGTGCGGGAAATTGGCCACACAGTCCATCCCGTGGACAAATGACGCCCGGGTCATTTAAATTCGAGTTTTCAATGAAGCGCGTTGGTCCCCCTAAAATCCCACGAGTCTCTGAGAATCATAAATAACAGGTTATGGTCCTGCTGCCTTGCAGATGGCTCTGTTTATGAGAGAGAGAGAGAGAGAGAGAGAGAGAGGGGGGGGGGGGGCTCCAGTTACTCACCAAGAGCCCCAGAATATACTGCCTGGCTTGGTGCTCTTTCCTGCGAGGCTCTGGGGCTGCTTAGAGCGCCGTCTGGGGCTGGCGGCTGTGGGCCCTTTGGTTAAACAGCCTCCTGGGAGCACTCCTGGCCTGGTTAGAAGAGGAGGGACATCCCCTGTGAGTGGCAGCCCAGGACCCAGTCACTCAGCAGCGCGGAGAGCCCCGGCTCCTGGTCCTCCTTTCTCAGTGCGTGTGCGAGTCCCACCCTATATGTCTTCGTTTCCCAGCCGTCCCTGCACCAGCTATGTTTCTGTGCGGGGACCCCACTCACACAATAGGGGGGTGCATTCAGACGCCTGGGAACTGAGTTGGTACGTGTGTGTCTCCCCAACTTTCTGTGAGCTCCTTGGGGCTGAGATGGGGCCCCTGATGGAGACTTGGGCACCGGGAGGGAGGCCGGGAGGGAGGCCCCGCTGCCCCTGCTCACGGCCCGCTCTGCCCGCCGCCCTCCAGGGATGACCGCCATCCCCTGCGCCTGCCTGGGCATCTTCCTGGGCGGCCTGCTGGTGAAGAAGTTCAGCCTGTCGGCCCTGGGCGCCATCCGGATGGCCATGCTCGTCAACCTGGTGTCCACGGCGTGCTACGTCTCCTTCCTCTTCCTGGGCTGCGACACGGGCCCCGTGGCCGGGGTCACTGTTCCCTATGGAAACACGTGAGTCCCGGAATGTCTGCCTCCGCCCGTCGGCCCCGCAGGCCGGCTCCCTCCACGGGTAGGCTCTGTCCCAGGACCCGGGCGGAGGATGGATGGTGCCTCGGCATCTGACTCCCGAGGTCAGAGAATCCTGTGACCCCTGGGCCGGGAGGGCAGACCACACCCCTCGACGGCTCTCCCAGGGCAGCCGGCAGACGCCGGGGCGTCGGTCAGACATCCCTCCCCCGGAGGACTCACATTATTGCTTCTCACGTTTGATGGTGGGAATAATGTGAAGATAGGAAATAAAAATGACTTTTATTGTAATATTCAGCTTCAAGTAAAGGATGGAACAGGCGTCAACACTTCCCTAGACTATTAGGAGCTGTTATTACGCTCACACAGTAATTACAGGCTCCGGCCCGGGTAGGAATTGGTGTAGGAGGCAGAATAAAAAGGAGAGAAGGGAGAGGCGAGGGAAGGAACTTAGGTTCATGGGGCCACTTTCCTGACTGTCCAGTGACTCCCCGTAGATGCCGGTGTTGACAGCTTCCCCTTTGCTACGTGGGACTCGGGCCGCCTTGAGAAGCCGGCCTGGAGCTGAGACTGTGGCACCGCTGGCCTGCAGTTCCTCTCCTCCCTGGCTGCCTCCTCCAGGCAGCCCGCCAGGTCCACTTCTGCAGTTAAGCCAGAAGCTGCAGTGGAGCTTGGCTCAAGGAGAGACCCTGTCCCTCTTACACACTAAAAACACCCCTTCTGCCCCTTCCTCTTTGCAATTTGCTTGCTCAAGGTCACTGTGCCTTTAGTGGCGCAAAAGCAAATTTAAAACATCTCAGTGTTATTTTTCATAGGAAATCACACTCAAGCAGACGGTAATTACCGAGGCAGCCTAGTCATAGGTGTTTGTTAGGCACCAGGAGGCTGGCTGTCTGCTGGGAGGAATCAGAGACAAGGACTGAAGAGGGGAGACGTTAATGGTCAGCTGTGCCGGGTGGAGTTGTTGGCCCAGTGGAGGCCGTGGTAATCCGGAGAGGCAGCATGGAGGAGGTGGCCCTGAGCAGAGCTCCCACCAGCCAGCCAGCCAGCCAGCCTGGCTCCGTGGTGCGGGGAGCAGCCCGCAGACGCTCAGCGGTGGCTCTGGGCTGCATCTTGCAGGACCAGCGGCTTAAGAGGAGGAAAAGCAAGGGGGTGACGCATCCCAGCAGAGAGATGTCACTGGGGGTCCTGGGGAAGCCCGCCTTCCTCTGACAGGCTCTGTTTTCTTCCTTTTCCAGCTCAGCACCTGGCGCAGCCCTGGACCCCTACTCACCCTGCAATAAAAACTGTGAATGCCAAACCGACTCCTTCACGCCCGTGTGCGGGGCGGACGGCGTCACCTACCTGTCTGCCTGCTTCGCTGGCTGCAGCAGCACGGTATGTGGCTTCCTCGGGGCGCGGGAGGGCGCGGGGACGCGGGCAGCCGCAGCGGCTTACACCCGAAGGTCAGGGGCAGAGGTGGGCAAAGCGTTTTGTGGGCCTGGTGGCCTGCCTGGAGGAGGCAGCCAAGGAGGAGAGGAACTGCAGGCCAGCTGCAAGAAAGACATCCTCCTGCAAGAAATCAAGTTGGTTTCCAAATAGCATCTCAGGGCAAAGGAAAGGGAACATGCAAAGGAAGCTGTGCGTGTGGAGCCAGAGAAAAGACTGTGGCCCGAGGCACTCACAGGGGGTCCGTGGGGGAGGACGGCTCTGCGGTAATGAGCTCCCCAGCACCAGGAGCATGCAAGGGCAGGCTAGTAAACCATGACCGGGCCGCCCTCTTCCACAGCGGAGACTGGCTGGCGTCAGTTCGGCCTCTTCCCTGCACAGCGCCCTTGGCCTTCTGCGTCTCCATCTCCCACGGCACTTTTTGTGGCTCTTCCCTCCCTGGCTGGAATCACACAGCTGGAATCACACAGCTGGCAGGAGCCTGCCGCTTTCCATGTTCTCCGCACAGAGACCCCATGCCACGTGACTGGTCACCAGCTCTGGCAGATCCTACCTGCCAGGGTCTCTGGCGCCTGCCCTTCCGCATCCACGCCACCCCCGCCCTGCTATTGGCCTTCCTCATCTCTGGCTGGGACCAGGGTGGTGGTTGCCCAACTGGTCTCCCAGCTCAGGCTCGCCCCCTTCTGGTCTGTCCTCCACACTGCAGCCAGAATGGTCTGCGGCATGCGCTTCCCTACTTCTCCCTGCAGCGGGATGACTCTTATGGCCCGCCAGTGCCTGATGCCAGCAGCCCCTCCTGTGTGAAACCCTCCCTCCCCTCCTTTGCCTTTGGGGTTCCTGGTGCCCGTCTGTCCTGGAGGCAGCGGTCTCATTTCACGGAGTGGCCTGCTGGTGTCCACCCCTGCTCTTTCCTGGGGCCAGGGACGCCGCAGTGGGAGGCCAGATAAGAAAAGGGCCCAGTGCTGCCCTCCAGGCACCGAGTCGAAATCACCTGCTTCCTGTCCTGGCCACATCCTGTGTCTGGGGAGCAGCCATTTTTTTTATTTTTTTATTTTTTGCAGTAGAAAACACTGGTCGTTTATTTTCATTTCCCGAGATGTATTTTCCTTTGCTCTTAACATTTAGATTCCTAGCCAGTTATTAACATTTTTTTCTATAGAGAAAATAAATCACCGTGGGGGTGGGTGGAGAAGAACTGATTTCTTAAATTAGATGATAAAGCGGTTTCTTTATGTGAGTGGAAATGAATTTTTTTTAAAAAAGGGAAGGAGCCGGGAGAGGGGTGAAAATAAAAACACCAGCTATTCTTTCTCATGACAACAATGTCATTAATATTCAAGGAGGTGTATCGTAAGTCGGTGTTGGTTATTGTCCTGTTAGGAGAGTTAAGTACAGGCGAGCGCCCTGAGACCAGAGGATCTCTGCTCTAGAGCATTCTCTGGGGAGCAGGTGTCACTCAGGACAGCGTCCCAGTCCATCGTGGGGTCATCGGCCCTCTGCCGCCTCGGTGAGGAGCATGTCCCACGGAGGAGGGAGGACCGCAGTCCTGTCTCAGATACAGGATGAGGGCTTATACGTTTTTATTGATGTCAGAGAGGAAGGGAGAGGGGGAGAGAGAGAAACATCAATGATGAGAGAGAATCATGGATCGGCTGCCTCCTGCACGCCCCCTACTGGGGATGGAGCCCGCAACCCGGGCATGTGCCCTGACTGGAAATCGAACTGTGACGCCCTGGTTCATAGGTCGATGCTCAAACCACTGAGCAACACCGGCCGGGCTCCACTTCCCAGGTTTCCCATCAGACTCAACACATAGAACACCATCTCCCCCATCGCTGTCCCCTTAGCAAAGCAATCTTCCAATTAGAAATTAGTTTATGTGTACGATGAATAGAAATGGATCCATCAGTGCTGAATGTGGGGGGAACCCACACAAAAAACAACTTTACTCGCCAGTATTTTTGACACTGCTGACGAGTATTTTGTGTTTGTAATGGGAGCTGTCAAAATAGCACGCGGATGCCTTCCTTCAGCAGCAGAAAACGAATCCAAGATCCCAGAGAGTCGTTTTTCTATTTTTGTGGTCTCGGCTTTATTGTAATTATTTATCCCCATCATTGGATGTGAATAGAAACATTTCTCAATGGAAATTAACGTCTGAGTCGTGGCACAGGCGTATGATTCTCAATGGCTGTGCTATTCTTCGTTCGTTGGTTTCTTTATTTTTTAAAGTTCTAGACTTTTTAACCTTTTCAAGAAATGATACATTCTTATGGTTCAAAAATCAGGAAGTATAGAAAGGGCGTGAAAACTCTCCTTTCTACCTCGGCCTCCCACTCATCAACCCCCACTCTGCCCAGTGGGTGATAGTATTACTGGTTTCTTGCAAGCTATCTTTCTGGATTTAAATGCACGTTTAGGGTCTTATTCTGTCCTTTTGTTTGTAGGGTTTTGTTGTCAATGACTTACCTTGGAGTTCTTTTCATATTAGTATATAGAGAGCACTAGCTTACCTTTTTGACAGCTGTATAGTATTCCACTGTGTAACCAACTCCTGTAGGTAGGCACTCAGATGGCTGCAAAACTTTACTTCTCGCAGTGTTGTGACTCGTGTTGAACTTAGGCATTTCATGCCCAGGCAGGTCTGTCTGGGGGGTAAGTTCTGGTGCTGTCATCACACAAAGGCGCCGGCTCTGGGCAGACTGCTTAGGACAGAGGATCCAGCCCAACAGTGTGTCGCCCAACCTCAGCCCCTGGATAAAGCCCCTGTGCAGGGCACAGTCATAAAGGGGGGCCCTGTTGGAGGCGGGCATAGAGGCTTTGGACATCCCTGCAAACATCCATGTGACTTTGTGGGATAAGCAGAGCCTGTCGCATGTTCTGTGGGTAAAGAAAAGAAGGGAGAAGAAGGAGGCGAGGAGGGAGGGGCTGGGCGGAGGATGTTCGAGTGGGGGTGACCCTCAGGAGGACGCGCCCGTGTGCCCTGACAGCTGAGCGGCCCTGGGAGGGAGAGCAGTGAGTTGTTTATGATTGTTTTCATTCTGCATTCCTTAAAGGCCCCTGTGCTATAATTACTCCACCTTAATTGGCTGCCGCTTGCCAGGCACTGCCTCTCCCAGCCCCTGCCCCTCCCTTTGCCATCAGGAATTCCTGGAGCGGGAGCGCGGTGCCCGGGACTGGGCGGCTGGGCAAGAATCCAGGAGGCCACCTGGCCACAGTGGCTGTTCTTCCTCCTCCCCGGTCCTGTGCTGATCAGGGTGCTCCCAGCTGTAGCTTGCTCCCCAGCATCGCCCTGAGCTCCCGGCACCTCTTAGCCCTCTTTGCCTTCTGGCCCCTCGAGAACCTTCCCTTAGCTCCCCCCTCTCTGGGCCCCACGATGGCGGCCACGTCACACCTGACAGGGCACAGCCTTTGTTCCAAGTGCCACACCGGGCACGGGACCAGCAGCAGGATGCAGGCTACCTGATTTACTTCTTTTAATACTCTTCAGTGTAATTATAACTGCATGAGAGAGAGGACAAATTGGCAGGTAATTGCAGTGTTAATTGGCAATGTTTTATCATATTGTGGAAGTGCAATTTCCTCTCTAATTGTATAGGGGCGGGGGGGCGGGGGCACGTTTGTCTACAGTGCAGTTGACTGAGGGATTCCTGAGCTGGGAAATGAAATACACAGGAGACGGGGCTCAGCTCTCCTCCCCATAAACATGCCTCAATTTGCATGTGTTCTGCAGCCTCCTTAAAACCCTAACTCGTTTGCTCAGGCCTAATTAATGGGATGCGGCGGGATGCGTAATTGGGCCCTGACAGCTCCGGCTGATGGATGGCTTGGGATGTAGGTGCTGGAGGTGCCCACTGAGCAGGGCTGGGTGCTTCCTTCCAGAATCTCACCGGCTGTGCGTGCCTGACGACCGGCCCGCCCGAGAACGCCACCGTGGTCCCCGGCAAGTGCCCCAGCCCCGGCTGCCAAGAGGCCTTCCTCACCTTCCTGTGCGTGATGTGTGTCTGCAGCATGATCGGGGCCATGGCCCAGACGCCCTCGGTCATCATCCTCATCAGGTGAGCTGGTAAGGCCCCCGGGCCTGTGACCCACCTCGAGGCCCCTCCCTGCCCGGGGCATCGGCAGGTCTTCCACAGACAGAGCCCGGGGGCCGTGTGCGTCTCAGCCATCTGTCGAGGCTGCTGGGAATCAGTCCCACTAACCTCACACCACGCGTAGAAGCAGGGCCCACGGGATAAAGTCAGTCGCCTCAAATGAATGTGCAAAAATAGGGCCCAGGGAGCTTGGGTTGTATGCCACGCGCACTCCGCAGAGAGCGGGCCTTCGAGCTCCTCCTTGGAATGGTACGGAGTGGTTTCCCCAGAAAGCGGGCACTCTGAGAGTCCAGAAAGTGTGAGAGGTCATTCGGGGACTGTCCTGGGGGGACCAAGCCCGGGAGGTGGGGACTGTTCGCAACGAGGAAGCGTGACGCTGTCAGGTGCCTTTCCTTGGGGTAGGCACCGGGACTGGATAGAGGCGGGTTAACCGCACTGGGCCACCCGGGGGCCACGTCATGCTAGTCCCGTTGATTTCTCAAAAGGGCCCGAGAGTGACACCGGTGTCGGGTTCTGGCCTGTCGGTGAGCCCCAGGGCGAATGTCTCCCCAGGTGATGTTCCCGGGTACATGAGACCTGTCACCCCAAGATGCTGCCTTGTCCTGGCCAAGGCGAGGTGCCTTTCAATGAAGACTGTATGGGCCCGATTTGTATTCTGCCCCTCATGACAAGATTAGCTCTGCTTATTAAAAACTTATCTTGTCACTGCAGTGACCATTATTTTCCACTCTAGGCAGGGAAGGTAGAGGGTAAAACCCACTGGAAATTTCCTAGGAGGGCGCTGCTGGGTTGCAGCGCGTGACTCGGGGTCTATTAGTGAAGCGGAGTGATGAGAATCTCTCTCTTGCCTCCTCTCCTCTGCACACTTAGGACCGTCAGCCCTGAACTCAAGTCTTACGCGCTGGGAGTTCTTTTCCTCCTCCTTCGCTTGCTGGGTACGTACCCTCTCCTTAGTCCCTCAGTAATGAATCGGAGGCCGTGGCCCAGGTGAGTGGCTGTCAGTGAAATGGTCCCGTTGCTTGAATTTGTCTTTTTTTCTATGATGTTTAATGATAGAAACTTCAGAGATCTTATAGAAAAATCAGAGAAACTGGAAGTATGCGCATTTTGCCCGGGTTTAGACCTAAACTCAGGAAGTGGCAAAGTTTTCATTCATGTCAACTCTGATTTCTCCTTGGCATGAGGAGGAAAAGGTGATGGCACCAATGTGGGAAAATTGATGGTGTAATTTGGCACCTGCATAGAGCAACCCATGAGCATCCTGTGACATGCTTCATTTGTGGGGCTGCCGGCTAGGAGGGAGGGAGAGAGGGAGGGAGGGAGAGAGGGAGAGGGAGGAGAGAGAGAGAGAGAGAGAGAGAGAGAGAGAGAGAGAGAGAGAGAGATATCTCAGTGCCTTGCAAATGGAAACTGCACCCTTTAAATTTTTCCCAACTGATTTGGTTTATGCCCCTGGGGTTTCCGGGATGGGCAGTGTGACCTTCACCCTACAGAGCCTCCATTCCCGGGTGAGGGGTGGATAGAGAGGGTTAAGGTTAGGCCCCCTCGTTCCGATGGGGAAACGGTGTGGGAATGGCCCACCATTCTCTCAGGGTCCTGGGCCCCGGGCCCTGCTGGGGCAAATCTGGAAAGGCCAGCCCGGGTCCCCAGCTCTCAGCTGTGCCCCGCCCTCTCCCTCTACCACATGATCAATGCTTTATGAACAGAGTTTTGGCAAGGCCAAGGTCAAGAGAGGAAAACTCTCCTTTCTTGAATAATAGGGCAGTGGTCTTCTGTCATGGACATTAACGGCAAATCGGTGCGGAACGGGAAATGACCATGCTCTCTGTTTTCAGAGTAGATATTCATTATTCGAAGTATAAGCCACGGATGAGCACAAAGAATGGATTTTAGAAATATTTAGAAGCGTGCTTGTAAAAGTAAAAAAAAAAAAAAGGCTACAAGATATAGTCGGGGAAGAGGTCTATAATATGTGTGGTTACGACTTTTATGATGAGACCGATTCCCACGTAACTGGCATATCAAAGAAGAAAACACCCACCTTGGATTCCTTAGGAAGATGAGCTCAGCTTGGGGGCATCGGCCCCGCTCGCTGCCTCTCCCGCCGGCAGCAAAGAATTTCTGATCAGTCGCCGTGGTCATTTCCCTGCACTGGTGCCCCGGGAAAGGCCTTAGAATCTCCTCAACGCTGTTAATAATACACGACGTTGGTGCACACGGGACACTTATAAGGTGTATTCGTCTTATTTCTTTTCCTTTCTTTCTTTATTAAGGTATTACGTATGTGTTCTTATCCCCCCATTGCCGCCTCCTACCTCTCCCCACTCATGCCCTCACCCCCCTACTGTCTGTGTCCATTGGTTAGGCTTATATGCACGCATACAAGTCCTTTGGTGATCTCTTCCCCTTACCCCCACCCTCCCCTACCTTCCCTCTGAGGTTTGGTTTGAGCATCGGACCAATGCTTCTCTGTTTCTGGATCTGTTCTTGTTCATCTGTTTATGTTGTTCATTGTATTCCACAAATGAGTGAGATCATGTGATATTTATCTTTCTCTGACTGGCTGATTTCACTTAGCATAATGCTCTTCAGGTCCACCCATGTGGTTGCAAATGGTAGGAGTTCCTTCCTTTTTACAGCAGCGTGGTGTTCCATTGTGTAGATGTACCACAGTTTTTTTAATCTGTCTTATTTCTAAGTCATGGAAAAGAGATGTGTTGTAGGTGTGACCACGCCCAGGTAAGAATGGGTATAGCAAGAACTTAAAGGAAAGCATCGCCGCCTTTCTGACATGGTGCTGTTATGACTAAAGCCCCTGCAGGGGATAACCATGGTAATTTTTAACGGAGGTACAAGGTACGTGAGTCAGATGCCCTCCCACCCACATTCACTCCAAGTGGGCCGGACAGATAGGTAGACGAATGGGTAATATCTGGTAGCAAGTTGGGGATCCTTATTTTTAAAAAATGTATTTTTGATTTCAGAGAGGAAGGGAGAGGGAGAGGTAGAAACATCAATAATGAGAGAGAATCATTGATTGGTTGCCTCTAACACACGCCCACTGGGGATCTGCCTGGCTCCATCGTGGGCTCTGTGGGAAGAGCCTACCACGGACCTCAAACTTTAGTCTAGTTTAGTCTGCCTGGCTCCAACCTGGGCCCTGTGGGAAGAGGCCTACCACCAACCTCACTAGATTACATTAGATTAGTGAACCTGGGCATGTGCCCTGACCAGGAATCCAACCATGAACCATTGGTTCATAGGTTGATGCTCAACCATAGAGGCAGGCCAGCCGGTAAGGGACCCTTATTTCAGAAAGTACTTAAAACATTCCACATACACATTCATGGGGAAAACAACATTTATTTAGCACATGAGGTGTACTGAGCTGCGGGGACCATATTCCCGAAAGTGAGAACATCCCTGCTTTTCAGCGGCATCTTGGAGGCTGACTTAAGAAGGGAGGAGTTGCTCAACAGCGGAGTTAAGGTCTCTGGGTGCCTAAACAGATTCAGCGGACTCAAAACACAAGGAAAAATACTTAGGTTAAGAACACATGGGAAGATATATGGGGAAACTTCATGAGATGTGGGGATAATGTGAAGACAGATATTACAATGATATTGCATATATAATGTGACAATTTTCAGATCACTGAATGATACCTTAATTATTTTTAAATTAGTAGGTCTAGGCAAAGAAACCAACAAGGCATTGTATGGAATGGAATTCAAAAACTATTACTGTGATAAACAACAAGACATAAACAAGTGAAGGAAACAGAATAGAGTGTGAGGTTAGTGGAAGAACTCTTCCCGTAGAACGCATGACAGAGCCAAGGCAGATAGATTACACTAGACTGTGAGGTTAGTGGTGGGCCTCTTCCCGAAGAGCCCACGACACAGCCAAGTCAGACTACACAGACTAGAATAGAATAGAATAGAATAGAATAGAATAGAATATACTGCCTTGACCCAAAACTGGACTCAATGGGAAGAGGCCTATCACCAACCTCACACACTAGTCTAGTCTAGTCTAATGTAATCTAGTCAGGTTGGTGGTAGGCCTCTTCCCAGAGAGCCCATGACTGAGCCAGGCAGACTAAACTAGACTAAACTAGACTAGAGTGTGAGGTTGGTGGTAGGTCTCTTCCCACAGAGCCCAGGATGGAGCCAGGCAGACTAGACTAGACTAGAGTATGAGATTAGTGGTAGGCCTTTCCCACAGAGCCCATGTGGGAGACAAGGACGACTACACTAGTATAGACTAGACTACACTAGACTACCTTGGCGCCATCCTGTACAGAGTGGAAAGAGTCCTACCACCAACCTCACACTTTAATCTAGTCTAATCTAATGTACTGAAGTCAGGATGGTGGCAGGCTTCTCCCCACAAGCCCAGGTTAGAGCCAGGCAGATTAGATTAGAGTGTGACATTGGTGGTAGGCTTCTTCCCAAAGACACCACGATGGAGGCAGGGAGACTAGACCAGACTTGACTAGATTAGACTAGAGTGTAAAGTTGGTGATAGGCCTCTTCCCGAAGAAACCAGAACTGAGCCAGGTGGACTAAACAGGACTAGAATAGATTAGAGTATAAGGTTGGTGGTAGGCCTCTTCCCGTAGAGTCCACGAGAAAGACAAGGCAGATTACACTAGAATAGACTAGACCGCCTTGGGCTAATCCTAGACACAGTGAGAAGAGGCTAACCACTAACCTCACATTCTAATCTAGTCTAATCTAATGTAATCTAGTGAGATTGGGGGTAGGCCTCTTCCCACAGGGCCCAGGATGGAGGGAGGCAGACTAGACTACACAAGAGTGTGAAGCTGTTGGTGGGCCTCTTCCCAAAGAGCCCAGGATGGAGCCAGGCAGATTAGACTAGACTAGAGTGTGAGGTTGGTGGTAGGCCTCTTCCCCAGAACCCAGGATGGAGCCAGGCAGACTACTCTAGACGAGACGAGACGAGACTAGACTAGACTAGACTAGACTAGACTAGAGTAGATTATAATGTGAGGTTGGTGGTAGGCTTCTTCCCAGAGAACCCAGGATGGAGCCAGGCAGACTACACTAGACTAGACTAGACTATACTAGACTATAGTGTGAGGTTGGTGGTAGTCCTCTTCCCACACAGCCCAGGATGGAGCCAGGCAGACTACACTAGACTAGACTAGACTAGACTATAGCGTGAGCTGGGTGGTAGTCCTCTTCCCACACAGCCCAGGATGGAGCCAGGCAGACTAGATTAGACTAGACTAGACTAGACTAGACTAGAATGTGACGTTGGTGTTAGGGCTCTTCCCACAGAGCCCAGGATGGAGCCAGGAAGACTAAACTACACTAGACTAGACTAGAGTAATCGGTTGGTGGTAGGCCTCTTCCCACAGAGCCCAGGATGGAGCCAGGCACACTATACTAGACTAGACTAGACTAGAGTGTGAGGTTGGTGGTAGGCGTCTTCCCACAGAACCCAGGATGGAGCCAGGCAGACTACACTAGATTAGACTACACTAGACTAGACAATAGTATGATGTTGGTGGTAGGCCTCTTCCCGCATGCCCAGGATGGATCCAGGCAGACTACACTAGACTAGACTAGACTAGAGTGTGAGGTTGGTGGTAGGCGTCTTCCCACAGAACCCAGGAGGGAGCCAGGCAGACTACACTAGATTAGACTACACTAGACTAGACAATAGTATGATGTTGGTGGTAGGCCTCTTCCCGCATGCCCAGGATGGAGCCAGACAGACTACACTAGACTAGACTAGACTAGAATAGAGTGTGAGGTTAGTAGTAGGCCTCATCCCACAGAGCCCAGATTTGAGCCAGGCACACTACACTAGACTAAACTAGACTAGATTATAGTGTGAGGTTGGTGGTAGGCCTCTTACCTCAGAGCCCAGGATAGAGCCAGGCTGAAGACACTAGACTAGACTAAAGTATGAGGTTGGTGGTAGGCATCTTCCCACATGCCCAGGATGGAGCCAGGCAGACTACACTAGATTTGACTACACTAGACTAGACTATAGTATAATGTTGGCGGTAGGCCGCTTACCTAGGAGCCAAGGATGGAGCCAGGCACACTAGACTAGACTAGCCTAGTGTGTGAGGTTGGTGGTAGGCGTCTTCCTACTTGCCCAGGATGGAGCTAGGCAAACTACACTAGACTAGACTAGACTAGACTAGACTAGAGTGTGAGGTTGGTGGTAGGCGTCTTCCCACATGCCCAGGATGTAGCCAGGCAGACTACACTACACTAGACTAGACTAGACTAGACTATAGTATGATGTTGGTGGTAGGCCTCTAACCACAGAGCCCAGGATGGAGCCAGGCACACTACACTAGACTAGACTAGACTAGACTAGAGTGTGAGGTTAGTGGTAAGCCTCTTCCCACAGAGCCCAGGATTGAGCCAGGCACACTACACTAGACTAAACTAGACTAGATTATAGTGTGAGGTTGGTGGTAGGCCTCTACCCACACGCCCACGATGGAGCCGGGCAGACTACACTAGACTAGACTAGACTAGAGTGTGAGGTTGGTGGTATGCCTCTTCCCAGAAAGCCCAGGATGGAGCCAGGCAAACTACACTAAACTACACTACCCTAGACTAGAGTACACTAGAGTCTGAGGTTGGTGGTAGGTGTCTTCCCAAAGAGCCCAGGATGGAGCCAGGCACACTAGACTAGACTAGACTAGTGTGTGAGGTTGGTGGTAGGTGTCTTCCTACTTGCCCAGGATGGAGCTAATCAAACAACACTAGACTAGACTAGAGTGTAAGGTTGGTGGTAGGCGTCTTCCCACATGCCCAGGATGGAGCCAGGCAGACTACACTACACTAGACTAGACTAGACTATAGTATAATGTTGGTAGTAGGCCTCTTACCTTAGAGCACAGGATGGAGCCAGGCACACTACACTAGACTAGACTAGACTAAACTACACTATAGTGTGAGGTTGGTGGTAGGCGTCTTCCCACAGAGCCCAGGATGGAACCAGGCACACTACACTAGACTAGACTAGACTAGAGTGTGAGGTTGGTGGTAGGCGTCTTCCCACATGCCCAGGATGGAGCCAGGCAGACTACACTAGACTACACTAGACTAGACTAGACTAGAGTATGAGGTTGGTGGTAGGCATCTTCCCACATGCCCAGGATGGAGCCAGGCAGACTACACTACACTAGACTAAACTAGACTATAGTATGATGTTGGTGGTAGGCCTTTTACCTCAGAGCCCAGGATGGAGCCAGGCACACTAGACTAGACTAGACTAGACTATAGTGTGAGGTTGGTGGTAGGCCTTTTCCCACACAGCCCAGGATGGAGCCAGGCAGACTACACTAGACTAGACTAGACTAGACTAGACTAGAGTAGATTATAATGTGAGGTTGGTGGTAGGCTTCTTCCCAGAGAACCCAGGATGGAGCGAGGCAGAATACACTAGACTAGACTAGACTAGACTAGACTAGACTAGACTATAGTGTGAGGTTGGTGGTAGGCGTCTTCCCACAGAGCCCAGGATGGAGCCAAGTAGACTACACTAGACTACACTATAGTATGATGTTGGTGGTAGGCCTCTTACCTCAGAGCCCAGGATGGAGCCAGGCAAACTACACTAGACTAGACTAGACTAGACTAGACTAGAGTGTGAGGTTGTTGGTAGGCGTCTTCCCACAGAGCCCAGGATGGAGCCAAGCAGACTACACTAGACTAGACTAACTATAGTATGATGTTGGTTGTAGGCCTCTTACCTCAGAGCCCAGGATGGAGCCAGGTACACTAGACTCGAGTACACTAGACAAGAGTATGAGGTTGGTGGTAGGCGTCTTCCTACTTGCCCAGGATGGAGTAGGTAGACTACACTAGACTACACTAGACTAGACTAGACTAGAGTGTGAGGTTGGTGGTAGGCCTCTTCCCACAGAGCCCAGGATTGAGCCAGGCACACTACACTAGACTAAACTAGACTAGACTATAGTGTGAGGTTGGTGGTAGGCCTCTTCCCACATGCCCAGGATGGAGCCAGGCAGACTAGACTAGACTAGAGTGTGAGGTTGGTGGTAGGCGTCTTCCCACAGAGCCCAGGATGGAGCCAGGCAGACTACACTACACTAGACTCGACTAGAGTGTGAGGTTGGTGATAAGTGTCTCCCACATGCCCAGGATGGAGCCAGGCAGACTACACTAGACTAGATTAGACTAGACTAGATTAGAGTGTTAGGTTAGTGGTAGGCGTCTTCCCAAATGCCCAGGATGGAGCCAGGCAGACTACACTAGACTAGATTACACTAGACTAGACTATAGTATGATGTCGGTGGTAGGCCTCTTACCTCAGAGCCTAGGATTGAGCCAGGCACACTAGACTAGACTAGACTAGACTAGACTAGACTAGAGTGTGAGGTTGGTGGTAGGCGTCTTCCCACAGAGCCCAGGATGGAGCCAGGCAGACTACACTAGACTAGACTAGACTAGACTAGACTAGACTAGAGTGTGAGGTTGGTGGTAGGCGTCTTCCCACAGAGCCCAGGATGGAGCCAGGCACACTACACTACACTAGACTAAACTAGACTATAGTATGATGTTGGTGGTAGGCCTCTTACCTCAGAGCCCAGGATCAGCTAGGCACACTACACTAGACTAGACTAGACTAGACTAGACTAGAGTGTGAGGTTGGTGGTAGGCGTCTTCCCACAGAGCCCAGGATGGAGCCAATCAGACTACACTAGACTAGACTATAGTATGATGTTGGTTGTAGGCCTCTTACCTCAGAGCCCAGGATGGAGCCAGGCACACTAGACTAGACTAGACTAGATTAGACTAGAGTATGAGGTTGGTGGTAGGCGTCTTCTCACATGCCCAGGATGGAGCCAGGCAGACTACAGTAGACTAGACTAGACTAGACTAGACTAGAGTGTGAGGTTGGTGGTAGGCGTCTTCCCACATGCCCAGGATGGAGCCAGGTAGACTACACTACACTAGACTAAACTAGACTATAGTATGATGTTGGTGGTAGGCCTCTTACCTCAGAGCCCAGGATGGAGACAGGCACCCTATGTTAGACTAGACTAGACTAGACTAGACTAGAGTGTGAGGTTGGTGGTAGGCGTCTTCCCACATGCCCATGATGGAGCCAGGCAGACTACACTACACTAGACTAGACTAGAGTGTGAGGTTGATGGTAGGCGTCTTCCCACAGAGCCCAGGATGGAGCCAGGCACACTACACTACACTAGACTAGACTAATCTAGACTATAGTATGATGTTCGTGGTATGCCTCTTACCTCAGAGCCCAGGATGGAGCAAGGCACACTACACTAGACTAGACTAGACTAGACTAGACTATAGTATGATGTTGGTTGTAGGCCTCTTCCCACAGAGCCCAGGATGGAGCCAGGCTGACTACACTAGATGAGACTAGAAGAAACTAGACTATAGTATGATGTGGGTGGTAAGCCTCTTACCTCAGAGCCCAGGATGGAGACAGGCACACTACATTAGACTAGACTAGACTAGACTAGACTAGACTGGAGTGTTAGGTTGGTGGTAGGCGTCTTCCCACATACCCAGGATGGAGCCAGGCAGACTACACTACACTAGACTAAACTAGACTATAGTATGATGTTGGTGGTAGGCCTCTTACCTCAGAGCTCAGGATGGAGCCAGGCACACTACACTAGACTAGACTAGACTAGAGTGTGAGGTTGGTGGTAGGCGTCTTCCCACATGCCCAGGATGGAGCCAGGCAGACTACACTAGACTAGACTAGACTAGAGTTTGAGGTTGGTGGTAGGCCTCTTCCCACAGAGCCCAGGATGGAGCCAGGCACACCTAACTACACTAGACTAGACTAGACTAGACTAGAGTGTGAGGTTGGTGGTAGGCCTCTTAACTCAGAGCCCAGGAAGGAGCCAGGCTCACTACACTACACTAGACTAGACTAGCCTAGACTGGACTAGAGTGTGAGGTTGGTGGTAGGCGTCTTCCCACAGAGCCCAGGATGGAGCCAGGCACACCTCACTACACTAGACTAGACTAGACTAGACTAGACTAGAGTGTGAGGTTGGTGGTAGGCCTCTTACCTCAGAGCCAAGGATGGAGCCAGGCACACTACACTACACTACACTACACTACACTACACTACACTACAGTACACTAGACTAGTCTAGACTAGAGTGTGAGGTTGGTGGTAGGTGTCTTCCCAAAGAGCACAGGATGGAGCCAGGCAGACAAGACTAGACTAGGCTAGACCAGACTAGAGTGTGAGGTTGGTGGAAGGCTTCTTCCCACAGAGCCCAGGATGGAGCCAGGCAGACTACACTACACTAGACTAGACTATAGTATGATGTTGGTGGTAGGCCTCTTACCTCAGAGCCCAGGATGGAGCCAGGCACACTACACTACACTAGACTAGATTAGATTAGACAAGACTAGAGTGTGAGGTTGGTGGAAGGCGTCTTCCCACAGAGCCCAGGATGGAGCCAGGCAGACTACACTAGACTAGACTAGACTAGACTAGACTAGAGTGTGAGGTTGGTGGTAGGCGTCTTCCCACAGAGACCCGGATGGAGCCAGGCTGAGTACACTAGACTAGACTAGACTAGACTAGACTATAGTATGATGTTGATGGTAGGCCTCTTACCTCAGAGCCCAGGATGGAGCCAGGCACACTACACTAGACTAGACTAGACTAGAGTGTGAGGTTGGTAGTAGGCGTCTTCCCACAAAGCCCAGGATGGAGCCAGGTAGACTACACTACACTAGACTAAACTAGACTATAGTATGATGTTGGTGGTAGTCCTCTTACCTCAGAGCCCAGGAAGGAGCTAGGCACACTACACTAGACTAGACTAGACTAGACAAGTGTGTGAGGTTGGTGGTAGGCGTCATCCCACAGAGCCCAGGATGGAGCCAAGCAGACTACACTAGACTATAGTATGATGTTGGTGGTAGGCCTCTTACCTCAGAGCCCAGGAAGGAGCCAGGCACACTACACTACACTAGACTAGCCTAGACTAGACTAGAGTGTGAGGTTGGTGGTAGGCCTCTTACCTCAGAGCCCAGGATGGAGCCAGGCACACTACACTACACTACACTAGACTAGACTAGACTAGACTGGAGTGTGAGGTTGGTGGTAGGCGTCTTACCTCAGAGCCCAGGAAGGAGCCAGGCACACTACACTAGACTAGACTAGACTAGACTAGACTAGAGTGTGAGGTTGGTGGTAGGCGTCTTCCCACATGCCCAGGATGGAGCCAGGCAGACTACACTAGACTAGACTAGACTAGACTAGACTAGAGTGTGAGGTTGGTGGTAGGCGTCTTCCCACAGAGCCCAGGATGGAGCCAGGCACACCTCACTACACTAGACTAGACTAGACTAGACTAGAGTGTGAGGTTGCTGGTAGGCGTCTTCGCACATGCCCAGGATGGAGCCAGGCAGACTACACTAGACTAGACTAGACTAGAGTGTGAGGTTGGTGGTAGGCCTCTTCCCACAGAGCCCAGGATGGAGCCAGGCACACCTAACTACACTAGACTAGACTAGACTAGACTAGACTAGACTAGAGTGTGAGGTTGGTGGTAGGCCTCTTACCTCAGAGCCCAGGAAGGAGCCAGGCACACTACACTACACTAGACTAGACTAGCCTAGACGGGACTAGAGTGTGAGGTTGGTGGTAGGCGTCTTCCCACAGAGCCCAGGATGGAGCCAGGCACACCTCACTACACTAGACTAGACTAGACTAGACTAGAGTGTGAGGTTGGTGGTAGGCCTCTTACCTCAGAGCCAAGGATGGAGCCAGGCACACTACACTACACTACACTACACTACACTACACTACACTACACTAGTCTAGACTAGAGTGTGAGGTTGGTGGTAGGTGTCTTCCCACAGAGCACAGGATGGAGCCAGGCAGACAAGACTAGACTAGGCTAGACCAGACTAGAGTGTGAGGTTGGTGGTAGGCGTCTTCCCACAGAGACCCGGATGGAGCCAGGCAGACTACACTAGACTAAACTAGACTAGACTAGACTAGACTATAGTATGATGTTGATGGTAGGTCTCTTACCTCAGAGCCCAGGATGGAGCCAGGCACACTACACTAGACTAGACTAGACTAGAGTGTGAGGTTGGTGGTAGGCGTCTTCCCACAAAGCCCAGGATGGAGCCAGGTAGACTACACTACACTAGACTAAACTAGACTATAGTATGATGTTGGTGGTAGTCCTCTTACCTCAGAGCCCAGGAAGGAGCTAGGCACACTACACTAGACTAGACTAGACTAGACAAGTGTGTGAGGTTGGTGGTAGGCGTCATCCCACAGAGCCCAGGATGGAGCCAAGCAGACTACACTAGACTATAGTATGATGTTGGTGGTAGGCCTCTTACCTCAGAGCCCAGGAAGGAGCCAGGCACACTACACTACACTAGACTAGCCTAGACTAGACTAGAGTGTGAGGTTGGTGGTAGGCCTCTTACCTCAGAGCCCAGGATGGAGCCAGGCACACTACACTACCCTACACTAGACTAGACTAGACTAGACTAGACTGGAGTGTGAGGTTGGTGGTAGGCGTCTTCCCACATGCCCAGGATGGAGCCAGGCAGACTACACTAGACTAGACTAGACTAGACTAGACTAGAGTGTGAGGTTGGTGGTAGGCGTCTTCCCACAGAGCCCAGGATGGAGCCAGGCACACCTCACTACACTAGACTAGACTAGACTAGACTAGAGTGTGAGGTTGCTGGTAGGCGTCTTCGCACATGCCCAGGATGGAGCCAGGCAGACTACACTAGACTAGACTAGACTAGAGTGTGAGGTTGGTGGTAGGCCTCTTCCCACAGAGCCCAGGATGGAGCCAGGCACACCTAACTACACTAGACTAGACTAGACTAGACTAGAGTGTGAGGTTGGTGGTAGGCCTCTTACCTCAGAGCCCAGGAAGGAGCCAGGCACACTACACTACACTAGACTAGACTAGCCTAGACTGGACTAGAGTGTGAGGTTGGTGGTAGGCGTCTTCCCACAGAGCCCAGGATGGAGCCAGGCACACCTCACTACACTAGACTAGACTAGACTAGACTAGACTAGACTAGAGTGTGAGGTTGGTGGTAGGCCTCTTACCTCAGAGCCAAGGATGGAGCCAGGCACACTACACTACACTACACTACACTACACTAGACTAGACTAGACTAGTCTAGACTAGAGTGTGAGGTTGGTGGTAGGTGTCTTCCCACAGAGCACAGGATGGAGCCAGGCAGACAAGACTAGACTAGGCTAGACCAGACTAGAGTGTGAGGTTGGTGGTAGGCTTCTTCCCACAGAGCCCAGGATGGAGCCAGGCAGACTACACTACACTAGACTAGACTATAGTATGATGTTGGTGGTAGGCCTCTTACCTCAGAGCCCAGGATGGAGCCAGGCACACTACACTACACTAGACTAGATTAGATTAGACAAGACTAGAGTGTGAGGTTGGTGGTAGGCGTCTTCCCACAGAGCCCAGGATGGAGCCAGGCAGACTACACTAGACTAGACTAGACTAGACTAGACTAGACTAGACTAGAGTGTGAGGTTGGTGGTAGGCGTCTTCCCACAGAGACCCGGATGGAGCCAGGCAGACTACACTAGACTAGACTAGACTAGACTAGACTATAGTATGATGTTGATGGTAGGCCTCTTACCTCAGAGCCCAGGATGGAGCCAGGCACACTACACTAGACTAGACTAGACTAGAGTGTGAGGTTGGTGGTAGGCGTCTTCCCACAAAGCCCAGGATGGAGCCAGGTAGACTACACTACACTAGACTAAACTAGACTATAGTATGATGTTGGTGGTAGTCCTCTTACCTCAGAGCCCAGGAAGGAGCTAGGCACACTACACTAGACTAGACTAGACTAGACAAGTGTGTGAGGTTGGTGGTAGGCGTCATCCCACAGAGCCCAGGATGGAGCCAAGCAGACTAAACTAGACTATAGTATGATGTTGGTGGTAGGCCTCTTACCTCAGAGCCCAGGAAGGAGCCAGGCACACTACACTACACTAGACTAGCCTAGACTAGACTAGAGTGTGAGGTTGGTGGTAGGCCTCTTACCTCAGAGCCCAGGATGGAGCCAGGCACACTACACTACACTACACTAGACTAGACTAGACTAGACTAGAGTGTGAGGTTGGTGGTAGGTGTCTTCCCACAGAGCCCAGGATGGAGCCAGGCAGACTAGACTAGACTAGGCTAGACTAGAGTATAGTATGATGTTGGTGGTAGGCCTCTTACCTCAGAGCCCAGGATGGAGCCAGGCACACTACACTAGACTAGAATAGAGTGTGAGGTTGGTGGTAGGCGTCTTCCCACAGAGCCCAGAATGTAGCCAGGCAGACGACACTAGACTAGACTAGACTAGACCAGACTAGAGTGTGAGGTTGGTGGTAGGCGTCTTCCCACAGAGTCAAGGATGGAGCCAGGCAGACTAAACTAGACTAGACTAGACTAGACTATAGTGTGAGGTTGGTGGTAGGCCTCTAACCTCAGAGCCCAGGATGGAGCCAGGCACACTAGACTAGACTAGACTAGACTAGAGTGTGAGGTTGGTGGTAGGCCTCTTACCTCAGAGCCCAGGAAGGAGCCAGGCACACTACACTACACTAGACTAGACTAGCCTAGACTGGACTAGAGTGTGAGGTTGGTGGTAGGCGTCTTCCCACAGAGCCCAGGATGGAGCCAGGCACACCTCACTACACTAGACTAGACTAGACTAGACTAGAGTGTGAGGTTGGTGGTAGGCCTCTTACCTCAGAGCCAAGGATGGAGCCAGGCACACTACACTACACTACACTACACTACACTACACTACACTACACTACACTACACTAGACTAGTCTAGACTAGAGTGTGAGGTTGGTGGTAGGTGCCTTCCCACAGAGCACAGGATGGAGCCAGGCAGACAAGACTAGACTAGGCTAGACCAGACTAGAGTGTGAGGTTGGTGGTAGGCTTCTTCCCACAGAGCCCAGGATGGAGCCAGGCAGACTACACTACACTAGACTAGACTATAGTATGATGTTGGTGGTAGGCCTCTTACCTCAGAGCCCAGGATGGAGCCAGGCACACTACACTACACTAGACTAGATTAGATTAGACAAGACTAGAGTGTGAGGTTGGTGGTAGGCGTCTTCCCACAGAGCCCAGGATGGAGCCAGGCAGACTACACTAAACTAGACTAGACTAGACTAGACTAGACTAGAGTGTGAGGTTGGTGGTAGGCGTCTTCCCACAGAGCCCAGGATGGAGCCAGGCACACCTCACTACACTAGACTAGACTAGACTAGACTAGAGTGTGAGGTTGGTGGTAGGCCTCTTACCTCAGAGCCAAGGATGGAGCCAGGCACACTACACTACACTACACTACACTACACTACACTACACTACACTACACTAGTCTAGACTAGAGTGTGAGGTTGGTGGTAGGTGTCTTCCCACAGAGCACAGGATGGAGCCAGGCAGACAAGACTAGACTAGGCTAGACCAGACTAGAGTGTGAGGTTGGTGGTAGGCTTCTTCCCACAGAGCCCAGGATGGAGCCAGGCAGACTACACTACACTAGACTAGACTATAGTATGATGTTGGTGGGAGGCCTCTTACCTCAGAGCCCAGGATGGAGCCAGGCACACTACACTACACTAGACTAGATTAGATTAGACAAGACTAGAGTGTGAGGTTGGTGGTAGGCGTCTTCCCACAGAGCCCAGGATGGAGCCAGGCAGACTACACTAGACTAGACTAGACTAGACTAGACTAGAGTGTGAGGTTGGTGGTAGGCGTCTTCCCACAGAGACCCGGATGGAGCCAGGCAGACTACACTAGACTAGACTAGACTAGACTAGACTATAGTATGATGTTGATGGTAGGCCTCTTACCTCAGAGCCCAGGATGGAGCCAGGCACACTACACTAGACTAGACTAGACTAGAGTGTGAGGTTGGTGGTAGGCGTCTTCCCACAAAGCCCAGGATGGAGCCAGGTAGACTACACTACACTAGACTAAACTAGACTATAGTATGATGTTGGTGGTAGTCCTCTTACCTCAGAGCCCAGGAAGGAGCTAGGCACACTACACTAGACTAGACTAGACAAGTGTGTGAGGTTGGTGGTAGGCGTCATCCCACAGAGCCCAGGATGGAGCCAAGCAGACTACACTAGACTATAGTATGATGTTGGTGGTAGGCCTCTTACCTCAGAGCCCAGGAAGGAGCCAGGCACACTACACTACACTAGACTAGCCTAGACTAGACTAGAGTGTGAGGTTGGTGGTAGGCCTCTTACCTCAGAGCCCAGGATGGAGCCAGGCACACTACACTACACTACACTAGACTAGACTAGACTAGACTGGAGTGTGAGGTTGGTGGTAGGCGTCTTACCTCAGAGCCCAGGAAGGAGCCAGGCACACTACACTAGACTAGACTAGACTAGACTAGACTAGAGTGTGAGGTTGGTGGTAGGCGTCTTCCCACATGCCCAGGATGGAGCCAGGCAGACTACACTAGACTAGACTAGACTAGACTAGACTAGACTAGAGTGTGAGGTTGGTGGTAGGCGTCTTCCCACAGAGCCCAGGATGGAGCCAGGCACACCTCACTACACTAGACTAGACTAGACTAGACTAGACTAGACTAGAGTGTGAGGTTGCTGGTAGGCGTCTTCGCACATGCCCAGGATGGAGCCAGGCAGACTACACTAGACTAGACTAGACTAGAGTGTGAGGTTGGTGGTAGGCCTCTTCCCACAGAGCCCAGGATGGAGCCAGGCACACCTAACTACACTAGACTAGACTAGACTAGACTAGAGTGTGAGGTTGGTGGTAGGCCTCTTACCTCAGAGCCCAGGAAGGAGCCAGGCACACTACACTACACTAGACTAGACTAGCCTAGACTGGACTAGAGTGTGAGGTTGGTGGTAGGCGTCTTACCTCAGAGCCCAGGAAGGAGCCAGGCACACTACACTAGACTAGACTAGACTAGACTAGAGTGTGAGGTTGGTGGTAGGCCTCTTACCTCAGAGCCAAGGATGGAGCCAGGCACACTACACTACACTACACTACACTACACTACACTACACTACACTAGTCTAGACTAGAGTGTGAGGTTGGTGGTAGGTGTCTTCCCACAGAGCACAGGATGGAGCCAGGCAGACAAGACTAGACTAGGCTAGACCAGACTGGAGTGTGAGGTTGGTGGTAGGCTTCTTCCCACAGAGCCCAGGATGGAGCCAGGCAGACTACACTACACTAGACTAGACTATAGTATGATGTTGGTGGTAGGCCTCTTACCTCACAGCCCAGGATGGAGCCAGGCACACTACACTACACTAGACTAGATTAGATTAGACAAGACTAGAGTGTGAGGTTGGTGGTAGGCGTCTTCCCACAGAGCCCAGGATGGAGCCAGGCAGACTACACTAGACTAGACTAGACTAGACTAGACTAGAGTGTGAGGTTGGTGGTAGGCGTCTTCCCACAGAGACCCGGATGGAGCCAGGCAGACTACACTAGACTAGACTAGACTAGACTAGACTATAGTATGATGTTGATGGTAGGCCTCTTACCTCAGAGCCCAGGATGGAGCCAGGCACACTACACTAGACTAGACTAGACTAGAGTGTGAGGTTGGTGGTAGGCGTCTTCCCACAAAGCCCAGGATGGAGCCAAGCAGACTAAACTAGACTATAGTATGATGTTGGTGGTAGGCCTCTTACCTCAGAGCCCAGGAAGGAGCCAGGCACACTACACTACACTAGACTAGCCTAGACTAGACTAGAGTGTGAGGTTGGTGGTAGGCCTCTTACCTCAGAGCCCAGGATGGAGCCAGGCAGACTACACTAAACTAGACTAGACTAGACTAGACTAGAGTGTGAGGTTGGTGGTAGGCGTCTTCCCACAGAGCCCAGGATGGAGCCAGGCACACCTCACTACACTAGACTAGACTAGACTAGACTAGAGTGTGAGGTTGGTGGTAGGCGTCTTCCCACAGAGACCCGGATGGAGCCAGGCAGACTACACTAGACTAGACTAGACTAGACTAGACTATAGTATGATGTTGATGGTAGGCCTCTTACCTCAGAGCCCAGGATGGAGCCAGGCACACTACACTGGACTAGACTAGACTAGAGTGTGAGGTTGGTGGTAGGCGTCTTCCCACAAAGCCCAGGATGGAGCCAGGTAGACTACACTACACTAGACTAAACTAGACTATAGTATGATGTTGGTGGTAGTCCTCTTACCTCAGAGCCCAGGAAGGAGCTAGGCACACTACACTAGACTAGACTAGACAAGTGTGTGAGGTTGGTGGTAGGCGTCATCCCACAGAGCCCAGGATGGAGCCAAGCAGACTACACTAGACTATAGTATGATGTTGGTGGTAGGCCTCTTACCTCAGAGCCCAGGAAGGAGCCAGGCACACTACACTACACTAGACTAGCCTAGACTAGACTAGAGTGTGAGGTTGGTGGTAGGCCTCTTACCTCAGAGCCCAGGATGGAGCCAGGCACACTACACTACACTACACTAGACTAGACTAGACTAGACTGGAGTGTGAGGTTGGTGGTAGGCGTCTTACCTCAGAGCCCAGGAAGGAGCCAGGCACACTACACTAGACTAGACTAGACTAGACTAGACTAGAGTGTGAGGTTGGTGGTAGGCGTCTTCCCACATGCCCAGGATGGAGCCAGGCAGACTACACTAGACTAGACTAGACTAGACTAGACTAGACTAGACTAGAGTGTGAGGTTGGTGGTAGGCGTCTTCCCACAGAGCCCAGGATGGAGCCAGGCACACCTCACTACACTAGACTAGACTAGACTAGACTAGACTAGAGTGTGAGGTTGCTGGTAGGCGTCTTCGCACATGCCCAGGATGGAGCCAGGCAGACTACACTAGACTAGACTAGACTAGAGTGTGAGGTTGGTGGTAGGCCTCTTCCCACAGAGCCCAGGATGGAGCCAGGCACACCTAACTACACTAGACTAGACTAGACTAGACTAGAATGTGAGGTTGGTGGTAGGCCTCTTACCTCAGAGCCCAGGAAGGAGCCAGGCACACTACACTACACTAGACTAGACTAGCCTAGACTGGACTAGAGTGTGAGGTTGGTGGTAGGCGTCTTACCTCAGAGCCCAGGAAGGAGCCAGGCACACTAGACTAGACTAGACTAGACTAGACTAGAGTGTGAGGTTGGTGGTAGGCCTCTTACCTCAGAGCCAAGGATGGAGCCAGCCACACTACACTACACTACACTACACTACACTACACTACACTACACTAGTCTAGACTAGAGTGTGAGGTTGGTGGTAGGTGTCTTCCCACAGAGCACAGGATGGAGCCAGGCAGACAGGACTAGACTAGGCTAGACCAGACTAGAGTGTGAGGTTGGTGGTAGGCTTCTTCCCACAGAGCCCAGGATGGAGCCAGGCAGACTACACTACACTAGACTAGACTATAGTATGATGTTGGTGGTAGGCCTCTTACCTCAGAGCCCAGGATGGAGCCAGGCACACTACACTACACTAGACTAGATTAGATTAGACAAGACTAGAGTGTGAGGTTGGTGGTAGGCGTCTTCCCACAGAGCCCAGGATGGAGCCAGGCAGACTACACTAGACTAGACTAGACTAGACTAGACTAGACTAGACTAGACTAGAGTGTGAGGTTGGTGGTAGGCGTCTTCCCACAGAGACCCGGATGGAGCCAGGCAGACTACACTAGACTAGACTAGACTAGACTAGACTATAGTATGATGTTGATGGTAGGCCTCTTACCTCAGAGCCCAGGATGGAGCCAGGTACACTACACTAGACTAGACTAGACTAGAGTGTGAGGTTGGTGGTAGGCGTCTTCCCACAAAGCCCAGGATGGAGCCAGGTAGACTACACTACACTAGACTAAACTAGACTATAGTATGATGTTGGTGGTAGTCCTCTTACCTCAGAGCCCAGGAAGGAGCTAGGCACACTACACTAGACTAGACTAGACTAGACAAGTGTGTGAGGTTGGTGGTAGGCGTCATCCCACAGAGCCCAGGATGGAGCCAAGCAGACTAAACTAGACTATAGTATGATGTTGGTGGTAGGCCTCTTACCTCAGAGCCCAGGAAGGAGCCAGGCACACTACACTACACTAGACTAGCCTAGACTAGACTAGAGTGTGAGGTTGGTGGTAGGCCTCTTACCTCAGAGCCCAGGATGGAGCCAGGCAGACTACACTAAACTAGACTAGACTAGACTAGACTAGACTAGACTAGACTAGACTAGAGTGTGAGGTTGGTGGTAGGCGTCTTCCCACAGAGCCCAGGATGGAGCCAGGCACACCTCACTACACTAGACTAGACTAGACTAGACTAGAGTGTGAGGTTGGTGGTAGGCCTCTTACCTCAGAGCCAAGGATGTAGCCAGGCACAGTACACTACACTACACTACACTACACTACACTACACTACACTACACTAGACTAGTCTAGACTAGAGTGTGAGGTTGGTGGTAGGTGTCTTCCCACAGAGCACAGGATGGAGCCAGGCAGACAAGACTAGACTAGGCTAGACCAGACTAGAGTGTGAGGTTGGTGGTAGGCTTCTTCCCACAGAGACCAGGATGGAGCCAGGCAGACTACACTACACTAGACTAGACTATAGTATGATGTTGGTGGGAGGCCTCTTACCTCAGAGCCCAGGATGGAGCCAGGCACACTACACTACACTAGACTAGATTAGATTAGACAAGACTAGAGTGTGAGGTTGGTGGTAGGCGTCTTCCCACAGAGCCCAGGATGGAGCCAGGCAGACTACCCTAGACTAGACTAGACTAGACTAGACTAGAGTGTGAGGTTGGTGGTAGGCGTCTTCCCACAGAGACCCGGATGGAGCCAGGCAGACTACACTAGACTAGACTAGACTAGACTAGACTATAGTATGATGTTGATGGTAGGCCTCTTACCTCAGAGCCCAGGATGGAGCCAGGCACACTACACTAGACTAGACTAGACTAGAGTGTGAGGTTGGTGGTAGGCGTCATCCCACAGAGCCCAGGATGGAGCCAAGCACACTACACTAGACTATAGTATGATGTTGGTGGTAGGCCTCTTACCTCAGAGCCCAGGAAGGAGCCAGGCACACTACACTACACTAGATTAGCCTAGACTAGACTAGAGTGTGAGGTTGGTGGTAGGCCTCTTACCTCAGAGCCCAGGATGGAGCCAGGCACACTACACTACACTAGACTAGACTAGACTAGACTGGAGTGTGAGGTTGGTGGTAGGCGTCTTACCTCAGAGCCCAGGAAGGAGTTAGGCACACTACACTAGACTAGACTAGACTAGACTAGACTAGACTAGACTAGAGTGTGAGGTTGGTGGTAGGCGTCTTCCCACATGCCCAGGATGGAGCCAGGCAGACTACACTAGACTAGACTAGACTAGACTAGACTAGAGTGTGAGGTTGGTGGTAGGCGTCTTCCCACAGAGCCCAGGATGGAGCCAGGCACACCTCACTACACTAGACTAGACTAGACTAGACTAGACTAGACTAGAGTGTGAGGTTGCTGGTAGGCGTCTTCGCACATGCCCAGGATGGAGCCAGGCAGACTACACTAGACTAGACTAGACTAGAGTGTGAGGTTGGTGGTAGGCCTCTTCCCACAGAGCCCAGGATGGAGCCAGGCACACCTAACTACACTAGACTAGACTAGACTAGACTAGAGTGTGAGGTTGGTGGTAGGCCTCTTACCTCAGAGCCCAGGAAGGAGCCAGGCACACTACACTACACTAGACTAGACTAGCCTAGACTGGACTAGAGTGTGAGGTTGGTGGTAGGCGTCTTACCTCAGAGCCCAGGAAGGAGCCAGGCACACTACACTAGACTAGACTAGACTAGACTAGAGTGTGAGGTTGGTGGTAGGCCTCTTACCTCAGAGCCAAGGATGGAGCCAGGCACACTACACTACACTATACTACACTACACTACACTAGACTAGTCTAGACTAGAGTGTGAGGTTGGTGGTAGGTGTCTTCCCACAGAGCACAGGATGGAGCCAGGCAGACAAGACTAGACTAGGCTAGACCAGACTAGAGTGTGAGGTTGGTGGTAGGCTTCTTCCCACAGAGCCCAGGATGGAGCCAGGCAGACTACACTACACTAGACTAGACTATAGTATGATGTTGGTGGTAGGCCTCTTACCTCAGAGCCCAGGATGGAGCCAGGCACACTACACTACACTAGACTAGATTAGATTAGACAAGACTAGAGTGTGAGGTTGGTGGTAGGCGTCTTCCCACAGAGCCCAGGATGGAGCCAGGCAGACTACACTAGACTAGACTAGACTAGACTAGACTAGAGTGTGAGGTTGGTGGTAGGCGTCTTCCCACAGAGACCCGGATGGAGCCAGGCAGACTACACTAGACTAGACTAGACTAGACTAGACTATAGTATGATGTTGATGGTAGGCCTCTTACCTCAGAGCCCAGGATGGAGCCAGGCACACTACACTAGACTAGACTAGACTAGAGTGTGAGGTTGGTGGTAGGCGTCTTCCCACAAAGCCCAGGATGGAGCCAGGTAGACTACACTACACTAGACTAAACTAGACTATAGTATGATGTTGGTGGTAGTCCTCTTACCTCAGAGCCCAGGAAGGAGCTAGGCACACTACACTAGACTAGACTAGACTAGACAAGTGTGTGAGGTTGGTGGTAGGCGTCATCCCACAGAGCCCAGGATGGAGCCAAGCAGACTAAACTAGACTATAGTATGATGTTGGTGGTAGGCCTCTTACCTCAGAGCCCAGGAAGGAGCCAGGCACACTACACTACACTAGACTAGCCTAGACTAGACTAGAGTGTGAGGTTGGTGGTAGGCCTCTTACCTCAGAGCCCAGGATGGAGCCAGGCAGACTACACTAAACTAGACTAGACTAGACTAGACTAGACTAGAGTGTGAGGTTGGTGGTAGGCGTCTTCCCACAGAGCCCAGGATGGAGCCAGGCACACCTCACTACACTAGACTAGACTAGACTAGACTAGAGTGTGAGGTTGGTGGTAGGCCTCTTACCTCAGAGCCAAGGATGGAGCCAGGCACACTACACTACACTACACTACACTACACTACACTACACTACACTACACTACACTAGACTAGTCTAGACTAGAGTGTGAGGTTGGTGGTAGGTGTCTTCCCACAGAGCACAGGATGGAGCCAGGCAGACAAGACTAGACTAGGCTAGACCAGACTAGAGTGTGAGGTTGGTGGTAGGCTTCTTCCCACAGAGCCCAGGATGGAGCCAGGCAGACTACACTACACTAGACTAGACTATAGTATGATGTTGGTGGGAGGCCTCTTACCTCAGAGCCCAGGATGGAGCCAGGCACACAACACTACACTAGACTAGATTAGATTAGACAAGACTAGAGTGTGAGGTTGGTGGTAGGCGTCTTCCCACAGAGCCCAGGATGGAGCCAGGCAGACTACACTAGACTAGACTAGACTAGACTAGACTAGAGTGTGAGGTTGGTGGTAGGCGTCTTCCCACAGAGACCCGGATGGAGCCAGGCAGACTACACTAGACTAGACTAGACTAGACTAGACTAGACTATAGTATGATGTTGATGGTAGGCCTCTTACCTCAGAGCCCAGGATGGAGCCAGGCACACTACACTAGACTAGACTAGAGTGTGAGGTTGGTGGTAGGCGTCTTCCCACAAAGCCCAGGATGGAGCCAGGTAGACTACACTACACTAGACTAAACTAGACTATAGTATGATGTTGGTGGTAGTCCTCTTACCTCAGAGCCCAGGAAGGAGCTAGGCACACTACACTAGACTAGACTAGACAAGTGTGTGAGGTTGGTGGTAGGCGTCATCCCACAGAGCCCAGGATGGAGCCAAGCACACTACACTAGACTATAGTATGATGTTGGTGATAGGCCTCTTACCTCAGAGCCCAGGAAGGAGCCAGGCACACTACACTACACTAGACTAGCCTAGACTAGACTAGAGTGTGAGGTTGGTGGTAGGCCTCTTACCTCAGAGCCCAGGATGGAGCCAGGCACACTACACTACACTACACTAGACTAGACTAGACTAGACTGGAGTGTGAGGTTGGTGGTAGGCGTCTTACCTCAGAGCCCAGGAAGGAGCCAGGCACACTACACTAGACTAGACTAGACTAGACTAGACTAGACTAGAGTGTGAGGTTGGTGGTAGGCGTCTTCCCACATGCCCAGGATGGAGCCAGGCAGACTACACTAGACTAGACTAGACTAGACTAGACTAGAGTGTGAGGTTGGTGGTAGGCGTCTTCCCACAGAGCCCAGGATGGAGCCAGGCACACCTCACTACACTAGACTAGACTAGACTAGACTAGACTAGACTAGAGTGTGAGGTTGCTGGTAGGCGTCTTCGCACATGCCCAGGATGGAGCCAGGCAGACTACACTAGACTAGACTAGACTAGAGTGTGAGGTTGGTGGTAGGCCTCTTCCCACAGAGCCCAGGATGGAGCCAGGCACACCTAACTACACTAGACTAGACTAGACTAGACTAGAGTGTGAGGTTGGTGGTAGGCCTCTTACCTCAGAGCCCAGGAAGGAGCCAGGCACACTACACTACACTAGACTAGACTAGCCTAGACTGGACTAGAGTGTGAGGTTGGTGGTAGGCGTCTTACCTCAGAGCCCAGGAAGGAGCCAGGCACACTACACTAGACTAGACTAGACTAGACTAGAGTGTGAGGTTGGTGGTAGGCCTCTTACCTCAGAGCCAAGGATGGAGCCAGGCACACTACACTACACTACACTACACTACACTACACTAGACTAGTCTAGACTAGAGTGTGAGGTTGGTGGTAGGTGTCTTCCCACAGAGCACAGAATGGAGCCAGGCAGACAAGACTAGACTAGGCTAGACCAGACTAGAGTGTGAGGTTGGTGGTAGGCTTCTTCCCACAGAGCCCAGGATGGAGCCAGGCAGACTACACTACACTAGACTAGACTATAGTATGATGTTGGTGGTAGGCCTCTTACCTCAGAGCCCAGGATGGAGCCAGGCACACTACACTACACTAGACTAGATTAGATTAGACAAGAATAGAGTGTGAGGTTGGTGGTAGGCGTCTTCCCACAGAGCCCAGGATGGAGCCAGGCAGACTACACTAGACTAGACTAGACTAGACTAGACTAGAGTGTGAGGTTGGTGGTAGGCGTCTTCCCACAGAGACCCGGATGGAGCCAGGCAGACTACACTAGACTAGACTAGACTAGACTAGACTAGACTATAGTATGATGTTGATGGTAGGCCTCTTACCTCAGAGCCCAGGATGGAGCCAGGCACACTACACTAGACTAGACTAGACTAGAGTGTGAGGTTGGTGGTAGGCGTCTTCCCACAAAGCCCAGGATGGAGCCAGGTAGACTACACTACACTAGACTAAACTAGACTATAGTATGATGTTGGTGGTAGTCCTCTTACCTCAGAGCCCAGGAAGGAGCTAGGCACACCACACTAGACTAGACTAGACTAGACAAGTGTGTGAGGTTGGTGGTAGGCGTCATCCCACAGAGCCCAGGATGGAGCCAAGCAGACTAAACTAGACTATAGTATGATATTGGTGGTAGGCCTCTTACCTCAGAGCCCAGGAAGGAGCCAGGCACACTACACTACACTAGACTAGCCTAGACTAGACTAGAGTGTGAGGTTGGTGGTAGGCCTCTTACCTCAGAGCCCAGGATGGAGCCAGGCAGACTACACTAAACTAGACTAGACTAGACTAGACTAGACTAGAGTGTGAGGTTGGTGGTAGGCGTCTTCCCACAGAGCCCAGGATGGAGCCAGGCACACCTCACTACACTAGACTAGACTAGACTAGACTAGAGTGTGAGGTTGGTGGTAGGCCTCTTACCTCAGAGCCAAGGATGGAGCCAGGCACACTACACTACACTACACTACACTACACTACACTACACTAGTCTAGACTAGAGTGTGAGGTTGGTGGTAGGTGTCTTCCCACAGAGCACAGGATGGAGCCAGGCAGACAAGACTAGACTAGGCTAGACCAGACTAGAGTGTGAGGTTAGTGGTAGGCTTCTTCCCACAGAGCCCAGGATGGAGCCAGGCAGACTACACTACACTAGACTAGACTATAGTATGATGTTGGTGGGATGCCTCTTACCTCAGAGCCCAGGATGGAGCCAGGCACACTACACTACACTAGACTAGATTAGATTAGACAAGACTAGAGTGTGAGGTTGGTGGTAGGCGTCTTCCCACAGAGCCCAGGATGGAGCCAGGCAGACTACACTAGACTAGACTAGACTAGACTAGACTAGAGTGTGAGGTTGGTGGTAGGCGTCTTCCCACAGAGACCCGGATGGAGCCAGGCAGACTACACTAGACTAGACTAGACTAGACTAGACTAGACTATAGTATGATGTTGATGGTAGGCCTCTTACCTCAGAGCCCAGGATGGAGCCAGTCACACTACACTAGACTAGACTAGACTAGAGTGTGAGGTTGGTGGTAGGCGTCTTCCCACAAAGCCCAGGATGGAGCCAGGTAGACTACACTACACTAGACTAAACTAGACTATAGTATGATGTTGGTGGTAGTCCTCTTACCTCAGAGCCCAGGAAGGAGCTAGGCACACTACACTAGACTAGACTAGACAAGTGTGTGAGGTTGGTGGTAGGCGTCATCCCACAGAGCCCAGGATGGAGCCAAGCACACTACACTAGACTATAGTATGATGTTGGTGGTAGGCCTCTTACCTCAGAGCGCAGGAAGGAGCCAGGCACACTACACTACACTAGACTAGCCTAGACTAGACTAGAGTGTGAGGTTGGTGGTAGGCCTCTTACCTCAGAGCCCAGGATGGAGCCAGGCACACTACACTACACTACACTACACTAGACTAGACTAGACTAGACTGGAGTGTGAGGTTGGTGGTAGGCGTCTTACCTCAGAGCCCAGGAAGGAGCCAGGCACACTACACTAGACTAGACTAGACTACACTAGAGTGTGAGGTTGGTGGTAGGCGTCTTCCCACAAAGCCCAGGATGGAGCCAAGCAGACTAAACTAGACTATAGTATGATGTTGGTGGTAGGCCTCTTACCTCAGAGCCCAGGAAGGAGCCAGGCACACTACACTACACTAGACTAGCCTAGACTAGACTAGAGTGTGAGGTTGGTGGTAGGTGTCTTCCCACAGAGCACAGGATGGAGCCAGGCAGACAAGACTAGACTAGGCTAGACCAGACTAGAGTGTGAGGTTGGTGGTAGGCTTCTTCCCACAGAGCCCAGGATGGAGCCAGGCAGACTACACTACACTAGACTAGACTATAGTATGATGTTGGTGGTAGGCCTCTTACCTCAGAGCCCAGGATGGAGCCAGGCACACTACACTACACTAGACTAGATTAGATTAGACAAGACTAGAGTGTGAGGTTGGTGGTAGGCGTCTTCCCACAGAGCCCAGGATGGAGCCAGGCAGACTACACTAGAAAAGACTAGACTAGACTAGACTAGAGTGTGAGGTTGGTGGTAGGCGTCTTCCCACAGAGACCCGGATGGAGCCAGGCAGACTACACTAGACTAGACTCGACTAGAGTGTGAGGTTGGTGGTAAGTGTCTCCCACATGCCCAGGATGGAGCCAGGCAGACTATACTAGACTAGATTAGACTAGACTAGATTAGAGTGTTAGGTTAGTGGTAGGCGTCTTCCCACATGCCCAGGATGGAGCCAGGCAGACTACACTAGACTAGATTACACTAGACTAGACTATATTATGAATTTGGTGGTAGGCCTCTTACCTCAGAGCCTAGGATTGAGCCAGGCACACTAGACTAGACTAGACTAGACTAGACTAGAGTGTGAGGTTGGTGGTAGGCGTCTTCCCACAGAGCCCAGGATGGAGCCAGGCAGACTACACTAGACTAGACTAGACTAGACTAGACTAGAGTGTGAGGTTGGTGGTAGGCGTCTTCCCAAAGAGTCAAGGATGGAGCCAGGCACACTACACTAGACTAGACTAGACTAGACTAGACTAGAGTGTGAGGTTGGTGGTAGGCGTCATCCCACAGAGCCCAGGATGGAGCCAAGCAGACTACACTAGACTATAGTATGATGTTGGTGGTAGGCCTCTTACCTCAGAGCCCAGGATGGAGCCAGGCACACTACCCTAGACTAGAGTGTGAGGTTGGTGGTAGGCGTCTTCCTACTTGCCCAGGATGGAGCTATGCAGACTACATTAGACTAGACTAGACTAGACTAGAGTGTGAGGTTGGTTGTAGGCGTCTTCCCACATGCCCAGGATGAAGCCAGGTAGACTACACTAGACTAGACTAGACTAGACTATAGTATGATGTTGGTGGTAGGCCTCTTACCTCAGAGCTCAGGATGGAGCCAGGCACACTAGACTAGACTAGACTAGACTAGACTAGAGTGTGAGGTTGGTGGTAGGCGTCTTCCCACAGAGCCCAGGATGGAGCCAGGCACACCTCACTACACTAGACTAGACTAGACTAGACTAGACTAGACTAGAGTGTGAGGTTGGTGGTAGGCGTCTTCCCACATGCCCAGGATGAAGCCAGGCAGACTACACTAGACTAGACTAGACTAGACTAGACTAGAGTATAAGGTTGGTGGTAGGCGTCTTCTCCCACATGCCCAGGATGGAGCCAGGCAGACTACACTAGACTAGACTAGACTAGACTGGAGTGTGAGGTTGGTGGTAGGCGTCTTCCTATAGAGCCCAGGATGGAGCCAGGCACACCTCACTACACTAGACTAGACTAGACTAGACTGGAGTGTGAGGTTGGTGGTAGGCCTCTTACCTCAGAGCCCAGGAAGGAGCCAGGCACACTACACTACACTAGACTATCCTAGACTAGACTAGACTACAGTGTGAGGTTGGTGGTAGGCGTCTTCCCACAGATCCCAGGATGGAGCCAGGCACACCTCACTACACTAGGCTAGACTAGACTAGATTGTGAGGTTGGTGGTAGGCCTCTTACCTCAGAGCGCAGGATGGAGTCAGGCACACTACACTACACTACACTACACTAGACTAGACTAGACTAGACTAGACTAGACTAGAGTGTGAGGTTGGTGGTAGGTGTCTTCCCACAGAACCCAGGATGGAGCCAGGCAGACTAGATTAGACTAGGCTAGACCAGACTAGAGTGTGAGGTTGGTGGTAGGCTTCTTCCCACAGAGCCCAGGATGGAGCCAGGCAGACTACACTACACTAGACTAGACTAGACTATAGTATGATGTTGGTGGTAGGCCTCTTACCTCAGAGCCCAGGATGGAGCCAGGCACACTACACTACACTAGACTAGACTAGACTAGACTAGACTAGAGTGTGAGGTTGGTGGTAGGCGTCTTCCCACAGAGCCCAGGATAGAGCCAGGCAGACTACACTAGACTAGACTAGACTAGACTAGACTAGAGTGTGAGGTTGGTGGTAGGCGTCTTCCCACAGAGCCCAGGATGGAGCCAGGCAGACTACACTAGACTAGACTAGACTAGACTAGACTAGAGTGTGAGGTTGGTGGTAGGCGTCTTCCCACAGAGCAGAGGATGGAGCCAGGCTGAGTACACTAGACTAGACTAGACTAGACTATAGTATGATGTTGGTGGTAGGCCTCTTACCTCAGAGCCCAGGATGGAGCCAGGAACACTAGACTAGACTAGACTAGACTAGACTATAGTATGATGTTGGTGGTAGGCCTCTTACCTCAGAGCCCAGGATGGAGCCAGGCACACTACACTAGACTAGACTAGACGAGACTAGACTCGAGTGTGAGCTTGGTGGTAGGCGTCTTCCCACAAAGCCCAGGATGGAGCCAGATAGACTACACTACACTAGACTAAACTAGACTATAGTATGATGTTGGTGGTAGTACTCTTACCTCAGAGCCCAGGAAAGAGCCAGGCACACTACACTAGACTAGACTAGACTCGACTAGTGTGTGAGGTTGGTGGTAGGCGTCATCCCACAGAGCCCAGGATGGAGCCAAGCAGACTACACTAGACTATAGTATGATGTTGGTGGTAGGCCTCTTACCTCAGAGCCCAGGAAGGAGCCAGGCACACCTCACTACACTAGACTAGACTAGACTAGACTAGAGTGTGAGGTTGGTGGTAGGCGTCTTCCCACATGCCAGGATGGAGCCAGGCAGACTACACTAGACTAGACTAGACTAGACTAGACTAGAGTGTGAGGTTGGTGGTAGGCGTCTTCCCACAGAGCCCAGGATGGAGCCAGGCACACCTCACTACACTAGACTAGACTAGACTAGACTAGACTAGAGTGTGAGATTGCTGGTAGGCGTCTTCGCACATGCCCAGGATGGAGCCAGGCAGACTACACTAGACTAGACTAGACTAGAGTTTGAGGTTGGTGGTAGGCCTCTTCCCACAGAGCCCAGGATGGAGCCAGGCACACCTAACTACACTAGACTAGACTAGACTAGACTAGAGTGTGAGGTTGGTGGTAGGCCTCTTACCTCAGAGCCCAGGAAGGAGCCAGGCTCACTACACTACACTAGACTAGACTAGCCTAGACTGGACTAGAGTGTGAGGTTGGTGGTAGGCGTCTTCCCACAGAGCCCAGGATGGAGCCAGGCACACCTCACTACACTAGATTAGACTAGACTAGACTAGAGTGTGAGGTTGGTGGTAGGCCTCTTACCTCAGAGCCAAGGATGGAGCCAGGCACACTACACTACACTACACTACACTACACTACACTACAGTACACTAGACTAGTCTAGACTAGAGTGTGAGGTTGGTGGTAGGTGTCTTCCCAAAGAGCACAGGATGGAGCCAGGCAGACAAGACTAGACTAGGCTAGACCAGACTAGAATGTGAGGTTGGTGGAAGGCTTCTTCCCACAGAGCCCAGGATGGAGCCAGGCAGACTACACTACACTAGACTAGACTATAGTATGATGTTGGTGGTAGGCCTCTTACCTCAGAGCCCAGGATGGAGCCAGGCACACTACACTACACTAGACTAGATTAGATTAGACAAGACTAGAGTGTGAGGTTGGTGGAAGGCGTCTTCCCACAGAGCCCAGGATGGAGCCAGGCAGACTACACTAGACTAGACTAGACTAGACTAGACTAGAGTGTGAGGTTGGTGGTAGGCGTCTTCCCACAGAGACCCGGATGGAGCCAGGCTGAGTACACTAGACTAGACTAGACTAGACTAGACTATAGTATGATGTTGATGGTAGGCCTCTTACCTCAGAGCCCAGGATGGAGCCAGGCACACTACACTAGACTAGACTAGACTAGAGTGTGAGGTTAGTGGTAGGCGTCTTCCCACAAAGCCCAGGATGGAGCCAGGTAGACTACACTACACTAGACTAAACTAGACTATAGTATGATGTTGGTGGTAGTCCTCTTACCTCAGAGCCCAGGAAGGAGCTAGGCACACTACACTAGACTAGACTAGACTAGACTAGACAAGTGTGTGAGGTTGGTGGTAGGCGTCATCCCACAGAGCCCAGGATGGAGCCAAGCAGACTACACTAGACTATAGTATGATGTTGGTGGTAGGCCTCTTACCTCAGAGCCCAGGAAGGAGCCAGGCACACTACACTACACTAGACTAGCCTAGACTAGACTAGAGTGTGAGGTTGGTGGTAGGCCTCTTACCTCAGAGCCCAGGATGGAGCCAGGCACACTACACTACACTACACTAGACTAGACTAGACTAGACTGGAGTGTGAGGTTGGTGGTAGGCGTCTTACCTCAGAGCCCAGGAAGGAGCCAGGCACACTACACTAGACTAGACTAGACTAGACTAGACTAGAGTTTGAGGTTGGTGGTAGGCGTCTTCCCACATGCCCAGGATGGAGCCAGGCAGACTACACTAGACTAGACTAGACTAGACTAGACTAGACTAGAGTGTGAGGTTGGTGGTAGGCGTCTTCCCACAGAGCCCAGGAAGGAGCCAGGCACACTACACTAGACTAGACTAGACTAGACTAGACTAGAGTTTGAGGTTGGTGGTAGGCGTCTTCCCACATGCCCAGGATGGAGCCAGGCAGACTACACTAGACTAGACTAGACTAGACTAGACTAGACTAGAGTGTGAGGTTGCTGGTAGGCGTCTTCGCACATGCCCAGGATGGAGCCAGGCAGACTACACTAGACTAGACTAGACTAGAGTGTGAGGTTGGTGGTAGGCCTCTTCCCACAGAGCCCAGGATGGAGCCAGGCACACCTAACTACACTAGACTAGACTAGACTAGACTAGACTAGAGTGTGAGGTTGGTGGTAGGCCTCTTACCTCAGAGCCCAGGAAGGAGCCAGGCACACTACACTACACTAGACTAGACTAGCCTAGACTGGACTAGAGTGTGAGGTTGGTGGTAGGCGTCTTCCCACAGAGCCCAGGATGGAGCCAGGCACACCTCACTACACTAGACTAGACTAGACTAGACTAGACTAGAGTGTGAGGTTGGTGGTAGGCCTCTTACCTCAGAGCCAAGGATGGAGCCAGGCACACTACACTACACTACACTACACTACACTACACTACACTACACTACACTACACTAGACTAGACTAGTCTAGACTAGAGTGTGAGGTTGGTGGTAGGTGTCTTCCCACAGAGCACAGGATGGAGCCAGGCAGACAAGACTAGACTAGGCTAGACCAGACTAGAGTGTGAGGTTGGTGGTAGGCTTCTTCCCACAGAGCCCAGGATGGAGCCAGGCAGACTACACTACACTAGACTAGACTATAGTATGATGTTGGTGGTAGGCCTCTTACCTCAGAGCCCAGGATGGAGCCAGGCACACTACACTACACTAGACTAGATTAGATTAGACAAGACTAGAGTGTGAGGTTGGTGGTAGGCGTCTTCCCACAGAGCCCAGGATGGAGCCAGGCAGACTACACTAGACTAGACTAGACTAGACTAGACTAGACTAGACTAGAGTGTGAGGTTGGTGGTAGGCGTCTTCCCACAGAGACCCGGATGGAGCCAGGCAGACTACACTAGACTAGACTAGACTAGACTAGACTATAGTATGATGTTGATGGTAGGCCTCTTACCTCAGAGCCCAGGATGGAGCCAGGCACACTACACTAGACTAGACTAGACTAGAGTGTGAGGTTGGTGGTAGGCGTCTTCCCACAAAGCCCAGGATGGAGCCAGGTAGACTACACTACACTAGACTAAACTAGACTATAGTATGATGTTGGTTGTAGTCCTCTTACCTCAGAGCCCAGGAAGGAGCTAGGCACACTACACTAGACTAGACTAGACAAGTGTGTGAGGTTGGTGGTAGGCGTCATTCCACAGAGCCCAGGATGGAGCCAAGCAGACTAAACTAGACTATAGTATGATGTTGGTGGTAGGCCTCTTACCTCAGAGCCCAGGAAGGAGCCAGGCACACTACACTACACTAGACTAGCCTAGACTAGACTAGAGTGTGAGGTTGGTGGTAGGCCTCTTACCTCAGAGCCCAGGATGGAGCCAGGCACACTACACTACACTACACTAGACTAGACTAGACTAGACTGGAGTGTGAGGTTGGTGGTAGGCGTCTTACCTCAGAGCCCAGGAAGGAGCCAGGCACACTACACTAGACTAGACTAGACTAGACTAGAGTGTGAGGTTGGTGGTAGGCGTCTTCCCACAAAGCCCAGGATGGAGCCAAGCAGACTAAACTAGACTATAGTATGATGTTGGTGGTAGGCCTCTTACCTCAGAGCCCAGGAAGGAGCCAGGCACACTACACTACACTAGACTAGCCTAGACTAGACTAGAGTGTGAGGTTGGTGGTAGGTGTCTTCCCACAGAGCACAGGATGGAGCCAGGCAGACAAGACTAGACTAGGCTAGACCAGACTAGAGTGTGAGGTTGGTGGTAGGCTTCTTCCCACAGAGCCCAGGATGGAGCCAGGCAGACTACACTACACTAGACTAGACTATAGTATGATGTTGGTGGTAGGCCTCTTACCTCAGAGCCCAGGATGGAGCCAGGCACACTACACTACACTAGACTAGATTAGATTAGACAAGACTAGAGTGTGAGGTTGGTGGTAGGCGTCTTCCCACAGAGCCCAGGATGGAGCCAGGCAGACTACACTAGACTAGACTAGACTAGACTAGACTAGAGTGTGAGGTTGGTGGTAGGCGTCTTCCCACAGAGACCCGGATGGAGCCAGGCAGACTACACTAGACTAGACTCGACTAGAGTGTGAGGTTGGTGGTAAGTGTCTCCCACATGCCCAGGATGGAGCCAGGCAGACTATACTAGACTAGATTAGACTAGACTAGATTAGAGTGTTAGGTTAGTGGTAGGCGTCTTCCCACATGCCCAGGATGGAGCCAGGCAGACTACACTAGACTAGATTACACTAGACTAGACTATATTATGAATTTGGTGGTAGGCCTCTTACCTCAGAGCCTAGGATTGAGCCAGGCACACTAGACTAGACTAGACTAGACTAGACTAGAGTGTGAGGTTGGTGGTAGGCGTCTTCCCACAGAGCCCAGGATGGAGCCAGGCAGACTACACTAGACTAGACTAGACTAGACTAGACTAGAGTGTGAGGTTGGTGGTAGGCGTCTTCCCAAAGAGTCAAGGATGGAGCCAGGCACACTACACTAGACTAGACTAGACTAGACTAGACTAGAGTGTGAGGTTGGTGGTAGGCGTCATCCCACAGAGCCCAGGATGGAGCCAAGCAGACTACACTAGACTATAGTATGATGTTGGTGGTAGGCCTCTTACCTCAGAGCCCAGGATGGAGCCAGGCACACTACCCTAGACTAGAGTGTGAGGTTGGTGGTAGGCGTCTTCCTACTTGCCCAGGATGGAGCTATGCAGACTACATTAGACTAGACTAGACTAGACTAGAGTGTGAGGTTGGTTGTAGGCGTCTTCCCACATGCCCAGGATGAAGCCAGGCAGACTACACTAGACTAGACTAGACTAGACTATAGTATGATGTTGGTGGTAGGCCTCTTACCTCAGAGCTCAGGATGGAGCCAGGCACACTAGACTAGACTAGACTAGACTAGACTAGAGTGTGAGGTTGGTGGTAGGCGTCTTCCCACAGAGCCCAGGATGGAGCCAGGCACACCTCACTACACTAGACTAGACTAGACTAGACTAGACTAGACTAGAGTGTGAGGTTGGTGGTAGGCGTCTTCCCACATGCCCAGGATGAAGCCAGGCAGACTACACTAGACTAGACTAGACTAGACTAGACTAGAGTATAAGGTTGGTGGTAGGCGTCTTCTCCCACATGCCCAGGATGGAGCCAGGCAGACTACACTAGACTAGACTAGACTAGACTGGAGTGTGAGGTTGGTGGTAGGCGTCTTCCTATAGAGCCCAGGATGGAGCCAGGCACACCTCACTACACTAGACTAGACTAGACTAGACTGGAGTGTGAGGTTGGTGGTAGGCCTCTTACCTCAGAGCCCAGGAAGGAGCCAGGCACACTACACTACACTAGACTAGCCTAGACTAGACTAGACTACAGTGTGAGGTTGGTGGTAGGCGTCTTCCCACAGATCCCAGGATGGAGCCAGGCACACCTCACTACACTAGGCTAGACTAGACTAGAGTGTGAGGTTGGTGGTAGGCCTCTTACCTCAGAGCGCAGGATGGAGTCAGGCACACTACACTACACTACACTACACTAGACTAGACTAGACTAGACTAGACTAGACTAGAGTGTGAGGTTGGTGGTAGGTGTCTTCCCACAGAACCCAGGATGGAGCCAGGCAGACTAGATTAGACTAGGCTAGACCAGACTAGAGTGTGAGGTTGGTGGTAGGCTTCTTCCCACAGAGCCCAGGATGGAGCCAGGCAGACTACACTACACTAGACTAGACTAGACTATAGTATGATGTTGGTGGTAGGCCTCTTACCTCAGAGCCCAGGATGGAGCCAGGCACACTACACTACACTAGACTAGACTAGACTAGACTAGAGTGTGAGGTTGGTGGTAGGCGTCTTCCCACAGAGCCCAGGATAGAGCCAGGCAGACTACACTAGACTAGACTAGACTAGACTAGACTAGAGTGTGAGGTTGGTGGTAGGCGTCTTCCCACAGAGCCCAGGATGGAGCCAGGCAGACTACACTAGACTAGACTAGACTAGAGTGTGAGGTTGGTGGTAGGCGTCTTCCCACAGAGCAGAGGATGGAGCCAGGCTGAGTACACTAGACTAGACTAGACTAGACTATAGTATGATGTTGGTGGTAGGCCTCTTACCTCAGAGCCCAGGATGGAGCCAGGAACACTAGACTAGACTAGACTAGACTAGACTATAGTATGATGTTGGTGGTAGGCCTCTTACCTCAGAGCCCAGGATGGAGCCAGGCACACTACACTAGACTAGACTAGACGAGACTAGACTCGAGTGTGAGCTTGGTGGTAGGCGTCTTCCCACAAAGCCCAGGATGGAGCCAGATAGACTACACTACACTAGACTAAACTAGACTATAGTATGATGTTGGTGGTAGTACTCTTACCTCAGAGCCCAGGAAAGAGCCAGGCACACTACACTAGACTAGACTAGACTCGACTAGTGTGTGAGGTTGGTGGTAGGCGTCATCCCACAGAGCCCAGGATGGAGCCAAGCAGACTACACTAGACTATAGTATGATGTTGGTGGTAGGCCTCTTACCTCAGAGCCCAGGAAGGAGCCAGGCACACCTCACTACACTAGACTAGACTAGACTAGACTAGAGTGTGAGGTTGGTGGTAGGCGTCTTCCCACATGCCAGGATGGAGCCAGGCAGACTACACTAGACTAGACTAGACTAGACTAGACTAGAGTGTGAGGTTGGTGGTAGGCGTCTTCCCACAGAGCCCAGGATGGAGCCAGGCACACCTCACTACACTAGACTAGACTAGACTAGACTAGAGTGTGAGATTGCTGGTAGGCGTCTTCGCACATGCCCAGGATGGAGCCAGGCAGACTACACTAGACTAGACTAGACTAGAGTTTGAGGTTGGTGGTAGGCCTCTTCCCACAGAGCCCAGGATGGAGCCAGGCACACCTAACTACACTAGACTAGACTAGACTAGACTAGAGTGTGAGGTTGGTGGTAGGCCTCTTACCTCAGAGCCCAGGAAGGAGCCAGGCTCACTACACTACACTAGACTAGACTAGCCTAGACTGGACTAGAGTGTGAGGTTGGTGGTAGGCGTCTTCCCACAGAGCCCAGGATGGAGCCAGGCACACCTCACTACACTAGACTAGACTAGACTAGACTAGACTAGAGTGTGAGGTTGGTGGTAGGCCTCTTACCTCAGAGCCAAGGATGGAGCCAGGCACACTACACTACACTACACTACACTACACTACACTACACTACACTACACTAGACTAGTCTAGACTAGAGTGTGAGGTTGGTGGTAGGTGTCTTCCCAAAGAGCACAGGATGGAGCCAGGCAGACAAGACTAGACTAGGCTAGACCAGACTAGAGTGTGAGGTTGGTGGAAGGCTTCTTCCCACAGAGCCCAGGATGGAGCCAGGCAGACTACACTACACTAGACTAGACTATGGTATGATGTTGGTGGTAGGCCTCTTACCTCAGAGCCCAGGATGGAGCCAGGCACACTACACTACACTAGACTAGATTAGATTAGACAAGACTAGAGTGTGAGGTTGGTGGAAGGCGTCTTCCCACAGAGCCCAGGATGGAGCCAGGCAGACTACACTAGACTAGACTAGACTAGACTAGACTAGAGTGTGAGGTTGGTGGTAGGCGTCTTCCCACAGAGACCCGGATGGAGCCAGGCTGAGTACACTAGACTAGACTAGACTAGACTAGACTAGACTATAGTATGATGTTGATGGTAGGCCTCTTACCTCAGAGCCCAGGATGGAGCCAGGCACACTACACTAGACTAGACTAGACTAGAGTGTGAGGTTGGTGGTAGGCGTCTTCCCACAAAGCCCAGGATGGAGCCAGGTAGACTACACTACACTAGACTAAACTAGACTATAGTATGATGTTGGTGGTAGTCCTCTTACCTCAGAGCCCAGGAAGGAGCTAGGCACACTACACTAGACTAGACTAGACTAGACAAGTGTGTGAGGTTGGTGGTAGGCGTCATCCCACAGAGCCCAGGATGGAGCCAAGCAGACTACACTAGACTATAGTATGATGTTGGTGGTAGGCCTCTTACCTCAGAGCCCAGGAAGGAGCCAGGCACACTACACTACACTAGACTAGCCTAGACTAGACTAGAGTGTGAGGTTGGTGGTAGGCCTCTTACCTCAGAGCCCAGGATGGAGCCACGCACACTACACTACACTACACTAGACTAGACTAGACTAGACTGGAGTGTGAGGTTGGTGGTAGGCGTCTTTCCTCAGAGCCCAGGAAGGAGCCAGGCACACTACACTAGACTAGACTAGACTAGAGTGTGAGGTTGGTGGTAGGCGTCTTCCCACATGCCCAGGATGGAGCCAGGCAGACTACACTAGACTAGACTAGACTAGACTAGACTAGAGTGTGAGGTTGGTGGTAGGCGTCTTCCCACAGAGCCCAGGATGGAGCCAGGCACACCACACTACACTAGACTAGACTAGACTAGAGTAGACTAGAGTGTGAGGTTGCTGGTAGGCGTCTTCGCACATGCCCAGGATGGAGCCAGGCAGACTACACTAGACTAGACTAGACTAGAGTGTGAGGTTGGTGGTAGGCCTCTTCCCACAGAGCCCAGGATGGAGCCAGGCACACCTAACTACACTAGACTAGACTAGACTAGACTAGACTAGAGTGTGAGGTTGGTGGTAGGCCTCTTACCTCAGAGCCCAGGAAGGAGCCAGGCACACTACACTACACTAGACTAGACTAGCCTAGACTGGACTAGAGTGTGAGGTTGGTGGTAGGCGTCTTCCCACAGAGCCCAGGATGGAGCCAGGCACACCTCACTACACTAGACTAGACTAGACTAGACTAGACTAGAGTGTGAGGTTGGTGGTAGGCCTCTTACCTCAGAGCCAAGGATGGAGCCAGGCACACTACACTACACTACACTACACTACACTACACTACACTACACTACACTAGACTAGTCTAGACTAGAGTGTGAGGTTGGTGGTAGGTGTCTTCCCACAGAGCACAGGATGGAGCCAGGCAGACAAGACTAGACTAGGCTAGACCAGACTAGAGTGTGAGGTTGGTGGTAGGCTTCTTCCCACAGAGCCCAGGATGGAGCCAGGCAGACTACACTACACTAGACTAGACTATAGTATGATGTTGGTGGTAGGCCTCTTACCTCAGAGCCCAGGATGGAGCCAGGCACACTACACTACACTAGACTAGATTAGATTAGACAAGACTAGAGTGTGAGGTTGGTGGTAGGCGTCTTCCCACAGAGCCCAGGATGGAGCCAGGCAGACTACACTAGACTAGACTAGACTAGACTAGACTAGACTAGAGTGTGAGGTTGGTGGTAGGCGTCTTCCCACAGAGACCCGGATGGAGCCAGGCAGACTACACTAGACTAGACTAGACTAGACTAGACTATAGTATGATGTTGATGGTAGGCCTCTTACCTCAGAGCCCAGGATGGAGCCAGGCACACTACACTAGACTAGACTAGACTAGAGTGTGAGGTTGGTGGTAGGCGTCTTCCCACAAAGCCCAGGATGGAGCCAGGTAGACTACACTACACTAGACTAAACTAGACTATAGTATGATGTTGGTGGTAGTCCTCTTACCTCAGAGCCCAGGAAGGAGCTAGGCACACTACACTAGACTAGACTAGACAAGTGTGTGAGGTTGGTGGTAGGCGTCATCCCACAGAGCCCAGGATGGAGCCAAGCAGACTAAACTAGACTATAGTATGATGTTGGTTGTAGGCCTCTTACCTCAGAGCCCAGGAAGGAGCCAGGCACACTACACTACACTAGACTAGCCTAGACTAGACTAGAGTGTGAGGTTGGTGGTAGGCCTCTTACCTCAGAGCCCAGGATGGAGCCAGGCACACTACACTACACTACACTAGACTAGACTAGACTAGACTAGAGTGTGAGGTTGGTGGTAGGTGTCTTCCCACAGAGCCCAGGATGGAGCCAGGCAGACTAGACTAGACTAGGCTAGACTAGAGTATAGTATGATGTTGGTGGTAGGCCTCTTACCTCAGAGCCCACGATGGAGCCAGGCACACTACACTAGACTAGACTAGACTAGACTAGAGTGTGAGGTTGGTGGTAGGCGTCTTCCAAAAGAGCCCAGGATGGAGCCAGGTAGACTACACTACACTAGACTAAACTAGACTATAGTATTATGTTGGTGGTAATCCTCTTACCTCAGAGCCCAGGATGGAGCCAGGCACACTACACTAGACTAGAATAGAGTGTGAGGTTGGTGGTAGGCATCTTCCCACAGAGCCCAGGATGTAGCCAGGCAGATGACACTAGACTAGACTAGACTAGACCAGACTAGAGTGTGAGGTTGGTGGTAGGCGTCTTCCCACAGAATCAAGGATGGAGCCAGGCAGACTACACTAGACTAGACTAGACTAGACTATAGTGTGAGGTTGGTGGTAGGCCTCTAACCTCAGAGCCCAGGATGGAGCCAGGCACACTAGACTAGACTAGACTAGACTAGAGTGTGAGGTTGGTGGTAGGCCTCTTACCTCAGAGCCCAGGAAGGAGCCAGGCACACTACACTACACTAGACTAGACTAGCCTAGACTGGACTAGAGTGTGAGGTTGGTGGTAGGCGTCTTCCCACAGAGCCCAGGATGGAGCCAGGCACACCTCACTACACTAGACTAGACTAGACTAGAGTGTGAGGTTGGTGGTAGGCCTCTTACCTCAGAGCCAAGGATGGAGCCAGGCACACTACACTACACTACACTACACTACACTACACTACACTACACTACACTACACTACACTAGACTAGTCTAGACTAGAGTGTGAGGTTGGTGGTAGGTGTCTTCCCACAGAGCACAGGATGGAGCCAGGCAGACAAGACTAGACTAGGCTAGACCAGACTAGAGTGTGAGGTTGGTGGTAGGCTTCTTCCCACAGAGCCCAGGATGGAGCCAGGCAGACTACACTACACTAGACTAGACTATAGTATGATGTTGGTGGTAGGCCTCTTACCTCAGAGCCCAGGATGGAGCCAGGCACACTACACTACACTAGACTAGATTAGATTAGACAAGACTAGAGTGTGAGGTTGGTGGTAGGCGTCTTCCCACAGAGCCCAGGATGGAGCCAGGCAGACTACACTAAACTAGACTAGACTAGACTAGACTAGACTAGACTAGAGTGTGAGGTTGGTGGTAGGCGTCTTCCCACAGAGACCCGGATGGAGCCAGGCAGACTACACTAGACTAGACTAGACTAGACTATAGTATGATGTTGATGGTAGGCCTCTTACCTCAGAGCCCAGGATGGAGCCAGGCACACTACACTAGACTAGACTAGACTAGAGTGTGAGGTTGGTGGTAGGCGTCTTCCCACAAAGCCCAGGATGGAGCCAGGTAGACTACACTACACTATACTAAACTAGACTATAGTATGATGTTGGTGGTAGTCCTCTTACCTCAGAGCCCAGGAAGGAGCTAGGCACACTACACTAGACTAGACTAGACTAGACAAGTGTGTGAGGTTGGTGGTAGGCGTCATCCCACAGAGCCCAGGATGGAGCCAAGCAGACTAAACTAGACTATAGTATGATGTTGGTGGTAGGCCTCTTACCTCAGAGCCCAGGAAGGAGCCAGGCACACTACACTACACTAGACTAGCCTAGACTAGACTAGAGTGTGAGGTTGGTGGTAGGCCTCTTACCTCAGAGCCCAGGATGGAGCCAGGCACACTACACTACACTACACTAGACTAGACTAGACTAGAGTGTGAGGTTGGTGGTAGGTGTCTTCCCACAGAGCCCAGGATGGAGCCAGGCAGACTAGACTAGACTAGGCTAGACTAGACTATAGTATGATGTTGGTGGTAGGCCTCTTACCTCAGAGCCCAGGATGGAGCCAGGCACACTACACTACACTACACTAGACTAGACTAGACTAGACTAAACTAGAGTGTGAGGTTGGTGGTAGGCGTCTTCCCACAAAGCCCACGATGGAGCCAGGCACACTACACTAGACTAGACTAGACTAGACTAGACTAGAGTGTGAGGTTGGTGGTAGGCGTCTTCCCACAGAGCCCAGGATGGAGCCAGGTAGACTACACTACACTAGACTAAACTAGACTATAGTATTATGTTGGTGGTAGTCCTCTTACCTCAGAGCCCAGGATGGAGCCAGGCACACTACACTAGACTAGAATAGAGTGTGAGGTTGGTGGTAGGCGTCTTCCCACAGAGCCCAGGATGGAGCCAGGCAGACGACACTAGACTAGACTAGACTAGACCAGACTAGAGTGTGAGGTTGGTGGTAGGCGTCTTCCCACAGAGTCAAGGATGGAGCCAGGCAGACTAAACTAGACTAGACTAGACTAGACTATAGTGTGAGGTTGGTGGTAGGCCTCTAACCTCAGAGCCCAGGATGGAGCCAGGCACACTAGACTAGACTAGACTAGACTAGAGTGTGAGGTTGGTGGTAGGCTTCTTACCTCATAGCCCAGGAAGGAGCCAGGCACACTACACTACACTAGACTAGACTAGCCTAGACTGGACTAGAGTGTGAGGTTGGTGGTAGGCGTCTTCCCACAGAGCCCAGGATGGAGCCAGGCACACCTCACTACACTAGACTAGACTAGACTAGACTAGAGTGTGAGGTTGGTGGTAGGCCTCTTACCTCAGAGCCAAGGATGGAGCCAGGCACACTACACTACACTACACTACACTACACTACACTACACTACACTACACTACACTAGTCTAGACTAGAGTGTGAGGTTGGTGGTAGGTGTCTTCCCACAGAGCACAGGATGGAGCCAGGCAGACAAGACTAGACTAGGCTAGACCAGACTAGAGTGTGAGGTTGGTGGTAGGCTTCTTCCCACAGAGCCCAGGATGGAGCCAGGCAGACTACACTACACTAGACTAGACTATAGTATGATGTTGGTGGTAGGCCTCTTACCTCAGAGCCCAGGATGGAGCCAGGCACACTACACTACACTAGACTAGATTAGATTAGACAAGACTAGAGTGTGAGGTTGGTGGTAGGCGTCTTCCCACAGAGCCCAGGATGGAGCCAGGCAGACTACACTAAACTAGACTAGACTAGACTAGACTAGACTAGACTAGACTAGAGTGTGAGGTTGGTGGTAGGCGTCTTCCCACAGAGACCCGGATGGAGCCAGGCAGACTACACTAGACTAGACTAGACTAGACTATAGTATGATGTTGATGGTAGGCCTCTTACCTCAGAGCCCAGGATGCAGCCAGGCACACTACACTAGACTAGACTAGACTAGAGTGTGAGGTTGGTGGTAGGCGTCTTCCCACAAAGCCCAGGATGGAGCCAGGTAGACTACACTACACTAGACTAAACTAGACTATAGTATGATGTTGGTGGTAGTCCTCTTACCTCAGAGCCCAGGAAGGAGCTAGGCACACTACACTAGACTAGACTAGACTAGACAAGTGTGTGAGGTTGGTGGTAGGCGTCATCCCACAGAGCCCAGGATGGATCCAAGCAGACTAAACTAGACTATAGTATGATGTTGGTGGTAGGCCTCTTACATCGGAGCCCAGGAAGGAGCCAGGCACACTACACTACACTAGACTAGCCTAGACTAGACTAGAGTGTGAGGTTGGTGGTAGGCCTCTTACCTCAGAGCCCAGGATGGAGCCAGGCACACTACACTACACTACACTAGACTAGACTAGACTAGACTAGAGTGTGAGGTTGGTGGTAGGTGTCTTCCCACAGAGCCCAGGATGGAGCCAGGCAGACTAGACTAGACTAGGCTAGACTAGACTATAGTATGATGTTGGTGGTAGGCCTCTTACCTCAGAGCCCAGGATGGAGCCAGGCACACTACACTACACTACACTACACTAGACTAGACTAGACTAAACTAGAGTGTGAGGTTGGTGGTAGGTGTCTTCCCACAGAGCACATGATGGAGCCAGGCACACTACACTAGACTAGACTAGACTAGACTAGAGTGTGAGGTTGGTGGTAGGCGTCTTCCCACAGAGCCCAGGATGGAGCCAGGTAGACTACACTACACTAGACTAAACTAGACTATAGTATTATGTTGGTGGTAGTCCTCTTACCTCAGAGCCCAGGATGGAGCCAGGCACACTACACTAGACTAGAATAGAGTGTGAGGTTGGTGGTAGGCGTCTTCCCACAGAGCCCAGGATGTAGCCAGGCAGACGACACTAGACTAGACTAGACTAGACCAGACTAGAGTGTGAGGTTGGTGGTAGGCGTCTTCCCACAGAGTCAAGGATGGAGCCAGGCAGACTAAACTAGACTAGACTAGACTAGACTATAGTGTGAGGTTGGTGGTAGGCCTCTAACCTCAGAGCCCAGGATGGAGCCAGGCACACTAGACTAGACTAGACTAGACTAGAGTGTGAGGTTGGTGGTAGGCCTCTTACCTCAGAGCCCAGGAAGGAGCCAGGCACACTACACTACACTAGACTAGACTAGCCTAGACTGGACTACAGTGTGAGGTTGGTGGTAGGCGTCTTCCCACAGAGCCCAGGATGGAGCCAGGCACACCTCACTACACTAGACTAGACTAGACTAGACTAGAGTGTGAGGTTGGTGGTAGGCCTCTTACCTCAGAGCCAAGGATGGAGCCAGGCACACTACACTACACTACACTACACTACACTACACTACACTACACTACACTACACTAGACTAGTCTAGACTAGAGTGTGAGGTTGGTGGTAGGTGTCTTCTCACAGAGCACAGGATGGAGCCAGGCAGACAAGATTAGACTAGGCTAGACCAGACTAGAGTGTGAGGTTGGTGGTAGGCTTCTTCCAACAGAGCCCAGGATGGAGCCAGGCAGACTACACTACACTAGACTAGACTATAGTATGATGTTGGTGGTAGGCCTCTTACCTCAGAGCCCAGGATGGAGCCAGGCACACTACACTACACTAGACTAGATTAGATTAGACAAGACTAGAGTGTGAGGTTGGTGGTAGGCGTCTTCCCACAGAGCCCAGGATGGAGCCAGGCAGACTACACTAAACTAGACTAGACTAGACTAGACTAGACTAGAGTGTGAGGTTGGTGGTAGGCGTCTTCCCACAGAGACCCGGATGGAGCCAGGCAGACTACACTAGACTAGACTAGACTAGACTAGACTATAGTATGATGTTGATGGTAGGCCTCTTACCTCAGAGCCCAGGATGGAGCCAGGCACACTAGACTTGACTAGACTAGACTAGACAAGTGTGTGAGGTTGGTGGTAGGCGTCATCCCACAGAGCCCAGGATGGAGCCAAGCAGACTAAACTAGACTATAGTATGATGTTGGTGGTAGGCCTCTTACCTCAGAGCCCAGGAAGGAGACAGGCACACTACATTAGACTAGACTAGACTAGACTAGAGTGTGAGGTTGGTGGTAGGCGTCTTCCCACATGCCCAGGATGGAGCCAGGCAGACTATACTACACTAGACTAAACTAGACTATAGTATGATGTTGGTGGTAGGCCTCTTACCTCAGAGCCCAGGATGGAGCCAGACACACTAGACTAGACTAGACTAGACTAGAGTGTGAGGTTGGTGGTAGGCGTCTTCCCACATGCCCAGGATGGAACCAGGCATACTACACTAGACTAGACTAGACTAGACTAGACTAGAGTGTGAGGTTGGTGGTAGGCGTCTTCCCACAGAGCCCAGGATGGAGCCAGGCACACCTCACTACACTAGACTAGACTAGACTAGACTAGAGTGTGAGGTTGGTGGTAGGCCTCTTACCTCAGAGCCCAGGATGGAGCCAGGCAGACTACACTACACTAGACTAGACTATAGTATGATGTTGGTGCTAGGCTTCTTACCTCAGAGCCCAGGATGGAGCCAGGCACACTACACTACACTACACTAGACTAGACTAGACTAGACTAGATTAGAGTGTGATGTTGGTGGTAGGTGTCTTCCCACAGAGCCCAGGATGGAGCCAGGCAGACTACACTAGACTACACTATAGTATGATGTTGGTGGTAGTCCTCTTACCTCAGAGCCCAGGATGGAGCCAGGCACACTAGACTAGACTAGATTAGACTAGAGTGTGAGGTTGGTTGTTGGCGTCTTCCTACTTGCCCAGGATGGAGCTATGCAGACTACATTAGACTAGACTAGACTAGACTAGAGTGTGAGGTTGGTTGTAGGCGTCTTCCCACATGCCTTGAATGAAGCCAGGCAGACTACACTAGACTAGACTAGACTAGACTATAGTATGATGTTGGTGGTAGGCCTCTTACCTCAGAGCCCAGGATGGCGCCAGGCACACTACACTACACTAGACTAGACTAGACTAGAGTGTGAGTTTGGTGGTAGGCGTTTTCCCACAGAGCCCATGATGGAGCCAAGCAGACTACACTAAACTAGACTAGACTATAGTATGATGTTGGTTTTAGGCCTCTTACCTCAGAGCCCAGGATGGAGCCAGGCACACTAGACTAGACTAGACTAGACTAGAGTGTGAGGTTGGTTGTAGGCGTCTTCCCACATGCCCAGGATGAAGCCAGGCAGACTACACTAGACTAGACTAGACTAGACTATAGTATGATGTTGGTGGTAGGCCTCTTACCTCAGAGCTCAGGATGGAGCCAGGCACACTAGACTAGACTAGACTAGACTAGAGTGTGAGGTTGGTGGTAGGCGTCTTCCCACATGCCCAGGATGGAGCCAGGCAGACTACACTACACTAGACTAAACTAGACTATAGTATGATGTTGGTGGTAGGCCTCTTATCTCAGAGCCCAGGATGGAGACAGGCACACTACATTAGACTAGACTAGACTAGAGTGTGAGGTTGGTGGTAGGCGTCTTCCCACATGCCCAGGATGGAGCCAGGCAGACTACACTACACTAGACTAAACTAGACTATAGTATGATGTTGGTGGTAGGCCTCTTACCTCAGAGACCAGGATGGAGCCAGGCACACTACACTAGACTAGACTAGACTAGACTAGAGTGTGAGGTTGGTGGTAGGTGTCTTCCCACATGCCCAGGATGGAGCCAGGCAGACTACACTAGACTAGACTAGACTAGACTAGAGTGTGAGGTTGGTGGTCGGCGTCTTCCCACAGAGCCCAGGATGGAGCCAGGCACACCGTACTACACTAGACTAGACTAGACTAGACTAGAGTGTGAGGTTGGTGGTAGGCGTCTTCCCACAGAGCCCAGGATGGAGCCAGGCACACCGTACTACACTAGACTAGACTAGACTAGACTAGACTAGAGTGTGAGGTTGGTGGTAGGCCTCTTACCTCAGAGCCCAGGATGGAGCCAGGCACACTACACTAGACTAGACTAGACTAGACTAGACTAGACTAGAGTGTGAGGTTGGTGGTAGGTGTCTTCCCACAGAGCACAGGATGGAGCCAGGCAGACTAGACTAGACTAGGCTAGACCAGACTAGAGTGTGAGGTTGGTGGTAGGCGTCTTCCCACAGAGCCCAGGATGGAGCCAGGCAGACTACACTACACTAGACTAGACTATAGTATGATGTTGGTGCTAGGCCTCTTACCTCAGAGCCCAGGATGGAGCCAGGCACACTATACTACACTAGACAAGACTAGACTAGACTAGAGTGTGAGGTTGGTGGTAGGCTTCTTCCCACAGAGCCCAGGATGGAGCCAGGCAGACTACACTAGACTAGACTATAGTATGATGTTGGTGGTAGGCCTCTTACCTCAGAGCCCAGGATGGAGCCAGGCACACTAGACTAGACTAGACTAGACTACAGTGTGAGGTTGGTGGTTGGCGTCTTCCCACAGAGCCCAGGATGGAGCCAGGTAGACTACACTACACTAGACTAAACTAGACTATAGTATGATGTTGGTGGGAGTCCTCTTACCTCAGAGCCAAGGATGAAGCCAGGAACACTACACTAGACTAGACTAGAGTGTGAGGTTAGTGGTAGGCCTCTTACCTCAGAGCCCAGGAAGGAGCGAGGCACACTACACTACACTAGACTAGCCTAGACTAGACTAGACTAGAGTGTGAGGTTGGTGGTAGGTGTCTTCCCACAGAGCCAGGATGGAGCCAGGCACACCTCACTACACTAGACTAGACTAGACTAGACTAGACTAGAGTGTGAGGTTGGTGGTAGGCGTCTTCCCACAGAGCCCAGGATGGAGCCAGGCACACCTCACTACACTAGACTAGACTAGACTAGACTAGAGTGTGAGGTTGGTGGTAGGCCTCTTACCTCAGAGCCCAGGATGGAGCCAGGCACACTACACTACACTAGACTATACTAGAGTGTGAGTTTGGTGGTAGGCGTTTTCCCACAGAGCCCATGATGGAGCCAAGCAGACTACACTAAACTAGACTAGACTATAGTATGATGTTGGTTGTAGGCCTCTTACCTCAGAGCGCAGGATGGAGCCAGGCACACTAGACTAGACTAGACTAGACTAGACTAGAGTGTGAGGTTGGTGGTTGGCGTCTTCCTACTTGCCCAGGATGGAGCTATGCAGACTACATTAGACTAGACTAGACTAGACTAGAGTGTGAGGTTGGTTGTAGGCGTCTTCCCACATGCCCAGGATGAAGCCAGGCAGACTACACTAGACTAGACTAGACTAGACTATAGTATGATGTTGGTGGTAGGCCTCTTACCTCAGAGCTCAGGATGGAGCCAGGCACACTAGACTAGACTAGACTAGACTAGACTAGACTAGAGTGTGAGGTTGGTGGTAGGCGTCTTCCCACATGCCCAGGATGGAGCCAGGCAGACTACACTACACTAGACTAAACTAAACTATAGTATGATGTTGGTGGTAGGCCTCTTATCTCAGAGCCCAGGATGGAGACAGGCACACTACATTAGACTAGACTAGACTAGACTAGAGTGTGAGGTTGGTGGTAGGCGTCTTCCCACATGCCCAGGATGGAGCCAGGCAGACTACACTACACTAGACTAAACTAGACTATAGTATGATGTTGGTGGTAGGCCTCTTACCTCAGAGCCCAGGATGGAGCCAGGCACACTACACTAGACTAGACTAGACTAGACTAGAGTGTGAGGTTGGTGGTCGGCGTCTTCCCACAGAGCCCAGGATGGAGCCAGGCACACCGTACTACACTAGACTAGACTAGACTAGACTAGACTAGACTAGAGTGTGAGGTTGGTGGTAGGCGTCTTCCCACAGAGCCCAGGATGGAGCCAGGCACACCTCACTACACTAGACTAGACTAGACTAGACTAGAGTGTGAGGTTGGTGGTAGGCCTCTTACCTCAGAGCCCAGGATGGAGCCAGGCACACTAGACTAGACTAGACTAGACTAGACTAGACTAGACTAGAGTGTGAGGTTGGTGGTAGGTGTCTTCCCACAGAGCACAGGATGGAGCCAGGCAGACTAGACTAGACTAGGGTAGACCAGACTAGAGTGTGAGGTTGGTGGTAGGCGTCTTCCCACAGAGCCCAGGATGGAGCCAGGCAGACTACACTACACTAGACTATAGTATGATGTTGGTGCTAGGCCTCTTACCTCAGAGCCCAGGATGGAGCCAGGCACACTATACTACACTAGACTAGACTAGACTAGACTAGATTAGAGTGTGAGGTTGGTGGTAGGCTTCTTCCCACAGAGCCCAGGATGGAGCCAGGCAGACTACACTAGACTAGACTATAGTATGATGTTGGTGGTAGGCCTCTTACCTCAGAGCCCAGGATGGAGCCAGGCACACTAGACTAGACTAGACTAGACTACAGTGTGAGGTTGGTGGTTGGCGTCTTCCCACAGAGCCCAGGATGGAGCCAGGTAGACTACACTACACTAGACTAAACTAGACTATAGTATGATGTTGGTGGTAGTCCTCTTACCTCAGAGCCAAGGATGAAGCCAGGAACACTACACTAGACTAGACTAGAGTGTGAGGTTAGTGGTAGGCCTCTTACCTCAGAGCCCAGGAAGGAGCCAGGCACACTACACTACACTAGACTAGCCTAGACTAGACTAGACTAGAGTGTGAGGTTGGTGGTAGGCGTCTTCCCACAGAGCCCAGGATGGAGCCAGGCACACCTCACTACACTAGACTAGACTAGACTAGACTAGAGTGTGAGGTTGGTGGTAGGCCTCTTACCTCAGAGCCCAGGATGGAGCCAGGCACACTACACTACACTAGACTAGACTAGACTAGAGTGTGAGTTTGGTCGTAGGCGTTTTCCCACAGAGCCCATGATGGAGCCAAGCAGACTACACTAAACTAGACTAGACTATAGTATGATGTTGGTTGTAGGCCTCTTACCTCAGAGCCCAGGATGGAGCCAGGAACACTAGACTAGACTAGACTAGACTTGACTTGACTTGACTAGACTAGATTATGAGGTTGGTGGTAGGCGTCTTCCTACTTGCCCAGGATGGAGCCAGGCAGACTACACTAGACTAGACTAGTCTATAGTATGATGTTGGTGGTAGGCCTCTTACCTCAGAGCTCAGGATGGAGCCAGGCACACTAGACTAGACTAGACTAGACTAGACTAGACTAGAGTGTGAGGTTGGTGGTAGGCGTCTTCCCACATGCCCAGGATGGAGCCAGGCAGACTACACTACACTAGACTAAACTAGACTATAGTATGATGTTGGTTGTAGGCCTCTTACCTCAGAGCCCAGGATGGAGACAGGCACACTACATTAGACTAGACTAGAGTGTAAGGTTGGTGGTAGGCGTCTTCCCACATGCCCAGGATGGAGCCAGGCAGACTACACTAGACTAGACTAGACTAGACTAGACTAGACTAGAGTGTGAGGTTGGTGGTAGGCCTCTTACCTCAGAGCCCAGGAAGGAGCCAGGCACACTACACTACACTAGACTAGCCTAGACTAGACTAGAGTGTGAGGTTGGTGGTAGGCGTCTTCCCACAGAGCCCAGGATGGAGCCAGGCACACCTCACTACACTAGACTAGACTAGACTAGACTAGACTAGAGTGTGAGGTTGGTGGTAGGCGTCTTCCCACATGCCCAGGATGAAGCCAGGCAGACTACACTAGACTAGACTAGACTAGACTAGAGTATAAGGTTGGTGGTAGGCGTCTTCTCCCACATGCCCAGGATGGAGCCAGGCAGACTACACTAGACTAGACTAGACTAGACTAGACTGGAGTGTGAGGTTGGTGGTAGGCGTCTTCCTACAGAGCCCAGGATGGAGCCAGGCACACCTCACTACACTAGACTAGACTAGACTAGACTGGAGTGTGAGGTTGGTGGTAGGCCTCTTACCTCAGAGCCCAGGAAGGAGCCAGGCACACTACACTACACTAGACTAGCCTAGACTAGACTAGACTACAGTGTGAGGTTGGTGGTAGGCGTCTTCCCACAGATCCCAGGATGGAGCCAGGCACACCTCACTACACTAGACTAGACTAGACTAGACTAGAGTGTGAGGTTGGTGGTAGGTGTCTTCCCACAGAGCACAGGATGGAGCCAGGCAGACAAGACTAGACTAGGCTAGACCAGACTAGAGTGTGAGGTTAGTGCTAGGCTTCTTCCCACAGAGCCCAGGATGGAGCCAGGCAGACTACACTACACTAGACTAGACTATAGTATGATGTTGGTGGGATGCCTCTTACCTCAGAGCCCAGGATGGAGCCAGGCACACTACACTACACTAGACTAGATTAGATTAGACAAGACTAGAGTGTGAGGTTGGTGGTAGGCGTCTTCCCACAGAGCCCAGGATGGAGCCAGGCAGACTACACTAGACTAGACTAGACTAGACTAGACTAGAGTGTGAGGTTGGTGGTAGGCGTCTTCCCACAGAGACCCGGATGGAGCCAGGCAGACTACACTAGACTAGACTAGACTAGACTAGACTAGACTATAGTATGATGTTGATGGTAGGCCTCTTACCTCAGAGCCCAGGATGGAGCCAGTCACACTACACTAGACTAGACTAGACTAGAGTGTGAGGTTGGTGGTAGGCGTCTTCCCACAAAGCCCAGGATGGAGCCAGGTAGACTACACTACACTAGACTAAACTAGACTATAGTATGATGTTGGTGGTAGTCCTCTTACCTCAGAGCCCAGGAAGGAGCTAGGCACACTACACTAGACTAGACTAGACAAGTGTGTGAGGTTGGTGGTAGGCGTCATCCCACAGAGCCCAGGATGGAGCCAAGCACACTACACTAGACTATAGTATGATGTTGGTGGTAGGCCTCTTACCTCAGAGCGCAGGAAGGAGCCAGGCACACTACACTACACTAGACTAGCCTAGACTAGACTAGAGTGTGAGGTTGGTGGTAGGCCTCTTACCTCAGAGCCCAGGATGGAGCCAGGCACACTACACTACACTACACTAGACTAGACTAGACTAGACTGGAGTGTGAGGTTGGTGGTAGGCGTCTTACCTCAGAGCCCAGGAAGGAGCCAGGCACACTACACTAGACTAGACTAGACTAGACTAGAGTGTGAGGTTGGTGGTAGGCGTCTTCCCACAAAGCCCAGGATGGAGCCAAGCAGACTAAACTAGACTATAGTATGATGTTGGTGGTAGGCCTCTTACCTCAGAGCCCAGGAAGGAGCCAGGCACACTACACTACACTAGACTAGCCTAGACTAGACTAGAGTGTGAGGTTGGTGGTAGGTGTCTTCCCACAGAGCACAGGATGGAGCCAGGCAGACAAGACTAGACTAGGCTAGACCAGACTAGAGTGTGAGGTTGGTGGTAGGCTTCTTCCCACAGAGCCCAGGATGGAGCCAGGCAGACTACACTACACTAGACTAGACTATAGTATGATGTTGGTGGTAGGCCTCTTACCTCAGAGCCCAGGATGGAGCCAGGCACACTACACTACACTAGACTAGATTAGATTAGACAAGACTAGAGTGTGAGGTTGGTGGTAGGCGTCTTCCCACAGAGCCCAGGATGGAGCCAGGCAGACTACACTAGACTAGACTTGACTAGACTAGACTAGACTAGAGTGTGAGGTTGGTGGTAGGCGTCTTCCCACAGAGACCCGGATGGAGCCAGGCAGACTACACTAGACTAGACTCGACTAGAGTGTGAGGTTGGTGGTAAGTGTCTCCCACATGCCCAGGATGGAGCCAGGCAGACTATACTAGACTAGATTAGACTAGACTAGATTAGAGTGTTAGGTTAGTGGTAGGCGTCTTCCCACATGCCCAGGATGGAGCCAGGCAGACTACACTAGACTAGATTACACTAGACTAGACTATATTATGAATTTGGTGGTAGGCCTCTTACCTCAGAGCCTAGGATTGAGCCAGGCACACTAGACTAGACTAGACTAGACTAGACTAGAGTGTGAGGTTGGTGGTAGGCGTCTTCCCACAGAGCCCAGGATGGAGCCAGGCAGACTACACTAGACTAGACTAGACTAGACTAGACTAGAGTGTGAGGTTGGTGGTAGGCGTCTTCCCAAAGAGTCAAGGATGGAGCCAGGCACACTACACTAGACTAGACTAGACTAGACTAGACTAGAGTGTGAGGTTGGTGGTAGGCGTCATCCCACAGAGCCCAGGATGGAGCCAAGCAGACTACACTAGACTATAGTATGATGTTGGTGGTAGGCCTCTTACCTCAGAGCCCAGGATGGAGCCAGGCACACTACCCTAGACTAGAGTGTGAGGTTGGTGGTAGGCGTCTTCCTACTTGCCCAGGATGGAGCTATGCAGACTACATTAGACTAGACTAGACTAGACTAGAGTGTGAGGTTGGTTGTAGGCGTCTTCCCACATGCCCAGGATGAAGCCAGGCAGACTACACTAGACTAGACTAGACTAGACTATAGTATGATGTTGGTGGTAGGCCTCTTACCTCAGAGCTCAGGATGGAGCCAGGCACACTAGACTAGACTAGACTAGACTAGACTAGAGTGTGAGGTTGGTGGTAGGCGTCTTCCCACAGAGCCCAGGATGGAGCCAGGCACACCTCACTACACTAGACTAGACTAGACTAGACTAGACTAGACTAGAGTGTGAGGTTGGTGGTAGGCGTCTTCCCACATGCCCAGGATGAAGCCAGGCAGACTACACTAGACTAGACTAGACTAGACTAGACTAGAGTATAAGGTTGGTGGTAGGCGTCTTCTCCCACATGCCCAGGATGGAGCCAGGCAGACTACACTAGACTAGACTAGACTAGACTGGAGTGTGAGGTTGGTGGTAGGCGTCTTCCTATAGAGCCCAGGATGGAGCCAGGCACACCTCACTACACTAGACTAGACTAGACTAGACTGGAGTGTGAGGTTGGTGGTAGGCCTCTTACCTCAGAGCCCAGGAAGGAGCCAGGCACACTACACTACACTAGACTAGCCTAGACTAGACTAGACTACAGTGTGAGGTTGGTGGTAGGCGTCTTCCCACAGATCCCAGGATGGAGCCAGGCACACCTCACTACACTAGGCTAGACTAGACTAGATTGTGAGGTTGGTGGTAGGCCTCTTACCTCAGAGCGCAGGATGGAGTCAGGCACACTACACTACACTACACTACACTAGACTAGACTAGACTAGACTAGACTAGACTAGACTAGAGTGTGAGGTTGGTGGTAGGTGTCTTCCGACAGAACCCAGGATGGAGCCAGGCAGACTAGATTAGACTAGGCTAGACCAGACTAGAGTGTGAGGTTGGTGGTAGGCGTCTTCCCACAGAGCCCAGGATGGAGCCAGGCAGACTACACTACACTAGACTAGACTATAGTATGATGTTGGTGCTAGGCCTCTTACCTCAGAGCCCAGGATGGAGCCAGGCACACTATACTACACTAGACAAGACTAGACTAGACTAGAGTGTGAGGTTGGTGGTAGGCTTCTTCCCACAGAGCCCAGGATGGAGCCAGGCAGACTACACTAGACTAGACTATAGTATGATGTTGGTGGTAGGCCTCTTACCTCAGAGCCCAGGATGGAGCCAGGCACACTAGACTAGACTAGACTAGACTACAGTGTGAGGTTGGTGGTTGGCGTCTTCCCACAGAGCCCAGGATGGAGCCAGGTAGACTACACTACACTAGACTAAACTAGACTATAGTATGATGTTGGTGGGAGTCCTCTTACCTCAGAGCCAAGGATGAAGCCAGGAACACTACACTAGACTAGACTAGAGTGTGAGGTTAGTGGTAGGCCTCTTACCTCAGAGCCCAGGAAGGAGCGAGGCACACTACACTACACTAGACTAGCCTAGACTAGACTAGACTAGAGTGTGAGGTTGGTGGTAGGTGTCTTCCCACAGAGCCAGGATGGAGCCAGGCACACCTCACTACACTAGACTAGACTAGACTAGACTAGACTAGAGTGTGAGGTTGGTGGTAGGCGTCTTCCCACAGAGCCCAGGATGGAGCCAGGCACACCTCACTACACTAGACTAGACTAGACTAGACTAGAGTGTGAGGTTGGTGGTAGGCCTCTTACCTCAGAGCCCAGGATGGAGCCAGGCACACTACACTACACTAGACTATACTAGAGTGTGAGTTTGGTGGTAGGCGTTTTCCCACAGAGCCCATGATGGAGCCAAGCAGACTACACTAAACTAGACTAGACTATAGTATGATGTTGGTTGTAGGCCTCTTACCTCAGAGCGCAGGATGGAGCCAGGCACACTAGACTAGACTAGACTAGACTAGACTAGAGTGTGAGGTTGGTGGTTGGCGTCTTCCTACTTGCCCAGGATGGAGCTATGCAGACTACATTAGACTAGACTAGACTAGACTAGAGTGTGAGGTTGGTTGTAGGCGTCTTCCCACATGCCCAGGATGAAGCCAGGCAGACTACACTAGACTAGACTAGACTAGACTATAGTATGATGTTGGTGGTAGGCCTCTTACCTCAGAGCTCAGGATGGAGCCAGGCACACTAGACTAGACTAGACTAGACTAGACTAGACTAGAGTGTGAGGTTGGTGGTAGGCGTCTTCCCACATGCCCAGGATGGAGCCAGGCAGACTACACTACACTAGACTAAACTAAACTATAGTATGATGTTGGTGGTAGGCCTCTTATCTCAGAGCCCAGGATGGAGACAGGCACACTACATTAGACTAGACTAGACTAGACTAGAGTGTGAGGTTGGTGGTAGGCGTCTTCCCACATGCCCAGGATGGAGCCAGGCAGACTACACTACACTAGACTAAACTAGACTATAGTATGATGTTGGTGGTAGGCCTCTTACCTCAGAGCCCAGGATGGAGCCAGGCACACTACACTAGACTAGACTAGACTAGACTAGAGTGTGAGGTTGGTGGTCGGCGTCTTCCCACAGAGCCCAGGATGGAGCCAGGCACACCGTACTACACTAGACTAGACTAGACTAGACTAGACTAGACTAGAGTGTGAGGTTGGTGGTAGGCGTCTTCCCACAGAGCCCAGGATGGAGCCAGGCACACCTCACTACACTAGACTAGACTAGACTAGACTAGAGTGTGAGGTTGGTGGTAGGCCTCTTACCTCAGAGCCCAGGATGGAGCCAGGCACACTAGACTAGACTAGACTAGACTAGACTAGACTAGACTAGAGTGTGAGGTTGGTGGTAGGTGTCTTCCCACAGAGCACAGGATGGAGCCAGGCAGACTAGACTAGACTAGGGTAGACCAGACTAGAGTGTGAGGTTGGTGGTAGGCGTCTTCCCACAGAGCCCAGGATGGAGCCAGGCAGACTACACTACACTAGACTATAGTATGATGTTGGTGCTAGGCCTCTTACCTCAGAGCCCAGGATGGAGCCAGGCACACTATACTACACTAGACTAGACTAGACTAGACTAGATTAGAGTGTGAGGTTGGTGGTAGGCTTCTTCCCACAGAGCCCAGGATGGAGCCAGGCAGACTACACTAGACTAGACTATAGTATGATGTTGGTGGTAGGCCTCTTACCTCAGAGCCCAGGATGGAGCCAGGCACACTAGACTAGACTAGACTAGACTACAGTGTGAGGTTGGTGGTTGGCGTCTTCCCACAGAGCCCAGGATGGAGCCAGGTAGACTACACTACACTAGACTAAACTAGACTATAGTATGATGTTGGTGGTAGTCCTCTTACCTCAGAGCCAAGGATGAAGCCAGGAACACTACACTAGACTAGACTAGAGTGTGAGGTTAGTGGTAGGCCTCTTACCTCAGAGCCCAGGAAGGAGCCAGGCACACTACACTACACTAGACTAGCCTAGACTAGACTAGACTAGAGTGTGAGGTTGGTGGTAGGCGTCTTCCCACAGAGCCCAGGATGGAGCCAGGCACACCTCACTACACTAGACTAGACTAGACTAGACTAGAGTGTGAGGTTGGTGGTAGGCCTCTTACCTCAGAGCCCAGGATGGAGCCAGGCACACTACACTACACTAGACTAGACTAGACTAGAGTGTGAGTTTGGTCGTAGGCGTTTTCCCACAGAGCCCATGATGGAGCCAAGCAGACTACACTAAACTAGACTAGACTATAGTATGATGTTGGTTGTAGGCCTCTTACCTCAGAGCCCAGGATGGAGCCAGGAACACTAGACTAGACTAGACTAGACTTGACTTGACTTGACTAGACTAGATTATGAGGTTGGTGGTAGGCGTCTTCCTACTTGCCCAGGATGGAGCCAGGCAGACTACACTAGACTAGACTAGTCTATAGTATGATGTTGGTGGTAGGCCTCTTACCTCAGAGCTCAGGATGGAGCCAGGCACACTAGACTAGACTAGACTAGACTAGACTAGACTAGAGTGTGAGGTTGGTGGTAGGCGTCTTCCCACATGCCCAGGATGGAGCCAGGCAGACTACACTACACTAGACTAAACTAGACTATAGTATGATGTTGGTTGTAGGCCTCTTACCTCAGAGCCCAGGATGGAGACAGGCACACTACATTAGACTAGACTAGAGTGTAAGGTTGGTGGTAGGCGTCTTCCCACATGCCCAGGATGGAGCCAGGCAGACTACACTAGACTAGACTAGACTAGACTAGACTAGACTAGAGTGTGAGGTTGGTGGTAGGCCTCTTACCTCAGAGCCCAGGAAGGAGCCAGGCACACTACACTACACTAGACTAGCCTAGACTAGACTAGAGTGTGAGGTTGGTGGTAGGCGTCTTCCCACAGAGCCCAGGATGGAGCCAGGCACACCTCACTACACTAGACTAGACTAGACTAGACTAGACTAGAGTGTGAGGTTGGTGGTAGGCGTCTTCCCACATGCCCAGGATGAAGCCAGGCAGACTACACTAGACTAGACTAGACTAGACTAGAGTATAAGGTTGGTGGTAGGCGTCTTCTCCCACATGCCCAGGATGGAGCCAGGCAGACTACACTAGACTAGACTAGACTAGACTAGACTGGAGTGTGAGGTTGGTGGTAGGCGTCTTCCTACAGAGCCCAGGATGGAGCCAGGCACACCTCACTACACTAGACTAGACTAGACTAGACTGGAGTGTGAGGTTGGTGGTAGGCCTCTTACCTCAGAGCCCAGGAAGGAGCCAGGCACACTACACTACACTAGACTAGCCTAGACTAGACTAGACTACAGTGTGAGGTTGGTGGTAGGCGTCTTCCCACAGATCCCAGGATGGAGCCAGGCACACCTCACTACACTAGACTAGACTAGACTAGACTAGAGTGTGAGGTTGGTGGTAGGTGTCTTCCCACAGAGCACAGGATGGAGCCAGGCAGACAAGACTAGACTAGGCTAGACCAGACTAGAGTGTGAGGTTAGTGCTAGGCTTCTTCCCACAGAGCCCAGGATGGAGCCAGGCAGACTACACTACACTAGACTAGACTATAGTATGATGTTGGTGGGATGCCTCTTACCTCAGAGCCCAGGATGGAGCCAGGCACACTACACTACACTAGACTAGATTAGATTAGACAAGACTAGAGTGTGAGGTTGGTGGTAGGCGTCTTCCCACAGAGCCCAGGATGGAGCCAGGCAGACTACACTAGACTAGACTAGACTAGACTAGACTAGAGTGTGAGGTTGGTGGTAGGCGTCTTCCCACAGAGACCCGGATGGAGCCAGGCAGACTACACTAGACTAGACTAGACTAGACTAGACTAGACTATAGTATGATGTTGATGGTAGGCCTCTTACCTCAGAGCCCAGGATGGAGCCAGTCACACTACACTAGACTAGACTAGACTAGAGTGTGAGGTTGGTGGTAGGCGTCTTCCCACAAAGCCCAGGATGGAGCCAGGTAGACTACACTACACTAGACTAAACTAGACTATAGTATGATGTTGGTGGTAGTCCTCTTACCTCAGAGCCCAGGAAGGAGCTAGGCACACTACACTAGACTAGACTAGACAAGTGTGTGAGGTTGGTGGTAGGCGTCATCCCACAGAGCCCAGGATGGAGCCAAGCACACTACACTAGACTATAGTATGATGTTGGTGGTAGGCCTCTTACCTCAGAGCGCAGGAAGGAGCCAGGCACACTACACTACACTAGACTAGCCTAGACTAGACTAGAGTGTGAGGTTGGTGGTAGGCCTCTTACCTCAGAGCCCAGGATGGAGCCAGGCACACTACACTACACTACACTAGACTAGACTAGACTAGACTGGAGTGTGAGGTTGGTGGTAGGCGTCTTACCTCAGAGCCCAGGAAGGAGCCAGGCACACTACACTAGACTAGACTAGACTAGACTAGAGTGTGAGGTTGGTGGTAGGCGTCTTCCCACAAAGCCCAGGATGGAGCCAAGCAGACTAAACTAGACTATAGTATGATGTTGGTGGTAGGCCTCTTACCTCAGAGCCCAGGAAGGAGCCAGGCACACTACACTACACTAGACTAGCCTAGACTAGACTAGAGTGTGAGGTTGGTGGTAGGTGTCTTCCCACAGAGCACAGGATGGAGCCAGGCAGACAAGACTAGACTAGGCTAGACCAGACTAGAGTGTGAGGTTGGTGGTAGGCTTCTTCCCACAGAGCCCAGGATGGAGCCAGGCAGACTACACTACACTAGACTAGACTATAGTATGATGTTGGTGGTAGGCCTCTTACCTCAGAGCCCAGGATGGAGCCAGGCACACTACACTACACTAGACTAGATTAGATTAGACAAGACTAGAGTGTGAGGTTGGTGGTAGGCGTCTTCCCACAGAGCCCAGGATGGAGCCAGGCAGACTACACTAGACTAGACTTGACTAGACTAGACTAGACTAGAGTGTGAGGTTGGTGGTAGGCGTCTTCCCACAGAGACCCGGATGGAGCCAGGCAGACTACACTAGACTAGACTCGACTAGAGTGTGAGGTTGGTGGTAAGTGTCTCCCACATGCCCAGGATGGAGCCAGGCAGACTATACTAGACTAGATTAGACTAGACTAGATTAGAGTGTTAGGTTAGTGGTAGGCGTCTTCCCACATGCCCAGGATGGAGCCAGGCAGACTACACTAGACTAGATTACACTAGACTAGACTATATTATGAATTTGGTGGTAGGCCTCTTACCTCAGAGCCTAGGATTGAGCCAGGCACACTAGACTAGACTAGACTAGACTAGACTAGAGTGTGAGGTTGGTGGTAGGCGTCTTCCCACAGAGCCCAGGATGGAGCCAGGCAGACTACACTAGACTAGACTAGACTAGACTAGACTAGAGTGTGAGGTTGGTGGTAGGCGTCTTCCCAAAGAGTCAAGGATGGAGCCAGGCACACTACACTAGACTAGACTAGACTAGACTAGACTAGAGTGTGAGGTTGGTGGTAGGCGTCATCCCACAGAGCCCAGGATGGAGCCAAGCAGACTACACTAGACTATAGTATGATGTTGGTGGTAGGCCTCTTACCTCAGAGCCCAGGATGGAGCCAGGCACACTACCCTAGACTAGAGTGTGAGGTTGGTGGTAGGCGTCTTCCTACTTGCCCAGGATGGAGCTATGCAGACTACATTAGACTAGACTAGACTAGACTAGAGTGTGAGGTTGGTTGTAGGCGTCTTCCCACATGCCCAGGATGAAGCCAGGCAGACTACACTAGACTAGACTAGACTAGACTATAGTATGATGTTGGTGGTAGGCCTCTTACCTCAGAGCTCAGGATGGAGCCAGGCACACTAGACTAGACTAGACTAGACTAGACTAGAGTGTGAGGTTGGTGGTAGGCGTCTTCCCACAGAGCCCAGGATGGAGCCAGGCACACCTCACTACACTAGACTAGACTAGACTAGACTAGACTAGACTAGAGTGTGAGGTTGGTGGTAGGCGTCTTCCCACATGCCCAGGATGAAGCCAGGCAGACTACACTAGACTAGACTAGACTAGACTAGACTAGAGTATAAGGTTGGTGGTAGGCGTCTTCTCCCACATGCCCAGGATGGAGCCAGGCAGACTACACTAGACTAGACTAGACTAGACTGGAGTGTGAGGTTGGTGGTAGGCGTCTTCCTATAGAGCCCAGGATGGAGCCAGGCACACCTCACTACACTAGACTAGACTAGACTAGACTGGAGTGTGAGGTTGGTGGTAGGCCTCTTACCTCAGAGCCCAGGAAGGAGCCAGGCACACTACACTACACTAGACTAGCCTAGACTAGACTAGACTACAGTGTGAGGTTGGTGGTAGGCGTCTTCCCACAGATCCCAGGATGGAGCCAGGCACACCTCACTACACTAGGCTAGACTAGACTAGATTGTGAGGTTGGTGGTAGGCCTCTTACCTCAGAGCGCAGGATGGAGTCAGGCACACTACACTACACTACACTACACTAGACTAGACTAGACTAGACTAGACTAGACTAGACTAGAGTGTGAGGTTGGTGGTAGGTGTCTTCCGACAGAACCCAGGATGGAGCCAGGCAGACTAGATTAGACTAGGCTAGACCAGACTAGAGTGTGAGGTTGGTGGTAGGCTTCTTCCCACAGAGCCCAGGATGGAGCCAGGCAGACTACACTACACTAGACTAGACTAGACTATAGTATGATGTTGGTGGTAGGCCTCTTACCTCAGAGCCCAGGATGGAGCCAGGCACACTATACTACACTAGACTAGACTAGACTAGACTAGAGTGTGAGGTTGGTGGTAGGCGTCTTCCCACAGAGCCCAGGATAGAGCCAGGCAGACTACACTAGACTAGACTAGACTAGACTAGACTAGAGTGTGAGGTTGGTGGTAGGCGTCTTCCCACAGAGCCCAGGATGGAGCCAGGCAGACTACACTAGACTAGACTAGACTAGACTAGACTAGACTAGACTAGAGTGTGAGGTTGGTGGTAGGCGTCTTCCCACAGAGCAGAGGATGGAGCCAGGCTGAGTACACTAGACTAGACTAGACTAGACTATAGTATGATGTTGGTGGTAGGCCTCTTACCTCAGAGCCCAGGATGGAGCCAGGAACACTAGACTAGACTAGACTAGACTAGACTATAGTATGATGTTGGTGGTAGGCCTCTTACCTCAGAGCCCAGGATGGAGCCAGGCACACTACACTAGAATAGACTAGACGAGACTAGACTCGAGTGTGAGCTTGGTGGTAGGCGTCTTCCCACAAAGCCCAGGATGGAGCCAGATAGACTACACTACACTAGACTAAACTAGACTATAGTATGATGTTGGTGGTAGTACTCTTACCTCAGAGCCCAGGAAAGAGCCAGGCACACTACACTAGACTAGACTAGACTCGACTAGTGTGTGAGGTTGGTGGTAGGCGTCATCCCACAGAGCCCAGGATGGAGCCAAGCAGACTACACTAGACTATAGTATGATGTTGGTGGTAGGCCTCTTACCTCAGAGCCCAGGAAGGAGCCAGGCACACCTCACTACACTAGACTAGACTAGACTAGACTAGAGTGTGAGGTTGGTGGTAGGCGTCTTCCCACATGCCAGGATGGAGCCAGGCAGACTACACTAGACTAGACTAGACTAGACTAGACTAGAGTGTGAGGTTGGTGGTAGGCGTCTTCCCACAGAGCCCAGGATGGAGCCAGGCACACCTCACTACACTAGACTAGACTAGACTAGACTAGAGTGTGAGATTGCTGGTAGGCGTCTTGGCACATGCCCAGGATGGAGCCAGGCAGACTACACTAGACTAGACTAGACTAGAGTTTGAGGTTGGTGGTAGGCCTCTTCCCACAGAGCCCAGGATGGAGCCAGGCACACCTAACTACACTAGACTAGACTAGACTAGACTAGAGTGTGAGGTTGGTGGTAGGCCTCTTACCTCAGAGCCCAGGAAGGAGCCAGGCTCACTACACTACACTAGACTAGACTAGCCTAGACTGGACTAGAGTGTGAGGTTGGTGGTAGGCGTCTTCCCACAGAGCCCAGGATGGAGCCAGGCACACCTCACTACACTAGACTAGACTAGACTAGACTAGACTAGAGTGTGAGGTTGGTGGTAGGCCTCTTAATTCAGAGCCAAGGATGGAGCCAGGCACACTACACTACACTACACTACACTACACTACACTACACTACAGTACACTAGACTAGTCTAGACTAGAGTGTGAGGTTGGTGGTAGGTGTCTTCCCAAAGAGCACAGGATGGAGCCAGGCAGACAAGACTAGACTAGGCTAGACCAGACTAGAGTGTGAGGTTGGTGGAAGGCTTCTTCCCACAGAGCCCAGGATGGAGCCAGGCAGACTACACTACACTAGACTAGACTATAGTATGATGTTGGTGGTAGGCCTCTTACCTCAGAGCCCAGGATGGAGCCAGGCACACTACACTACACTAGACTAGATTAGATTAGACAAGACTAGAGTGTGAGGTTGGTGGAAGGCGTCTTCCCACAGAGCCCAGGATGGAGCCAGGCAGACTACACTAGACTAGACTAGACTAGACTAGACTAGAGTGTGAGGTTGGTGGTAGGCGTCTTCCCACAGAGACCCGGATGGAGCCAGGCTGAGTACACTAGACTAGACTAGACTAGACTAGACTATAGTATGATGTTGATGGTAGGCCTCTTACCTCAGAGCCCAGGATGGAGCCAGGCACACTACACTAGACTAGACTAGACTAGAGTGTGAGGTTGGTGGTAGGCGTCTTCCCACAAAGCCCAGGATGGAGCCAGGTAGACTACACTACACTAGACTAAACTAGACTATAGTATGATGTTGGTGGTAGTCCTCTTACCTCAGAGCCCAGGAAGGAGCTAGGCACACTACACTAGACTAGACTAGACTAGACTAGACAAGTGTGTGAGGTTGGTGGTAGGCGTCATCCCACAGAGCCCAGGATGGAGCCAAGCAGACTACACTAGACTATAGTATGATGTTGGTGGTAGGCCTCTTACCTCAGAGCCCAGGAAGGAGCCAGGCACACTACACTACACTAGACTAGCCTAGACTAGACTAGAGTGTGAGGTTGGTGGTAGGCCTCTTACCTCAGAGCCCAGGATGGAGCCAGGCACACTACACTACACTACACTAGACTAGACTAGACTAGACTGGAGTGTGAGGTTGGTGGTAGGCGTCTTACCTCAGAGCCCAGGAAGGAGCCAGGCACACTACACTAGACTAGACTAGACTAGACTAGACTAGAGTGTGAGGTTGGTGGTAGGCGTCTTCCCACATGCCCAGGATGGAGCCAGGCAGACTACACTAGACTAGACTAGACTAGACTAGACTAGACTAGACTAGAGTGTGAGGTTGGTGGTAGGCGTCTTCCCACAGAGCCCAGGATGGAGCCAGGCACACCACACTACACTAGACTAGACTAGACTAGACTAGACTAGAGTGTGAGGTTGGTGGTAGGCGTCTTCCCACATGCCCAGGATGGAGCCAGGCAGACTACACTAGACTAGACTAGACTAGACTAGACTAGACTAGACTAGACTAGAGTGTGAGGTTGCTGGTAGGCGTCTTCGCACATGCCCAGGATGGAGCCAGGCAGACTACACTAGACTAGACTAGACTAGAGTGTGAGGTTGGTGGTAGGCCTCTTCCCACAGAGCCCAGGATGGAGCCAGGCACACCTAACTACACTAGACTAGACTAGACTAGACTAGACTAGAGTGTGAGGTTGGTGGTAGGCCTCTTACCTCAGAGCCCAGGAAGGAGCCAGGCACACTACACTACACTAGACTAGACTAGCCTAGAGTGGACTAGAGTGTGAGGTTGGTGGTAGGCGTCTTCCCACAGACCCCAGGATGGAGCCAGGCACACCTCACTACACTAGACTAGACTAGACTAGACTAGACTAGACTAGAGTGTGAGGTTGGTGGTAGGCCTCTTACCTCAGAGCCAAGGATGGAGCCAGGCACACTACACTACACTACACTACACTACACTACACTACACTACACTACACTAGACTAGACTAGTCTAGACTAGAGTGTGAGGTTGGTGGTAGGTGTCTTCCCACAGAGCACAGGATGGAGCCAGGCAGACAAGACTAGACTAGGCTAGACCAGACTAGAGTGTGAGGTTGGTGGTAGGCTTCTTCCCACAGAGCCCAGGATGGAGCCAGGCAGACTACACTACACTAGACTAGACTATAGTATGATGTTGGTGGTAGGCCTCTTACCTCAGAGCCCAGGATGGAGCCAGGCACACTACACTACACTAGACTAGATTAGATTAGACAAGACTAGAGTGTGAGGTTGGTGGTAGGCGTCTTCCCACAGAGCCCAGGATGGAGCCAGGCAGACTACACTAGACTAGACTAGACTAGACTAGACTAGACTAGAGTGTGAGGTTGGTGGTAGGCGTCTTCCCACAGAGACCCGGATGGAGCCAGGCAGACTACACTAGACTAGACTAGACTAGACTAGACTATAGTATGATGTTGATGGTAGGCCTCTTACCTCAGAGCCCAGGATGGAGCCAGGCACACTACACTAGACTAGACTAGACTAGAGTGTGAGGTTGGTGGTAGGCGTCTTCCCACAAAGCCCAGGATGGAGCCAGGTAGACTACACTACACTAGACTAAACTAGACTATAGTATGATGTTGGTGGTAGTCCTCTTACCTCAGAGCCCAGGAAGGAGCTAGGCACACTACACTAGACTAGACTAGACAAGTGTGTGAGGTTGGTGGTAGGCGTCATCCCACAGAGCCCAGGATGGAGCCAAGCAGACTAAACTAGACTATAGTATGATGTTGGTGGTAGGCCTCTTACCTCAGAGCCCAGGAAGGAGCCAGGCACACTACACTACACTAGACTAGCCTAGACTAGACTAGAGTGTGAGGTTGGTGGTAGGCCTCTTACCTCAGAGCCCAGGATGGAGCCAGGCACACTACACTACACTACACTACACTAGACTAGACTAGACTGGAGTGTGAGGTTGGTGGTAGGCGTCTTACCTCAGAGCCCAGGAAGGAGCCAGGCACACTACACTAGACTAGACTAGACTAGACTAGAGTGTGAGGTTGGTGGTAGGCGTCTTCCCACCAAGCCCAGGATGGAGCCAAGCAGACTAAACTAGACTATAGTATGATGTTGGTGGTAGGCCTCTTACCTCAGAGCCCAGGAAGGAGCCAGGCACACTACACTACACTAGACTAGCCTAGACTAGACTAGAGTGTGAGGTTGGTGGTAGGTGTCTTCCCACAGAGCACAGGATGGAGCCAGGCAGACAAGACTAGACTAGGCTAGACCAGACTAGAGTGTGAGGTTGGTGGTAGGCTTCTTCCCACAGAGCCCAGGATGGAGCCAGGCAGACTACACTACACTAGACTAGACTATAGTATGATGTTGGTGGTAGGCCTCTTACCTCAGAGCCCAGGATGGAGCCAGGCACACTACACTACACTAGACTAGATTAGATTAGACAAGACTAGAGTGTGAGGTTGGTGGTAGGCGTCTTCCCACAGAGCCCAGGATGGAGCCAGGCAGACTACACTAGACTAGACTAGACTAGACTAGACTAGAGTGTGAGGTTGGTGGTAGGCGTCTTCCCACAGAGACCCGGATGGAGCCAGGCAGACTACACTAGACTAGACTCGACTAGAGTGTGAGGTTGGTGGTAAGTGTCTCCCACATGCCCAGGATGGAGCCAGGCAGACTATACTAGACTAGATTAGACTAGACTAGATTAGAGTGTTAGGTTAGTGGTAGGCGTCTTCCCACATGCCCAGGATGGAGCCAGGCAGACTACACTAGACTAGATTACACTAGACTAGACTATATTATGAATTTGGTGGTAGGCCTCTTACCTCAGAGCCTAGGATTGAGCCAGGCACACTAGACTAGACTAGACTAGACTAGACTAGAGTGTGAGGTTGGTGGTAGGTGTCTTCCCACAGAGCCCAGGATGGAGCCAGGCAGACTACACTAGACTAGACTAGACTAGACTAGACTAGAGTGTGAGGTTGGTGGTAGGCGTCTTCCCAAAGAGTCAAGGATGGAGCCAGGCACACTACACTAGACTAGACTAGACTAGACTAGACTAGAGTGTGAGGTTGGTGGTAGGCGTCATCCCACAGAGCCCAGGATGGAGCCAAGCAGACTACACTAGACTATAGTATGATGTTGGTGGTAGGCCTCTTACCTCAGAGCCCAGGATGGAGCCAGGCACACTACCCTAGACTAGAGTGTGAGGTTGGTGGTAGGCGTCTTCCTACTTGCCCAGGATGGAGCTATGCAGACTACATTAGACTAGACTAGACTAGACTAGAGTGTGAGGTTGGTTGTAGGCGTCTTCCCACATGCCCAGGATGAAGCCAGGCAGACTACACTAGACTAGACTAGACTAGACTATAGTATGATGTTGGTGGTAGGCCTCTTACCTCAGAGCTCAGGATGGAGCCAGGCACACTAGACTAGACTAGACTAGACTAGACTAGAGTGTGAGGTTGGTGGTAGGCGTCTTCCCACAGAGCCCAGGATGGAGCCAGGCACACCTCACTACACTAGACTAGACTAGACTAGACTGGAGTGTGAGGTTGGTGGTAGGCCTCTTACCTCAGAGCCCAGGAAGGAGCCAGGCACACTACACTACACTAGACTAGCCTAGACTAGACTAGACTACAGTGTGAGGTTGGTGGTAGGCGTCTTCCCACAGATCCCAGGATGGAGCCAGGCACACCTCACTACACTAGGCTAGACTAGACTAGAGTGTGAGGTTGGTGGTAGGCCTCTTACCTCAGAGCGCAGGATGGAGTCAGGCACACTACACTACACTACACTACACTACACTAGACTAGACTAGACTAGACTAGACTAGAGTGTGAGGTTGGTGGTAGGTGTCTTCCCACAGAACCCAGGATGGAGCCAGGCAGACTAGATTAGACTAGGCTAGACCAGACTAGAGTGTGAGGTTGGTGGTAGGCTTCTTCCCACAGAGCCCAGGATGGAGCCAGGCAGACTACACTACACTAGACTAGACTAGACTATAGTATGATGTTGGTGGTAGGCCTCTTACCTCAGAGCCCAGGATGGAGCCTGGCACACTACACTACACTAGACTAGACTAGACTAGACTAGAGTGTGAGGTTGGTGGTAGGCGTCTTCCCACAGAGCCCAGGATAGAGCCAGGCAGACTACACTAGACTAGACTAGACTAGACTAGACTAGACTAGAGTGTGAGGTTGGTGGTAGGCGTCTTCCCACAGAGCCCAGGATGGAGCCAGGCAGACTACACTAGACTAGACTAGACTAGAGTGTGAGGTTGGTGGTAGGCGTCTTCCCACAGAGCAGAGGATGGAGCCAGGCTGAGTACACTAGACTAGACTAGACTAGACTATAGTATGATGTTGGTGGTAGGCCTCTTACCTCAGAGCCCAGGATGGAGCCAGGAACACTAGACTAGACTAGACTAGACTAGACTATAGTATGATGTTGGTGGTAGGCCTCTTACCTCAGAGCCCAGGATGGAGCCAGGCACACTACACTAGACTAGACTAGACGAGACTAGACTCGAGTGTGAGCTTGGTGGTAGGCGTCTTCCCACAAAGCCCAGGATGGAGCCAGATAGACTACACTACACTAGACTAAACTAGACTATAGTATGATGTTGGTGGTAGTACTCTTACCTCAGAGCCCAGGAAAGAGCCAGGCACACTACACTAGACTAGACTAGACTCGACTAGTGTGTGAGGTTGGTGGTAGGCGTCATCCCACAGAGCCCAGGATGGAGCCAAGCAGACTACACTAGACTATAGTATGATGTTGGTGGTAGGCCTCTTACCTCAGAGCCCAGGAAGGCGCCAGGCACACCTCACTACACTAGACTAGACTAGACTAGACTAGAGTGTGAGGTTGGTGGTAGGCGTCTTCCCACATGCCAGGATGGAGCCAGGCAGACTACACTAGACTAGACTAGACTAGACTAGACTAGAGTGTGAGGTTGGTGGTAGGCGTCTTCCCACAGAGCCCAGGATGGAGCCAGGCACACCTCACTACACTAGACTAGACTAGACTAGACTAGACTAGAGTGTGAGATTGCTGGTAGGCGTCTTCGCACATGCCCAGGATGGAGCCAGGCAGACTACACTAGACTAGACTAGACTAGAGTTTGAGGTTGGTGGTAGGCCTCTTCCCACAGAGGCCAGGATGGAGCCAGGCACACCTAACTACACTAGACTAGACTAGACTAGACTAGAGTGTGAGGTTGGTGGTAGGCCTCTTACCTCAGAGCCCAGGAAGGAGCAAGGCTCACTACACTACACTAGACTAGACTAGCCTAGACTGGACTAGAGTGTGAGGTTGGTGGTAGGCGTCTTCCCACAGAGCCCAGGATGGAGCCAGGCACACCTCACTACACTAGACTAGACTAGACTAGACTAGACTAGAGTGTGAGGTTGGTGGTAGGCCTCTTACCTCAGAGCCAAGGATGGAGCCAGGCACACTACACTACACTACACTACACTACACTACACTACACTACAGTACACTAGACTAGTCTAGACTAGAGTGTGAGGTTGGTGGTAGGTGTCTTCCCAAAGAGCACAGGATGGAGCCAGGCAGACAAGACTAGACTAGGCTAGACCAGACTAGAGTGTGAGGTTGGTGGAAGGCTTCTTCCCACAGAGCCCAGGATGGAGCCAGGCAGACTACACTACACTAGACTAGACTATGGTATGATGTTGGTGGTAGGCCTCTTACCTCAGAGCCCAGGATGGAGCCAGGCACACTACACTACACTAGACTAGATTAGATTAGACAAGACTAGAGTGTGAGGTTGGTGGAAGGCGTCTTCCCACAGAGCCCAGGATGGAGCCAGGCAGACTACACTAGACTAGACTAGACTAGACTAGACTAGAGTGTGAGGTTGGTGGTAGGCGTCTTCCCACAGAGACCCGGATGGAGCCAGGCTGAGTACACTAGACTAGACTAGACTAGACTAGACTATAGTATGATGTTGATGGTAGGCCTCTTACCTCAGAGCCCAGGATGGAGCCAGGCACACTACACTAGACTAGACTAGACTAGAGTGTGAGGTTGGTGGTAGGCGTCTTCCCACAAAGCCCAGGATGGAGCCAGGTAGACTACACTACACTAGACTAAACTAGACTATAGTATGATGTTGGTGGTAGTCCTCTTACCTCAGAGCCCAGGAAGGAGCTAGGCACACTACACTAGACTAGACTAGACTAGACAAGTGTGTGAGGTTGGTGGTAGGCGTCATCCCACAGAGCCCAGGATGGAGCCAAGCAGACTACACTAGACTATAGTATGATGTTGGTGGTAGGCCTCTTACCTCAGAGCCCAGGAAGGAGCCAGGCACACTACACTACACTAGACTAGCCTAGACTAGACTAGAGTGTGAGGTTGGTGGTAGGCCTCTTACCTCAGAGCCCAGGATGGAGCCAGGCACACTACACTACACTACACTAGACTAGACTAGACTAGACTGGAGTGTGAGGTTGGTGGTAGGCGTCTTACCTCAGAGCCCAGGAAGGAGCCAGGCACACTACACTACACTAGACTAGCCTAGACTAGACTAGAGTGTGAGGTTGGTGGTAGGTGTCTTCCCACAGAGCACAGGATGGAGCCAGGCAGACAAGACTAGACTAGGCTAGACCAGACTAGAGTGTGAGGTTGGTGGTAGGCTTCTTCCCACAGAGCCCAGGATGGAGCCAGGCAGACTACACTACACTAGACTAGACTATAGTATGATGTTGGTGGTAGGCCTCTTACCTCAGAGCCCAGGATGGAGCCAGGCACACTACACTACACTAGACTAGATTAGATTAGACAAGACTAGAGTGTGAGGTTGGTGGTAGGCGTCTTCCCACAGAGCCCAGGATGGAGCCAGGCAGACTACACTAGACTAGACTAGACTAGACTAGACTAGAGTGTGAGGTTGGTGGTAGGCGTCTTCCCACAGAGACCCGGATGGAGCCAGGCAGACTACACTAGACTAGACTCGACTAGAGTGTGAGGTTGGTGGTAAGTGTCTCCCACATGCCCAGGATGGAGCCAGGCAGACTATACTAGACTAGATTAGACTAGACTAGATTAGAGTGTTAGGTTAGTGGTAGGCGTCTTCCCACATGCCCAGGATGGAGCCAGGCAGACTACACTAGACTAGATTACACTAGACTAGACTATATTATGAATTTGGTGGTAGGCCTCTTACCTCAGAGCCTAGGATTGAGCCAGGCACACTAGACTAGACTAGACTAGACTAGACTAGAGTGTGAGGTTGGTGGTAGGCGTCTTCCCACAGAGCCCAGGATGGAGCCAGGCAGACTACACTAGACTAGACTAGACTAGACTAGACTAGAGTGTGAGGTTGGTGGTAGGCGTCTTCCCAAAGAGTCAAGGATGGAGCCAGGCACACTACACTAGACTAGACTAGACTAGACTAGACTAGAGTGTGAGGTTGGTGGTAGGCGTCATCCCACAGAGCCCAGGATGGAGCCAAGCAGACTACACTAGACTATAGTATGATGTTGGTGGTAGGCCTCTTACCTCAGAGCCCAGGATGGAGCCAGGCACACTACCCTAGACTAGAGTGTGAGGTTGGTGGTAGGCGTCTTCCTACTTGCCCAGGATGGAGCTATGCAGACTACATTAGACTAGACTAGACTAGACTAGAGTGTGAGGTTGGTGGTAGGCCTCTTACCTCAGAGCCCAGGATGCAGCCAGGCACACTACACTAGACTAGACTAGACTAGAGTGTGAGGTTGGTGGTAGGCGTCTTCCCACAAAGCCCAGGATGGAGCCAGGTAGACTACACTACACTAGACTAAACTAGACTATAGTATGATGTTGGTGGTAGTCCTCTTACCTCAGAGCCCAGGAAGGAGCTAGGCACACTACACTAGACTAGACTAGACTAGACAAGTGTGTGAGGTTGGTGGTAGGCGTCATCCCACAGAGCCCAGGATGGAGCCAAGCAGACTAAACTAGACTATAGTATGATGTTGGTGGTAGGCCTCTTACCTCGGAGCCCAGGAAGGAGCCAGGCACACTACACTACACTAGACTAGCCTAGACTAGACTAGAGTGTGAGGTTGGTGGTAGGCCTCTTACCTCAGAGCCCAGGATGGAGCCAGGCACACTACACTACACTACACTAGACTAGACTAGACTAGACTAGAGTGTGAGGTTGGTGGTAGGTGTCTTCCCACAGAGCCCAGGATGGAGCCAGGCAGACTAGACTAGACTAGGCTAGACTAGACTATAGTATGATGTTGGTGGTAGGCCTCTTACCTCAGAGCCCAGGATGGAGCCAGGCACACTACACTACACTACACTACACTAGACTAGACTAGACTAAACTAGAGTGTGAGGTTGGTGGTAGGTGTCTTCCCACAGAGCACATGATGGAGCCAGGGACACTACACTAGACTAGACTAGACTAGAGTGTGAGGTTGGTGGTAGGCGTCTTCCCACAGAGCCCAGGATGGAGCCAGGTAGACTACACTACACTAGACTAAACTAGACTATAGTATTATGTTGGTGGTAGTCTTCTTACCTCAGAGCCCAGGATGGAGCCAGGCACACTACACTAGACTAGAATAGAGTGTGAGGTTGGTGGTAGGCGTCTTCCCACAGAGCCCAGGATGTAGCCAGGCAGACGACACTAGACTAGACTAGACTAGACCAGACTAGAGTGTGAGGTTGGTGGTAGGCGTCTTCCCACAGAGTCAAGGATGGAGCCAGGCAGACTAAACTAGACTAGACTAGACTAGACTATAGTGTGAGGTTGGTGGTAGGCCTCTAACCTCAGAGCCCAGGATGGAGCCAGGCACACTAGACTAGACTAGACTAGACTAGAGTGTGAGGTTGGTGGTAGGCCGCTTACCTCAGAGCCCAGGAAGGAGCCAGGCACACTACACTACACTAGACTAGACTAGCCTAGACTGGACTACAGTGTGAGGTTGGTGGTAGGCGTCTTCCCACAGAGCCCAGGATGGAGCCAGGCAGACAAGACTAGACTAGACTAGACTAGACTAGACTAGAGTGTGAGGTTGGTGGTAGGCCTCTTACCTCAGAGCCAAGGATGGAGCCAGGCACACTACACTACACTACACTACACTACACTACACTACACTACACTACACTAGACTAGTCTAGACTAGAGTGTGAGGTTGGTGGTAGGTGTCTTCCCACAGAGCACAGGATGGAGCCAGGCAGACAAGACTAGACTAGGCTAGACCAGACTAGAGTGTGAGGTTGGTGGTAGGCTTCTTCCAACAGAGCCCAGGATGGAGCCAGGCAGACTACACTACACTAGACTAGACTATAGTATGATGTTGGTGGTAGGCCTCTTACCTCAGAGCCCAGGATGGAGCCAGGCACACTACACTACACTAGACTAGATTAGATTAGACAAGACTAGAGTGTGAGGTTGGTGGTAGGCGTCTTCCCACAGAGCCCAGGATGGAGCCAGGCAGACTACACTAAACTAGACTAGACTAGACTAGACTAGACTAGAGTGTGAGGTTGGTGGTAGGCGTCTTCCCACAGAGACCCGGATGGAGCCAGGCAGACTACACTAGACTAGACTAGACTAGACTAGACTATAGTATGATGTTGATGGTAGGCCTCTTACCTCAGAGCCCAGGATGGAGCCAGGCACACTAGACTTGACTAGACTAGACTAGACAAGTGTGTGAGGTTGGTGGTAGGCGTCATCCCACAGAGCCCAGGATGGAGCCAAGCAGACTAAACTAGACTATAGTATGATGTTGGTGGTAGGCCTCTTACCTCAGAGCCCAGGAAGGAGACAGGCACACTACATTAGACTAGACTAGACTAGACTAGAGTGTGAGGTTGGTGGTAGGCGTCTTCCCACATGCCCAGGATGGAGCCAGGCAGACTATACTACACTAGACTAAACTAGACTATAGTATGATGTTGGTGGTAGGCCTCTTACCTCAGAGCCCAGGATGGAGCCAGACACACTAGACTAGACTAGACTAGACTAGAGTGTGAGGTTGGTGGTAGGCGTCTTCCCACATGCCCAGGATGGAACCAGGCATACTACACTAGACTAGACTAGACTAGACTAGACTAGAGTGTGAGATTGGTGGTAGGCGTCTTCCCACAGAGCCCAGGATGGAGCCAGGCACACCTCACTACACTAGACTAGACTAGACTAGACTAGAGTGTGAGGTTGGTGGTAGGCCTCTTACCTCAGAGCCCAGGATGGAGCCAGGCAGACTACACTAGACTAGACTATAGTATGATGTTGGTGCTAGGCTTCTTACCTCAGAGCCCAGGATGGAGCCAGGCACACTACACTACACTACACTAGACTAGACTAGACTAGATTAGAGTGTGATGTTGGTGGTAGGTGTCTTCCCACAGAGCCCAGGATGGAGCCAGGCAGACTACACTAGACTACACTATAGTATGATGTTGGTGGTAGTCCTCTTACCTCAGAGCCCAGGATGGAGCCAGGCACACTAGACTAGACTAGATTAGACTAGAGTGTGAGGTTGGTTGTTGGCGTCTTCCTACTTGCCCAGGATGGAGCTATGCAGACTACATTAGACTAGACTAGACTAGACTAGAGTGTGAGGTTGGTTGTAGGCGTCTTCCCACATGCCTTGGATGAAGCCAGGCAGACTACACTAGACTAGACTAGACTAGACTATAGTATGATGTTGGTGGTAGGCCTCTTACCTCAGAGCCCAGGATGGCGCCAGGCACACTACACTACACTAGACTAGACTAGACTAGAGTGTGAGGTTGGTGGTAGGCGTCTTCCCACAGAGCCCAGGATGGAGCCAGGTAGACTACACTACACTAGACTAAACTAGACTATAGTATTATGTTGGTGGTAGTCTTCTTACCTCAGAGCCCAGGATGGAGCCAGGCACACTACACTAGACTAGAATAGAGTGTGAGGTTGGTGGTAGGCGTCTTCCCACAGAGCCCAGGATGTAGCCAGGCAGACGACACTAGACTAGACTAGACTAGACCAGACTAGAGTGTGAGGTTGGTGGTAGGCGTCTTCCCACAGAGTCAAGGATGGAGCCAGGCAGACTAAACTAGACTAGACTAGACTAGACTATAGTGTGAGGTTGGTGGTAGGCCTCTAACCTCAGAGCCCAGGATGGAGCCAGGCACACTAGACTAGACTAGACTAGACTAGAGTGTGAGGTTGGTGGTAGGCCTCTTACCTCAGAGCCCAGGAAGGAGCCAGGCACACTACACTACACTAGACTAGACTAGCCTAGACTGGACTACAGTGTGAGGTTGGTGGTAGGCGTCTTCCCACAGAGCCCAGGATGGAGCCAGGCAGACAAGACTAGACTAGACTAGACTAGACTAGACTAAAGTGTGAGGTTGGTGGTAGGCCTCTTACCTCAGAGCCAAGGATGGAGCCAGGCACACTACACTACACTACACTACACTACACTACACTACACTACACTACACTAGACTAGTCTAGACTAGAGTGTGAGGTTGGTGGTAGGTGTCTTCCCACAGAGCACAGGATGGAGCCAGGCAGACAAGACTAGACTAGGCTAGACCAGACTAGAGTGTGAGGTTGGTGGTAGGCTTCTTCCAACAGAGCCCAGGATGGAGCCAGGCAGACTACACTACACTAGACTAGACTATAGTATGATGTTGGTGGTAGGCCTCTTACCTCAGAGCCCAGGATGGAGCCAGGCACACTACACTACACTAGACTAGATTAGATTAGACAAGACTAGAGTGTGAGGTTGGTGGTAGGCGTCTTCCCACAGAGCCCAGGATGGAGCCAGGCAGACTACACTAAACTAGACTAGACTAGACTAGACTAGACTAGAGTGTGAGGTTGGTGGTAGGCGTCTTCCCACAGAGACCCGGATGGAGCCAGGCAGACTACACTAGACTAGACTAGACTAGACTAGACTATAGTATGATGTTGATGGTAGGCCTCTTACCTCAGAGCCCAGGATGGAGCCAGGCACACTAGACTTGACTAGACTAGACTAGACAAGTGTGTGAGGTTGGTGGTAGGCGTCATCCCACAGAGCCCAGGATGGAGCCAAGCAGACTAAACTAGACTATAGTATGATGTTGGTGGTAGGCCTCTTACCTCAGAGCCCAGGAAGGAGACAGGCACACTACATTAGACTAGACTAGACTAGACTAGAGTGTGAGGTTGGTGGTAGGCGTCTTCCCACATGCCCAGGATGGAGCCAGGCAGACTATACTACACTAGACTAAACTAGACTATAGTATGATGTTGGTGGTAGGCCTCTTACCTCAGAGCCCAGGATGGAGCCAGACACACTAGACTAGACTAGACTAGACTAGAGTGTGAGGTTGGTGGTAGGCGTCTTCCCACATGCCCAGGATGGAACCAGGCATACTACACTAGACTAGACTAGACTAGACTAGACTAGAGTGTGAGGTTGGTGGTAGGCGTCTTCCCACAGAGCCCAGGATGGAGCCAGGCACACCTCACTACACTAGACTAGACTAGACTAGACTAGAGTGTGAGGTTGGTGGTAGGCCTCTTACCTCAGAGCCCAGGATGGAGCCAGGCAGACTACACTAGACTAGACTATAGTATGATGTTGGTGCTAGGCTTCTTACCTCAGAGCCCAGGATGGAGCCAGGCACACTACACTACACTACACTAGACTAGACTAGACTAGATTAGAGTGTGATGTTGGTGGTAGGTGTCTTCCCACAGAGCCCAGGATGGAGCCAGGCAGACTACACTAGACTACACTATAGTATGATGTTGGTGGTAGTCCTCTTACCTCAGAGCCCAGGATGGAGCCAGGCACACTAGACTAGACTAGATTAGACTAGAGTGTGAGGTTGGTTGTTGGCGTCTTCCTACTTGCCCAGGATGGAGCTATGCAGACTACATTAGACTAGACTAGACTAGAGTGTGAGGTTGGTTGTAGGCGTCTTCCCACATGCCTTGGATGAAGCCAGGCAGACTACACTAGACTAGACTAGACTAGACTATAGTATGATGTTGGTGGTAGGCCTCTTACCTCAGAGCCCAGGATGGCGCCAGGCACACTACACTACACTAGACTAGACTAGACTAGAGTGTGAGTTTGGTGGTAGGCGTTTTCCCACAGAGCCCATGATGGAGCCAAGCAGACTACACTAAACTAGACTAGACTATAGTATGATGTTGGTTTTAGGCCTCTTACCTCAGAGCCCAGGATGGAGCCAGGCACACTAGACTAGACTAGACTAGACTAGAGTGTGAGGTTGGTTGTAGGCGTCTTCCCACATGCCCAGGATGAAGCCAGGCAGACTACACTAGACTAGACTAGACTAGACTAGACTATAGTATGATGTTGGTGGTAGGCCTCTTACCTCAGAGCTCAGGATGGAGCCAGGCACACTAGACTAGACTAGACTAGACTAGAGTGTGAGGTTGGTGGTAGGCGTCTTCCCACATGCCCAGGATGGAGCCAGGCAGACTACACTACACTAGACTAAACTAGACTATAGTATGATGTTGGTGGTAGGCCTCTTATCTCAGAGCCCAGGATGGAGACAGGCACACTACATTAGACTAGACTAGACTAGAGTGTGAGGTTGGTGGTAGGCGTCTTCCCACATGCCCAGGATGGAGCCAGGCAGACTACACTACACTAGACTAAACTAGACTATAGTATGATGTTGGTGGTAGGCCTCTTACCTCAGAGACCAGGATGGAGCCAGGCACACTACACTAGACTAGACTAGACTAGACTAGAGTGTGAGGTTGGTGGTAGGTGTCTTCCCACATGCCCAGGATGGAGCCAGGCAGACTACACTAGACTAGACTAGACTAGACTAGAGTGTGAGGTTGGTGGTCGGCGTCTTCCCACAGAGCCCAGGATGGAGCCAGGCACACCGTACTACACTAGACTAGACTAGACTAGACTAGAGTGTGAGGTTGGTGGTAGGCGTCTTCCCACAGAGCCCAGGATGGAGCCAGGCACACCTCACTACACTAGACTAGACTAGACTAGACTAGACTAGAGTGTGAGGTTGGTGGTAGGCCTCTTACCTCAGAGCCCAGGATGGAGCCAGGCACACTACACTAGACTAGACTAGACTAGACTAGACTAGACTAGAGTGTGAGGTTGGTGGTAGGTGTCTTCCCACAGAGCACAGGATGGAGCCAGGCAGACTAGACTAGACTAGGCTAGACCAGACTAGAGTGTGAGGTTGGTGGTAGGCGTCTTCCCACAGAGCCCAGGATGGAGCCAGGCAGACTACACTACACTAGACTAGACTATAGTATGATGTTGGTGCTAGGCCTCTTACCTCAGAGCCCAGGATGGAGCCAGGCACACTATACTACACTAGACAAGACTAGACTAGACTAGAGTGTGAGGTTGGTGGTAGGCTTCTTCCCACAGAGCCCAGGATGGAGCCAGGCAGACTACACTAGACTAGACTATAGTATGATGTTGGTGGTAGGCCTCTTACCTCAGAGCCCAGGATGGAGCCAGGCACACTAGACTAGACTAGACTAGACTACAGTGTGAGGTTGGTGGTTGGCGTCTTCCCACAGAGCCCATGATGGAGCCAGGTAGACTACACTACACTAGACTAAACTAGACTATAGTATGATGTTGGTGGGAGTCCTCTTACCTCAGAGCCAAGGATGAAGCCAGGAACACTACACTAGACTAGACTAGAGTGTGAGGTTAGTGGTAGGCCTCTTACCTCAGAGCCCAGGAAGGAGCGAGGCACACTACACTACACTAGACTAGCCTAGACTAGACTAGACTAGAGTGTGAGGTTGGTGGTAGGTGTCTTCCCACAGAGCCAGGATGGAGCCAGGCACACCTCACTACACTAGACTAGACTAGACTAGACTAGACTAGAGTGTGAGGTTGGTGGTAGGCGTCTTCCCACAGAGCCCAGGATGGAGCCAGGCACACCTCACTACACTAGACTAGACTAGACTAGACTAGAGTGTGAGGTTGGTGGTAGGCCTCTTACCTCAGAGCCCAGGATGGAGCCAGGCACACTACACTACACTAGACTAGACTAGAGTGTGAGTTTGGTGGTAGGCGTTTTCCCACAGAGCCCATGATGGAGCCAAGCAGACTACACTAAACTAGACTAGACTATAGTATGATGTTGGTTGTAGGCCTCTTACCTCAGAGCGCAGGATGGAGCCAGGCACACTAGACTAGACTAGACTAGACTAGACTAGAGTGTGAGGTTGGTGGTTGGCGTCTTCCTACTTGCCCAGGATGGAGCTATGCAGACTACATTAGACTAGACTAGACTAGACTAGAGTGTGAGGTTGGTTGTAGGCGTCTTCCCACATGCCCAGGATGAAGCCAGGCAGACTACACTAGACTAGACTAGACTATAGTATGATGTTGGTGGTAGGCCTCTTACCTCAGAGCTCAGGATGGAGCCAGGCACACTAGACTAGACTAGACTAGACTAGACTAGACTAGAGTGTGAGGTTGGTGGTAGGCGTCTTCCCACATGCCCAGGATGGAGCCAGGCAGACTACACTACACTAGACTAAACTAAACTATAGTATGATGTTGGTGGTAGGCCTCTTATCTCAGAGCCCAGGATGGAGACAGGCACACTACATTAGACTAGACTAGACTAGACTAGAGTGTGAGGTTGGTGGTAGGCGTCTTCCCACATGCCCAGGATGGAGCCAGGCAGACTACACTACACTAGACTAAACTAGACTATAGTATGATGTTGGTGGTAGGCCTCTTACCTCAGAGCCCAGGATGGAGCCAGGCACACTACACTAGACTAGACTAGACTAGACTAGAGTGTGAGGTTGGTGGTCGGCGTCTTCCCACAGAGCCCAGGATGGAGCCAGGCACACCGTACTACACTAGACTAGACTAGACTAGACTAGACTAGAGTGTGAGGTTGGTGGTAGGCGTCTTCCCACAGAGCCCAGGATGGAGCCAGGCACACCTCACTACACTAGACTAGACTAGACTAGACTAGAGTGTGAGGTTGGTGGTAGGCCTCTTACCTCAGAGCCCAGGATGGAGCCAGGCACACTAGACTAGACTAGACTAGACTAGACTAGACTAGAGTGTGAGGTTGGTGGTAGGTGTCTTCCCACAGAGCACAGGATGGAGCCAGGCAGACTAGACTAGACTAGGGTAGACCAGACTAGAGTGTGAGGTTGGGGGTAGGCGTCTTCCCACAGAGCCCAGGATGGAGCCAGGCAGACTACACTACACTAGACTATAGTATGATGTTGGTGCTAGGCCTCTTACCTCAGAGCCCAGGATGGAGCCAGGCACACTATACTACACTAGACTAGACTAGACTAGACTAGATTAGAGTGTGAGGTTGGTGGTAGGCTTCTTCCCACAGAGCCCAGGATGGAGCCAGGCAGACTACACTAGACTAGACTATAGTATGATGTTGGTGGTAGGCCTCTTACCTCAGAGCCCAGGATGGAGCCAGGCACACTAGACTAGACTAGACTAGACTACAGTGTGAGGTTGGTGGTTGGCGTCTTCCCACAGAGCTCAGGATGGAGCCAGGTAGACTACACTACACTAGACTAAACTAGACTATAGTATGATGTTGGTGGTAGTCCTCTTACCTCAGAGCCAAGGATGAAGCCAGGAACACTACACTAGACTAGACTAGAGTGTGAGGTTAGTGGTAGGCCTCTTACCTCAGAGCCCAGGAAGGAGCCAGGCACACTACACTACACTAGACTAGCCTAGACTAGACTAGACTAGAGTGTGAGGTTGGTGGTAGGCGTCTTCCCACAGAGCCCAGGATGGAGCCAGGCACACCTCACTACACTAGACTAGACTAGACTAGACTAGAGTGTGAGGTTGGTGGTAGGCCTCTTACCTCAGAGCCCAGGAAGGAGCCAGGCACACTACACTACACTAGACTAGCCTAGACTGGACTAGAGTGTGAGGTTGGTGGTAGGCGTCTTCCCACAGAGCCCAGGATGGAGCCAGGCACACCTCACTACACTAGACTAGACTAGACTAGACTAGAGTGTGAGGTTGGTGGTAGGCCTCTTACCTCAGAGCCACGGATGGAGCCAGGCACACTACACTACACTACACTACACTACACTAGTCTAGACTAGAGTGTGAGGTTGGTGGTAGGTGTCTTCCCACAGAGCACAGGATGGAGCCAGGCAGACAAGACTAGACTAGGCTAGACCAGACTAGAGTGTGAGGTTGGTGGTAGGCTTCTTCCCACAGAGCCCAGGATGGAGCCAGGCAGACTACACTACACTAGACTAGACTATAGTATGATGTTGGTGCTAGGCCTCTTACCTCAGAGCCCAGGATGGAGCCAGGCACACTACACTACACTACACTAGATTAGATTAGACAAGACTAGAGTGTGAGGTTGGTGGTAGGCGTCTTCCCACAGAGCCCAGGATGGAGCCAGGCAGACTACACTAGACTAGACTAGACTAGACTAGACTAGAGTGTGAGGTTGGTGGTAGGCGTCTTCCCACAGAGATCCGGATGGAGCCAGGCAGACTACACTAGACTAGAGTAGACTAGACTATAGTATGATGTTGATGGTAGGCCTCTTACCTCAGAGCCCAGGATGGAGCCAGGCACACTACACTAGACTAGACTAGACTAGAGTGTGAGGTTGGTGGTAGGCGTCTTCCCACAAAGCCCAGGATGGAGCCAGGTAGACTACACTACACTAGACTAAACTAGACTATAGTATGATGTTGGTGGTAGTCCTCTTACCTCAGAGCCCAGGAAGGAGCTAGGCACACTACACTAGCACTAGACTAGACTAGACAAGTGTGTGAGGTTGGTGGTAGGCGTCATCCCACAGAGCCCAGGATGGAGCCAAGCAGACTACACTAGAGTAGATTACACTAGACTAGACTAGACTATAGTATGATGGTTGTAGGCCTCTTACCTCAGAGCCCAGGATGGAGCCAGGCTCACTACACTAGACTAGACTAGACTAGAGTGTGAGGTTGGTGGTAGGCGTCTTCCCACAGAGCCCAGGATGGAGCCAGGCAGACTACACTACACTAGACTATCTAGACTACACTAGACTATAGTATGATGTTGGTGGTAGGCCTCTTACCTCAGAGCCCAGGATGGAGCTAGGCACACTACCGTAGACTAGACTAGACTAGACTAGAGTGTGAGGTTGGTGGTAGGAGTCTTCCCACAGAGTCCAGGATGGAGCCAGGCACACTACACTAGACTAGACTATAGTATGATGTTGGTTGTAGGCCTCTTACCTCAGAGCCCAGGATGGAGTCAGACAGACTACACTAGACTAGATTACACTAGACTAGACTAGACTATAGAATGATGTTGTTGATAGGCCTCTTACCTCAGTGCCCAGGATGGAGCCAGGCACACTAGACTAGACTAGACTAGAGTGTGAGGTTGGTGGTAGGCGTCTTCCCACAGAGCCCAGGATGGAGCCAGGCAGACTACACTAGAGTAGATTACACTAGACTAGACTAGACTAGACTATAGAATGATGTTGTTGATAGGCCTCTTACCTCAGTGCCCAGGATGGAGCCAGGCACACTAGACTAGACTAGACTAGACTAGAGTGTGAGGTTGGTGGTAGGCGTCTTCCCACATACCCAGGATGGAGGGAGGCAGACTACACTAGACTAGACTAGTCTAGAGTATAGTATGATGTTGGTGGTAGGCCTCTTACCTCAGAGCCCAGGATGGAGCCAGGCACACTACACTAGACTAGACTAGACTAGACTAGACTAGAGTGTGAGGTTGGTGGTAGGCGTCTTCCCACAGAGCCCATGATGGAGCCAAGCAGACTACACTAGACTAGACTATAGTATGATGTTGGTTGTAGGCCTCTTACCTCAGAGCCCAGGATGGAGCCAGGAACACTAGACTAGACTAGACTAGACTAGACTTGACTAGACTAGAGTATGAGGTTGGTGGTAGGCGTCTTCCTACTTGCCCAGGATGGAGCTAGGCAGACTACACTACACTAGACTAGACTACAGTGTGAGGTTGGTGGTAGGCATCTTCCCACATGCCCAGGATGGAGCCAGGCAGACTACACTAGACTAGACTAGACTAGACTAGACTAGAGTGTGAGGTTGGTGGTAGGCATCTTCCCACAGAGCCCAGGATGGAGCCAGGCAGACTACACTACACTAGACTAAACTAGACTATAGTATGATGTTGGTGGTAGGCCTCTTACCTCAGAGCCCAGGATGGAGCCAGGCACACTACACTAGACTAGACTAGATTAGACTAGACTAGAGTGTGAGGTTGGTGGTAGGCGTCTTCCCACATGCCCAGGATGGAGCCAGGCAGACTACACTACACTAGACTAGACTAGACTAGAGTGTGAGGTTGGTGGTAGGCCTCTTACCTCAGAGCCCAGGATGGAGCTAGGCACACTACACTACACTAGACTAGACTATACTAGACTAGAGTGTGAGGTTGGTGGTAGGCGTCTTCCTACTTGCCCAGGATAGAGCTATGCAGACTACATTAGACTAGACTAGACTAGACTAGAGTGTGAGGTTGGTGGTAGGCGTCTTCCTACTTGCCCAGGATAGAGCTATGCAGACTACATTAGACTAGACTAGACTAGACTAGAGTGTGAGGTTGGTTGTAGGCGTCTTCCCACATGCCCAGGATGAAGCCAGGCAGACTACACGAGACTAGATTACACTAGACTAGACTAGACTATAGTATGATGGTGGTAGGCCTCTTACCTCAGAGCCCCGGATGGAGCCAGGCTCACTACACTAGACTAGACTAGACTAGACTAGACTAGACTAGAGTGTGAGGTTGGTGGTAGGCGTCTTCCCACAGAGCCCAGGATGGAGCCAGGCAGACTACACTACACTAGACTATCTAGACTAGACTAGACTATAGTATGATGTTGGTGGTAGGCCTCTTACCTCAGAGCCCAGGATGGAGCCAGGCACACTACCCTAGACTAGACTAGACTAGAGTGTGAGGTTGGTGGTAGGAGTCTTCCCACAGAGTCCAGGATGGAGCCAGGCACACTACACTAGACTAGACTATAGTATGATGTTGGTGGTAGGCCTCTTACCTCAGAGCCCTGGATGGAGTCAGGCAGACTACACTAGACTAGATTACACTAGACTAGACTAGACTATAGAATGATGTTGTTGATAGGCCTCTTACATCAGTGCCCAGGATGGAGCCAGGCACACTAGACTAGACCTGACTAGACTAGAGTGTGAGGTTGGTGGTAGGCGTCTTCCCACAGAGCCCAGGATGGAGCCAGGCAGACTACACTACACTAGCCTAGTCTAGACTATAGTATGATGTTGGTGGTAGGACTCTTACCTCAGAGCCCAGGATGGAGCCAGGCACACTACACTACACTAGACTAGACTAGACTAGACTAGAGTGTGAGGTTGGTGGTAGGCGTCTTCCCACAGAGCCCATGATAGAGCCAAGCAGACTACACTAGACTAGACTATAGTATGAATTTGGATGTAGGCCTCTTACCTCAGAGCCCAGGATGGAGCCAGGAACACTAGACTAGACTAGACTAGACTAGACTAGACTTCAGTAGACTAGAGTATGAGGTTGGTGGTAGGCGTCTTCCTACTTGCCCAGGATGGAGCTAGGCAGACTACACTAGACTAGACTAGACTACAGTGTGAGGTTGGTGGTAGGCGTCTTCCCACATGCCCAGGATGGAGCCAGGCAGACTACACTAGACTAGACTAGACTAGACTAGACTAAAGTGTGAGGTTGGTGGTAGGCATCTTCCCACATGCCCAGGATGGAGCCAGGCAAACTACACTACACTAGAATAAACTAGACTATAGTATGATGTTGGTGGTAGGCCTCTTACCTCAGAGCTCAGGATGGAGCCAGGCACACTTGACTAGACTAGACTAGAGTGTGAGGTTGGTGGTAGGCGTCTTCCCACATGCCCAGGATGGAGCCAGGCAGACTACACTACACTAGACTAAACTAGACTATAGTATGATGTTGGTGGTAGGCCTCTTACCTCAGAGCCCAGGATGGAGACAGGCACACTACATTAGACTAGACTAGACTAGACTAGAGTGTGAGGTTGGTGGTAGGCGTCTTCCCACATGCCCAGGATGGAGCCAGGCAGACTACACTACACTAGACTAAACTAGACTATAGTATGATGTTGGTGGTAGGCCTCTTACCTCAGAGCCCAGGATGGAGACAGGCACACTACATTAGACTAGACTAGACTAGACTAGAGTGTGAGGTTGGTTGTAGGCGTCTTCCCACATGCCCAGGATGGAGCCAGGCAGACTACACTACACTAGACTAAACTAGACTATAGTATGATGTTGGTGGTAGGCCTCTTACCTCAGAGCTCAGGATGGAGCCAGGCACACTAGACTAGACTAGACTAGACTAGACTAGAGTGTGAGGTTGGTGGTAGCGTCTTCCCACATGCCCAGGATGGAGCCAGGCACACCTCACTACACTAGACTAGACTAGACTAGAGTGTGAGGTTGGTGGTAGGCCTCTTACCTCAGAGCCCAGGATGGAGCCAGGCACGCTAAACTACACTAGACTAGACTAGACTAGACTAGACTAGAGTGTGAGGTTGGTGGTAGGCATCTTCCTACTTGCCCAGGATAGAGCTATGCAGACTACATTAGACTAGACTAGACTAGACTAGAGTGTGAGGTTGGTGGTAGGCATCTTCCTACTTGCCCAGGATAGAGCTATGCAGACTACATTAGACTAGACTAGACTAGACTAGAGTGTGAGGTTGGTTGTAGGCGTCTTCCCACATGCCCAGGATGAAGCCAGGCAGACTACACGAGACTAGATTACACTAGACTAGACTAGACTATAGTATGTTGGTGGTAGGCCTCTTACCTCAGAGCCCAGGATGGAGCCAGGCTCACTACACTAGACTAGACTAGACTAGACTAGACTAGAGTGTGAGGTTGGTGGTAGGCGTCTTCCCACAGAGCCCAGGTTGGAGCCAGGCAGACTACACTACACTAGACTATCTAGACTAGACTAGACTATAGTATGATGTTGGTGGTAGGCCTCTTACCTCAGAGCCCAGGATGGAGCCAGGCACACTACCCTAGACTAGACTAGAGTAGACTACACTAGAGTGTGAGGTTGGTGGTAGGAGTCTTACAACAGAGTCCAGGATGGAGCCAGGCACACTACACTAGACTATAGTATGATGTTGGTGGTAGGCCTCTTACCTCAGAGCCCTGGATGGAGTCAGGCAGACTACACTAGACTAGATTACACTAGACTAGACTAGACTATAGAATGATGTTGTTGATAGGCCTCTTACATCAGTGCCCAGGATGGAGCCAGGCACACTAGACTAGACTAGACTAGAGTGTGAGGTTGGTTGTAGGCGTCTTCCCACAGAGCCCAGGATGGAGCCAGGCAGACTACACTAGAGTAGATTACACTAGACTAGACTATAGAATGATATTGGTGGTAGGCCTCTTACCTCAGTGCCCAGGATGGAGCCAGGCACACTAGACTAGACTAGACTAGACTAGACTAGAGTGTGAGGTTGGTGGTAGGCGTCTTCCCAGAGAGCCCATGATGTAGCCAAGCAGACTACACTAGACTAGACTATAGTATGATGTTGGTGGTAGGCCTCTTACCTCAGAGCCCAGGATGGAGCCAGGAACACTAGACTAGACTAGACTAGACTAGACTAGACTTGACTAGACTAGAGTATGAGGTTGGTGGTAGGCGTCTTCCTACTTTCCCAAGATGGAGCTACGCAGACTACACTAGACTAGACTAGACTACAGTGTGAGGTTGGTGGTAGGCGTCTTCCCACATGCCCAGGATGGAGCCAGGCAGACTACACTAGACTAGACTAGACTAGACTATAGTATGATGTTGGTGGTAGGCCTCTTACCTCAGAGCTCAGGATGGAGCCAGGCACACTAGACTAGACTAGACTAGACTAGACTAGAGTGTGAGGTTGATGGTAGGCGTCTTCCCACATGCCCAGGATGGAGCCAGGCAGACTACACTAGACTAGACTAGACTAGACCAGAGTGTGAGGTTGGTGGTAGGCCTCTTACCTCAGAGCCCAGGATGGAGCCAGGCACACTACACTACACTAGACTAGACTAGACTAGAGTGTGAGGTTGGTGATAGGTGTCTTCCCACAGAGCACAGGATGGAGCCAGGCAGACTAGACTAGACTAGGCTAGACCAGACTAGAGTGTGAGGTTGGTGGTAGGCGTCTTCCCACAGAGCCCAGGATGGAGCCAGGCAGAGTACACTACACTAGACTAGACTAGACTATAGTATGATGTTGGTGGTAGGCCTCTTACCTCAGAGCCCAGGATGGAGCCAGGCACAATAGACTAGACTAACTAGACTAGACTAGACTAGACTAGAGTGTGAGCTTGGTGGTTGGCGTCTTCCCACAGAGCCCAGGATGGAGCCAGGTAGACTACACTACACTAGACTAAACTAGACTATAGTATGATGTTGGTGGTAGTCCTCTTACCTCAGAGCCCAGGATGGAGCCAGGAACACTTCACTAGACTATACTAGTGTGTGAGGTTGGTGGTATGCGTCTTCCTACAGAGCCCATGATGTAGCCAGGCAGACTACACTAGACTAGACTAGACTAGACCAGGCTAGAGTGTGAGGTTGGTGGTAGGCGTCTTCCCAAAGAGTCAAGGATGTAGCCAGGCAGACTACACTAGACTAGAGTAGACTAGACTATATTGTGAGGTTGGTGGTAGGCCTCTAACCTCATAGCCCAGGATGGAGCCAGGCACACTACACTACACTAGACTAGACTAGACTAGACTAGAGTGTGAGGTTGGTGGTAGGCGTCATCCCACAGAGCCCAGGATGGAGCCAGGCAGACTATAGGAGACTAGATTACACTAGACTAGACTAGACTAGAGTATAGTATGATGGTGGTAGGCCTCTTACCTCAGAGCCCAGGATGGAGCCAGGCTCACTACACTAGACTAGACTAGACTAGACTAGAGTGTGAGGTTGGTGGTAGGCGTCTTCCCACAGAGCCCAGGATGGAGCCAGGCAGACTACACTACACTAGACTATCTAGACTGGACTAGACTATAGTATGATGTTGGTGGTAGGCCTCTTACCTCAGAGCCCAGGATGGAGCCAGGCACACTACCCTAGACTAGACTAGACTAGAGTGTGAGGTTGGTGGTAGGCGTGTTCCCACAGAGTCCAGGATGGAGCCAGGTACACTACACTAGACTAGACTATAGTATGATGTTGGTGGTAGGCCTCTTACCTCAGAGCCCAGGATGGAGTCAGGCAGACTACACTAGACTAGATTACACTAGACTAGACTAGACTATAGAATGATGTTGGTGATAGGCCTCTTACCTCAGTGCCCAGGATGGAGCCAGGCACACTAGACTAGACTAGACTAGACTAGACTAGACTAGAGTGTGAGGTTGGTGGTAGGCGTCTTCCCACAGAGCCCAGGATGGAGCCATGCAGACTACACTACACTAGACTATCTAGACTAGACTAGACTATAGTATGATGTTGGTGGTAGGCCTCTTACCCCAGAGCCCAGGATGGAGCCAGGCACACTACCCTAGACTAGACTAGACTAGACTAGACTAGACTAGAGTGTGAGGTTGGTGGTAGGCGTCTTCCCATAGAGTCCAGGATGGAGCCAGGCACACTACACTAGACTAGACTATAGTATGATGTTGGTGGTAGGCCTCTTACCTCAGAGCCCAGGATGGAGACAGGCACACTACATTAGACTAGACTAGACTAGACTAGACTAGAGTGTCAGGTTGGTGTTAGGCGTCTTCCCACATGCCCAGGATGGAGCCAGGCAGACTACACTAGACTAGAGTAGACTAGACTAGACTAGAGTGTGAGGTTGGTGGTAGGCGTCTTCCCACAGAGCCCAGGATGGAGCCAGGCACACCTCACTACACTAGACTAGACTAGACTAGACTAGACTAGACTAGACTAGACTAGAGTGTGAGGTTAGTGTTAGGCCTCTTACCTCAGAGCCCGGTATGGAGCCAGGCACACTACATTACACTACACTAGACTAGACTAGACTAGACTAGACTAGACTAGAGTGTGAGGTTGGTGGTAGGTGTCTTCCCACTGAGCCCAGGATGGAGCCAGGCAGACTAGACTAGACTAGACTAGAGTGTGAGGTTGGTGGTAGGCGTCTTCCCACAGAGCCCAGGATGGAGCCAGGCACACTACACTAGACTAGACTATAGTATGATGTTGGTGGTAGGTCTCTTACCTCAGAGCCCAGGATGGAGCCAGGCACACTAGACTAGACTAGACTAGACTAGACCTGACTAGAGTGTGAGGTTGGTGGTAGGCGTCTTCCCACAGAACCCAGGATGGAGCCCAGCAGACTACACTAGACTAGACTATAGTATGATGTTGGTGGTAGGCCTCTTACCTCAGAGCCCAGGATGGAGCCAGGCACACTACACTAGACTAGACTAGACTAGACTAGACTAGACTAGAGTGTGAGGTTGGTGGTAGGCGTCTTCCCACATGCCCAGGATGGAGCCAGGCAGACTACACTAGACTAGACTAGACTAGACTATACTAGACTAGACTAGAGTGTGAGGTTGGTGGTAGGCGTCTTCCCACAGAGCCCAGGATGGAGCCAGGCACACTACACTACCCTAGACTAAACTAGACTATAGTATGATGTTGGTGGTAGGCCTCTTACCTCAGAGCCCAGGATGGAGCCAGGCACACTACACTAGACTAGACTAGACTAGACTAGACTAGAGTGTGAGGTTGGTGGTAGGCCTCTAACCTCAGAGCCCAGGATGGAGCCAGGCACACCTAACTACACTAGACTAGACTAGACTAGACTAGAGTGTGAGGTTGGTGGTAGGCGTCTTCCCACAGAGCCCAGGATGGAGCCAGGCACACCTCACTAGACTAGACTAGACTAGACTAGAGTGTGAGGTTGGTGGTAGGCCTCTTACCTCAGAGCCCAGGATGGAGCCAGGCACACTACACTACACTAGACTAGACTAGACTAGACTAGAGTGTGAGGTTGGTGGTAGGCGTCTTCCCACAGAGTCAAGGATGGAGCCAGGCAGACTATACTAGACTTGACTAGACTAAACTAGACTAGACTATAGTGTGAGGTTGGTGGTAGGCCTCTTACCTCAGAGACCAGGATGGAGCCAGGCACACTACACTACACTAGACTAGACTAGACTAGAGTGTGAGGTTGGTGGTAGGTGTCTTCCCACAGAGCCCAGGATGGAGCCAGGCAGACTACACTAGACTAGACTAGACTAGACTAGACTAGACTAGAGTGTGAGGTTGGTGGTAGGTGTCTTCCCACAGAGCCCAGGATGGAGCCAGGCAGACTAGACTAGACTAGACTAGACTAGACTAAACTAGAGTGTGATGTTGGTGGTAGGTGTCTTCCCACAGAGCCCAGGATGGAGCCAGGCAGACTACACTAGACTAGACTAGACTAGACTCGACTAGGGTGTGAGGTTGGTGGTAGGCCTCTTCGCACAGAGTCCAGGGTGGAGCCAGGCAGATTGGACTAGTGTTGAGTAGTGGAGATGAGATGAGATGGATGCATGTAGTTTTCTATCCGCAGAAATATCAAAGAATACCGTGCACACTGCTTTTCCGTCCAGTCCCCCGTTTCCCTGCTCTTTTAGATAACCATCTATTGCTTTTCCATATTCTAGTTGAATCACACACCTCTACTCTAACCCACACTGTCCTAGAACACCTGGTATAGTGTGATTTCACATTAGTAGTGTTAGGCCAACACTCACCTTTGATTTTCTTCTTCGTCGATGTCTCACCTCGTTATTTTCATATACAACCAGGTCCTTAGGGCTTGGGCATCACTCCTGTGACCGTGACCTACGGAGTATCTGAGAGCTGGCATTAACTGTGGTCACAGCTTGCACAGCATCTGCCTTTTCAAATGACCGGTTGTTGCTGCCCATCATGGTGTCAAGTATGGAGTTTGCAAGTTCCCAGCTCAGAATGAAAAGGATTCTGAGCCCCGCTCTCATCCAGGGAGGGGCAGCTGACAATAGGTGCTGGTATTTTTCATCTTAAACTCCACAGCAGCGCATTTATATGTGTGTGTGCATGTAGCCACGTGGGACCTCTGTGTGTGTGTAGACCCCCACGTAGTTGTCATGTACTCTTTCAACTTCTGGTCCTTTATGTCTCTCAGTTCATTCACTGGAATGCACTCACACTCTAGGATCCCCTATGCACAGCTGGGTGCCTCTTTGCTTTTCCCTCTGCAAGGATGCCCTCCCGGAGTGACCCCCACCCCCTGCAGTCTGACCAGGACGGGTGTGGTCGCCCCCCTGGTGCAGATGAGGAAACTCAGGCACAGAGGCTCAGAGCAACTTACCCAGGTGTGACCCGCAGGCAGAGGGCAGAGCTGGGGTTCAAGCTCAGGTCGTTGGCCGCCCCACAGGGGCGCCTTGGAGCCCCAGCTGTGACCTGGCCCGGCTCCGTCCCCCAGGCCGTGGGAGCCAGACACTGAGCGTTCTCTTCCCTCCCAGGCTTCATCCCCCCGCCTCTCATCTTCGGGGCCGGCATCGACTCCACCTGCCTGTTCTGGAGCACGTTCTGCGGGGAGCAGGGCGCCTGCGTCCTCTACGACAACGTGGTCTACCGGCACCTGTACGTCAGCATCGCCATCGCGCTCAAGTCCTTCGCCTTCCTGCTCTACACCACCACGTGGCAGTGCCTGCGGAAGAACTATAAGCGCTACATCAAAAACCACGAGGGCGGCCTGAGCACCAGTGAGTTCTTTGCCTCTACTCTGACCCTAGACAACCTGGGGAGGGACCCTGTGCCCGCCAGCCAGACGCATAGGACAAAGTTTATCTATAACCTCGAAGACCATGAGTGGTGCGAGAACATGGAGTCCGTTCTATAGTGACTCAGGGGGCGAACTCTGTATAGCAATCAAAGGGTCATTTTTCCTACAAAAAAAAAAAAAAAAGAGAAAAAAGGTTTCCAAAAACCACACGCACACGCACACACATACACACACACAGGACCTTTATCCTTTTCTCCACATCAGAGCCAGACGGCCTTCAGAATGAGGAGAGCTTGGGACCACGTGTCTGACGCGTGACCTACCTGCTGGGCGCAGGGCCTGCTCTGGGACGCCAGCGCGGGGTCTCAGGATGCCGACAGCTGCAAGCAACGGGCACTGCCAAGTTCAGGGAACAGTGGTGGCCAGCTCGGAGGACGGACGTTCCTGAACACACATACAGCATACAAACAAGAGACAACTCTTTTTAAAGAAAGTCTACTAAAAACCACATGTTGACAACACGGCCAGGATAAGCACTAGTGACACCCCCGGGCCCCCCTTCCCGTGGGGGCGGGGGACCCGCAGGCGGGAGGAGGGGGCCCCCCCCTCTAACCTTCGCAATATGGGTCACTGTGTAGACGCCTCACCCAGTCTGCCTGTGGTTCAAGGCCCGCGCGCTCAGCGATGCTAACGGGTGATCCGTGTGGAGTCTGTAATTGGCACCTCTCACCAGCTCCATTTCCACGTTCACGCCGAGGGCCCGCGGGGCCGGGTGCAGGGCCAGCACCTCGCCTGCCCCCGGAGCGCCTCCCAGTGGCGGGGCCCCCGCCCCGCAGAGCGACCTCAGGAAGCAGGGGCCTCGCTGGCTATGACTGGCTTCTCTCAGAGCCGGTGAGGCCCAGCCCAGCCCAAGTCATTTGCTTACATTTGCCAAACATTTTGCCATTTTTTAAAAAAAAATCCTGCAATGCCTACGGATTTCAACCTGTTGTCTGTATCACCCTCCAATACTATTTTTAACGACTTCCGAACCTGTGTTGCCCGCCAGGCTCTGACACGGTTCTTAGGCCGGATTTCCTACGCTGGTTGCTTTCACTTTCTCCCTTTTTTAATGCACCAAAAATATAATGTGATTCAAGGGATGAGATGAATCTATGGTAATTTTTTTTATCATTTTATCCTCATTCGGACAGTCCGCAAAAACGAGAACATACAGTGTGTTACACGTAGAAAAAAAATGCTTGAAAAGAGCGTGGCTCTGCGGCCGCCTCTGGAAGAGCCGCATCGGAGACAGAGGGAGGGCCCTGTGTGTGCGCTCCGTGTCCCATGAGGAGCCCCGGCAGCCCGTGGAGGAGACACGCGTGGGTGCGGGCCATGTGTATGTGCTCTGGGGCGAGGACACAGCGAGGCCCCAGGTGTGTGGCCATGAATAAGCCCACAGGCTCCTGGACGCTACCGCACGTCCGGTACACAGTGTCAGTGCGGTTCTCAGGGGCGCCCCTGAACTCAGAGGTGCGTGCGTGTGCGTGTGCGTGTGTGTGCGTGTGAAGTGACAACCTCGAACAGCTCACAGCAGCCCTGTCACTGTCTGGGGTAGAGTCCTGGGAAGACCTCTTGCAGCAGGAGACTGGGCCTGGGGGGCCATTCCCAGAGTGGTCGTGACACGCACAGCCCGTGTACTGACCTGTCCTCCTTCCTCGGTGACCTGGTCCAGGCTGACCTTGACCCTGGCCAGGACCTCAAAGGTTGGCTGGTTGCTTTGCTCTTCTGCCTCAGGCACATAGTTGCAGTCACACAGAAGGAAAAAAAAAGGTTAAAGAAAGAATTGGGGAGAAAGGGGTGCTATGCCCATTTTTTAACAGGAACTGCACCAGGGGCGGTTTGAGGGACAGCCCAGGCAGAGAGCTGGTGCGGGGCGCGGGGTCCGCTGGCGGGGCGCGGGGTCAGCTGTCTGGGGCAGGATGCTTCCGAAACGGCCTTTTCCCCTAGAGCGTGCCCGTCTGTCCTGGTTCACACTCGTCGATGTGTAACCAGCAAAAGGTTGGGTTGTTCTCCAGCGAATTCCTAAAATCTAACGTGGCTCAAAAAATGTGTCCACACTCTGAGCAATCGTCAAGGCATTTCATGTTCAAACTGCGCTGCCAGCTGCTGCCGTGTGTATGCGTTTTGGGGGACACCCTGCGTACGCGGTCACCCCGGAGGCCCTGCGACCACGCTGTGCAGCTGGGGGTTTTGTCTGGCAAGCGTGTTGCGGATGGGTCGCCGCCCCCTCGGGTACCACACGGCTGCCCACGCTCAGCGCGCACACGGGAGCCCCGTGACCTGGCGTTTCACAGAGCTGTTGGCTGCTGCTGCTGCTTTTTTGAAAGTTTTGAAAACTCCTTGCGTTTTGGATTTTTCCCCTGCGGTTTTAGGATGAATGGGAGCAAAGGCGAACAACCCCAGACTCGGCATTAGAACCACTGGGTAGAAATGTAAAGGGCCAGCGTGTCGCCTCTGAGAATTCCAGTTCCTCAGACCCTGGAACAGAGAGCCCAGCGTAGCGTACACGGTTCTCTTTGTGCTGCAAAGAGCCACGGTCATACACTGCCAGCCCAGCCCTCGGGTGTCTGTCTGGTTTCGAGTGGTATTTCTGAATGGAAAGATTTCCTGGTCAGATCTCCATGGGTCCAACAGAAAACAGGCACGTCGGGGGCAGGCACAGCCTAGAGGGCAAGTACCAGCGCCCCCCGCATCCTAGCTGAGCAAGCCCAGGCGGCATGGAGACGCTCTTCGCTGCCACTTCGGACAGATCTTTGTAATCCCCGACCATAGACCCAGGCGTCTTTTACCAACATGATTCCTGCAGAGGGAGTACACACGTTCTTCAGATTCTCCCTCGGGGCGGCGGCGGGGCAGAGGGGGGGCGGGGGGAGGACCTGCTTGCTTGCTGCCTTCTTCAGCCCAGACTGCGCTTGCCCGCTGCTTCACGCCTCACACGGAGCTGCTTGCTGCAGAGGGCCAGAGGCCCCCTCTCAGGGCCGGGGGAGTCTGCTCGTGCTTAACAGGCAGAATAAAGAGGGAAACCGAGAGCTTCCCGGAGACGCTCACGCCCTGTCCTCCGAGCAGGAAGGCAGGCGTTGTGCCCTCCATGCGCCCGCTGCTCTCACCTCCTTGCAGCGCGAAGCTTCCTGTAGAGACGGTTTCTGAGGTTGGCCGGGCAGCAGCCCACACCTTCACATCCCCCACCCCGCCTCCCCGCCTCCCTGCCCCTGCCTCAGGCGCCCGATTCCCCGTCCGCCCGCAGCACGCACCTGTTTGACAGCGTGGGAAAAGCAGGTATCTGTCGAGAAGCCATGAGCACGTATCGGACACACAGTAGGGCTTCAGTGCTCCTCTGAGTCTACCCACCGGCCTGCCCTCAGCCACACCTGGCCGCGCTCGAGGCGAGAATCCAGGTCAAATCCCTAAGAGGCGCCAGGCTTCCCGAGAGAGGGTGCTGCTGACATTCAGTCCCACCTAGAAAACTCACTTGGGGCATAAATATCGCCCGTGCCTTCTCGTCCATGGCCCTCACCCCTCCCTGCTCGGTTCGGGCTCTGAGCAGCTGCAGGGTCGACTCATCTCAGAGCCCCTGGCCCCGAGGAAGCTTTGGTCGCAGTCCCGCTGGGCACGATGGGGCTCGTGAGTCAGCTGTGGCTGGGGACAGGCTGAGAAGGGCCTTCTGTCCGGATGCTGTTGCCCAGCATCACCCGGGCATCTCCTGCGTGTGCACAGCGACCCCCACATCCCGCTCCCCACGCCGGTCGGTGACCTCAGAGGGCTTGGCCATCACACCAGGGATGATACGAGGCAGAAAGCCTAAAAGGGGACTCAGAAAAGCCGACGCCCCGCACCTCAGAGATCTGTGCTGCCGTGGAGACAGACAGACCACTCAGCACCAGGTGGGGCGCCACGTCCTCACCCCAGGATGTTTTCCCATTGATTCTTAGAGATAATGGAAGGGAAAGGGGAGAGAGAGAAACATTGATGTAAGAGAGACACATCGATCAGTTACCTCCCACACGTGCCCCCACCAGGCCCGGGGATCGAGCCTGCAACCAAGGTACGTGCCCTTGACCAGATCGAACCTGAGACTCGGCAGTCCATGGGCTGGCGCTCTAACCACTGAGCAAACCGGCCAGGACCAGCTGGATGTTTCCTAAGCACGTACACATTCCTTCGTTCCTTTATGAGAATGTGGCTCTGGACCAGATACAAAGGTTCAAAACAAAACATGGTCCTGTCTGCTAAGAGGTCACAGTTCCACAAGCCACACAGACCTGAACACAAACAAAAGCAACAGAATACTACAAAGAGCTGGGGTCTGTCTGTCTGTCTGGGGGCAGGAGGGGCTGATTCGTGGCTGTGATCTGGTCCTGATGTGGAGAACCAGGTAGGCCAGGGGGTCTAGAAACCAGGACTAACGAGCAGAGGTGCCTGCCCCTACGGAGTGAGCGAGTTCCCAGCTCCGGGCAGCGCCAGGGAAGTGTTCTAGGCGCCGAGAGCATTTAGGGGTCTGAGGCAGCGCCGCGGGTGGGGGGCTCGGACAGCCGAGGTCGGCGCCGGAAGGGTCCTGGCCACGTGACCTCCAACTCGGACATTCCTGACCCCCGGGGTCTAGCTCGGGGATCCCGTCTCCCAGGCGTGAGGTGAGTGGCCCCCTCCTGTCAGGGTTTATCGTCCTGTTTTAAGAGGTGGGCAGGGCGAGGGCGGAAAGTGCAGACACCAGGAAAGGAAGCGCGAACAGAGATACTGAGGAGCATTTCCCATCCCGCCTCCTTCCCGCAGGCACGAAGCATCGGCCCGTAAAGCGAGGAGCCGGTCAGGACTAATGAAAACGAATCGCAGTCGCTAACGTTGACCCAGCGCTTCCCCCCTTCCCCCCCACATTAGCTCATGGAGCCTCAACGGTGGCCCCCGAGCCGGGAGCCGTGACAAATGTCAGCTTGTGAGAGAGGAACGTGAGGCCCGAGAAGCTTCCCGAATGGGCTCAAGGTCACAAGACAGAGTGGGGACTCGAACCCAGGTCCACAAACCCAAAGCCCACGCTCTGATCCTCCCGGGCCCTCAATCCCTACTGGGCAAGACGGAGGGACCCTCCCCGCTGCAGAGACGGACTGACAGGAAATCTCTGGCTCTGACGGGATGTGGGGCGCACACACACCCTCCCCCCCAGGCCTCCAATGGAACCACTGGGCCAGCGTCTCCCCTGCAGAGCCCAGTGGTCGATTTATCGGGGTGTCCTACCAGGTGAGAGGGAGGTGGGAGATCTCTCCTGAGCAGCAAAGTGCAGGGAGTCACCCTCAGAAAGGTCTCTGTGCCGGGCCCCAGCTCCCCGCAAACCCCAGACCTCCCCTGCCTGGCCACGCCCTTGACCTCGGGCTTGGTGCTGGCCGGCCTCAGACACACCGACGTGGCCCTGCTTGACCGTCTCCCTCATTACCAGGCGCCAGGCTTCTAGAAACAGTCTTTATAGATGTTTCTATGTTTGCATTGACGACTCAGGCCAACAATCAGTGGCTGAGGGTTACCTTAAGGGGAAATATTCCAAGCTGATGCCAGAGTGACCATGTCCTTTTACTGGGGCCAATGGGACAACGTGGCCCATTTTCTGGAGGGTCCCCCTCCCGTAGGCTGAGACCGCACCACCCCATAACATCCCCCAAATGGCGTTTTCCTCCACCTCAGGCAGACAGCTGCCCACACTGGTGGTAGAATCTGAGGTCATAGGTCATAGGACATAGCCGGGACTGGACCTGAGCCACATAGGAAGTGGCACAAGAGAAACCCCTTTAGCACAGAACCCGGAGTCTCCAGCCCCGGACGGAGGGAAGGGGCCGGGGACTCGAGTCCGTGGACAGCCCGTGCCCGGTGCCAGGTGCCACGAGGCGGCCTCCCAGCAGCCTCCGCGGTGGGTGGCGTTTCCCCACATGCAGACCTGCCCCCTCAGGCGCAGTAACCCCAGCTCCCCACGGCCACGGAGCTCGTGACAAAGTCCCCGAGAGCCACTGCCAGGCCTGCCCGATCCTGACCCCGCGCTCTTTCTGCTCCATCACGTGGCCTCCAACGTGGGGACACAGAGAAGACGGACAGGTGACTGGGCAGGGGGACCCGGCCACCAAAGTGGGGGCGCCCCGCTGACTGGGGGATGTCCGTGAGGCCAGCGGGGCACCCACGACCAGGAACAGCCCCACCGAAGCCTAGACTTTCGCAGGGAAACGAGCCCAGAGCGTGGGGAGAAACCTCAACCACATGTGGCCTGTGGGCACCGGAATCTACAATAAAAACCCTTTTTTACTTTAGTCAATAAACATCGGCACGCTCCAAACACACTCCCTCCCTCTCCCACCTGGGCCGAATCCGCCACTGGGCACCCCTCCGCCTCATTCATGCTGCGCACACGCGCCCCTGCTCCCATCCCAGCCCCCCACTCCCTGCCCCAGGACTTGGGGCAGAACCCCGACTCTGAGAACTCGAGCCTGGGAGATGGAAGACGGACCTGTAGGCCAGACCTCAGCTGCCACATCCTGAGGATCACGGTGGCGTGTCCACCCTGCCTCCTGGCGTCCCGCTGGGTCGGAGCCTGGGCAGGGACGTCTGTGGCCACGGTGCCGGCCACAGTGAGCCCCACGCAGCTCCTAAGCCAGCCCGGGACGAACAGGTTCCCAGTTCCCTGTAAGCGAAGCCAGGGCCCCTCTGTGAACGCCTGTGGCTGAGAACGGGTCCCCGAGGCTGCAGGAGGGAGCCCGCGGGGGACACGGTGCCGCCCCTTCGGTGGAGGTGACAGGGACGCCTCGGAAGGCCCGTCATGCTGATTTACGGGAGACGAGGACGCGTTCCTGACCGGGCGCCTCTTAGCCATCCCCTGTGGGTACCGCCACCAGGTGACACGCTCAGAGAGATGTGGCTCAGAAAGGTCTCCGGGCCTGGACCCTATGTCTTCAGGGTCACAGAGAGCGACACCCACCATTTTACTGACATGGCTTCCGTCTCGTCCATCCGCTGGAAGCCACAGTGCTGGTGTTTACGCCTAAAAACATAGGAGCCCGGCCGGCGTGGCTCAGTGGTTGAGTGTCGACCTATGAACCAGGAGGTCACGGTTTGATTCCCGGTCAGGGCACATGCCCGGTTGCAGGCTTTATCCCCAGTGCGGGGCATGCAGGAGGCAGCCGATTCTCTCTCATCAATGATGCTCTCTCCCTTCCCCTCTGACATCAGTAAATATATATATATATTTTTAAAGTAGGAGAACCAGAAAAGACCGACCTCTCTTCTCCTCTGGCTCTTCCTCCCCCCCAGGCACCGAGTACCGGGACATTGAGACCGAGAAAGCCTGCCCCGGGTCCCAGTCACCTTCCGAAGACTCCTTTGTGAGAAGCTGAGGGCCCGGCCCTCGTCTCTGCAGCAGCAGCCGCCACCCACAGACCCACAGACCACGGGCGACTTAGCAAGCTCTGCCCTGCCCTGAGCTGGGGGGCCCGGGGCGGTGCCCAGCCAGTGCCCAGTCCCCTGAGTGGCTGCGGTCAGGGGGCCTCCAAACCCTCCCAGCAGGCACCTTCCCTGGGTCACTGACGAGGAATGGTGACCTGGCCCCCCATTTCCCTTCTGCCCGTCCCTCTGTGGTGCCCGTGGGGAGGACCTGCGGACACGCTTGAGCAAACGCCCCTCCGAATGCCTCCCCGACCTGGGCACCCCACGGCTCTTCCCGAGTCCCCGAGGCTGGATTCCCATCCGGGGGTCTCAGGTCCCCGTGTCCCAGGAGGGAGGCGCGCACGCTCCGTAGATGTTGAGTGTGCTCTTCTGTATTTTTGCAGCTTCTATTTTCTAGATGAGACGTTTAGAGAGACGTGAGGTGAAGCACATGCTGTACGACTGCTGACAATGACATTAAAGCACTATTTTAATTCTTCCTCGGCCTCCCGCTCGCGTCTCTATTCTCCGCCCCGTGTCCTGGGCTAGAACAACCCCAACAGGTTCCTTAGCGGAAGGAACGCCCCTAAAAGGTTGCCGGCTGTGCGTGTGCCGTGTTCCTGGCATCCTCAGCCCGGCCCGCGCTCCTGGCGTGGCGTCCGGCGAGTGATTGGCCTGCTCCGAGCCCGTGTCGCCATCTGTCAAATGGGCACGCTGACCCCTGCGCTACCCAGGTGATAAGCCATTACCTGCTGATCCTTTCCGATTCGCCCCATCTCTGACCCTGGGAGAGCAGGGACCCCTTTATCTCGGGCGAGGCCCGCAGTACAGCGCATGGCATCTGGTGGGTGCTCATACACCTCTGAATGAATGAATGAATGAATGAATGAATGAATGAAGAACAAGGAGCCGTGACCCATCAGCCTCTGGGCTTTGACTTCGGTCTCACTCCTCAGAGGCAACAGCAGCTTTGGCCTCCCGCTGTCAGGTCCACAGACCCTCCCACACGTCTCGCCTGTGGACGGAGCCCCGGCCACCCCCAATCCTCGCCAGGCCTCTCCCTCATCGCCTCGCTTCCCCACGTCACCAGGTCACTGGCCGGAACTCACACACACACCCCCGTCCTGAGGACAAGCCGGTCAGGTAGATGGCCAACCCCAACATGTGGGCAGACCGGAGCCCGGGGACTCATGTCTTCGGGGCGTAAGACCTCGGCCGGTCCGTCCTCTTACGGGGAGCCCTGGCCTCGGCCCTCTCACTGCACGCCCCCTCCAGCCTGGCTCTCGCTCCCCACAGCCCCGCATCCTTTGCAGCTGAGCTCGGCTGCGATCAAAGCGTGTCCAGCTACCATCCCGTGAAGATGGCCCCCGCCCAGCATACATGCCTCTCAGCTCCGGGGTGGGCTCAGGGCTCAGGGGTCAGGGAGGAGTGGGCTTGGGCCGGGTACCTTTTTAAAGTCCTGTTCCCTGCCCGTCGGTATCTCGGGGACTTTTTATTCTTATTTTTCTAGCCTGGCCCTGTTATTTATGTGATTGTTTACTTTTCTTGCAAAGCAACATGATTTATTCTCTCCGGCATGACACCCCCAAGAACAGGCAATTTCCACTCTCTGTCCGCGCGCGGAAGATGCTGAAGCAGCAGGAAGACCTGGCGGCTCCTCGCGGGAGGGGCTTCCTTCGCTCGGAGACTCAGGGGGGCGGGGGGGGCATGGAGGGAAGGGCCGTGGCTTCAGGCCCCCCCCCCCCCCCCCGCTCTCGGTCCCCAATTCCCCACGTGCTTCTCACCTACAGTCTCATTTCCTTTCTCTTGCAACCTTTTCCCTCATGAAGGTGGTCCATCTATCAAACACGGACTCTCCTTTTTATCGCAGCTTCACAGAGACGTGCGATTTCTGATGTGGAGTCCACACATTCGTCCTTCGGTATCTGAGCGGGTCCCTGAGCGCTGGTCACACAGGGAGGAACGCGGGGTGAACAGACGGCTGAGGTTCAACTCCAGACGCCCCCTGTTCCCAACCCCCTCTCAGCGGCCACGCCCACAGGCTTTGCACGACCCACCCCTTTGGTGCACCTGGATCCCAACCTAGAAACCCTCCTGGACCCGCTCCTCGGGCTGTGAAAGGGCTGGTCATGCCCCCATTTAGCTCCCCCCCCCCCAATAAACCAGCCTGTTTCTGTGGCCTTGGATGTGGGTTCGGAACCACTGCCCATCCCACCTTGCAGAGACCTGCTTCTCTTTCTCTTTGGCCTCTGCTACCCCAGAACCGCTGCCACATGCCCATTCTAACTGCAGAGAAATGCCCGCAGTTCACTCACGGGGCGGAGGGGACTTATTCCAGGGAGCAGGTCAAGTCCCTTCACCTCTCCGAGTTCCACGGCGCCCGGAACGGATCGCACGAACGTGGGTCCACTGGGCCCCCGAGGAGGGCTTCCCAGGTCTCAGGAGTGTCTCCAGGGGTCCCCACTTCTTTGAGTTCAGGATGAAATAGACCCGCCCATTGGCCCAGAACGCAAAGGCGGGAATCTGTCCGACCAGCAATCTGGAAAGCAGCCGCGGCGACTCGACCTCGACATGACAGAAGCCACGGCCTCTGGAGAAGCCCGTTTTCCCACGAGGCTCCTCTGCGTCACCGGTCACGCAGAGCTCGGCCACCGTCCACAGGTGCGACGGAGCCGCCTTCCCGACGACAGGGTGGGAGCCCCGTCCTCAGGTGTGTCCCCAGCTCCGCAGCAGGCACCTGATCATTCCCCACGTGCTCAACTGGCCCCCAAGACAACCCTTCAGTTTCTCTGGGGAGATGTTCTGTATTGAGGCAACTATATTTTCACAGGAAAATAGTGCTCCTTATAGGTTGGGAAAAAAAAAAAATAGAGCCCCGAGCCCAGCCCACGTGGCCCAGTGGTTGAGTGCCGACCTATGAACCAGGTCAGGGTCAGGGCACATGCCCGGGTTGCAGGCTCGATCCCTAGTAGGGGACGTGCAGGAGGCAGCTGATCAGATTCTCTCTCATGGTTGATGTTTTTGTCTCTCTCCCTCTCCCTCTCCCTTCCTCTCTGCAATCCATTAAATTATATTTTTCAAAAGAGACAGGAGGATAATAACAGTGTCCCGGGCACCAGGCTACCCTGTTTACAAACGCAGCCTCCTCACTCCAGCCTCGCAGACACCCCGGGAAACAGGGACCACGTCACACCAGCCTGCTGGCCTGGGCCTGAATCCGGTTGCCTGCCTGCCCATCTGAACCGCCACACTTCCCACGTCAACAGGGTGAAGGGGCCCTGACCGGTGTGGCTCAGTGGATAGAGCGTCGGCCTGCGGACTGAAGGGTCCCGGGTTCGATTCCAGTCAAGGGCATGTACCTTGGTTGCAGGCACATCCCCAGTAGGGGGCGTGTGCAGGAGGCAGCTGATGGATGTTTCTCTCTCATTGATGTTTCTAACTCTCTATCCCTCTCCTTTCCTCTCTGTAAAAAATCAATAAAATTATATTTTAAAAAAACAACAAAAAAATAAACAAGGGAAGGGACCCATGCCCACTCCATGGGAAGAGAGGAAGGACTCGGGGGGCCCTGTCTCAAGGCGCCTCGCACTATGCCTGACCCCGGGGCAATGTCCCAGAAACCTAAGGCCCAGCAAGCACGTGCCCTGGCATTGCCAGGTCACCCAAGGGACAATTAAACGTGTCACGCAGCTAACGCGCCTGGGTAAACAATGATCACCACAGTCATCTCCCCGGGACAAGGAGATGCGCCATCGCCATCGGCACCCACTGAAATTGCACTCGGAAGCAGCGGAGTCACCCGTCAGCAGATCAACATAATGAAATTGGAAGAACGGCGTCCAATGGCTGATTGGATTAGCAGGAGACATTGATTCCCCAGAGCCACTTCAGAAACGCTTCTCCAAGCTGAATCCTGTTTCTTTAAAAGCTTGTACTCTGGATTCAAATCACATATTAATTCCCTTAGAAACGCATCATGCATGCCAGCCTTCTAAACGCCATGGACCCCATAGCAGCCACAACGGCACGACCCTCTTGAACTTTGCGTCAGAACAGATCAGGGAAGGTAGGGGAGGGTGGGGGTAAGGGGGAGAGATCAACCCAAGGACTTGTATGCATGCATATAAGCCTAACCAATGGACACAGACAACAGGGGGGTAAGGGCATGAGTGGGGGTGGTTGGGGGGGGGGGTAATGGGGTAATAAGGACACAATATGTAACACCTTAATCAATAAAGAATTTTTTAAAAAAAAGAACAGATCTGCAAAGAGTGCTGTGTGGTATATCAACTCAGGAAATGTCTCAACTATGTTTCCTGGTTTGAGAATTTCATTTTAAATAGGAGTCAAGAATGTGACACAATGTGGTCACTTCGCAAATTTAAATGACCTCTGAACCAGGAGATCACGTTCGATTCCCTGTCAGGACACATGCCCGGGTTGCAGGCTCGATCCCCAATAGGGGGCGTGCAGGAGGCAGCAAATCCATGATTCTCTCTCATCATGGATGTCTCTCTCTCTCTGTCTCTCTCTGTCTCTCTGTCTCTCTCTCTTCCTCTCTGAAATCAATAAAAATATATTTTTAAAAAATAAAATAAAACTTGAGTTTACAAACTCTAATTCTCATGAATTCCACAACAACTAATAATGATGACTGGGGTCCAACTACATGGGCCCTGAGGGGTAAGGGGTTTGATTCCTTCCTGGAGGGTGCCCAATATTCTAACTGCCCTTATGCTTATGGGCGCCGTGTACGCTTCCATTTCTAAGCCTTTGCCTGCTGCCTGCCCCTCCCACAGCCTCAGGACCTCTGGTGTCCGGTAGTCACGCGCCTTTACATGCAGCTCCTCACTTGCAAGTGGGTGGCCCTCTACCTCGGCGAAGGTCGCAGTTGCCTGGAAGCCTTCCGTGCGGGGAGATGAGGAAGGCATCAAACTCTGTTCCACCCGCGGAAAATCCCGGGGACAAAGGCCTCTTTCCCCCGTGGCCACTCCACTCCTGTCACCGAGGAAATAAAACCATCTGGTTGGTGAGATCCAAGATGGCTGCCCGACCGAGAGGGTGAGAAGCTTGCACCAACCCATCACGCCCACATGTTCACACGCGTGGGAAGAGAGTCACGCACAGCTCCCGCAGAAGCATAGATGCGGACGCCCAGTGTCGACGGCACACGTGGAAGGCCCTGAGCGTGTAGACCGTGGTTCGCTCTGAGCATTTCCAGCCACATACAGATGTGCCCTTAGACCCAAACAAGTTCACCGATTACCTCATCTGGTAAGACTAAAGCTGAGAAGTACAACCAATTGGTACTATGCTCATCTCTTTGGAAGATCCTTTCATGATCTTTCTAATATTTACCGGAAACAAACTCTGAGTATTAGATTATCTGGTTTTTGGGTTTTTTTTTAAATAAATAAGATCACCTATTCTGCAGGCTAGTGTCAACGGCCCATCTTGGGACTACACCATGAGTAATAGTTGTGTGTACGTATCAACAATGGGTGAGTTGAAACCTTCAACAAAACCTTCACCTCACCCCCGTCAGAATGACTATCAATGAATCAACAAACAAGTGTTGGCAAAGATGTCAAGAAAAGGGAGCCATCTGTTCATGGGACTGTAAGTTGTTGGTATGGCCACTATGGAAAACAGTGTGGAGGAACCTCAAATAAAAATTAATAAAAGTAACACATGACCCAGCATTCCTCTTCTGGGCAGGTGTCTCAAGAAATCCAAAATAATTCAAAAAGATGTATCCCTATGCTCACGACAGGATTACCCGCAGTAGCCAAAATCTGTAAGCAACCTAAGTGTCCGGGGAGAGACCATGGGATAAAGAAGATGTGGTACAGCTATACAATGGAATATCACGTGGCCATAAGGAAGGAATGAAAGCTTACCATAGGAATGAACCTAGAGGGTATTGTGCTGAGTGAAATAAGTCACACAGGGAAAGACAAATACCATATGATTTCACTTCTAGTTGGAATCTAAAAAAATAAAATAAATGGCCCTGGCCGGTTTGGCTCAGTGGATAGAGCATCGGCCTGCAGACCAAAGGGTCCCAGGTTTGATTCTGGTCCAGGGCACGGACCTCGGTTACAGGCTCCTCCCCGGCCCGGGCCCTGGTCAGGGCACCTGCAGGAGGCAACCAATTGATGTGTTTCTCTCACATCAGTGCTTCTCTCCGTCTTTCCCTCTCTCTTCCACTCTCTCTAAGTATCAATGGAAAAATACCTTGGGTGAGGATTAAAAAAATAATACTAGTAATAAATAAATAAAAACAAAATAAATGAACAAAACAGAAACAGAGTCACAGATGAGAGAACACCGTGCCAGAGGAAAGGGGCTTTGGGAATTTCAAGCCACATACAAAGGTACCCTTAGAATACAGCAAAACTCTGAAAACGTGAAGGGATTAAGAAGCAGAAACTGGTAGTTACAGAACAGCCACCGGATGTAAAGTACAGTGTGGGGAGTGGCGTCAATAACATCGTCATCACTGTGTATGGTGTCAGGTGGCTACTGGACTTAGCAGGGTCACTTCATAAGTTACTCAATGTCTAACCACTCTGCGGGACACCTGAAACTAATATCACATTGACCGTCAGCTGTAAGCGAAAGCAATTTTTAATTGAAAAAACAACAACAATACATGATGCCATCTTCACAGACAAAGGCAGTAACTTGAACAATAAAGAGTATCACCGTGTTCCAAGACTGGATGATTAAACGCCTGAAAAATGTGATTCTCGCCCGGTGATTTCAATGACCCAAGAAAATATCAGTAGTGTTTTCTATGGAATTTCACAAACTGGTTATAAAATGCAAATGAAAGTGTTCGAGAAAAGCCACGGTGATCCTGAAAATAAAAATAAGAACGGGCCCTGACCCATTTGGCTCAGTGGATAGAGCGTCGGACTGTGGACTGAAAGGTCCCAGGTTCGATTCCGGTCAAGGGCATGTACCTTGGTTGCGGGCATATCCCCAGTAGGGGGTGTGCAGGAGGCAGCTGATCGATGTTTCTCTCTCATCGATGTTTCTAACTCTCTATCCCTCTCCCTTCCTCTCTGTAAAAAATCAATAAAATATATTTAAAAAAAAATAAGAACGGATCATAAAGGAGGAGTTCTCCAAGCCCCCACGTTGGTGAAGCTCTGGTGTTTAAAAGGTGTGTCATTTCCATAGGACCAGAGAGACGGAGGCTCAGAACGGCATCCGTGGACAGACGCTCACGTGGGAACTTAGAATATATTCAGGGAGAGCATTTCAAACGCCCGGGAAAACGCTGGGCCGCTCCGCCCATAGTCCCGAGAGACGGACTGAGAATGACGGGCTGGTTGCCGCTCACCAATGAGAGAAATACAAGCCCCACGTGGTGTGCGTCGCTACACGTGTTTAAAAACGATCAAGATTCGGGAAAAAACGGGAGAATACATTTGTGGTTTGGGGATTTTTCTACAAAGTTCCAAAATACAAGAATCCATAAGTAAAAAGATCAGTAGATTTGGCAACTTCCAAACTAAAATATCTGCACAACCTAAAACAGCACACGCATCCTGCCTACCGGGGCTTCGCCTCTTTGGGGAACAGGTTTGGGATTCCTTCTCCCAATTACCCTCACGGCACCCCCCAAGGACCGCCCTGGAACGCACCCCTCCGAGCACAGGAGACCACGGCCCCACCTGCAAACAGCCCGGCACCCACCGGGTCACCCAGGCCCAGCTTCCCCAGAGGAGGCGGGACAATGTCTCAGGCCAGGTGGCGGGAGGGAGCCGCACTGCCCTAGCAACAGCAGCTGTCACTTACTGAGGCCCAACCATGCCACAGCCACCTTCCCGGGGCTTTTAGATTTCATCCCACAGCCACTCACTCATCTTTTGGGGACAAGGACAGGCCCTCTGAGTCCCAGCCTCCACGCCTGTGACTCCTGTCTCCACCAGAGGGCGCTGGCCTCCCCTTTTCTGGGCTTGGTTGGGAGAAGGGCCTCAGTGGATGGTTTTCATGAGAACAGGCTGTGGTTGTGGGGATGGATCGGTAACACCCTTAGGTTCTTCCTGGACACTTTCCATCCCAGTATGGCCAGGACAGCCAGCTGCTGAGGAGGTCCTACGGCATCGCCACAGCAGCATCCTGGCCCTCCCCGTAGGGGCCCTGCTGGGCACAGGTAGCCGGTGAGTCCTGGGCGTCCTTGTCAGGAAGGGATAAGATTTCCCAGAGACTGTGACATCGGGGGCAGCCGCCAGGGGCGCAGGAAAATCCCCCGGTGGAGGCTTCCTGAGACTGGCTCACACGCGGTGTTAAAGGATCAGAACAGCCGAAACCAGTTTGGCTCAGTGGATAGAGCGTCGGCCTGCGGACTGAAAGGTCCCAGGTTCGATTCTGGTCAAGGGCATGTACATTGGTTGTGGGCACATCCCCAGTGGGGGGTGTGCAGGAGGCAGCTGGTCGATGTATCTCTCTCATCGATGTTTCTAGCTCTCTATCCCTCTCCCTTTCTCTATCCCTCTCCCATTCTCTCTGTGAAAAATCAATAAAATATATTTAAAAAAAAAAAGGGTCAGAACAGTGGCGGCAGCGGCAATAGCAGCGTGGAGAGCAGGAGGTGTCAGCCGGAACACCACTCATTAAACATCCCAGTGTCCAGCTCAGAGACAGAACTTCAGACTCTCAGGTTCGATTCCCACTCAAGGCACGGACCTGGGTTGCAGGCTCGATGCCCGACCCCGGTTGGGGCACAGCCAGGAGGCAACCAATGGATGTCTCTCACATAGATCTCTCTCTCTCTCTCTACCCCCCACCCCCCACTCTATCTAAAAAACATCAGTGGGAAAAAATAGCCTCAGGTGAGGATTAACAAACCAAAAGGAAGAATAAAGCACTGATACACATTACAACATGGATGCGCCTGAAAACGTTACGTTACGTGAAAGGAGCCAGACACAAAGGCCACATTAATAAGATTCTGATGTTTCTATCTCTCGCTCCCTCTCCCTTCCTCTCTAAAATCAATAAAATATATGTATTTTATAAAAGACGCTGTTTCTGTGAACTATCACGAAGAGGAGAATACACAGGGACAAGATGCCGTGACTGGCTGCCAGGGACCGGGGAGGCGGGGAGAACCGGGCAGGGGACAGCTCCGATGCGGAGCGTCTTTGGGGGATGTTTTATGATGTTCGTTACGGATGTGCAACCGTGAACACGCCAAGTGCCATCCAACTGCGTCCTTTAAATGGATGAACGGTGATGTGTGCATTAAAGCCGTTTGAAAAATTCCGGGATACAACCTCCATAAATACTTGCTAAATTTATCTACATGCACACTGACGCACTGTGCATTAACATAGTAAATACATTCTTTTATTTATTTTTATTGATTTCAGAGAGGAAGGGAGAGGGAGAGAGAAACATCAATGATGAGAGAGAATCATTGATCTGCTGCTCCCTGAATGCCCCCTATTGGAGATGGGCCTGCAACCCGGGCATGTGCCCTTGATCGGAATGGAATAGGGGACCCTTCAGTCCGCAGGCCTACACTCCATCCACTGAGCCAAACCAGCGAGGGCCATATTAAGTACATTCTAACGAATACAGACACTAAGTCTTTACGGGCTGAGTTGAAAATAAAGTTTTGATACGTTGTGTCTGCGAGCAGCGGAGGTGCAGAAGGCTGCCGAGCTGGCCTGTGCCCTGCGCCTCTGCTCCTCCCCGCTCAGCAAGCAGATTCCTGGGCCGCGGGGGGGGGGGGGGATTTTGGGGTTCCTGCTGCGGTTGTGGGGCAGCGGGGAGAGGCCCATGAACGAGCACTGGGGTTTTCTGACAGTTACCAAATATTGAAAAACAAAGAAATGCCGAAGCCGGATAAGCTATCAACAACTGTTTGGCCAAAACCGGTTTGGCTCAGTGGATAGAGCATCGGCCTGCGGACTCAAGGGTCCCAGGTTCGATTCCAGTCAAGGGCATGTACCTTGGTTGCGGGCACATGCCCATTAGGATGTGTGCAGGAGGCAGCTGATCGATGTTTCTCTCTCATCGATGTTTCTAACTCTCTATCCCTCTCTCTTCCTCTCTGTAAAAAATCAATAAAATATATTTTAAAAAAAAAACTGTTTGCACTGTTTACCTTTGAAAACTTCAGGCTTTGGACCCAAACAGTAGACTGCAGTGTTAACCGTGCTACTCACAAGGTCATAGGAGCGGTTCTAGAAAAACATCCATTTCCCAGCGCAGCGGGGCCGTGAAGGCGGTGCGTGCACGTTTTGCTCAGGGCGGTCAGCCTCTGGGAGGGACGGTGCGTGCACAGCCTCGCTTGGCCCTTGGGGCTGGGGGTTGAGGCCCTGGAGGGAGCCTGAGGTCCTGGGGGGAGCCTGAGGCCCTGGGGGGAGCGGGGCCCCTGGGTGCCTGCAGTGAGGGCCCGCAGAGGTCAGAGGGCAGGGAGGGAAGAGGCCTGCGGACCCTCTTTTCAGCCTGGAGTTTCTGCAAGATCGCTGACCCTTCACCAAACACAGTCATTTTGGAGCAAAGAGCAGCGGAGGAGGCTGTGGGAGGAGCTACCAGCTGAACTGGGAGCCGGATGATCAAACCTCCTGGAGGGCAGACAACTCAGTCATCCATAGCTGCCAGGGTCTCTCCTGTCAACGGCGGATTTTTTTAAAAAAAAGCATCTTTCTCTTTTTAGCAACAACACAAAGCAGTCAAGACGACGGTCCCAGCCCCTCCCTCCCTCCCTCCTCGGCCCCCGGCATCCCCACAGCCACGGGGCTCCGGCAAAAGGCAGGGTCAGCGCCTCCCTCCGGCCTCAGGCCTTGGAAATGGAGTCCCTACTTCATTGGGAGCCGCCCGCTGGTTGCCATGGTGACGCAACATCTGGTACCCAACTCTGCTCCCGAGGTCACTGGGCTCGGGCATCCTCCACGCTGTGGCCGGGCCTGTGCTCTCCGAGGATCGCCTCACACCTTGTGGGCAAAGGAGACTCGCTCAGAGGCAGGGTTACAGGGAGATGGGAGGTTAAATCTGCGCGAACAACGGTTCTGAGAAAGCGCTCGCTCCTGCGTGGGGGGCCATTAGCTCTGCCAATCTTTGGATTAATGTTCTGTAACCGCGGGTCTCCAATCCCGCTGCAAACCATCCTCCTAGATTGATTTTATTAGCATTGGTTCCTAAGGAGCGGGCGTTATTTATTAAAACGCCTATAAACATTTAACACAGATCTGCATTCCATGCTCATCTCCCCGAGTTGAATACATTTCAACTTTAATTGCTTGTCTGCTGCTCTTTCCACTCACCAATTATTTTTTGAAACAGAGCCGTATAGACTAGCAATATGGGTTCCTTGTCTGTGACTTTCTCCTGCTCTCTAACGCAGTCTCTTCATTCCCCTTGAAAACACATGATTTGCCTTGCGCGCTTGCCCGGCCGGCGTGGCTCAGTGGGTGAGCGTCAACCTATGAACCAGGAGGTCACGGTTCGATTCCCGGTCAGGGCACATGTCCAGGTTCTGTGGGCTCCATCCCCAGTGGGGGGCGTGCAGGAGGCAGCCGATCCATGATTCTCTCTCATCATTGATGTTTCTATCCCTCTCCCTCTCCCTTCCTCTCTGACATCAATAAGAATATATTTTATTTTATTTATTTTTATTTATTTTATTAATTTTTTACAGAGAGGAAGGAAGAGGGATAGAGAGTTAGAAACATCGATGAGAGAGAGACACATCGATCAGCTGCCTCCTGCACACCCCCTACTGGGGATGTGCCCGAAACCAAGGTACATGCCCTTGACTGGAATCGAACCTGGGACCTTTCAGTCTGCAGGCCACGCTCTATCCACTGAGCCAAACGGGTCAGAGCAAGAATATGTTTTAAATAACAATAATAATTACAACTCTTCTGGGGTCTCTAAGGAACTGAGTGGAGTTGTGGTCAAGCAGAAAATACAGATTCTGGAATCAAAGGATTGAAGATTGGCTCCCAGAGGCGTGGCCAGCTCATCCCATCTTGCCAGGCCGTGCCTCGTTGTGGCACTGGGCGTCCCCCATCTGGGGAACCCATCGGGCTTGGGCAAGCTGGCATGATGGCTCGCCCCCTTCCCAGCTCTCTCTCCCTCTCGCTGGGTGCTCTCGGGAAATCTCCTCTGCCTTTCGGTCACTCCCTTTTCTCGTTGGTGAAATGGGAATGACAACAAGATGTTCCTCGACAGATCATGGTGAGGATTCAGTAAGTTCATGGAGAAGATGCTGAATGGTGAAACCGAAATCCATGCCCGTAGCTATTATTACTAATCTTAGAACTCTCTAAACATAATCTTAAATTGCTTACCCAATTGATAGCTGAGAAAATGGTTTGTTCGGGGCATCTGGGTTTTTAAGGTTGGGAGCAGGGCCGGGACTGGGATGGAGCAAGTCAGACCCAGGACTCAACACTCAAGAAAGAACCTACTGTGAGGGCCGGGCAAATGCAGACTTGACTTAGGGAACAAGCAAGGTAGCAACCAGCCCGGGCCAGTTAGGGAATGCTGTGAGGCCAGACTGGAACTCGGGGTTGTCTGATGAACTAAGGACGTGATCACCCTGTCTACTAGACAGATTCTCCGTGTTATCTTTGGTGACAATTGGTATCTAATAGCAACAGTGTTGCTATACCATCCGGACCCATTATTGCTGCAAAATACTTTTATCCTGAGCATCACTAAAACAACGCAAAACAAAAACCCTCGGTTCTCAAGAGACCTCGAGACGTGAATTATGGATAGCCCGGCATTTCCCAAACAGCACGACATTTCCCTTTGTTGTCGACAATATTCTACGGAAATCTTTCTAAAAGACATCACACATTTCCGTGCCTCTTTCTTTCCTTTATACTTCTTATTTTGAAAGAATCAGAGGCTCACGTTCGGTTGTAAGAAATAATACAGAGAGAGAACATGCACTCTTAGTTTCGCAAATAGTAACATCTCACAAAACTCTAGTGTAGAGATTTTCAACCTTTTTCATCTCATGGCACACATAAAGTAATTACTAAAATTCTGCGGCACACCAAAAAGGGACTTTTTTTTAATCCTCATCCAAGGATATTTGTTCCATTGATTTTTTTAGGGAGAGTAGAGAAGAGATATAGGTATAGGTATAGGTATAGGTATAGGTATAGGTATAGGTATAGGTATAGATATAGATATAGATATAGATATAGATATAGATATAGATATAGATATAGATATAGATATATCAATTGGTTGCCTCCCGCATTCACCCCAACTAGGGCTGGGAATTGAACCTGCAACTAAGGTACGTGCCCCTGACCAGGAATCAAACCTGTGATCCTTTGGGTCTGTGGCCCGGTGCTCTAACCACTGAGCAAAAAATGGCCGGGGCAAAAAGGGAACTTTTTAACCTGATGAAGCATATTTACAAAATACCTGTAGCAAATATATTTAACAGTGGAAATGTTTATGCTTTTCTTCTAAGATTGGGAACAAAAAAATGATATTCACTGTCAGCACTCCGATCTAACATTTTACTGGAATTTCTCATCAGTGCAGTAAAGCAAGAAAAAGGAATGGAATGAATATAGATCAGAAAGGAAGAAATGTAACATGCTAGTCACAGGTAACATAATTGTCTATATGGAAAAATTGAATATAGATCAGAAAGGAAGAAATGTAACATGCTAGTCACAGGTAACATAATTGTCTATATGGAAAAATTTAACAACTCTACAAACCAGCTTCTAGCACTAGCAAGTGAGTTTAGCAAAGTCTCAGGATACAGATCAATAAAAATCTATTGTAATTCTATATATGACCAACTAGGCAACCGGAAGTAAAAAAATATTTTAAAGTACTGCTTACACAAAAATGCATGAAATTCTTAGGTGTAATTCTAACAAAACACGTGTAAGACCTGTATTTGGAAAGCTGCACAATGCGGATGAAAGAAATTGGAGAAGACCTAAATAAGTAGAGATATACCATGTTCGTGGATTAAATAAGCAGTATCGTTTAAAATGCTCATTCTCCCCAATTGATCATAAATTCAATACATCCCTATCAAAATACAAGCAGAATTTTCATAGCTATTTCCAAATACATCTATTACTTATATGGAAAGGCAAAATTAAAAAAAAAAAACTAGACTAGCCAAAACACTTTTGCAAAAGAGAAAAAAAATCAGAGAACTCTAACCACCTATATTAAGGCTACTTTAAAGCTACAACCATTAAGATTGTAGTATTGGTGAAGGATAGATGCATAAATAAATTTTAAAAACCAGAATAAAGAACCCAGAAATAGCCCACACAAACAGGGTCAATTGATTTTTTAACAAAGACACAAAAGCAAACTCAGTAGAGAAAGGATAATGTTTTCAAATGTTTTTTTTGTTGTTGTTGTTGTTGTTTTTAAATATATTTTATTGATTTTTTACAGAGAGGAAGGGAGAGGGATAGAGAGTTAGAAACATTGATGAGAGAGAAACATCAATCAGCTGCCTCCTGCACACCCTCTACTGGGGATGTGCCCGCAACCGAGGTACATGCCCCTGACCGGAATCGAGCCTGGGACCTTTCAGTCCGCAGGCCGACGCTCTATCCACTGAGCCAAACCTGTTAGGGCTCAAATGTTTTTGGAACAAGTGGCTACTGTCCCCCAAAAAAATCTCCAACTATACTTCACACCATACAATAAGTTGCCTAGAAGTGGATTATGGAGTTCATTGCACAACTTACAACTGTAAACTTTGTAGACAAAACACAAATGGGATAATCACTATCATGTGACTCAAACAGTTCTAAGATACAACTCCAAAGGTAGGCTCCACTAAATAAAAACAATACACCATATTCCTCCTACCTTAAAAACATCTGCTCGGCAAACCGTGCTGCGGAGAGAAGGAAAAAGCTTGCCTCAAACGGGGGGTAAATATTTGTGTCACATCAAAAAGCACCTGTACCCAGAACACATACGTTCTCAAAACAACAAGCCAATAACCAAGCCAATAATAAGGGACAAAAGATATCAACAAAGACGATGTAGATGGGAAATAAACCCCTCAAACAATCCTCAGCGTCACTCGTCATTAGGGAAATGCCCATGAAAACCACAATGAGATACCACTATGCACCTTTCCGAATGTCCACGATCATTTTTTTTTTAATCGCGAACCAGTCAGGATGTAAAACAATTGGGACTTTCCTACATTGCTGTTGGGAATGCAAAATTGTACAGTCACATCGGAAAACCAAAAATTATGTAGAAGCAGAGAGAGGAAAATATATTGCCAAGCACGTCATAAAAAAATGAAGTAAATGGTCCATAAACAAGTGGGTGGAAATGCAGGCCCCGTATTATAAAAAATGAAAAGTAAAATATCAGAGAGATACTACTCTTCACAATTCACCACTGACAAGGGTTTAAAAAAAAAAAGAATATTCCATGTTTGTGAGGATTCAGTAGGACATATATTCTCAGAAACTATTGGTGGCAATGTAATTTGCTAAAGCTCTCTAGAACATGATTTGCAAATATTTGTCATGAGCTATAAAAAAAATGTCATCCTCTTTGTAATAGCAATTTTACTTCTATAAATGGATCCCAAGGAAGTAATCAAAAATGAAGACAAAGACATATACAAAGAAGTTCATCATGACATTCGTTTCAATATTGGAGCAACGGAAGCAACCTTAATACACAATTTAGCCATTAAAAATATTTATGAAGCATTTATGATGACATGGGCAAGTATATGTCATGCAAAGATTTAAAAAAGGTTAGAAAACTACATAGTATGATGCTGATAGTGTATACACAAATATATATATACATATATGTATGACTTTAAGAAGGTTAAGATTATTTTATATGGATATATATGTGTGTGTATCTATAAAAAAATACAACTATTACAACTTCCAGACTAGCCCAGCTGGTGTTGCTCAATGGTTGAGCGTTGTCCCACGAACCAAGAGGTCACTGGTTAGATGCCTGGTCAGGGCACATGCCTGGATTTTGGGCTTGATCCCCAGTGTGGGGCATGCAGGAGGCAGCCGATCGATGCTTCTCTCTCATCACTGATGTTTCTCTCTCTCTTTCCCTCTCCCTTCCTCTCTGATATCAATAAAAAATAAGTATTTTTTAAAAGACTACCAAATTAGACTTTGCTATTCTATTTTTAAAATATCGTTTCCTTAAATCTTCTGGCATTTTCACATTTTAAAAAAGTACACTACTTTGATAATCAGCAAAATAATGACATTAGTTTAAAGTAATGTTTTTCTTTATAGGGCATGATAAAATCTGGTTTTTATGTCTGCTTCGGCCGCAGAGCATTCTCATGCCATAATTATGCCCAAAGAGGAAATGTCAAGACTGTCATTTGCTCAGGTTTATATGACACAAGGATCGCCCTCCCTAGACAGTTGTGCAAAGATCGGTTTGTAGAATCTCGGATTTTGATTGACCACATGACATCCATCAATATCACAAGAAGAAGTTGTGTCCCATCCCAACCAGACCCAGAACATTTCACGAACCATTCCAGGTTATGATATGAATTGTCTTAGACCAGTGGTCGGCAAACTGCGGCTCGCGAGCCACCTGCGGCTCTTTGGCCCCTTGAGTGTGGCTCTTCCACAAAATACCACGGCCTGGGCGAGTCTATTTTGAAGAAGTGGCGTTAGAAGAAGTTTAGGTTTAAAAAATTTGGCTCTCCAAAGAAATGTCAATCGTTGTACTGTTGGTATTTGGCTCGGTTGACTAATGAGTTTGCCGACCACTGTCTTAGATGGTATCTTCTAAATGTTTCCATCGCCACATGACTCGTACCTCAGAAGGAACACATCAAAATGGACAGGACCAGGAGTCACTCAATTTCCTGGTACAATGATGTAATCAAGTCAGTTTTTCCAATAATCCTCGATTTCTTGGTGCCTCAAAGAACAAGCTTTTGCACATGTCAAGTCCCCTACATTTTTTAAAATATATATATTTTATTGATTTTTTACAGAGAGGAAGGGAGAGAGAGAGTTAGAAACATCAATGAGAGAGAAACCGATCAGCTGCCTCCTGCACACCCCCTACTGGGGATGTGTCTGCAACCAAGGTACATGCCCTTGACCGGAATCGAACCTGGGACCCTTCAGTCCACAGGCCGACGCTCTATCCACTGACCCAAACCGGTTAGGGCGTCCCCTAAATTTTAACCAATCAGATTCCTGTATAGGAAAGTTTAAAAATGTTGTAAATTAGGAAAATGCAAAATTTAGGGATGTTAAAAAAAAGAGAGAGAGAAACCTTAACTGGGAAAAAGAATAAAAAGAATAAACAAGTGACTGGATAAAAAGAACACAAGCTAAAAATAACATCCCATTCTATGCATTCAGGCACATCCCGCTTGAAGAAATAATGGCGGTTAACTGGTTCCACTACCTACAAAGGTGGTGGGAGTCCACCCAGCACACTTGAACTTGCAGGTGCCACTTAGGTCCTGACAGTATGTGCAATAGATGGAGCTCAGGTGGGCCCTAGCATGGAATGGAGGTACCTGGTCGTATGGCTATTACCCCTCTGCATCATGCAATGTGGGCGCTTACTTAAGTGCAGCTGGGTCCAGGCTGGGGGGGGGGGGGGGGCGCGCATTCCCGCCATGTTCAGGGAGCAGTAACTCCGGGGGGCACCCAACAAACCTCAGCAGCCATGTGGCTTCAACTAGACATCCTTGTGTTGGGCGCCTCCAAGGATTCTGCTTAAACTGAACCAACAGCAAAGATAAAGAAGCTTGATTTTTTTTTAAATACACTTTTATTGATTTCAGAGAGGAAGGGAGAGGGAGAGAGAGCTAGACACATCCATGATGAGAGAGAATCATAGACCAGCTGCCTCCCGCACGCCCCCCTACTGGGGATGTGCCCACAACCAAGGCACATGCCCTTGACCGGAATCGAGCCCGGGACCTTTCAGTCCGCAGGCCGACGCTCTATCCACTGAGCCACACCAGCCAGGGCAAGAAGCTTGAATTTTTAAATTTCAAGGGAAGATTGAATTATCTTTATAGAAACCAGGAAAAAAATAAAAGAGGTCACACCAAGGAGCCTATTCTACGTTTGGTTTCCCACCTGACGGAGCATGATCGCATCCCCTAGCGCCCCCTGCTGTCCCGCGCAATCAAACCCCAGCCGGGCCAGGCGGGATGTGCAGAGGGGCTACTGCAGGGAGCCTGGTTTTTGTTGTGTTTTTTTTAAAGACACGATTCAGAGCTGTGAGAGATTTTACCTAAAAAAAACCACAACCCCACATTTTAAGCTAATGTCTGTTCCGGCTCCTGTGCAGCGAATGTCATGCGCAGGGTCAGGGAGTGGAATAAAAAGGAAAATGACAGGTTTTGAGGAGACACATGGCTGGCATTTAACCACCAAAAGGCACAGAAATGGAGGCATTTTTTTTTTTTAAGAGGCCCAGAGTGCTGAGCGCGAGGAGAGAAGGAAGAGAAAATGTGCGGTGATTTAGGAGGGAAGGGCGAGGGCCTCGGGGAGCTGCGGGGGGGCCTGAGAGAGGAGGGGGGACTCACAGGGAGAGAGAAAGGGGCCCATTTCTTCATGGCTCGGCAAACTTTGTGAAATATCAACTCTCCACATGGAGACCTGAGGATCGGCTCACACCTGTCAGAATGGCTCTCGTCCGTAAAGCAACAGGCGGGAAGCGCCGGTGAGGGTGTGGGGGGAACGGGACCCCCACGTGTTGTTGCTGGGGTGGCAAACTGGGGCAGCCCCTGTGGGAAACAGCATGGAGATGCCTCAAACCATCAAAATAGAACCGTCTTACGACCCGGCGACCCCACTTCCGGCTATTTATCTGAATAAATGCAAATAAAACACGAATTCGAAAAGAGACGTGTGGCCCTGTGCTCACGGCAGCATTATTTCCAGCAGCCAAAACATGGCAGCCACCCAGGTGTCCAACGGCAGACTCCTGGATGAAGACGACATGGGACGTCTATACAAGGGGATGTTACTTGGCTGTGAAAAGCACGGAATCTCGCCATGTGCGGCGACAGGGATGGGCCTAGAGCAGTGGTTCTCAACCTTTCTAATGCCGTGACCCTTTAATACAGTTCCTCATGTTGTGGTGACCCCAACCATACAATTATTTTCGTTGCTACTTCACAACTGTCATTTTGCTACTGTTAATGAATCGTCATGTAAATATCTGTGTTTTCCGATGGTCTTGGGCTCTACAGCAGCGACCCACAGGCTGAGAACCGCTAGCAGGGTCGCCTAAGACCATCGGAAAACACAGATATTTACATGACGATTCATTAACAGTAGCAAAATGACAGTTGTGAAGTAGCAACGAAAATAATTTTCTGATTGGGGGTTACCACAACGTGAGGAACTGTATGAAAGGGTCGCGGCATTAGGAAGGTTGAGAACCACTGGCCTTGAGGGTATTATGTTGAGTGAAATAAGACCGAAAAAGACAGATACCCCAGGATTCCACTTACATGTGGAACCTAAAGAATAGAAGTGAACAAATAGAAGAGAAACAGACGCATAGGAAAGAGAATAAACTGCAGGCTGAGGTGGGGGTGGACAAAACAGATGAGGCCTATGCTAGGGTCCCATAATCCAGTTGAAACTTTACAAACATAAGGGAACAGGCTAAAGCAGTGATGGCGAACCTATGACACGCGTGTCAGCACTGACACGCGTAGCCATTTCTGATGACACGCGGCCGCATGCCGAGGATGAAACATTTGCTGCTCCTGAGGATGAAACATTTGCGACTAGAGTCTTGGAGTTAGTTTTTTCCTCAAAGTGACACACTGCCCGAGTTATGCTCAGTTTTTTAGCGAAGTTTGACACACCAAGCTCAAAAGGTTGCCCATCACTGGGTTAAAGCAACAAGACGACAGTTCTCCAGCTTGCCTGGCTGGCATGGCTCAGTGGTTGATTATCAAGCCAGGAACCAGGAGGCCACCAGTTCGATTCCCAGTCAGGGCACATGCCCGGGTTGGGGGGCTCCATCCCCAGTGGGGGGCGCGTGCAGGAGGCAGCTGATCCATGATTCTCTCTCTCATCATTGATGTTTCTCTCTCTCTATCCCGCTCCCTTCCTCTCTCTCTCAAAAAAAAAAATCATTAAATAAAAGAAACGTTTCTTCAGAGTATGGTTTGCTTGTTTAGTTAGAATCCGTATGAATATCCAGAAGGACCCAAATTAACGTACAAAGGCGAATAGTCCGGGCCTTGCTCAGCACACTACAAGTCGGAGTGGCAATTAGGTAGAAAAAAACGCCAGGAGAGAGCTCATTGCCAGCTCTCAGGAGACACACCTTCTCTGTCACCATCGGATACGTGTCCCTGAGCCCCATGGCCCCTTATCTGTAAAGTACCGACTCGGCAATCTGTGTGGCACATGGCGTGTGGTTATGCATTTGCCTTGGCGGGGCGCTAAGCTCCAAGGATCCTTCCAGCCCCCCAAACAGCCTCGAGTTATTGATGCAAGTGCACCACGCGGCATTCTCTCTGCATCCCTCCGGCTTGATCTTCAAACAGCCTGCGTTGAGAAACCCCTCATCCATCAGTCTGCATAAATATGCCCGCCAGCCGCCTCGGGCGCGCCAGGCCATCTATTTACGTTCATCACTAAATACTGACTGAGGTGCTGAGGACGTGAAGCGAGCGGGTCTCTCTTCCTCTCCACGTAGCCATCCCCCTCCAGCACCCACACGCCCTACGGAGGAGGAAGGGGCTGCCGAGACAGATGCTAAAATTGCACAGTCCTTGCCCTGACCAGTTTGGCTCGGTGGATAGAGCGTCGGCCTGAGGACGGAAGGGTCCCAGGTTCGATTCCGGTCAAGGGCATGTACCTTGGTTGCGGGCACATCCCCAGTAGGGGGTGTGCAGGAGGCAGCTGATCGATGTTTCTCTCTCATCGATGTTTCTAACTTTCTATCCCTCTCCCTTCCTCTCTGTAAAAAAAAAAATAAAATATATTTAAAAAAATAAAATAAAATTGCACAGTCCTCCAACTCACTCTGGGAGCAAGGAGATCGTTCAACGTGAAATGTAATTTGAAAGTGCAACGGGGTTGTTTTCTTTCTTTCTTTTTCCCTCCCCTGGTGGTAGCGTCAGACTCTGTGTGCGGATGACGGACAGGTCGGTAACAGGTGTGGAATGAAACCCAATCTTGAGAGAGCTGGACGGATGTGGCGATGAGGCGGGTCCCGGAAGCCTGTGCCCGCGCCCCAAGCTCATCGCCCAGCAGGTACACTCGGGGGACACTGCTCTGGGCGCCACGCACACCAGTCCAAGTGGAGACACGCCTCGAACACAGGCATAGGAAGCAAACCGCAAAATGCCAAGAACAGCTTGAGCCACATTCCTTCCCTGTTGTCGCTTTACAAAAGGATACGCTTTCTTTTTAGGACACAGGAATACAATGGCTAGTCCTGCTCAAAAGACACCAGCTACGCCCTAGCCGGTCTGGCTCAGCGGATAGAGCGTCGGCCTGCGGACCAAAGGGTCCCGGGTTCGACTCCGGTCAAGGGCACGTACCTCGGTTGCAGGCTTCTCCCCAGCCCGGGCCCTGGTCAGGGTGCGTGCAGGAGGCAACCAATCGATGTGTCTCTCTCACATCGATGTTTCTCTCTGTCTTTCCCTCTCTCTTCCACTCTCCCTAAAAATCAATGGAAAAAATATCCTCGGGTGAGGATTAACCAAAAAACAAACACACAAAAAGATACCAGCTACATGAACTGGATCAGGTGTATTTGTTACCCCTGGAGGGATATAACACGGAGAATCAGCAGGACTGGGTGGGGCTAGAAATGGAACTTTCTGGAAAAGTTTCGTATTAAAGATGGAATCAAATCTCATAAGGCAGACAATCGCTTCAGATTTAAGTCTTTAAGAAGGAAATGGTAGCTGTATGATAAAATATTAGCAAAGCTTAGAAAATAGAGCTGGAGCATCGTAGTCTTTGGCAGGAATGACACAGGACACGTGATGTGTTACAAATGTATCTGGAGACATCAGTAATGACATCCGCCGTGGCGATCATTTAAACATGTGGTCAATATCAAGATGAACCCAGTCAAAAACAGAGCTATCGATCCGCATGCTAAGTAGGTTAAGAGAAAACGATTACCACAAGGTGGAATTTGGAATGCCTCATGATTATTACTCTTGAGGGTATTATAGATGCATTCAACACTCCTAACTAAAACCGGATCACCCATGGGTCCGGCTGCCCGTCCCTGCTTGAGCCAGTGAAAGGTGGAATCCTCTGAGCGTTGATCATATGCCGGCAGCATGGGAGAGCAGCAGGGCATCCACAAACATCTGCTCTGCCCCCGCCATAAGCAGGGCCTGGCACAGAGCAGCTTAACACCATCGTCCACTGCAGTGGTTTTCAAACTTGGGGGGCGTATGCAACCACAGACAGCCAGGCACCCCCCCCCCCCTGCCCCAGAGCTTCCGATTCCATAGCTCTGGGCGGGACCCACGATGTGCATCTCTAACAAGTTCCCAAGCAACACCCAGGCTGCTCTCCGGGGACCACATTTTCAGCATCACTGGTTTCCAGACTTGAGTGACACGTGACCCAAGATGAACTATGGCGGGATAAGGGGAGAGCAAGATGAGAAATGAGCACAGAACGATTTTTAGTTATAAATAATCTACATGTTGAAGTCCAGAAGGAAATGTACCACAGAAGTGGCTTAAGGATTTGGGACAACGGGGGAATTTGGGCGTCTAGTTGCCAAGTCTCACTGACAGCAAAGATCATCCTCCCCCATGAAATCATTTCTTCCTTCCTGGCCCGCAGTTCTAGAAGCCACAGCTCTTCCGAGCTCCTGACCTTTCTCAGCTGCACAAAGAGGCGACTGGCTTTTAGGGATAAACAGGTTGACTGGGACGGAAAGAGGGAGGAGATTGAGAAGCACACGGGGCCGTGATGATAAAGGAGCGAAACGGGCGAGCGTGCTGAAGGCCGGGCAGCCTCACACGTGCAGCGAGGTGGCCGTGTCCATGGAGATGTGTTAGCGTAATTTTTTGTTGTGTTATGCATGCACCACTGTGTTCCCGGAAGGTTCTGGAATATTTTGAAAATGCACCCTGGCTTTATCCACGGCAACATGGGGCATTTGGGGATGCTAGGTTTCCACGGTGAAGGGTGCACAGGACCAGAGTCTGAAGCGCGGCCCGTGACCAGCACTGCAGATGCGAGCCAGGCGGCTGTCTCCACGGGGCCCAGGCTGTGCAGGGCCCGGCAGGCGCTGTCCCAGGGGCCCGAGCACTTCAGTGCGATCTTCCCCTCCGAGTCAGGGCCCTCACAGCCCCCGGCTTCAACCCAGCGATGTCCAATGAAGGCTGCACTTCCAAGGGCAGCCACCCCTTCTCCTGAAGGAAGAGCTGATGCCTCCGAATTGGGGGATCAAGCAAATGCAAATAACACAGAAGGAGATCCGTTCCTACAGCAACATATTGAGCATTTTCGCCGTAAGTCGGAACCCACCTACATAAGCACCTACGTCACTCACATGGAGCACACACACAGCAGTCATGAAGTGACACAGTAAAAAACATTTAAAAGAAAGCTAACAATTCCTGACCTTTCCTTGTGGTAAATCAATAATAAAAAACATAAAGCACCTATGTACATACATTGAAATGATGGAACTTTGTGGGTTTTTTTAATAAATAAATGGGAGATGGCGACGTAACCACGAAACGACGTACGTTGAGTCCGACGTAACCCGCGGACTGCCTATAATCATCATTATTTCAATACCTTATATAGGATATTGGAATCCATCCTAATAAAACAAGCGAGATATTCATTGTAGTTATACTTAGAAAAGGGACAAGATGTCAATTTAATGCCCAGAATTTAGTCAATAGAATATTATGTAGCTATTTAAAATGATGTCGGTGAAGACCAAGTGATAATGAGAGGATTATGGCAGCAAACATTTTCTAGGCTAACTAAAAAAAAAAAAAGAAAAAAGAAAAAGGAAAGGCCCAGCTGGTGTGGCTCAATGGTTGAGCCTCAACCCATGAACCAGGGGGTCACTGGTTTGATTCCCGCTCAGAGCACATGCCCAGGTTGCAGGCTCGATCCCCAGTAGGGGGCATGCAGGGGGCAGCTGATAGTTGATTTTTGCTCATCAATGTTTCTCTCTCTCTTTCTTCCTCTCTAAAATCAATAAAAACGTATTAATATATTTTTTAAAATTAAAAAAGGATAGAGCATTGCATGTAAAACATAATTACTGCTGTATTTTCAATATTCTGTGCTCAAGAAGGACCTAATAGAAAACACTGCAAAATGTAGGCGTTAGCTGTGTTTGCAGCCCTAGCGCTTTTCCAAATGTTGCCCCTTTCCCCCTCATTTTTGTTGAGTAAGTATGCACTAAATTTGTAATGAAAAGGGAACCATTTTAAAAATTATGACTGAAAGTTATTTTAATACCGATAACATTAAGCGTAAAAAGGGAAGATAAAAATTATTACTCTGCAATTACAATTACGCTAACACATCTCCATGCTAAAAGGAGAGCCAGTGCATTAAGTGATTGCGTTTACTGGGACTTGGGGCAGCTGAAGGGGGAGAGGGGGCCTCTCATTGCCAAATTTATTCAGTGTGGTTTTTAATGAAAACAAATGGAAAGTATGAGGGGGAAATGAATGCCACCCCAATGCCTGAGCCTGAGCCCCCCACCCCCGTGGGCAGCGCGGGCAGAGGGTTCACTGCTTCTCCCACTCGGATGGAAGCCGAGCCCACATCCCCAATGCACAGCTTTTGTGTGTGGTCACAACGCCCTTGAACCAAAGTGCTTCCCCCAACTCACAGGCCCGGCGGGCTCCCTGGCAGCCCCACCCCCACAGCCAGTGGCGCCCGTAACTTTGTGCCCAACGGCTGTGTCGCATCCCAAGTTCATGTGACCGTGAGTGAATGTATTTTGGGGGCTCAGATGGGTGCAGGGAGAGAGCAGTGAGCATCACTGTTTTTAACCAGTTCTGCCATCGTAGGGCCCTCGCCCCTCAGCAGGCTCCAAAACGCCACTGCCACACACCCTAGGGTCGACCCATCCCAGCAACGTGGTCAAACCCAAAAGATCCAGGACACAGACTTCAGAGCAGGCCCGGGATGACTAACTACAAAAGCTGGCTGCACACACACACACACACTCCGAGCCCCCCGGCCTCTACAGGTAGAGTCAGGTGATAATGAGAGGATTATGGCATAGAAAAGGAACACCTCTGTCAGGCTGGTGTGGCTCCGTGGTTGAGCATCGACCTACGAATCAGGAGGTCACAGTTCGATTCCCGGTCAGGGCACATGCCCGGGGTTGTGGGCTCCATCCCTGCCAATCAATGATTCTCTCATCATTGATGTTTCTCTCCCTCTCTCTCTCTCTCTGAAATCAATACAAATATATTTTTAAAAAAGGAATACCTCCATACCTGCATCTTTCATGTGCTCCCCAAGTCCCCCTTCGGCCGAGAAGTGAGCAACGTACCTCATGAGTACCTTCCACAAAGAAGCCAAATATTACTTTTCCCAAAGGACCCCGAGTTCCACTCAGCATGTTTCCATGTCTCCACGTTTACTGCACTCCCGTCCCAACGAGCCTGTGGCCGACAGCCGTCACATTCATCTATTTAGACAGACCCAGCGTATCCCCGCTTCTCCCCCAGCCCCCCAGTCCTGATTGATGGCCCTGACATCTGCCCTGTCAATCCTATTCCTGTCTGCATTCCATCTGATGAAAGGAACGTCCCCCATCCGGCGCAGAGATCGGTACTGACAATCAGCGTTGTTATTAGTGCGTCGCAGTCGATTTAAACTGGGCTCGCGAAAGACGCAAAGATTTTTTGAAAGCCCCGATTTCTGGAGAGATTTTTCACTTGAGAGTGCATTGTGTAAAAAATAAAAATAAAAAAATAGGACATTTCCTTTTAGTAGAAACAGTAATGGTTAAGGTCCCAGGGTAGTCAATAAAATCCTACTAACCCTTAATTACACGTAAGAGCACTTTTGCCCAACAGAGCCACGCACTGTTCTCAAACACAGACTGCTCCCCGATCCGTGCCCACCCACCAAATCCTAACTCATTATCAAGACCCAGGACAAGTACCTCTTCCTCCATGAAGCCTTCCTTGCGACCTCAGGCAAAAGCAAGCTCTCTCCTTACGCCCCTGGAGTTCTGTTTCTCTTCATTCCCTATGATGGTTACCTCGTGGTGTGCTATAATACGTACATGTCTCTTCTTCACCCTGTTCAGCTAGCCACTGCTTGCTGGGAGGGAGGGGGTCTTAATTGTTTTGTACCCCTTTCAGTGGCTATCTTTTTTAAGAATCTATTTTTATTGATTTCAGAGAGGAAGGGAGAGGGAGAGAGACATAGAAACATCAATGATGAGAAAGAACCACCGATCGGCTGCCTCCTGCACACCCCATCTACTGGGGATGGAGTCCGCAACCTGGGCATGTGCCCTGACTGGGAATTGAACCATTCATGGGTTGACGCTCAACCACTGAGCCACGCCAGCTGGGCATACAGTGGCTATCTTGATGTCTTTTAAGACTAGCTCTTTCATCAAAAACACATGCCTGATGGTAATCCAAACAGAATAATGAAGAATAAATGGAAGTTTGAGAAAGTTGACTGATAGTGCCTGACCTACAGTCAGGTGCAGGAAAGGCTAAAAGAACTTAAAAGTGCAAAACGACAAAAAGTGATGTTTTTCTTTGCACGGCATTCCATTGTATAATTATGCCATACTTTATTTAACCAACCTCTAATTACTGAGCACTTCCGGTGGTTTTATTAACACAGAATCCTACAATGAGCATAAATGTATTTTCAGTTTTGTGGATGTGGTTACTTTAGGATAAACTACTGTAAGGCAATGTGACCCATAAACATCCATATGTGTCTTTAAGAGTTTATACAAATCAATACTTCCATGTGGAAATTCTTCTAATCTCTCTATATAAAAGCCTAAGTGGAAGAAAAGATGGTGACCGGCAGGAAGGTAGGGAGGGAGAGAGTGTGAGACAGTGAGGAACCCACAGAGGAGAGTGTAGACGTGTGTGGTGTGTGTGTGTATGAGCGAGGGACAGTTAGATTCTGCAGGTCCTCCAAGGGGCTTCCAAACCGGGCAATCTTAGACAGCGGAGCCCCGCGCATGAAGCGAACACTCCTGGGTGGCTGGTGCGGGCACGGAGACCATGCCATCTTGAGAAAGAGCTGCTTGAGACTAGGATCCTGCCCTCAGCAACACACAGTCGCATCTCAGATGCAAACCAGGACCCTGCAGCCACTGGGGACAGAGAACTGCAACCACAGCTTCAGACCAACAGACAACAAGAAGAATCCAGACTTCCCGGCAGCAGATTTCTGTGAGTCAAAGAGCCTATTCGTCTCCCTGCAGGCTCGAGGATAGCACCATAGTAACTGATAGACCCGCACCTCACTCAAGCAGCAACGCCCCTATGGGGAATTTGAACTTGAGAGCACGCACGCAGGCCACAGCTCCCCTACGGGGAATTTGAGCTTGAGAGAGCACGCACGGGCCACAGAGCTGCTATGGGAATTTGAGAGACTGGAATCTGCTCCCTGCAACGCAATCGGGCGACTAAACCCAAAGCCCACGCAGGGCGGCAGAGCCACCTGACTTTGATTCTGGGCAAGCGCACACGGAAGTCAGGTTTCCGCAGCACAGGCACACCACAGAGCTATTGTGCAACCCAGTCCCCCATTGTGACCGGGACCCAAATTCTCCTGGCAAGAGGCAGCACTGAGCACCACCGACTTGACTCTGTTTCTTACCGTGTGCGCCTGGGATCCCTGACTCACAGCGCATTCACACTAAGAGGCAGTGACTCCAATTCTTGGTGCATGCACACATGTGGACCCTGATTCTCAGTGAGAAGCCGCACGAGGCAACAGAGACTCTGATACTCGATTCTTGGTGCAGACACAGGGAAACTCTGACTCCTGGCACGCCCTAGGGGACTCATTTTCGGCACACGCCAACAGCGCGGTGCAGGCGGGGTCCCTGATTCTAGGTGCACACACGAGACCACACTGAACGCTGGGAACACTGACCCTGGGCAAGCCTGGTTCCCACCAACTCACGGCAGCCACACGTCCTAGTGTCGGAGTACTTCAGTGACACTCGGGTGGTGCGAAGTTCCTACGGCACATGGTCCAGGTCCACGCAACTCAAAGCTTGAACCTTCTGGTGATAGTCAGAATGGGGAGACAACACAATCCCCAGAGGAAAGAAAATGAGTCGCCAAGAAAGGAAATTAGTGAAATTGAAACATGCAACATGACCCAAAAAGAATTCAGAGAAATGGTCGTGGAATTTATACATCAGATGGATGAGAAAAATCAACAACCTATGCAAGAATCAGGAAGAAATGAAAAGTGATATAGCTACAATCAAAAACACCATGGAAAGTTTCAACAGTACACTAGAAGAAGCAGAGGACTGAATTAGTGAGTTAGAAGATCAGGTACAGAAACAAGCTCAATCTGAACAGCAATTGGAGAAAAAAAATTAAAAAGCAGGAGGAAAGCCTAAGGGAGCTTTGGGACAATATGAAATGAAGTAACATACGTATAATAGGGCTGCCAGAAGGACAAGAAGAGCAGCAAGGATTAGAAAATCTATTTGAAGAAATAATGACAGAAAACTTCCTGGATATGGGGAAGAAAAAAGTTACACAGAGAGTCCCAAGCAGGATCAACCCCAAAAGACCCACACCAAGACATGTCATAATTTCAATGGCAAATATCAACGACAAAGAGAGAATCTTAAAGGCGGCAAGAGACAGACAGAGAGTTACCTACAAAGGAACATCCATCAGATTATCAAATGATTTCTCAACAGAAACACATCAAGCTAGAAGGGAATGGAAGAAGGTATATAAAGTGTTGCAAAGCAAAGGACTGAATTCAAGAATACTCTATCCAGCAAGACTATCAATCAAAATTGAAGGGGAAATCAGGCGTTTCGCAGACAAAAAAAAAAAAAAATGCTAAGGGAGTTTATCACCACCAAACCAGCAATGCAAGAAATGCTAAAGGGAATACTGTAAAAAGAAGAAATAAACAGGTAAGAAGGAACACAGACACAAAAGTAGATATGACTACAAACAAATACCTTTCAGTAATAACTTTAAATGTAAACGGACAAAATGCTCCAATCAAAAGACATTGAGTGGCTGAATGGATAAAAAAACACAAACCATATATATGCTGTCTACAAGAGACCCACCTCAGGACAAGGAACTCACACAGATTGAAAGTGAAGGGATGGAAAAATATATTTCAGGAAAATGGAAATGAAAAAAAAAAAGCTGGGGTAGCAATACTTATATCTGACAAAACAGACCTCAAAGTAAATGCCATAACAAGAGATAAGGAAGGCCACTTCATAATACTGAAGGGATCAATACAAGAGGATATAACCCTGATAAACATATATGCACCCAACGCAGGAGCACCCAAATACATAACAAAACTCCTGGAAGATATCAAGAGAGAGATCGACAACAATACAATCATAGTAGGGGACTTTAATACACCACTGACATCACCGGATAAATCCTCTAGACAAAAAAATCAGCAAAGACACAGAAATCCTAAATGACTCACTAGATCAGATGGACTTAACTGACATCTTCAGAACACTTCACCCCAAAGCCACGGAATATACGTTCTTCTCAAGTGCACATGGGACATTTTCAAAAATAGACCACATATTGGGTGACAAGCGAAGTCTCCCCAAATTCAAGAAGATTGAAATCATATCTTCTCAGACCACAATGCCATAAAATTAGAAATAAACTACAATAAAAACAATCCAAAAATCTCAAACACTTGGAAGCTGAATAGTATGCTATTAAATAATGACTGGGTTACCAAAGAGATCAAAGAAGAAATTAAAAGCATCCTGGAAACTAATGACAACAAAAACACAACAATCCAAAATCTATGGGACACAATGAAAGCAGTCCTGAGAGGGAAGTTTATAGCTCTACAAGCCTACCTCAAAAAACAAGAAAAAATGATAGTAAATCATCTAACTTTACAACTCAAAGAATTAGAAAGAGAGCAACAAGAAAAGCCCAGAGTGAGCAGATGGAAGGAAATAATAAAGATCAGAGCAGAAATAAATGACATAGAGACCAAAAAAAAAAAAAAAAACAATACAAAAGATCAATGAAACCAAGAGCTGGTTCTTTGAAAGGATAAACAAGATTGATGAACCTCTAGCCAGGCTCACCAAGAAGCAGAGAGGACTCAAATAAACAAAATCAGAAATGAGAGAGGAGAAATAACAACAGACCCACAGAAATACAAAGGATTGTTAAAAAATACTATGAACAACTCTACTCCAACAAACTAGACAACCTAGAGGACATGGACATATTCCTAGAAAAATACAACCTTCCAAAACTCAATCAGGAAGATTCAAAAAATCTCAATAGGCCGATAACTATGGAAGAAATTGAAGCAGTCATCAAAAAGCTCCCAGCATACAAAAGCCCGGGGCCAGATGGCTTCACAGGGGAGTTATACCAAACATTCAAGGAAGAACTGAAACCTATCCTCCTCAGACTATTCCAAAAAATTCAAGAGGAAGGAACACTTCCAAACTCATTCTATGAAGCCAGCATCACCCTAATACCAAAACCAGATAAAGGCAACACAATGAAAGAGAATTATAGGCCAATATCCCTCATGAACATAGATGCCAAAATCCTCAACAAAATTCTAGCAAATCGGAAGGGGGAGTGAGAGAGAGATAGAAACATCAATGATGAGAGAGAATCATGGATCGGCTGCCTCCTAAATGCCCCCTGCTGGGGATCAAGCCCTCAACCCTGGCATGTGCCCTGACCAGGAATTGATCTGTGACTTCCTGGTTCATAGGTCAATGCTCAACCACTGAGCCACATCGGCCAGACTGGGGGGCTGTATTTTACGCACTGTACTAGCTGCCCTGTGCCTGGTCATCTTCTCCACGGGACCCCCTAATGCATCTTTCTACCCTGCCCTGTCCAGGGACTAGTCCAACACAACAGAAACCCACCCACCCACAGTACTGGCAGAATGCAAGGGGACACCACACTTAAGGCTACCTGTGCTCCATCTAGAATTCCCTCCTTCGTTTTCAACTCTTCCATCTCCTTTGAGGCTCCCACCCTATGAAACACTCTGGATCAGTGGTCGCCAACTGGTGGTCCGTGAAGTCCGAAAGGTTGGTGACCACTGCTATAGATGACTCCAGCCATACGATCTCTTGTCTCTGCATTTGAGAGGCACACACAACCCGAGTCCCCCCCCCCTATTTCCCACTCGATACAATCCTATTAGTATCATTTGATACTGTCCTATCATACCTCTTATAATCTGCTCACCCTCCCCCTAAAAAACTCCTCCGTGTGAGAGATGGCGAGTTTTACTTTGGGGATTGTCCCCGCCATGCCTTGCACAGGTTTAAACACAGGTAAACAACCAATAAAAGAATCGCTGGAGTGTTAACAAGTTGAAAACCACAGAGGTTAAAAAAGCTAAACCAAATAAACTCTCCTTGCCAAGGATTTCTAAGGGGGTCCTAATATAAGGTGACAGGAGAAGATGTGACTTTGGGTGGTTGGGCACACGGTGCAATATACAGGTCTTGTAACACAGAAACCCACACCTGAAACCTGTATGTTCATGTGGACCAATGTCACCCCAGTCAATTTAATAAATAAAATAAAAAACAAACAATTCTAAATCACACACTGATGTGAAAATTATATATACACTGAGTGGCCAGATTATTATGATCTCTGAATGCGTAAGAATCTGGCCACTCAGTGTGTGTGTGTGTGTGTATTAGAGACCCGGTGCATGAATTCGTGCATGGGTGGGGTCCGGCCAGCTTGGCCAGGGGGAGGGGACATGGGCGGTTGGCTGGCCTGCCTGCTGGTCGAACTCCTGGTCGAGGGGACAATTTGCATATTAGCCTTTTATTATATAGGATGTACACTGAGTGGCCAGATTATTATGCGTTCAGAGATCATCATACTCTGGCCACTCCGCGTATATATTTTTAAAAGCAAGGCAAACAGCACAGCTACCCAGCCATCTGGAAGTCAGTGGAGGATAACAAATTATTTCAGCCATGGCCTCCAGTTGCAGGGAAAAGGGAAGGAGGGAGGGTGGGCAAGATGCGATTCCAAATTGACCTTTGTACAGCCTTTGAAGGAAGCTGAGGCCAAGCTGCGGATGACAGCAGACAGCAAGTGAGGTGCCGCCTTGTAAAGGGAAAGGTGACAAGGAAAACACACACTGATTATGAGGGAAGGGGGGTTGGAAAGGGCACTGCCTGATGGACGGGGGCTTAAGAGCTTTGTGCCCGGGGCCGTGAGAACTGCATCCTGTTTTGACACCTTCTTAGCCAAAAGATGTAGATAAAGTGGAAGATGGGTGAAGGCGAACAAAGCTATCTGAGTGACTGGGAAAGTCACCAAGCGTACAAGCAGTCATAGAAAAGTCTACTTATCACGTCTCTCACGGCCCACATGGACCACTACCAGTCAGACCACGGTCCGCCCTTTTCTAGAACCACAGACAGGAGTATTTTCAGCACTGACAATGCGCCTCATACTCTATACACTATACACACCATCTGAGCTGCACACAACCTAACCACGGGCAGTGTTGCTCTTATCTATACGTATAAAAGCCTAAGTAACCTTTACGGTGGAATGACCGGGACGACTGGGACAACTGGTCGCTATGCCATGCACTGAGCAGGCAGGCAGGCAAGTGGTTAAGGGCAAGTGGTCCCAGATTGCAAGAGGGATGGCCGACTGCAGGGATCGGGCCTAAACCGGCAGTCAGACATCCCACAAGGGATCCCGGATTGCAAGAGGGTGCAGGCCGGGCTGAGGGACACCCTCCCCCCGCTTGCATGAATTTCAGGTACCGGCCTCTAGTTTTAAATATAAGGATCTGAAGGCTCAGAAGGTTAAAGTTATTTACATATTCATCCATTCACCAAATATGTATTATGGGCTTACTTTGTGCTGCGAGTAGGGTATTAAGTGGGGACCAAGACAGCAAATGCCTGTTCTCAAGGCGCTTACGTTCCAAAGTTCACGATCATATGGCCAGAGAGTCGCTATGGTTAAGATTTGGACCGTGTCTGATTCTAAATCCTTACACATAGCAGCCTCCTTTAAGCTCTGACCGTAACAGAAAGAGCCCACAAATGGTGTTCTTTTTAGACCTGTCTTAACCACATAATAACATGGTTACAAAAACCTTTTGTCTCAACAACACTCATTGAAAAGACCGTTTAAATTATCGCAGGGAATATGAAGTATGTGGACAGATTTGGAGAAAGACTTTTCTTCCCTTTTATTCAAATGACAAAAGCGATGCACAGAAGGCTTCAAGGACTCCGGTAGATTGAGAAGACACGGGGGCTCCCTTTCCATGATAAACACAGATTGTGGGAAAGGGCTATAAAAAAATTATGAAACTGAGCTTTAAAAGAAAAGACAACTTCAGAAATAAAAAGGGACCTCAGCCCAGCAGGTGTGGCTCAGTGGTTGAGCATCAGCCCACGAACCAGGAGGTCAGGGTTCGATTCCCAGTCAGGGCACATGCCCAGTTGCGGGCTCGATCCCCAGTAGGGGGTGTGCAGGAGGCAGCCGATCCATGATTCTCTCTCTCATCATTGATGTTTCTCTCTCTCTATCCCTCTCCCTTCCTCTCTCTGAAAGCAATAAGAACATTTTTTTAAAGGGACCTCAAAGCTAAGGGACTGTGGTAAGGGGTAGTTCATGGCCTATGACCCCCAAGTGTCTGAGCCCAAATATTAAGAAGAAAGTGGGAACTCTTAGTTATCTGCCTAAAATAGTCCTCAAAGTTTGAGCTAGACCAGTGGTCGGCAAACTCATTAGTCAACAGAGCCAGATATCAACAGTACAACGATTGAAATTTCTTTTGAGAGCCAAATTTTTTAAACTTAAACTTCTTCTAACGCCACTTCTTCAAAATAGACTCGCCCAGGCCGTGGTATTTTGTGGAAGAGCCACACTCAAGGGGCCAAAGAGCCGCATGTGGCTCGAGAGCCGCAGTTTACCGACCACTGACTAGACCATTCCTTCCATCCAGCTGTCTCATCTTAGAAGGCCCAGCAAGGCTGAGTGAGTGACCCAACATTACACAGCAAGACCGCAGCAAAGATGAAGCCAGAACAGTGGCATGATGGGTAATTAACCTTAGACCACCCTGCCCGAGTGCCGGGTAGAGGTTCGAGTTTTCAAATATTTGTCCAGCCTGCTTTGAGCTAACTGGCACACACGCATTGTCGAAGCACCTGGATTCTGAGAAGAGGAGCAGGAACTTTACAAGTTCAGGGTCAGAACCCGTGTTCGCCGGCCTCAAGCGCCTGAGATTGCACCTTCCCCTGGAAGCTGACAGCCACGGAGGCCGTCTGAGCTCACGCTGGGAGCCACGGAAGGGTTTCATCCTCAGTTTAAGTCCCAGCGACCGCTCAGCCTGTGTAGAGTGTAACGCAGCCATCCAAGGTTCAACTGCCTCCGGGTTCAGCTTGCAACAAGGCAGGAAGCGAGTTCCTCAGCCCTGAGTCCAAATGGCAGTGAAGGTGCCCAAGTAAGAAACTGACTGTGTTTACATGACCTGCCCGAGGGCTCTCTGGTGGGGACACACCTCCGGGGACCCCAAAGCAAAGCAGAGACCTGCCGCCCGCCCTTCCCCGCCAGTTACATCTTTACCTCCAGGGCAGGAAAGGGAGTGTGGCCAGGACCTCCGTCTGGCCACCTTGTAAGCAGTGATTTTTTTCTTGGCCCCTGAAAGCCTGGGGCAGGAACTGATTTATAGTAGTCTCTCCCTTGCCCGGCCAACGTGCCTCAGTAGTTGAGTGTCGACTTATGAACCAGGAGGTCACAGTTCGATTCCTGGTCAGGGCACATGCCCTGGTTGCAGGCTCGATCCCCAGGAGGGGGCGTGCAGGAGGCAGCCCATCCATGATTCGCTCTCAGCATTGATGTTTCTCTCTCTCTCTCTCTCCCTCTCCCTTCCTCTCTGAAATCAATAAAAAGATATTTTAAAAATAAATAAATAAAAAGTAAAATAGACTCGCTCTTGATGTCTTCAACCCCCCAGTGGGACTAGATCATTTAATGGAACGCGCCCATCAATACGGTAAAACGACAACGCTTTTTACTGAGCACCAGCCTCCCAGAGGCGAGTAGTTCATGTGCAGAAGCCCTCGGTGGGGAAACATTACAGGAAAGAGGAGGGACCAGGAAGACAGAAGCCACAGCACGAAGACCCCACCCCCAGAAAATTACATGCCAAGCGAAATAAACCAGTCGGAGAAAGGTAAGTATCCCATGATCTCACTCATATGTCGAATCTAATGAACAACATAAACTGATGAACAAAAATAGACCCAGAGACATAGAAACATGGAACAGACTGTTAAACCTCAGAGGGAAAGCAGGGGAGGGGGGCGGGGAAGAGATCAACCAATGAACTCCTATGTGTATAAGCATAACCCATAGACACAGGTAATAGAGTGGTGAAGGCTTGGAGGGGGATGGGGAAGGGGGAGAAGGGGACATATGTAATAATTTCAACAACAAAGATTTATTTTTTAAAAATCCATCCTCCTGAATAACTGTATTAGACCCCCACCCCCATGACCGTCTCTTATCCCCACGCAGCCCTGCCCCAGGCCCAGCGAGCCATCACAGGCCAATTCACTAGCTGTTGGGTTAGGCCAGTGGTCGGCAAACCACGGCTCGCGAGCCACATGCGGCTCTTTGGCCCCTTGAGTTTTTAGCAAAGGCCAGCATAGGAGTACCCTAATTAAGTTAATAACAAGGTACCTACCTATATAGTTTAAGTTTAAAAAATTTGGCTCTCAAAAGAAATTTCAATCATTGTACTATTGACATTTGGCTCTGTTGACTAATGAGTTTGCCGACCACGGGTTACGGCGACTTGTACAGGACACAGAGTCAACACTCAGTGGCCTGCTGCCGACTGACAGACGTGAGATAATAATGCATCGGGCGCCTCTGGAATTGAGAAAGAACTTGAGACCTACCTGAGAAGCAGAATTCCCCTCTGCACCTGGCCACGTCTCCTGATGGGGGGCGAGTCCACGCAGGCCTCCTTCTCCGATCCATCCGCAAGGTGTGTTCCCCAGTGCTCCTCCCCGGAGCAGTTTTTCACCTGGACTGGGTATTCTGAGCCTCGTGACCATCCTACCATCCCCTGAACCCACCGGCTGCATCGGCTGGGCGAGCAAGGGAGTCAGGAGGCTCTCACTCCTGCATCCCTGTGCTGGTTTAGTGGGGAATCCAATCATAGGATGACCTGTATTTTATTTTTGTTTATATCACTTTATTTCCCCACTAGAGGCCCGATGCACGAAAATTTGTGCAAAAATAGGCCTTCCTTCCCCCGGCTGCCGGCACCGGCTTCCCTCCGGCCCCAGCTTCATCTGGAAGGACGTCTGGTCTAATTAGCATATTGCCCTTTTATTATTATAGTTAATGAAATATTGCTTCACTGTGAAGTATTTGGAGAATACAGACAAGTAGAAAAATCCTTCTGCACATCAGTCGTAACTGGAATTAAAAGAATTATTGCCCAACCCTCCCCTTTTCATTTCTTTCTTTCTTTCTTTTTTTTACTACATACACATTCACACATGTCTAAAAAACTGAGAGGTAGCATTTACCAGATGCTATGGTGTGTCCAGTACTTCGGTAAGAGCACAAGTACATTACTTCATTTAATCCTCGCCACAATTCTAGATGGTAAATACTACTTATTATGTCTGGGTGTGATTATACCTATATGCAATTTTGTTGGCTCAATTTTGTGGCTTTTTAAAATTTTTTTAACATTAAAACATAAGCATTTTTCACTTTACTAAAATTTTTATGGTTATCATTTTTAACGATTTCTATTTTTACTTTAAAATGTCTTTATTAAGAATTTAATGATCAGACCATCAAACCTCAGAGGGAAGGTAGGGCAAAGTGGGGGTAAGGGGGAGAGATCAACCAAAGGACTTGTATGCATGCATATAAGCCCAACCAATGGACACAGACAACAGGGGGGTGAGGGCATGAGTGGGGTGGGGGCACAGGGGGGAGTAATGGGGGAATAAGGACACATATGTAACACCTTAATCAATAAAGAAATTTAAAAAAATTTAAGTTGGTTCTACTGTTATAAATAACGTTGTAATGAGCATCTTTATGCCTAAATGCTTTCTATATTTAACATTATTTCTTTAAGAAAGTAGACAAATAGGCCTAAGTATTTTAAAAAGCCCTCTTCAGTTCTGTGCAGAACTATTCCTTGTGATTCAGAGAAGTTGTGTGTAATTTAAAGAGCTGGTGTGTGATGTCAGGATGATCAACCACTGAGAAGCCAGAGGCTGAAAGATGCTCTCGGAAGTGATGTTAAGGTACCAGAAACAGGACTTACCTCCAGCAGGGCAGTAACCATAGCCTGTGATGGGGGACCCGTCCATCTTTCCCTCTTTTCTTGCTTCAGTCCTGACTTTGCAATTTTCTTAGTTTTCTCTTCTTCCCGTGCCAACATTTTGGTAACCAATTTTTCCTTATTAAATCCCCTGGGTTAAAATAAAATAAAAATAAAGAATATCATACCCATTGTGTTCTAAAGTTCCTAGTTATGGTATCCCAAGTAGAATAGCACTTAAGGCCATTTTAGAACGCTTAATAACATTTCAGCCCGAATTTTCAACACACAGCGAAAAACGCTACTTAAGATTAACTATTAAAAATCTGGTCAAAGTGTGTTCATGTAGTGCCAGCTGTTTGTGGGTTGTCTGGCAAAGAGCATCTAAAATTCATCCATATTCATTTTAATATTTCACTGGGTTTCATTCCATCCCTTCACAGGGAGAATGGATAGATGAGTGTGCTATCCATCTTGTGTAATTTCCCACTGAATATTATACAATATCAACTTAAAGAGCCTTCTTTATCCTTCTACTCAGGTTTTACCCAGAAATGGTTTATAAATGAACATCCCGCAGCCACTGGGGAGCACCCCCGCCCCCCAAGCTGTCCCAACATCCAGAAAACAGAATGTTCTTGCAGATCTTATTTTCAGGGGCTGCCATCAAAGTGTGGTCTCTCTTGCCCAGCCAGTGTGGCTCAGTGGTTGAGCACCGACCTATGAACCAGGAGGTCACAGCTCAATTCCAGGTCAGGGCACATGCCCGGGTTGCAGGCTCCATCCCTGTGTGGGGCATGCAGGAGGCAGCCGATCCATGATTCTCTCTCATCACTGATGTTTCTCTCTCTCTCTCTCTCTCTCTCTCTCTCTCTTTCTCTCTCTCTCCCTTCCTCTCTTGAAATCAATAAAAAAATATATTAAAAAACAAAACAAAAGAAAGTGTGGTTTCTCTCTATTAAGGCCCAGATCGCAAATAGAGGAGGTTGTGTGGTGGTGTCACGGGTGTTTGAGACTGGCTGGCTGACCCTTCGCTCATACTAAAGCAGATGCCCATCAGCTCTCTGCTGACTTGGGGCCGGTGACAGATTTCAAGAAGAAAACGTTGCCCAGGGACAGACGCCTCCTGGCTGAGCAGCGGGAACCTGGCTCTGGGGCCTGTTAACTGGCCAGGCCTCCATGCAGGTGGAGTAGCGCCGGGGAGGTATTTTTAGAAGCCTAATCCAGCTGGGGGGAGTGGAGGGGATTAGAGCTTTGTGCTGGGTTCAGCGGCAGACAAGCCGTTTAAACTCCTGGAATCATCTGGTGTCCTCAGCTCCCGGAGAGGACCCCACATCGATAGCTGGGCGCTCCCTCACCCCCGGAGGGTCTATCACAGCCTCGCATGCTACTCCTGCTTCTCCACAGCCTCTCGGCTGCCATCCCCATGTCAGAGTGTGGAGACCCTGAGCCTCAAGCTGGGCTCTTAAGCTGCCACTGGGGCAAGCAAGCCAGACAGACGAGGACTGAGGACCGAGATGAACTTTGCAACTCCAAAAGAACAGTGACACCCGGCCGGTGTGGGTCAGTGGTTGAGCATCAACCCATGAACCGGGAGGTCACGGTTCCATTCCCCATCAGGGCACATGTCCGGGTTGCAGGCTTGATCCCAGGTGCGGGGCGTGCAGGAGGCAGCTGATCCATGATTCTCTCTCATCATTGATGTTTGTTTCTCCTCTCCCTCCCTCCCTCTCCCCCTCTCTCTTTCCCTCTCCCTCTCCCTCTCTCCCTCTCTCCCCCAATTTCCTCTCTGAAATCAATAAAAAAAATTTTTTTTTTTTAAGAAAGAACAGTGACTCCCCGAACTGAGCTCCTTGGGTTTGTCACAGAGACCCACCCCAGGTGACAATTCTTAGCAAGTTAAAGCCGGGAGAGACCTCACAAACAACGTGGGTCAGAAATTATTCACTGCGGCCCTTCTCAGGCTGAGTGCTCCCAACCGCTCCCCTCCCAGACATGGAGCTGGAAGAACATTTGAACATGTTGCCAAAATGCAAAAGCCAGGCGATTTCGCACAGAGGCCTGGACTCCTGGCTCCCCTCGCAAAGTCAGGGCACCCCCAGGCTCCACTCCTGCGCGGCACCCGAGCCACCCTCCTTCGGGGGATGCCCAGTCTCCGCTGTGCCACAGTCTCCCCATTTCCTCTTGGGTCACCTGCTTCCTCTCCAGCAAGACCCATGTCTCCTAGGGCCCCCTTTGCAGCAACAGGACCTCCGGAGAGGACTCCACTTACCCAGTGTCTAATGACCTGTTAAATCCTTGCTCCCCCGGTCACGGCCACGAGCAGACTGCTGCCCTCCACCACAGACCACACCCAAGTTCTCCCAGCGGCTTTTATAACTTTTATAAGCTGCACGTTTTCCTCGGTTCCTTTGGGAGCCCAGCTGTTCTCGATCGTCATTTCTGGATCGGCGTTCCTCCTGTTAGCACAGCGACTAGGGTGCAGGTGGGAGAGTAGAGGCGCCCAGCTCAGTTCCTCTAATGCTCGAAAGCATTTGTGGCCTCTCTACCCTGGGCTGACATTGAAGTGGGGTGGCCTGCCCCGACCCCAGGCAGCTAAATCCTCGTCTGGGGTCAGCATTTATTTTAGGTTTTAGGCTTCCCCGGTGAGTACCACTGAGCCCTCTTAGGTGATGTCTATGAGTTTGAAGGTTCTGGAAAGTTCCCTCCTCCGGAAAAACGAGGCCGGATGAGAGGAGCAGTTTTCAATTTGGGGTGCGCTGTCCCCTGGGCATCCTCAACGAAAATAGGAAACCATCGAGTGGCTTTCAATACTGGGCCACATCGGGTGGAAATAGCACCCTTCACCCGTGTTCATGAAGGGTTACGTTTTTTTGCTTTTGCCTGGGATTACATTTGTTCGGTGTGGTGGTTCTAGTTTCCAAATATGGGGTTTACGGGAAGAAGGGAAAATGTTATCGCAAGAGGTTGGGGGTGACAGAAGTCAGTCGAAAATAGAAAGAAGGAGGAAAGAAGGAAAAGAGAGAGAGCGTGCGCCCTGGCCAGGTGGCTCAGTCAGATGGCACCGCGGAAAACTCTATAACTCTGGCCCTGGCTGGTGTGGCTCAGTGGATAGAGCGTCGGCCTGGGGACTGAAGGGTCCTGGGTTCAATTCTGGTCGAGGGCACATGCCCAGGTTGCGAGCTCCATCACCAGTAGGGGCCGTGCAGGAGGCAGCTGGTCAATGATTCTCTCTCATCACTGATGTTTCTATCTCTCTCTTGCACCCTCTCCCTTCCTCTCTGAAATCAATAAAATATATTTTTTAAAATAACAAAAAAAAAACCTCTATAACTCTGGTTGGGGGTTCCATTCCCAATCAGGATACATACCTGGTTTCTGGTTTAATCCCTGGTCAGGGTGCATACGGGAAGGCAACTGACCGATGTTTCTTATATTGATGTTTCTCTCTCTCTTCCCCCCCCCCTTCTCTCTCTGTCTCCCTCCCTCCCTCTTTCTTCCCCCTCTCTAAAATAAAAAAAATTTTAAATATCATTGGGTGAGAATTTTTAAAAAGAGAGAAAGTTGGGCTGTCAGAGTGATTTCAACAGTTTTTTCCACTCCGGCGTTCTGCGGTTTGATGCTAACACCTGGGAAGAGAAAAACGACTTTGGAGAAAGTGTCTAGAGCGAACACCCCGTCCCTAAAAGAAATCTACTCCAGCGTGATCCTTTTCAAAGGGGCCTTCCAGCCTAGCCCCTCTCTGTGGGGACTGATCTGATGCCTGGAGGCCAGCACCCCTGAAAAGAGTGGGTCCTTAACTCAGGGGCCTGCGCCCAGGGGGCCTGGGTTACCTTAATGAGCCCAGCAGCTTGACAGCCGGACCCGGGCGCGCCGACAGGGACAAGGGCAGTGCTGTCAGGACACGCGTCGCTGGGCAGGGATGGGAAATAAAACATTTGGCGACATGACAGATCCGTGCTCCCTGGCAATCTGTCTCTTTCTTATCTCCTTCAAGTCTTCCTCCTGCTCTCATCTCACCCAGCTGTTCAAGATTCCGGCCAACATGACTGCCTCCCCAGGACACATCGTCGTCGCCTGAAACCGGGCGGGAAGCAGAGTCTGTGTTCGTCAGCCCGGTTCTGCTCATCACTGCGTCTCCTGGGGAAAATCCCCCCCCTCCCCGCACCGCTCCCACCGAGTTCCCCTCTCGTGTCTGTGCAGGCAGATCCGGTGACCATTGCTAGGCAACGCGTCATCATAAATATTTCATGGGTGAAAGAAAGTCTGTCTCGGAGAAGCCTTCCTTTGTTCTACTACTTCAGCCCTCTTTCAGAAAAACAATAGAAAAAAAAATAATAGAAACCCGCTCCCTGTATGTTCCCCGACATCCGTGGTGAGCAGCTGGTGACAGAGGAAAAGTGGAAAACTTAAAATCCAGGCAATGCCAGTAAGTCAATTAGAAAATATAATGGGGAGGGGGGGGGCATCTCATTCATAACGGCATTTCCCTCTCATTTATTTCAGGGTCTGCAAACCAAGGAAAGGGCTGGCAGATTTCACTCCTGGAGGGAACCCTGTCCCTGGCTTGGAGGTGACTGAGCCCTTGTGTGTGGAGGAGACAGGAAGCTCTGTGGTATCTCCTTCTTATAAGGGTACTGACCCCATCATGGGACTCCCCCTTCAAGACCTCATCTACACCTAAGCACCTCCCAAAGACCCTGCTTTCCAGCACCACCATATTTGGGGTGCTAGGGCTTCAACATAGGAATTTTTTATGGGGGGGGGGGGTGGGGGGAGAGAGCACAAGCATTCAGTTTAACAACTATCAACCAAAAATTTCAAATGATGCTCAGCGACGTTTTGCAGTGATACGTTGGTACTTTTTTTTAAATCTATATATATAAAAGCCTAAGCGACTGGCCAACCAGCTGGTAGCTATGACATGCACTGGCCACCAGGGGGCAGACACTTCAACACAGGAGCTGCTGAGCAACAGCAACTTTGCAGAGTGCCCTCTTGCAATTCAGGGCCCCTCGGGGGATGTCGGAGAGCTGGTTGGGGCCCAGGGACCCCACCTGCCGGAGGGACTTCACTCATTCTGCAGACACCCTTCAAGTGTCAGCGATGCCCCAGGTGCGGCTGGCTGGGGAGGGACCGTGGGAGGTTGGCTCCAGGTCGTGTCTGGCCCGACTCGCCCAGTCCCGCCCCACCAGCTACCTTCTAATTAATTTCCTTTCAATGTGCATGAATCCATGCACCGGGCCTCTAGTAAAAGAGTATTTAAAAATATGTACAAGGTGATAAGAGTAGTTACCTGTAGTGGTTATTTTATGATATTTTCCTTTTTTTTTTTTTCATTTGGACTTCCTAAATTTCCTTCACTGAAAGTAGATTAACTGTGCCATTTTTCAAGTGGAAAGAAAAAATTAAGTATTCAATAGATTAAAGACAGAAGACATGCAAGACAGCTCATTAAAAGAAGGATTTCCATTTCTATTTCATAATCAATAGCCTCTTGACTTTCCTCGAGTTTTATAACTGGCGGCAATATTCTTGTTTGTCCTCCTGTTTATAGCCATTTTTACAACTATTGATCCATTCGAAGAGAGGCCTGGCTCTAGAATATGCAGATAAACATGTTTTTTCTTCACATTAATGGTGTATCGCCCAACGGCAAGTGCCAGAGGCCGGTACCCAATAACAGCTTGCTTTTGTTGTACAAGAACACTGAGGATGCCATTGCCATGATACTACTGATGCTGCTGTTACAAAACACACAGCAGAAGACAGCCCTGCTGAGGAAATGAATGCTTTCCATCACCTTCCCTTCACCCACGGATGTGCAGGTCATAATCTCAACAAGAGGCATTTAAAGTCCTTATAAAAACCCCTGGGTACGTTGGCCGGTGAGGGAAGCCCTTGGTTGGGAGAGCACATTTCCATCCATGATTCAGGGAACCGATAACCTCCCCCACTCCCTGAAGGGTATGAATAAGGGATCTGCTACCAACCGGACAGCCTGGATCAGTGGTTATCCACTGGAGATGATTTGGGCCCCCGGGGGACAACTGGCAACGTCTAGAGACATTGTGATGGTCATATCTGAGGTGGGAATGTGTGGCCTCTAGTGGGTAGAGGCAATGAATGCTGCTCAATATTCCATAGCACACAGGACAGCCCTCCACAGCAAAGACTTTACCAGCCCACAATGTCAGTAGACTCCAGCTTGAGAAGAAACCTTGGCCTAGAGCAAGCATGTCAAACTCACGGCCCGCGGGCCGCATGCGGCCCACAACGAATATTTTTGCGGCCCAGCCAACATAACGGTATGTAAGAAAGTTTTAATAAAAATTTTGCAACTTAATGTTTACAATATCCTGTTATACATAATTATTAATAACGAACTATAATGTTCGCTAATGACTGATTACTATCATCATGTTGCATTCATTTCTCTTACGCGCAGGCGTACCATTTCTCTCCACTAATACCAGCAGCAAATATTTTAGCAGCCAATGGCCACGTCATTCGTTTTATACTGACTTGTTTGGTGTGCGCAACAGGAAATATTTCTCTTTTGGAGAACAATAAAAATAGCTTTATTTGCATTACGCTTATTAATTTGTGCAGTGATTCAGTGTCTGGTAAGTGAAAGTTCAAGAAAAAATATTAATTTTTATTAAAATGTTCTCTTTTATGTTACCGATGACTCATGTATCTCAGCCCTTTGTATTCAGCACGTCTCTATCGAAATAATCCCACGTTTCTATGAAAATGGAAGCTTTTGTGTTTTTGCGGCCCACATGAACTTAAACCTCGTTTATTGGGCCCGTGGTAGCCTGTGAGTTTGACATGCTTGGCTTAGAGTGTCAGAGACATACAACACGGGTGGTGACAAGGACCTGAAACAGGTAGTAGCACAGGTCTCTCATAAGCTAAAAAAGATAAAATGTGAGCACACAGACTGTGAGCGGAGCCTTGAAAAATGCTTGTGCATTTGGGTTCATTTTCTTTCTTTAAAATACACTGAGTGTCCAGATTATTATGATCTCTTAAAGCATTATAATCTGGCCATTCAGTATGTGTGTGTGTGTGTGTGTGTGTGTGTGTGTGTGTGTGTGTGTGTATTAGAGGCCCTGTGCATGAATTCGTGCATGGGTGGGTCCGGCCAGCCTGGCCAGGGGGTGGAGACATGGGCGGTTGGCTGGCCTGCCTGCTGTTCAAACTCCTGGTCGAGGGGACAATTTGCATATTAGCCTTTTATTATATAGGATATACACTGAGTGGCCAGATTATTATGCGTTCAGAGATCATCATCATCTGGCCACTCAGTGTATATTGTGAATATCACGACCTAGTGAAGGAAAAGGATCCACAGCATCAAGGATACCATGGGACATGTCATCACAGAAGTTTCTATGGGGTGAGGGAGAGTAGGCCAGGCAGAGAGAACGTGAGGGACAGATTCACGGGGCTGGGCCGGGGAGGGCTGCCAGGGTGCAGACCATGAGAGGAGAGAAAAAGCTTGCGATGAGGCTCACAAAGGCAATGGGGGTCTGACCTGGAGAGCTATGTCCGTGAGAGGGGAGGTTGCGACTTTATCCCGCAGCCAAAGGGAGGCCAGAGGATTGCTCGCGGGACAAGGACCACAGCAGCCATATCCTAGGCCTCTGAGATACAACTTCAAGAAAACTTCCCCACGGGACACACGTCATGGCAGTGTTCCCAGCTGGGGAAGTCAGTTCTCCCTCGTGGATGGAGACTGACGATGGGTCTCAGCAATGGTTTGGTGTCCACGTAGCCCCCGCAGCAATGCCCCAATGCACGTCGGAATACAAATGCCCGCCTGGTTTGGTGCCCCGTGAAGGCTCCTGCTAGAAAGAGCGCTTCGGAGAGGAAACGCATCGAGGGGACTGCAGAAGGGCAGGCACCCAGCAGAGGCAACGGGAACGTGCCAGGAGACGTGGGGCGGGAGCTAGGGAAGACGGGCAGGAAATTACAGAGAGACGCTCCAAACGGTGGCTTTCCATCGGTGCCTAAGAACAAGGAGGTGGAGTGAAAATCAATAACGCGTTTCCTGATGGTGTGGGGCTGACTCACAGAACTATCAGAGTCCAAGAAGAAACCAGCGTATTCCAGAACCGCAGAGGAACCTCTGCCGGCGAATACACCGACAGGGGGCCCAGCGGCCAGCGACCAGGTAGGTTAAAACAACTGCGTGATGCCCTGACCAGTTTGGCTCAGTGGATAGAGGGTTGGCCTGTGGACTGAAGGGTCCCAGGTTTGATTCCAGTCAAAGGCATGTACCTTGGTTGCGAGCATATTCCCCGTAGGGGGTGTGCAGGAGTCAGCTGATCGATGTTTCTCTCCCATCGATGTTCCTAACTCTCTATCCCTCTCCCTTCCTCTCTGTAAAAAATCAATAAAATATATTTAAAAAACACACACACAAAAAAAAAACAACAACTGCGTGACATCTCTCATTCGTCCCTAAGCTGAGGTGGCTCTAGAACCCTGTAGCTGATGGACACCAAGAGCAGAAATGATAAAGGAACAGATTGGTAGGTGTGACCACTTAAAATGTAACGCTCCCGCGTATCCAAAAATCTACAGGAACAAAACTAAAAGGCAAACACAGAGAAGACTTTGGATGCACAAAGCTGCCTTTTATCATTTTACTTATTCTCGTGAAAAAACTGGCAACAACCTAATCATCCAACAATTGCCTTTTTAAAAAAAGGGAGTTCTGAGGACCCGTGAATGTGAAAGCGCTCACAGATGCATCCAGCTAAGTAATCAAAACAGACTGTGGCATTTTGAAAATATAGGATGATTTTGTCTATGTAGTAAGAAAACACTATGCATAAGAAAATCTAAAAAAATATTTTTTAAAGGTTTGTTACTTCTTCTTTCCTTGGTTAATATGTCATCAGCCCCAAGCTGAATCCAGTGTGGAAATGGTCTGGTTCTGCCGGCCAGTGTGGCTCAGTGGCTGAGCGTCGACCTAGGAACCAGGAGGTCACAGTTCGATTCCCAGTCAGGGCACATGCCCGGGTTGTGGGCTCCATCCCCAGGAGGGGGCGAGCAGGAGGCAGCCGATCCATGATTCCCTCTCATCATGGATGTTTCTCTCTCTCTCCCTTCCTCTCTGAAATCAATAAGAAAAGAAAAGAGAAACAGTCTTGTTCTTAGGTCATTTTATCCCTGGACCACACATGGCCCAGCCACCTCGGAGCAGTTCTGTGCCAAAGCCACTCGCACCCCGTCTAGCGCTGGTGTGTTGGGAGCCTCTATTCCAGAAACGCTAGGGGTTGTCCTATTCTGACAAGTGCCATCCGGGGCTGAGTGGCAGCGTCTGTGCCATCGAACGTCAGCCCAAATGCACGCCAGCCCCGAAGGTGTACATGCTGCAGGCGCCCTGAGCTGGCTCCCAGGTCACGAGAGGTGGCTGCCCCGCCAGCTCAGCAGACGAGGGGGGTTCATTCACAGGAAGCGGGAGGGCTGTCCCCCTGGGCCGCTCATGACGAATACGGTTCTGGGGCCGAGAGAGGAGTTAGGTTTGCGGTTAACCTTTCGAAGCAGGAAAAAAAAATAGACGGGAACTGAGGTTGAGGTCTCCCGTTAGTGGTTTTTTAAATATCTGTCAGATTGAATTAAATCTTCGCAAATGCCTGGAAAGGGCTCTGTGTGGCTGTCCTCCGCGGCAGGAGGGACCGGATCCAAGAGGCAGCCCGGGCTTTGGGGGCGCGCCAGCTTCTGTCCTTTCCCAGGGAAGACAGCAGGGGGCAGTCCAGGGCACGCGGCATCCTGTGGGCCCAGAAGGCCGGGAGAGGCAGGGCTGGCATCGGGTCCTGAGGCTCGGCCGGGGCAGGAACCCTTCCAGCCAGTCCCACGCCACGTCCATCTGTCCTGGGCTGGCCTGGACTCAGTCTGCAGTGTGCCCTGCGTTCGTGTCCCCTCGTTCCCCACAGCACCCGAGGCACTAACCAGGGCTTAGGTCCCATCCTCTCCTTCAAGAGGCATCCATGGAAGGAGAAGCCTCATTATATATCAAGTAATAGAGGTAAGCCCTGGCCGGGGTGCTCAGTGGTTAGAGCTTTGCTCGCAGACCAAAGGGTCCCGGGTTCGATTCCTGGGTAAAGGGCATGTACCTCGGTTGCAGGTTCGATCCCCGGCCCTGGTCAGGGAACATGCTGGAGGCAACCAATCGATGTGTCTCTCTCACATTGATGTTCCTCTCTCTCTATCTCTCTCTTTCCTCCTCCTCCTCCCTCCTCCCCTCCCTTCCTACTTTCTCTAAAAATCAGTGGGAAACGTATTTTTCGGTGAGTTAGAAAAGTAATAATAAAGTAGGTAAAATGATCATGGGAAAACACTTATTCGTGAGACAGACACTTGACATAGTTACAAAATACAAGTCAAAAATGAAGTGCAAAGCAGCGAGTGGTACTCCATCCCGTTGTTCACCTGACACTCCTGTCCCCCCACCCCCATCCGAGCTTGCTTGCATGGGCCTCCCACACCCCCGTGCCCCTCTTCCCTTCAGAGCCCGGGGGGCAGAGAGCAGGAGCAGAGCTCTCTGGCTGGGTGGGGGAGGTCTAAGCGGGCCTGTCCATCGCCACCACGGACGCCGGCTTGGAGTGAACCCGAAAAGGGCTGTGATGGTGCTCGAAGCCTCTCCGCTCGCTGCGTGGATGAGCTGCCCTGCAGCTGGCTCCGTGAAGGGGCCACTTCACGGCCATTGGACGTGAGCCTGGAGCAGACCGTGTCCTAGAAAAGCTCTGTGACGCGTGAGGCCGTGTACAGCTCTCCTAGCGGGTGGCTGGGGCTGGGTACCAACCACAATGTCCTAGGGCATTGGTCGGCAAACTCATGAGTCCACAGAGCCAAATATCAACCGTACAACGATGGACATTTCTTTTGGAGAGCCACATTTTCTAAACTTAAACTTCTTCTAACGCCACTTCTTCAAAGTAGACTCGCCCAGACCGTGGTATTTTGTGGAAGAGCCACACTCAAGGGGCCGAAGAGCCGCATGTGGCTCGCGAGCCGCGGTTTGCCGACCACGGGCCTAACCAAATGGAGGGTTATTTTCCCCTAACGTGGAGGCCAGGGAGGTGGGCCAGAAGGAGTGCAGCAGCCTCAGGTAGAGTTTCCCCTTTGTTCTTTCTTCAAAGAACTTTCCACTCTATAAAGGGGGAGGCCAGCAGTTGTCTGCTTTTTGTTTTCCACTCTGAGATATTTGTGGGGGGTCAGGGAGCTGTTGGGGGGTGTCCCCTCGGTGCCCAGCGCTGACGGGGATGGGTGATGCGCAGGCCACATCGCTCATCCCCTGCTCACCGCTCTGTTTCCTTAGGCAGCGGCATCCTATCTAATAAAAGAGTAATATGCAAATCGACCGTCACTCCAACACACAAGATGGCTGCCCCCATGTGGTCAAAGATGGCTGCCCCATGTGGACACAAGATGGCCGCCACAAGATGGCCAGCAGGGGAGGGCAGTTGGGAGGGACCAGGCCTGCAAGGGAGGGCAGTTGTGGGCAATTAAGCCTGCAGGGGAGGGCAGTTAGGGGGATCAGGCTGGCAGAGGAGGGAAGTTGGAGGCGACTGGGCCTGTAGGGAAGGGCAGTTGGGGGGGACCCAGGCCTGCAGGGGAGAGCAGGTGTGGGGGACCAGGCCTGCAGGGAAGGGCAGTTGTGGGGGACCAGGCCTTCAGGGGAGGGCAGTTAGGGGCAATCAGGCTGGCAGGGGAGCAGTTAGGGGGTGATCAGGCTGTCAGGGGAGTGGTTAGGGGGTGATCAGGCTGGCAGGCAGAAGTGGTTAGGGGCAATCAGGAAGGCAGGCGGGCGAGCGGTTGCGAGCCAGCAGTCCTGGATTGTGAGAGGGATGTCTGACTGCCCGTTTAGGCCCGTTCCCGGTGGGCAGTCGGACATCCCTTGAGGGGTCCCATATTGGAGAGGGTGCATGCTGGGCTGAGGGACACCCCCCCCCTCCCCACCCCCCTTGTGCATCGAGCCTCTAGTTTTTCATAAAAACTCAATTCTGTTTCTACCATCACCCTCCACCTCCCACCCACACCAGCTGCTTTTTACCAACAACAATTTCAAAAATTGATCTTTGAAATGACTCCTCGCTTAAACCCACTTCGGTTTGAAAGGGTAAGAAAATGTCTCTGACTCACTTAGACGAAAAGAAGGCGCCCATTAAACCGTGCTGGAGACGAGCAAAGTCCATTGCCTAGAAATTGCCCATTAGCCCCACTGCAGGCACGTGCACCGGCCAGCCTGAATCTCAGATTTCATCTTGGTGTGTCCCTCCTCCCCAAACTAATCTTTGTTCTTAAATATACTTTTTATTCATTTCAGAGAGGAAGGGAGAGGGAGAGAGAGAGAGAAACATCAATGATGAGAGGGAATCATTGATTGCCTGCACGCCCTTCGCTGGGGATCAAGTCCACAACCCAGGCATGTGCCCTTGACCGGAACCAAACCTGGGACCCTTCAGTCCGCAGGCCGACGCTCTATCCACTGAGCAAAACCAGCTAGGGCCCCAAACTAATCTTCAGTGGCTCTCCATTACGTAAAATCTCAAATCTCAAACAGTAATCTAACTTGCTGTGGAAAGACATGTGACCTTTAAGGGTTAAAAAGATAGAGAGAAAAGAGAGCATGTAGAATACGAGTTTGCAGAAACCAGGCATCAGTCAAGTGAGCTGGATAGATTTGTGAGCAAGGAGGATATTTCCTAAGCCCAGCTAGACTATCATCCAGCAGAGATGGGGGCACTCGCTCAAATCTTGGGGTGCAGCAGACTCCCCAAACCTGCTTTCCATTTTTATTTGGGCCCCAGACTTGTGGTTGTGGCCTCAGAAGTCCTGGCATTTCTGTGTAGCTGCTCTCCTGTCCAGTGTCTCTGTCCCTCAAACCTACTCAGATTGGTCTCCAAAGAGCCCAGCCCGGGGCATCTGGTCGACCTCGCGTCCCTCTGCAAGGCTTCCTTCACTCCTGAGATCTGTGTGGTGTGGTTTCTAGGCCTCAGACAGTCTTTTCTGCTTCATGGAATGTTCAGTCGGTATATTTGGTCTGTCTGAACCACTGACTGATTGGCTGCCGAACTAGCCTCTTACAAAGCTAGACTTTTTTAACCTGTTGATTTTACGCGGCCCCCTCCCTCCTCGCCATTGCTTCAGACCCCATGGAGAGTCACTCCTGATTTCAAAGCCTAGATTTCACGGAGGTTCACTTAGCAAATTCCTGTGTTGCGTGCAAGAGACATTTCTGGCCCTAACCAGTTTGGCTCAGTGGATAGAGCGTTGGCCTGTGGACTCAAGGGTCCCAGGTTCGATTCCGGTCAAGGGCATGTACCTTGGTTGTGGGCACATCCCCAGTAGGGGGTGTGCAGGAGGCAGCTGATGGATGTTTCTCTCTTATCGATTTTTCTAACTCTCTCTCCCTTCTTCTCTGTAAAAAATCAATAAAATATATTTAAGAAGAGAGAGAGAGAGACAATTCTGACTCACAAATGTGGGGCAAAGCAGGGGATAAAAATAATTTTTAAAAAAGGCCTATCCTTTGCTCACACTGTGGTCAAGTCATTCTTGGAAGGTTCATCATTTAAGTGGAGGAAGGGATGGAATATTCCAGAGGCCTCTCAATTGCACTCTTATAGACTGTGGCGTTTTAAACATTAATACTCTATAATAAAAGAAACTAGGAGAAATTTAGATTAGTCAAAGGCTGGAGCTAGAAGAGGGGACACATTATGGAGATTGATGACTTGGGTTAGATAATCACAGAGAGCTATGCATTTATTCAAGAAAGTGATTTTTAAATCTGGCCCTTAAACCCTAGGGTCCTAAGGGGATGTTTAGGTCTGCATGGATTCCAGACAAGTGTGATTCAGAAATTCCATAAATTTAACTGTCACTCAAAAGGGCTACATAAAACTTGCATATTAAAAAGTTATGTTTCTAAAACTTTACTATTATGGGAAGCCACTGGGAGTTTATTTTTTATTTATTTTTTTATCTATTGTTAATCCTCACACAAAGATATTTTTCCATTGATTTTTAGGGAGAGTATAAGAGAGAGGGAAGGACAGAGAGAAACATCGATGTGAGAGAAACGCATCAATTGTTTGGCTCCTGCACGAGTCCCAACCAGGGCCCAAGCCAGGGAGGAGCCTGCAACCTAGGTCTGTGCCCTTGACCTGAATCCAACTTGGGACCCTTTGATCCGCAAGCTGATGCTCTATCCACTAAGCCAAACTCACTAGGGCCTAACTCACCAGCTTTATAAGTATCACACATGTGAGTGTATAAAACAAATTCACCTGTGTTTTACACACACACACACACACAATATGCAGGATGTCAAAATACAGTTGGCCCCTGGATTCCTTCTAAATAAGGAACTGTCTTTATTTCCTTTTTTCTCACAAGCACTGCCCCATCCTATATAATAAAAGGGTAATATGCAAATGGACCGAATGGCAGAACAACCAAACAACCAATCAAAGTGTAATATGCTAATGATATGCTAAGGCTGCTCAACAGCTCACTATGATGTGCACTGACCACCAAGGGCCAGACAGTCAACTGGTTGACCAGTCGCTATGATGTGCACTGACCACAGGGGGCAGATGCTCCAACCAGTAGGTTAGCTTGCTGCTGGGGTCCAGCCGATCAGGACTGAGCGAGATGGGCCGGACACGCCCTGGAGCCCTCCCTCGGCCCCTCCCCGGCCTGATCCCTCAGGCCACTCCCCTTGGGAGGGCACCAGACACATGGCTCATGGCTGGCAAGCACTGCTGCAGCAGTGTGAGCCTCTCCTGATCGGGACTGATTGGGCACGAGCCCATGGCAGGCACAGTGAGACCAGGATGAGGAGCTACAGGCGGCATTAGACTGCAGATTTTGGCCCGATCCCTGCAGGCCACTCAGAGGGACCCAACCCATGCACGAATTCATGCACTAGTCCTCTAGTCTTGCTTATATTTATTTGTTTTATGGACTAGTTCCTTTTCTCCCCAGAGCTCATTCGTCAGGTAGCTGCCATTTGTCCCTGAAGATTTACTCCCCCAAACACACTTCTTCCCTCGTCTTTCTGTCCAAGAGCAGCCCTGGGTGCATGGCACCAATGGCCTCCCTTGCCCTTCAGTTTTCTGTTGGATAGGTCAATGGCAGCTCTACCTGGGGACCAGACAGGGAGGGGAGGGAGGTCAGGGTCACGTGTCCCTGATTCTCTCCCTCTGAGTCACCTAGGCCTCGCTGGGTCACTCGGCAGCAGGCGGCCACTGCTGGTCTCCTAGAAACCCTGTCCTCACAAGACTCCCTTAAGCCCTAGTGACCATTCTCCCCTTCAGGCTGGCTGAAGCCACAGGTCACCTTCCACTAACTCTGGGTTCTGCCCTACTCGGATGGTGCCCCCACACCCTCCCACACCTCTGTAAACAGGCCTCTCTGGAATTCTCTTAATTTGGGCTAAGAGAATCTGGAATTCTCTTAACACGCCACCTGCTTCCTGCTGGAACCCTGACTGTCCCCCGACGCCTGGTCCCCTCCCCACAAGGGAAACCATCCCTATGCATCCATACGCTTCTGTTTGCGTGTGTCCTTGCAAAGACGGTGTTGTTTCCACGCATGGATTTGAACTTTCTCCTAAACGTAATTGAGTTATAGCTTTCATTCTGCTTCTTTCCTCTCTCACTAATTGCAATGTTTTTTAACGTTCATCCGTGTTGCTATGGCTACGGCTAACCTGGTGCCTCTATCTGCTGCTCCCTACTCGGCTGTGTGTGCCCTCCACCTCCCCTTATACAACCTCCACATGATGGATACCCAGGGGGTGGGTCTCTGGCTTCCCGGCACAACCAGTGCAGCAATGAGGAGTCCTGTCTATGCCCCTTGGGGAGCTGGGTAAGGATTTCTCAGGGCTAAATCGAGCGGAGCAGAATTGCAGAGTCGTTCGATGTACACTGAGTGGCCAGATTATGATGAACTCTGAATGCATAATAATCTGACCACTCAGTGTATATCCTATATAATAAAAGGCTAATATGCAAATTGTCCCCTTGACCAGGAGTTTGATCAGCAGGCAGGCCGGCCAACCGCCCATGTCCCCTCCCCCTGGTCAGGCTGGCCGGACCCCACCCATGCACAAATTCATGCACCGGGCCTCTAATATATATATGTATATATATACTGAGTGGCCAGATTATTATGCATTCAGAGATCATAATAATCTGTCCACTCAGTGTATATCTACTCAATTCGACTCAGAAGAGAAGCATGGAACATCGGCTGTGCCCTCCAGAACATCCACACCATCTGCCCTCCTGGCGGCAGGGCCCAGGGGTGTCTGTCCCCCAATCCCCACCCTCACTTGGCGTTCTCCAGCTTTCTCATTCTGCCAGTGCGCTCGGTAGAAAGTGATGTTTTGCTTTGTCCTTTGTCTCTCTTGGATTGTTCCTAAGTTTAAGCATCTCCTCAGAAGCACTGGTTTCCTCTCCCAAAAATTAGCTGTTCACATGCTTTGACTATTTTTCTATCGGGATTCCTATTTTAAAATTTTTATTTTTATTTTTTATGCACAAGTTTGCATCCAAACAGGTTGCAGGACACCCACTAGTCAGAAGCAGGGCTAGGGTTTCAGGCTGGGAAACTCCACAAGGACTGGTACATCTGCCTACAAAAGAGCACCTATCCCACAGGGGTGCCCTCCCTAACTTCCTAGGACCCCAGGCTGATTAGCATGTGAACAGGGTCCTAATTAGAGAAGAGCCCCAAAGAGAAGGGAGAGCAAGTCTCTCCCAAGGTCCCGGGCCTGCTCCCCACCCCTCTCCCACCCGTTTGTCTCCAGTGATTAGCACATGAATGAGACACTGATTACCAAGCCAAGCTATTGTGCGGCCTTTCAATGGCGTGGCTCCCCGTGGGGACCTATTAGTAATTAAGCCTTGAATAAATGTTTGGCAAATGGGGTCTCCCCTGATGAATAGAAAAGGCTTGGGGAGTTGAGAAACCCTCAATGCTGGGACCTTCCAGGCCTATACTGGGGGCCTTCACCGCCACATAATTGTATGTTTGTCTACTTCAAGGCTGCCCGGGCCCCCGTTGGCAGATAACAACCCTTTACAAAGGCAGGTCTGCTCGCTGAGTTGTGTCCTTTCCTGAAAGAAGGGGGCATATTTTCTGCATCGTTTGTCTTGGATGGTGCCAGGCCAGAGCTCCCACAGGGGCGTTCCCACCTCAGGGGAGCGCATCTCTTTCCAGGGCGCCCTGGAGTCATGTCCAAGCTTCGCACAGGGTGTGGTCTGGCCAGCGATTCTCTCTCGGGGTGATTCATCTCAGCCCCCAAGCAGGGTTCTCAGCCTTGTCAACTATTGACATTCGGGCCAGAAAGTTCCTCACTGTGGGGAGCAGGGGGGGCGGGGGGGGTTGTCCCGTGCATTGGTGACTGTGAAACAGCATCCATGACGCCCACCCACTAGATGCCAATAATGCAGAGAGCAACAGAAATGTCACTGGTTGGACATCACTAAATGACACTGCAGTTGAGAATTATGCTTCTATTGGAAACGGTTTCCAAGTGATTGCAACAAGTGATTGAACATGCTTGGGGAAAAATATCTGCAGATCAACACATTTTAAAGTGATGAAAGGGAAGTTTGTTTATGAAACAAACTTATCCATTTTTTAAAGATATATTTTTTTATTGATTTCAGAGAGTAAGAGAGAGAGAGAAAAACATCAATGATGAGAGAGAATCTTGGGTAGGCTGCCTCCTGCATGCCCCACACTGGGTGGGGATCGAGCCCACAACCCCAGGCATGTGCACTGACCGAGAATCGAACCGTGAGCCACCCCACTGGACTGTCCTTATCCGTTTATATCAACTGTTCTTGGACTCAGCCGCCCTCCCCCTCCCCCACCAGGTGCTGTTCTAGGTGCTGAAGAGTCAGCAGCAAACAAGATGTAGGAGGTCCCTGCTCCCATGCAGCTGGCCTTCCAAGTGAGAGGGTCAGACTGACAGTAAACACGTCAACCAATGAAGGGAAGTGCTTCAGGTTTAGGTAAGTGCCATGTGGTCGATTGGATCAAGGATAACTTGCATAAGTGGGTTACTATTTTAGATAGGAGATTAGGGAGGGCCAGGGAGATGGGATGGGCCAGCCACAGGATGACCGGGCAAGAGCTTTCCAGGCAGAGCGAACAGGAGGGCAAAATAGAGGGGAGGGGTGTGTGAGCAGGTTCAAGGACGAGAGGAGGCCGATGTGGCGAAGGACTAAGGTGCAATGTGGGATGAGAAGGAGTTTGGAGAGAACGTTGGGAGACACATTACAGCCTGGATTGCGTTTTAAATGCCATTACCCATCACAGCCACCACCATCACGCCTTCTAGGAGTCCAAGTCCAACCACTCCTTGGTCCCATGAGGGCCTCCAATCTCCTGAGCCTACCACTCACTACTCCTCAAGTTCATTTTTTTTTTCAAATAGATTTTTATTGATTTCAGAGAGGAAGGGGGAGAGAGAGAGAGATAGAAACATCAATGATGAGAAAGATTCATGGATCAGCTGCCTCCTACACACCGCCTACTGGGGATGGAGCCCACAACCCGGGCATGTACCCTGACCGGGAATGGAACCGTGACCTCCTGGTTCATAGGTCGACGCTCAACCACTGAGCCACGCCGGCTGGGCCTCCTTTAAGTTCTTACTCTCCTTCTCTCTAAGCTTAGATCCGTGTCCCATCACTAGTAACGCTTTCTTTTATGCATCCTCAGCCCCGTTCCCCTCTTCCCGCCTTTGCACTCGCTGAACAAAACTCCATCCCTGCTGACACGCTCCATGTCTGCCTCGGAGGAGCTGGATGTAGCTGGAGAGGAATGCACAGGCCATCTTTTTTGACTTAAAAGTTACGCTCACAACCTCAAGGGAGCCTTAGCCCTGCCGGCAACTCTAGTCTCTGAGTCAATTTGTCACAGCTTCTCTTACCGCCTGCAACCACCCAGACCTTCTCCCTCTGCCTCACTTTGAGCTAATGGCCTTACTTTTTATAGCTATCCAAGAGGGCACCCCTTTCTTCCCATCATTAAATCTACTGCCCACCTGCATCCGTGTCCTTCTCCTCGCCAGTCACACAGGCATTTGTTTCTGAGCTTATTATTTGTTTCCCTGGGGGGAAGAAACCTTGCTTTCATCATTGCTGCATCCAGGTGTACAGGGACCGTGCCGTGCACTTAACAAGTGCTCATTAAAATGTGTCCGTGGATTCCTAATTTGGTTTTTTAAGCGGGAGAATGACGAGATATACTTTCTGTTTTCATTTAAAAGTTTGCTCTGGCTGCTCTAAATTGGTTTGTAGAACAACTGGTGTAAAAGCGGAGTGAGGTGAGAGGTAATTGCATGGGTCCAGGCCTGCATTGAGGGCATAGTATCGGTATGGAGAGACGTGAATAACGTTGAGATGTATGCCAGAAATAGAACTAATTTACTGACGAACAGGTGTGGGGAGTATGGGAAAGAGTCAAGGAAGGACCTTGAGTCTTGGCTTGAACAATTGGGAGGAGGATGGTGCCATATACTGAAATGGACAAAACCGGAAAAGAGCTCATTGGAGGAGGGAGGGGAGTGAGAACTTGGTTTGGGTCGTGTGAGCATGTTAAATTTGGGATGGCCTTTCGAGACGATCAGTTGGAGGAGTGATGTATGCTGTTAAATGTCAGGCTGCTGCTTGGGAAAGTTTGGAGGACTCTCTCTCCTGCCATGTGGCTACATGTCCATTACAGGTCATCCGGGGATTCTGCTCATCATAGTCACTCAGGCGTCGAGACTAATAGAGGCTTCACCCAACATGTGCCCCCACTGTTGTGGAATCAATGGAAAGAGAGCCTTACACACCGCACACTTCCATTGTCTAATGCATGTTGTAAAATGGTACCAAGAATTTGTCCATGGATTTTTATCTGTTGGCTGATTAAAAACCAACAGATGCATGGTTAATTTTGTGTGTCAACTAACCACTGAGTGCCCAGACATCTGGCCAAACGTTATTTTAGGCGCGTCTGTCAGGGTGCTTCTAGATGAGACTGACATTTGAATCAGTGGACCGAGTAAAGCAGGTTGCTCTCCTCAATATGGGTGGGCCGCATGCAATCAGTTGAAGACTAACAGAACAAAAAGAGGCCCTAGCCCAGTGGTCGGCAAACTGTGGCTCGCGAGCCACCTGCGGCTCTTTGGCCCCTTGAGTGTGGCTCTTCCACAAAATACCACGGCCTGGGCGAATCTATTTTGAAGAAGTGGCGTTAGAAGAAGTTTAAGTTTAAAAAATCTGGCTCTCAAAAGAAATTTCAATCATTGTAGTGTTGATATTTGGCTCTGTGGACTAATGAGTTTGCCAACCACTGCCCTAGCCAGATTGGCTCAGTAGATAGAATCGACCCTCAGACTGAAGGGTTCCAGGTTCGATTCTGGTGAAGGGTACATGCCCAGGTTGTGGGCTTGATCCCCATTCGGGGGCGTGCAGGAGGTAGCCCATCAATGATGTTTCTCTCTCATCAATGTTTCTCTCTCCCTACCTCTCGCTCTAAAAAAAAAATCAATAAAAACGTATTAATGTGCCCTGACTGGGAATCGAACCAGTTACTTCTTGGTTTCTGAGTCCATCGGCAGAGCGGCCTCACATTCGGTGTGTTTTGTACAATTGTTTCAGTGAGCTCTGGGCTCTGCTGTCCAGAGACAGGCCATCATCAGAGGAGGACCATTATCTCAGGTCAAAACTCACATCTCAGAAAATGCGGCGTTATCTCTTGGAGGCAGGAGGTAAGACACATTTTGTCCTCATTCCAGGGACAGGAAAATGTCCCTTCAGAGAAGATGCTGCCAGCAGCCAAGGGCTGACCCTTGTTGATTGTGGGGATGGGAGTGAAGACAGGGCTGGCCATTTGAGCAGTAAAGTGTAGCTATTTCCATGGACGGCCATGGAGAATGGTAAATCAGACAGAAGCCAAATGCTTTCTGATGCCCGGCCAAATTATACTTCCAATGTAATCAAGTTCAAATCTTGGCATCTGAAAGTCTAGGGCACACCCCACACTCAGTTACACGCAGCATGTGATCACATGGGGTGTGGGAGACACGGTGCTTTTAAGTCACTGTCACTGAGATCACGCCTTGAACCATGCGTCCAGCTCTGATTGACGCCACCCTTTCAGAGGGAGGGGACCAAGCCAGGAAACAAGCCAGGCCCATCTGTAGCCCTGGCCTTGGGATGGAGTCACAGGGGCTCGATTTGGGGCAACTAGAGTTTATCTGAAATGGCCAGAATCGAAAAGATTTAGACTACATGCAAAATGCACATAGTTAAGTGAATAAGACGTAAAACAAACCAGGCCTTAGAGAACAGGTTGGACATCTATATATATAAAAGCCTAAGCGACCGTTCGATGGGTTGACCAGTTGCTATGACACGCACTGACCATCAGGGGGCAGACGCTCAATGCAGGAGCTGCCCCCTGGTGGTCAGTGCACTTCCACAGCGGGAGCGCTGCTCAGCTGACCGACGGGCACAGCGTGGAGACTGCCGCGGAGCAGCAACAGCGAGCCTACCGAGCAACAGTGCAGGCGCAGTGGGACCAGGATGAGCAGGAGCAGCAGGCAGGAGCGGCAGGCGGTGTTGGACTGCCAGTTTCGGCCCAATCCCCGCAGGCCAGACCGAGGGACCTTGCCGCCGGTGAATGAATCCATGCACCGGGTCTCTAGTATATAAATGAAGAGACACTTGAAAGGCATTTTAAGTTAGAAATTGCTTTCAGTGGTTATAACAGAAACCTAGTTTTTATGGCTTGTACGCACAGGGAGTTCCTCTTGTCTGTAAAGCTCAGAGGTCACATTCCAGGGCTGCCGTGGGACCCTGGTTTTTTCTATTTTTCTGCTTGGCTGTGTGTAGCCTCCCTGTCAGGATCACCCCAAAGGTCCAAGAAGGCTTCGAGAGCTCCAGTCATTGTATCCACAGTCCAGGCAATAGTCAGGTGGAAGAGGAAAAAGTGGGAGATAAAAAAGGGGCTCACCCCAGCTTTGAGTAAGTCCCTCCCTCCCTCCCTCTTAACATCTACTTAAAACCATTAGCTAGAGCTTAATTCTGCAACCACACCTAAGTTGCACAGGAAATGTGGCCAGCTAGGCGCAATGGTGTCGCCATAAACCACATCTATTGGTGATGAAGAAGGGGAGGATGAAATATGGGGAGAAAACCAGATACTGCCGTTGCCAGTGGGAACAAGAGTAGATATCAAAAGGATAAACAGCCCCAGACCGAAACCAGGGAGAGGATAGAAGAGAACTAAGAGGTTTAGGATAGGCCAGAGGTTTTCAAACTTGAGCAAGAATCAGAAGTACTTGTTCCAACACAGACTGCTGGACCCCACTCCCAGGGTTTCTGATTCAGTAGGGCTGGAGGGGAGCCCTAAAAGTTTTAATGTCTAACAAGTTTCCTGATGATATTGATGCTGCTGGTCTGGGGACCACACTTGGAGAACCACTTTTGCATGAAGCCAGGACTTTATCCTCTAAGCATCACGGGCCCCCTTTGAGCTTTGCAGTTGGGAAGAAAACGATGCACCAATGGATGTGTGAAGGCTTATCTGCCAGCGGTCTATAGCAGCAATTTTCAACCTTTTTCATCTGAACTCTGCGGCACACCCGAAAATATATATTTTGCCGATCTGACAAAAAAAATTGGTATGATTTTGATTCATTCACACCGGACAGCTATTGTTGTGTTGGCTGTTGTCATTTTTTGTTTGACAATGTAAGGGGAAGGGGTCGATGCCCTAACTAAGTAGTCAGATATTGCATGTTTTAAACATTCTCACGGCACAGTGGTTGAGGGTGACTGGTCTGCAGGATGAGCTGAAGATGAAGGCAGAGGCCAAGACAGTAGGCAGACAGAAATGGGACCAGTACTTGAGTCATGTTCAGCTACACTTAACTGCATTCTTTATATCAGTCCCATGAAAGTGCAGACCTCCAAGCCCCAACTTTGTCAGCTGTAAGCAAGCCAATCAATGTAGCTGCCTTATGCCCAGGAGACCTCTGGTATTGAAGGTGTATTAGCACTGATTGTTTATAATGATAGATAGATAGATAGATAGATAGATAGATAGATAGATAGATAGATAGATAGAAGAAAGAAAGAAAGAAAGAAAGAAAGAAAGAAAGAAAGAAAGAAAGAAAGAAAGAGAAAGAAAGAAAGATAGATAGATAGATGTAGGGTGTGTGTGTCCCTGTCTCCCTACCCACCTGCAGCCCAAATAAGTTTATATTGAAAAATAAGCAGCTGAGTGAATAAGACGGAAAGGGTGGTGTCAGTCAAATCAGGTCATGGTCATGGTTAGAGAAATGAGATGGCAGGAGGCACTAGGTCAGTGGACCTGTTCATTCCAGCACCGCCTCTCCCTGCTTCCTGTTCGTTTTGCTCTAACCTGAGTCTGGACCGCCTTCGGGTGTGAGGATAAGCCTGAGATACACAGGGAGGAAGGATCACTATGGAGAACGGCAACCAACCCCAGCTTAACCCCGGGTCCCGCTGCGAAGCAGGATGGTGGCCCGACTCCGGGAGACTTTTGTCCATCAGTAAAGGCACCCTCTGGGCACAGCGTGACAACCAGAATGGCTAGATTTCAGCCCCCATTTGGCCGCTTGGCCAAGGGCCCTGCTGCAGGACACAGCCTGCAGGATGGCAAGAGGTGGTCGCATCGTGAGACGGGACTTACCCTCAGGAGCCCGGGGGTGTCCTCTGTCTGGTGGGAGGATGGGCAAAGGCCCAGAGTTGTTGGGCTGATGAAGCGAGATAAACCATACAAAGTGCCTGGCGTGGGGTGGGCGCCACGCATCACAGGTCTCCTTCCTGATCTCCTTTTGAAAAAAGAGCCAGTGAGGCTGCTGGATGGGTGAAGCCTCCCGGGCTGCCAGGGAGTCATCTGTTTCTCCTCATCTTGGCACCGTCGTCCCCGCTCGGCGTTGGCGGCGACGTGCCCGCTGCCTCTCTGCCAGCATCTCATTGTCTGGCGCGAGGAAAAGGTGCCCAGCTCCCGCTGCAATGTGGGGCGAAGCAGACAGAGGCCAGCTGAGCGCCCGCGGTCAGCACATTAGCTCCCTGAATGCCGCCAGCCTCGGGGTCCCAGAGCCCCTGATTGCAGGTCTGAAATCCCAGTGACTTCTCTCCCTCTCCATTTATTTCCTGAGCTCCAGCGCCGCCAAGATAATGCCCTGCCAGGTGCAGGGATGACTCTAAACCACTTTGCCCGCCCACCCAACCCCATCGGGGCCTGGGCAGCCTGCTCAGGTGCAGGAGAGGCAGGAGGGGCAGAGGCATCTTTGCAGCAGCCCTGGAGGTGTGAGGGACGTGGAGAGCTTTCAGCGCTGATGACTCTGTTCCTAAAGGGGCCAGCCAGCACGCTGAAGCGCCAAATCCCAATTAAACCGCGGAAGAAGTGGGAGCAGCCGGAGGATGAATGGGGAGGGAAGGAGGGAGGGAGGGAAGCGGCTGTGGCTGAGTCTCCCTGGGCCACTTTACCCCCTTCGATGCGGCTGAGTAAGGCTTGCTGGGTGGGGACTTCACTGTGCTCAGTCCTCGCATGAGGGTAACAAATGCTGAGCAGCAATTATGCGCAGGGCACAGGCAATCAGAGATGCATGAGACCCGGTGAGCCAGCTCGCATGTTAGCCGGGAGCCAGACCATGGCCATGCAACATGGCACATGCTCCACCAGAGATCACACGGGGGGTTGTGGATGCACAAGGCGGGGCACGTCTGACTCGGGCTCATGGCCGTGGGAAGGAGAGGGACATTGGAGCTGCTTACTGGGGATGGGCAGCAACTGACCAGGCAGAGAAGATGGGAATAGCATTCCTGGGAGAGGAGTAGCAATGGGCAGGCACAGAGTCCTGAACCATGGTGTGGGTGCAGGAACGCCTAGGGCAGTGGTCGACAAACTCATTAGTGAACAGAGCAGCAAACCGCGGCTCACGAACCGCATGTGGCTCGCGAGCTGCAGTTTGCCGACCACTGGCCTAGGGCAATGAGGCCAGGGACATTGAGTAAAGAGACTGAGAAGGTCTTGTGTGCTGACATTTTTGGGGAGTGGGGCCAGGTGGGGGCTCAGGAGGGAGAAGCCTTGCAGACCAGCAAGCAAAGAGGAAAACCATTGCCCTGTTCTCTCTCTCTTTCACACACACACAAACACAAACACACACACCTTTTCCACCCCCATTTTGTGTGGCTAGGGAAGGGCATGCTGGTTGATGATGAAGCTCTAGGCACTGGGTTCTTTATATATGTGTGTATATTGGAGCCCTGGTGCACAAATTCGTGCACAGGTGGGGTCCAGCCGGCCTGCCCCGATCGGGGCCAATTGCGCTGGGGGGAGGGGCCGCAGGCAGTTGGCTGGCTGGCCCCGCCCCCTGGTCAAACTCCAGGTGGAACTCCCATTCTAGGGGACAATTTGCATATTAGCCTTTTATTATATAGGATTGATTTCAGAGAGGAAGGGAGAGAGAGATAGAAATATCAGTGATGAGAGAGAATCATAGATAGGTTGCTTCCTACACATCCCCCACTGGGGATGGAGCCTGCAACCCGGGCATGTACCTGTCTGGGAATCGAACTGTGACCTCCAGGTTCATAGGTCGATGCTCAACCACTGAGCCACACCAGCCAGGCTAGGCACTGGGTTGTTGATCAGCCATCTAGGCTAGCAAGAGGCAAGAAGGTGAATCCTAAACTCTGAGATGAAGGAATACTTTGTCATCTTCCCGGTGTCTGAACCACTGGGGAAGGGGGCTGGAGAATATTCTCCCAGGTTGCCCCAGAACAGTCATGGATTGCTAAAAGATTTAAAACTGAATCGTTCAAATATTTCCGTTCCAGTTGGGCCGTAGCTCCTGTCTTCTAGCCCCCAAGTGCCGTCCTCCGATGCCTCATTCTGATTGGTTGGTACCCAAGCCACACTCACTGATAGATCTATTTAATGTTACCCCTAGACGAGGAAAAAACGGATCCTCACAGCACTAGGACTGCACAATACGTATAAATGCTACCTGGAGTTATTGATGGCTCCGTAAAATAGTAGTCATTTTCTGTAACATTAGCGAGATGACTTGGGTGAACGCACGGCGCATTATGCCTCACACATAGCAGGTGTTCGGGAAACATTAGCCGAACTATCATCGAAGCGATGCTGCTAAAAGTGTCCCTCGGGGGCCAGTTTGGACGACAACAATTCCCCGAGTTGACAGGACTGACATGTATTCTTTTAGGAGGCGACCGTGGAGCGGTATTCATTTGAGTCCCTGAGGTAGAGATAGGCATCGGAGATGCTGGGATCGGAGCATCTGGGCAGGTTAGCAAGGCAACGGCGGGACCTGAATGGGCACTGGCTGAGAGGCGAAAGCCAAGCGAAACGCAAAACACATCTGCGCCAACCAGGGAAGCCCACTGGACTCACCACTAGGTCCTCCCCACTGGACAGATGTGATGCTTAAATTTAGTGGGGGCTTTACCCCCTTTGAATCCTCAAACCACGACAGGAAGAGTGGCAACACTTCCATATGGACGTTTGGAAAATGGAGTTCAGAGAGGGCTGGGAACTTATCTAAGGTCACACAGCTATCAAGACATGGAGTTGAGCTAAAACCGGTTTGGCTCAGTGGATAGAGTGTTGGCCTGTGGACTGAAGGGTCCCAGGTTCGATTCCCGTCAAGGGCATGTACCTTGGTTGTGGGCACATCCCCAGTGGGGGGTGTGTGCAGGAGGCAGCTGATCGATGTTTCTCTCTCATTGATGTTTCTAACTCTCTATTCCTCTCCCTTCCTCTCTGTAAAAAATCAATAATATATATATATTTTTAAAAAGACATGGAGTCAAGCCTGGCCAGCGTGGCTCAGTGGTTGAGCATCGACCTATGAACCAGGAGGTCACCTTATGATTCCCAGTCAGGGCACATGCCTGGGTTGCAGGCTCCATCCCCAGTAGGGGGGCATGTAGGAGGCAGCTGATCCATGTTTCTCTCTCATCACTGATGTTTCTCTCTCTCCCCCTCTCCCTTCCTCTCTGAAATCAATACAAATATATATTCTTTAAAAAGACATGGAGTCGAGAATCCCATCCATTCTGACTGGCTCTAAGGCAGTTAGTCCATCCCCGCCACGGTGCGCCCTGCTATGCTGCTGTGCTTGTTTTAACGGAACTTTCACAAGAAAACCACAGAAGCAATGGTTCAAATATTCACATATTTCCCATCTGATGTACTTGCTAGAACCCACCCACAATCCAGAGAGGCCGGCAAGGTCTGTGATGATGGGAAGAGAGCGATGTGTGCAAGCACATCATGCCTAACACATAGTGGGTGCTTCACCAAACGCTAGCTGAACGATCCTCTGAGTTATGGCACTAAAAGTGTCCCTTGAGGGAAAGTTTGGAGCCCAACAATGCCCCGAGTTGACGCACACACCTCCAACTGCCAAAGGTCACGAGAAAAGAAGGCACCGGTTGACAAGACGGGTGACAATCGAAGTCTTCTCGAGTGATGGCAGTGTGGGTGGAGGATGGGGAGTGGCCAGGAGACACTTTTCCAGTCCCTGGATGAGCGGCCTTGGACTTGGTGTGAAGGTCCTGGGTGAGGCGGGTGGCTGCACAGGGGCAGCGGGAACCTACATCCCTGGGCTGTGCCCGTGTACAACTTGCATCGACACAGAGGGGGTGGGCTGGGTGCAGATACAGCTTGGAGCCTGTCTATCCGCTCACACGGCGTCTCTATCGTCTAGCCTTTGCTAAACTTCGCGTGTGTAGCTCTCCGTGGTTTACAAAATTGCTCTCTCAGACGGGATAGCTTTTTAATTGGATGAGGGTTTTGAAGACACTCTAATCATCTGGGTCACTGGAGCCCAGTGTTTTCATTAGGAGATGGATGAATGAGGTGGTTTTTTCCCCCCTCAGGAGAATTAGCTACTTTCTCACTGGTCTCCGTGTCTCCAGGCGTGTCACCGCTGTGTCCATCCTTGAACCTACTGCCTGTGATGCCTTCATAAACAGATTGGGCTATGGTTGCAGCACGCTGCTCAGAAATTACCCGAGGGTCTCCGCCGGCTGCTGGAGTCTGTGTGCAGCTCGGTTTCTGAGCACGGAAATGTGGCCAGAGGAGTTTGGGGAATGCTGCAAACCAGATCCTCTCCTTGTGTTTTGGGGTACAGAAACGGACTTCCCTGACCCACAGAAACATCTGCTAGAATCTGAAGGCCGTATCTTGCAGGACAAGTTTGGGAAAAGGCCTGCCGAAAAGTTCATACCCAGGCTCATGAGGTTCAAAACCTTCCCGAATCTTGGCCTAATATTCTTCTTCAATAGCAGTACAAGTTCAGCTTTGAGAATCAGACAGATCCTGGTTCGAATCCCACAGCTGGCATTGAATCCCTGGGGAACCTGGGCCGTAGTTACTGTCCCATCCGGTGCTGCAGGTTCCTTCTCTATAAATGGCATGGACCTCCCCTAGCTTGAAGGGCAATGGACAGGATTGCAGGAGATAATGAATATAAAGCCCACAGGATATCTTGCCTACAGAAAAGGACTCCATAAATGGAATTCCTGCTATTATGGTTGTCTTTTAAAGTCCCTTTGTCAACAAGCCCATTGAGACTCACTCCAAGACATCTGCTTGCTTTTCTCCAAATATTACCCTACTAGAGGCCTGGTGCATGAAATTTGTGCACAGATTGGGTACCTAGGCCTGGCCGGTGATCAGGTCCAATCTGCGGGGCAACTGGTGGGGCAGTTGGGGGACCCCGCTGGCACCCTCCTTGGCTGGCCTGGGGCCTTCGGGTTGGAGGCAGCTCCTGTATTGAGCGTCTGCCCCTGTTGGTCAGTGTGCATCATAGTGACCAGTCTTTCTACTGGTCGTTCTGCTGTTCAGTCAATTTGCATATTAGGCTTTTATTATATAGGATTGTGTCCAAATCTATTTGGATTTGCCACATGAATGCCCTCTCTTCCCCATCTTCTGTATCTGTGAGGGCATTTCATCCTCACCACAGTGTGGCTTTCAGGTCCATGCCCTTGTCCCCTGCTAGAGAGGTGTGAGGAAGCCATGTGATGTGGCTTGGACTCTGTAGGCAGAGGGGTTTGAATCCCATCTCCCCGAAAGACTGCCTCTGTGACATCGCTTTCATCCAAAAAAGAACGAGACAATTTCTGAGCCCGCAGAAATTGTCTTCTAAAACTTCTTCAGAATCAAAGAATCAAAGACCCCCAGATCAAAGCCACAGTAGAATTCCACTGACCACCTCCCACTGGCTGGGCTGGTCTGTGCCTAGAAACCCAAAAATATGGCCCCGCTGGTGTGACTCAGTGGTTGAGCATCCATCTATGAACCAGGAGGTCACCGGTTCGATTCCCAGTCAGGGCACATGCCCAGGTTGCTGGGTCAATCCCCAGTAGGGGCCATGCAGGAGGCAACCAATCGACATTTCTCTCATCAATGCTTCTATCTTTGTATCCCTCTCTCCCTTCCTCTCTCTCTAAAAAAATCAATTTAAAAAGACACATTAAATATGAAGGCAGGAGAAGATGGTTGATGGTGTGTCCCAGCCCAGCATACATGCCTGGCTGACTGGGTGGTTTTAGGAAGAAGGCATCTACCCATCAAATCCGGCTTCTTAGCCTCCTACTAGCAAAGCCTGCCATTCCCCTGCTCAGCGCAGCCTTTCCAGACAAGTTTTCAAACCTAATTAAGCTTAGCGTTATCATTGTTTTTATCACATTAAGTTCCCACTTGGCCCTCGGTAGCAGAGACCACAAAATCAGCCCTGCATCTTTAAACAGAAACAACAGATTTTGGTTCAATTAAAAATTCATTAAAATGCAAATTAGTTTGTAAATTTCCCCCCTCCTTCTGATGATCCTTCAACGTGGCTTTTTAATCATAGCTGGCGCGGAAGGAGAGGTGAACTTGCCGCTTGAAAAGCGATAGAGACAAGAGCCAGAGAGCTGGCGCCCCTCCCCCTGCTGCAGGATGAGGGGACTCCCTGAGAGCCCACCCCCTCTCATCACTCCATCAGATCCTTTCCTCCCAGAGAGACCTGGTTCCATTCTCATTGTTCCCCAGTGCTTGGCTGATGAACTCAATCCTTTTTCTGATCTCAATCTCCCTGGACCACGTTATCATAAGGCAAACCCCAGGATACAATGAATAGCTAACCTTACCCACCTTACGGTTCCTGGCCATTCTGTAATGTTTTGATAATGCCTTCGGGGCGTTCTCACCACTAACAAGACAGGGAAATTTGACTAGGGGCTTCCGCAAGGACTTGCAATGACAATTAACCCCCACGTGCTTAGCCAGGTAACCTCTCTGCCCGAATCCTTCAAAAATCACAGAGCCTGCAGAGACACACCGACAAGCTAATAACGATGTCTACTATCTACAGGACCTGTATGGCTTTCCCTCACTTTCTTTTTAAAAATATAATATATATTTAATATATGTTTAATATAAATATAATATATATTTTTTATTGATTTCAGAGAGCAAGTGAGTGAGAGAGAGAGAGAGAGAGAGAGAGAGAGAGAGAGAGAGAGAGAAACATCAATGATGAGAGAGCATCATTGATCGGCTGCCTCCTGCACGCCCCCTACTGGGGATTGACCCCGAAATCCAGGCATGTGCCCTGACTGGGAATGGAACCGTAACCCCCTGGTTCATAGGTGGACATTCAACCACTGAGCCACCACGGCCGGACACCGCACTCTCTTATTCATCTAGCCACCAACCTCGGTGAGCCCCTGTTTGTTATGCCCAAGATAGGAATGGGGAGCCGAGGCTCCGTGATTGGAGGAATACTTGCCCCAAGTCACATGACTAGGAAGTGGTAGTCAAGACTGGAACCCACATCCCTGGATTCTTTTCTCAACAATTAGTTAGTTAGTTAATTAATTAATTAGTTAATCAGTTAATTAGTATTTTAAATCTTTCTTGTTGAAAGTATTTCATAAGCCCCCCTTTCCCCCATTGACGTCTTTCAGGCCCTCTGCCTTCCGTCCACCACAGGCCCTCACCACCCCATTGTCCGTGTCCACACGTTATGCACACATGCATACAAGTTTACTGGTTGATCTCTTCCCACCCACCCTCCCCTGCCTTCCCTCTGAGGTTCGACAGCCTGTTCCATGCTTCTATATCTCTGTCCAAAGCCAATACTCTTTCCATGACACTAATTCCATGCTTGTTGGTTTCCACTTTCACGGGCTTGGTCCAGCCTATTGTGTCATTGATTGGCCAGCTCCTATAGTCAATGGACCCTAAGACAGGCTGGATATACATGTACTCTGAGGCTAGCTTTTAAGAAGACAGTGCCGCCCGGCCGGCATAGCTCAGTGGTTAAGCATAGACCTATGAATGAGGAGGTCACAGTTCGATTCCCAGGTTGCAGGCTTGATTCCTAGTAGAGGGCGTGCAGGAGGCAGCCGATCAATGATTCTCTCTCATCATTGATGTTTCTATCTCTCCCTCTGTCTTCCTCTCTGAAATCAATAAAAATATATGTGTGTGTTATTTTTTTTAAAAAAAGGAAGAATCCCTAGCTGGTTTGGCTCAGTGGATAGAGTGTCGGCCTGCAGACTGAAGGGTCCCGGGTTCGATTCCGGCCAAGGGCACATGCCCGGACTGCAAGCTTGGTCCCCAATGGGGGGTGTGCAGGAGGCAGCCGATCAATGATTCTCTCTCATCATTGATGTTTCTATCTCTCCCTCTCCCTTCCTCTCTGAAATCAATAAAAATATTAAAAAAAAAAAAGAGGAAGGGAAGAAGTAGACAGTGTATGTGGCCTCGGACACAGGAATGCTCTCATCCTTCAGCTTCCTGTGGGAAGCCAGCAGCTACTGCAAGTTCAGTAGGGGCCCTAATTGCTGAGAATACATTCAGGAAGTATGGTAAATGCAACTTAATTGGGAACTAATTAACTTGTTGTAGCTATCTCGTTACACGCCCATTAAGTGTCTAAATATTCTTTTCTTCTCAGATAAAAGAATGAAGAAAAAGGAAGAAAATTAATCATAAGATGGGGTCTCCGGGTGGGAGAATTCAGGTAGGGAGTTCCCGGGCAGGGGTCCAGCCCGCAGGGGCAGCAGCGGGTCCCCGTGGTCCTGAAGATGCAGTGGAGCTCATTAACGCCATCTTAAAGGAAGATGTTCGAAGGCAGTGGGCCGAGCTTGACTTTCGGAAGAATCCTCCACTAAATCTGGTGTGAAATGGGATTTGGCCTCCAAGCGTCCGAGAGACAGGATCTGGCAAGGGCGCTTCCTACCACCCGGTTTGTCTCTAGCTATTTAAGGTTTGAGTTTTGTATCCCCGTGTTTGCTTTTAATCCGCCCTTTTCCTAGGAAAATCCCAACAGACGGTCCACCTCACCACAAGCAAGCCGTTATCAGGAGCGCTTTGCCAGGGCAGGGCTCCATTTCGGCTCAGCTCCTGTGTCATCTTTTCCTCTTACTCTGTTTTCTAAACTTGTTGTTGTTGTTGTTAACCCTCACCCCAGGATATTTTTCCATCGATTTTTAGAGAGAGGGGATGGGAGAGGGAGAGACGAGAGAAACATCGATCTGAGAGAGACACATTGATTGGTTGCCTCCTGTATGCACCCCGATCAGGGCTGGGGAAACTGTAACCCAGGTACATGCCCTTGACCGGAATAGAACCAGGGACCCTTCAGTCTGTGGGCCGTCGCTCTATCCACTGAGCCAAACCGGCGAGGGCCCCTCTTACTCTGTTTTCAACAGTAAAGTTGTTTAACCCTCTCCTCTGCCACGGGTCCAGAAGCTCTTCCCAGAAGGGAGTGGAGCAGATGAGAGACGCCTCCTGAGAGGACCAGGAAGGAAGGGAAAGCTAAAAGAATCAGCCTATTCACAGCCCTTGACTTTCAGCCCTGATGTTCCTTTCTAAATCACGTCTATTTACATCACTGAGAAAAGCAGATGCTGTTTATAACTATTCGAAACTCAGATCAGTATCCGGTCCTGGCAGACGAGGCCATTGGATCCTGTTCGCGCTGGCTCGTCACGGGCAGAACTGATGGGCCAGCGACTCTGGGCCGCCTAGAGGTGGGCTGGCCTTGCATGAGGCAAGGACGTATCTGATTTTCCTCGTAATGAAAAGCAGGCGCGGCCGCTCCGACACGCGGCACGTGACTCCCTCAACCTCGGCAGTTTGACAGCTAGTGCCCCTTCCAGGTCTTTCTGGCTCCCTGTCTCGCTGAGAAGTGTCCCAACCACCTCATTCCCGGGGCTTTTTCATTCTCCCTTCCTCACAGCCAGTTTATTCTCTATTCTGGGGGCTTCCGTGCTAGGATACCCTGCAGCGTTTGTGGATATTAGATGGAAGACAGAGAACTAGAAACTTAGAGAGACATACAAATGCTGAAGACCTATTCTCTAGGGGCGCTACCTACCAGGCCTGCCCCCCAACCCCCGACTGCATATCCAAACCCCTCAGCCTGGGTAGGTCTCTAGGAAAAAACAAAACTGGTGGAATTCCTGAGTTCTGGCCTTCACAGAGAGAACTAAAGAATCCACTGATGCAGAGTATCATGCTGAGTGAAATAAGCCACTCACAGAAAGGTAAGTATCCCATGATCTCACTCATAGGTGGAATCTAATGAACCAAATAAACTAATGAACAAAAATTGACCCAGACAGAGATATAGAAGCATGGAACAGGCTGTCGAACCTCAGAGGGAAGGCAGGGGAGGGTGGGTGGGAAGAGATCAACCAGTAAACTTGTATGCATGTGTGCATAACGTGTGGACACGGACAATGGGGTGGTGAGGGCCTGTGGTGGACGGAAGGCAGAGGGCTTGAAAGACGTCAATGGGGGGAAGGGGGACTTATGAAATACTTTCAACAAGAAAGATTTAAAATACTAATTAATTGATTAATCAATCAATTAATTAACTAATTGTTGATAAAAGAATCCACTGAAAAGGAGGAGCCCGCCCTGCAGCATGAAAAATGAGAGCCCCCCCTATTTTACCGTCAGTTTAGGCAGCGGTGCACGGAGCAGACTGTAAATAACACACAATGCGAATCCGGTACGAACTCCCCATTTCTTCTCACCGTGAAACCAGCGCACCCCGACCTTAGTATCCCTGGGCGCTTGCCCGCCAGCTGACTCAGCGGGGTGCTGCGAATTTCCCTTGACTGTCTACGTTCGCCTCCTTCACTGCCACGGAGCCCGCACCCCTACTTTCGTTCCACTTCAGTCTGGGCTAGCTTCTGTGTGTGAAGCCCTCGGTCGCTGCTGTTTGCAGACAACACTCCATCTCCGCGTCTGCATTTGTTCCAAGTTCACGTTCAGTACAGAGTGTTTCTCAACCGCTGCCACTCTCAGTCTGTTCCTCCCATTCGAGCTCCCTGTGTTCTTCGGCCAGCTACCTCTGTTCTGCGCCTGCGACCCTAGGATCGGTGGCATATTTCACACTCTTCTCCTTGAGGGTGGGGAAGGTGCCTACCAGGTGGGACTGACGTTGGAAGAACTTTCCTGCCCTGGCCGGTTTGGCTCAGTGGGTAGAGCGTCAGCCCGCGGACCGAAGGGTCCCAGCTTCAATTTCTGTCAAAGGCGTTCCACCTGCAGCAGCTACGGGTTGAAGCATTTCAGACCATTGCCACACACATTCTACCAGTAATGACAACTCTAATGGTCTAACATCATACAGTCCTCGTGCTGGGAGAGATAATGGAGTCCAACCTCCTCCATCCCATCGAAATCAGAACAGCCTGCTTCTCCTCCCCACACCTCCACAATAAAGACTTAAAAGACTGAAGTCAGATGTTCACAGAGGCAGAAAGGAATGGTTTGAAATTTTAGCGACAATGTTTCAATGATCAGCACCAGGGTGATGGTTAGTGAGAGAGAACCCCTCAATCAGCTTTTCCCAGACTCCAGAGTGCTGGAGAAGTGCTGGGGGGGTTGGGGGGCAAAGTCCTGGTCCCACTCCAGAGAGTCAGATTCAGGAGGTCTGGGGTGGGGCCCCAGAGAGCTGAATTTTGAAAAATGTTTTTATCGACTGTTAGAGAGAACGGAAGGGAGAGGGAGAGAGAGAGAAACATCGATGCAAGAGCCAAGCATCAGTCAGCTGCCTCCTGCAAATCCTTAACCGGGGATGGAGCCTGTAACCCAGGCATGTGCCCTAACCGGGCATCGAACTGGCAACCCTTCAGCAAAAGGAACAACGTTCAACCAGCTGAGCCCCACTGGCCAGGGCAGTAACCTGTGTTTGTAACACATGAGATGCCCAAGGGATTGTGGGTAGTTCCAGAGCCAGATTTGAAGAAATACCCGTTCCCGCAGTGAGTCATCACCTAACTCCAGGGCAAGAAAAGCAAGATTCCAAATTGGCAGTTATCAACCTGGCTGCATGTGCGGATCACCGGGGCCGCATTTTGATCAACACCAATGCCTGGGCCTCAACTCCACCCAGAGAATCAGAATCTCTTAGTCAGACATTGCGAGAACCATGCTGTGCGGCAGACTTCTCAAAACGCAGCGGCTTAAAACAACAAGCACTGACTTCTCACTCACAGGTCTGTGGGTGGACCGGAGCGCGGCTGATGGAGGCTGGGTTCGGCTGGGCAAACGCTGCCGACGGCAGGTGGTGTTCAGGTCAGCTCCACGGATGCTCCCTTCTCCTCAGGCCACTGGCTACCTCAGGGATGTTTTTCTTGCGCCGGATCACTGGAGTGCAACAGACAACACGCTAAGCACATTGAAGGCTGCAGCTGAGGCCCAGTACAGTGGCCAAAGCCAGCCCGCCATCAACGGGACGGGAAGAAATACTCCGCTCAGTGGTCCAAAACGACCACAGGGCTCCATCCCGGACCAAGGACATAAAAATATCGGGGTGCGGGGGCGGTTGGGCGATGACAAAGCCGCCTCCCGTGTGCAGCTAGGATTGGATCTCTCCCTTGTAAAGGATAACTCGAGTCCCAGGCCAACCTAGGTAGGCTGGGCGGTTCACCCTGTGGGAAGGCAATGAGTGACATATTTGGAATAAAATATGAGAAGTAGCACTGTGGCAATAAGATGATTAATCGCCCTGGCTGGTTTGGCTCAGTGGATAGAGTGTCAGCCTTCGGACTGAAGGATCCCAGGTTCGATTCCAGCCAAAGGCACATGCCTGAGTTGCGGGCTCAATCCCCCGTGGGGGGCATGCAGGAGGCAGCTGACCAATGATTCCCGCTCATCATTGATGTTTCTATCTCTCTCTCCCTCTCCCTTCCTCTCTGAAATAAATAAAAATATATATTAAAAAAAAAGAGAGATGATTAATCAATAAGAGAGAAACTAGTGAAGATCAAGCGAAGTGGATTACTTGTTCACGTCGGCCCTTCATCTGTGCGCACTCATGTTCCGCACCACCACCCCCCGCCCCCGCCCCCTGCTCCTCTGAGCTCCCCGCTGTCTGTTCCACAGGCCACTGCCCACAAGCCTCGCTTTCAGTTCCCCTCGCCACCTGGTCTCACTCTTCTCGGACTGCACTCTATACATGTTACGAGCCCCCCATACATCTGGGGTGTCTGGAATAGCCCTCAGTGCCCCTGCTGTGTCCTTGACCCGAGAGGAATGAAATTAGACAGCCTCTCTCCCCTTGTGCTCGAGACCAAACTCCTGTTAACTCAGCCCCACGGAAACTGCCCGGGAGGGGCAGTCCTGCCAGCGCAGGGCAGGTGCCGTGTCCCAGGCTCAATGTTAAGAACCATTTCTCAGCCACCTTCTGGGGTCCACTCCCAACTCGGCCTCGGACTCCCTGAATTTCCTTGGAAAAGTCACTTCCTCCTGTGTGCGTCCCAGTTTCCTCTGGAAAACGAGGAGGATGGAGCCCTGGCCGGTTTGGCTCGGTGGATAGAGCATCGGCCTGGGGACCAAAGGGTCTCAGGTTCGATTCTGGTCAAGGGCACGTACCTCGGTTGCAGGCTCCTCCTGGGCCCGGGCCCTGGTTGGGGCGAGTGCAGGAGGCCACCAATGGATGTGTTTCTCTCACATCATATTTCTCTCTGTCCTTCCCTCTCTCTTCCACTCTCTAAAAATAAAAATTAAAAAGAAAAAAACAATGGGAAAATATCCTCGAGTGAGGATTACAAAAATAATAAAAACAAATATATTTTATTGATTTTTTTTACAGAGAGGAAGGGAGGGGGATAGAGAGTCAGAAACATCGATGAGAGAGAAACATCCATCAGCTGCCTCCTGCACACCCCCCACTGGGGATGTGCCTGCAACCAAGGCACATGCCCTTGACCGGAATCGAACCTGGGACCCTTCAGTCCTCAGGCCGACGCTCTATCCACTGAGCCAAACTGGTTAGGGCAAAAACAAATAAATAAAATTTAAAGCCAGGTCTAACTATTTAAAACAAAAAAAAAGGGGAGTGTGGGGACAGCCACCCGCTTCCCGCTCTGACCTGGACGGGAATGGAATTTTGCAGGCGTAGGCGTGGCCCTCAGGGAATCCCTGGGACAGTTGGGATGAAGGAAGCCGAGACACGCACTTGGGGTTGCACTATGAAAAGCTTGGGCACGGGCCTGTGCAGCTCCATAAAAATGAATTGCTTTGCTGCTGCTAATGGAGCAACCCACTGACCACATTCTCCCACGTGTGCGACGGCGGGGCTGCCAGCCACGGAGGCCGGAAGGGAGGGCTTCCACACAGCCGGGCCCGGGGGCCTGTCTAGGACGTGGTTGCCGTGGCCTTGAGCCCACCTGCCACAGCAGCAGGGAGCTCGCCGGCCTCGCTCCCCTTGCAGCCAAGCCCGGCCTTTGCAGGTACCGCTCCCTGCCTTGCCCACCTCCCTGCACTGAGCCCCTGGAGACCACGCGTCCCGCTGCCCTCACCCTACGTGGCCCACGGCCCTGCGTGGACCGGCCATGCCTCCCCTGCTCTTTGCCTCCTTGTCTCTCCCCTGCTTTACTCATCATACACTGAATGGCCAGATGATGATGATCTCAGAACGCATCATAATCTGGCCACTCAGTGTACATCCTATATAATAAAAGGCTAATATGCAAATTGTCCCCTCGACCAGGAGTTCGACCAGCAGGCAGGCCGGCCAACTGCCCATGTCCCTTACCCCTGGCCAGGGGCCGGACCCCCACCCCTGCACGAATTCATGCACCGGGCCTCTAATACACACACACACACACACACACATACACACACGCACTGAGTGGCCAGATTATTATGTGTTCAGAGATCATAATACTCTGGCCACTCAGTGTATGTCCATCGTATCAGCCTCCTGGACATTCCCAAAAAACACACCAGGCTCTTTCCCTCTTACCAGCCTTTGCACCTGCTGTTCCCTGAGCCTGGGACACTCTTCCTGGGGTGACCGGCCATCCCAATTTGCCTAAAACGGTCCTGGTTGTAGCACTGAAAGTCTGCTTCCCAGTAAACCCCTCAGTCTTGGGCAAACAAACAGGAGTGCTGACCGCCCTACTAACAGTCACGTGGCTGGCTCTCCCCTCTCCTCCAGGCGCTGCTCAAGGGGGGGCTTTCCCAGACACTTTCATACAATGGCCCACCCCAGCCCCAGCTGGTTTATCTCAGTGGTTAGCGTGTCGGCCCATGGACAGAAGGGTTACAGGTTTGATTCCAGTAAAGGGCACTGGTTCAAATCCAGTTTCTGGTTCAAATCCCGGCCCCCATCGGGTGCCTGTGGGAGGCAACCAATCAATGTGTCTCTCTCATATTGATGTGTCTCTCTCACATTGATGTTTCCATCTCTCTGTCTCTCCCCCTCCCTTCCTCTCTCTCTAAAAATCAATGGAAAAATATCCTCGGGTGAGGATTAGCAACAACCACAAAAATGGCCCACCTCAATGTCCTGTCAATCTTCATCGCTTCCCACAAACTGAACTTGGCTGACATTGTTCCTGTCCATCTCTTCTGTAGAGATTGGGGACCTAGTCTTTTTTTTTTTTTTTTAATATTTTATTGATTTTTTACAGAGACGAAGGGAGAGGAACAGAGAGCTAGAAACATCAATGAGAGAGAAACATCGATCAGCTGCCTCCTGCACACTCCCTACTGGGGATGTGCCCACAACCAAGGTACATGCCCTTGACCGGAATCGAACCTGGGACTTTTCAGTCCGCAGGCCGACGCTCTATCCACTGAGCCAACCCGGTTAGGGCTGGGGACCTAGTCTTGTCCCCCATTTAGAGGACAGTGCCCAGAAGAAAGCCTTCTGTCAGTATTTTCTGTTGGACTGATTTGGGGTGAACTGAATTGGTGGCTCTCGAGTCACAGACTGGAGTCCAGAGGCACTGATGCCAATCGCACACTCTCTGGAACATTCTAGGAGGCCAAGCGGTGCTTGATTCCCAAGAGCTGGATCTTTGCTCACATCATTACTTGTTTACCAACATCCCACGCTGCCCAGAATGCAGTGGCCAAGGCAGCGAGCAGATCGCATTCAACTCAGTGAGACCTTCAGCAAAGCCTCCTGTTTTTCAAAGGGACCTGCCAGACAAGGTAAAGACGAGAGCGATGGTGCCCAAGAACGGGAGGGGAACGCAGGGCCACGCGTCCGTCTTCCATCATAGCCCGATGGCCACCAGGGACGCCGAGCCAACACTTCATGTTCTTCAAGTTCAACACTTCCTCGTCTGAACCTCATCCCTCTGCAAGGGGTGGATGATATTACTTTGTTTCAGAAATGAGAAAACCGAGGCACGGAGAGAACACGTCAATCACATCGATGGCGAGTGGCCGCAGATACTTGAAGACAAGTCTGTGGGTTCTAAAGCCTTTAGTCTTCTCTCCATAACAAACTTCTCCCCACGTTTCACGAACTGCGCAGTGATTTTAAAAGTGTGTGTGCTGCCCTAATAACTTGGAAAATTCCATGTTGTCGTGTTTCATGAAAAACCAGGATACAAACGTGTATGTACACTTCCTTAATATTTGTGTTTTAAATTTTCTTAAAATATTTTTTTTATTGATTTCAGGGAGGAAGAGAGAGGGAGAGAGAGATAGAAACATCAATGAGGAGAGAGAATCATTGATTGGCTGCCTCCTGCATGCCCTCTACTGGGGATCAAGCCTGCAACTCGGGCATGTGTGTCCTGACCGGGAATCGAACCCTGATCTCCTGGTTCGTCGCTTGACGCCCAATCACTGAGCCACGCTGGCTGGGCTTAATTTTTTACATAGGAAAAAGTAGTAAGCTTAACCAAAATGATATAGCGGTTGCGTTGAGTGGTAGATTCTTAAGTAAATATTAAAATCATTTCCAAATATGTATTACTTTTATACTTAAAAAAAAAATCAATGTGTTTATTCAAAGGGGAGGTTACCAGTACCTCGTTTGCCCGAGATGAAGTGGGAGAGAGTTCCAAAGATCTCATATCTGTAACTTCATTTGGTTCTTCCACGGCTGGAGGGCGAGAGTGAGAGCAGGGAATGGAAAGAGGTCTTTCCGTCAAGAAGACGAAGATGGAGCAGGAAAGCCTGGAGGGGTGGACCATGTCTTGGCTGGCGTCTAAGTTATGGCGGGGTTTCACCAACAAGGGCTGGTCGACGACCCTGAATTACTGCCCAGGGACAAGGCCACCGACAGGCAAAGGCCTACACTAAGAGCATTCCAGAGGGAAGGTGGAGAAGGAACTTGGTTCTCAGCCCCCTTTCACTTCCAGGAAAGAAAAAATTCAGGAGCAATTTCCCGTTTTTATAGGTGTTTCGGATCTGATGAGTTCCCTGAGAAGCTCTCGATAAGGTTCAGACTTTAGATGTTTTGACAAAACGTATGCTCGGCCCTGAACCAGTCTGCTGTGTACGTTCAACCAAGTCTATTTTTCAAAGGCCAAAGCTGGGGACTAGTGAAAGGAAGACTTCTCGGTGAGGGGAAATTCCGCTGTGTAGGATGTTTTACGAACTCCCATGAAATGGAGTTTTATGGACCCCAGGACCCTGTGTGACAGATGGACTCCTGTGGATGACAATTATTGACTACTAGTAGCCCATTTGCAGAAAGAATCCTGCAAGCGGCCGCTGCCGCCCGCCCTGCTCCGCCCCGCCCCGCCCCGCCCAGGCTTTCCCTCTGGCAGCCACCTTGCTTTCCGCTTTTCCTCCCTCTTCCTTCTAAATTGTCTTCAGTCTTCACTCCTCCCTCCCTCAGCGTATGCAAATTAACCGCCATCTTGGTTGGGTAATTTGCATACTTGCCCTGATTGGCTGGTGGGCGTAGCTTTGGCTGGTGGGCGTGGTTTGGGCATAGTGAAGGTGTGGTCAATTTGCATATTACTATTTTATTAGGTAGGATGAGCCCCTTCCCGCCAAAGGAAGGGAATTAAATGTCTTCCTTTGAACAGCAAACTTAGGATGAGTTAGAGCACCCAAAACTATGCCGAGAGAACATTACAGATTTCTCAGGGCAACGTGCGTGTATTTTGTCATGAGTTATGTCACCATTATGGCGGGACACTTTAACAGAACAGCGTGATGGAATCACACCCTGGAGAGGTGCAGGGCTCGCTGAAACAACCATGGTGTGCTGCAGTCAGAGAGACGTGGGTTGAAGCCCAGTGTCTCAGTCACTCAAGTTACAAAATGCCCCCTCCTCCCACGCAAAAAATGCCACAGACTGGGGACTTAAACAACAGAAAGTCATTTTCTCACTGTTCTGGAGGCTGGTCGTCGAAGAACAGGGTGCCAGCAGCATGACGGGTTCTGGTGAGAGCCCTCTTCCTGGCTTGCAGACGGCCACCTTCTTACGTCCTCACCTGGAGGAGAGAAAGAACAAGCCCTTTGGTGTGTTTTCTTCCTCTTCCTCTTCCTTCCCCTCTCCCTTCTCCTCCCCCTCCTGTTCTTCTTCTCCTTCTCCTTCTCCTTCTTCTCTTTTTCTTTTTTTGTTTGTTAATCCTCACCCGAGGATACTTTTCCATTGATTTTTTAGAGAGAGTGGAAAGGAGGGGACAGACAGAGAGAAGCATCAATGTGATTGGCTGCCTCCCGCATGTGCCCCAACTGGGGTCGGGGATGGAGCCTGCAACCAAGGCACGTGCCCTTGACCGGAATGGAACTCGGGACCCTTCAGTCTGAGGGTGATGTTCTACCCAAAGAACCAAACCGGCTAGGGCTCTGGCGTGTCTTCTGAAAAGTACTCTAAGCCCCGTTTATGAGGGCCCAACCCTCGTGACTTCATCTAAACCTAATTACCCCCCAAAGCCCTCATCTCCTAATACCATCACCGGCAGGGTTGGGGCTTCAAAATATGAATGGGGGAGACACTAAGTCCATCTCAGCATCATCACTCACTAGCTGGGGGGCCTTGGCCAGGCCACCTAACCTTTCTGAGTCGAAATTTTGTCATCTGTCACACTGAGAGACTTGTTGACCAGTTGTCCAAGTTTAATGAGCTATATTCCATGAAGACCTCGACATAGTCCATGCATGTAGGAGGGTCCTCAGGGGCACCCCACGGGTGTTACTGACATCAGAAGGCCTCTCTTCATAGACAGAAGCATGATCTGTGAAGGCAACCCTTCCACTGGCTCTCACTGATGTCTGAGATCACACAATAGGACCCAGGACTTCACAGACCACTGTTTAAAAACCACTCATCTGGCCCAGCCGGTGTTGCTCAGAGGTTAAGCATGGACCTATGAACCAGGAGGTCACGGTTCAATTCCTGTTTAGGGCACACGCCCGGGATACGGGCTTGATCCCCAGTGTGGGGTGTGCAGGAGGCAGCCGATCCATGATTCTCTCTCATCACTGATGTTTCTATCTCTTTTTCTCTCTCTCCCTTCCTCTCGGAGTTCAATAAAAATATATATATTTTTTAAAACACTCTTCATCTGGCACCATTCCACCCCTCTGCTGGGTGGCGGTCCTTTCCTAACTTCCAGGCATCCTAAATATAAAACACACATTCACATGCACACACTGTCATAGCTCAGGCGAGCCTGGACTCCTGGGGACACCCCCACACCCTCAGGACCGGTCTCAGCCTCTGCACCAGCACCTTATCCCAACCCCCTGCGTTCCCTCCCCAGGCATGGGCTTAGAGGACACTCTGTCTCCTTTCAACAGAACCTATGGATAAACACCCCCTCCTTACACACATACAGAGAGAGAGAGAGAGAAACCCACAGATTTCTTTCTTTCACACTCCAGGTTAAGAATGTGGAACACCTTCAGTGTGTGTATGCACCCAGGGGTCTCAGTTTAGACAAACTTACTAGCTTTCAGAGTCTCGGCGTCTGTTAAGGAGCTAGACAGCAGGTTAAAAAGAGTATGATTCATACACTGTGCATTCATTAGTACCATTTCCATGCTGCCAGATACGTAACTCTGATTCAGTTCCCACTGAACCTATAAGCCAGAGGATTTACTTCATTGTTTCATTGTATTCATCGCTTCCCCTTCCCTTTCAGTATTTCCCTGGGACTGTCTTGTGGGCAAAATTTTACCTGTGATTAGATATGGGATTACAGGGGTGCGAGCTGGGAATCTGGGTATCGGCCTCCGATTGGCTGGAACCTACACCACACCTGAAGGGGATGAGGATGTCTTTGAGCAGGGGTCCTCAAACTTTTTAAACAGGGGGCCAGTTCACTGTCCCTCAGACCGATGGAGGGCCGGACTATAGTTAAAAAAAAAAAAACTATGAACAAATTCCTATGCACACTGCACATATCTTATTTTGAAGTAAAAAAACAAAATGGCAAAAACACCCGCATGTGGCCCGCGGGCCATAGTTTGAGGATGCCTGTCTTTGAGGGTTGTGGTCCAACCAAAATGTTTCTAGTCAGGACAGGGAAAAGCCTTCCTTTCCAGAAAATATATATATATATATATATATATATATATATATATATATATCACACCTCTGATGCCATTGTCTAAACCTTAACCCCAAGGTATCAAAACCTCCTCCTTCATATTTTATAATTTCGCTCAGCAGCTTAGACAAGCAATGTATTTTCTTTTTAACATGACTATTCTAAAATTCTTAAGTAGTCCCCATCATGAACAGGCACTTCATACACTGAGTGGACAGATTATCATGATCTCTGAATGCATAAGAATCTGGCCACTCAGTGTGTGTGTGTGTGTGTGTGTGTGTGTGTGTGTGTGTGTGTATGTGTGTGTATAATATATCAGAGGCCCGGTGCATGAATTCGTGCATGGGTAGGGTCCAGCCAACCTGGCCAGGGGGAAGGGACATGGGCAGTTGGCCGGCCTACCTGCTGGTCGAACTCCTGGTCGAGGGGACAATTTGCATATTAGCCTTTTATTCTATAGGATATACACCGAGTGGCCAGATTATTATGCGTTCAGAGATCATCATCATCTGGCCACTCAGTGTAGAGAAAGCATAAGAAAAGATGTTCGAGCTCACATATAATGAAATAATTTGCATTTTAAATACCAGAATCCCATTTTTCCCCCCACTCGCCTAGCAGATGGCAAAGATTGCCGAGTCTGCCGCACGCTGTAGGAGCAGGTGTGGAGACGCACTCGGAAGGGACAGTACATTTGCATAGCTCCTTTGGCAATGGCCGCCATTGGGAAGTGCCTATGGTCCCTGGTTCAGCAATCCCTCTCCGGGGTCTCGACCCCAGAGCGACAGTGGTTGTGTGAACGCTGCTGGAGAAAAAGCCACGCCTGTGCCCAATGAACTCACTTTAATTTAACCCCAAATCTCAAACAGGCCCCAAGCTCAGCAAGTGTACCCCTCTTTCCTAGACAAATGGCTGGCTGCTCTTCTCAGTGGCCATGTGACACAGGAGCCCTCGCTTCTGAAACCCTCCAACGTCTCAGCTCGAGATCCCTCCTCAGTCTCCATGGAGAAAGAGATGCAGATATAAAAAGGTGTCCCCGTTAAAAAATCGTAGCAGGTCTACACAGAGAGGGAAGATGGCATAGGACAGTGGTCGGCAAACTCATGAGTCAACAGAGCCAAATATCAACCGTACAACGATGGACATTTCTTTGGAGAGCCACATTTTTTAAACTTAAACTTCTTCTCACGCCACTTCTTCAACATAGACTCGCCCGGCCCATGGTATTTTGTGGAAGAGCCACACTCAAGGGGCCAAAGAGCCGCCTGTGGCTCGCGAGCCGCGGTTTGCCGACCACTGGCACAGGATATAGCCACAGTCTGCCTCAGAGGTGAATGGGTTTCAATGCCACCTCACTACGTTGTTATTGCTTTCAGAGAGAGAGAAAGGGAGAGGGAGAGAGAGAACGATCCATGAGAGAAATATTGCTTGGCTGCCTCCTGCACGTCCCCTACTGGGGGTCGAGCCCGAAACCCTGCACGTGCCCTGACTAGAAAATGAACCAAGTGAGCCACACTGGCCAGGGCAACATCCGGGTTCTTCATCTAAATGACTAAGATCCTGGTGGTGGCCATGAAGGAAAGAGAAGAATAAAAAAAAGATTCCTAGCTGTCTGGCCTAAGTGACTTTGTAGATGACTGTACCATTAACTGGGAAGGTTTAGATCAGAGGTGGGGGACTGTTTCTCTGCCAAGGGCCATGGGATATTTAAAACATCATTCCCTTAATATAATCCACTTAATAGAAATTTATGTTGCTATAAAGAAGCTCCTAGATTTATTGAATTTCACGTCCTAACTGCGGTGGCCTTGGCTGGGCCAGAGCAAATGATTTTGCAGGCTTTCTACAGCCTGCAGGCTGGGCATTCCCCACCCCTGATTTATATTATTTTTAACATATTTTTATTCATTTCAGAGAGGAAGGGAAGAGGGAGAGAGAGATAGAAACATCAATGATGGGAGAGAATCATGGATCAGCTGCCTCCTGCATGCTCCCCTACTGGGGATCGAGCCTGCAACCTAGGCATGTGCCCTTGACTGGAATCGAACCCAGGACCCTTCAGTCCTCAGGCCGACGCTCTATCCACTGAGCCAAACCAGCCAGGGCCCCCACCCATCCCTGATTTAGATCAATGGTTCTCCAAGTATGGTCCCCGGGCCAGCAGAATGAGCGTCACCTCACCCCATTCCAGACTTACTGGATGTGTGTTGCTGCAGAAAATACTAAGAAACTCAAAACTGGTTGATCAGAAGAGAAAGAAATCGTCAAAAACAAGAGAAGAGCGGGCCACGAAAGAGAAGCCTAGAGTCGGAAGTCTTTGAAGAGGTTGGAGGGGCTGAGCAAGCCAGATGCTGCCGGGAGGTCTGGTAAGATGGAGATAGAAAGTCAGCCTCTTGATTGGCAAGGTGGAGGCCATGGGCAAGGTGGTTAACAGCATCTTCCCAGGGATGGTGAGCAAAATACGGTCTGGAATTGGCAGAGGAGGGAATAAGCAGAAAGGAGATAGACACAGAGAATATGGGAAAAAGCACTCCCTGAGCAAAACCAACCGCCACATCCTGGTAGACCTGAAAGAAATAGTCTTTACTACAAAAAAAAAAAAACAACAAGTCAGATGAAATGGGCCAGCTGGAACCCCAAGATGGAAAGAGTGTACAAGAATGAATAAGCTTTCTCTTCCTGGGAAGCAAGGAACCTACATGAATGAACAGATGATGACAGCGTCTGGGTACCACGCTCACCTTCTCCCCTGCCGCTCTCTCGCTCTCAGAACCCGGGAGGAATGCGAGATGCGTTTATAAATACACCCACACTTGCCGGGAAGCTCAGTAGCGTCAACTCCACGTCCCTGGAGGACTGACGATAGGAATCCGTTCAGTGAATGAGGGATTGTGTGCAGCTCTATCTGTGCAACGTGTTACAAGCATCACGCCGTGACTGAATCAGGGTCATTTGCAAAGCTCTCGCTTCTCTTTCTTAAGTGTCAGGGTGCTGGGTGCCATGCTGGGCACGTAGAGGAAGATATTTGATATCTTACAGGAGTTGTGAGGACACGAATGCTGTACTAACATCACCCTCATCCTCTTTCCCTAAGGAAATGGATTTGCTTTTTTTTTTTTCTTAATATATTTTTATTTATTTCAGAAACAGGAAAGGAGAGAGAGAGAGATAGAAACATCAATGATGAGAGAAAATCATGGATCGGCTGCCTCCTGCACCCCGCCCCCCACTGGGGAAGGTGCCTGCAACCTGGGCATGTGCCCTGACCTGGAATCGAACACTGACCTCCTGGTTCATAGGTTGACCCTCAACCACTGAGACACACCAGCAAGGCTGGATTTGCTATGTTATTTATCATCTCTGAGGGAGGGGGAGGGGAGGGGAGGGGAAGGGGAGGACTGTCAAGAGAAAGATTGGCCGAAACCGGTTTGGCTCAGTGGATAGAGCGTCGGCCTGCGGACTGAAAGGTCCCAGGTTCGATTCCGGTCAAGGGCATGTACCTTGGTTGCGGGCACATCCCCAGTGGGGAGTGTGCAGGAGGCAGCTGATCGATGTTTCTCTCTCATCGATGTTTCTAACTCTCTCTCCCTCTCTTCCTCTCTGTAAAAAAATCAATAAAATATATTAAAAAAGAGAAAGATTGATTGTTCATCTACTAAATGTTAGGTTAACTGAGGAAAGTGAGGACATTCCACATTTTTTAACTTTTGAATTTAAACAGTTGGAAATTCACATCTGCTTTGTGTCCAAATCAGGGACAGTGCAAGGTGTCCATTATTGATTTTCATGAATAGTGCAAGGAGTCCATCTATTATTGATTTCCGTTATCAGTTATCTGGAGAACTGCTCAAATTTAATTTCTTCGCCAAGGCTAGAAGGGGCAATAAGAAAAGGACCCTCGCCCTCACTGGTTTTGCTCAGTGTTTTTAGAGCATCAGCCCGAGGACTGAAGGATCCCAGGTTCAACTCCTGTCAAGGGCATGTACCTTGGTTGCAGGCTTGATCCCTGGCCCCAGTCTGGGCATGTGCAAAAGGCAACCAATCAATGTGTCTCTCTCACATTGATGTTTCTCTCTCTCTCTCTCTCTCTCTCTCTCTCTCTCTCTCTCTCTGTCTCTCCTCCTTCCTTCCACTGTCTAAAAATCAATGGAAAAATATCCTCAGGTGAAGATTAACCAAAAAAAAGAAAGATATATGAAAGAAAGAAAGAAAGAAAGAAAGAAAGAAAGAAAGAAAGAAAGAAAGGAAGGAAGGAAGAAAGAAAGAAAGGAAGGAAGGAAGGAAGGAAGGAAGGAAGGAAGGAAGGAAGGAAGGAAGGAACCCCTGAAGAAGTAAACTGAATTTTCCAACCAGCTTTGGGTGATCCGTGTCCATCTCCCCTCGATTTGCTTGCCTTGAACCCTGATTTCCTGAGATACTACATCTCCTTGTCATTTCAATTCCAGTTACATGGTGCCTGAAAGTGTCTTTTGTGAGTCTACGCAGGTTAATAAGCAAAATGCAGGATTACTGCCTTCTGGACAGTATGGCCTCCCATGTTTTCATTCTCCCCATTTCTCTCAGACCCTCCCTGGCCCTGAACTTCCCTGGCACTGGCTGAGCCCAGCAATGCCACTCTATTCCCTGGCCCCTCGCTGGCACAGTGCCACCTGGTGGCTCCCCTCAGCTCTGACAGCAGGACAACAAAAGCAGGAAAAACAACCTACCAGGTAAGCGGAAATGAAAACTTCTGGGATTGACCACAGAAAAGAAATCAAATGTCGGAGAGGGAGAAAAAAGTTCCTCCTTCGCAGAATGGCGCGTCCATTCACAAGCTGTACAAAAGCGGAATAAGGACAGATTCCGTGGAGACTATTTTACAAACATCAAAACTATTCCTCCCCACGTCTTCCCCGAAAATACCTCTCGTGTTGCATTTTGTCAGTAGGCGAGGATGACTTTTGAGTGGTTAACAACTAACTCCCTTCGGAATCCCTCTCTTGACTGGTTTCTGAGAGCAAAACTGTACGATGGTTTGCTATTAGCTAACCAATTGTGATGAACCATCGATACGATGGATACTGAAGAGTTTCTCTCTTCAAATGGCTCGAGCGACCTCGGGATGACAACTGCTATTTCATACCCGGCACGTGGCTCTCACTGTGGCTAGCTGCGTGCTGTGGTGCTGGGTCCTGCCTGTGCTTTGCCAGGGGAAGAGAGAGAAAAACAAAGTGGTAATTGTGTGTTTTCGCCATTATCTTTATTTGAGCTGAAAATGTGGAAAACAACAAAAATGTTCGTTGGATGTGATTTTTAAATTTCTCTATTTTTTAAAAAATGAGTGCTGCTTGGTGATCCCCTCCTCCCCCATCACTATTTGTGCTCAATTCCTCCCTAGAAACGGGGAAAAAATCCGTTCTTTTCCTGCCAGCTTCATCTTTCCCATTGATTTCCTAGCCCAACCAATGCATGCCCCTAATGGAGCTTGAAATGAAGGCAGTTTTGCTTTTGTTTTCGGCCTTTCTTGGCACACCTCTGCCGGAGGCCAGCTGTGGTCTGAGCCCTGGGTACCCACCCCTCGGGGAGGGACCTGCCCCTCTTAGCGGCTGCCGAACACAAGATAAGGAAGGGGAGGGGACGATGCGGTCCCCTTTGCTAGGCCTGGAGCCGTAACAGAACATGGTCTTTGGAAATGAGCGGCACCACGGAAAACAAAAACATAGAGCGGCGGCCTGCAGACCAAAGGGTCCCGGGTTCGATTCCGGTCAAGAGCACGTGCCTGGGTTGCAGGCTCCTCCCCGGGCCCTGGTCAGGGTGCGTGCGGGAGGCAACCCATCAATGAGTTTCTCTCACATCCATGTTTCTCTCTCTTCCACTCTCCCTGAAAATCAAAGGAAAAATATCCTCGGGTGAGGCTTAACAACAAAAACAAAAACAAAAACAAAACAAAAAATTTATAAAGCGTGAGAATCAGGAAGTTAGCGATCCAGGTTTTCAAGTAGAATGACAAGGCTGAGAAAGAGAGGGGTCCTTATAAAATGCCAGGTGACGTCCCTTAGACCTTAAAAACTGCAAAATAAGTATCCAGATGGGCCAAACAGGGGTTATTCACAGAGCAGCAGGGAAAGCAAGGGCCCTGGGAGAAGGTCCCCCGAGTTCTGCACTGTGACTCGTCCTTCCTTCCTTTATAACCTTTCCCTACAACTCCAGAACCACAGCCACACGAACAGCCGAGACCATGGACTTGAGCCAGTGGGTCCTTCTGGTAAAATTTAGAGTTTGGCTGAGGGTCTTATGGGCCGTGAAAGGCCTATAATAACCCCCAAGGGGGCCTGTTCCAGATCTGAGACCCTTGCTTTTCCCCTTTGAAAGAAAACTGAAAAAAAAAAAATTCAAACTAGCCTTCCTAACCTCTCTGGGGCCCGTGTGCAGCCAGATTGGGAAAGTCACATGGCGTTTGTCTGACTCAGTGTGTGAGGAACTTAAGTGCTCACAGGTGCTGCCATTATGCGCCCCATCTACCTCCCAGTGATGTCAGATGGCCAGGAGCCAAGCCTGCTCCCAGGGCCACTCAGGACCCATTTAATGAACTGCTTTCAGACCCAAAGAGTGACCCGGCACTCATTTGTCATCTCGATGGATTTCCAGAAACCTGCGAAATGGACCGCGTTTACTGCACCGGATCAGGCAGTAAGTGGGAGTCTGTTACTGACCAAGGGCTTGGAAGCTAACAAATCACAGCTATTACCCGTAATATGTGGACAAAAGGCAGGTAGGCGGCTACAAGTCTCTATAATCATTAAGAACTGTCCACACCATTTCCCCGTGCGTAAACATTTTACTCGCAGCTTCAGTTATTCATGGGATTCTAATGTGCCGCGGGGAATATTTGCGACACAAAAACACGCAATATTACTAGGCCGTAAACGCAGTCTTGCCAAAAAATGCAAACTCTAATGAATGGTAGGGAGTAATAATGCCCTCTTAGAGTTGGGGAGAGATTGAGACAATTCAAATTTTATAAATCTCTAAAAAAAAAAAAACTGTCTAGGAAAATTTTTTCATCTCTATACATTTCCTCTTATAAAGAAAAAAAAAAAGGAGATATTCCAAAAAATGTAGTGGTCATATACCTGCATCTAAGGTGAGGATTATTCTTCTCTAAGAGAGCTGTGTACAGTGGGATGACTTGAAGGCCTGGCCAAGGACTTCATTTGTGAAGATTTGGAAAGAAAGGGTGCTTCCTCCTCCCCCTCCTCCTCCTCCTCCTCCTCCCCCTCCTCCTCCTCCTCCCCCTCCACCTCCTCCTCTTCTACCTCCTCCTCCTCTTCCTCCTCCTCCTCTTTTTTAGGAGAGGATGTCTTAAGATCCTCAGGTTAATGTGACTCCTCCACCCTTCATTCTGTTTTTGGTTTTTGTTGTTGTTTGTTTGTTTGGTAATTCTCACCTGAGGACATTTTTCCATTGATTTTTTTTTTTAAGCCAGAGTGGAAGGGGCAGGGGAGAAACTGAGAGAGAGAAACATCGATGTGAGAGAGACACACCAACTGGTTGCTTCTCACATGCGTCCCAACCAGGGCTGAGGACGGAGCCCGCAACTGAGGTATGTGGCCTGGACCAGAATTGAAGCTGGGACCCTTCAGTCCCCAGGCTGACACTCTATCCATTGAGCCAAACTGGTCAGGGCCACCCCTCGAGTTAATGTATCCTCAGTACTGTTGCCTGCACATGAGCAGTAGAGTTTGAGCAATGGTGAGGCAGAGGGCAAGTGGCCGCGGGGTTTGGGGCACCACGTGGGTGTAAAACCACTGCTTCCTCTCCCTGCACACGCATCTCTGAATGGCCCCTTTGCTGCAGCAGCTGGGATCTGGCTGTGCCCAGAGCATCAGAGAAGTCCAGGTTAGGTGACGATCAGGCTCAGGTGAGAAGAGTAAGAGAGGACTCCTCTCCAGGAAAACTTCTAACACCAATGGGACAAAATTGGGCTGATTGTTTTTCTTCATCAGAAACTGCACTATGAATATTAGGCAGATACTTATGAAACCTCAAAGAAAGATGGGAAATTGTTTGCAAAACCAATTTTCTACACTAAATATGTGTGTTTATATTGGGTTATTGAGAAAGAATATTAAACTCTGGCAGAAAAAAAAATTCAGTGCAGAGAAAATAGGCACAACAAATGTTAATGACTTTTTTTTTCCCCCCTGATTTCCAGAGTAATTTATGATCACTGTAGAAAATTTATAAAACGGAGAAAAGTATGAAGAAAAATAAAGAACAACCAAATGTGACCATCCAGGGGTAACCACTGTTTGCATTTTAGATATACCCTTTCTACTTGTGCATTATCTTAAAAACAAACAAAAGTCCATACATAATGATCACTTACTTTTATGCTCCCATTTTACTAAGTGCTTGAGATAGATTCATTCGACTCCCATAGGGACGTCTTGCCAGGGTTCTTGTTCCAGCATTAAGAAGGGTTCAGCAATCTGGAGAAAGGCTGTGCGTAGATTAGTAGGAGTCCAGAGACGAAAGATAGTTTTGAAAGGCATTGGGGGTCAGAGGAGCCTGGCTGAAGAAGCCAAGTGTTAAGTTCCCCTTGTCTCAGGACCCCTTGCTTTTTATTAACACAATTTGTCCTAAGGCAAGGTGGAGACTTACATTTCAAAGAGTAGGGTTTCCTACAGAAGCATTGTCAGGTAGGGGAATGGCCTATGGCTGTTCAGGTGTTTGGCCAGTAGGAGGCAATAACATGCAGATTAAGATGCCCTGAGCTGTCTGGCAGTAAACAATCATCCTTTTCAGGTTTGGGGAAAATGCCATTCCAACAGGTGATAATATATGTGACTCAGCCCTTGTTGAGTCCCCAAGTTCCATCAACCTTTTGACGAAACTCTTGCAATTATGACATGCTGGAATTGGCTCCTGGCATCGTCTGACAGGAAATCCACTTGGGGCTAAGGGTCCCTCTCCTTGGGCATGGTCTGTGCTAAGATCCCAGCAGGGGGACATTCTGGTAAGTGTGGCCATGACATTGGAGTTTATTTTAGAAACGGTACTTTACCAAGCATGCTCACCAAGTTGACTGTGACTGTGGCAACTTCCTGTTGCCACTGGTCACCAGTGTTGAGCTGGAGATGACTCATGCTTATTATTCAACGGAGCCCTCATTAAAAATGAAACTTACAGCCCGGCCAGCATGGCTCAGTGGTTGAGTGTTGACCTATGAACCAAGAAGTCACGGTTCGATTCCCAGTGAGAGCACATGCCTGGGTTGTGGGCTCAATCCCCAGTAGGGGGCATGCAGGACACAGCCAATCAGTGATCCTCTCTCACCATTGATATTTCTCTCTCTCTCCCTCTCCCTTCCTCTCTGAAATCAATAAAAATATATTTAAAAATTAAACATATAAGTAAATAGAGTTATGAAAAGCAAAGGCAATGCATACTCAGAACTCATCACTTCCTCATTTCATTTTCTGCCTTTTGCTATTATCTATGCTCTTGAGATTATTTCATACTAGAGGCCCGGTACACGAATTCATGCACGGGTGGGGTCCGGCCGGCCTGCCCCAATCAGACCGATCACGGTGGGCCGGCTGGGGGAAGGGGCTGCAGGAGGTTGGCTGGCCGGCCTCACCCCCATCAGGCCAGTTGGTCTCATAGTGACTGGTCATTCCGGTCGCTTGGCTTTTATATATACAGAGATTGTGTGTATGTGATGGAAATACTCTATCTCGGTGTGTCAATGCCCACCTCTTCCCAAGGTTGCCTTCAGTTGTGAGGTGGGGGTGGCTTGAAATTGGCCATGGCAGGAACAGGTAATTGATTGGGTTCCAACCAGACTAGATAATGTGGGACCAGAGGGGAAGAAGGTGTCCCATCCCATGGGAGTTTGCAATCCCACCGAAGTGTCATGAAAAGGTGTGCGTGCAGGAGAAGCCGCACTGCACTCGACCAGGAGACAGACAGACAGCTCTCAGCTCGGAAACTCCTGTGGACAAGCCTCTTGGTCCCTGGGTCCCAGGGTTTTCCATAGTGGGCATCCTGAGGGGACAATCCTTTTTCTTTATCTCTGCCATCTGGTACCTGACTTTGTGCTTGGGTTCAAAACCACCTTGAATCCCTGGCTAGAGTCTGGAAAAAAATCCCAGCAAAAAACAATTGCACATCTCCCCCTCCCGCTCCTCTGCTCTCACCTCCAACTCCAGGCGGAGCTCATGCCCACATCCCTCCCGACATCTCTTGCTGTTAATCCCAGAAACATTTAAAGCAATCGTCTGGGCATATTTCTTTTCTTTCTTTAGCTAATACACAATTTTGCTGTTTACAAAAGCTACAAATGGAATGCAAATGTGTCCATTTACTTTTCCGTGCTGATACTGCTAGGATTCTGATCGCAAGGGGAGACACTGCATTTGTGAGAACATTCTAATTTAGTGTCAATTTCAAAAGAGAAGGCAGGTGCAGGAACACAATAGCCTGTTAGTCTATTCCAACTATGATACTCTACCTCTTGACACTCCCACCCCAGACAGACGTAGAACTATTCACCGCTCCCCCTTCACAGAGAAAGAGAGGGCATTACCACTTTGTAGTCAACATTCTAAACTGCTTTCTGAGTAAGTTCCAGGGTGTTGGGTACTGGGTCAGCATTTTAGATAAGAAAATTATTATTTAAATATTGAGCTTCCCCCACCCCCCAAGTTGGATTGACTGAAAAGACTAGTCTCTGCCATGTGGAAAGATGAAAATTGAGATTGATGATATGGTCTCACTGATATTGAAGGGTGTGCAGTAAGCTAAGATAAACTCATTCCCTGAATCCTGATATACTGGAACTAAAGGGATACAGTCAGAATCAAAGGAGGTGCCTGTTTATAAATCTATTTAAAACTGATCACCTTGCCGGCGTGGCTCAGTGGTTGAGTGTTAACCTATGAACCAAGAGATCAGGGTTCGATTCCTGGTCAGGGCACATGCCCGGGTTGCAGTCTCCATCCCCAGTGGAAGGCATGCAGGAGGAAACCCATCAATGATTCTCTCTCATCATTGATGTTTCTCTCTCTCTCTCTCCCTCTCCCTTCCCCTCTGAAATCAATAAAAAAATATATATGTATTTTTAAAAACTGCCCCAAGTGCTGTAGGGGATCTTAGCCATCCCGTGTTGTAGAAGTTGCTGAGGTCAGGGGAGGATGACTGAATTAAAATTCCCTCTCTGGCCCAGCTGGTGTAGCTCAGTGGTTGAGCATTGACCTATGAACCAGGAGATCACAGTTCAATTCCCAGTCAGGGCACATGTCCGGGTTTCAGGCTCTATCCCCAGTAGAATCCCATCTCAATGACTCGCAAGGACAGCTTCTACATTGCAAAGCTAGCTCTCTTTCCCAGCAGATGTACTGAGGGACGTTGCTCTGTGGATCTGCTTACAAGGACTTCTCTATGAGGAGTGGAAACTTATTCAATACTTTTCTAATTTTCCTGACTACTCTTAATGACTCTTCACAAGTGTCTCCCAGGGAGGGAGGCTTTGAGCCCAGGGTGATAAGAGGGTCACCTCATAGGAAATGCAAATAGACTCCATTGTAACAGTGTTTGTAGCTATGAGGTTTGTAGCTATGAATTTAGGATCTCCACAATCACCCCATGATGCTCAGGATAGTAAGAGTGGTGTTGGTAGAGAAGCAGAGAGCAGAGGCCAGCTAGACTAGCCAGCTTCTTGCTCTTGGGTGAACTTATTCATCAACTAGAGGCCTAGTGCACGAAATTCGTACACGGGTAGGGTCCCTAGGCCTGGCCGGAGATCAGGGCCGATTGGAGCCTCCCTTCCCCCGGCTGCTGGCTGCCAGCCAGGGCCTTCCTTTGTTCCTTGCCACCCCCTGGTGGTCAGCGCACATCATAGCGAGCGGTTGAACTCCCAGTCGGTCGAACTCCCAAGGGGACAATTTGCATATTAGTCTTTTATTATATACGGTTATAAGCTACTCAGAAGGCCACATCTGGGTTGTAGCTCACATCCCATACCATAATTATGCACTTACACATCTGTCTTCTTCCTGAACTGTGAGCCACTGGAGGGCAGGAAATATGTGTCTCTTATCTTAGTATCTCTATTACCTAGCACAGAGCCTGGCTCAGGGTAGATGCACAATTAATACTGTTAAGTGATGGAGGGAGTGAATGAATGAATGAATGAATGAATGAATGACTAGAATATTGAGCAGCATTCACAGCTGCACCCTGTTCGTACCTCTCCCTGTTCAGATATCCCAACCATTCATCTCAGAAAAACAAGACAAAATGATAAACACAGCCCCAAAGCTCCTAAACCACCCATCACGCAAGACAGAGGGGAAGACGGAGGCGCTCAGAAAACTCAGACACACGATGGTTCGACCACATGGCCTGGGGTGCTGCTGGAAAACCCTCTTGGGGTGCCTGTTACCACCTCTAAGGGACAGGACGCGTGACATCCAACAGTCTCCCCCCAAGACAAATAAGTGGCGATTTAGAGGCGCTCGCTGTCATCGTGCATGCATTTTTGCAAGGGGCTGGGGGGAGAGATGAAATGCTAACAAGGGAATGGATGCACCCTCCTCTGGGGAAAAGACATCTGCTCGCCACACTCAGAGCGTCCCCATTTCTCTGTGCTGCTTCCTTCTCCTGCTCTCCGGGCAGGGCGATGGGAAGAACTCCTCCTGCAGGCTGGCCAGCAGCCCCTGGCTGGGCAGCCTCCCTCCTGCCTGTCCTTCTTACACACCAAGAGGCAAAAGGACTCTGGGCACAGGCTCTGGTGAGAAAGGCTTTTGTTCCCCCCCTTACCTTACCAGGGTCCCCCTGAAGGGACTTAGCCACTGCCAGCCCCTCTGAGGCCTGGCTCTGTATGGGCGGCCGGGGGAACACGGACAATCTGCCCCACCCATTCATTCAGAAGTCCTTTCCAGGCAGTTAGGACATTCCATACAGCGTCTACACAGGACTCTTCCCCCCAACACTCAAACCCCAGGGACCCTTTCTGTCATAAGAAAGAAACCACATGATGATTTCTGGGGAGTTACATTTCCTGATTTCAGGCTTGTTCTAGTTAGTGCAAGAAAAAACAAAGATAACTATTCATTTCAGTAAAACTTAATGGGGCCCTTCCCACCCTAGGCTAAGGGTTGGTGCAAAAATTGAGTTCAACTGTCTAAGACTGGGGAGCATAAAATATTAGGTATGGGGTGTGTGTGTGTGGGGGGGGTGGGTAACCTTACTTCTCGGGGGAGCCATATTTTCTAGCAGGCCCTTAGATCCAGATCAGACTGGAGTGGAAAGAGGGGGCTACTGATTTTCCAGGAGAGGGCGAGAGCTGAAGCAATGCAGCCCAGGCCGAGTCAGCACGGCAAGGGTTAAGGCGGGCGGGCGGGCACTAAGTCTGACATTGTGGATAGAAGCAGCCACTCCACCGGGCACAGCCTAGGGTTCCAGCCTTGGCGGTGTGACCTCAGGCAACTCAGGGAACCTCTCTGAACCCAGTCTCCATCTATCAATGGAGACCAAGCGAGGGGAGGGAGGGGGAGGCGGAGCGGTGCCGAGTGTCTTGGGGCTCAGCACCTATCCACAAACCGCAGGCAACGTCTCCACCAAAGTTGGCCTGTCTTGGCTATTTCTTCTCCCCTCCTCTTCCCCCACCTCCCCTCCGAATTTGAATCCTGCTGAAATGTCTGGCGGCCTGAAACCGCCTCCTGGCCGCGCGCTGGGGGCTGTCCCCAGGTGCGGGTCTTTGTGTCGGGGAAAACTTTTAGAGAAAGCGGGAGGCGCTGGACAAAGAGCGGGCGGAGAAGGGCGTTTGCCAGCCAGCCGACGGGGTAGGCGGGGCGGTGCTCGGTACCTGGGCGCACGCGGCTCCCCAGCTCAGCCTCCCTAGGCTGGGAGTGGCCGGCTCCAGCCACGTCCCAGAGCCCCCCTGGGAGCTGAAAGAAGGCAGGCGGGATACGCTAAGGCGGGCGGCTGGACATCGGAGGGGACTGGGGTGGGCGGAGGCGAGCAGAGGCGCGGAGCAAAGCTGTCAAACTGCGCGCGCGGAGCCCCACGCAGGGCGGGGAAAGGGAGGAGAAGAAAGGGGAGGGGAGGGGGAGAGAAGGGGCGGGCGGGAGCCGAGGGGGAGAGCTGGCTCGCCGCGCCTGAGCAACCCCTGTGTGCCGCTGTCGCAGCTGCCGCCGCCGGCCCAGACTCGCCGGGAGCGCAGGGGATCTGCCCGGCTGCGCACCGCGCGCGCGGAGGCTCGGGCGCCCGCCGCTGAGCCCTCCAGCCCCGCTCCTCGCTCCAGCCCGCACGGTCCCGTGGGCGCGAAGCCACCATGCAGCTGCAGTTCCGGAGCTGGATGCTGGCTGCGCTCACGCTGCTGGTGGTCTGCCTCATCTTCGCAGACATCTCGGAGATCGAAGAAGAAATCGGGTAAATAGCTGCGCCCGGCCGGGCCGTGCCCCGGCGGGATCTCTCCCCTCCCGTACTCTCCACACACACACACACACACCCCAATCCGCTTTGTGTGCGCCGCGCCCCCCTATCGCTCAGCTGGAGAGGTGGCGGGCGGTTTGGGCCAGGGGGGCCGCACCTTGAGCCCGGGACGGTTTGGTGAGCGGCGGGTGGGGTGTCCCCGGGCAGGGAGCACGGGCAGCCTCCAGCCGGCCAGCATCTGGGAGCCGACTCGCACCCCTGTCCCCCTCCCTTCTCCGAAGTGTCCACGCGCGATGTCGCCGGGTCGAGGGAGGGCGCTGGGGAGTGTCTAGGGCGGGCGGAGGGGCCGAGAGTGGAGGAGGTAGGAGTTTCTTTGTCTCCGGCTCGGCCGCTTTCTCGCCTCGGCAAAGTGGGCAAGGGACGCGCAGGGATCTCTGCGCTGGGGGAAGGGATCCCCAGACCCAGCGGAGGACGAGGGCTCTGCATGGGCTCCCGGGAAGGGGAGTGTCCCCAGTACAGAAGGACACACACGCGCTCTCCCCGCAGCAGCCCCGAGAGCCTGGCGTTGGGGTGCGCGCTGGAACCGCTAGAGCTGGAGCGCGCGGGGCTGGGCTGAGACCCCCCGCCCTCGCCTGGCTTTGGACGCGCAGGGAACCCACGGCGCCCCTGCACCCCCGAGTTCCCGTGCGCTCTCCCCGCGGAGACCGAGACCTTTCTGGAAAGTCTATATCGCCGCCCGGTGGTCTTCGGGGCCCCCTGGCGCGCGGTCTCGCCCTAGCGTTTCTCGGGATCTCTCCAGAGGCGGGGCGGGGCGGGGCGGCGAGCCCCTGCCCGAGCGCGGGACTCCCAGGAGCGCGCACTCGCAGCGCGGGACACACCAGTCGTGGGTCCCGGAGGCTGGTACTCGCACCCTGCCTGGCAGCCTCCCGCACGCACGTGGGGCCCGGCCCCTCTCTGCTTCGGCGCCACACAAAGCCTCCAACCCGCAGTGGGCAGGTGGGGAGGCAGCGAGGGTTCTGAGGGGCCCAGAGCAGAGCTACCTGGCCCTGCGCCCTGGGAAGGTGAGTTCTCAGAGTGGGCAGAAGGCTCCTTGCTCCAGGGGGCTGGTGCCACTCCAGGCTCCCGTGCCGCGTGCGCCCCTCCTTTGTCCCATTTGTCATTTCATCCCATCAGCACGAGTTGAGGGCCTTAGGTTGACAGTTTCCTCGAAAGGGAAATGCCAGAGTCCTAGGCCGAGGATGCCCAGGCGCTACGGACCCACACCTGGGGCAGGCGCCGCTTCCTGGTCTCCCCCTTTCTCCCTGCCCCTGTCCAACAGTGCCACCCCAGAATTCCTCCTGTGAACCCCGCCGCTCTTCCAGAACCCTCTCTGCCTCTTTCTCCACATCATCTTAGGTTTCCCCCACGAGCTCCGAAAACTTTCACAAATGCTGTTGAGTTGATACACAGCGCGCCAACAGCTCCCACACAGACAGGCAAGAGCGTTCTGTCACTGTTTAACTCCAAAGCGTGGGTAGGAGAGGAAATGGGCTGGCCAAGTTTGGGATGATGGAGGTCCCACTGGGGAGGGCCTGCCTCTAACACCTCCCCTTTCCCCCCCCTTTCCTCCCAGATATGGGCTCTGCCGGGCCCAGACCACTCGCTGACCTTGGCACCTGGGAGGGCGGGACCAGCGGCTGCCCATTGTTCTGCTATAAAATCCTAAGAAATGCCGGGTGTTCATCCATTCACTGAACTTTTGCCGAATACCGTCTACATGCCGGGGATTTCTGATGTTTTTAATGCCATCAGGTCATCACTTTGCACATAATGCTGCACTTTCCTGCCAGATGCGTTGTAAAGCCCCCATTCCCCACATCAGGTTGTTCCAACAGGGTAGCCAGCCATGGGCTCCAAGCCCTGAGCTCAGAAGGGTGCTTACATATATATATTTAAAACCCGCCCATCCAGCGTGGCTCAGTGGTTGAGTGTCAACCTATGAACCAGGAGGTCACAGTTGAATTCACGGTCAGGGCACATGCCCGGGTTGCAGGCTCGTTCCCCAGTGGAGGGCGTGCAGGAGGCAGCCGACCCATGACTCTCTCTCATCATTGATGTTTCTCTCTCTCTCTCTCCCTTCCTCTCTGAAAACAATAAAAATATATTAAAAATAAAACCAAACCAAACCCAGAGCTCTTGTGCTATGAGTATGCCCCCAGGACCTGTTTCATTGGGGTGGGGGAGGGTCCCCCGTTTCATTGTGGGGGAGGTCCCCTGCCTGGGAAAAATTGTCAGACAAGTCAGATGTGTTAGATTCCACACCACTGTCCTTCACTCTGGGGCCCCTGTGCTGAGGCTGACCCCTGGCTTGACCAGTCCCACTTCCGCCAGGAACCCCAACATCTGCCCCAAATACACTGAACTCAGACCAGCGGAAGCATATGTGGGAGTTGCCAGGGCTGGGGAAGGAAGGAGATGAGGCGGAGGACGAGAAGCCCAGCTGCCCTTTATAGCTACTTGTAAGCCAGGTTTCAAACGCAGTCACTTATTTGATCCTCGTAAGCACCCCAACTTTGAGCAGCCAGAGGGCGCCCTGAGCGGTGAGTGTCCTGGCACAGTGACAGGGAGGGGTGCCAGCTCTGTCGCCCTCACCATATGCCTTTCCAGGAGACCTCAGACCCTAATGGAGACCGGGGTGCCCTTGTACCAGCCTTGCCCACCCTGCCCCAACTCGCTCTCACCCTGTGCTGCGGAGGATTGCGCATCCTCTGCCCGGGTCAGCCCCTGGGACACAGCACCGGTTCTGTAAAAGGACGGCTGTAGCTGGAAGACAATGAACAGTGGGAGCCCGTGACTCGTTAGAAAAGGAAGAACCTCTTTTCGGAGTCAATGTTCAAGGATCAAGGCATGAGACGTGAAAGAGGAGTGAAGAATGACACCTGTATTGTCTGGAGGGACAGAACTGAGATATATTTTTCTGAAGCTCTTGATTCTCTTTCTTAGAAAACGAGGCTTTTGAGGTCCTGGCCTCGGAGGGCCCGCACTGTCCTGGGAAACGCGGACGGTATGGTGAGGGGCGGGGCTTTTCTGAGAGACACACCTCTTACTCCTAAGGGATGATTTTCAGAGTTCCATTTCTGCACAGGCAACAGCACAGTGATTACGAGGGAAAGGGAGTGGGGGAGGTAGAGGAGGCTAAAGAGGAGAGAAGTGGTAATGGAAGGAGCCCAGCTGGCGTGGCTCCGTGGTTGAGAGTCGACCTATGAACCAAAAGGTCACGGTTCGATTCCAGGTCAGGGCACAGGCCCGGGTTGTGGGCTCGATCCCCTGTGTGGGGCGTGCAGGAGGCAGCCAGTCAATGATTCTCTCTCATCATTGATGTTTCTCTCTCTCTCTCCTTCTCCCTTCCTCTCTGAAATCAATAAAATTTATATATTTTTTAAATAGTAATGGAAGGAGACTTGACTTGGGATGGTGAACACACAGAACAATATACAGATGATGTATTATAGAACTGTACCCCTGAAACCTATATAATTTTATTAACCAATGTCACCCCAATACATTCCATAAAAAAAAAGAAAAAGTAAGTTACATTTCTAATTCACCTGCTTGTGGAAATACTAGTACCTCCCTGAGGCTGAATGAGAAAGAGGAACTGTAAAGGATGAGTTCTCTGTAAAGCACCCAAACAAATCAGGGGCCTGGTGGCGCTTTGGGAAAACCACCTCTGGTTAACTAATGCACCCCAAATTCTGGAGTCAACTGGACCAGGTTATAAGCTAAAATCTTTTTCTGATTGCCCCCTGGGCTTCAGTTTTGAGAGGAACCTCCAAGAGGGTGGTGTGGGCACGGCGGCTTGCCTACCGTGGTGTCCCAGGAACCTGGCATTCGGAAGGCACTCAGTAAACATCTGTGGGATGAATACCCTTCAGATGGCACACACCATCCCTGGCCAGGGCTGGGACTCTGAGCCTTAGGACAGGCAGGGAGTGTGGGGTTCCCTCTAAGAAACCTCTCTTTTTATACAGTTAGGTAAATTTGACCCTGAGAAGCAACACTCTGGTTAAGGACAGGGCACGCCTGCCCAGGTCCCCTCCTTTGTCACCCAATGCCCTCGTCCCCTCTGATTACAGAGGAGGTACAGAACTCTGGTTAAAGAGGAGGTAACTAGTGATAGTAAAGTAATGGAGATAATGGTGAAGATGAAGATGATGATGGCTGTTATCACTGATTGGTTCAGTGAGTGTTTGCTATGAGCCAAGAGCTATTCCAAGTGCCTTGTAGACATGAGCACCTGCCATCCTCCTGACCGCTTAATGGCCACCTGCCAGTGGCACCGAGAGTGACTCTCTTCTGAGCTCTATGCCAGGTGCTGTGCTGCTTCCTTTATTTATTTATTGTTAATCCTCAGCCAAGGATAGTTTTCCTTTGATTCTTAGAGAGACTGGACGGGAGGGGAAGAGACATAGAGAAACATCAATGTGAAAGAGACACATGGACTGGTTGCCTCCTGCACACGCCCAACCAAGGCTGACCTGCAACCAAGGCACGTGCCCTTGACCGGAATCGAACCTTGGACCTTTCCGTCCACAGACCAAAGCTTTATCCACTGGGCCAAACTGGCTAGGGCTGTGCTCACTGGTTTGAAGTACTAGTTCACTCCGTCCTCACCAACCTCACTAAGTGCAGTTCTGTGGCTACGTTACGTGTAGGAGTGAGGGCACGGAGGCTCGGAGAGGTTGTGTAAATTGCTAGTGATAAAGCAAGTGACCTTAGTTCTACAAGAAATCAAAGACATGCACTTGACCTCCTGCTAGCCCGCCCTGTCCCCTGCATTCCTTTCCCCCCTGGTGCACTGTGACAGTACAGGTCTCAGAACTAGCTTGCCTCGCTCATGCCCCAGGGTTCTTCCCACGGCCCCGGGTGAATGAGGAGGTCTGGAGAAGGACTCAGGCTCGTCTCCCTGCAGTGTCCTTCTGGTCCAGTCAAGGTCGGCGTGATGCGACAGGACAGAATGGCACTGTCCCCTGGCTTTCCAGACAAGCTCACCCGCCATGGGTATGAGCAATTCAGGCTCACAGGTGTGCCCTTGGGCTGCATGGGGAGGGAACGCTCCCATCCCATTGCACACCTGACTCTGATGTCAATGGAAGGCACCTTCCCCGCTGAGACATGCCACTTGCCTAGGCACCGGGGGGGTCTGAACCGAGGGTGATACTAAAGATAGTTAACAACGGGTCCCTCTTGTGTACTGACCTGTTAGAGTGGACATCCAACCAATCAGAACCAAGGCCGTCCAGGATACTGGGGCCAGCAGTCCTGGTGCCCCAGCCAACATTCATCCCAATCTAGGGAAGTAGCAGATACCAAGGGGTGAGCTGTGATCATCAGCCCTGACCAGCTCCCTGACCCGGGAGCAGCCACGGCCGACAGCCAAGAGCGAGGTGAGGGGCACCTTTTAGAGGCCGAGTCCAGTTGATGTGAATGGAAATGACCTTTTCTTTGAGTCATGGCAGCCAGGCACTCTCTAAGGAGCATACATATCTGTTCAAGACGATGCGACTTTTTTCCCCCTCAAGTTCCTTCTTCTCTTCAGTCCCGGATACTTCACTCAGATAGAAACATGACTGGAGGATAAAACAGGAAGGAGAGAGACTCTGGTTTTTAACTCGCCTGTTCCAAGTCCTTGTTGCCAATGGTTTCTAGCATCACATTTAAATTGTAAATAGGTGTTCAGCTTGGAAACCAATTCACCACCCTGGTCTCTCTCCTGTTACAGAGCAGGGTTGCTGGGTTTTTAAACTGTTTAGGTCTGACAAATTGGGGATGTTGTAAATTGCAAATTATAAATGCTTCTCAGAGACAGGGGAATTTTATAAGGGCTCCCCTTGCTGTGAGCATGGATAATATACAACCTAGCCCCTGCCTCCCTGTTCTATCTTCCTGGGCTCCAGCCATCCATGCCACATGGTCCCCAGTTCCCAGAATGCACTGTGGCTTCAAGCTTCGGGGCCTTGGCACATGCCTTCCTCTTTCTGGAACAACCTCCTCGCAAAGCATTCTCAGACCCCATCCCCCCCCCCTCAGAATGTCTGGGGTAGCTGCCCCTCCTGTTATACCCTGAGCATGCCAGTATCCTATGGAGATGGGCTCAACAATTATGGTTTAATTTTCCTTATCCCCAGCCCCTGGTGATAAGTATATGGCTTATTAAACAAAGCCCACAAAATATCATTTGAATAAACTCAGGCCTAGGACATGACAAAAACAAGCATTCAGCCTTCTGCGCCCGCCCCCCCCCGCCCCCCGCAAAGGGCGATGCTATGCTAATAACAATTGAACACCCTGCACTTGCTCAGAAGGCCCACTTCCCCCCTTACCGCCCTCCCCCCACAACCAGGCGGCACAGCCCAGGGAAGGCACTGTTCATGGTCAGCACGTTGGGGAGCAAGGTGGAAATGGAAGGCCCTTTCTGGTGTGTAAAAGAGGAGGACCCGGTTTTCCCACTGCCGGCTCAGTTATAAGCCGAGGTGGAACTCTAGCTCTTTATTCTCCGAGAGTCCTTTCTAGCCCGCACAGCCCCAGCCACCCTCCTCCTGCCTGGAGCCGAAGTGCCCACTCTGTCTTTATCACCTGACCCGCACCCACGCTGGCATTAAGAGCAGACTGAACTTGGGGCCAATCGTCTCCTCGCGAGGGCTGGTCCCCAGAAAGGAGGCCGGGAGTCGTGTGTCTGAAATGCTGAGGGCATACGACATGGGAGGCCAGGTCTGCGTGTGTCGTCGCAAAGATGTTCTTTATTAAAATAGCACTTGCAGGCTGGGTTTTGATTTTCCAACGCTGGTCACCCCAGGGGCTGGGGGGTGGGTCGGTCAAGACTTGTGGCAGCTGTGTGGCCCCGAGACAAGCTACGGAGCCTCATCTCTCTCAGCAGAAGTGAATCAGACAGACAGATGGAAACATCAGTGAAAATGCCTGAGGGAGGGGCAGGGACCTGAATGCCACGGGGCGGGGGGGGGGGGCGAGGGGGGGTGTTGGGTTGTCAGGAGACAAGCCATCTCCCCAAGAGAAGCCCCGGGTGAGATGCTTAAGGTGCCATCAGTGCCCGGGGACCCCATCCCCTGCGCCTGAATGACTGCTGGTCTGGGGCTTGTCCTTAAGTGTTGGGATTAGTCACTCTCCTGGGTGGCAGCTGGGCTGGTTTTAAATGCTCCCCGGTGGCCTGCAATTCGTCACTCGGCGAGGAAGCTGCCTGGTGTCCTGACGGGACCTGTTTGTCCCAGGGTTTTCTCACGTCAGCTGTCTCAGGCTTCACGCTGGCGCAGGGGACTGCTCCGGCTGGGGAGACAGCAGTGGCCCCCCGACAAGACGTGTCTATTAGAGGCCGGCTGGCGGGAAGCGGCTCCACCCGACATGGCTAGACAAGGAGTCTTGATTCACCCAGCTCCCGCCTGGCGTGTGGGGGTGCGTTTGAGTTCTGGAATTGCTCTGGGAGAAAGACGCTCTCGCCGTCAGAGAGTTTCCCCGAGCACTTTTTCCTGTTATTATCGGACGCACTCGGCTCTGCTTCCTGGTCCCTTGGTGAGGCTACGAGCTACAATATCCCGGCCTCGGTCAACGGCTGGAGGTTGAATGACCCTGCGGTCGGTGGTTCCCAAATGCTGGTCTGCATCTGGGGGGCGATCGCAAAGGAAAAAGAAGGAAGGAAGAAAAAAGCACAGCGCAGCGAACAGCAATTATGTTAGTTTCAAGTTGCCAACCGGCCCCTCCTGAGAACTGTTCTATATTCTGAGATGCTGTTCTTGTTTTCTGGAAGGCATGGATGCTCTCTCTTTCCTGAAGCAGGGAGATGGCAGATAAATCTTGTGATGGCCTTGTTAGCTGAAGAGGTTGGTTAACCTATGACTCCCCGACCCCCATTTTCTGGAAATATTACTGACCCCTGAAATCCAATAGTCTGGCTCTGAGTCAATCCTGAAGAGTACCTCACGCATCTTTTCCCCACGGAGGCTGGTGTCAGCAGGAATGACAGCGGTCATTTCTGTCCTCTCTGCTGTGTGCCAGGCCATATCCTAAGCCCTTTGGCTATATATTCACACCTGTCACCTCCCCGGCGAGCCCCTGGGGTCTGAGTTATTGTTACCGTCATGACGCAGCTGAGGAAGCTAAGGCCCAGAGCAGTTAAGCAACTCAGCCACAGCCACACAGTCAGGAAGTGGCAGTGCTGGGGTTTAAACCCAGGCTCCAAAGGATGAGAACTCTCCAAAAATGACATCCGGTGGGGAAACACGCATGCTCGGATTTCCAAAGGACGGAGCCTGCAAACACGAAGGTCTGTGGGAGAGAGAAACCTGCAAGAATAACACCGACAGGCCCAAGGGGGCGGTGCTACAGCCGAGGCCGTAATGGAATATGGCAGCCCCAAGAGATCGATACAATGTAGGGATGTCCGCGCTCGGGATCACCTAGTTGTGGATGGTGTTCCCGCCACACACAGACTCTGCCTTCTTCTCGCTTTCCCTCTGCTCCCTGGCCCCACGGAGTCTCATCAGAATCGGAGGCTCTGGAGCATGGCATTTGCTTGACTATCTCAGAGAGAGAGAGGTAGAGAGGGAGAGAGGAAGAGAGACTGGAGGAAGGGAAAAACAACACACATGATTAAGCCTGGAGGAATTTTCTTGTGGCAAAGAGAAGGGCTAGTGCAGTCAGCTTCCTTAGGCCCGGTGGAGCCTGGAGCCTGGCGAGGAAGGAAGGATGGTGGCCAGGAGGGGACAGACTTCTGCAGGGAGACTGCACAGGCACAGGGAGCCCTGTGGCTCAGGGCTGACGCCCGGCCCGCAGTTCTGCTGAGAGCTCCATGGGCCACCCTGCCTAGCCCTCGTAACCACCCTGTTTGCCCACTGGCAGATGAGGAAACAGAGGCTCAGAGAGGTTCCGGGACTTGCTAAGGTCACGCAGCTCGAAAACACGGAGCTCGGATGTCAACTGGGATGGCCTGAGCCATGGCTCACACTGCTTAGTCCTTGCTACTTTTGTCACTGAAGTCACTGTCCTTCCTGCTCTTATTTCTCCTGCTTCCCCAGGCCCCCGGCACTCTCAGTCTCACTGTCTGTGCCACACAGAGTCTGTAAAGGGAAGCTGGAAGCATTGGAGATGATGGAAAAGACCCATGGCAGGCCCGGCCGGGGTGGCTCAGTGGTTGAGTGTCGACCTAGGAACCAGGAGGTCACGGTTCGATTCCCGGTCAGGGCACAAGCCCGGATTGCGGGCTCAGTCCCCAGAGCGGGGTGTGCAGGAGGCAGCTCATCAGTGATTCTCTCTCATCACTGATGTTTCTCTCTCTCTCCCTCTCCCTTCCTCTCTGAGGTCAATTAAAATATATAGATAGATAGATAGATAGATAGATAGATAGATATAGAGATAGAGATAGAGATTTTTTTTTTTTTAAAAGACGCATGGCAGGTCAGAGGAGCCTCCCAATCACAATCGCCCTCGGGAGTGATATTTCAGCGGATGCTGAAGAAGGGGTGGCCACGCTTGGACTCTGCCCACTGAGGTGGGGGCGCTCGCTATTGGGTTTCCCCATCTCCGATTTCAAGAACAGGATATTGGCTGTGCTCGCAGGAGCGGCAGCCAGGATTAATTCACACCTTTCTCGGTAAATGTCAGCAGCGCTTAAATAATGAAGGGGGGAAGCATACGCTATCCAGAGAGAATGAGTGGGTAAACGGAGAGGGCGATGACTTGCGCGTGCTCTTCTGTAAGCCGTAAGCCGCAAGCTCCTTCCCCCGCACCTCTGCTCCCAGAAGCTTGGGAGTCACTTCACGTGGACTCTGGAGAAGGCCTGAACTGTCCCCTAATCAGCATGAAGAGCGCCTGGCAGGTGCCCAAGACACATTGATTTAAGAGTGGAATTTTGGTTTCAACAACACACAACATCCATGTATTATTTAATTCAAAAAACTGTGTAATGCCAAGAGGCATGGTGGGGAGGTGAGTGGAGGGAGAAAAAGAGGAAAGGACACAAACCTAGAATTAGAGAAATAACCACGTTTTTTTGTGATGCGTATACTTGAACGCACTTTCTGGAAGTGGCCCGAGCAGCCGGCCCCTGGAAGTTAGAACTGTGGGGAGTGCACATGCGTACTTTTCTGTGGGTCCTCTGTAAATGCTGTTGGCCGGCCTGCCTGCCCCACTCAGTGGAGAGGCCCATCCGTCTCCTGAAAGCCTAAACCACATGGAGGGAAGACCCGGATGGTAGGGCAGTGAGGGTGGGGCAGGGAGGCTGGAGGCCAAGGGCTCAGACAGCCCAGGGCACCCCTCCCTCCCAGATCCAGGGCCCTAGCTGCCCCTTTTCTTACCACCTGCCTCCTTTCGTGTTTGGTTCAAGGGTGAATCCGAAGAGAGAAGAGGCTCCCAAAATGCTCTTCCTGAGATGTGGCTCCTGCTCGGCTGGAGACTGCTGAGATACAGCTGTCCCTTCTCTTGTAGGCGCATGCCCCTCAGTTCCCATAAGAAAGCTGGGTGCAGCATGTGCTGTGGGGTCCAGGGGCAGGATGCAGAGCTGTGGTTCAGGACTGTCTGAGGGAGAAGGCAGACACCGTGCTGGCCCCACCCCAGAGTTTCTGACTGAGCAGGTCTGCGTGGGGTCTGAGCCTTTGCATCGCCTGTTCCATGTGATGCTGGTACCTTTGGTTCTTCTGAGGACCACACTGGGAGGACCACTGGGATGGGGCCTGTCACTCAAAGTGAGGCTCACACTGGGAGGACCACTGGGCTGGAGCCTGTCACTCAAAGTGAGGACCACACTGGGAGGACCACTGGGCTGGAGCCTGTCACTCAAAGTGAGGACCACACTGGGAGGACCACTGGGCTGGAGCCTGTCACTCAAAGTGAGGACCACACTGGGAGGACCACTAGGCTAAAGCCTGTCACTCAAAGTGAGGACCACACTGGGAGGACCACTGGGCTGGAGCCTGTCACTCAAAGTGAGGCTCACACTGGGAGGACCACTGGGCTGGGGCCTGTCACTCAAAGTGAGGACCACACTGGGAGGACACTGGGCTGGGGCCTGTCACTCAAAGGGAGGACCACACTGGGAGGATACTGGGATGGGGCCTATCACTCAAAGGGAGGACCACACTGGGAGGACACTGGGCTGGGGCCTGTCACTCAAAGTGAGGCTCACACTGGGAGGACACTGGGCTGGGGCTTGTCACTCAAAGTGAGGCTCACACTGGGAGGACCACTGGGCTAAAGCCTGTCACTCAAAGTGAGGACCACACTGGGAGGACACTGGGCTGGGGCCTGTCACTCAAAGTGAGGACCACACTGGGAGGACACTGGGCTGGGGCCTGTCACTCAAAGTGAGGACCACACTGGGAGGACCACTGGGCTGGGGCCTGTCACTCAAAGGGAGGCTCACACTGGGAGGACACTGGGCTAGAGCCCTGTTCACTCGGACCACAATGTGGACATCATCTGGAGTTGTGGTAGAAATGCAAAATCTTAGGCCTCACCCCAGACCCAGACCTAATGGAATGGACTCTGCATCCTAATAAGACCCTAGGTCATTTGTATGCTCCCTCCCAATACCGGTGGGCATTACCGGCTTCCCAGCTTTGTACAGAGCCCCCGCCCGAGGCAGTGACCTTGGCCGCTCACACCAGGGCAAACTTGTCTGAGGATCCCTGGTGCCCATCACAGCGTTGGTCTACAGTGACCCTCAGATGGATGTCAGAAAAAGCAATGACAATTATTATAGCCACTTACTGGATGCCTCTGTGTGCACCAGAGTTTTTCATATATCATTTCACACCTTTATTATAAAACCCCTGCAAAACCCACTTTATGGACAAGTAAATTGAGACAGGTAAATTACGTGCTTAATAAATAGAGAAAAAAGAGCTGGGTTTTATCAAGGTCTAGCCACTGTTTCCCAGGTGCCGGGATTTAGCCCTGAGCACGGAGATGCTTCTCTCTCCTTGTCCCTCTCCCCATGAGGCCCAGGCGTGAGGTACGACAAGAAGGAATCCTAAGGAAGGGTTGAACTGATTACGGAAGATGTTTAAGGAGGCTGCAGTGTGCCTGGGCGAGAAACAACCTTGACTCAGAGCTGGAACAGGGAGAGAAATCTCCAGAGAAGCTGGTCAGCACAGCACTCCTTGGCCTTGGCCTTGAGCCCCTCGTGAGCTTGGCTAAGACGTGACCACTTCCACAGCCAAGGGCCCCCCTTCACCGATGGCACACACAGTAACAGTTCCCTCGAGTTCTGGGGGTTCCTGAGTGGTCTTAGTGACCTGCCCAGCCTGCGGTCTAATTCCAAACTCCACTCCCAGTTATGAAAAATGGAGGAATTGACGGGGGAGGCCTCCAGGGGCAACGGAAGGTGAGTGTAGGGGGCCCCTAAGAACCCATCTGCCCCTTCGGATAAAGACGGCCTCCGGGCGGGATGGAAGCCAAGAATGTAATTGTATTTATTGTTGCCATTATTTTCTATTTAGGGCAAGGGATAGTGGTACTCTACTCAGGATAGTGATATCAAGATTCCTTGATGATCAATTCATTTATGTTTTTAAGTGGGTCAATTTAAAGCAAAGTATTAAGTCAATAAAGTAAAATTACGCAAACCAGTGAAGGCAGACCGGGAAAATGAGGTCTACGCAGTGCCAATGGGCTGGTCTTCCTCCTTCCACACGCCACCCCCTGCCCCCGAGAGAGCGAAGCTGTGACGACTCCTTGCAAAACTTCCAGAGAGAGGGAGCTAATCTTCTCCAGAAAAAAGTACCAGAGATAATTTCCCTCTGTATCTGGGAAACTGCCCAGTATACAAACACAGCATCCTCTAATCAAACAATCTTGTGGATGACTTAAAAGGACAAGGATGGCTCGGCCGGTGTGGCTCAGTGGTTGAGCGTCCATCTATGAACCAGGAGGTCACAGATTGATTCCCAGTCAGGGCACAAGCCCGGGTTGTGGGCTCAAACCCCAGTGTGGGGCGTGCAGGAGGCAGTTGATCCATGATTCTCTCGCATCATTGATATTTCTCTCTCCCTCTCCCTTCTTCTCTGAAATCAGTAAAAAATATTTTTTTAAAGAAGACAAGGATGATTTCGGCCCCAAGGCTCCCTACCCAGCAACACCACGAGGTTAGCCCCCCATCCTGCAGCCCCCCGGCATTCTCTATGTCTCTTGCACCATTCCTCACACTTCCTAGTTCTTGCACGGCATCTGTCTGCCCTGCTAAACTGTGCCCCTAAGAGGGCTGGACCATTTCAGGATCTGGGCTGAGCTGTGCCTCCAGCTCCCTGGCAGAGAGAGGAAGTGCTGGCTTGGAGAACAAAGGAAGGGAGGGAGGGAGGGCAGGAACTAGGGACTTAATTCCTGGAGGCTCAGAAAGGCCCCTGCCACCTACATTCTGCAATTGTTTATATAGTTTTGACCCCTGGACAACTCAGGGGGGAGGGGCATGACCCCCTGTGCAGTCGAAAAACCACGTATAAGTTTTGACTCCCAAAACCTAGTAACTAATAGCCTACTGTTGACAAAAACATTGATGAACACAATCAACTGTTATATGTATGTTCTATGTATTATACACTATATTTCTGCAATAAAGTAAGCGAGAGGAAAGCAAATGCCATTAAAATAATAATAAGGAAGATAAATTATATTTACAGTACTGAAAATAAATCCGCATATAAGTGGACACGCACAGTTCCAACCCGGGTTGCTCAAGGGTCAACTATTTCTCCCCATGGTCCACGGAGAGAAGTTGTGGTGGGTTATTCGAGCTCCCGTATAACTGCCAGGTTTGAAATCCATTGAGTTCTATCTTATTTATAGATGACGCCATTTTTTTCTTTTGCCTCATTCCATAAAGAAAGACCAGACTGCCCGGCCGGCGTGGTTCAGTAGTTGAATGTCGACCTGTGAACCAGGAGGTCACAGTTTGATTCCCAGTCATGGCACATGCCCAGGTTGTGGGCTCCATGCCCAGGTTTCGGGCTTGATCCCCAGTGGGGGGTATGCAGGAGGCAGCCAATCAGTGATTCTCTCTCATCATTGACGCTTCTGTCTCTTTCTCCCTCTCCCTTCCTCTCTGAAATAAAAAAATATATATATTAAAAAAAAAAGAAAGAAAGCCCAGTCCACAGATAAAGTTAAGTATGGTTAGCAGGGTGGTTCATGGTTCCTCACAGGCTCCATGGCCTGGTACACAGAAGCCAGAGGACTGGAGGGATGTGGCCAGAATTGGGAATCAGCCAAGCTGGCTGCTGGCCGGCTGGCTGCAATCAAGCTGATAACAAGGAGATTCATCAGGGTCCGCAAGCTCCCCCCTCCCATAGCATCACGGAGGGTTTTTAAATCAATGCTGGTCTCGCTGGCTTAATGGTACCTAATCTTACCTTTTGAAGCTGGAACATTGGGGAGTTGAGATCAATTGAGATAAAATAAAGTAAAATGTATTGACTTTGGGATTTGGGGTCTTCATCAGAGCCCCATTGTGTGGTGTTGTTTTTATTTTCTGTCTTGGAAACAGGTGGAGGTTAGCCACCGAGGACTCAGTGCTGGTATATTGCCTTTTGTTCTAGTTTTTTTCTCATCTTATACAAGATGGTTTTTCATAAGGGAAGGACCCTCTCCTGCCCTGTTTATCGCTCTATACCCAGCGCACGGCACCTGCCAAGTGCTCAATGCCTGTTCTTCACGGGCAGCGTTTCAGGGTAGCCAGCACCCGCTGGGAAAGCATGTCTGTTTCTGGTGAGGGGCCGCCGTGCCAGGCCCTCACGGTGCCCCTGGAGAAGAAAGCCTGGGGACCGCTCCCTGGCGCCTGGCCTCTGACGGGTCCATGGGCTCCTGCGGTCATCACAAAGCTGGTTGCATGAAATGCATCTGCCTCGCTGTGCACAGGGGTTCAGAAGCTCTGTGCTAGATGCTGGGACACGCAAAGACGACCGCAGCACAGAGAAGGTGCCCGGTCGGGGAGAGAGTTCTCGTGTGATGATGGGAAACGAGTCTAGAGTCGGAGATCGGGGCTTTCCATGTGACCTTAAGGACAAGCTCTAGCTCTCTGGGCCTCAGTGGCCCCATCTCTGAAACGAAGGCAGGTCTCTCTAACGCAGTGGTCGGCAAACTCATTAGTCAACAGAGCCAAATATCAACGGTACGACGATTGAAATTTCTTTGGAGAGCCACATTTTTTAAACTTAAACTTCTTCTAACGCCACTTCTTCAAAATAGGCTCGCCCAGGCCGTGGTATTTTGTGGAAGAGCCACACTCAAGGGGCCAAAGAGCCGCATGTGGCTCGCGAGCCGCGGTTTGCTGACCACTGCTCTAACGCATCACAACTGGGCACCGCCCTCCCTGAGTTTCCCTGTAGAAAGGCGAGTACAGACTCACTGGAAACAGCGAGTCCTTTTGCTTTGCCTCTAACCTCCTTGCTCTGAAATTTTAAAGCAGGGCAGTAAACAGATGCTGATCTATTTTCATCCACCACCTGCTCTGCATTGAAAAGGGGCGGGGGGGGGGGACCCACTAACCGAGGAGGAAGGCAAGCTAACCCACTGAGCGTCTGCTCCAGGCCAGGTCCCGCAACAGAGGCGTTCACACTCGCAAGACAGACTCCGTGGCACTGCTATTCCCGCCTCTTTGGCACCACCAGGAGAATGGTGGTGTTACAGCAGGATTGGTGTTCCGGGTAAATTACGTTCCGGGTAAATGACGCTCGGCAGACCGCGTTTTAGAAAAGCACACGGGGGTAATCAAATAGAGGAAAGCTGTCATCGAACACAGCTAAGCTGGGGGACTGGGGAGGCCTTCTTCCTTGGGTGATCAGAAAGGTTCCTTCTCTCCAGCAAACATCTGGGGTGCCCGGTACATCAGCCCGCTGGCAGTCCCTGTCCTCGGTGTGAGCCCTGCCGTGTAATAAGATCAAAAAATGGCAATACTGTGCTAACGATGCTGACGATGCGTACTGTGGGAGCCCCAAGGAGGGCGTCCCCAGAAAGGACCGGGGACCAGAAGGACATTCTCTGGAAGAGGCAGGGTCAGGGTGGAGCCTGGGATTTTCTGCTCCCACTCCTGTTTTCTCAGCGCCAAGGCCTGGGTGGGTGCTCGTGACTCGGTCCCTTTGTTGGGATGTTTGTCTTTCTTGTGAGGGTTTCCTGCCTCCAAATTTAGTTTTTAAGCAGCTTCACAGGGGAGACTATCTGTCTCCATCCCTGCTTTGTCCCCCTCCCCCACCCCTCCCCAGAGCCCAGCTCAGGGCATGGCACATAGTAGGTGTTCAAGAAGTGAATCCATGGAGCAGCTGGAATCACGGTTCTATCGCAGTTAACAAGTTCTGTTTTCTTCCACCCACTGCTCCGTGTTGCTCCCTTGTGGGCAGCCCTGTTGAAATGCCACTTCCCTGCGGATAGCTATTTGGGGGGGGGGGGGTGCGGGGCCTGGAAGAGTCCACAGGACAGGCAGCAGTGGCTTGTTCTGCTCCGGAGGGAGGGCAGTAGCCATCGCCTTCACTAACGACTCCGCACTGACAATCACACGTGTCCGGTGCGTCTCCCCGTCTCCCCACAACAGGACCCTGCTTTCCAGGGACGGACATCAAGACCTAGAGAGTAAAGTCTAGGGCGGCACAGCGGGAACCCGTCAGGAGCCAGGACCCCCAGGCCCCGCCCTGGTGGCCCCAGCTGTCCTCTTCCCACCGCTGGGCAGGGGCAGTGGACATTGACCCAGGACCGGGCAGGGTGGGGAGGGGGACACTTCAAAGACACAGAAGAGAAGCAACTTCAAAGGCCTCCCCTTCCTGGGTGCCCTCCGGGGGTTTTCTCAGGAAAAGGTGGCAGCTGACATCAATGGGGACGCTGCCTCTGAACGCGGTCCCTCAAGAGACGAACAAAAGGAAGGTGAGAGAGGCTGGCTGAAGGCAGAAGGCCTTTCAAGTCCTGGCAAGGGAGGCGGGTTCAAGAGCTAAGCGTGGCGTGTGGGAGTGGTGGACAGGCATTCTGCTCCTCTTTACAGACCGTGGATGTATTCATGTTGTGCCTCGTGAACGAAGTGAGAAGTTGGCAAAGCTGCCCAGCCCGGGGCTAAGGTTTTGCAGTGGTATATGTCTAACACAATAAAAGGTAAAATGACATTCAAGGTTCAAAAATGGATACTAGCCCGGCCGGTGTTGCTCAGTGGTTGAGCATCAATCTGTGAACCAGGAGGTCAGGGTTCAAGTCCCAGTCGAGCACATGCCCTGTTTGCAAGCTTGATCCCAAGTAGGGGGCGTGCAGGAGGCAGCCGATCCATGATTCTCTCTCATCATTGATGTTTCTCTCTCTCCCTCTCCCTTCCTCTCTGAAATAAAAAAAATAAAAAAAAAAGGTGGATACTAAGTAACTGGCCAGTGGAGATGCTATGGTTTGAATGCTGTGTCCCTCTAATAGTCATGTTAGAAACCGAACCCCCAATGTGGTGGCGGTAGGAGGTGGGGCCTTTGGGAGGCGAGTAGGCCACGAGGGTGGAGCTTATGTGATGGGATTAGACCCCACGGAGCTCCCTCTTCCTGCTGCCAAGTGGGGGACCTAGGGGATGTCTGCGGCCTGGGAGAGGACCCTCAGCTAACATGCCGGTTCTCCCAGAACTGTGAGCAATACGTCTTTGGTGCTGATGAGCCACCCAGCCTATGGCTTTTTGTTCTAGCAGCCCAGACGAACGAAAACAGGAGAACTCAATGCATTTCCATATAAAACCATTCCTAAGCACAGCTTTTAATGGCTGGGTCGCATTTTTCCCTTACAGGATCTCACACGGATAGTTTTCCAATTAGCTCACCAACTGTCTCACAGCTACTTGTTGAGTGACCTTTGCCCCGCTTAATTCTCAGGTGCCTCCTCGACTGTATGTTCAGTCCTTCCGCGCTGCAGCAGGTGAAGGGCAGGGTGCAGCGCCCCGCTTTCTGCAGGCACAGGAGACCTGGCTACACTCAGACCGAAATCTGAATCTTGTTGGGTGTGGACAGAGAGAAAAATGGCGATTTTCCACTGGGGGCACCCTCCGCCAGGGGAACAGGAAGACTCAGAGAGGGACTTGATGTCATTACAAATGGAACCATAAAGTGTTAGAGGAGATGATTTAAAATAATGGCTTTTCTGAGCCAGAGGAATATTAAAGACGCCCTGAGGACTCGAACCCATCCCTTGGAGTCGTTCCTCACGCCTCAACCTACTATTTCCTCCAGAGGAGGAGGGCTGTCCAGGGCCACCCTGTGGTCAGACACGGGTGCCTCTGTTTACTCCAAAGGTGTTCTGGTTTGGATTATAAATTACTAGAGGCCTGGTGCATGAAATTCGTGCACTGGGGGAGAGGGGTCCCTCAGCCTGGCCTGTGCCCTCTCACAGTCCAGGAGCCCTCTGGGGATGTCTGACTGATGGCTCAGGCCCGCTCCCCAAGGGGCGGGCTTAAGCCGGCAGTTGGACATCCATAGCACAGCCATGGAGGCAGAAGAGGCTCCCGCCACTGCTGCTGAGCTCACCAGCCGTGAGCCCAGCTTCTGGCTGAGCGGCACTCCCTCCTGCATTGAGTGTCTGCCCCCTGGTGGTCAGTGTGCATCATAGCAACCAGTTGTTCCACCATTTGGCCAATTAGCATATTAGCCTTTTATTATATAGGAGGATTGGGTCCCCCTGGTTACAGGTGACAGCTTCATGGTGAGAAAGGATCAGGAATAAGCATGGCGGGGAATGTTTGGCATTTGATGTGCAGTTGCCTGTAAGTGCTTTTATAGAAAGACAAACACAATTGGCTGGAACCTGACCAAAGCCCTCAGTTCTCACGGGTGTTTTCTGAAGTTGAGCAGAGGGGAGAACCCAGAGTGGACCGGCACCTCTTTGTACCGTGACGCAAGCTGACTGATAAGCACAAGGTTCCTGAGATCAAAGCAAATGGCTAAATCCCACCAAGCTAATATTTCACAGGAAGGAAGAGAGGATGGCAGAGCAAGGAGCCGGGCAGTCAATAAGGGGTGCGCAGTGGCAGAAGAGAGATGACCATGAGCTTGCTGACTTCACCCTCCCTGTTGGCACCTATGGAAGCATCCATGGAAGCCCGGTTGTCATGGAAACACCACTGTCAAGGCTGCAACCTACACTGGTCTCTTCGGAGCTCTGTGCCCAGCATAGTTTCCATGTCTATGAAGTTCAAGAGCTTTGGTGCAGTGATAAGACTTGCTCTAGAGGAAAAGGTGTCTCGGAGACTGCTGCGCACAGGGATAGAGATACTAGGCCTGACCTGATGAGCAAGAAGTCAGTTGAGTGGGTGGAGCTGGAGAAGATTAACACATTGGCCATAGCCTGGGGTGGCGCTGGGACTAAATCTAACTTTGGTGCGAGCACCATGCTAGAAGGAGCACTCGTTGCCTCTAAGGCTAAAGCTGCTCTGATGTTCATGGTCACACGGAGTCTCCTCTGGCCTAGGAAGCCCCAGGTCTGACCCAAGTGGGCTATGGTTACGGAGCCAGAACTGGCCAGATAGTCCCAGACCCCAAGTTAGAAGTCAAGACCTCCACTGTCCCCAGGCGAGCCGGGGAGGACAAAAAGAAATACTAAGAATTGACTTAAAGTGTGAAGAACCAATGATACTCTGGGTAATTAAGAACTAGACTTGGAGTGACAAATTTGAGACACTCACGAGTCACAGCATCCTTTCTGTTGTCTGGTCATCTGACTGTGAAATGGGAGAACATTGCCTGTTGCCAAATAGCTTAAAAAGACATGTAAGTCTATCAGGAAAAGACAGTATATGTTTTTACACACACACACACACACACACACACACACACACACACATTCACATGATATCTACAAGTATGTAAAGCCTAAAGAAAGCTGATAGAAAAACCCAGACTTAAGACCACTGTAGAGCTAGGCATCAACCTCCCCCAGAGTGTTCTCATTAAGTCACATCATTCCTTAAAATACGCAGCTTTCCCAGAGACTTCAATTGTTCCTTTGGAGCGCACCAACACCTTGACTGAAAGGCTAGATTGAACTTTTTAAAAAAAATAGTAACAACGAGAAAAGTACGAAGAAATATGTCCTCAAACCACACGATCTCTAATCAGCAAGAAAAAAATGATTTCACATAAAGTAAGGACCCTCACATACAACTTTTTAAAATCAGTGCACAGGGCACAAAGTGGGAAAGGTAGCAGGGTAAGATGGATTCACCCATCCCCTGGCCCCGTGTGATAGCCAAGCAGCGCGAGACTTCCTGGCCTGGGAGCCCAGGTCCAGAATGGAATCCAACAGGACTGAATGGATGGTTGGGCTGGAAAGGGCCTCAGGATGCTTTTACTCCAAAAATGTATCCTCCAGAAGAACGTCCAGAGGACCCCGTTAGTCACCCACCTCCTGCTCCCCATAAAGTGACACCACTTAATATTATTTCTCTTGTCAGCAAAACACAAACCGCTACCACATTCGGTTGGAGGCGCCACTAAGCCATCTTGCTGCCTCTGTTGAACTTCTGGTGTCTGGAGTGTGGAGAGAATGCGATGCACAGCATCTTGACATGTGGGAGGGAAAGCCAGAGACTCGGGGAGATGTGGAGACATGCTAAGGAGCCGTGTCCTGTGGGGTGGCGCAGGGGAAATGAATCCCAAAGGACTTTGTCTCAGGACCCAAGTGCAAGTCTCAAGTGGAAACCGTGGTGTGGATGAAACTATGTTCAAGTGGCAGGCAGAGGAGGATCTGGGAGGCCCCCATCCCTGAGAGATGTTTGGGTTTGTGGCCGGGTCGGGAAGTTGCCCATCTTGGAGAGGCCAGAGGGAGGTCTCATCCACCCTCGGTAGGTCGCCGAGGCTGGCCGCGGGATCTCCCGAGGACTGAAGAGGGCTGTGCAAGGAAGAGCTGTGTTTATAAATAATGCATTTCCTTTGTCTTGCAGGAATTCTGGAGGCAGAGGTGCAATCAGATCGGCCGTGAACAGCTTACATAGCAAATCTAATAGGTTTGTAAATTAGATTTTGTGTTCATTTGTTTTTGCTGTAAGGCAGCTATTAATCTGCTTCTCCTCTTGGCTGGATGGTGCCCTTCCTAGTTGGCAAATAGATCTGTTTTCTTTCACTTTGGCTTTGCATTTTCCTAATCACTTTGTGGGGGGGGGGGGTGGAGGAGAGTGGAGAACTGTCCAAAAAATGGCCATGAAATGTCCCAAGGTCTAGAGGCTGCAGAGATGGGACGCTCAGATGCTAAGAGTCACTTTCTGGACAAGAGTCCACCCACTTGGAAGCACTGGGGCCACCAAAGAGCTTATTCATAACTTGCATTTTTTTGCTGAGCAATGGAGACTCGGAAGGGAATCAGGACGTTCACCCAGTGTCATTGTAGATCTCGCGTCCAGGACAATACGATGGAAAGTACAGCAATCAGAAACTTTGCGGAGGCCCCTTACAAATATCAGGGCGTCAACTGAGTAATGCTAACCTTGATCATTGAATGCACATCCTACATTCTGAGAGTGTTTCCTCCCATGACAGTCCTTGGCCAGGGGACAGCTTGGTGCAGGGCAGCGAGCAAATGCGTTGCAAGCCAACAGATCCAGGCTTGCCTCTGGCTGTAGTTGGGCCATGCCGCCGAGTCCCCGTTCTCCATCAGTGACGGCTGCATCGCAGCTCTGACCCGGAGCCTCCCAAGCCCCAGCTGTCGGGGCAATGGAAGGAGAAAGGGAATACCAAGCTGTTGGACATTCACGGAGGCCAGTGCTCAACATGAAGGCCTTGTTTTACTTTCTGAATGTTCCATGTTGGTCAGTCAGGGAAGGAGCGGTCCTGTTATTCAGAGGGAGGTCTGTTATTTGTCCTTCCATAGTTGTTTTTTTTTAGGTCTCTTGACCATATGACACCTGTCGAGTATGTATTCCTGAGCCTAGAGGACTGATTCAGGCCACGGTCCTCTGTGTCCCTGACATCATTGCTTCTAGATCTCGTAATGACCTCTTAACCACCTGGGAGCTACAGATGAAGCTTATGCTGTGTCTGGTGAAGTGTAGATCAAATATGTGTCTCTCTCCCACTGTGGAAAGATGCTCTCTTTTTCAGAAAGAAGGTCCTGCCCCTAGAGCAGGCCCCGCCCCCACCCCCCATGCTCTGTGGTCACGTGGGGTGAGGGTGGGGGCTCTTGGGAGCCAGGCAGACCTAGATGCAATCCCGGGCTTGTTAGCTGGGGCCTTGGACACGTGATTTCATGCCTCTGAGCCTCAGTGTCTTCATTCAGTTAGAGCAGTGGTTCTCAACCTTTCTAATGCCACGACCCTTTAATACAGTTCCTCGTGTTGTGGTGACCCCCAACCATAAAATTATTTTTGTTGCTGCTTCATAACTGTAATTTTGCTACTGTTAATGAATCGTAATGTAAATATCTGTGTTTTCCGATGGTCTCAGGCGACCGTGCTAAGCAAACAGTAGCAAAATTACAGTTATGAAGCAGCCACGAAAATAATTTTATGGTTGGGGGTCACCACAACATGAGGAACTGTATTAAAGGGTCGCGGCATTAGAAAGGTTGAGAACCACTGAGTTAGAGTAAAAACACATCTTTTGCCAGGGGTGTTTCAAGAACCTCTAAATATAAGGTTCTATCCCGGCCCGATGTGTTAAAGGGACTCAGTGGAGGCTTAGTCCTATCGCTGTGGATGCAGTCATGGCATCAGAAGACAGAGAAACGTAAGCCCGACATGAGACTCTAGTGTCGCTGGGCTGGACGGGGTGCTGAGGACAGGAGGACACGTTCACTGAACAGGACTCCCGGTTCATTCATCCAGCCGTGTCTGTGCGACACACAGCACATACAGCCAGTGAGCGGAGGCGGTCCCTGGGGCCATCTCATCCGTCCCTTGATTTTACAGAGAGGAAGACAGAAGCCAGGGACTCAAAGTGACTTCCCCCAGTACCCCAGCGACAGAGCCAGGGTTCAAGTTCAGTGAGACCATGGCTGGTTAGGAAGGAACCCATCCAAGTTTTCGCTGGGAAGGAGAGACAAATGGAATTTTACTGCTGTCCGTGCCAACGTTTACCTCTTTCTTTTTCCTGCCTTCATTTCCCATGTCCCAGAGAAGCCTGGAACCCTTTCCGCAGGTTTCTGAGCACGTCTCCTCTTCGAGCATCCTTGTCACAACTCCCCTGCCGATCCTTCATGGCTGCGAGAGCCCGGGGCACCCACTCTGCTCCTTTCTGAGGAGCATCTCCCAAGATTGAATCTAAATTAAACCATAAGAGGCCCCGTCACTGGTGGGACCATCAGCCGGCCTCGTAGGGTTTCTATCACGCATGCCTGCTGACGTAAGCTGCGGCAAAGCTTGGGGTCTTGGGGTATGGCAGCTAAATCAGCGGCCCTGGGGGTCCCTGCTCCCCCCTGTGGCCCACACAGAGGTGGCAGCACTACAGAAACGCAGCCACAAGCAGCTCCCACTGGAGCCTCTTGAGACGGCAGCCAGCGATGGGTACGGGCCATTGGTGGTCCTTAGAGAATTCCAGAGCCTTAGCGCTGGCGCCTTCCTCTTCTACACCCTCTTCCGATCAGTGGGGACTCTGAGGCTCAGAGAGGCAAAGTGATTTTCCCATAGTCACACAGCTTGGGGAATCGGCAAACATTCCAAAGGGCCAAGTCTTCTGTTCCTCTCACAGGCTTCCCTGAAGCCTGGGTGCTAGGCCTTGGTCAATAACCCTTGACTCTTTGCTTCTCTGCTAAAGTTACATTTATTTGAACCCAAGACGAGCGATACCAGTCAGGAATGCCGAGGAACGGAGCTGTCTGGGGAGAAAGCGCACAGACAACGTGCACCCCCAAATGAATGTCTTCTCTCCCTGCAAAAAGCAAAATTGAGCATTGCGTATAGACCCCCTTTTTTTTAACGTGGCTGCTCCAAGGTAAATGCAAAGGGCATAGGTGCTTGGTTTGGATTCTTCAAAGCTCCAGGATCGGGCCTCCCCAATCCAGCCATCGTCGTTGCTGGGAGACTCCGCCGCCAGCACAGACTGAGCAGCTTGGCAGGTGACCCACAAGCCTCTGCGTGCGGCCGGCAGAGGCGGCCCGGCTCCTGCCTGCGGATGTGATTGTGACCTAGTTTCTCAGAAACCTACTAGCACAGATTTCAAGCCTCTGAACTGAGGCGGGGCCTCTGATGCCTGACGATCCCGAACTGGGTGGAAAGAGGGTGTGCGCCCAGAACGGTGATTTGCCCCCCGGCGTACAGAGCCAGCCAGCTCCTTCATCCATCCAGGCTCCCTCCAGGACAAAATTCACATGTGAATCCAGCAAAACACTTAGTTATTGAGCACCTGCTATGTGAGACCATTGGGGAATATAGAAATGGGGAGGAGGGTCCCCTGCTTATAGTCTAGTGCAGTGGTCAGCAAACTGCGGCTCGCGAGCCACATGCGGCTCTTTGGCCCCTTGAGTGTGGCTCTTCCACAAAATACCACGGCCTGGGTGAGTCTATTTTGAAGAAGTGGCGTTAGAAGAAGTTTAAGTTTAAAAAATTGGGCTCTCCAAAGAAATTTCAATCGTTGTACTGCTGATATTTGGCTCTGTTGACTCATGAGTTTGCCGACCACTGGTCTAGTGGGAGAGAGAGACACGGCATCGAGAACTCTGGAACAAGGCATCTCAGTGACAAAGGAGGGAGTGTTACAGATCTGTGGTTTTCTCCTCATTAAGTTTGTAAAACACCACGATACTCGGCTGCTAATGCCACTGCTATTTAGAGTTTTGCGAAAGTAACTTGGAGAAGTATTATTCTGATCATGACTGCTAGGTTTCAATGGGAAGAAACACTGGGGTGGGAACGGGGGGTTAGGGGGGGAAGAAAGATGGTTTGTTACCCCCTTTCCTGCTTCCAAGAATGTGTGTCGGATACACCGTAGGGAGAACGTTTGTGCATTCTGGTCTTCCTTCCCTTCTCAGGTAATAACTGCAATCTTGCTCTTCTGGAGAAGTTGACAGTCAAGCCCCAGCAAAAACAAAGCGATTAGACTTGTCGTTGGCATGCTAACAGATCATATTTATCCCTCCCCTCCTTCTCCCTTCCAGAGCTGAGGTTGTAATAAATGGCTCCTCACCACCAGCTGTTGTTGACAGAAGCAACGAGAGCATTAAACACCACATCCAGCCGGCCTCCGCCGCGTGGAGGCACAACCAGACGCTGTCTCTGAAGATCAGGTAGTGGTAATTACCTCTCGGACGGGAGACGGGCTTGGCCTTCTCGGGCACAAGCCGGCAAATTGCCACTCTCGATCATCTACAGAAGTTGGTTTAGAAAGAAAATGTTTACCTCCCACCGAGGCGGGTTTCATCTGTAAGTGGTCGATGGGAAATAAAAACCAAAGGCCGGCCCAGCGGCCAGGCATGTGCATGCAGCCGCTCGGCCCGGGTGGCTGGCAGGAGCTGAGGTCCTGGGTGGAAGGAGTGGGCTCTCAGCAGTGGGGCAGCTGTGAGAGCCTGGAGGCGGGGGGGGGGGAGGGGGAAGCGAGGCCACAGGTGGCTTCTCCAAAGGACCAGGGAAGGACTGCTTGCTTGGGACTGCCTGGCATTTGTGCCTCCCACTTGGAGAGTCTTTGGAGAGCACCCCCCACCCCACCCCCCACACACACACACACACACATACACACAGTCCTATAGCTTGGGCAGGCTGCCTTCTCCAAAACATGAAAATGAAAAGCCATCTCCGATCAGGCGGCCCAGGAGCTGGCATGACATCTGGTTGCGAAGGCAGAGCTCCGAGTGGCTGGAATGGGAACCTGTATCCTAGGAATTTCAGCTTCAGCACTTTGGCTATTGCCTTTGATATCGCCGCCACTGACCCAGCAAAGATGGATTAGCATAATCCAACCATTCGTCTCCAGGCATCTCTCTGGGGGCCCGGAGTGCTGCCATGAGTCAGGCATGTTAGTGGGGAGACAATGGAAGCAAAGACAGGACAGGACGGTGTGATGCACACAGTAGGCAGCACTGCATCTTATAACGAGGTGGAGATAAAAAGATCATCCGAGGAGAGAGTACTTTATTTTGTAAGAGAACCGAGAGGGCTGGCCAGGAAAGGAGCAATGGGTTTTGAAGGATGATTAGGAGTTGGCCAGGCATGCTAAGCTGTGTTCCACTCGTCGGCAGCCTGAAGAGCAGAGGTGCCCAAACCTGGACACAGGTTAAAGTCACCTGGGGCCCTAACCGGTTTAGCTCAGTGGATAGAGTGTTGGCCTGCAGACTGAAGGGTCCCGGGTTTGATTCTGGTCGGGGGCATGTACCTTGGTTGCGGGCACATCCCCAGTGGGAGGTGTGCAGGAGGCAGCTGATCGATGTTTCTTTCCCATTGATGTTTCTAACTCTCTGTCCCTCTCCCTTCCTCTCTGTGAAAAATCAATAAAATATAATGAAAAAAAATAAAATAAATAAAGTCACCTGGGGAGCTTTAGGAAGCATGCTGAGACCTGGCCATGCTCGGAGTCGGGGTTTCTCAGGTGTCAGCCGAACCTCTGAGCCCCCAGGTGATGGAACGTGCACCTGCCGGGATGCACCACAGGCTGCGAACATCCCCGCCCCACAGGCTCAGGGGCAGTCAGCCATCCGGGCGATGGGGCCACCATCTTGCAGATCCCCCCATTTGCAGCGCGTGAGAAGATTCTGTCCTTCTGGGGCTCTGAGGAAAAGCAGGCTTTGTACAGGAAAGGGCATCATTGCATCTGTTCCACTGCAGGAAAGGGAATTCGTTTCAGCCGGTCTGGGTACCAGATTTCCTTCTCTCTGTGACTTGAGTCATCTCTAAGGATATCTGGCGTGATTTAGAAAGTTCTTTAAAACCTCAGGTTCCCGGGGGCCAGGCCGGCAAGGTTTGAGTAAAACTCCCTGGTGATGCATAGAGGACACCCATCCATTCGGTGTCTACAGGCTATGCTAGATGATTCTAGAACTTTTCCCTAAATCAAAGTCAGCCTAGCGCCTAGACAGCCGTCCTTTGATCACCTTCGTTTTGAAACAACACAGAGCAACCGTGCTCTGTAGGACCAGAGCGACATCACTATTTACAAACCTCAGACCAGACAGCCGTTAGGAGGCCAGGAAATCATATTCCACAAAACAGATCGACTCACGGACTCAGTCCCTCAAAGGTAGAATGATGGACACACCTCACAGTAACCACGTCCGCATTCACCCCGAGAGGGCCCTGTGCCCAGACACGTCTTCCATGGAGGCCTGTTCCCAGGTCAGGACTCGCCCTGAGTCCTGCAAAGGAGGGGAGTAGCGTGACCACTGTCTGGCTGAGGGGTCTCCTGGGGAGTGCTAAAACCAGGCATCCCTGGGAAAACAGGAATGTGGGGCACCCTCCCTCCCAGGGCCCTCTGTGATGAGCTCACTTGTGTCCTAACGGAGTCATTTCCCGGGGCCGTTTGCACACCTCGTAGGAAGAAGGCATTACCATAGCAACCGGGTTGGCCATCACCATAACTGGAATTTTCGATTAGAAAATTGGGGGCACCGATTTTCTTGCCAACAAGCTCTCCAGAGACCCCCTCCTGGACAGCCCTCGGGGCCATTTCTGACAGTCCCTGCCCGGGATCTCGGAGGGCATCTGAACTCAGCGCCCCCTGGGTGGGCAGGAGAAGCCGGGTTGGCAAAGGGCAGCTGGCACCGGGGAGACTGATCCTCCATGTGTGTTTGGTTTTTGTAGGAAACAAATCCTAAAGTTCTTGGATGCTGAAAAGGACATCTCCGTCCTCAAGGGGACCCTGAAGCCCGGAGACATTATTCATTACATCTTCGACCGAGACAGCACGATGAACGTGTCCCAGAACCTGTACGAGCTCCTGCCCAGGACCTCGCCGCTGAAGAACAAGCACTTCCGGACCTGTGCCATCGTGGGCAACTCGGGGGTCCTGCTGAACAGCGGCTGCGGGCAGGAGATCGACACGCACAGCTTCGTCATAAGGTACCCGCAGCGGGGGCGCTGGGTCCAGAGCAGCAGGCGTACCTGAGTGTTGCCAGTTGTCCCAAGAAGTTGAACCAGGACACACTGGTTGGGTTAGTCGCAACAATTGTACAGTGTGAACAGAATGAAATAAATCCATGTAAAATGGGGGGTGGGGGGACACCTTGATGTCTCTGGTCTCAACCTTGGGGAACTATTAAAAGTCCCAATGTCCAGACTGTACCCCAGACCAGTTTATCAATCTGGGGGTAGTGGGTTCGTGGCCCAAGGATCCAGGTAATTCTGTTGTACAGTTAAGGATGGGAATTGCTGGTCTAGTGCAGAGGTAGGCAATCTATGGCCCACAGCCTATTTTTATCAATAAAGTTTTATTGGCACACAGCCACACCCATGCATTTTCATATCCTCAATGGACGCTTTCTCACTACGAAGTGTGTAGTTGGAAAGAGCTGAACTGTTGCAATAGTGTATATAGCCCGCAAAGCATAAGGTATTTATTATCTGACCCTTTACAGAAAAAGTTTACCGACCCCTGCATAGAGCCTGCTATGAAAGAGTAGTAAGAAAATCTCCTTGTTAGTCCAAGTTTGCAAAAGTCTTTTAAGTGTTGTGGACGGTCACAGGCTACTAGTAACTTTATATCCTGGAGTCAAAACTCTGGGAAGTGAGAGAGCAATGGAGAAACTTGGGTTTTATATTTTCCCATCATTCTCACTGAACTATCATCTCTCATTTTTCGGTCCCCTGGGACACACCTGGAAATATTTACCCAGGGCCCTGACACCTGACCCCCAAGCCAGACAGACGCGGAAACAAGGCCTTGCTGTCCCCTGGTCAAAAGTAGGGCACACGGAGCCTCGAGTTTCATCCCAAACAGGGGCCCGGTCCTGGCAGAACCGCGACCGCGTCTCGCGTTTCTGTTGGGACCGTCCCTACGCAAAGAGAGCCTTGTCCCGGGCAGCCCTATCCTAGAGCTCCTGAGACCTCGGAACGTGGGACTGGGCAGTGTGTTTGCCTCTGTGTCCGCTGGGATGGAAAAGCCACCGCGGCCTGGCGGCCAAACCTGTTTTACCGTACTTTCCGGCGTATAAGACGACTGGGCGTATAAGATTTTCCTGGGTTAAAAAGTCGTTTTATACGCCGGAAAATACGGTATATTGGACTATATTGATGGGATTATATATAATGGATTAGATATATGGGACTACTGTATTTTCCGGCGTATAAAACGACTTTTTAAACAAGGAAAATCTTATATGCCCAGTCATCTTATACGCCGGAAAATACGGTAGTTTTTATTTTTTTATTTTTTTAATATATTTTATTGATTTTCTACAGAGAGGAAGAGAGAGGGATAGAGAGCTAGAAACATCGATGAGAGAGAAACATCGATCAGCTGCCTCCTGCACATCCCGCAATGGGGCTGTGCCCGCAACCAAGGTACATGCCCTTGACCGGAATCGAACCTGGGACCCTTCAGTCTGCAGGCCGACGCTCTATCCACTGAGCCAAACCGGTTTCGGCGGTAGTTTATCTTTTGCCAGGTTCTGCCTGTGCCTGGCCTTTATAATGGCTCAGCCCCCACTTCTCAAAGCCCTCCCGTCTGAAGACTGAAGGAGGGAGGGGAAAGAGAGTGTGCTAGGTTTGTCTGACTGAGAGCCAGAGAAGGGGTGAGGGTGGGATGGGATAGGCGTTTGAGATTTAGAGTTGGGAGCGGAGGAACCAGCGTGAGGAAAGCGTGGAAATAAGAAGGTAGATTCATGCACCATGGAGGCCACTGCCTGACCACACATAGGTTGCACACAGTGCTGTAAACAATTGAGGCCAGGCAGGAGGGCTGGTCCCCACAGGGTCCCCATGAGCCTTCAATGCCAGATTGAGGAGGTTGCCTAGCTTAGGGTCACAAGCGTGCAGAGTCCATTCCCAGATGGTTGGGGATTAAAACATCATTGTGCGCGCGCGCACACCCTTCCAACCCTGTCAGGAACGTCCTATTCTGTCCTGGCTTTTGCAATGAGGAAACTGAGATACAGAAAGTCAGAGGTCGCACGGCTAGTGCAGGCCAGTGTCAGGCCTTGGGCATGAGCTGCCTCTCTCACCTGCAGCCTTGCCTTCTGACACCCAAGTCCATCCCCGCCAATACATAGTACTACGTTGTCTAATCGTTGTCTAGCTGCTGCATAAAATGCAAATCTGTCCATGTCACTCGCCTGCTCAAGAGCCTACAGTGGCTCCCTATTGCTCTCAGAACTAAGCCACTGACACACAGGCCCTCTGTTCTCTCACCCTACTTGCCTCTCCTGCCCCATGCCCTCCGAAGAACATGCTCTAGTCACACCAAATCACTTGCCTTCCCCCAAGTACTCGCTCTGTTCCCCACCTCTGTGCCTTTGGACGCATTCCTTGCACCTAAAATGCCACAGTATGATGTTTCCTAAACGGCCTGGTTATAGGACTTACCTAACGAGCTTGCAAAAACAAACATCAATTTCTAGGCTCACCTGTTGAATCTGGATGTCCGGGGGATGGGCCGGGGGAATCTGCATTTTTAACAGGTGCCTGGGGTGATGCTACTGATCTGTCCCAACGCGCCTTTTCCACTATTGGGCTTCTGCTCGTCCATCCTTCTAGACTTCCCTCAATGGTCACCACCTCCGGGAAGACCACCGGATGCTCCTCCTTCCCATAATACTCATGACAGTGGCAACATGTACTGAGCTCTTCCTGTGGTCCAGCGGTGTTCTAAGGACTGGGTGTGTGGCGACTCCCCTGAGGCCTGGGAGGGGTGCTGCTCCGATCTCCACCTCAGCTAAAGAAGCCGTTGTGGCTGTTCCTCAGCCAAGAGGAAGCGCTCAGGAAGCACAGAGAGGTTGAGCAGGTTGCCCGGAATCACACAGACAGCAAGTCTCAGAGCTGAATTCTGAACCTAGGCGTGTCCCTGCAGAGCAGAGCCTTCCCTCTGTCACCTAATGTGGCCAGGTCACACCTGCCAAGGTCATGGTCACCTGGTAGGCTGGGGGCTGGCTTCCTTGCTTCCTTCCTCCTCTACTGGATCCTGACCTCCAGAAGGCAAGCACCTGACACCCCCAGGGTGCAGCGAAGTCTATGTGTGTGCTGCGAGCCTAGTGGATACGTGTGGCAGGAGGCGGGATGACAGGAGCCGCCGGCCAGTGCAGGAGGATGAAGTTTTGGGATGAGAAGGAAGCAAAGGATGGATCAGGTTAGATGTAAGCAGAGGTGTCTCGGCGTTCCCAAAAGAACCACCTTGTCCTTTCCTCTGGCAGGTGCAACCTGGCCCCCGTGCAGGAGTACGCCCGGGACGTGGGGCTCAAGACGGACCTGGTGACCATGAACCCTTCGGTCATCCAGCGTGCCTTCGAGGACCTGGTCAACGCCACGTGGCGCGAGAAGCTGCTCCAGCGGCTGCACAGCCTCAACGGCAGCATCCTGTGGATCCCCGCCTTCATGGCCCGGGGCGGCAAGGAGCGTGTGGAGTGGGTCAACGAGCTCATCCTGAAGCACCGCGTCAACGTGCGCACTGCGTACCCCTCTCTGCGCCTGCTGCACGCCGTCCGCGGGTGAGCGGCCCCTCCCGGGGGAAGGGGGCTGTCGCTGGGTGGGGGAGGTACTTGGCAGGCAATATTGCTTTCCTAGATTCATTTCCATCTCAGCCCTAGACAGTTTTGCTCAGTGGATAGAGCGTCGGCCTGCGGACTGAAGAGTTCTGGGTTCGATTCCGGTCAAGGGCACGTACCTTGGTTACAGGCTCCATCCCTAGCTGTGGTCCAGAAGCCTGCGGGAGGCAACCAATCAATGTGTGGCTCTCACATCCATGTTTCTCTCTGTCTCTCCCTCTCCCTTCCACTCTCTCTAAAATCAATGAAAAAATATCCTCGTATGAGGATTAACAAAAAAATTAAAAATGTCCATCTCAGCTGATCACTCACTAGCTGTATGACCCCCCCCCCACAAGTCACCTGACCTTTCTGAGCCTCCCTTCCTGAGAAATGAGGGGGTTGGCAAGTGGGTTTCACCTGCCATGGCAATTTTGACCAACTGGCAGTGCCCGCCTAGACAGCGATGTTGAGAATAAACTGTAAGGGGGCCAGAATGGAAGCAGGAATATTAGCTGGGAAGCTGACTCAATAGTTCAGGCAGGAAATACATTTGACTTAGACAAGGACAATGATAGTAGATATACAATGAATTTGCTATAAAATTTGGAGTAGAGGCAGCAGGATTGGCTGATGCATTCTATTTAAGGACCTCATGGGGTGAGAGAAAGAAAACATCAGGATGACCCTTAGGATTAGAGCTTGAGCCAATGGGGGGGGGGGGGGGTGCCATTCTCTATGATAGGAGAGACTGAGGGAAGCCCATGGTTGTTTGGGGGAGTTGAGGAAGGCAGTTCTTTCTTGGGCATATTAAGTGTGAGATGCCTGTTACCAATGTACCCCACCCACTCCTGACATTCCAGCTTGGGGCCAGGCCCTGCATCTAATTGCCCATCCAACCACATGGCAGTTCACAACCCTGCCAGGGACATGAGAAAGGCCATCGTAGAGCCTCTCCCCTCCCCCAACCCCACCCCCGACCAAAGGACCTTAGCATAACTCGGTGTGACCCTGGGAAGCCCCCTGAGCTACCCACAAAGGACTCTGGGCCTCATAAAGGTGACACCCAAGCCTGTGACCAGCACTGGTCCTTCTAGGTTGGGTATATACACCGAAGTCCATTGCCACCAAGAAAGACCTAGAGATGCATTCCACAAAAGGCAGCCGCATTCGTGGCTGATGGAGCAGTCCGACACTTGTATGGACACAGGCCAAACAGGAGGTTGACCTGTCAGGGGTCCCTTCAGCACCCTTCACTGCATCCCTGGCACAGAGTGGGGTGCCGCAGTCACCCCACCCCATGGGTTTAGGATCCATCCTTTAAATGTTTCTTCCCGGAAGGAGGGAACTGACATGGCCTGGTGGCCGGGGGGGGGGGGGGGGGGGGGGGCGGGGAGGTGAGAGAAAGGAAAGGACTGCCTTGTGGTAAAGAGAGAAAAGGTCCCTTGGTGGGAAATGGGCAATCAACTGGAAGAAACATATGCAACTAGAGCTATTGCCAGCTATAACCGACTCATTTTCATCTGTCAAAACAGCATTAAGCACCAGTAATAAGTGTTAATCCTCAGATCCAGCGTCTTCCTTCGCAGGGACTCCCAGAGGCAACACTGCAGGAGAGGCAGGTGGGGTGGGTCTCTGATTTGGGGACGGGGAGGAGGTAGTGGGGAAGGGAGCTTCAAGGCCTTGGAATGGGTTTCTACCAATGGCCCTCTCCCTCTGTGGGGCCATGAGGCATGGTGGGGTGCAGGGTCCAACAGAGCTTCAGGGTTGTTGCATCGCAATGATTTTTGACAGGCTGACACAATGAGCTAATCTAAGAGGCAGAAATGTAGCATGAACAAACGCAGCATTCTAAACAAGTGTACAGAGAGATGAACAGCGCCAATCATCAGCGGGTGTGTGGTCGCTCAAAAGAATCTATGCTCTTGGGTTGCAGCACTGGACATAGAATGTCTTTGAGAGTCAGGGAGGGTGGCCACGGCCTTTTTTTTAACTCTCCCGGGTCAAACCCCACTTGGAGAATCACATTCCGTGTTGGGTACCCGGCTGGAGAGGGAGCACAGTGGCAGAGAAATTGGAGAGTTGAAAGGTTTGGGGGAGAGAAGGAGGCTCCGAGGAACATGAAAGCAACCTTTCTTCACTCAGTGAATACTGACAGGCACCTAGCGGGCTCCAGGCCCGTGTAAAAGTCAATAAAACAGGGCGTCTGCCCTTGAGGGGCTCACGGATTTGGCCTGTGAGGCTCCAGCAGTAAAACTAGGGCTGGGAGAGGATCTACAGGGAGTCAGTGTCATCCGGACACTGGGAAGAGCCTTCCAACAAGTCAAGGTCATCAGCAATGAGCGTGGCGGCCTCTCAGGGGGGCAGAGGATTCAGCCTCCTTGGGGATGTTCAGGGAAGTCAGCAGCGAATGCCCCTTCTGGGCCATGGAGCCGGAAATCCACGCCGCACAGAATTGCTCAGGCTGCTGGGTGGCCTACACAGCAGAATCTACTGTCTCACAGTCCTGGAGGCTGGAAGGCCGAAATCGAGGTGTCGGCAGGGCTGGTTCCTCCTGAGGGCTCTGAGGGAAGAATCTTCCCAGGCCTCCCGCTACGGCTTGTTGGTGGCCACTCTTCGTGTTCACATGGCATCTGCCCCGTGTGCGCGTGTTCTCCAAACGCCCCCTGATTTTACGGATGTCAGTCATGTTGGACTAGGGGCCACCTTAATGACCTCATTTTAACTTGATCACCTCGGTAGCCACCCCTTATCTCCAAATAAGGTGACACTATGAGGTGCTGGAGGTTATGGCTTCAACGTAATGAACCTTTGGGCTAGCTCGCCCCCTTCCCCACTCAGACGCTTTGATGCAGTGCACCTGTGCTAGGAGCGTCTCTAACCACCACGTGCTCTCAAGATGCAGGCCCATTGGCGACAGTGCTTGGGCCCGGGCATTGCAGGGGGTGGCCAGCATGGCACAGAGACCCAGAGCAGAAGGCCTGCCCTTCGACTCTTACCAGCCCCTGCCCCAGCCCGAGCAGCTCTTCCAAAGGTCTTCTGGCTCTGCCGGCCTGGACAGTGGCACAGCGCCTGGCTGGCTGGCTGTTGGCAAGGGGGGTGAGCAACCGAGGGGGAGGACACCAGGCAACTGAGTGTGGCCGCGGGAAGTGGGACACTGGTCAGCAGCTGGTAGCGCGTGGCTCTAATTCAATTACAACAACGGGGAAGGCTGTGAGCCACAGAGAGGCGGGGGCATGGGCAAGAAAGCAGGCCCATTCAGCCGCCCAGCCACAGCCCTGGTGCAGAGGAGGCCTGTGAAACGGGGCCTAATTGGGCACCAGGCGTGCTGAGCCGAGGCCCCGGGCTGGCACTGATCCAGCGGGCATCCCTGCCAGGCCTGGAGCAGCATGTCGGCCTAGCAGGCCCTGCCGCCCGTCTGTGGGGAGCAGAGACTGAGGACCAGAGGGCAGGCCCAGCGGTGGGGGGCTGAGCATGGTGCAGAGACTAAGGGGAGACCAGCGAGGGCCGGAGATGGCCCCTCCAGGGCATGCCCATTGCAGTACAGAGTCATGGGCACTGGGTCCAAGTCTCCTCCAGGGACATGAGTGTGGAAGCGTGTTCCATGGAGAAGAGAAGGAGGGAGTCTGTGGTATTGAGGCACAGATGGCTGCTGGCGTTGGGTCATTTTTAATGGACTGTCTCTATTATTTTTTTAAAATAGGAATGCACAGAGTAAAAAGAAAACCCCAAATAGCATAAGAGGATTTAAAGTGAAAAGCGAGCCCGCCTTCACAGAGGCAGCCTTGTTAATTAAACTGCTTTTCTGTGTCTCCTTCCAGAAAAATCGTCTTTTACACACAAGGGAGCATGCTTTAAGTACCACACTTTGCTAAATTCTGGAAATTATTCTATACTAGAGGCCCAATGCATGAAATTCCTGCAAGAGTAGGCCTTCCTTCCCCCAACCTGTCGGCACCGGCTTCCCTCCAGCACCCGGGACCCGGGCTTCCCTCGCAGCCCCGGCTTCGTCTGGAAGGTCGGCAGGTTGTCCAGAAGGACGTCTGGTCTAATTAGCATATTACACTTTTATTATTATAGACTGACAGGTACCGCCTTGTTTTCCTTCACAGCTTCCTGGCCTTCCACTGAGTCAGGGTCATAGTTTACATAAGCTGAGACCATATGTGGGGAGACTGGGGGGGGGCGGGGCAGGCATAAGTGGGTGTTTCCATCTTTTGCTAATATAACCAGGACTACAGTGACCATCCTTGACGGACATCTGCACATATATCTATGTGAATAGGCTGGCTTTTTAGAAGTGTCATTGCTAAAAGGAGAGAGAGACAGATATATGCATTGTTAATTTTTATAGATATTTCCAAGTTCCTCTCCCACCTGTGATTAAAAATACCTGATCTCCCCATAACCTTGCAAACGTTCAATTATGAATGAGGTTGAATATAGTTTTTCAGTTGGGAGTGGCATTAGTTTAAATTCCAGAATCCAGCCAGAAGGTTAACAGCACCCCACCCTCCCCCAAGCAATGGTCTGGTTGGGTCCCTGCTGGGCCTGTGTGTGAGCAGCAGTATCTCGACTCCGTGGGGGGCCCACCCTGAAGCAGGAGGAACCCCTCAAGTAACCAGCATCATGGTTTTCTTTTTCCTTTTGGCAACATGCTCTCTGGAATGCTGTGAGCCTGCCTTTCACACGTGCAGACCTGGTGGCTGCCCGGAAGAGTTTAGGGGGAGGCCGGTGCCGTGTGGATTGGTCTCTCACACAAAGCTACTGTGACCTCCCTCCCCTCCCCTGCCAGTGCCCTCAAAGGGAGCCACTGGCCTCTGCTTGCTCATTTTCATTCATTGCTTCATGGAGATTTATGCATGTGCTATGTGAGGATCTGGGGTTATGGAGAAGCTAACCCACTTGCTCCCAGAATTTTTCATTGTAAGGGAGGAGAAAGACAAGCAAACAATCGTTCTAGCGTAGCATGATACGTGCTGTGACAGGGAAAGAACTGCTTGTGGCACACAAAACCCTCCAGGGAGGTCCGGGAAGGCTTCCTGCAGGAAGTGGCGTTGAAGCTGAGACCAAGAGAAGGGTTGCAGGTCAGGGGACACGGGAGGTGATGGTGAAGAAACCAAGAAGGTCCTCGTGGCAGTGTGACTGTGCCTACCAGGGGGTGGCAGGGATTTCTGGCCCGGATCTCAAGGGCTTCGCGGTCCTGGCTGAGGTGTTTGGATGTCATCCTTTGGCAAGGGAGGTGAGCAACCGAGGGGGAGGACACCGGGCAATTAGGTATGGCCGCGGGGAGTGGCAAACTGATCAGCAGCTTTGGAGTCTTCGGAAGGTTTTTGGTGGCCTGGTCAGACTTGAGGTTAGCTGACTTATTTGGGTAAACATGAAGTGTAGGGGACCAGGAATCAGCTTTGAGCATCCCCAGGCTTGACCAGCTCTGCACCCCAGCCCCAAATTCTGAGACAAAATGCCCAGCTCACCAGTACCACTGGGCAGCCTTGTGCGGACGAGTCCCCCAGACAGCAGAGGCTCTAACCAGTGTTTCCCAGGGAAGGACAGCAACGGGGCCCCAAATCAGGGCCAAAGCTGATGATGTGGATGATGGGAGACCAGAGCCCAGGAGTTCTGGTCCCGGCTTGGCTGCTGACCTTGCACAAAATTATCACCACGTGGCCCTTGCCAACCACCTGGGAGGCATTCCTGCCCCGTAAGGACGAAATGAGCTCTAGCCCACAAACTGCTGTTAGCTTCCTGGAGAAACTGGCAGCCACCGTTCTTGCCACGTACCAAGCCCTGGCACCCAGGGAAAAGGCCGAAGGTGCTTTTGAGATGATTTCGGGAATCCTTATTTATTGCTGTCCATACTCATAAAATACAGTGCTTAATCGTCTTAGCAATTGGGGTAACCAATTTGAAAAGTAATTATTGCCTTCTTAGAGATGACTTTGCCTTCTAATTAAAATCTCAAGCCTGGGATATTAAAGGTGCACTGTCAATACGATGTCCCAGATGCACCCAGCTAACCTCATTCGGGAAGGCAAAATTAATTAGTGTTTTCACACCCAGCTGTTATCCCAAGGAAAGAACCCGTCCACGAGTTGGCCAGGCACACAGCCGCTAAATTGGCCAGGACGACTGAGGCGACATAAAGGAAGGAGAGTGTGTTCTGTCCCTGCAGAACTCAGCCGGCCTCTATTACAAGCGGCTCGTTAAAAGGTGCCCCGTGTCCCTGTCACTCGTCTCAGGAGTTCTTGTTTAGCTGTGGAGGCAGAACAGGAAATAAGTGGGTCCCTCCAGGCCACTGAGTTCTCACTGCACCCGGAGCCTCATTTGCTGTTAACACCTTTCCCAGGGAGGGATTCTGGGTGGAAAGCCCGGCACCAGGGATGAGAGGTTGGGCGTTTCTATTCCCACCTCGGCTGGCCACGGTTACAAAGCTGCGTGCCTTGCTCGCTTCCTCCTTTCTCTGTTCCGACGTCTCCCCGTTTCTCAGTTCCATTGGAGTCAAACATCTGCTGAGCACAATAGAAGGCAGGATCATCCATTTGGCTGTGCTGTGATAACAAACCGTGGAACTCTCATGGTTTAGCACGGCGGAAGTTCATTTCTCATTCTTTTTCTTTTTTTAAATATATTTTATTGATGTTTTTCAGAGAGGGAGGGAGAGGAATAGAGAGCTAGAAACATCGATGAGAGAGAAACATCGATCAGCTGCCTCCTGCACACTACCTACTGGGGATGTGCCCGCAACCGAGGTACATGCCCTTGACTGGAATCGAACCTGGGACCCTTCAGTCCGCAGACCGGCGCTCTAGCCACTGAGCCAAACCGATCAGGGCCATTTCTCATTCTTGCAAAGTACCATTTGTTGGCGGGGGGGCTCTCTTCCAACCAGTGATTCAGGGATCCAGGATTCGCCCATCTTTAGCTTCCACCATCTTTACAGGAGGCTCTGAAGTCCTCTGATGCAGGAGAAGAGAAAGCAGAGGACCTGCTTGTGATCAACATCGGCCCAGAAGGGACACATGTGTGGTCACAGCCTATTGGCCATAACTGGTCACATGACCCCAGCCCCAATGACAAGGGATTCTGAGAGATGTAGGGGCGCATATGGAGTATCTGCTGAGCGCTGCTCTCTCTGCCATAGAGCCTTGGCTGCACCAGGCACGGAGCCAGATGCCTTGGAACCCCCTACACCAGGGGTCCTCAAACTACAGCCCGCGGGCCACACGCGGCCCGCTGAGGACATTTATCCGGCCCGCCGGGTGTTTTTGCCGCTGCTGCCTGTCCTGCTTAGCAGCCGACTTAGCAGTGTGCATAGAAATTTGTTCATGGTTATTTTTTTAAACTATAGTCCGGCCCTCCAACGGTCTGAGGGACAGTGAACTGGCCTGGCCCCCTGTTTAAAAAGTTTGAGGACCCCTGCCCTACACAGAGGCGTCAGGCACGGCCCCTGCTCCCGGAGAGGTCACAGTACCATTTTGTGAGGGAGACCAACCCACGCCGTGATGGATTGTCAGCTCGGGTTGATAAGCACATTGGGGAAAGGAGAAGCAAAGCTCGAGATAATGATGTGGAAGTGATTAAGTCAGTTTGAGCTGGAGAGAAGAGGGTAGAACAAAGGGAACATTTCCAGGAAGACGTGATGCGTGTATTTAGTTTTGGGAGGAAAAAAAAAAAAGAGAAAGAGAGAGAGTTCACCAAGGGGACACGTGAGGGAAAGGCATACCCATGAGGCGGGCACATTGCATGTCTGTGTAACCTCAGACCCACCTGTGGAGCTCCTTGGATGTTTCGCCACTGATTAAATTCTCCCTCCCCGTCTCCCTCTCCACTACTACGATAGCCTGCAAAGAAATTCATTCCGAAAGCCTTCCCCTGCTAAGGCCTTACTATCAGAAGATAAACAAGCCGCAAATCCCTAATATGGCACGTGGCCGCTGTTAGGGCTTGAATTGGCTCAGGAGATGAACAGCCGGGGAGACGCACTCACGCGGGGACACTGCCGGTGGCTCGCAGGTCCCTGGGTGGTGTCTACCGCGGCTGCAGCCAGCTCCCTCCCAGCCCCGACTCTCCCAGGACCCCCCACGGGGTGAGAGAGACCCAAGAAGCAGGCAGGGAGAAGGTGCCTGTCCTCTGAGCTCCATGTAACTGGCTGCATGAGGAGCTTGACTCTTCCCAGGCGAGTCGCCCTGGCCGCCCACGTTTCCTCTTCCCGGAAAGGATCATTCCTAACCCCGGGTCCCCTTTCTGTTTCTTTTGTCCCTTGTCTTCAGATACTGGCTGACCAACAAGGTCCACATCAAAAGACCCACCACCGGCCTCCTGATGTACACCCTGGCCACGCGCTTCTGCAACCAGATCTACCTCTACGGCTTCTGGCCCTTTCCACTGGATCAGAACCAGAACCCCGTCAAGTACCACTACTACGACAGCCTCAAGTATGGCTACACCTCCCAGGCCAGCCCCCACACCATGCCCTTGGAGTTCAAGGCCCTCAAGAGTCTGCACGAGCAGGGCGCTTTGAAACTGACTGTCGGCCAGTGTGACGGAGCCACGTAAGCGGGCGCCCGGCGGGACTCAGTGGCTCACAGTTCCTGCCAGCTACGCCACGGGCAGATGGGAGTCGGGGTGGCACAAACTCTAGAACAAGCAGGCTAGTGGTTTTCTTTGTTCAAGTGTAAAACAGTGACCAGAATATATATATCTCTACCTGCATATATATATTGACCTGAGTATTTATAACTGTGTGGTGTTCATCTAGCATTAGGCAGATAAGCCACAGGAAGAAGGTATGGAGAACCCACCAGAATGGAGGCCCGGTCCACCGTTGGGGGGCGGAAGGACTCGACGTGAGAAGAAGCCAGTGCCATGACTTTGGATGACAGACTGCCTCCTGGGTTGGAGGGATCTTCGGGCTCATGGATGCGTGGAGCTGCCTTGAGCCTCTGAGACACGTGGGTTCTGGGTGAGCCAAGACCCAGAGGGGACAATGTGACCCAAGTCTAAACGGTGCTGTTCACGGAGGAGAGGGAGGTCGGAGCGATCAGCTGGGCAAAGGAGCACACGGACGCCAAGAGGCAGGGGCCACGTCCGAGCTGAAGGCAGAGTTTCAATGCTCGAGGGATGAACCGCAGGCGACCCGCCTGCCCCAGACAGGCCTCCGCAGCTATGGAGAGAGGCACAGGCCTCCGCAGCTACGGAGAGAAGGCCAGAGAAGACACGATGGACAGTTTATGCTCTGGCTTCGCGAGAACCACCACGTGCCGGGACAGAGCAGGCAGAGGACAGGGAAGAGCTTGGGGTGTTACAAATTGTGCTTTTGGAAAATTGCAACCTACCGCTAAGGGTCGGCACTCCCGCCCCGGAACAGACAGGAGAGGGTCCCAAACACTGCTGCAGAGTTAGCCTCCTTCCCGCCCTGTCAGAAGGTCACATGAGGGACTGGACTGTCCCCTTCCGCCTGCAGGGAACCCCCGCAGAAGCTCGAAAAGGCACCGCAAAGATAAATGTCAGCCTTTTTTAAAAAATACGTGGTTGCCTTTCTGGGTGCCTCCAGAGCCCCCCGAGTGGGAGACCTGGGAGAATGTGAGGTGTTCAGCTCCGTTTCCCCGCAAACACTCTCTCTGTCTGCCTCCTGCGTTGTGCACGCTGCAGGCCTCTCAGCGTCACTCTGGTCCCTCTCCGGTCCTGACGTCACACCGGCCGGCACTGAGCGCCAACATTGAGGTTTTCTACTCTGCAGGGCGAGGGGCCACCTCCCCTCCCTTTCGCCCCAGAGGCAATGATTTTCGAATTTTGCCAAATCCATTTTCCCTTTGTTAACCTAAAGAGTTAAGACTTTAAAACGAAAACAACAACAAAAACCCAAAGCCAAAGGCAGTATCCAAATCCTGGACCTAAACTCCCCGGGGAGACCTGGGCTCGGTGCCCATAAGGTAGAGACCAGCGTTAGCCGGCTTGCTTTGTTCGGTGTGTTTTCTTGCCTGACAAATGCGTGTTTGACAACATATTTGAGAGATGAGTAAAAAAAAACCCATTATCTTGAAGGTGAAGGGAGTTAAGGAAAGTAATCAAGATCTGCTCCCCAGTACGGAGAGCGGACAGGATTCACCAATGGCAATTCGGGACGGGACACTTGCTCCTAATGAATGGCTGACAGGAAGCCAGGGGAGGACAGTGAGAACCGTGAACCCACGCGGACGCTCCAGCTCCAGCCCGTGACGGCGATCCCACATCTCTGCGTTCCTTTCCCTGCTGTGCCTGTGGGCGCGCGAAGCCTGGCCTGGCCCCTGATCTCCTGTCTTGTAATGGCAGTGGCCACAGCCACCCGGGCCCTCTCGGTCACCTCCTCTGGACCCTCAGGCAACCCACCCTGAAGCCCCTCAGACCTCCATTTCCCTCAAGGCCCTTGAATGACCACCACACCCACCCACCCCCACCCCCGTCTGCCTCCTCCTTCACGGAAGAAATGGGGCCGCTGGAGTGAGGTCTCTCCTAGAATCTCTAGCTCTCCCCTCTCCCCGCCTTCCTCCCGTTTCTGAGGAAGCCCCGTCTGCCCTCAGGCCCGGGATGTTTTCCCCGACACCCTAGCCGCTCCTCTGTGGCCTCCATCCTCGATGCCCACCAACACAGGCTCCTTCTCCCCATCCTGGCTCCCCCGGCCTCTTCCCTCACCTTCCCTTCACCCCCCGACCTGGGAAGGGGCCTCCAGGCCCACACTGCCTTTCCTCCCGACCCCCTCGCGGCCTCCATGCCCCTGGCGCTGCCCACGATGCCCATTGAAAGGCCCTTTCTCGCCACCAAGCTCTCCGGGGACCCCTCCTGGGCCCTCCCTTTCCGCTTGGTTTCTGGGACCACACGTCCTTGTGGTTTTTCTCCTCCCTTCCCAATGCCGCTGTGGCCCTTATTTATGCATTTATTTATTTGTTTATGTATTTATGGTTTATTTATTGACACCCTTCGCCTAAAAATGAGCCGAGGTGAACCTGACCATGATTTCCCTCTCTCCTCCTTGCCCGCAACATAGACATTCCCCTCTCCTTACCTCCCTGCGCCCTCCATCAGCAACCTGCGCCCTCCTGTGGGTCCGCCCTCCGCACTTCCCTGCAGCCCAGCCCCTCCTGGGTCCCAGGCCTGGACCACACATTCCCGGCTGGGCATTCACCCCCCTCTGCTCTGGCAGCGCCAGGAACTCAACACAGGAAGCCAGGGTGGTTATCTCTGCCTCCCCGTCCTCCACGACCCCTCCTTTTTCTGTTAGGAGACCCTCGATCCTCTCAACCACCCAGTTCGGAGACCCTCCAGGCATCTTCGACTCCTCCCCTTCCTTGCTGCTCCTTCCCACCAGCACTGCCCTGGCCTCCCTGTCTGTGGGCAGCGTCAGCCGCAGTCACCCCTCGGGGGGCTCCTGGGCACGCCTGCACCTTCTCCCGTGCGTCCTGAACACGCACAGCGATCTTTCTCTCCGGTCACGCGCACGCCTTTAAAAGCTCCCCTGGCCCACAGAGTAACGTCCAAGTCTTCATTCTGACGTTCCGGATGGCCCACCGAGGCCTGTTCTTCCTTTGCGCCCGGCCCCCGTGGTCATTCCCGGGAGGGGTGCCCGCTTTTCCTGTCTCTGTGCCTTCGGACTTGCAGTTCTCATCTCCCGGAATGTTCTCGCCTCCTGGAACGCTCTCTTCTGTTTCCTTCAAGGCCCGTGCAGAAACCGCCTCTTCCATGAAGCCCTCCCTGATCTGCCAACCGCTGGGCTCGCTCCCTCCGCTGAACCACCGTAGCACTTTATTTGTACCTTTCTCATGGCGCTTACCATAGTCTGCCTTGTATTATAGTTCCTGTGCACTCGTCCTTTGACCGTCCTTAGATTGTAAGCTCGCCAAGGGCAGGGCCTGTGTTTTATTCATGTGTCCATCACGGCACCAAGAGCGGTGCATAGCACACAGCAGTTGCTCAATAAATGTTGGTTGGATTAAATCCTTAAGGCCTGGTGAGGGCTGTATAACCAGTGAAGTCATTCTGCATCTGTTGTGTCACAAGAACCTTCAAAATAATCGTGAGTTTGGGGAGATGCAGAAGTCATTACCCCCATTGTATAGGTCCTAAAACTGAGGCAAAAAAAACGACACTGAAGCCACACAGCTCACCGGCAGAATTTGCATCCAGGTCATCCTAACCCCCACTCCAGGGCTTCGCTGTTAGTCCTTGTGGTTGGGTCACTGTGTGCAGAAAACTAACCCTGGGCGCAGTCCTGGGCATCCCCTTCACAGTCAGGCGAACCTGAGCGTGAACCCCAGTTCTTGTGCCCATCAACACAGACACAGTCTCACTCCTCCTGGGGGAGGACTAAAGCCATTCAGGTTTCAGCAGGCTCAGGGGTGGCGCTGGGGGACCTCATAAATCGTTCCCGCTGCTGTGTCACAGGGTAGGGGACTGTCTGTGCAGGTGGTGGTGAGGCCAACCGCTCCTCCTCGGGTTGCTGTTCGAGAAATCCCTTCGTGCCTCATGAAGGCTCCGCTTGCAGAATGGATGGAGCAGGAAAAGGAATGAACGATGCCGCTCAGATGGGACTCAGACGTGTGTGCTGCCTCCTGAATGCCCTCTATAGCTTCCGAATGCCACCGCAGCCTGCCCCGCCCTCCTCTCTCTCACCAACGCAGCCGGATGTCATCATCTTCCCCACCTCCATCCTGTATTTCTCTCCCTCTCCAGGCTCTTCCCCTTGGCATCCACAAGAGCAGGGTAATCCCAGAGATTTGCAGCTCCCCTTGGGTACCCCAGCTCTGACCTGGGGGGCATGCGGGGAGATGGTAAGGAAGGTGGAGGGTGGGGAGCGCTCTCTGCCATCCTGGCTCCAGGAAGCTAAAAAATTAGGGGCTTTGTTCTAATGGCAGGCCATCCCGACAATGGGCGGTTTCCATGGCTACTGCGCAGAAGCGACGCTTCTTGCCTTTGGGCTTCCTGGGGAGGGTCAGGGAGTTTCCTTTCCTATAGCCCAGGTGGGGGGGGGGGCAGTTTCCACCTGCAGTGAGTGGAGCCGGCCAGCCCCCGATCAGCCAGCTTGTCTAGCACTGCTCCGGTTGTGTTTAACCAAAATGAACAGCTCCAACCACCAAGGACACCGAAGGTCCCTTGTGGCGTTTTGCCGTCTTCCTCAGCACTTCCTCTGTGCTCCCACCTCCCCCTAGAAACAGGGTGGGGAAATGGAGCTCCCGAGAGGTTCTGAGAACTGTCAAGAAAGACCCAAGTGCTCCAGCCGTGACCACATGCCCAGATATTGAAGAGGTTTCTCCAAAACTGACCCAGCAGCAGCTGTGAGCAGCCAATCCTTGGCAACAACGCAGAACATGAGGGGCGACAGCCAAGCGGCGGGGAATCTGCCCCGGGCCCCACTCAGACGCCAGCAGGGCAGGCCCAGACTCCGGTGCCCAACACCAAGGGGAGCCAACGCAAGGCGTTGACTCTGCAAAACACCCCTTCAATCGAGTTCACAGAGCCTTCATTTCTAAAACGAGTTTGTCACAATGACGCTGCCGGAGTGTCTGAAGGGATGGCCGGCTCATCAGAATAATTAGCGCTTAATGGAAGTGGGCTGTGGCAAAGAAGACGACTGGGCTAAGCCGCTGTGCTCAAGGGAAGCCAAGATTGTGCTTTTCCATTTCAACGTCCAGGGCCGGCGAGAATGTTAACTCGCTGTAATAACAACTGTGACCGCTTCTCGTCCTTGTGAGCATCTCTGGGCAAGAGGGCTGGGATGGGTACCAGAGGATACAGAGCCTGCCACTCAAGAGCTTGGGGGACATGGATAAGCCACTTCTCAATTGCAAAATGGAGAAAATACCTCTTTGCCTCCTTAACAGAGTTATGGTGAAAAGGCAAATAAAGGACAGGGTAGAAGTTAGGTAGGGGTAGGTGGAGAGTTCAGTTCTAAAGAGCAAATGAAATGCATGCGCTATGAGTTTTCCAGATTCTGCTCATGCAATTGCCCGGCTTGACTTCCCTGCGCCCTTAGGAGAAGATTCCAAGCATCTTACTTGATTTTACAAGGTCTTGAACCCTCTAGCTCATTACATTCTAGCCACACAGACCTTTTTGCTTCTCCTAGAACTTTCCAGACTCAGTCCAGTCCCAGGGCCTTTGCACTGGCTGTTCCCTCTGTATGGAAAGCTCCTTGCCCAGCTCTCCTTGCACGCTGCCTCCTCATCTTTCAAGTCTCAGACTGAATGTCACCCCTGGAAGTCAGTCCCAGGTCACCCCCAGCTAATCACACTCTGTTACACATCACATTATCCTGCTAGGTGTTTAACCAAAATGATATATCCACCCAACAAGGACACCAAAGGTCCTCGGTGTCCTTCATAAACTACCTGAATTGCCTCGTTTATATTTTGTAGTTCTCAACCCTGAGAAACTTCATAAAAGATCCCAGAGCCCAGGCCGAAATGGCGACACGTTGAAGCAATATCTCTGGGAACTGATCAAGGACATCAGTATTTCTTTTTTTTTTTTTAAGCACAGCCAGGATCTCATGGAAAACACTGACATGGATGCTCCCTGGTTTACTGTCTGTCTGCTCTTCTGGACTGTTCAGTGGAGACTTATTTTCCACAACAGTACCCTGGGCCCTGGGTGGCAGGAGTGACCAGCCTCCTGGATGGTGGCTAATGTCTTTGCTTGGGGTGCTGGCCACAGGCTGGCAATGGGACCACTTCCCCGGCACTCTCAGGAGGCACAGACCAGCTCTGAACTGTCACGGGGCATACATACTTTGCCCTTGCAGCCCAGGTGGATGGCCAGTGTGTTACCCCTTTGGCTGAGCTGGTGGAAGCAGATTTTCCAGTTGCCCTTTCACCTACTCAGAGAGCCTCATGACCTCTGCCCTGGACGGGAGGCTCACCCCCGGCCTGAGCAGGCATTAGCACCTCAGCCCCACCCCAAAGACTGCTGACCTCACAGAGCCACTGGGAGAACTTTTTTTTTTTTCTTTTCAATCACAGTTGACATTCGATATTATTTGGTTTGAGTTTCAGGTGTACAGCATAGTGGTTAGACCCGTGGTCAGCAAACTGCGGCTCGCCAGTCACATGCGGCTCTTTGGCCCCCTTGAGTGTGGCTCTTCCACAAAATACCACGGCCTGGGCGAGTCTATTTTGAAGAAGTGGCGTTAGAAGAAGTTTAAGTTTAAAAAACGTGGCTCTCCAAAGAAATTTCAATCGTTGTACTGTTGATATTTGGCTCTGTTGACTAATGAGTTTGCCGACCACTGGGTTAGACAATCATATACTTTGCAACGTGTTCCCTCCCGATAATTCAAGTACTCACCTAGCACCACACACAGTGTCTTAGGGAAGTCAGCAGAGCCGGCAAAGGGGAGTGATGGCCTCGAATGGCACCTTTGAGGCACAGGTGACGAGTGGGAGGGAGATGGGGAATGGGGGGCTTGGCAGAGGCCCATAAAAGAGCTAACTGCTTCACCTGGGTTAATTCATTTAATCCTCACAGCCCCCGCTTTGATGCTATCATTATTCCCACTTCACAGATGAGGAAACCGAGGCAAAGAGGCTGATGAACTTGCCAAATGGTTAAGAACTAGGAAGTGGTTGAGCTAAGATTTGAACCCTGATCCTCGGGTCTCAACGCGGCACAGGAAGCCCCAAGCTTCCCCTTGCTCAGCAGCCCCAAGGCCCTGGGGACTGTATTAGCCTTGCGGGCGAGTGACCCAGCTGGGTCCCGTGGGTGCTGTTCCCGCACCAGCCTCAGCCGACAGCCCCTCCCCACACCCGCAGGCCCACGGAGTGGAAATACTCATTAGGGTAGTGACAGGCGCTGGCTCCGCAGCCTCGGGCCCTGTGGATGCAGCTGCTGCCTTTGGAACTCGGTGGGAAATGGGGACGAGACGTCTCCCTCTGCACACGCCGGGCCACTTGGCCCAGTGTCTGGGGATGACATGGGGACAGCCAAACCACAGGCTGCTAGAGAAACGTGGAGTCACCTTCTGGCAGAGGCCACCCTGGAAATGAGAATTGAAACCAACGAAGCACAGAATGAAAGAAGAGCAAGCGTGTGAGAGATACGGGAGGGAAAGTTCCCGGGGTCAGCGTGCTTTCCCGGGAACTCTTCAAGATGTCACCAGCTGTCCCGGTCAGAAGCCTGACTCCAGCAGCCTGCCTGGAAATTTGGCACTCACACCAGGCTGGGCTACAGCAGAGAAGTGGCCTCCAGCCCACCTTTGCAGCGTTGGGAACCCCAGGGACCCCAGATGGCCCAGACCCTAACCTTTTCCCCACAGCATCCTGCCTGAGCAGCACAGGCCCAGCCACGTCGCCTCCCATCTCTGTTTCCCATCAGCTGACTGAGGAAAGAACACCTGCCTGGCTGGGACACATGTCATGAAGGCACCCACCTGATAAGGCACCCACCTTGAGTCCTGCACCCACAGATGGCATTCGACACATGGCAACTCACTGCCCTCGTCTCTGGGCCACTCTGCCAGGCCAAGGGACAAAGGCGAGTTTGTGGTGAGTTCTGCTCTGGATGGTCTCTGACGGTCTCTGCTCTGCAGCCCAGTCTGTCGGGAAATACTGGAGTTGCCCAGGAGTACTGTCAACTGCACAGGCCATTCAGGGCAGCGCCACTTTCTCCTGGTCTTTCCCGGGGACAATGGACATTTCTTGCACCTTCCAGTGCGACCCAAACTGGACAGAGACGGGGAGTTGAGAAGGAAAGAAGTGACAGCGCCACGCATCGCTGGGATGGGTTAGCAGGACCCTGTACTTTTCTTCTGCCCTGGAAGGAAAAGGACCTTCCCTATATATGAGGAGCATCAGTCAGGATCCCACTAAGGTTGCCATCGTCTTCCGGAGAATCTGCTTCCCATCCTGAACAAGGCATTATCCTTACCCTGTCCAAGGGCAGAAAGAATGCGTGAGGAGGTACTAAATCAGAGCGCTCATCCCATCCCCACTTACAAGAGGAAGACGGCAGGAGTAAATGCCACATGGTAAATAGTGGGGTGCCTCACAATGACCTTCCTCAATTAAAGAGAAAGGGGGAAAAATAACAAGAGGATCTACCCTGAACCATTTCTAGATGTGGGGCTAGAAGACAGAGGAGAAGTCCGTTCTACAAAGTGGTAACTTTTCAAAAATATTTAGTCCTAACGGGTTTGGCTCAGTGGATAGAGCACCAGCCTGCAGACTGAAGGGTCCTGGGTTCGATTCCGGCCAAGGACATGTTCCTTGGTTGCGGGCTCGATCCCCAGCGGGGGGTGTGCAGGAGGCAGGTGATCGATGTTTCTCTCTCTTCAATGTTTCTCTCTATCCTTCTCCCTTCCTCTCTGTAAAGTCAATAAAAAAATATTTTTAAAAAATACTTAAGGTAATAAGTTGACATGACAATCATTAAAACTGATGAAAAGATGTTAGAGGAAGCAAGGTGTAATCATGATAGAGTTAAGCGGCAGGGCTTTACGGGGGCTCTAACCTCACCCCAAACACGTGTGTGCCAACAGAGTGTCTGCCCGAGTCACGCCCGAATGGAGACACAAGCTTCCCTTCTCGACACCAGATGGTGGCTTTGAACTCGGTATATTTCAAAGCAGCACGCACAATGTGGAGTCCAGGCTGGAGCGCAAAGAGGAGCCCTGCCTGCTTTGGATTCAGGCGTTGTCGCTGCCAAGCCTGAGGGAGAATGTGAAGAACAATGCGACTTCCATGACAGAATTGAAATGAGGCTTTCCAGGGAAACACGAAAGCAGAGGCTGGATGCAAACCCTGAGCTTCCTCCTTGGTGTGCCAGCGGCAGGCGGCGGGCCTAGATGGCAGGGAGGAGGCTGTCTGGCTCTGAAACTCTAGCCCGTGGCTCCGAGGCATGACCCTAGGCAGCTGCCACCAGAGCTGAACTCAGAAGGGCCTCAGCTCTGCTCCAGAGGACTGAACAGTGTCCCACGTAAATCTGTGCGTGGGGACTCGGATGTGCCCAGAGTAAACTGGAAAGCAGTGTTGATGAACTGAGCCCCGATAATCTTACAAACACTATCCCAGATGAAAGGCACCCTGGTCCCAGGGATCAGAAGCCAAATCCCAAGCACAAAGCATTTGTTTGTCCTCCCTTTGGAGGCGCTGACAACGGCCCATTTCTGCTGGAAACAAAATAAAGCCCGTACAAGCCTATTCCGGGCCGCAACTTTGACATACTGTCCCCATGTCCCTCGTGCGCTCCCCGCCAAGTCTCCTTTATTCTGCCTTGTTCACCAAGAATAAAATAAATAAATAAATAAACACAGCTAAATTACACTGTGTTTCTGGATTTCAGGTCTTTTATGACTCTCTATAAAGAAAACAAAGTACCCTCTCATCAAGCTTTAAATAAACCATTCAACTCTCAAAACATTAAAAGACACTATTCCTCCTCCGGGTTGGAAAAGCCCGCAGGAAAGCCATAGCATCTAGTCTTCCCCTCGGAAGGTTCATGGAAACAGAGTCACAGCACAACAGCTAGGTCTTGAAGACGCTCAGTAGACGAACTGTGTCCCGTATGATGAGAAAGAAAGGCTCCTTCTGCAGTCAATGGTCCTCCTCTACTCAACCACCTGGAACTAACCATGGTCTGTCATCTACAGGCTAAGAAACCCACTTCTCTCCCTTGCTGCAGAGGAGGAGGAAGGCACGGTGTGTGAAATGCCCTTTCGTGCTTTGTGAACGGCAGTGGGACAGAGCTGCCCCGAGTTCTAAGGAAAACAATTTGAAATGAAAAGATGTGTGTAAGATACCCACACAGTCAGCCAACAAGCAAGAGCGTTTCTAAAAATTGTGAGAACGGGTCTCCTGCATAAAGACAGGAGTTACAAGAGTCCATTTACCTCTACTTCCTTCAGAAACCCTATCTACACTAATAAAAGAGAAATATGCAAATTGACCATACCTCTGTGACGCCCACCAGCCAATCAGGAGTATGCAAATTAACCCAACAAATATGGTGGGTTAATTTGCATACGCAGGCACGGAGCAGCCAGGCAGGGCGGGACACCTGCTATGAGGGGGAGGGCGGGGGGCAGAGGGAGTTACAGGAGTGGTGTTCCAGTCAGAGGGGAGAAGACTGAAGACTCCGGCCGGAGTGAACACTGAAGGCGGCGGCCAGAGCGAAGGCCTGGGTCCCGGGTGCCGGAGGAAAACCGGTGCCAGCAGCCAGGGGAAGGAAGGCCTATTGCACGAATCTTCGTGCAATGGGCCTCTAGTTAAAGTGATAAAAAGGGATACAAATCCACTGGCACATAAAGATAGGAGGGAAAGGGGAAAACAAGAGAAATTTGGAAGGTAAAGGCACATGGATGCATGGGAGTGACTTGGCTACATTGTAAGCAGCTGCAGGAGAGGTGGCACCAGATGCCCATGAATGAGGGAATAAAGATGAGACTAAACACAGGAAAACTGATGAAAGGACTTGAAAGAAGTGGTAAGATCCTCCGATTCCCTCTCCCTTCTGGGAAACAAGATGATGGCTCCTCACCCACCTCATCCTGGAGAGGATAAAACCAAGGAACTGTGGGCACCAGGCGCAAGGATAAGACAGACGGACAGAGACTCTATGCTTCTACACCTAGCCCTCTGCAGCCTTCTTCCCTCTCCCAGAGCGTTGGCTACTAGGACTCACTCTCTAGGTAAGGGATTAGAAGAGACTTATTTTGGAATCTGACCAGCTCAAGAGAAAAAATCGTAAAGATACTGACACCAAGGGCCAGCCAGATCACTGTCCACCAAAGCCCACAGTCAAAACGCTGTGTCAAAGGCAGCCATGGTCAACAAGCATGCCATCTGACACTTCCCAACCCCTTCCAGGTCCTAGATCTGGGCAATGGACTGTAGGCAGAAGTATCACGATACTTCCGGAATTAAACATGTAAGAACCAGCACACAATCATCTGGCTGTCTAGTCCCCTACTAAGGTACCCAAAGAGATAGCATGATCCAGATGAAACAACTACAGAGTGATGATGGAACTGCCATCCACCTGGGTCCCTGAGGATGGAGCAGAGTTCTATAGCAACCTTCATGACATATGCCGTGTGCAAAATCAACCTTTGTTGTGTGAAGCCACTGAGCGTTGGAGATTGTTTCAAAACATTAAGTCCAGCCTGGCCAGTGTGGCTCAGTGGTTGAGCATCAACCTATGAACCAGGAGGTCATGATTTGATTCCCGGACAGGGCACATACCCATGTTGCAGGCTTGATTCCCAATAGGGGGTGTTCAGGAGGCAGCTAATCAATGATTCTCTCTTATCATTGATGTTTCTATCTATCTCTCCTTCTCCCTTCCTCTCTGAAATCAATAAAATAGATATTTCTTAAATATATTTTATTGATTTGTTTTTTTTAAAGAGAGGAAGGGAGAAGAATAGAGAGTTAGAAACATTGATGAGAGAGAAACATCGATGAGAGAGAAACATCGATGAGAGAGAAACATCGATCAGCTGCCTCCTGTACACCCCCAACTGGGGATGTGCCTGCAACCAAGGTACATGCCCTTGACCAGAATCGAACCCGGGACCCTTCAGTCCACAGGCCGACTATCCACTGAGCCAAACCAGTCAGGGCAAATATATATATAATTTTTAAAAACACATTAATTCTAGTCTCTTCTAACACAAAGACATACACACAGTTTTCACACACCATTTTGGGGTACAGTGCTAAAATGTGAGCACTTGAGAGTCACCAGACAACTGGTTCATCACCCTTCCAATTGTAGATCTCAGGTAAAGTCCCTTTTAAGGAATCCCCAGGTCAAATCTCCTCCTTATGTCCATTTGGCTCATGGGAAATTCAAACATTGCCTCCCAGCAGCCCTGGTATTCCCAGCTCTGGTGCCTTAATTTCTTTTTTCTTCTTTTCTTTTTTTTTTACAGAGAGGAAAGGAGAGGGATAGAGAGTTAGAAACATCGATGAGAGAGAAACATCGATCAGCTGCCTCCTGCACGCCCCCTACTGGGAATTGAGCCTGCAACTAAGGTATATGCCCTCGACCGGAATCGAACCCGGGACCTTTCAGTCCACAGCCCATCGCTCTATCCACTGAGCCACACCGGTCAGTGCTGGTGCCTTAATTTCTAACTCAGATGTATTTCAGGCCTCAGGCCACTGGGTCCCCCAATTCCAGGGAAGAACAGCTTTGCATGTTCCTCAGGATGACTTCTCTCACTTCTTCCGCCTCACCTCCCCTACAGCATGTGCACTGGGTATGAAGAAATGTCACATCACATACCAACAACTCTCCACCAAAATATCTAGTCTGTCCAGTTGCCAGTCTCAATGATTTTATACCTGAGACAGGTGATGGGCTAAAGGTCAGGACACTGGTTGTAGGTCGACCCCCTTGGCAGGTCCTGCGTGGATGTCCATCTCCTGGCTTTGGAATGTGAAGGTGCTTGTCTGCTTGTGTTTTGTTTTTGACCTTCAATATTTCCGCTAAAAGAAAGCAGCAGAAAGTCCTGTCTTAATACGCTGTGACAGGTAATGGTCCAGGCGGCTTGACAGGCCATCCTACAGGGGCAGGCAATTTCAGAGCCCTAGCTTCTTAGAGCTCCATCTCTGAGGACCTAGAAAATAGACATCTGGTAACTGAAGGGCCGTGATTGTGGCTAACTGGGACGTACAGAACTGCCATCTAAAACAAGATGAAATTCCATTATCTGCCCCTTGCTTCTGGTTTACAATCTCATTAAAATCAGAATTCCTGATCAGCTGGATCTGTGTTTCCATGGCATCAAATGGTGTGTTGCTAGAACTGTTCCCTAGCCAGGATGTAAAACTTCCCGGCGATGGCAGATGGACACGGGCGTCTGGACAGAGGCTCCCCTGGTGTCCGAGAATGGTTTCGAAGCTGAAGTGCCCTCCTTCCGTCTCCAACAGGTTTCCAAATGGTGCTCGGGCTTCTGAAGGTCAAAGGTTGAACAGACTGAACCACAGTTACACAACGTTATTGCTGGAGGGAGCGGTGGAGACGTTCAAGTCTGAATCAAATAAGTCGTGAGCACCCTTTCGCTTGGATCCTGGGCTCACGTGTAATGTATTTCACCGCCCTGCCCACTCAGCCCAGCCTTGCAAAATACTTATCAGTGCAAGGTGGCATGAGAGATGAACTCCATTTGCCAGTCCAAGTTCTACTTAATCTCCTTATTTAGCATCTGCTCAAGGTCCGAGGGCTAGTCAATAGCAGAGAAGAGAGTCAACTCCCTGCTCAACGTTCTTTCAACCACCCCAATCTCAATAGATGGGAAAATGAACCGTTCCCTCTTACTTATCTTTTGTTAATCCCTCCCATCAAGTCTCTCCAAATACTCAAAGCTTATTCTAGTTTTATTTTTTTTTATTTTTTTTAATATATTTTATTGATTTTTTTACAGAGAGGAAGAGAGAGGGATAGAGAGCCAGAAACATCGATGAGAGAAACATCAATCAGCCGCCTCCTGCACACCCCCTACTGGGGATGTGCCCGCAACCAAGGTACATGCCCTTGACCGGAATCGAACCCGGGACCCTTGAGTCCGCAGGCCGACGCTCTATCCACTGAGCCAAACCGGTTTCGGCTTATTCTAGTTTTAAATGGGATCCACATGCCATACTTATCCATCTCTTCTGAGCCACAGTACTCCTGCTTTTCCATTTTGGGGTCCCCCCAAGAAGCATCAAATTCAATTTAAATGGTTTTTAATGGAGCAGAGCCACTTAAGTCATTATTTATAGAGCCTTCTGACCTTAACAAAAAAAAATCAAATGCTATGTTTTCAATTCAAGGGCCTAATATATTCCTGGAAACGTGAAAATGGAATATATCCAAGTGCCACGTTATGGATGCACTAAACTCTTGGAACTGGTTGCCTTTGAGGTCTGAAGTCTGGAAAGGGGCGAGAGAAAGCAAACACCATTCCTTCGGAACCTCGGCATCTTTCTGAGTCCTTGCCAGATGAACTTGCCTACCTCTGTCCAGAAGGAAAAGTGCTTGTGGGTTAGAGGTGACCGGAAATGCAGATGTAGAGAAATGGTGTGTTCTATTCTTGGACTGCATATTACTGTTCCATATGGGAGGGGTGAGGCAAAACATATGGCGTGCCATCTGCAAGATGGGGTTGGCTGGGTCCCATGAATGGCTTTTAATGCAAGTAGACTTAGCCTGATTTGGTCTGCCTCCAAAGGACAAGGAAAGCCAGTGACTCAAATGTTGTTGAAATTAATGGCACAGAACAAGACTCATTTGTATTCCGCCTAATTTAAAAGATGCCTGCTTAGTGTAAAGTAATGAATTAGTTACGGGGGTGTTTGGACTAAGTGTTCAACTTTCTTCTGGAGAGAACAAAATGCCTTTTTTCCTTCTCTCAAGCCACTCTCTGTTAACTTATTTTGTGCCATTTCCGCCCCAAGGAAATCTCTCTTAAGCATTTTGGCTTCTAGAATGGGCCAGATTTCACAAAGTTCACCACACTAGGCACAGCCAATCCTACTTCCAACTCCCCAAGATCAGGTTGCGAGGGAGAATTTAAGAAGATGCTCTTTTAAAAGCTGTCTAATGGAGTTCATCTTGTTCATGCCCCGCCAGTAAAATCTCCAAGGACCACTTGTCATCAGCAGACCCAGCGGGAGAGAGCCTGGAGCTCAGACCTGGATGATTGTACTGTGTTCCTGTGCCACCTGCTCCACTGGAATGTCTCAAAGAGCTCACGTGCGGCTCCCGCACTGCTCTGTCCCTGACCTGCAGTCCATCCGCTTCCGGGTTAACGATGATGAGAGCCTGCTCCGTGCCAGGCATCCTGCTGCGCATGACGTGTGAGTTATCTCATTCCGTTGTGACAGTAACTTTGTGAGGTAGGTTCTGTCCTCCCCACTTGGGAGCTGTCTCTCGTCACCTGGTTTTCAAACCAATTTCAGCAATCTGGACCTTTTCTCCCCCAAGTGAGAGTGGCAAACAGAACCCCTCCGTCTGGAGGGAAACCGGGAAAGTCGTGGCTTGCTTTTCTCAAGGCTCGTGTCCTTCCAAAGGACAAGCCACGAAGACTCAAAGGAATTTAAAGGGTCCACGCAGCACCATTGGAAAGCTGCAGTTTAGACTCATTTTTTAAAAATATATTTTAATTGATTTCAGAGAGGAAGGAAGAGGGAGAGAGAGATAGAAACATCCATGATGAGAGAATCATTGATCAGCTGCCTCCTGCAAGTCCCCAAATGGGGATCGAGCCCACAACCTGGGCATGTGCCCTTGACCGGAATCGAACCTGGGACCTTTCAGTTTGCAGGCCAACACTCTATCCACTGAGCCAAACCGGCCAGGGCTAGACTCATTTTTTATCTTCTACCTGTAAGGGTCCTGGTTGACCCGGTGTCCTTCAGCTGCCTATGAGGATGCAGAATTGTGGTGGGAAGCAGCCAGGCCTGTTGCTAACAAGAGCCATTTGCATAACTGCATGCATTATGTGATGTATCCCATGACAGAAGGTGGGGTTCCAGGGAACCCCAGCTAAGTCATTCCCAAGGGAAAGTGCGACTGGAACCCTTTGGCCCGGAGCAGCCTTTCTTTTGCAGCAGGCCATGAGGTGCGTGGAAGGCGAGTGTGCCTTGTTTGTGGCTTAATTTAAAGAAGGTCGTGGAAGCTGTTGCATCTGTTGGGTGCATTCTAGTGCTTTTCAGATGGGAGTAAAAGGTATAAAGAAATTAAAAGGAGCTGGTTTTAGTTCTTCAGTCTCCATCCTGAAAGAATTTACTCTAAAGGAATAAAATGTGGACTTCGGGAACAGGTGGGTCAGGGACTTTCTTTGCCAGAAAATCATCAAGGTCCTTTTCCTTTCTTGTTTTGTTTGTTTGTTTAATATATTTCATTGATTTTTTTACAGAGAGGAAGAGAGAGGGATAGAGAGTTAGAAACATCGATGAGAGAGAAACATCGATCAGCTGCTTCCTGCACACCCCCTACTGGGAATGTGTCTGCAACCAAGGTACATGCCCTTGACCAGAATCGAATGTGGGACCCTGCAGTCTGCAGGCCGACGCTCTATCCACTGAGAAAAACCGGTTAGGGCTCCTTTCTTGTTTTTTGTTCCCGCACTGTCTTCATTTCGACACCCACTAGGAGGCTTTGCACAATTTAGTTCAGGTCCCCCTATCTCGAGCACACCCAGCAGAGTTCTCTCCCGAGAAGCTAATTGTCAGCGGCTGCCAGGGGAGGTGAGTTTCACGGGCTTTGTCTGTGCAGGTAAAGAGATGGTGAGAAGTAGCGGATGCGCCAAGCAGAACCTCGCGCCCGGGAAGATGGGCTGGCTCCTCAGGCTGGAAGCCATCTGTTGCTTCTAAAAGAAAATTCTCTCTGGAGCCCATATCCTGGATAACTTCTGTTATGCTGAGAGATTGGTCCCTGCCTCCTCACTCCCGCCCCTGGGACAAAGAAATCAAACAGCATCCCCCCTGCCGGGTACCCCCTCCCCATCCCTACTCTGCCCTATTCATATAAGCTTGTGCCTCCTTATTTCCTCATTCAGGACGGCCCCTCCTGCCTTCTTCAGCATCCAATCTGCCAACAAGCCTGCAGTTCTGCCACCTGAAGAAAGGGCCTTGAGATCTGGTAACATGTGCTGTAAACACAGATCGTAGTCCCCCGTTTGGTGTGCAGGTATTAAAACTTGCTTCATCTTTCCATAACTCAAGCCTATTTCTATTTTGAGCCATTACTCTGCCACAGGGCTGGGGGGAACTCTAACTTGGTCAACTCAGAATTTCCTCACCTCCCCGAGACTGGAGACTGTGCCCAGATGCTGGGGGCTCATGTGGTGCCACGGCATGAGGGAAGAGGTGCCATCTGCGCCTTGATGTCAGCTGTCAACTCAGGCATCTGCCCACAGCACCCTCATTCCGCGCCTTGGTGCCCTTTGGCCTCGCTCTCCCCTCCATCCAGGCCTATTAGAAGGTCCAGGAATGATTCTGCCCTTCTGGCCCTCAAGGCGGGGCTGAGGATGGCCACGCAGAGTCCAGCTTCTACCCTTGATGTCTCCATTACCACCACCACTCGCCTAGGGTTCTTGCCTGTTAGACTCCATACGTTTTGTTCCCTTTGACATTACTCGCTTCCAGGGGATGCACAATAATCAAGGTGGAGGAGGGGAGGCAAGGACTGGAATTGTCAAGGGACCAAAACAGGAAACATCTCTTCAAAAATGGCCCCACCCTTCCGGTGACTACACAGCGGCAGCCCGAGGTGTGATTTGTTTTCCACTTTGTTTAGAAGGTGATCCAAGCTTAAGAGGGTTGGAGACAAGGCAATCTATCTGTGGTCATGGTGAGGGCAACCCAAGACCCTCTCCCTGGGGGGCAGGGTGTGAGCTGGAAGGCAGCCGGGTATTTCTGGAAGGAATGTGGCCCATGCAGAGGGAGCTGGTCTTCCCCAGAGCCCCTGGCCACGTGCATGTCAAGCTCCTAAGGAAGCTGTAACCCTTGCCGCTGGCGCCTTCCTTCATCTGACACCACACACACCATGTGCTCAGAATGGACGCCCCGAGACCCCTGGGGTCCTTCCAGTGACTTGGGGAGTTGAGGTCATGGCTGTTACGCAATAAAGCCTTTTTTTTTTTTTTAATTTTTCAGTCTTCACCTTTCTGGTGTGAGCTTTCCAAACCCACACAGGACAGGGAGTGCCAACTGTTTTCTTCACCCTGTAGTCTGGCCACCTTGCACATGGCCTGGTACACAGGCAGGAGTAAAACTAAACAGTGAACAGGTGAGTTTTTATGCATTCTGGTCCTGCCCACTGCGGGACAGAGCGGAACCTGAGGGCCAGAGTCACTGAGAGGGCGAGTTTTGGAGTCCGGCCATTGAGGTTCAAATTCTTGTTACGACTCCACCTAGTAGCGTGACCTAGGTCTCTGGGCAGCTCCCATTGATCGATGTGGACACTCTCCAGGGCCTATAAGACTTGGACGAGAACAATTTGTGAGATTCTCACCATCGTGTCTGGTGCGTGGGGAGAGCTGATGATGCAGCGATTTCAGCTCATTCCATCTTCACAACTACTAGCCTCACCACAGCCCACTTCCTGGGCAGGGTTCTCCAAGACGCCCTCCCTCCTCCTCTGAGAGGGACATGGGCCTCGGATGGCGGTCCCAAGGGAGTTCCTGTCTTTATGACCAGACCCGGTGGCCCTGATTCTGTCCTGGGTTAGAGGGGAGGGAGGGGGGAGGAAGAGGAGCGACTACCTGGGGCAGATTCTGGGACCCCCACTCCAGTGTACCTGTGAGGGGACAGGTTCTGGTCTGCGCAAGCAAGCATCAGGGGCCCAAGACCATGCTGTTTCTGTGCCAGCCAATCCTCGCTGGACAATCTTACTGCCCCTTGGTACAAACTGAGCCTTCTGGGCCAAACCACTACCCCTCAATGGCCTATAGCCGTGGTCGGCAAACTGCGGCTCGCGAGCCACATGCGGCTCTTTGGCCCCTTGAGTGTGGCTCTTCCACAAAATACCACGGCCTGGGCGAGTCTATTTTGAAGAAGTGGCGTTAGAAGAAGTTTAAGTTTAAAAGAAGTTGGCTCTCAAAAGAAATTTCAATTGTTGTCCTGCTGATATTTGGCTCTGTGGACTAATGAGTTTGCCGACCACTGGCCTAGAGGGTCACCTGGGCCCTAGTTGATGTGTAAAGAGATCTATAAGACAAGGATCGCGGACACTGAACCCCAGTGTTTCTGGGGCTCGGGTGGCTAGACGCCAAAGCCTGGAGCGTTCATTCCTAATGGCTTTGGGCCAGAAGCCACAGCCTCTCTTGGCGGCAGGCTCTCCCTGTGCTGGGCCAGGCCACGCTGGTGGCTCTTTCACAGGGTGCAGACTCAAGTCCCCACGCAAGTGTCCTGAACCAGAAGGTGCTAAACCCAATGGGCAATCCAACTACCAATGCTGTGGGAGCCCTATCCCACTAACACAGCAGGGCAGAGGCAAGGACCTCGATTCCGCCCAGCCGAGCCCTCCTTCTGCCTGGCCGGCACCTCCACCCCTCCTTTCAGAGCGGACATGGGGCATCTGCTTCTAAAGGCGGAGGGACTCGGGGACTGAGGGCCACCTGGCCTTCGCAAGAGCAGCCTTGATCCTCGCTGCAGCCCGATCATCCCTGTTGCCGGACGGACTGTTAGCAGAGGATTGAGCGCCTGATCTCCCCTCCTGCAGACTCCGGGTGCCACCGATTTTCCGCCTTCTCTCCTCTTCTTCTAACCATGGGGTGAACACAAGACGACCTCTTGCAACTGCCCAACGACAACTGTGCATTCCAGCTCCCCTCCCAGACAAGGAGCAGCGAGCTGGTAGTTTAAAGATTATCTCCTCAGGTTTAATGAGTCACTGTGAAAACAGACTCCCCAGGATGAGGGGGGACACGCCACACAAAAAAAAGAAAAGAAAATGTCTATCCTAGTAGTGCCTCTAACAGGGTCTCATTATGCATCTACTTCTGACATTTGCCAGTGGTGCTAGATCTGAGTTGCAAAAATGTCTTTTGAAAGGCAAAATGACATTTGCCGTGACCATCCCCCATCCCTTTGCCCCCTAAAATTCAAGCCTTTGCCACCACTGCTGGGATTAGGAAAGGAGAAGGGGGTAGTGACTGAACTCATGGCAGAGGAAGAGAGACTGCTCATCAGGAAGGGGGGAGGGCAAGAGAACATGAGAGCGACATGTGAATGACCCTCATCTTCTGTGTCTCTGTGTGATTTCCTTTTTGGGAAACATTTAATAAGATACAGAAGCCAGATTTGGTTGAGCTGGAGGCAGGATCGCCATGGCAACCTTCCTTTGGAGGTTATCCAAGTCAGGTAGCGAAGGCAACGCCGAGTTAAAGGTCACCCCAGCCGAGAAAGACGGGCATTGATAACGTGTTTTAACAAGACCCAGAGGAGCTAGTATTTGAAAGCTGCCTACAGAGGATCAACTAGGCCCAGGAATGGGGGGCAAACAGCAGCAGCGAGAGGGGGTGCCCTGTGGGGTGTTCCACCCGAACTATAAGGCCTGGAACTGGAAATATCATCCTGGAGGCAGAGAGCTCAGGTCTCCCCAGAAGCCCAGACTTGACACGATTCATGGCGGTTCGATGGAAGGGCTCACGGCCGTTGTAACCAGGCATCGGGATGGAAGAGAAACAGGCTGTGCGCTGGGCACGGAGGTCTGTGTTCCTCCGAAGTCCTGGGTGAGCCACATTTTCCCAAGTGGAACAGCCATGACCTTTCTCACTCCGGAGATGCTTTATTTAATCTCTTTTCTATTAAACAGCACTTTCAAATCTTGGAGTTGAGAAGACCTTTCTTTGCCTGATATTGAAGGCAGAACCCTTTGAGGAGACCACATAAATATGCATGTCTGTGTGGCTGTGACCTCGGAAAAAACATGTAAAAATGAATTTGCACGTAAGAAAACATGAAAAAGTAATCCAGCCTGCTTCACAAATGATCAATTAAAAGATGTACATTAAAGTAGTAATTTTTTTGCCTATCAAATGAGCAAAAATCTGGAAGTGTGGAAATTGCTACAGTTGGTGGGATATGGGTCCCATGTACTGTTGGTAGGAATATAAACAGTGCCACTCCAGTGGGGGACAATTTGCAAATACTTATCAAAATTTAAAATGGGAGCTTCCTTTGAGCTGGAAATTCCACCTGTACATGTCTGCTCTCATGCAAAGATACATAGATGTCCTTTGCAGAAGTTCATATAAGCAAAGATTAGAAACAATTTACAGCCCTAACCGGTTTGGCTCAGTGGCTAGAGCATCAGCCTGCGGACTGAAGGGTCCCAGGTTCGATTCCGGTCAAGGGCATGTACCTTGGTTGCGGGCACATCCCCAGTAGGGAGTGTATAGGAGGCAGCTGATCGATGTTTCTCTCTCATCGATGTTTCTAGCTCTCTATCCCTCTCCCTTCCTCTCTATAAAAAAATAAAATAAAATATATTTACAAAAAAGAAACAATTTACAGGTCCATCAGCAGAAGACTGAGGGAATACATTAAGAAACATTCGTGGAATGGGATAATATACAGCTTTTACAAAGAATGGAAGATTTATGGTTGACCTAAAATCATCTCCCTGATACGGTGGGTGAAAAAAGCAAGCACAGAATCAATCGTGAGCATCCTTTGTCACCTATACCTTTCCACAATTAGAGAGCTGAACTATGTGCATGTATTAATTTTGCAACTGAAAAGTCATGTTTAAAGGGTCATCTGGGCTTTGAATCCGTCCCATGTAATGGACACTGTTGGCACCTCCCAATGCCCACTCCTCCCTTCCTCCCTCACAGAGCCTCAGCTTCGTCCAGGAGGCCGTCCCTCCCTCAACCAGCCCTTGTGATGCCAGGGACTAAACCAGCTCCGTTCCCCCGGTGGCTCTGAGCCGGTGGGTCTCAGACGAAAGAGGGCATCAGAACCAGCCGGGGCTTTATCAAGTCGGAGAGTTTCTGATGCCCTGGATCTACAGTGAATCCTGAGAATTTTCCTTTCAAACAAGGGCTGATGCTGCTGGTCTAGAGACCACGCTTTAAGAAACCCTGATTCAAGCCAAGTGCCTGAAACCCCTCCTTTTTGCCAATGATGGCTTCAGAGAAAGGGTGCCGACACCTTCTGAGCTATGGTGAGATGTTTGAAGGGCGTTATTTGGAAGAAAACTTCCTTCTCTTAAGAGAGAACCACAAAGAAAACCACACTTTCCATTTTTCTTTTCCCCGCCTAAACACAGGCAAGAGGCAGGGAGGAAAGCCCTGATTGTTACTGGCAGGTGTCCTATAACAAGAGAAATCAACCTTAAGATGTTGCTGATACTCTGAAAGGCGGAGCAGGAAGATGGAAAGATCAGATCCCTTGATCTGAGGCCCACCCCACTGCTAGATTTCCTTCTGCATGAGCTAACACATTTTTTAAAATATATTTTTATTGATTTCAGAGAGGGAGGGAGGGAGAGAGAGAAAGAGAGAGAAACATCAATGATGGGAGAGAATCATTGATTGGCTGCCTCCTGCACACCCCCCACTGGGGATCAAGTCCACAACCTGGGCATGTGCCCTGCCCGGGAATTGGACGGTGACCTCCTGGTTCATAGGTCGATGCTCAACCACTGAGCCACACCGACCTGGCTGAGCCAACACATTTGATATGCCGTCAGCCCATCTGCACTGTGTCTTCCGTATCCTGGACAAATACATCATCACTGACACAAGCTTAAGAGACTCTATTTTAAAATCTTTAAAGTTAAAACAATTTTTGTTTTGTTTTGTTTTATGGCAAAGTGCCACAAACAGTACAAAGACTGATACCAGATTAGAAACATTCTTTGGAAAATAAAGGGGCAGCTCACACGCCCCTTCTCAGTTAATCCCCGGTCAAATGAGTCTTCTTGCTCACTTTAAATCCAGTGTCACACGGAGGTAAATACTAAAGAAATACAGTTCTGATTCAAAGCGCAAAAAAAGATCTGTGCTCCATAAACAGCTCAGAGGGGTGGGGAGGGCGGGAAGCAGAGTCTACAAAGGAAAGATGACAACACCCGGAAAGACTTTCTTTAAAAGAAAACGTTTAGCCCATCCGTCTCCCCCACATCCCAGAGGGCAACAGCTGTCCCCAATCCTCTACATCTGTCCTTCAAAATGTTGCTGGGTTCTTCCCTTTTTGACCTCTGCCCTCTCTGGAAATGCCAGTGTTACGTAAAGACATCCAATTCTCTTGGTGCTACCAATACCACCTCTCCCGGTTGTCCCTACGGGGGTGTAGTTGGGGGTGGGGGAAGAAAGAGTGCTATTTCACATTTGTGAAATGTGAACTAGTTTAGAGATGAAGAAGTGACGAGAGAGTTTAAGGAACTTAGTCACAAGTCACATCTGGAAAAGTCAGGCTCTCCACCACGACATTCATCTGCCATCAACAGAGGGCTGAGATTCCCAAACACAAAAATAACTCTTACAAATCAAAGAAGAGGGAAAAACCACCCTCATGGAAAATTTCGCCAAGAACATGGACAAGCAAATGAAAGAAGAAAAACAAATTGAACATGTTCAAGCCTACTAGCAATAAAAGGAATGGAAATTAAAACAATATTTCTGCTAGCAGATGAGCAAAGACTTTTTAGGTTAATTATATCCCGTGCTGGAGGAAAAGCAACTCCCCCACTCTGCTGATGAGAGAGTAACTGAAGAAAAAATAGGTAATACCTCTCCAAATCTAAAATCAGCATATATTTGACCCAGTGATTCCGTTCTAATAACATATTCTAATAAGTTCATCAGAGAAGCAGGATAGGAATATGTACAGGAAGGTTTACAACGCCTGTGTTTTAATAATTTAATAGTAAAATATGAAAACAGCCTAATGATGATCCACGTGGCATTACACAATATTTAAAGGAGAGACGGAGAGAGAAATACTCACTGTGCGCTTCTCCATACAGACCCCCACAACCGACTGCCTTGCTTACTGGGTCACAGGCAACATCAGACAAACACAGGCTCCCTCAACAGGACCAGATCCTACCCCAATAAAACAGCAAGGAGCCCAAGACAGAATGGGGGCTCTCTACAGACCACAGGAAGGTAGGGGTGCCGAGCTTCCCAGGTCCAGCTGCCTCTCAAAGCCCCAGATTCTTCTTCAATCTTCAAACGATTAAGTGAGTCTTTAGAAAAAGGCTGGAGTGTTGCCCCTGCCGGTTTGGCTCAGTGGATAGAGCGTCGGCCTGCGGACCAGAGAGTCCCTGGTTCGATTCCAGTCAAGGGCATGTACCTCGGTTTCAGGCTCCTTCCTGGTCTGGGACCTGGTCAGGGCTCGTACAGGAGGCAACCAATCAATGTGTTTCTCTCACATCGATGTTCCTCTCTGTCTTTCCCTCTCTCTTCCACTCTCCCTAAAAATCAATGGGAAAATATCCTTGGATGAGGATTAACAACAATAACAAAAAGGATTAGAAGGGAAGAAACAAAGCTATCATTATTTGCAGATTATACTATTAAGTACATTGAAAACCCAAAAACATCTACAATTAGAATTAACAAGAGAGTTTAAGAAGGTTACCAGATTTGAAATAAGAATATAACAAAATATTTCAATTCTGTATACCAGCAAAAACTGCTCAAAATACTATTTCAAAAAGGCATAATTTAGTAAAATATAGCATGGGGAATATAGTCATTAATATTGTAATAATTATGAATGGTATCAGATGGGTACTAGACTTATTGGGGTGATCACTTTGTAAGGTATACAAATGTCTAATCACTATGTTGTACACCTGAAACTAATATGATATATGTCAACTGTAATTGAAAAAATTTTAAAAGATACAATTTAGAACAGTACATAATTTACAACAACATATACCAACATACAGACAGTATATCTAAGAACAAATCTAATTAAAATTGTGCAAGATCTATACCGAAAGTTATTCAAGAATACCTGAACAGATGGAGAGGCATACCATACTGATGGATTGAGAGACTTAATGGCATATAATGGTCAATTATTCCAAAATTAACCTTTCGATTTAATAAAATTATAATCAAAATTCCAAGTATTTTCCTTTTCATAGAACTTGCTCAGCTCATTCCTATAAGTTTCTATGCGGAAGAACAAAAGGCCAAGAATAACAAAGGCATTAGAGTGAGCTGGAGTAATGTGTCTTTGCAGATACCAAAAAGAACAACAATAGCACCGTTGTGTTGGCACAAAACAGACAAATAGACCAACGGAAGAGAATAGAGAGCCAGAATAAAACTTCCCGTATATGGAAAACGGATTTATAACAGAGCTGGCATTTCAGTAGCAGAGAAGGACTTGTCAGTAACTGGTGCCTGGATAATTGGTTATTTATGTGGAAACAAATGAAATGGGGCCCTTCCCTCACATCATCTGCAAAAATACATTTCGGGTAGACTGAACAGTTAAATTCGAACATCAAAATTTTACATTAAGAACACAATACAGCCCTGACCGGTGTGGCTCAGTGGGTGGAGCGTCGGCCTGCGGACTGGGTGGTCCCAGGTTCGATTCCGGTCAAGGGCATGTACCTTGGTTGCACGCACATCCCCAGTAGGGGGTGTGCAGGAGGCAGCTGATCGATGTTACTCTCTCATCGATGTTTCTGACTCTCTATCCCTCTCCCTTCCTCTCTGTAAAAAAATCAATAAAATATATTTTTTCTTAAAAAGAACACAATACCAAAAAAAAGATCTTCAAGACTAAGGTAAGAATTTATTTCTTATACAAGACCTAGAAAACACCAACTACAAAGAGAAAGATTAGTAAACACAACTATATCATATTAAAATTCTTCAAAAGACATCAAAAGGAGAGTAGAAAATCTAGACAGAAACTAAAATCATACATACATAATCAATAAGGAAAAGACAATAGATTTGATTTTATTGATCTCAACAGAAAAAAAATGAACAAAACAGATAAGCAGGCACTTTATAATAGAGGAAAACTAAATGATGAATACTATATGAAAAGATATTCAAACTCTTTGGGAAAAGGAGAAATTCAAATGAAAACCACAGTAAGCAAGCAATGGCACCCACCAGACTCGCATAAGTTAGAGAGCTCACCATTTGTCTAGGGTGAGGAGTCACCAGCCAAACACATACAGTACTGATTGGAGTGTTAACAACTTGGCAATAAATACACTCTGAGGTGTATACCCTTGTGCTGTTCCCCCTCCCGCAAACCTGGGTGTACCTCAATACAATTCTGACACTAACCAACCAGAGTTAGTGTTGACCCCACAGGTTAAGCACAAAATCCTCCACAGGACTGCTCCCAATTCAGATGTCACCCACACTTCAGACTGACTGGCTATAAATGTGAGGGCTTTCAACAGCTCCTCTCAGGTTCCATAATTTGCTGGAAAGACTTACAGAATCCATTGAAAGCACTACACTTACAATTACAGTGTTAGTATAAAGCCATGGTCAGCAAACTGCGGCTCGCGAGCCACATGCAGCTCTTTGACCCCTTGAGTGTGGCTCTTCCACAAAATACCACAGCCTGGGCGAGTCTATTTTGAAGAAGTGGCATTAGAAGAAGTTTAAGTTTAAAAAATGTGGCTCTCAAAAGAAATTTCAATCATTGTACTGTTGATACTTGGCTCTGTTGACTAATGAGTTTGCCGACCACTGTTATAAAGGATACACATAGGCAAGGTCTGGGAGGGTTCCGGACTCAGAGCTCCTGACACTCCCCATGGAGTCAGGGCACAGCCTCCTCCTCACGCATCAGTGGGTCCCCGACCAGAAAGCTCCACCAAGTTTCACTGTCTGGAGTTTGATTGGGGTTTCATTACCTAGGGACGACCGACTGACTGAATCATTGGATACGTGATTGAAGTCAATCTCCAGTCTCTCCCTTCTCCCCAGAGGTCGGACTGCTGAGAATCCCAACCCTCCAATGCATGACTTTCTGGTGATCAGCCCCTGTCCTGGCACAACTTGTCTCATTTGCATAACAAAACACTCCTATAGGTCTGGAATTGCCAAGGGTTTTTGAAGCATGTGCCAGGGATGCTGGGACCAAGATCAGACAGACTCTTTATTATACAACAACTCTAGAGAACCTCCCACATATGTGCCAGCATGACGCCAACGTGGCTCAAGAAAGCCTGCATGCTTGGCCGAGGGAGACCACCACGCAGGGGCAGACCCTATTATCAGGCCCCATTACCTGGATGGGGTATTCTCACCCCCACCCCCCGCACAGCATCAGAGACCCAGGACAGAGGCAGCATCCCACCCCCTCGCACCACGATGTTCCACAGGCCACCTGCTAGGCAGAGTGTCAAGGTGAGAACCTTCTATGAACTGACATTCACCCCAATAGATCAAAGGTGAGGCCAGCAATGAATAAGTGCCCTGGGGTGGCAAGTTTACAGGTTTTCTCCCCGTTGAGAAATGAGACTCCTGTTCTAAGATGAGTTTGAAAGTGGTGATGAAAGAAATAGACTCTTGTAAACTGAAAAACTGAGTTTTATGAGCTGCCCCACCTCTGCAACCATATATCTAATATATGTATACATGCATACGTATGAATATACACACATGCACACGCATGTATAAAGCTTTGTTCATATTTCTGCACAGAATATGAGAACACACCAATCATACTGGTCCTGCAATTGCTTCTTTCGCTTGACAGTGTGTCATGCTCCTTCCACAGTTATTGACACAGGATTCCACTACATGAGTTAAATATAACATGATTTGAAGACGGTTACCTTGGACTCTTGAGGCTTCTCTTGAGAGCAAACATCTCCAGCTCCTTCGATGGCACGCATCCAGACCTGTGTTTGGCTTACTCCTGAATACTTCGGCTTGTCACTGTCCCTCTTAATGGACGTCCTCATTGGGCCTGGGAAGTGAGCAAAGGCAGGTAAGGAGGTCGTTTGTTCATGACACAGCACTCAGCAACAGAACTCGGGCAAGGATGTGGCCCTTGCCACACCCTTTCTGAACCCCAACTGGAAAGTCTCTTTCCGAGATGATAGAACGCAAAGACATTGTCGTTTGACCTTGCCTTCTGACCAACCCGCTCTTGCACCCACCCAGAACGGGCCTTCCAACTAAGCGAGAATCGTTGACTGGCCGCCTCCTGCACACCCCACAGTGGGGACAAAGCCCATAGCCCGGGCATGTGCCCTGACTAGGAATCAACATGACCTGGTTCATAGGTGGACACTCAACCACGGAGGCATGCCAGCTGGGCTGTATTCTTTTCTTTTTCTTCCTCCTTTTCTCTCATCCTCCCTCCCTTCTTCTCTCTCCTTTTCTTCCTTTCTTTTTGTCAAAAAACATCCATACATATGGTGGTCCCCCTTATCCTGAGAGGATAAATTCCAAGACCCCCAGTGGACGCCTGAAACTGCAGATAGTACTAAACCCTATATATACTGTGTTTTTTTCCTATACCTGCATACAGAACTATGATAATGTTTAATTTATAAATTTGGCTCAGTAAGAGATTAACAATAATAACTAATAAAATAAAACAATTATAACAGTACACTGTAGTAAAAGTTATGTGAACATGGTCTCTCTCTCTCTCTCTCTCTCTCTCTCTCTCTCTCTCTCAGTATCTCATAGTACTGGACTCACCTTTTTCCTGTGATGAGGTGAGATGTGAAATGCCTACATGATGAGACGAAGTGAGTTAACTGAGGTAGGCCTGTGACTTAGGCTATTATTGACCTTCTGACGATGCAGAAGAGCACTTTACGGCTCGTCTTTGACATATCTGAATTGCCAGCATCACCAATCGATGTTTCTCTCTCCTTCTCTCTCTTTCTCACCCTTGCATTTTGAGGCTATTAAGCAAAATAAAGGGTCGCTTGAACGCAAGCACTTCGATACTTCGACAGTGGATCTGACCATCAAGATGGCTCTGGTGTGGCAAAGGGGGCAAGCACCTATAGTGTGGAGACCCCGAAAAAAGGGAGGAGTCAAGTCCTGAGCCCCGTGAGATTTCATCCCACTTCTCAGAACAGCCTCCATTTAAAACGTAGCAATTGTTTATTTCTGGAATCTCCCATTTAATATTTTTAAACCCCAGCTGACCACTAGTAACTGAACCTTGAGAAAGTGAAACCTCGGATGAGGGAGGGGCTGCTGTCTCGGCGAGGGTGGGGGTGGAGGATGCAATGCTGAAGAGTCAAGGCCAGGGCGGCCTGAGAGGCCATGCTTGCATTCTGTCTGAAAAGCAACGGGGAGCCGGGAATAATTTTATGCCAAGGGGAAATGTGAGCAGATTTGTATTTTAAAGAGGCAGCACTCTGCCAACAAGGAAAATAATGGAACAGAAAATGAACAAGAACAAAAGGCAATGGCAGGGAAAATGGAGCCTGCTGAGAGCAGATGTTGGGGGGTGCCCAGGGAGAAAACAGGGGTCGTGGGCAGGGTGGGAGGCAGGTCTGAAGTTCACAAGGTGGGGGGACTTCAGACCTGAGCTGAATCCAAGCTCTCATTGTGGAGGAAACACAATGTAATGTTGTTGGACCTCCCTGAGCCTCAGTTTCCCTCATCTTTAAGAGAGCAGAGCAACTTACTGAGAGGACTGAAATGAGTGCTCACAGAATATAAATGCCAGGCAAGCTGGACTCACGGGAGGTGCTCAGAAACAGGACACTCCCCACAGAACACTTTTGTTTTTGGTTAATCTTCACCCAAAAATATTTTTTCCATTGATTTTTAGAGAGAGTGGAAGGGAGGGAAGGAGTGGGGGGAGAGAGAGTTTGTGTGAGAGAAAGAGAGAGAAGGAGAGAGAAACATTGATGTGAGAGAGGCACATCGATTGGTTGCCTCCAGAACTGGAGCCAACCGGGCTAGGGATAGAACCTGCAACCCATGTATGTGCCCTTGACCAGGAATTGAACCAGGGACCCTTCGGTGTGCAGGCCAATGCTCTAGCCACTGAGAAACCCTGGCCAGGGCCCCACGGAAGACTTGAACAAGTTTCCACAGAGAGCAATAGGGTCCGAAGAAAAGCTCGTAAGAAAAACATCAGTTATTTCACAATGTTGCCCAAAATTTTTGAGCAGAAAGAGAGCTAAAGAAGGAAATACACAGCCAGGTTGGAACTTTATAAAGATGAAGAGGCCAGGACGAGCCTGGAGAAGGTGCGATGCGCTTCTCTGACAAGCACCCTGGAAACCGCTGGGAACAAAATGGAAACGGCTGTCGTTCATTAAGAGCCTCATTTGGTGAGGCTTGGGAAAGCCACCAAGCCCTGAGGGGCCAACAACAGCCCCCCCTCATCAAGAAACATACTTCCAGGGCGCTGCGTGGGTCACATTCCTGGAGCTTCCCGAAACTAACTTCTCCGGGAGCTGCTCCCGCAGGCATGACCGAAGCCTCCGTCTGCCAGTGAACAAAGGAGCCATGAGCTCCCAGGGGCCAGGACACATGAAACAGGGCCTTTTCAAGGAGGACGCGGATAAGAACTGGGAGGAACAACAGCAGGGATAAGCTACTTACCAATGTGTCTTTGAAACCTCTCCATAGAACGCCTTCATCAAGAAATAACATTTAGCCCTAACCAGTTTAGCTCAGTGGATAGAGCATCGGCCTGCGGACTCAAGGGTCCCAGGTTCGATTCCGGTCAGGGGCATGTACCTTGGTTGAGGGCACATCCCCAGTAGGGAGTGTGCAGGAGGCAGCTGATCGATGTTTCTCTCTCATTGATGTTTCTAACTCTCTATCCCTCTCCCTTCCTCTCTGTAAAAAATCAATAAAATATATTTTTTTAAAAACAAATAGCATTTACATGCATAGAAGCATAACCCATGGACACAGGCAGTAGGGGGGTGAGGGCATGTGCTTGGGGGGTGGGATTGGCCAGGGAGAGATCAATGGGGGAAGAAGGAGACATCTCTAATACTTTAAACAATAAAGAATTTCTATTTAAAAGTATCAACTTATCATTCATGTGCAGCCATTTAATCTGGGTCCAGTTAAAGCTTACCCTTGACCTCTGATGACAGGGCTTCCCCAGCTCACTGTAATTAGGATGTCCAGAGAGATGGAACACCATCTCATACAGGTGCTCCCTTCTTGTCATTTTTCTTACATGTGCCAAAAACACACTCTCTTTTTGCCCCACGGGGTGACATCGGGGCACAATTAACTTAAAACAGTACCCTCCTCAGCCACCAGTCTAGCAGTCAAGTCCTTTCCTCTGTTGGATTTAATGGCTCCGTATTCCCCGTGGCAGCAATAATGCACACACAGCACACCCACCACCTCTCATCCTGCCCAAGCCCTCTGCAGACATGACTAGCCGATCAGAGCTCATGGATCCTTGTCAACCCTGCGCTCCAGAACAAACAAGAGTTCCTTCCTCTCAAATAGCAAACCTGTTGTCTGCCTTCCGAAGATAAATATCTGTCCTGTGCCCAAGGTCCTAAGCCCTGGGGGTACTTACCCAGTGGAAAGACCCTTCCCATTTTGGGAAAAACTGGCAAAGCAGATGGTAGAACATGGCTTTCTGGGGGGAAGAGAGAAGCAATTCCCAGATGCCCATTCAACTGAGAGTCAGTCTAGCCTGGGGGTTAAGCACATGACTCTGAGTTCAAATGCTGCCTCCATTCTATGTACTGTGTGCTCTTGGGCATGTTACATAACCTCTCTGCCCCTTGGTTTCCACGTCTGTAAAATAGAAATAATAACAATACCTGCCTCGTAGCATTGTTGTGAGAATTGAAGGACATAATCTATAAAAACTGGCCCGCTCGTACCAGTCAGTCCACAACTGTTACTTTACTGCTGTTATAATTGCTGTTGTCAGACAGTGTGCTATTGTGTCGCTCACACAAGATTCAGCTGAGGCCCTGATTGCTGTGCTGCCGTGGGGCCACAGAAAAGGAGTTCCAGCCCCGCTGGCCACATCACGGCTGCTTTCCGTCATTCTGCTCTGAATCTCCAGGACGTCAACAATTGCTTCCTCACGATCTCAAGAAGACCCTGCCATTTCCGGATGCCACTGGCTGTAGGCTCACCGGCCACTCCCATGCTCAGTCACGGAAAATAACAAGACTATTTCTCACGCTCACTACCTGTCCGGCCTGGCTGGGCTTGGAGAGGCTCAGCTTCCTGGTGTCCTCGCTCTGGAACCCAGGCTGACACGGGCTGGCCCTTCCTAGGGTGCTGACCTCTAGACAAGGTGGCCGGGTTTGCTGTGTCAGGGAAGCGAGACCTGGGCACCTGACAGCTGTGTTTAAAGGCTTATGCCCATGAGGTCACTTCTGCTACATTACAGTGACTCCAATGCTCAGTGAACCAGAATGAGGAGAGAACTAGGTACTGGGGAATATTAGAAATATCAATGGCAGCAATGGATTCAGTGACCCCTCTGCCTCTGTGTTTTAAAGAACCTCAGAATGGCCCGGGCGGTGTGGCTCAGTGGTTGAGCACCAACCTATGAACCAGGAGGTCACAGTTCGATTCCCAGTCAGGGCACATGCAGGTTGCAGGTTCGATCCCCAGTGTGGGGCCTGCGGGAGGCAGCTAATCAATGATTCTCTCTCATCATTGATGTTTCTCTCTCTCTCTCCCTCTCCCTTCCTCTCTGAAATCAACAAAAATATATTTTAAAGAACATCAGTATGAATGGACGATGGATAAAACGATGGCAGGCCTGGGTGTTTTCCATCTAGTGATCACCATCCAAATGTTGGCCCTGACCCCTCAATCCCTGATGAGGCAGCTATGAATAATAAGAAGCGCTGCGTATAGCCGTTGTTTCATTCTCCTTCCTCTAGACCAGCGGTCGGCAAACTCATTAGTCAACAGAGCCAAATACCAACAGTACAACGATTGAAATTTCTTTTGAGAGCCACATTTTTTAAACTTAAACTTCTTCTAACGCCACTTCTTCAAAACAGACTCGCCCAGGCCGTGGTATTTTGTGGAAGAGTCCCACTCAAGGGGCCAAAGAGCCGCATGTGGCTCGCGAGCCACAGTTTGCCGAACACGGCTCTAGACAACCCCTCATCCCCACCACCAACATTCATGGGCGCACAGGCCTCAAAAGCCTGTTAACCTCAGATGCTCCGCGGGCCCAGTGTGGAGAGGCCGGATCGATGAGATCAAGCAAACCGTTTCTCAGAAGTCTGTAACAGAAATCAGGGCTGCTGGTCAGCGGGAGCCACCCAGCCTGGTCTTTGTGGGCAGCCGGTAGGGGGCTGGGGAAGTTGTTATTTTTCTAACAGGCCTCAGAGGGGAAATGGATTTTTTCTTCCCTGCCGAAGGAGCCACCAGTTAGCAAACATTGCTCTTCCAGGAAAACAAATACACAGCTGGGATACTCATTTTTCTCCCATTATTGTATATTGTTAGCTGGGTTAAAAAGGATTTCAAACTCGGAAACGCTTTGAAATTCCCTCCCTCCCTTTCTTCCGTCCTTTCTCCTTCACCCCGCCTTTTGATGGTGTTTCGGGGCCCACATGCCGTCCTCACAATATTTCATTTTGAATTTCTATGGCAGGAAATGTAGGCCACTGATTTTAGAGGTGGCCTAGTTTCCCAGCTCTAAATAGAAATCTTTTCCCCAGGTTGAGGTTTTTGTGTCTAATAAAAGTGTCACCTGCTCAGCGAGGCCAAACTGGCCGAGCGCTGGCCTCCTCCTCTCCGCCCAGCTGTGGGCCTGGGAGGTTGGAAGGACGGCCCGTGAGGCTTGCAGCCTCAGAAGTGTGCAAGGCCTCAGCGTTCCCTGAAAGGGACACAAGGGCCAGACATGCCTCTGGGGGCACAGGTGCCAGGGCCGCACAAGGAGAGGGTGGCAGCAGCTTCTCACCAGGTCCAGGAAGGACGGGGCAGCTGAGATCTGTCAGGGCCCACCTGTGCGGGACACCCCTGCTCCTCACACCGCCTCCCTCTCGGGTCGGCTAAGGGGTCTTCTGTTCTCTTTTCCTTTCTGTTCTTTTCTTTTTCTTTTTTTTTTAAATATATATTTTATTGATTTTTTACAGAGAGGAAGGGAGAGGGATAGAGAGTTAGAAACATCGATGAGAGAGAAACATCGATCAGCTGCCTCCTGCACACCCCCCACTGGGGATGTGCCCGCAACCAAGGTACATGCCCTTGACTGGAATCGAACCAGGGACCTTTCAGTCCGCAGGCCGACGCTCTATCCACTGAGCCAAACCAGTTAGGGCCCTTTCTGTTTTCTTTTCTTTCCTCCCTCCCTCCCTTCCTTCCCTTCTCTTTCTCCCTCGCTCCCCCTTCTTCTTTCCCCAGCTCTCTTCTTGCCTTCTTTTCTATTATCTCAGGGAACCCCAGAAGGACCCCAGCACAAGAAGGGACGTGCCCTGCACTCTCCACAGTGGTGGCCACTGGCCCCGGGGGGCTGCTGAGCGCTCGCGATGTGGCTGGTGCGACTGAACCCGGATTTTTCATTTTATTTCACTTAAATGAAGTCTTACAAAACCATGCGGGGAGCACCGCTCTAGAGAACCAGCTGAATGATGGAGTCCCAGCTTCTCCCGCCTCTCCCTGGGACTTACTGAGAAGACAACAGCCCGTGCCATCAATGCCTGAGCTCAGATCTCAATGCCTCTGACATGAGTCAGAGGGCCTTGGAGAAATGGCTGTGGTGTGAATCAAGTGCCAAGTTCACTCCTGCAACAGCCCCGCTAATAAATGACAGCGTGTGTATCAATATGCAAAACACACAATTAGTCAATACCACCAAGTCTCTGTGATGGGAACATTAAAACACGTCCTAGAGGGAAGGGTGGAGGAAACCAAAATAAATTTAGTTTCGCTTTAAGCCCTACAAGCAATGAATACTGAATAATTTACTTCTGAGAGTTGTAGCACAAAAGCAAGTCATTTATTGGTTCCTCTGAGCACGAGCCACACATTCTAACCTAATTCATAGATGTGGAAACCCATTATAAGAAGTAAATGAGTTACCAGTGCACGCAATGGCAGATGGCAGCTGTTTCTGCACTACTTGATGGACCCTGAATTACTCTAATCATCATTTTAGTTAAGCCCAGAAGGCCATAAGAAATACGTTACTGACTCCACTGAAATATGTCTCCCTTAAACATATAAACTCGAACCTGAATAGGTACATTATTCAAGCAATTTCTTTTCTGTGACAGGCACCAACCCACAGGCCAAAGGCAGCCAAGAAAGTAAGACACGGGAGTCCAGTGGAGTGACTGCCTTTTCTAGAATCCTTGTTAGTATATTTGCTGAAGTCCCTCTCCCAGGAATGTCGCACTGTGTTGGCCCCTGCTGCCCAAACCAGAAATCTGGATATTACATTTCCCCCCCCAGTTTTATGAAGCTATAATCTATATATATAAAAGCCTAAGCAACCAAATGACCAAACAACCAGTCGACCGGTTGCTATGACATGCACGGACCACCAGGGGATAGACGCTCAACACAGAAGCTGCCCCCTGATGGTCAGTACGCTCCCACAGCCAACCTCCTGCTGCCAGCAAACTGGCCAGCCACGGTCCCCCCCTTCCCCTCCTACGGTCCCCCTTCCCGCCCCCCCCCCTGGCCGGCCCTGATCGCCCTGAATGGGACTGGGTGAGATGGCCCCAATTGGCCCTTATTGCCGGCCTGGCCAAGGGACCCCACCTGTGCACAAATTTGTGCACCTGGCCTCTAGTTGACATATAACACTGTATAAGTTTAAGGTGTGCAAAGTGTTGGTTTGATACATTTATATATTGCAAAATGATTACCACCATAGCATTAGCTAACAGCTCCATCAGGCCACATAATTACCATTTCTTTTGTGTGCTCAGAACATTTCAGATCCACTCCCTTAGCAACTTCCCAGTATATAATACAGTATTGCTAGTTGTAATCACCATGCTATGCATTAGGTCCCTGGAACTTGTTAATCTTATACATGGAACTAGGTATCCTTTGACCAACATCTCCCCATTTTCTCCACTCCCCCACCCCTTACCACCACTCTCCTCTCTGGTTCTCTGGGTCCAGCTTTTTTATTTTATTTTTAATATATTTTTATTGATTGCAGAGAGGAAGAGAGAGAGAGAGAGAGAGAGAGAGATCAATGATGAGAGAGAATCATTGATGGGCTGCATCTTGCATGCCCCCCACCCACACTGGGGATTGAGCCTAGAACCTGGGCATGTGCCCTCACCGGGAATCGAACGGTGACCTCCTGGTTCATAGGTCAGTGCTCAACCACTGAACCACACCAGCCAGGCAGTCCAGCTTTTTTAGATTCCATAGGTCAGTGATGGCAAACCTATGACACGCGTGTCAGCACTGACATGCGTAGCCATTTCTGATGACATGCAGCTGCTGAGGCGGCCGCATGCCGAGGATGAAACATTTGCGAAATAATGTTTTTTCCTCAAAGTGACACACTACCCGAGTTATGCTCAGTTTTTTGGCGAAGTTTGACACACCAAGCTCAAAAGGTTGCCCATCACTGCCATAGGTGATACCATGCAGTACTGGTATTTCTCTGCCTGACCTATCTCACTTAGCATAACGCTGGCCATTTAGGTTTTACCCTGCTCCCTCCCCAATTCCAATCCAGTTGTTTCTAGAGTGAAAGAGACTTATAACTGGTCCCCCCACCCCCTGCCCTGGCTTCTTGCTCGGATCCATTCTTCACACAGCTGTGTGAAATGGACCCGTGCCAGGAAATGTTTCTAGGTCACTGTAGATCCTCAAACAATGCTTAGAAGTGGATGAATGAGGTCTGAGAGGCAGGCAGTCAAATGATGGAGGTGTTGGGGAAAGCTTAATTGTGACTCTGGGAGTCATGGGAAGCCACTGAAGCGTTTTTCGTAGGAAAATATTAAGATATTTGTGCGTTTATGAACTGTCAATGTACTCCAGCTCAAGACCACCACGAACACACTGCTGGTTCAACAACTGGGTTTACTGACTCGTTGCAATGAGGGAGAACACACACGCACACACATGCACACGCACACACACACACACACACACACACACACACACACACACACACACACACACGATGGGAACCATGGAGGCATCTCGGCTAAAGGGCGTTAGAAATGATAGCACTGGGGCCTGTGTTGGGTGATCGTGGAGAAGATTCAGGGAAGTGGGGTTCTGTCCGGGTCAGATGGTCGCAGAAGCAGGGGGAAGTCTGTGACTGGCGCTCCGGACTGCGGGAGGAACAGTGAAGCTCAAGCTGGGATGCGGTAGAGCAGCAGCAGCGCACATCTGCCAGGACGGAAGGCCCCCGGTCATTCCTGTGGCCTGCAGACGGTTTGTGCTGTTGTCTCTGTTCGGCGTGGGCTTGTTTTTGTCTTCCATCTGACAGGGTCACAGAGCGGCCTTGCCTGAGGCTGCGGTTCTAGGACGTGTTTGTGTTGGACAGAACCCCACCCCACCGTGACCCTGCTGTGACATCCAGACCCGCTCTCGCCTGCCAGGGGCTGCTTTCCTTTTCCGGTACTAAAAACACAGGGCAGAAGCAGGGCGTCAGGGAGAGGGGTGCTGCAGGGGTCCCAGTGAGAGAGGACGGCGGCTTGCATAGGGGTGACGGCAGTGGAGCTGATGGAAAGTGCCTGAATTCAGGATACTCGGGTGGTCACGGTCCACATTCACGCCATATTGAGCTTTCCAGCTTCTCAGAAGAACACCGACCCCTCAAGCCTCCGGGTCCTTCCCGGGATGCTCTTTCTCAGCCCCCTTCTCCCCCTCCCCCACCACCAATGCCATGTTCCTGTACATCTTCCTGTTAATCCTGCTCAGTTGGTACTTCCACCAAGAAACCTCCCCGAACCTCCCAAGTCTGGGTACTTGCCCCTCCTTTGTGCTTCCATAATATCTCGTTGCATTACTACTGTTTACTTATCAGCATCTCCTACTAAGACTGTAAGCAACATCCAGGAAAAAGTGATGCCGTGTTCACTGTGTGTACCCAGGTCTCATCACATAATGGATGCTTAATGAATACATGTTAAATGAATCGAAGCTTTACGGGTACATCAAGCTTTCTCCAGATTGTTTTCAAGCATCACTAGCCAACCCCGACTACCAAGCCATGACGCCATTCCAAAACTAAGCTGCCTTTTTTTGGAGGGGGGGCACACCCACCAAATCATGGGGTATTCCTGGAACTACTGATATAGTCAGATTTCCTGATAATCACATCTATAAACCACTGGCATAGCAGAAGCTACTATGGGATGCTATCATTAATAGACAGGAACTACCTTGGTTGTGAATGGTTTTGATTTAATTTGTTAGTAGAGTGAATAAGTACTCACAAGCCTTTTATTCTTTATGATTTTATAGGCCAGAAATTATAGCTATTTTTGTTTTGTCCACTCAGTCAACCACAGATTTTTAAGAGCCAATATCTGACATTATTCTAGAAGCTGGAGCTATACTAATAGGGGGGGAAAGATGAAAATCTCTGACCCACTGGGGCTTACATTTTAATGAATGGGAGAGACCATAAAGAAATAGAAAAATAAAATAGAGCGATTGTTGAATAGCAACATAAGCTAATGAGAAAAATGAAAGCAGGGAGGGGATATAAAATGCTATAGGAATTGGGGGACCTTAAGTAGTGTCGCCAGGAAAGACTTTACTGAGAAGGTGGCTTGGAGGAAGAAACTGAAGGAAGTGAAGCTGCCAGGCTCAGCAGAGGTCTGAGTGGAAGCTCTGCAGGCCCAGGGTACAGCCAGTGCTAAGGCCCTGGGGCAGGAGAATACCTGGGCTTGATGCAGATGGAGGAGGCTGGGCCCAGGCCTGGAGCACAGGAAAGATAGGGGGTGGAGAGGAAGATGTCAGAGGTTCCATGGAACAAGATGAAGAATGGGTCATCGAGGTTATGTCAAAGGTCATGGCTTTCTCTCCAGGTGATGGGGGACCTGTAGAAGGGTTGGGTGATAGTTGAAGATTCAAAATGTTATCATGCACTAAAACACTACTCCCTAATATAGCTCTCCTGAGCTATTACTAGTGTGGCCAACTCCTAGAAACCCACAAATAGTCATACATGCAATTAATCCTACAAAAGAGAATTCTGCTCATAAATATTCTAAGCAACAGATAGCATTAATAGAGTTACACTGAAGTTTATGAATGAACACCCAGGACACGGTTGCTATAACCACACTTACATAATGGCCATGACTCCGCTGACCATATAAAGTGGTCCAGCCCCCTTCTTTACACCCTCTTTCACAGCTGTTATGGTGTTTCCTTAATATTACATTTTCTCACCAAATTCCCTAACAGACAAAAATATTTCAAACCATTACTCCTATGAATAGGCCAAAAATTACACCAACTTTACCAATAATAGTAATCCTTATGGGCCATAAAATTACTGATGGAATGAATAGAGAGCCCAGAAATTGACCCTTCCCTGGTGCATGACAGAGAGGACACAGCTGACCAGCGATGACAGAGACCATTCAGTACAAAGAACTAGATAGAAAACCAGACTTTACAGGCAAAATAGGAAATTGGAATCCTACTTCACAACGTGCAAAAATCAACTCAAGGAAGATCGAAGACTTCAAATATCAGGAAGTATATCTTAGGACTCCGAGGAGAAGATTAGTTGATAAGCAAGGATTTTGTTTTTAAGAAGGGAGGAAACACTCTATAAAAGATTTGTCTTTATTGAGAATTTTTTGGCTCAGATAGGACACAGAGCAGCCCTTTCAACAGGCAGAAATAGAAGGTGAGTTTGGAGGTTTGATATGTGACTGGGAGGGACTATCTTGCGGTTTCTTTCCCCTCTGAGACATAGTGAGTGCACACTTGCAACTGGCATAAGGGTAACTGTGTTCTGGGCAAGAAGAGAGTATGAAGGGGAGACTGAGTCAGAAATCGGAGGGGTGTGGACAGAGTATGCAGGCGTCACTGAGTAGGGTAGGGGAGGAGGTGGAGCAGAAAAACAGGTGGCCAGGCCTTGCTGAGGCCCCAACCAGATCAATGTCCCTGCATAGTGGCTCCATCTACCCAGGGGTGTGACTGCTGGCGACACTGGCCTGCAGGAGGCCAGGGCTTTGTGCTCCAGTCAGCGCCACTGGCCTCACCATTGGGAACAAGCTCTCCCTGCCTCCGTTACTGGTGGATCACGGTCCCATCCTCCTCCACTTCAATGAGCTTGCATCTCTTTCCACCGCTTTAATAAGGAAAGGCTACTCTGGGGACAGACAGCCAGGTGCTATCAAAAACCCTCTCCCTCTAAGCTTTAACTGCTAAGAGGCCACGGTTTAATCCTAGTCTTCCATCCAAAGCTGATTGGAAAGTGTCTAACAGTGCACCGCTCTCGGCTATCAACCTGCGGTCTGTTTGTCTGTCTGCCCAGTTCAGGTGCCAGCTTATATGGTCTCAAAACAGGCATCACCTGGCTCATCCTGTTAGAGACGCAAACATTCCTTTATAGCAGCAAGTTACAACACTTTGGTTTCTCTAGCTTTTTTCCTCCTGAGTTCCCAACTGGAAAGAGAAATTGTCACAGTCACAGTCACATGGATGCTTTAGATCGAGCACAACAGACTCTGAGGGGTTTTCCTAATCCTATATAATAAAAGGGTAATATGCAAATTGACCAAACAGCAGAATGACCAGAATGCCTGTGGACCCTCTCCCCAGCTGGCCCTGCCCCCAAGCAGGCACCTGGACCCCGATGGGTCGCCTGCGGACTCTCAGCCTGGCCAGCCCACCCCTGATGGCCCTCATCAGGCAGGCCTGCTGGACCCCAGCAGTGCACGAATTTGTGTACTGGGCCTCTAGTCTTACCTAATAATAGACAAACATGTAAATTGACCATACCTCCGCTATGCCCACCAGCCAAACAGGAGGGAATATGCAAATTAGAAGGACAAAGATGGCAGCCGCCCAGCTGCTCCAGGTGAGGAGTGGCCGGGAGGGGCAGGATGCCTGCTATGAGAGGGAGGGAGGGGGGCAAAGGGATCTACAGGAGCGGCACTCCAGCCGCAGCAAAGACGAAGACTGCAGACTCCAGAGTCTGCAGCGAAGACGAAGATGGCAGACTCTGGCCGGAGTCTGCTGCGAAGGCGGCAGACTCCGGCCGCAGTGAAGGCTTGGGTCCCAGGTGCCGGAGGAAAGCCGGTGCTGGAAGCCAAGGGAAGAAAGGCCTATTGCATGAATCTCTTCGTGCAATGGGCTTCTAGTTTCTTTATAATTGTGGACTTCACCCACGGTTCTCAGATCTGGAGCAGTCCTCCCGCTGCCCATATATTGATTGTGTAGCAAGTTCCCTCAGGGAACAATTGGCAAACTTGCCCCTGATACAATCTATCTGCGGCCTGATGTTTACCACGGGGCATTTTAAAATAACTTAAACAGAAAACAAGGTTTCCCAATAAGGATGTTCAATTGCCTATCTCTCTCCTGCGGAGAAGGGTAACAATTCCAGGCCTAATTCTGTCACTCATTAGTTAACTAGTTAGGTACATGTCTTCCTGCAAGTCATTTCCTTCTCTGTGGTTTTTCCTTTTCCAATATAAAAAAGGATGGCCATGCTGAGCTGCCTCCTTCCTCACAGAAGTGTTGCATGGATTAAATATGATAATAAATGTCAAAATGCTTTGCAAACTGCAAATCTAAGGTATTATTATTCCCTTGGTGAAAGTAAATATGGGCCTTACATCTTCCCTGCAGGAGTATAAAGGTTTGGAGTTTTCATTAAAGGCAAATTCACAATATTTATTGAATCCCTTGCGTTTGCATGCATTTATGAAGCCCTTTTATATAAATCATCTCATTTAATCTTCTTAGTAAGCCTGTGGAGCAACTAGTATTAAAGCCCACTTCACAGATAAGGACGCTAAAACTCAAAAATATGAAGTAATTCACCCAATATCACGCAGCCAGGAAGTGCTCACATCAGCTCCGGGATGGAATAGCACCCCTTCTCCACAAAATCCTCCTCCTGCCGCACGACGACACTGCCATCCTAGGGGGTGGCCCTTGTCCTCATCATCCAAGATGGATAGCAGCATCGCATCCCCGCAGGAGAATGAAGAAGGGGCCAAGAAGAGAGGCTAACTCGTAAGGAAAGGTCACGGGGGATGCCACATGACATGTCACCAGCATTACCTTTGCCCAGAATACAGTCATGTGATGACTGGTCAGTTTGCTGGCAGAATACTGATGGAGCACTTGAACCAACTACTGAAGAGTGCAGTGAGGGCATCACAAAGGTGTGGGTACAGTTAAGGAAATACACAAAGGGTGGTGATACATACCAGGGCTAGGATGGGACCATTATAATTGTAGGCCTAAAGGGGCAGGGGAGGGATGGTTAGGGAACCCTAGAGAAAGCTGGAATTGCAGCTGTAAGACAGGCTACCCCAACTGAGCTGCGGCTGTCCAGTAGCTGATCACCCCTTCCCTATATACACTGAGTGGCCAGATTATTATGATCTCTGAACGCAGAATAATCTGGCCACTCTGTGTGTGTGTGTGTGAGAGAGAGAGAGAGAGAGAGAGAGAGAAAGAGAGAGAGAGAGAGAGAGAGAGAGAGAGAGTGTGTGTGTGTGTGTGTGTGTGTGTGTGTGTGTAGAGGCCCAGTGCATGAATTCGTGCATGGGCGGGGTCTGGTCAGCCTGGCCAGGGGGAGGATACATGGGCAATTGGCCAGCCTGCCTGCTGGTCGAACTCCCAGTCAAGGGGATAATTTGCATATTAGCCTTTTATTATATAGGATATACACTGAGTGGCCAGATTATTATGTGTTCAGAGATCATAATCATCTGGCCACTCAGTGTATATGCCCACTGCAGACAATAAAAGCCCCAACAAAAGCCTGCTCTCTCTAGCCAGAGGACCAGGATAGGGACATCCTAATAAGACCAAAAACTTTTAGATGATAACCTAGCCAGGCAACCAAACATGACAGAAAAAAACTGGGGTCCCACCCCAGCCATGCCAGCAAAGGCCACAGCACAGCCACCCTCAGAAGGCTGTAATGAGATGCTCCCGTCACCAATCCCTTCAACCAGGGTGGTACACCTGGCATGCAATTGGTGGGCAGGAAATATTGTCTAAATAAACAAAAGCATAAAGTGTTTCATCATTTTGGAATCATGGGGCTAAAAACATGTTTCAGAATTCTGAGCCAAATCTAGGCTCAGCAAAAGCAGGTGTTGCCCTGGCCAGGTAGCTCAGTTGGTTTGAGTGTAGTTCTGATAAGCCAAGGCTGCAGGCCTCATCCCCAGTCAGGGCACATACAAGAATCAACCAACGAGTGCATGGGTGGAACATCAAATCAATCTCTTTCTCTTTCTCAAAAGCAATCAATAAATAAAAAATTTTTAAACAGAGAGATTGTGTTGTATTTATTCAGGGGTTGTATTGGTCTAGTTAGGCTAGGTCCGTGGCCAACAAACTGCAGCTCGCGAGCCACATGCGGCTCTTTGGCCCCTTGAGTGTGGCTCTTCCACAAAATACCACAGCCTGGGCGAGTCTATTTTGAAGAAGTGGTGTTAGAAGAAGTTTAAGTTTAAAAAATTTGGCTCTCCAAAGAAATTTCAATCATTGTACGGTTGATATTTGGCTCTGTGGACTAATGAATTTGCCGACCACTGGGGTAGGTTAATAACAAGCTTAACCCTTCAAGTAAATTTGTCTCTTCCAGCCTCTGGCGTCCGTTGGCATTCCTTAGATTGTGGTCACATCACTTAAATCTCTGCCTCAATGGTCGAATTGCCTCCTCTTCTGTCTGTTCCTCTGTCTGTCTCTTATAAGGACACTTGGCATTCGATTTAGGACCCATCTAGATAATGCTGGATGATGTCCACATCTCAAGATCTTAGTTACATCTGCAAAGACTCCTCTTTCAAATAAAACCACATTCATAGGTTATGGGGCTCAGAACCTAGACATGTCTTTTGAAGGACTGCTGTCCAACCCATTACAGCTGGCATGGTGCTAGACACTGGAAATATAAATGGTAAACAAAACAAACAAAGCCTTTGTGGAGCTTACAGTCTTGTTAAAGAGATAGCCATTAATCAAATAATCACACCTTAAATGTTTAATTCAGGTGCTAGAAACGAAAAATACAGGGTGGTAGGAGCCTAGACTGGGAAGATCAAGGAAGCCTTACACAAATAATTCTTGAGCTGAGACCTAGAAGGCGAATAGACATTAATAAGATAAAGGCGCGGATACAACATTTCATACAGAAGGAAGATTCCACCCAAAGCCCATTAGAGAGGGGAGTGGGGCTAAAGCTCAGAGAGCAAGAGACGAGAGCAGAGTTTAGGGCTTTGTTCTGTAAACAGTGCTTACAATAAGCAAAGCAGTGATCAGAGCAGATTTCTGTTTTAAAACATCACTCTACCATGTAGGAAAACAAGGGTGGGGGTCAGGGGACCAGTTGGGAAGCCATTGCATGAGGCGAGAAATGATGACAACCTGACCCAGAACGGTGGCAGTAGGATGGGATGAAAAGGAACCACATTGCCCTAGCCGGTTTGGCTCAGTGGATAGAGCGTCGGCCTGCGGACTGAAGCATCCCAGGTACGATTCCAGTCAAGGGCATGTACCTTGGTTGTGGGCACATCCCCAGTGGGGGGCGTGCAGGAGGGAGCTGAACAATGTTTCTCTCTCATCGATGTTTCTGACTCTCTGTCCCTCTCCCTTCCTATCTGTAAAAAATCAATAAAAGATACTTTTTTAAAAAAAGAAAAAGGAACCACATTTTAGAGACTCTTTAGAATTAAAATCAATAGACCTGATGATGTCACTGAAATGGGAAAGATACTCCAAAGAAGCACAAGGCCGGCAAAAACTGTCAGAATCAACTTTTTCAGAATTCTGGAATCTAGTCAAAAACTTACAACTAGGCGAACATTAAGAAAGAAGCTATTGCCCTAGCTCTGTGGTCGGCAAACTGTGGCTCGCAAGCCACATGCGGCTCTTTGGCCCCTTGAGTGTGGCTCTTCCACAAAATACCACGGCCTGGGCGAGTCTATTTTGAAGAAGTGGCGTTAGAAGTTTAAGTGTAAAAAATTTGGCTCTCCAAAGAAGTTTCAATCGTTGTACGGTTGATATTTGGCTCTGTTGACTAAGGAGTTTGCCGACCACTGCCCTAGCTGATTTGGCTCAGAGGATAGAGTCGGCCTGCGGACCAAAGGGTCCGGGGGTTCCATTCCAGTCAAGGGCATGTACCTTGGTTGCAGGCACATCCCCAGCCCGGGCCCTGGTCAGGGTGCGTGCAGGAGGCAACCAATCCATATGTTTCTTTCATACCGATGTTTCTGTCTCTCCCTCTCTCTTCCACTCCAAAAATCAATCCTCAGTGAGGATTTTTTTTAAAAAGCTACTAAACTTTTGTAAAAGAGCACATTGGCATTTTAACTTACCTACTATCGCCCCAGATCAGCAGCAGCCGTGAGGATGCTGGCTCCCATGCCAGCTGAGGCTTGCCAGTGACAGGGGGACAGTGCTGATCTTGTTCTGCGGGAATGGCAGTGTGTGGTTTGAGCTGTCTGGTGGATCCCTGGGGAATTCGTTTGGCACTTTCTCAGGGCCAGGGCAGCCTCCTGGGTGGTGGCTGTCAAAAACATTCAAAGGTAAATGTTCTAACTGCAGCTGCCTAGGGCAGGGGATGCATAAAAGGCAAACAATGGATGGACTGAGAAGTCTGGGGTGGGGGAAGCTCAGCGGGGAGGTACATGGGGAGGATGAGGGCTTTGGGGGCTTCTACATATGCCAAGGAATCAGCAGGGACATGTGTGTATTCCATGCTTAGAAAAGACCTAAAACCGTAAGCATGTACCTTTGGCTGACTTGTAGGCTCCACACAAGCTGAAAGTGGGGGCTGGGGCAGAGGTGAAGATGGCTTGCCTGAGCGATGAAGAAGTGCCCCAAGGCAGAGCCAGTCAGCAAAGACTGGGAGAGTTTTGCTTGTGTATCTGTTTGTTTGGTTCCAGGCCTTTAAGGAAATCTGTCAAATTATTAGCTGACCACTAAGCAAGCAAGAAGAGACTTCAGTGTTCACTCGTGACAAAGAATATGATTTTTACAAAAATAGTTTTTAAAAGTCACTAAACAAACAAACAATGGCATTCCATAATCAGTGGCAACAACAGATGAGAATCTGATTTGCAGAGTTATCACATTATAGTTTTCAAAATGTCCAGTTCTCAATAACCACCACACACAAAACGAGACATGTAAAGAAACAAGAGGATATGGCCCATTCATAAGAAATTGAGAGAAACCATCCCTGAAGAAGTCCAAACATCAGATTTACTGCACAAAGACTATAAATACCTGTTAGGCATGTCAAAGAGCTAAAGGAAACCATGTGCAAAGAAATAAAGAAAACCAGGAGAACAATGAATAATCAGTTTATGTAATATTCTAGGTCCTTGGTTGTCACTTTGACAATCTTCATAGCATCTTCACCAAGAACAGATTCTATCTCAAGAAACCGTTTTCTTTGTTCATCCATGAGAAGCAACTCTTCATTGATTCAAGTTTTATCATAAGATTTCAGTCACATCTTCAGGCTCCACTTCTAATTCTAGTTCTCTTGCTATTTTCACCACATCTGCAGTTACTTCTGAAAGGGTTAAAGAGAAAAAAAGGGGGCCGAGAAAAACTTATTGTGCTTAGTAGATATCTTGCAGAAAGCTTGCAACCTTGAGCACCGCATGGTCCAGATAACCACTAGCCATCTGACGCTGGGAGGAACCAAGGACGGACCAGACCCTTATATCAGCAGAAATGCTTGCAGCCAAAAAAAGTTAATAAAAACCTAGCTCTCCCTGCTCTCTTCGCTGATGCTTTCTCGGTCTCAGCCCACCTGCACCCAGGTGCCTGGAATATTTTGATACATGATGGCCTCATGTCATAGGTGCGAGACTCCAGCCCACTCCGAACCTTTCAACTTCCTCCACTGAAGTCTTGTGCTCCTCAAAGTCATCCATGAAGGTTAGAATCAACTTCTTCCAAACTTGTCTTAATGTTGACATCTTGACCGCTTGCCATTAATCACAAATATTCTTAATGGCATATAGAATGGTGAATTCTTTCTGGAAGTTTGTCAGTATACTTTGCCCAGACCCATCAGAGGAATCACCATTAAAGGAAGCTATAGCTTTGCAAAATGCAGTTCTTAAATAGTAAGATTTTCAAAGTCAAGACCCATGGGCTGCAGAATGAATGTTGTATTCGTAGGCATGAAAACAACATTGATCTCATTGTACATCTCCATCAGAACTTTCGGGTGACCAGGTGCATTGTCAATGAGCAGTAATATTTAGAAAGGAATGTTTTTCTTTGAGCAGTAGGTCTCAGGGGTGGGCTTAAAATATTCAGTAAACCATGCAGTAAACGGATGTGCTGTCATTCAGGCTTTGTTGTTCTACTTACAGAACACATACAGCATAGGTTTAATATAATCTTAAGGACCCTAAAATTTTCGAATGGTAAATGAACATTGGCTTCAACTTAAAGTCATGAGAACCTAACAAGAGGGCTTTGGTTGTAATCTGCTGTGGTCTGAAGCTGACCACCAGGTTCACTGGCTCTGGGGCCTCCTGGGAGATAAAAATTCAGCTACCACCTGTGCCCTGCCTGGGGCCACCCAGCACGAGCTACAGAGCAATCTGCAGATGGCTACTACTTGTGTTGGGTTTAGAGGTGCACAAGAGAGACCAAGCTGTGAACCAAAGCAGGCTGCTGCTAGTGCTGGGTCTGGGTCCACTTACTGAGAGCTATGGGGCACACTGATGCCAGTTGCTGCTTGTTTGAGAGATCTTAGGAAAGTCTGAAGCCTGAGACAGGACAGGCCATTCATATGGAAAAGCTACTGCAAATGCCTTGGGTGGGCCTACAAATTGGGTGGGGTGGGGTCTCAAGGAATCACCAGGGCGGGGCAAATAGTGTGAGTCAGGTTGGTGGAGACTCAGCTAGGGCACCTGTCTGTGGGCTCTATGGCAGGGAGGTCTTAGCAAAAGAACAATGACCTCTGCCAGCACTTTTGTTTGGGAGAAAGCTGCTCCCCAGCTCTTGCCCTGATGCCTGACAATTTAGTTCCTTCCCATATGTCCCTGGATCCTTTCAAGCTACTCTACCAGTGCTGGAGCTCAGAGGAGTGAGTCTGAATAAGTCTGTGCATGGGCCCTTTAAGAGGAACTGCCTAGGATTCCAGCAGCCTCTGTGTCACTCAACCACAATCCCCACTGGTTTTTACAGCTCAAAGTTGTGGGGACTTCTCTTCCTGTCACTGGAATCCTGGGCAGAGGGGTCTGGAGTGGGGCTGGAACCCCTTGCTCCTTATGGGGGACCTCTACAGCCAAGATATCCCTCCCAATTAAAAAGCACCACACCTGTGTTTCAGACCAGCCCATTTCTGGCCCCTACCCCTCCTGCTAGTCTCAATGTGGCTTCCCCTTTAATTCTCTAGTTGTAGGACTTCCACTCAGCCAGATTTCACACAGTTTTGAATGATGGTTTTCTGTATTTTAGTTATAATTTTGATGTGGTTGTGGGAGCAGGTGAGTACTGAGTTTACCTATGCCACCATCTTGAACCTCCTCCCAAAACACATACACTTTTATCAATTGAGTGTCTTTATAAGCATGGTTTGTGGCACCTCAATCAATTACAGTAATAACATCCAAGATCACTGATCACAGATCACCATAACAAATATAATTATGAAAAGGTTTGAAATGTTGTGAGAATTATCAAAGTGTGACACAGAGACACAAAGTAAGCAAATACTGTTGGAAAAAATGGTGTCAATAGTCTTGAAATGTTGTGAGAATTATCAAAGTGTGACACAGAGACACAAAGTAAGCAAATACTGTTGGAAAAAATGGTGTCAATAGTCTTGCTTGAGATTGCCATAAATCTTCCATTTGTAAAAACAATAACAATAACAACAAAAACAGTATCTGCAAAACACAATAAAATAAGGCACACCTGCACTTTAAAATTATTAAAGTGGTGGCCCAGCTGGCATGGCTCAGTGAATAAGCATCAATCTACGAACCAGGATGTCATAGTTGGATTCCTGGTTGGGGCACATGCCCGGGTTGCAGGCTCCATTCCCAGTGTGGGGCGTGCAGGAGGCAGCTGATCAATGATTCTCTGTCATCATTGATGTTTCTATCTCTCTCTCCCTCTCCCTTCCTCTTTGAAATATATATTTATATCCTAATAAAAAAGTAATATGCAAATTGACCATCACTCCAACACACAAGATGGCTGCCCCCATGTGGTCAAAGATGGCTGCTCCCATGTGGACACAAGATGGCCAGCAGGGGAGGGCAGATGGGAGGGACCAGGCCTGCAAGGGAGGGCAGTTGGGGGCGATCAAGCCTGCAGGGGAGGGTAGTTAGAGGTGACCAGGCTGGCAGAGGAGGAAAGTTGGGGGTGACCGGGCCTGCAGGGAAGGGCAGTTGCGGGGGGGGACCCAGGTCTGCAGGGGAGACCAGTTAGGGATGACCAGGCCTGCAGGAAAGGGCAGTTGGGGGGACCAAGCCTGCAGGGGAGGGCAGTTAGGGGTGACCAGGCCTGCAGGGGAGAGCAGTTAGGGGCAATCAGGCTGGCAGGGGAGCAGTTAGGCATCAATCAGGCTGGCAGGGGTGTGGTTAGGGGCAATCAGGAAGGTAGGCAGGCGAGCAGTTGGGAGCCAGCAGTCATGGATTATGAGAGGGATGTCCAACTGCATGCTTAGGCCCGATCCTACTACTGGGATCGGGCCTAAACGAGCAGTTGGACATCTCTCGAGGGGTCCCAGATTGGAGAGGGTACAGGCTGGGCTGAGGGACACACCCCACTCCATGTACCAATTTTGTGCACCGGGCCTCTAGTGTGTGTGTGTGTGTGTGTGTGTGTGTGTGTGTGTGTGTGTGTGTTGTTTAATATATATATTTTAAACAACACAATATCTAGAACAATGTCAGCCATATAACTTCCTGATTTGGAGACAGAACAGCTACCACTGCTCCCCAAGGAAGCATCTCTATTTCTAGTATTTCACTATTAGTTTCTCTGTCACTTCTTTTGTCAGTTTTTACCTTTAGATTTGGCCCTTCAATAACCCTATCATTTACAAATTATATTCACATCGCCTATCACCTGGTTCCTATGCCTATGATGGAGGCCAGTCCATGGCCACCATGAAGAGTACTTATTTAGAGCTCATCCAGGGACTCGCCTTTGTTCTTGGTTCTGGCCACCCAACCCAATGCCCATCAGGCAAACCACTAATGCCTCTGAGCAGGACACTTTTCACAAAAGACTGTCATTATTATAGAAAGCCTCTACATGTGGACTAGTATATAAGCAAGATCTAAGCATTAGCACCTCTGCTGTAGCTCAGATTCAAGAAGAACCAATGACTTAGACCGGTTCCCCAGAAGCAATAATTGGTGTGCAAATATTAAATTAACAGCTCCCAGGAGAAAGCCATAAGAGAGTGGGACAAGCAGGGCAAAGGCTGGGAAGAAGCCAGGCAGGGGTGCAAATGCAGGCTAAAACCCACAGGCTGCTCAGAGTTGTCCCAGTGGCAGGGAAAGGAGCTGCACGCACAGCTGAGGTCCTCCCAGCCCAAGGTCTGGTCTGACACCAGGTCTTCCTCAGCTATTCCCTGCGTGACACAGACATACCTCCACCAAACATCTCCCTATTGCATATCAATCTTTGCTTCTCATTTTCTTGATTCACCATCTTTTTTGGTATTTGGAGGTTGGCTGAGCTGAAGGGTCAAAAATTCTACCCTCTGCATTGGCCACTTGGCCTTCTGATTTGGGCTTATTTCTAGTTTTGAATTTTTCTGTGCTGGTTATATTTATAGTAAATCCCTGGTTGGTGTTTTTAAAAGGTGGGTGTCAGGTAAGCCCCTGGGCTTAGGGGCCACGTGAACTCCCAGGCAGAGGCAGGATGCACAGAAATAGTCCAAGGGATCCGAGGGCATAAGGACAGTGCGTTGGAAGTGTCCACTACACTCAATCTGGATTTGGGGGAAGGAAGAATTTGGTGACCTATACCAATCAAGTACATTCCATAGCCCTGGAATTTTGGCGAGGTCTGTGAGGTCTCACACTAGCCTAAACTTTCTAGATACGTAACCAAACACCGGCGCCCAGCCAGTGGGGTGCTGGTCTTGCCATGTCACCCCCACCTGCTTTCCCCGTCATGAAGGAAAACGCAGTCTGTCTTTGGATTCCATCAAGCCTTCTTTAATCCCCTTTTGCCATCCCCTCAGAAGACGACCACTCAGACGTCAGCCATAATCAACTTCGGGCGCCCTTACAGACTCCAAGCCTTGGAGCTTGAGCTGTCACTTGCTGAAATGGACTTCGTCCACCTGCCACTGAGGGGCCAGGTTCATTCAAGTCCAATAATCACTAATAAAAAGAGATCTTAGGAAAAGGAAATAAATATTCATAACTTAAACCTAATGCCCAAGCTTCTCTTTCCCGGATGACGATGGAAAAAGACGTCCAGTTCTCTTAAGTCTGTGTTTCTTAACGATCCATCCTGTTATGTAAATATCATGCCTACATTCTTCAGTTGTATACACCATTGTACGAGCTGGACTCAGGCTACAATAATAAAAATACCACATTTTTTCTCAAAGCATGTGCCAGTGAGGAAATTTTCAGAAATTTAATATTGAAACATAAGACATGTCCCACCAAAAACCAGATTGAGTTCTAAAAAGATGTCTACTTATTGGATGAGGAACTCAAAAAACAAATTTTTCTGAAGAAGAAAAAATGTAAGCAGTTGTGGTCAAGTTCCAAATCCAGCCCACAGAAACCTATTAAACTAATATAACCAACAATGCATTTGCAGAGTAGGAAACAATACTATGGAAATCAGTAACTAAGTCACAATATGACAGAATTAGGGAACAAATCGTTAAGTTGAACATCTCTGCTTCAGGAAGGGGAGGGGGGTGTCCAATCAGAGGGTGCACACTGAGTATTTCTGGGACTTCTGGATCCTTTGAGACATTTTAAGATTACTAAAGAAGTCTGGAGAATTGCTTTTTAAAAAAAAAAAATACCACAATCATTCTATTTACTTTTAAAGAAGCTCTGAAGAATGAGGAAAAGCTCAAGACACAACAATATTGTCCCTTAGAAGAGAGCATGAATGCTTGCAGTTGAGGGATCAGGCCTTGGTGGAGTAGACAGACCAGGAAGTGGAATGGAAAAGGTACTAGAGCTCTGAGCCCCACCTGTGCCATTTGCCAGCTCAGGGGAGGTGACGAAAGAGCTCCCTCTGCATGGCTCAGCTTTGCTGGTCACAGAACGGGATGCGGTAACTCTTCCACTTAGAGTCCCAGATGCCTTGCTCCGCCCACTCACCTCTGGGTGCTGTCCCTCCTCCTCAGCCTGTGAGACTGTCTCTGCTCAAGATCTATAGGCAATAGCACGATGGAGGCCGCCGAGGTGCCTCTAAGAGACACCAACTTGGCCACATCTAGGTGAGCTCACCAATCCCAAGTGGGCTGTCCCTTCCCTAGAAACTGCGCTTTTCTGGATGGGCTCCCCACAACACTTCCGCTCTCACCCCCCACCCCACCCCCCACCCCCAACCCCAGGATGAAGATCTCGGAGGCTGTTCCCGCAGCCTTGCTTCAGGCCCAAAGACCTTGCCTCTTTATTCTCCCTCCATTTCTGCTAGGTTCTCATATTCCAGTCTGTACATTCCAGAAGCTTTCAGGAGCCCCAAGAGAAGATAGGACGATCATCATGGGTCATTTCTACAGTTTCCAGCAGAACCCCGAGTTCCTAAGAGAAAACCTTCACTCTCAGCCTCCCTGTCCAGGCATTCCTGTCAGGAGAGCCCAGGGCCCAACCATGTGCGTGGCAGCCGATGCCCAGTCTCTGGGGGAAGAGATTCAGAGGGCACTGGAGCCCCAAGTGGCTGCAGGTGAAATCCAGTCCAGCGGCTCACCACCCGCTGACCACCTGCCCTCCTTGAGGCTCCCTTCCCACCGCTTCCCTTTCCGCGGGGCTCCTTGCTCCAGGCACCTGTGGAAGCCTGTGGAAGGCCCTGGCAGCAAGGAACTGCTGCACTTCTGAACTGACTCTTCCTTGGGAGAGGCAGGTGCCCTGCCTTCTTGTATGCAGCTGTGAGCGTATGCAGCTGTGAGTGTATGCAGCTGTGAGCGTATGCAGCTGTGAGCGCATACAGTGTATGCAGCTGTGAGTGTATGCAGCTGTGAGCGCATGCAGTGTATGCAGCTGTGAGCGCATGCAGCTGTGAGCGCATGCAGTGTATGCAGCTGTGAGCGCATGCAGCTGTGAGCGCATGCAGTGTATGCAGCTGTGAGTGCATGCAGCTGTGAGCGCATGCAGCTGTGAGCGCATGCAGCTGTGAGCGCATGCAGCTGTGAGTGTATGCAGCTGTGAGTGTATGCAGCTGTGAGTGCATACAGCTGTGAGTGTATGCAGCTGTGAGTGCATGCAGTGTATACAGCTGTGAGCGCATGCAGCTGTGAGCACATGCAGCTGTGAGTGCATGCAGTGTATACAGCTGTGAGCGCATGCAGCTGTGAGTGCATGCAGTGTATACAGCTGTGAGCACATGCAGCTGTGAGTGCATGCAGCTGTGTCCCCAGGGCCTGCAGGCTTTTAGCACCACTATGAGGCAGGGCACCATCCTCACTGCCCAGTAAATATCCTTGGTCCTCACTTCCCAACTCGGGCTCATTTCCACAAAAGAAACATCCCTCAGGCTGAAGAATAATCCCACCCCATTCTTCCTTGTTATTGGGGCTCCTCAGAAATGCAACCTACTCTCCCAACCCCCGCCCCCCCACACACAAACATATCACACCACTGAAACACCTGACCTCAGCCATTTCAGAATGTTCTCGCCAGAACTGTTCACACACAGTTCCTTTGCCCTTTTGGGCCTCAAGCTCTGTCCCTCAGAGAACAATGGGTTTCGGAACACTGTGCTGGAGACCTTCTCTTAATAGAAAAAGAGCTTGCTCATGGTGATCCCAACTCCCCCAGGCCTCAGCCATAGAACTTGACCTCTCATCTGGGTGGGAGACACCTTGCTTCACTGTCCACCCCTGGGGGCCAGACTTTTTTCTCCACCTGTCAGCAGCTGGGAACAGAAGGTAACTCTGTATTGCTCTGCTGCGGGCACATTCCCAGGGAGGACCCACCTGCTTCACAGAGTCCGCCTCCTCTGAAGGCCAGGGATGCCTTCTCCGCTGCGATTCTCACTGTCTCCCCCGCTCAGTGCCTCGTTTTCCTCCCAAAACTGGCTACATCTCAGAGAGGGGAGGGATTCGCTTTCCAAGAAGGTCCTGGGCCACAGGCCAGGTTCTCGTTGGTCTCCATCTCTAGGTACAAAGGGCAGGAGAAGGGCTGGCCAGCTACACGGCATAGAGAAAGAGGAGAGATACTTCGTGGATAAAACATGACTCCCTGCCCTGGGCATCTGCTCCCCCAGATCATGCTTTGCTCTTTCCAAGTAAACGTCTCAGGTAGTTATGTCCTCCTGAGTCTTCTCCTCTGACCCTGACCTTGGCGGGAGACCTGCGCTTGTGCCTCCTGGATGATCCGTTGCCTTGGATTCAGATACCAGAATCAGCAGTACCTCCTCAGACAACACCCAACAGCTGACACCCTCTCGTGCCAGGAGCCAGCCCTAGTCTAACAGGGTCTCCAGACTGAGAAACGCACAGCAGCTGCCCAGGCAGCAAATGTCACTGTTGGCTTACTGCCCTCCGTGCACCTCCAGGGGAGAAATTCCAGGGTTTCAGACCCTTGGGGTCCTTGGCACCGGGTTCAGTGTCCCCAGCTGGACATTTGGCAGCTGTACCTCTCAACGCTGATACTTCTGCTAAGGCAATAAGGTTCTTGTGGATGGATCAAATCCATTCTCTGACCTCATGAAATGGCCACTCTCCATTCCGTCTGGACATGTGTTAGGTGTGCCTCCCAGCGCCTGACGCACCCCTGGGGGGGGGGGGCGCAGGAAAGCCACAGGCACAGAAGAAAAAACTGGAGGAAGAGGAAGCCAGCAGCCTCCTGCTGAGTCCTGCTTAAGGTTCAGGGTACAGATGGTCCATCCTCTAGCTGAAATTCACAAACTCTCTGAGCCCAAGTTCCCTCAAGTGTAGAATAAGGATGGACCCTATAATCTCCACGTGCCCCCTCTAGAGTAGACAAAATGCCTCCACTCCCCCCCCCCAAAAAAAATGTCCTTTGCCCTACTCCCCAGAACCTGTGAATATGTTGTTACCTGGCAAGGGGGAATTAAAGTTGCAGATGGAATTAAGGTTGCTTAATCAGGTAGGCGGAGATTATCAAGGATTAAACCTTGAGAGGCGGAGATTATCCTGGATTATCTGGCTGAGCCCAGTGTAATCTCAAGGGTCCTTAGAAGTAAAAGGGAAGTAGGACTGCCCGTGAGAGAGAGACTGCAGATGCTGGCTTAGGAGATGGAGCAAGGGGCCACGAGCCACAGGATGCAGGCGGCCTCCAGAAATGGAAAAGGCACGGAAACTATTCTCTCCTGGAGCCTCCTGAAGGCGCACAGCCCTCCCGACACCTTGATTTCAGCCCAGCAGGACCCATTTGAACTTCTGATCTCCAGAACAGTAAGAGAATAGATTTGTAATCTTTCAACCCACGCGTCTTGTTGTGATTCGGCACGGCAGCAACAGGACACAGATTCATCCTCCATCTCTAACATCCACGTGGCAACTGCCCACCAGCTCCACCCTTTTCACCAGGGCTCCGGCTCCAGTCTCTCAGTCACAGAGCCCCACGTACCAGCACTGCCATGAGTCAGGAGCCCAGTTCTAGCTCAACCTCACGTAAAATATTTACATGCTCTGGAGGGAAACGGGTGCATGATGTCCTACATTCGCAGAGGGGCCTGCGGTTTTAAACCACTGCCAAAAAAATGGATCAGGGTGTTTTTATGTGCCAGTCATCCAGCTGGTTGCTGCAGGCGAGGAATTCATTGTCTAGTTGGAGTAAAAACAAAACACAGAAACAGCTAACCTAGACTTCGTGATGTTTCAGAAGTTAGGCTGGAGCTGGACTACCCCGGTCTCCCCCAGTGAAAACAGCAAATGGCAAGAAAAGCAATACAATTAGCCGCCTCTGCTCCAACCTCCTAACATTGGACAATGGTGTCTGATTCAGGCGTGGACCCTACGTAGGCACACTATTTTTTTAAAAATATCCTATATAATAAAACCCTAATATTCAAATCCACTGAACGGTGGAATGACTGGTCACTATGAACTGACCACCAGGGGGCAGACACTCAATGTAGGAGCTGCCCTTGGTGGTCAGTGTGCTCCCACAGGGGGAGCGCCGCTCAGCCAGAAGCTGGGCTCACGGCTGGCGAGTGCAGCAGCACTGGCGGGAGCCTCCACGGCAGCGCTAAGGAGCAGTGAGCCGAGCGGCAGGAAGCAGCAAGCAGGTGGGCGGTAGGGAGCGAGGGGTCCCGGACTGCAAGAGAGCACAGGCCGGGCTGAGGGACCCCCCAACCCCTAGTGCACGAATTTTGTGCAACGGGCCTCTAGTATATATACAATCTAATGACTAATTCTGAGTCTCAGCCAGGACACTGAGCCACTGAAAGATCTTTTCATGTTTCACCTTGTATCAAATATTCTTTGGGCTTCTCTTGTCAGAGAGGGACGGGAAATTCTGATCAGAGGGAGCGGTAAAGAAAAATCACTGCTTAAGAGCAGAATCACACACAATGCATCCTTCTCCCAGGTCTTCTTTCCCCTTCCTGATGCTCAGAGCATTTCAAACTCACGTCTCTTCTTTATGTAGATGGGTAAGACCTAACTCAAACTTGAGTCATTCCTTTCTGTCTTTTTTACTTTATTTGAACCTGGGCAGAATTGCTGTTAGGAACCAGAAACAAGTATGTTGCACAGAAGACTTACTGACAAAGGAAATTTGACTAAATCCATCCTCTTGTGTTCAAGATTGACACAAGAAATACCCACAGCGGCAATTTGTCAGGAGGAGAACTGGCAAATCTTTCAGATGGAATGTCTGAGAAACTATCATTTTTATTGGAGTTGAGGGCTGCCTGTTTTTGCAATAACACAGATATTTCCTGAATCCAGCCAGGTATGACCATGTATGCAGTTATTAATCAGGTAGGCAAGGATCAGAGCTACCATTACAAGCTGTCCATAAACATTTCCAGAGGCAGGCCTGCCCCCTCGGGTGCGTCTTTAGCTCGGGTTTCTAAACCTACAACCTGAAGGAGACCCAGCAAGAAAGGGTCCTAGTGGCTCCCAAGATTCTGACATTGGAAACTTGACCCGGTGTATCCATGATGCAACGTGTCCCATGTCAGTGGGCTCAGCCTGGACAGCCCACACCTGGAGCATCTGCCCTGAATATTTCTCCTGAGTCTTCATACCTCCAACTCTTCTTTTGGGAGCAGACTGCTTCCTGAGTCCCAAGGGCAAGGCCTCTGGGGCTTTGTTGGGAGCGAGGCATCGGATGAAAAGGACACAGTACCCAAGGCAAGAACGTTTAGCGGAAACCTGCTTCCCGAAGAACCAGGTTTTTCCTTGTGTCCCATGGAGACTCGATGCTTTGGAAGAGAGTGAGGGTGAAGAGCCAGTTGCCAACGGTCAATCACTGCCACTTTGGGGGGGCTCGCAAAAGACACGTAAAAACCTTCGCGATAAAAACGCCCTTGTTACTTTGACGCTTTCAGGGCATCCATTAAAGCTAGTAGTGAAAGGGGCTGCTCTCTTTCCCATGTGCCTCCGCTTTTCACCTCCCTCCCCAGGCCTCACCCTGCCAGCATGCTGCTCACCAATCCTCTATCAGGGCAGACGGGGCAGGAGGGTCCCCCTGAGCCCCGTGCCCATCGGCACCCAGCCATGAGTATTTGCTTTTCCTGCAGTGATTCTGTCGGTTCACTCTTCCTTTGAAAGACCACCGCCCTTGCCTCTCAAAGCAGCAACCATTTTCTCCTTTCCCCTCATTTCATCTCAGCACAGGCCTCTTCATCTGCTCCGGACCACACAGGGCCATGGGCATGGAGTGACCCAGTTCATGCACTGAAACATGATGGCCCTAAAGGCTGCAGGTGCCAATCAGCCCCCTCGCGTCCTCACACCAGCAGCAGCAGCCATGATCATGTATGTACCATGAAGCCACGTGGTTCAGTACACCATTTTCAGAGCTAGGGACCCCGAAGAAGCATAAGACACAGGCGCATCCTGGGGTAAAAATTCAGTTCCAGCAAAGGATAGAACCGCTCCAGGCTGAGGAGTGACGAGTGTGGGGTCAGGTCTGTCTGTGAGCAGAGGGGAGCTGGCTGGAAGTGTTCTCTTGAGAGAGGAAAGGTGTAACAGGACACGGGTGTTTGAGCAGGACTGCACCGAGGCAAGGGGCAGAGGACCAGGCAGGAGATGAGGGCTCTTACACCATGTCCGCCAATGTAGACCTTTCAAATGGGACTGGAGGGTGTGAGAAGGAGACTGAGAAACGGAATGTGAAAAAGGTCGTTGGGACCAGACTATGACGAGTCGCCTGAAGCTCAGCTAAAGAGACAGGACTTTATTCTGTTGGCAGTGGGAAGTCGTTGAAGGGTTTTCGCGTGCGGGTGAGGGGTTCCAGCCTCACTCGATTTGAGAAAAATGGCTCTGACAACGTCCATGGGATGAACTGGTGGTTGGAAGTATCTGAAGGCAGAGAAGGCGGGGGGGCGGGGGGGTTTGAACGGTGTCCCTCCAAAAATCGTGTCCACCCAGGACCTCAGAATGTGACCTCATTTAGGAATAGAGTCTTTGAAACTGCAATGAGTTCAGATGAGGTCACACTGAACGAGGGTGGGCCCCGAATCCAATGACTGGTGTCCTTCGAAGAGGAGAAAACATACAAAGACACACACAGAGAGGAGAACACCACGTGACAACAAAAAGCAGACTGGGGTGATGCATCTACAAGCCAAGGAGCGCCAAGGGTTCCCGGCAAAGAGGAAGGAAACATTCTCCCTCAGAGACTCCGGAAGGAACCAACCCTAGTGACACCTTGATTTCAGACTTCTGACCTCCAGGAAGTTGGTAAGCCAGTAGGTTGGCCGTTTTAAGCCACCCCACTTTCAGCCAGCTCTGGGAAACTAGTATAGTGACCAATGAAGAATCGAGCTGGAGTGCAGGCTCTATCTAGAAATGACAATTGAGACAAAAACAAGGCCTTGGAGGGGAAGCGGGGGACAATTTTTAAAGAATAATCAATGACAATAGCTGGGGGACAAGCAATCTGTAGCAGCGAAACATGACCCCGAATTCACGGGGCATGGGGACTCTCATGTCGCTCCCCGGCCAGCTCTCTGGGATGTGAACTTCAAGGACGCTTACAGTCACTGCAGATGCTCCTGGGGCACAGGGGTTAACTTTGACCTCCCCACCCTGGAGTCAGACTGGAAGCAATGAATGTCAACCTCCAGCGATCCAAACCCAAAGACAAGTAACTACGTACTGCCCAATTACTTTGTCTGCTTCTTTAAGGAAAAGAGCTCTAAATAGTCTAGAAAATATCCTAGTGTCTACAATGTGCAACTCAGCCAAGATAGTAGCTGCCCTTGGAGTCAGCATGGTGGAAGCAGGAACTTTTGAGGGTGAACATGGAGGGGACCCCTGCCTCTCCAGGTTTACCCTCCAGTGACCATTTGGCAAGACCTGGGGTTTATGGATGAGGGAGGCCCAGATCTCTTTGGGGTTCCCCTGCCTCCCCTCTTAGCTGGGTGCATGCAAGCAGACCTTAGCCTCCCTTCCCCAACTGGAAATCATGCAGCCCGACATCAGGGGCACAAGGGCACATGTTCTCACCCCAAGGCCTGTGCCTGGGGCAAAATCGAGGGAAAGGTGGCTTTGGCTCACGCAAGAGCGTTCGCATCCCGCCCCTCCGCCCCCCGCCCGCCTCCACCCTGCTCCTGGAACCCAGTGTGTCTCCAGAAGCCTTCAGATTACCTCTTCAAAAGGGGGACAGGGAACAAACAAAAAACCCGGCCTGTGTACCCATGGCCCCTGTGCCTCCTCCCTTCTGCTGGGGGATTTCTGAAAATGAAGAAGGGCCTGGTGCCCGGGGCTCCGTGCCGATGCAGCCGCCTCGCCCACTAGCAGCTTCGGCCAGGCCGGCCCCTCCCAGCTACTCAGAGCTGTCCTCTCAACACCTAGTCTCCTACTGTATCGCCAGGTGCCATTCCTTTCTCCTTGAAAGCAATTCCCACTGTGGGTTGGTGGCACCCACTACATTGGCACAGCTGGAAGAAGCAGGTTTTAGCACCACGAGCCGAGGGCTGGGCGGGAGTAGAGACACTCTCATGCTTTGCTGTGGGAGTGTCAATTGACTCCCATTTCCTTGGAGGTAAAATCTGGGATCGGAAAGCTTTTCCAGCCTGGCCGGTGTGGCTCAGTGGATTGAGCATGCCTCCATGCAGCAAGAGGTCACCGATTCAATTCCCAGTCAAGCCTGTTCCGTGTTTCTCTTTCCCACTGATATTTCTGTCTGTCTCTCTCTCCCTTCCGCTCTCTGAAATCAATTTTTTACAACATTTTTTTTAAAAAAGACTTTTTAAAAATTGGTTCTGTCTTCTGACCCAGGAACTGCATTTTCCAGATTTTTACTCTAAGAAGATAAGGACTGTGTACAAAGACTTAAGTTAAGCGAATAGTCGTAACAGCCTTGGTAAAATAGCAAAATAAAGCTAAGTAGCATCTAAATACACAAGATAGGAAGTTATTTAAATTTTGGAACATTCATGCATTGGAATATCATGTAACCACCACTTAGACATGGTAAGGCCATCGATTGCCTCCAGAAAGAATTAAGTAGCTCGGAGGCAGGGGTTATTCTGAATGCCCGTTTTTTTTTTACCCGTTGCATTTCGAACCACTGGAAACGTACCTAGGAGACAGGCAGGGGAATAAAAATGTAAAGGACTTTTTGGAAGAACAGTAGCTCAAACGAAGAACGGGATGTAAGAAATATTAAGTGGAAGCGGGGGGGGGGGGGGGGGTTGCTTCCAGATGGGAACGAGGTGACCCCGGCTGCCACAGCAATCAGTGGCGACAGCAGCCATGGGGGCTCACCTAGCCTGCCGCCACCTGGGCCATACCTCAGGGGAGCCCACCTTTCCGCCGACTAGACTATGGCCTCCCTGGGGTGCAAGGAGCGCGAGACGGTGGCCACGCTCGTCATTGAGATGAGCATGAACGATGCATGACTGCTGTTCCAGCCACGAGACTACTGTGCCCACTACCGCATCCAGCGGCTCAAGAGCAGGCGTGACAGGTTCCCCAACTTCCAGGCCTGCAAGCGGGAGCAACACGACGGGGATGCCTGTGAGCACCTGGACTGAGTCACGCGCATGATGCAGTTTGGGGGCAGCGGAAGTCGCAGAGGAGACCGACCTGGCCAAGCCCGGCACCCCCACCCCACTCCAAAGGCCAGTGGAGGAATAAAATCCTCCAGGCCCTCAGCACCCCGCAGAAAGAGAAAAGAAATATTAAGTGAAAATATAAAATGTGTGGCAAAATGAGAATGCACTGCCCTGTCGACTGAAAAACAAAGTCTGGCAGGAAATTACCCCCCCAGGTTTAACGGTATGTATTTCTCACGAATAAAATTACAGGTGATTTTTTTTTTCTTCCTCCTTACATGTATTTCCTGGCTTTTATTCAAGAAATATGAAAAAAAAAAACTTGGGGGGAGGGGGGATGGCTGGGGAAAGGAAGAAACAAAGTTATAGTTTTAAAAATTGCCCCAACCGTGAGTATTGTACTTTCTCTCCTTATCTTGGTCAAATGTCTAGAAAGAATATAGAGATGCACTGTTTTCTATTTCCTTACACACACACACACACACACACACACACACGCATGCACCCTACCCAACTGCATACAAAAAACTGCCTGCACCATTCCTTCCATATGCATCAGCTTCGACAGCGATCAAGCCTCAACGCCTTCACGAGCTGGTGGGAGGAGTGGGCACACGGGTGAGAGCCCACCCCAAGGTGCTCTCGGGATTCCCAAGTCCTCCTACTCGGCCCAGCACCCCCTCTGCCTGTCCAGTTCTTCTGCCTGTCACACATCTGTCCCCAGGGAACCGCCCACCCGGCTGCTCCTCGCACCCTCCCGGGCTGTGTCTCTTACCAGCTCTCAATTGTGAAAGCAGCAGACACCTCCCCTTCCATTCCCCCTCTCCCCCCGCCCCCCGCCCCGGGGCCACAAGAGACTTTATCGGCTCCTTCCCAGGGTCTCCGCCCGCCCCCCTCGTTCCCTACTGTATCCCAAAGTGCCATTTGTTTCTCCTAAAAAGCAATTGTCACCCCTCCCTCCCAATTTCTGTTCCTTTCCTAGGTGGTGGCACGGCCCGGGGCCATCCCTAGCGTGTGATCGCCCTTCTCCCGATTCCCCCAACTTGGGGTTTCATCTCCTGCCTGGTCCATTGCAGTGGCCGGTGTGCCTGCACGTATTCTCGGTTTATTTCGATCTGTCCCCTGCAGAGTGCAACCAAAGAATTGCATCCAATGAGCACACCATAGGCTGGTGTCCAGATATTGAATTATAATGCTGTACACCTGATATTTACATGTTATTAACCAATGTTGCCTCAATGCATTTCATTTAAAACAAAAACAAAAACTATTTCACCCAAAATGCCACGGTGCCCACCTCGTTGCCCTGCTGCTCATAGTCTCCTGCGTCCTGCATTGCATCTGCATGGCCGTCTCCCCCAGGTTTCCTGATACTCAGGTCCCCCAGAGTCCCCACCCTTGCTCCATCACTCCTTTGTGCCTTTGCCCAAGCTGGGTGCCCCCCATGCATGGATTGTCTCCTAAGCCAGTCCTGGCCTGGCTCTCCTTTCTTAATCAGAACTCAGCTCAGGCTCTCTCTGGCCCTGAACCTTCTCAGAAACTCGGGCCCTGGGGAAGGGGGGGGGGGGGGCGGTTGTCTCCTCTGTGATTCTGTCACAACCACAGCAGAGTGGTCAGTTTGTCACGTGGCAGTGACTCGAGCACCACGCTTTGCCCGCACGTCGGCCCGTCTTAGGAGAGCCACTGTGCATAACCTTGGCATGTGCAGCTCTTAGGACGACGCCCGGCCGATGTGGGCATGGCAGGCAGTGGACCAACAGCTGGTACTGTCACAGAAGGAACCAGGAGGAATCTGGATGGAGCTCAGGTCTGAGAGCAGCGCGGGCCGGGGGAGGCCATCTGGAGACGATCCTTTGCCCGGATTGAAACGAGAGCCTGGAGGGGTACCCCAGGCACTGGCCCCAACCCGCTTCCTGCCCAGGGGCACAGTTGGGTCCCAGAGGAATGTGGGACTCTGGACATTATGGTAAGAACCACCCCCCCAAAAAAGGTGCCCAGACCTAACATGGGGATGAAGGGGAGCAGGGTGCCAGGGTGGCCACATGTTTTAAACCTCGTTTAAAGGGCCTAAAACCATAGGTCATGAGCCCTCTCTCCACGCGAGGGGCTACACCCCGTTGCCACTGTACTTTTCTATGTTAAAGAACATTCATTTATTAACCACTTAACCACTTACAATTTCTGTACCGACTTTTGGCATATTTCTTTTTCAAATTTTTTATTTGTATTTTATTTTACATTCAAGGTACTCAGGAAATGGTAAGACCGGGGCTTCTTTCTGTATCTGAAATGCCGGGGCTGATAGAGGGGTGGATGGTAACACTGAGGAGTTCACCATGTCAAAGGCAGGGGTGACCTCTTCACCCACCCCCACCCCGTAAATCACAGGGACAACAAACAGAACCGCTGACAGAGGCTGGGACCCCCAGGATGGAAGTGGAGACATCAGGTCTCCCCTCGCTGTCACCATGAGAAGGGAAAGATTACTAAATCCAGCACATACATTCTACACAGCCTGCCCCATCTCTGGGGGAAAGATTACTAAATCAGCACATACATTCTACACAGCCTGCCCCATCTCTGGGGGAAAGATTACTAAATCAGCACATACATTCTACACAGCCTGCCCCATCTCTGGGGGAAAGATTACTAAATCAGCACATACATTCTACACAGCCTGCCCCATCTCTGGGGGAAAGATTACTAAATCAGCACATACATTCTACACAGCCTGCCCCATCTCTGGGGGAAAGACTACTAAATCAGCACATACATTCTACACAGCCTGCCCCATCTCTGGGGGAAAGACTACTAAATCCAGCACATACATTCTACACAGCCTGCCCCATCTCTGGGGAGTGCATACATTGGCCATTTGCCTGGAAAGACAGGCACGAGACCCAAAGGGGGAAGAGAGGGGCTGTACGAGGAAGCCGACGTCCCAGGCACAAACACCTAGTTTTCAGCTAAGTCAGGAAGAACCCCTGGAAAACGATCAGGTGGTGACAAGAAAATCTCATGCGTAGCCATGACTGGCCTAGAACCCGTGCTGGGAATTAAGTCACTAAATCGATTCATCCCTTGTTCACTGGGCACTGCCAGTGTGCTAGCTGCTGCGTCTCCAAACACAGGTCTGGACCAAGTCTCTAGAGGCCCGAGAGTCCAACCGGCTACGGAACCAGCATCCCAACTGCTGAGAATGTTCGTCAGGGAACATTCCGATGGCAGTTGAAGGCAACTGTCAAGTGAAGGCCCTGGACTGCAGAATCCACTGTCCTGGGAGGGGGGTCCAGAAGGGGGCTGGCCGGTTGGGGGCCTGCAGGGGCAAACTAACTGGAGGGAGAAAGAGGATTACCAGAGATCGTGCTGGCAGGGTAGCACGGGCAGGGTCCAGGCGGAGGAGGCCTGGGCATGCTATCAGATGGCATAAAGGCAGATTGTGCCAACCTTGGTCTGTCTGTCTGGAGGTCTGAGCAAACTGGTTCTTTCTTAGCCCAAAAGTCAGGAGTCATGGCTGGGCCTTGAAACAAGGCAAAGATTACGCCACAGCCCTAGCCGGTGTGGCTCAGTGGATAGAGCATCAGCCTGCAGACTGAAGGGTCCCAGGTTCGATTCTGGTCAAGGGCACATGCCCAGGTTGTGGGCTCGATCCCCAGTGGGGGGCTTGCAGGGGGCAGCCGATCAATGATTCTCTCTCACCATTGATGTTTCTATCTCTCTCTCCCTCTTTCTTCCTCTCTGAAATCAATAAAAATGTATTTTTTTAAAAAGCTTACACCACATATGCAACTACTTTATAGAAACAAATTGATGGCAAGTTGGAGCGGGGAGACCCAGCAAAGGTGTCTGTGAGCAGGCATTTTGCCGTGTGCCCATCAGATTGGACTCATGCTGGTGTCTCACCAAACACACCAAGGTTGTCGAACCTACTCAGTTCAAGGCTTCCTTATTGTCTCAGTAATCGTTTGCAGTGACCCCTAGCCTGGTAGTTCCATTAACAGGCAGCCAGGTACACACAACTTCAGAGCCCGGTGCCTGGCAGAGGTCGGTGTGTTCACTTTGAACATTGTAAAACCCTCTGTGGTGTTCTTGTGCATTTGCTGAAGTGCTCTAGGCCAGCTCGGGGCAGAATTTGGGGACCACAGACTCCAGTTATTGATTCAAAATCCTGGCTGAGTCCTTCAGTATAGGGTACCGCAGTGAGAGATGGCAGGCATGCTTGTCTCATATTTTTGTCAAACTTATTCTAAAAGGAGCAAGGAGTTTATTAACCACCCAAACCAGCATTGCAAGAAATGCTGAAGGGTCTGTTGTAAAAGAAGAAGAAATAGAGAGGATCATGGGCATAAAGAATAAAAATGGCAATAAATAAGCACCTATCAATAACCACCTTAAAATGTGAGGGAATTAAATGCTCTAATCAAAATATATAGGGGTAGCTGCATGGGTAAGAAAACATGACCCACATATATGCTGTCTATAAGAGACCCACCTCAGAGCAAAAGACTCAACAGAGGATGAAAGTGAAGGGATGGAAAAAAAATATTCCATGCAAATGGGAACGGGAAAAAATAAACCACCCTGGGGTAGCAATACTCATATCTAACAAAACAGACTTCAAAACAAAGGCCATAATAAGAGGCAAAGAAGGTCACTACATAATACTAAAGGGATCGATCCAACAAGAGGATATAACCCTGATAGACATATATGCACCCAATATAGGGGTACCTCAATATGCAAAAAACTCCTGGAGGACTTTAAGGGAGATTGACCACAATACAGTCATAGTGAGGGACTTTTACCACCCCGCTGACTTCACTGGATAGATCTTCCAGATGATCAAGTCAACAAGAAAACAGTGACCCTAACCGACACACTGGATCAGATGGATTTAATTGATATTTACAGAGCATTTCATCTCAAAGCTGCAGAATATACATTTTTCTCAAGCACACATGGAACATTCTCATCCAAGACCACATGTTAGGACACAGAGTAAGTCTTTACAAGTTCAAGAAGACTGAATTCATATCAAGCCTCTCCTTGGATCACAACGGCATGAAACTAGAAATCAACTACAATAGAAAATAAAAATAAGAAAAAAGAGCCACTGTATTGCCATGACTGCCACTGAGTTGTGTTTCTCCAGCCGCGTAGTAACGAGCCTTCTTGAAAACCCCTGCCTGCGAGGAATAGTTCCGCCGACTCCAGTCCACATGGTGAGACTTGAAGCTCCCAAGGGTCTCAAAAAGTTTGTGCCACGCACACGGATGTTTCATCTGCAAAATGCATCCCATTTGAAAGGAACGACAGCAGCGAAATTCCACTTCAAGAGTGGCGCTCTCCATCGCATCCAGGCTGTCTCCGCCCTTTCTTCTTCATGTCTCTGTTCCCATGCTGTGCTCAGCGCAACTGGAGCCTTCGAGGGGGGCACGGTTCTGGCTGACCTCCTGCTCTCAGCCCTCCGTGAGCACCCAGCTGGCTGACTCGGGGTGCTCAGAAGTGCTCACGGGGACACTCGTGACAAGTGGCCGCTACTGAGCAGCCCCCGCGGCTTCAGGGTGTCACCAAGGATGGGGGTGATTAACATGGCAGTAACACAGTAAACACCATGCAGGTCTCCTCTGCTCTCTCATAGGAGCTCAGTAATGAATCTGGAGGCAGGCGGGACCCTTTCTTGCTGTTCCCAAATAGGAGTCAACGGAAGTTACAACTGATTGAGGACTGGACCTAAGAAGGGGCCTAGAGGGGACCCACCACCCGCATCCACACCTCCTCTTTGTCCAGTTAGTTTTTTCTGCCCGATTCACAGGGTAGTAAAAGCCAGGGAGGATGAGTAGCCCTGGAAAAGAGGGGAAAGGGAGGAGGGAGGGAAATGAGGGACAGGACAGGAAGGGGGTCTTATCCATGGGGAAATAAAAGGGGGTTTTGGAAGAAGCAAAGAACAAGTCTTATCTACGCTCCGAAAGCAGGAGCTTCTACTGAACGCTGGCATCCCAATCTGAATGCTCCCAGGCCCCCGGCATGATACACTTTTGAATGACTTCCTTCTTTGTTTACACAGCCATCACCAAGCACAAGTCATTCTGAAATCTTGGGTGAAATCATTCCAAGTAAATTAAGCATGCGGTAGAGTATATTCAAGGAAATATTCTAGATGACGCTGTATCTTTTTTTTCCCCCCCACAGCAAAATGTGCCAGCCATCCTCTGTGTAGCCTTCCCACGGGCCTAATGCAGAAATTCAGAACCCCTCACCCAGGGCATGCTCCCAGCCCAATGCAGCCACCACTACACACCACATAGGAGCAGCGTGTGTATGTGTACACACACACACACACACACACACACACACACAGTTCCTTCTCTCGGAATTCTGGAAGCCATTCTCCCATCCTGGGTAATTTGTGAAGCATTCCTGTAACGAAGGATCCAAATCTTTCACGCTTGTCCTTCTCCAATGCAGCTAGCAGCTAGCAGAGGCGCTTGCTCTAAGGAATCGGGCAGGGGCTTCCCCCCTCCCCAGCGCCTTGTTCTTTCTCGAATGGCCTCCCAGCGTGGTCCCGTGGAAGGTCCGACCCCATCCCTGGCACCTACACTCTTCCGGACGATCCTGGATTTCACGCTTTCACCAAAGACCAATGCTTGTCCCTGACCCATCCCCCTAGGCTCACCTGGCAGCTCACAGGTCCCAGGAGGCCGCTGCCAGCTTCCTGACTGATTTCCTCGTTTCCCGTTCTGCCTCACTAGGCCTACCGAGCTCTACTGCGCTCTCTTGTTCCAGTCTGCACGTCTCAGAAGCTAATGTGAGCACCCACGCGATAGGAAGCTTGTATGGTTAAGAGATACAGGTAGAGTCCTCCAGGGTGTTGATCGGCACAGCCCTGCCCATTCCGGGGCCCCGGCACGTCCTCTCACAAAGGACAGACAGGGCCCAATGGGGAGATGGTCACCAGACCACAGGCTTCAAACAAGGCCTTGAACCTCTGGCTTGGTCTCTCTCTGTGATACTCCAGGGCCAGCGGCGCCCAGCAGTGATTCTCTAGGCTAGGCCACTGTTTTTCAATGGTTGTAGTGGGGGTTTTTGGACCCTACCTCACAGTAAGAAACATAACAAGACGTTTATTTCCACCCAGTATAAATATTTAGATATAATATAGGTATAGGCATAGGTAAAGGTATAGGTATAGATACAGGTTATAGGTATGGAGAGATGTAGATGGACATAACATTGAAAGCAATAAAAAAAAAAACTCCCTTTCTGCATGTGATACACTGAAGCTTTTGTTTTTAACCTGTTTTAAAATGCGGGCTAGAAACCACTAAATTGATTTCACACCGCACTAATGGTGTGCGACCGACAGCGTGAAAAACACTGCTGCGTGGGCTTAGCCATGTATGTGTCTTCCTCGGTCCTGCACCACAGCCTTCGACTGCGAAGGAAAGGTGACTTGTGAACCGATCCGAGAGGGCCCTCCCCACCCAGCACGTCCGTCCCCCGGGGGCGGCTCTGCTGCGTGGGGGGTGTCTGCTCCCAGCAGAGTCTCACAGAGGCCGAGCTGGGCGTGGGCAGGGCTGGCCCGCCTCCCTCTCCTTGGCTGTCTTCCTGAACTTTCCCACCCGCTTCTCTCTTTCCAGCACCTACAGGATTGTGGGGTGCTCGGCAGCTCTGGGTACGGGACTGGGCTGGGAGAAGTGGGCACGTGGTGGAGGAAGGGAAGGTCAGCGGCTTGTCCAGGGTGGTGTCTCCATCCCCAAGACAAGAGCACCGCAGCCAACGTGTGCCCAGAATTTTGCCCGCCGTCCCCCTGCTGGGCAGAACGCCCTAGCTTTCAGATCCCAGCTCCTATTTTTCCACGCAGAAAACCCTTTTCAGAATAGAGACCCTCCCTGACCCTCAAACTCTAGTGGAGGGCGGATGGTCGCGCGCACCTCGAATGGCTGGGGCTTGGGGACAGCTTAGGTGATGTTTGGTTCCAACGTAAAGAGGGAGAGACCCTGGGAATCTCTTGACAGCGTCTTCGTTTGGCCAGAAGTTTGCCCCTGGGCGGGCAGGGTGGGTGCAGCCCAATGCCCCACATCCTCACTCACATTCTTTTCTCCATTCCGCTTTGCATCGGCCTGAGATGCTCACTCCCCTGACACTGCCGCTATGTGTCGTGTTCAGGACACCACTTCCAGCCTCACCAGCTTCTCCACTGACCCGCAGCCAGACGGGCCCCCTTAGCCTGGGAAGCCTGGATGGCTGCAACCAACGCTCTGCACAGCAACTTCCGCTCCAGCCGCTCTGGGGTTGTGGCCACACTGGCTGGGATTCCCTGCTGATGGGGACAGAGCATTCCCCCTTTTCCCTCGGGGTCACAGAGAGCCTCCTCAGGCTCTTCTTTCCTCTCTCCATTTCTCCCTGCTCATTTCATCTCAGCCCAGGTGTCTTCCGGTCCAAACTGGACATCAGTGTTGAGTCAATGGATGCACCTCTTCAATTGAATGTTGCCATTCCCTTGGACCTGGTCCTGGGGGGGTCATGGGAAAATCCGTAACCCATAAGTCACCAGGGCGAGAAATTACAGCCTTCAGGCCCCTTTGCTCAAGGAGAAGCCTTCAGAGATCCAGAAAACCCAATCCATGCTCTCAAGGAATTTACAGTGTCTTTGGAGAGAAAGGTGGACAGATATAAGCAACCACACAAGGTAGCAGGAGGGAACATACCAGTTCCCACTGGCAACTTCAGAGGGGGGTGTAAGCTGGAATCTGAGTGAAATTTGAGGCTCTCGACAAGGAGGGGAGATGGAGGTGTGCGGGAAGCGAAAAGGAACAATGGAGGAAACACTTGGACAAGAATGCAGTTATGCCTCCAGATGCGGAGTAAGAGACAAAGCAAGAGAGGCCAGCGGAGGGCTACGCAGGGAGTGTCTGGGTCACCCGCTACAAGTTAGAGAGTTCGGACTTTAACTTGTAAACAATGGGAAGCTGCTGAAGGTTTTGTGAGCCAGGAGGAAGTGGGGTGCCAAGTGGTACGGGGAGAAGCACCACTGGTTGCATGGAAGGAACTGGAAGGAGGGGCTGAGTCTGAGACTGGGAGATAAGTGGGAAATCTGTACAGAAGTTCCGGTGCCTAGCGGGATCGGGACTCTTTGGGAGACTGTGGATTCGCCTTTGAAGGGGTCGGGGAGGGGAAACTGACATGAGTCGTTGATTGTGTTGGGGTCAAAGGTGACATCCAGGTTTCCGGCCTGGGCGAACTGGGCGCTAGACCACAGTGAGGGACCGAGCCGCCGTTATTTGAGATGACAGTCAAAAGCGTTCATTTGCAGGAGTACTGGGCAAGTAGGTTTACTGTGGAAATGTTACCTCATGGATGCAATAACAGAGAAATCCCGCCAGAGGGATGAGTCAGGTTATGTACAGTCCTTTTTCCTCTCGACCCTCCCTGCCCCTCTCCAGGCATTACAGAATGTTTTCCTTGGACCTGGGAGTCATTCTGTCCTGAGCGATGCTGGCATTTCTCTACTGATAGATACGCAACCAACTTCCCTCCCAGGCAGCTGAGCAGAGGGGGACCCAGGCCCTGTGGATGGACGACAGGGCCCAGCAGTTCACAGGGGACAGCTGGGGCACCGCCTGGAGCCGCCCTGGGCCTCTGAACTGACTTGTCCTTGGGGAACAATGGTGCCACTTCTCTTCTGTTCGCTCCGGGGAGTGGCCACGGACCTCACTGGTTTCACTTCTCGTGCTTGGGGCCTTCCTTCGTGACCAGTAGTTGCTGAGAACAAAGGACATCTCAGCAGCAAAGTGTGTTGCAACCAGGAACAAGGGTATCAACTCTTGCTCCTCTCAATGCGCAACTCCAAGTCCACCTGTGCCCAGATGTCAGGGCTACTTATCTTGGTGCTCAGGCCTGGCTCAATTCTGTGAAGTGCTATCTCTATTCACACTAAGCGGGTGCAGGAGGGCCCCGCTCTCTTCTCCTCTTTGATATTGCCAAACCATACCACGGCCCGGAGCCTCTGCTTCTAAAACATCAGAGGAACCTCGCCAGTAGACAGCTTTCCCAGCATGCTTTGTGGCAGTCAGGAGGGGCCGGAGCAGGTAGAGAAGCTGCTCCAGAAGATGATCAGAGGGGAGTCCAGTCCGTCCTCTGAGGGCTTTTTCCCCAATCCAGGGCTCGCTCTTTGGAGGGTAGAGTGCTCTGGAGTGAGTCCTCCTGTCTTCCCTCTGGCCTGTACTTTGGTCTTCATGCCACCAAACATGAGCTGCCCCTCTGACACGGGACCTTGCAGATCAAAACCTTCAATAACCCCACGGAGGGGTGGTATGCGCAATGGCCACCCAAGACATAGGAGCCATTGTAGGCTGTGACCAATCTGGTCACAGCGACTGCTCCTCCAGGCTACGTCATGTGTGGAGGCACGCTGGACCCAGCCTCAGAAAGGCTGGCACAAAGCAAAGAACATGTGCAGCCCCCCCCCCCAGGCCACAGTTACCCCAGATGTAAAATGAGGTCTTTGGACTCGGTGGACGGGAAGTGACCCTCTGGAATTAGCAGTCCGTCATTTTGTGAAAAGCCATCGCTTTATCTTTTTCACCCCAATTCAATTTTTCCTTCCTGCCTCCTATCTGCCAAGGGTGCGGGTAGGAGTCAGCATGAACATGGCCTAGTTCCATGTCCCAGTGATTCTACTGTGATCACATTATCATTTGCCTGAATAGAAACCAGGTGACAGCGCCAGCAGGGTTCCCACTTTGAATGCTTCTGGTAGGGACAGGTGACCAGCCCCAGGGATGCAAAATGAACAAGTTAGACCCCACCTCTGGATGTTCAAGTTTGGGTAGGACAGACAGACAAATTAGCAACAATTGAAAATATTCCGTGTTTACTGGTGGATCCAAGCCAGGCCCATGTCCCCACCTTCTCCCACATTAGCATCTGATGATGAGCTTTGCAATCCAGCGGGAGGAGGTAAAGGATGTTCCTCTGAGCTCAACTCGATAGCACCTTTTGCCCTTTTTGCTTTGGTGCTTTCTTTGTTTTGTTTTTTATTTACAGGAGATCAGAGTCTTCTGAAGTTAAGAAACTTGGACACATTCAGCAGGTGTTCACTGATTCTTCCTTCCTGGAACCCAGTCCAGGGGATTGGCAGCTCGGGCCCATTTCCTTATGGGTACTGGCCTTTGGGAGCCCGGGTTCCAGAACAGGGGAGCAGCCCAAGTGGCTCTTTCCCAGGACTATCATGATGGGGCTCGCAGCACTGGGAACACGGGGGAATACCAGAGCGATGCTGGCAGAAACTATTCCTCCATTGGCACAGCCCTCAGCCCAGAGCCTTCTAAGGGAGTGTCAGTTTCTTCTTTACTCTTTGGCCTTCTCTTCAGCCAGCTTTCCTCCCAACCAGATGTCAAGGTCATGCGTTTGAGTGACATTTTTAAGACAGGACAATTGCCCCCCACACTTGCTCTCACTCTCCTGGGGCCCAAGAGACCCCAGCTTTCCTCCTCTCCATCCAAACAATCTTCCTGCCCTAATCAGTCACTGTAACCAAGGCATGCATGTATTACAGTCTAAAACTAGTATGTTGCCCAGGGTCCCTTCCACAGAGAGCCTCGAAGCTGCCAGAGCGCGCGCGCCCCTGACTTTGAGTAGCCCCTGACCCAAAACAGTGGAGTCTGGCAGCCCCCAGACTCCACTTGCCCACCCTGCACCTGGAGATAGATGCCCACATCCCCAAACTTGGATGTGGGCACTTCAACCTCTCCTGCGCCTTCATGAGGATAAAGTGATGGGCAAACAGACAGGATCTCTGCCCCCGGGAAGTCAGTAGTCTAGGGATGAGATGGACATTAATCAAATAGTCACCCAACTTGTATTTACAATTCTAAGTGCAAGGAGGAAAATGCCCAGTGTGATCTAAGAACAGTGAAGGTGAGAGTGGGGAAAGGACCTTTACAAATTGTTCCCTCTTTTCCCAGCTGAATTGGACTTCTCAACAACTTATTAATTGGTTGATGATGGTTTCACATTCTAAATTTTAAGGTAAAAGGGCTGCTTAAAACTTTCATGGTGACTCCAACCAGAAGCAGCCTTTAGGGGTGAATGGTCACTTGCGCTTCTAGCGACTTGCGCAAGACCTCCTCAATCACCCACTTCCACAGGCCCCAGACTAAACCACCTGACAAGAACCGCCACCCACCTTACACACGCAGGAAGGTTGGGGTCCCTAAAGTATTGCTGTATTTCTGGCCCTTCTCGGTCCTACATTTCTATCATTTGTTTTCAAAAGGCCCGCTGATTTTGTGCCTTCTTCCCGAAACGGAAGTAACCCACTTCGTACGTGCTTCATCCAGGACGGGTCCTGCTGCTCGGCTCTTCTTCACGGGCCTTCATCTCCAAGGAGGGGGTGCTCAGGAAACACCCCCCACCCTAAAGGATCCTGTCCCACTTCTCGCCCAATCCCCTTCCTCCAGTGAGAGTCCTTGAGAAGCATGTTACCTGAGGACAGGCAAGGAGGAGGCCAGAACGTTTGGTTTCCGGGGCACTGATTTAACAAGCGCCACCTTGGTGTACCCTTCTCTACGTGATTCTCTCTCGCTCGTGGGACTCACTGCCACATGGTGTCACTATTGAGCACTGACCCTGCATGGTCCCTGGCCTAGTCCACAAGAACAACGCCCTTGCTGGTCCCTGAGCAGGCTGCAGGTCTGTTTCCTCAAGGGAAGATGGCCCCACTTTCTTGGTGTTGAATTTGATCTTGGGTGCTCCACCTTCGTGCACGCACACTCACATGCGCATGCACACACCCAGTGCTATTTCTTTCCAGAGCACAGGTAGTGTGCCTGAGCAGCTGGGCCGAGGGCGGCTGCCAGCCCCATCATACATTGTGCTAAAACCCCACCCTTTTCTCCAACTCATACCCTCCTTGCATTTGCTTATATTGAGCCTGGGTCAGCAGTCTTTGTCGGGGTAATATTTTATGCCTGAGTTTGGCCTACCCTTACGTCCATCCCCAAAGACTTCAGGACGTTGGTTATCAGGAATTAGAGGTTGGACTCTTTCCCAGAAACCTTAGTTCTCGTGCAAATAGGTCCACTTCCTCACCTAATTAGCTTTGCATTCAAGAGATTCAGGGCAAGTCACAGAAGGTTCTGTGAGGAAATCTACAAAAATCTATTAAAAATTACTCTAAATCTATTAAAAATGAGTGCTTGCTCTGTTTCTGCATAACTAATATAGATGCTCAAGTGGGTGTTTTATAGGGAAGAGATTAGCAGAATTCTCTTCATTTAAAAAGAAACAGAAGTCAGCTATATTTCTATTCCTTCTGTGTGTGTGCTACAATCTGTCTGCTTGGGAAATATGGTCACCCTTGAGTGATTTTTTATTCCATACATTCACCAATATCTCAACCTGAATTCCAAGATTTTTTTAAGTATACGCAAATGTGCTCTCCCCTATTTAGACTGGAAAAGAGAATACTTCTAATGGGCTGTTCTTTTAGAAACAGATTATTAATCTAAGCAGTTCTGATACAATCGGTGCAGTACATAGCATAAATGGGGGCGGGGAGAGTTCTACTCTGGGGTCAGAACCATAGATTTGTCTGGGCTCCATTTATCACTCCTCTTTTAACTGTTGAGATATTTATTTGGGATGATTAGAAATTGCTTTCATGTCTGTGCTCCATATTAACTTATAACTCAACATCAGGATTCCCCTGTTCCCTTGGCTTCCTATTTTGAACAAGTCCATTGTGGGTCTTGTTCAAATAACGGAGGACTAAGGAAAAGAGTCTGAACAATTGGTGGTCAGAAAGCACCATGGTCAGGCTCAACTGAGCACTAAGCCAATCCACGACTTGAGTCCTGAAAATGCGCAGAGTCTCCCCAGCTACTCCACAGAAGCAATCAATATGTGCACAGAGCATCCACTTTGCTTTAAAAGGGGAATTGTTTGAAAATACTTACTAGACTTTTAAAATGAGATATTTACACTCCCCCCCCCCCCCCCCGCCTTCAATTCCTCCACGTGCCTCTCTGAGTTCATGAAGCAACAGCTGGGAAATGTATCCTCGAGCACCTGGTAGAAAGGCACCAAGACTAGGACTTGGAAAAGTTTCAAAGGTTTGTGTCTGGGGTTGCTTTTTGTAGGTTGGCTTCTTTGGGGGGAAACGCCCCTGCCAACCTATGCCTGCTATCTCAACTCCATGCACTTCCTTTTTCTTTTCTTTTTTAATATATTTTTATTTCAGAGAGGAAGGGAGAAAGAGAGAGACAGAAACATCAATGACGAGAATCACTGATTGGCCACCTCCTGCACACCCCACACTGGGGATCAAGCCCGTGACCCAGACATGTGCCCTGACCAGGAATCGAACCGGTGACCTCTTGATTCATGGGTCGACACTCAACCATTGAGCTACCAGGCAACTTCATGCACTTTCAACTGATGATCTTGTTGTTCTCAGCTTTCCTGGCAGATCGCAATCCTACTCCAGCTGTGCTGTCTGTTAAAGTACCTACCCAGCATCACAGAGCACCCACACTCCTGGGATTCATCGGGAACTGTATACTCAGTTGCGAAAAGCATGGGGACTACCCTGAATACAGGCCATCCTGTTCACTTGGCACTCCAACAGTATTTTTCAAGCTTCTTAATCCCAGTCTTCATTTCAATAAGGCCTAAAATCACATGCTGTCCTTTAAGGTTATTTAAATTTTCAAAATAAATTCAACCCATACCTGGGAAACTGAGCCCTTGAGGCAATAGGACAACATGCCAACTTATACTCAAACTCTGCAATAGCTATATATCTGTTAGGAAGGATGAAACAAGATGTTTAATATGTAAACCATAATATGATTATGCACCAAGGTAGTATCAGAACATCAACTGGAACAGTCTCACTATTGAATAAAGACATTAAGAAAGTGGTAAGATACAAGATAAATACATCAAAATTTCCCAAATCAATGCCTTTCCTATACTGCAACAAAAAGCAGAAAACAGGAGGGGTGGGGGAGGCAATGGGGGGATAAGGACACATATGTAATACCGAAAGGAAGGAAGGAAGGAAGGAAGGAAGGAAGGAAGGAAGGAAGGAAGGAAGGAAGGAAGGAAGGAAGGGCAGAAAACATAGGGAAATTTCATAAGAGCATTGAAAATATTTAGAAATAACACTAATGAGACGTGTCCTAGACCTATATCAAAAAGATAAACTTTACAGAGATTGATAAAACAGAAAAGTTAATGGAAAGATATAATGTTGGGTTGAAATAGTAGATATATTAATGCTGTTAATCTTTGCCAAAGTAATTTTTAGGTGAAATACAATCCTAATTATTTGAAAGATTCTATAGCTCAGCTAGAAGAGAGAGAAAAAGGATGATAATAGCTAAGAACCGCTTAAAGAATATCAAGGAGGTGCTTTCCCTAGGACAGTGATGGCGAACCTATGACACGCGTGTCAGCACTGACACGCGTAGCCATTTCTGATGACACGCGGCCGCTGAGGCGGCCGCATGCCGAGGATGAAACATTTGCTGCTCCTGAGGATGAAACATTTGCGAAATAATGTTTTTTCCTCAAAGTGACACACTACCCGAGTTATGCTCAGTTTTTTGGCGAAGTTTGACACACCAAGCTCAAAAGGTTGCCCATCACTGCCCTAGGAGATAATCCAACTCTATTATTGATACACTCATTAAAATAGTGTGGTGCTTATGCTAGACTGCAGACCTATCCATGAAATAAAATCAGATTGTCCTGAAACCTGTTGTATAGATTTTAAAAGCTTAAATCTGAGAAAGGAATCACCGAAAAGCAATGGTTGAATTCTCTAAAAATGAAATTGAAAAATGTGGCTATTTGGGATGGGGGGGAATCAAATTTGATCCCTCCCTCATACCATACACCAAAATAAACCCCAGTGTATTAAATGTAAAAAAAAAAAGAGTCCAAAGATATCTAGAAAATATTGTATATTTAATTAAAGCCTAGGTGAGCAAAAGCTTTCTGAGCATGAAGCAAATGAAAGTGATCCTAACAGAAAAGTGAGTTCTTTAAAACCACATCAAAAATATCCTACATAAAACAGGAAGGGAAATAATAAATTGGTTACAAAAATATTTGAAGGAAATGAACAAGTATTTGCTTTTAACATAGCAAATACCTTTATGCATCGATAAGGAAAATGATCATGGGCAGAGAAGCCAGACATACAATTTTTAGAAGCAGCACCGGCCTATAACAAAATTCATGAGAAATATTTGATCTCAAGGTTAATGAGAAAAAGGCAAATCAGCAAAATGAGACCATTTTTGCTGTGTGTTTTAAATACGCTAGTAGCTGATCTGGTGAAGTGGGGTGACCATGGGTCGGGGGTTGGGGGGGTGCTATGTTGAACCTGCCTCTGGGGAGCAGAGTTGACTGACAGCTCCAGCTGCCTACCCCCTTAAAGCATACCAGCCCATTCCTGCATGTCTGGCAATTCATTCTTCGAGAAATTTTGGTTGGGGACTTCCCATCCCCTGCCCAAAACTTTCTTAGAATTAAGCAGCAGCCCAAGACGCATATCCAGTGCTTTCTCTCTTGCCTTCACAAAGGTCTGAAGGCTTCTCAGACTCCAAGTGACAGGCAGTCTCATACACTGCTAACGGGGGTGTGAATGGACACCTTTTGGAAACTATGATTTATGAATTAGGATTCTCCTTCCTTTAATAGGATGGTAATATCAGTATTTGGGAAGACGCCTAACAGGCAAAATACTTGTCCTATAACCAGAACTGGGTAAACTGAGAAACTAATTGACAGCACCGTATCAATTTTAGAAACCATCACATATGACACACACACAGGAAAAGGCAGCAAATCCACCAAGATGTACAAGGTGCGCATCTCCAGGAATGGAATTATGAATGATTTCTTTTCTTTATACTTTTCTGTATTTTTCATGTTTTCTGTAAACATTGGAAATGATCATCAGAAGCTGTTGCTTTAATAAACAAGATTCAAACATAAGCCAAAACAAGAGGTAGCGATAGAACTGAGCTCAGCGGGACGTACATGAAGGGCCATATGGGCTGGGAAAGGCGAGAGAGACCCTGGCTGGGCTGGGTGAAAAGACTGGAGTGGCCAGGGCCAGAGGGAGGAAATGGGTAGGAACAGGGCATGACCTGAACCACCAATGGGAAGGAGGGCCTATGACAAAGGTAATAGGAAATACTAGGAGAAGGGTTCAAGTGTTTCGAGTGAAGAGAGTTTTCAAAGGCTAAAGGAGCCAGCCAATGGGAGCCACTGAAGGCACTGTGGCACTGACAGCGGAGTAATGCCGCTCTGTCCCTCGAACCCCCAGACTAACCTGTTCATCCAGAGAAAGCACTCATACCCCTAAGGCGCTGGAAGTAGGTTGGGACTTGATGGGCAGGTGTGCTTCTACCTGACTCAGTGGCACACAATTGGGAGCCAGCCCGGCAGCTAGGGGCCCTAGAGCCAAAGGAACCAGGGTCACAGCCCCGTGGCCACGGTCCAATCCAGGGGAGACAGGCAGCCCTGGAAGGCGGCTATTTCTTAGGATTGGTTTTGCTCCTCTTTTGCTTACTCTGTGTTTCCGTTTTGAAAGGAGGTATTTGGGGACGATTTTGTTAATGAAGACTGTGTAGTGGTCACACCTTCCAAGAATGTGACTCTGGTCTGAGATATTTGTAAAGGGTGGGGTGGGTCATGCGGAACAGAGCCCATGCAGGGGCCTAACTGCGTACAAGCCCACCTCGCTCCCCCTCGCGTGGACAAGTCGGGCAGGGACCTATCCCTCCGGGCCAGGTCTCCCCACTGCAACCCAGGAGGCAATCTGAGGAGGAAGTGGCTGAGGGCATCGCTACTCTCCCCATCTTTTTGTAAATATTGGGCCGGGAGAGACCCCTTGTAGTTAAAAAACAAGTAAACCAAAAACGAGGGAACAGAAACTTCCCAACCCCAATTTTGAAGACTTGGAAGAAAAACATACTTCTGGAAATTACCTGAGGCAATGTTTCTTAGCCATGTTCTAGCCTGTAGCTTGGGCAAAAATTACGACAACTGGTCTTCTAAAGAGGCTTCCGTGTGGAAAAAGCCCTTGTTCCGTCGGAATGCCTATGCCATGAAACCCTCCCCTTTGGGTTAAGCCTCTCATTGCTCTTTTGACTCTTAGGGAACACACGGAGCCCTCCTCCCGGAGGACCCACCCCTGTCCACTCTTCTTTGCTTTTTACTTCTGTATATTGCAAAGCCACACCTGTCCCTCTTAGACGTAAACTGTGAGCCCCCGTCCTAGAGGGCTCCCCTCTGCCCCCATAGGGTCTTCCCAGGCCACTGTGGCTCCGACCTGCCATGAAGATGGGCCCCGATACCCCCAAAGGCTGCCTGTTCCGATCTCCTGCACCCTGCGGGAAGGGGGTGCCCAAGCCCCGGAGGCAGGAGCGGGAGCAAGCCAACCTTATCTCCCTCCTCTCTTCCAAGTTCCGCAGGCTCTCTTCTTCCAGTCTGTGCATCTCAGAAATTCACAGGGAATGTAGGGATGAAGAAAAGCCCTGGGCATGTCACCCTTGCCCTGCTGAGTCCCTTTAAATTCCCAAAGGACAGCTCCTCCCACCTATGTTCTCTAGGGAGGTTTGTGTCCCCAGGTGATGTGGGCCCAAGACTCATGGTGGTCCCCCAGGCCCAGAAAGGCTGGATCCAAGGACCTAACTGCTTTGAGGTAGGTCCCATATCCAGGAAGCAGATAAAAAGGCCCACCTCTTTCTCTGGGACCTCCCCTCCCCACCCCAACCCACTCTGGGCTTCACTCTCACTCTGCATAACTCCAGGATTTACTGGGACTCCAGGAGGATCATTCAGGTATTTTTTTCACTAGGACCACAGCAAGAAATGCATCTCACTTGGGCACCCATTGCACTCAAGGATGTACTCAAGGGTGGTACAAGTTTCACAAAACGGTGCTTACCTACTGTGTGCAGTACGTTTTGATGTTGTCTGTAAACATTATAAATGATAATCGGCAGCTGTTGCTTTAATAAACAAGACCTTGTTCAAGACCCCCTAAATTACTTCACAACTCACAGTTGGGTGCCCTGGGAGATGGTGGTATCCCTTGGGGGTCCTGGATACCCTAGATCCCTCCTCTGAGGTTTTAGAGGGGGGGGGGGGGAATCGAATGAGAATGGACTGGTGACAGGCCTTCCTTCCTTCTCTTTCGCTGGGGCCAGGAGGAGCCCTCCAGGAGGAGAGCTCACAGTTTACGTCTAAGAGTGACAGGTGTGGCTCTGCTACAATATACAGAAATGAAAAAGTAAAAAGCAAAGATGTGGGGGGGGTGGTCCTCCATGGGATTTCACAGCAAAACAACAGGCACCCCTGACAGCTGCCGGGGAAGGGGAGTCAGACACTGAAATTTTTCCTACTGGAATCTGGACCATAGAAAAGGCACAGGATGAATGGTCTCAGCAGAGAGTCCCTGCTATGCACATCATTCCAGAACCTCGTGTTTCTCCAACACTCACCGCTGCATACTTCCTGTCACTTTTTAGGTTGAGGAGGGGATATGTCATGATTCCTGGGTGAAGGTAGAGAGCCAGTGCCTATAGGAAAGACACTTGGGAAAAGGGAGGGAATTTTCAAGAAACCCTGCTTTAAGGTATGCCCCATAGCCAGGTCCCAAGCAGTTTGCACAGGTACCTGCATTTCTAAGCCCTTTTCTTTTTCTGATGCCTTGCACGCTTCCTCCTTTCTGCTGAAGCAACACTGTTTACCCTGTGGGACCCTGTTGCTCAGGGAACCCTGGTCTCCTCACCCTGAGTCTCAAACAGAGCCAAGCTTGTCACCCACTTCCTGAGTGAGTTAAATTGAGGAGCATCTGGGACTCCTTTAAATTCCAGCGTGAAGTGGGTGAGACTGAGCTTATCTGACAGCCCTTCACTTTGGGCACAAGAAAGAAAGAATTCCCCACCCCTGTTCTACCCCCTACTCTCTCTCAGGGCAAGAAGCATTGTCCGGAAGCGCCTTGGGGGAATGAAACGGGCAAGGTGGACGAAGTGCCTCAAAGCCGGTCCTCAGGCCGGCATTCCTGGCTGCAGTCCATTCTCATCACTCTGGCCTCCCCATCTCTTGGGGAAGCTGTTGTCCTCTCCATGAAGCTGAGTGTTTCCAGGAACACCCCGAAGACTGGCAGCTCCCTGGCACTGCCCGCACAGACCCACGCCCCAGGATGCTGCCTCTAGGACCTGACCCTGTGAGAGTCGAGTTCAGGGTTGCTGAGTGAAGTTGGGAGCCTTTTCCTGTTTGTTTTCTCCTCTGGCCAAGTCTCCTCTTCTGCTCGTAAGCACCAGGGACTAGCTCAGAAGAGATACTTTATCAGTCCCTGCCCCCCTCCCCACAAGGGTTACTTACATTCATCTATGTCTCCAGCTCAAGTCACTGCAGTATCCCAAGTTCTTACCCACCCACCACCCTGCACAAGCATTTATGGAATGCTCACTACACCACACTCAAGCCCAAGGAAGCAACAGGAGACGAGGCATATTCCACTCAAGGAGTTTACAATGTCACTTGGAAGGCATGATTAACATTGAAAAAATGTATGCCACAATCCAAGCAACATTTAGCCAAGATAGGAGTCTGTAGGGTGAGTGTTGGGCAGGACGACTGAGGGAGGTCTGCACAGGGAGGTGGAATGTGAGCTCAAGGCCACTGGTAGGATATGCAAGTCCAAGAACAATCAAAGATACCACTAGGCCAGAACTGCAGAATTTGTAGAAAAAAAGAAGTTAATGGTTCAGTGGATAGGGGTGAGGGAGAGAAGGAACCTGACAAAGCTAAAGAAAAAGACTATTCATGAGGTGGGCTAATAGGATGAAAGGAAGCCTTCTAGCATCACCCATGGGTTAATGTTGCCTTTTCTTCAGAATCTTAAAAAAAAAAAGTTATCCTCCTGGTAACAACCAGAGACAGCTGGAAGCAGCACTTACAACTGGAGTCGCTGCAATTCGCAGGGATCCTGTGGCATCCTCAGTGATGCGGCACCGTGAGCCCTGGGTGAATAAAGCACGGGGTGACACAATCCCAGATGCCCGGGGCCACAAAGAATGGGCTTCCCCCACGTAAGCAGCTTCTCTGGGTTTATTTTCTCCTTTGTTGTCATTTTCGTCAAGTGACTAAGAATGCGTTTGAAGGAGAAGACCCTTCCTGTTTGCTTCCATAGACTTGGACTTAGTATTCCTCCCTGCCCTAGATTAGGAAGTCAGCGCCGATACGTAATGGGGGCATGGAGCACTTGAAGCAAGATTAGTGCTTGGACTGGGTTAGTCATTGGACAAGCAGCCATCTAAGATCTCTTCCAAATCCAAAATCTGTATGTCTCTCTGCTTCCACCCAAATTTGACCTCGCTTCCATGTTTGCTAGGTTGTATGGCTGACCACCAACTTACTACCTGGTTTCCTGCTCATAATGCTAGGTGCATCCATGTGGCTACATTCTTTCCCATGTGAGCAGAAGAGATATGTGCCACATAAACCTCCCAGGTGTCCTCCTCCATGTTTCCCATGTTCCAATACCTGGAATGATGATGATAACAGCAACCTTGGAAGCCAATCTACACTAATAAAAGAGAAACATACAAACATCACTCTGCTATGCCAAGCCACGCCCACCAGCCAATCAGGAGTGTGTATGCAAATTAACCCAACCAAGATGGCAGCCGGCCTCAGAGCTGGAGCAAGCAGGAGGCTTGGGTTGCCCCAGCAATGGAGGAAGCCAAGCTTCCCGCCCGCCCTGGCTGGCCCTGGCCTCTGTTCAAGACTCTGAAGTTTCAATTATAGAAGATAAATAAATCCTAGATACTTGCTTTCAGCCGGCCCTGGCCTCAAGGAGGCACTGAAAAAAAAAAAAAAAAAAAGAAAAAAAGGAGGAGCTGGGACCTTGGGTCGCCGGGGGGTGATCAGGCCAGGATGGGATGGCAGGGGCCGTTGGGGGTAAGCAGACCAGCAGGGGGGCCAGTTGGGGATGAGCAGGCCATCAGTGGGGGTCAGTTGGAGGTATTCAGGACAGCGGGGGGGGCAGTTCGTAGTGAGCAGGCCAGCAGGGGGGCAGTTGGGGGTGAGCAGGCCGGCAGGCAGAGTGGTTAGGGACAATCAGGCAGGCAGGCAGGCAGGCAGGCAGGTAAGCGGCTGGAGCCACCAGTCCCAGATTGTGAGAGGAATGTCCGACTGCCGGTTTAGGCCTGATCCCCGTAAACCGGCAGTAGGACATCCTTCGAGGGGTCCCAGATTGGAGAGGGTGCAGGCCAGGCTGAGGAACACCCCCACCCCAGGCACGAATTTCATGCACCGGGCCACTAGTTATATATATGTGGTAGAGCCACAATCAGCCTGGGTCCCTGAGGGAATTTATACAGCAGAACTACCTCCACTAATTTCAACAATCTAGAACGTCTAGACTTTTATGTGACAAAGAAATAAACAGCTGCTGTGTTTAAGCCATTATATTTTGGGTCTATTTGTTATAGTAGTTTGGCCTACCTTAACATAATGTCAAATATCTGAGTTTTCCTTCGTCAACTAAGTGACTAGATACTCGATAACTTATAATTTTGGGTATTGACAACCTAGGGAAAGAGAAAATTAGATGATGACTTAAATGAAGGATTACAGTCCTGGCCAATGTGATCCCATGCACTTAGAAGTTCGATTCCCGGTCAGGACATATGCCCAGGTTGTAGGCTTGATCCCTGGTAGGAGGCATGCAGGAGGCAGCTGATTGATGGTTCTCTCTCATTGATGTTTCTCTCTCCCTCTCTTTAAAAAAAAATCAATAAAAACATATATTTTAAAAAAGTAAAATAAATAAAAGGTTATACATTCATAAACTTCCTCTAAAATCTTTTGGTCTTGTGTATCTGCATTTGAATTTAAAGGCAGACTCAGAAATTGGTTCTAAGGAGGCATTTAATTGAGGATTGTTTTTCAATTGAACAAACATTTCCTGAGTCTCACAGGTAGACCAGCTCCTGTAAAGGGAACTGGATACAAAATGCAGGAAGCAGCTCATCCTTGCCACAATGAATTTGCCATATAATAGATAAGTATCAACAGTTTATTGTAGGACTCTCCCTTTCGTCCTACTTGACCCAGCTGCTGCTTGGCTCTGGGCACAGCTGGCTTGATTCTGACTGAAGCTGTTAACAGAAAGTTGCTGAGCTTGGGAGTATAGGGGCCTCAGCAGGCCCCGTCTCACGCTGGTCTTGACTTTGTGGCTACCACTGTACTATCTGTATGTTTCAAGTGACCCCCTAGAAATAATGGCGCCCTTTATTGGGATCTAAAAAAGCAATCAAATACAGTGTGACCCAACCAGTTCTTGCCTGTCAAACTCCTTCTCCAGGCCCTGGAGAATACTGACTGGTGAGAATGTGGTGCCGAAAAGAGAAAAACTAAGGAGTCCTGGGAGGAGGCATGGCACTTTGACTTCACCCTTATAACTCTCCCTTGGAGAACTGGGTTCTTAGGAACCAAACTACTGCTGTCGGCACGGCACCCTCCATGACCAGTGGGAATGCACGAGGAGAAACACTTGCGCACAGTCAGCTGCTCAAGTGCCCTTGTGAACCCTCTAGGATGTTTCCAGAGCTTATATCTTAAAACCACCGTAAGGGGACGCAGGCGCCCTACGCTGATGACTTAGAAGTGTGAAAGGTTCCTAAATGTATCCTCCTGCAAGAAAACTTTCCAAAGAATGTGACATCTACACGGGCAGGGCTGTTTTGGTCTGCTTGGTTGGTTTTCGTGTATCCCTGGGGCCCGAAACAGAACTTGGCACACAGTAGGTGCTCAGTAAATGTTTGTGAAATGAATGAATGAATCGCTCAAGATTGGTTCCTTCCAAATTGAAAGCATACTGGTGAAATTATGAAGTTAAATAGGGATGTCCATGCCAAGGCAGTTACCGAAAAAGCCATCTGGCTCACTATACCCAAGGGCATGCTTCTCTCTAGAGGCCATGGAGGACCAGAGGAGGCATGAGGACCTCCAGTCAGTCTTTGCAAACTCAGAAGCCTGGTTCTACTGGGTATCCAAAACTCATAAACTCCAAGGCCAAGGGAATCATTAGAAAAAAAGAGAACGACTTTGGTTCCAGGGCACATTAGCATGGCCTATAGGCATACCTTCCTGCTATATGTCTCTTCTCTCTGACCCTGAGGTCCACAGGCCCCTCCAGCAGTCCAATTCCTCTCTCCTCCTGGGCTCTGCTCAGGACACGCCTGGGTTTACAGCAGGGCTGAGAAGTGTGGAATTAGGACAAGGCACGTTCATAGAAGCACCTGGTGAGACCCACATACTCACATGTGGGTTCTCAGAGTGCAAGGCAGTAGAAACTCTCAAAAAATAAAAAGCAATGTTGTATATGCCAAAAACTTTTGCCTCTGTGATCCCATTTTTAGGAATCTTAAAATGACTTAAATGAAGGGTTATAGTTATAGTCCTGGCCAATGTGATCCCATGCACTGAGAAGTCACCAGTTCGATTCCCGGTCAGGACATGTGCCCAGGTTGTAGGCTTGATCCCTGGTAGGTTTAGTTCTTAGAAATAAAAGAAGACAATCATGCCCTGACCGGTTTGGCTCAGTGGACAGAGCGTCGGCCTGTGGACTCAAGGGTCCCAGGTTCGATTCCAGTCAAGGGCATGTACCTTGGTTGAGGGCACATCCCCAGTGGGGGGGGTGCAGGAGGCAGCTGATTGATGGTTCTCTCTCATCGATGTTTCTAACTCTCTCTCCCTCTCCCTTCCTCTCTGTAAAAAAAATCAATAAAATATATATTTTTTTAAAAAGACAATCATAAAATGCCTTAAAAGGATGTTTTTTTCAAAGCATTAATAACAGTGAAAACTTGGAAGCTACTTAAACATCCCAGGATAGGAGAATGGTTAGATACATGAGAGCACGTTCCTCGGAAAACCAGCCGTGCACTCAGCAAAGTGGCAAGAACCTCAAATTCCAACCAAGCCCACAAAGGGTTTTGTCATTTTGCAGGAAGTGGAGGGGTTTATGGAGACGATGTACATCTTAGCTGGTGTCCTAGTGTGTCCCTGGGCTCATCCGCCACCTTCTGAGTACCCACCCAGCGGTCATCTAGACCCCTTTAGATTTAGCATCCCCCATTGCTTCTCTTTTCAGCATCGCTAGAGATTTTAAAAAGAGAGAGCAAGCAGGAGAGAGAACTAAGTACAATATGTCCCAAGCTAAATAAGGGGTCACTGGCACAGAAGCCTGTGAAACACGGCACAAGCTGACCTCAATAACATAAATATATATATGTAAGTACACAAAAAAGAACTGGGGTGAATTTAAGGAATGTGAATGTGATTTGATTTACACTTGGGCCTCTTTTTCTAGAACACTGCCTAAGTTTGGAAGAAACAGAATACCCTATGCACAAGCTTAGGTGAGAGTCCCCTAGAAATATGTCAGCTCTTTCTATCTGCAGGCAAATCCCTCCTCACGGATCCTCCAAGCTCTACAGGTTCCGCCAGCACTCCGATTCCTCCTTTCTTCTTCTGGGCTGTTTCCCCAAAGCCTCTTAGAGAAACATGGACTCGGCAGCTAGTGACTGAAGACGCAGGTCTGGAGGCTCCCTGGGATGGCCCAGATGGTGGACCCTCCAACACCTTCCTGGGAAGGTGGGCAGGTCTCTGACTTGCGGCTGTACATCTGAGCCATTCCTGCCCCAAATATCTAAATGTGCTTGCCTCTGCCCCATATCAGGGCCCAGCCAGTCTCCCTCAGCCCTCCTACCCCACACACTCTACTGGACTCCGTTTTCCCAGGGTGGGCATTTCTGAAGCTGGTGGAAGCCCATGGCAAGGGGGTGAGGGTTGGGGCAGAGAAGTGACTAGGACTTCTACTTCTAGACATGGCTCATTGAGCCACTGAAGACATTTTTGAAAAGGCAGGGTGTTATAAAATGGACAATCTTTGTAAAGGCATCAAAGAGATAAGGTAGTGAGGAATTACTGGGTAGCTTCATAGAGACAAGAATCCAGAAAAGTGAACCCAGTCTCAAAGCTGCCTTTGATTGAGGGCACTGGTGGAAGCAGCTGAATCTGCTTAGAAACTGAGCTGGGTTTCCAAAGGCCCAGGAAAGTTGGGGACCCTAACAAGACCTCCCCCACCTCCTTTCCACTGACCCTGAAGGGTGACACTCCCAGAGTCAAGGTGAATGAGAACTGAGCCAGTTCGGCAGGTGTGCAGTCCAGCTTCAGGCCACCCGGCTGACTCAGGGGCCTGCAACTGGGACCTGGGACCATGGTGACCCCAGCCTGGTGTGGCCAGCAGACACGTGTCAAAGGCAGAGAAACGTCTTCTCTGGAACAAGATAACGTCATCTTAGGCCTCAAATTATTCAAAGAGAGAAAGAGCCATCCTTCAGGTCCTTCCTCGCCAGGAACTCCTGGCAGGTCACCCTCCCTAAAAAGATTGATGGGATAACCTGGCAAGGATGCCAAAACATCTGAGTCATGGGATGGACACAAACCCGACCCCTCCTCCTGCTGCCATGAGCCTTCACTGGGTCCTTTTCTGGGATGAACCTGGACCCAGGTGCAGGTCCCCTACGCAATCGGCCGTGTCCATGCTGGAAGCCCCTTCTTGCTAACTGAAATAAAAAATGGTTCCGAAAATGTTTAGAACCATCAAAACGCATCATCCTCTTCCCCCACATTTTTCTTTACAAGGAGCCGCAAAGATCTCTTGGGAGTCGTCAGGTAGTCCTGTCCCGGAGAGGGAGTCTGACCCTGGAAAGGAGACCCAGTGTCTGGCTCAGCCAATGTCTACATGAAAACACAGCATCTCCTGTGAGGCCCGACCACTCAGGACAGCCAGTTCTGGGGCTTCCCCCCTCCTTTTGCTACAGCAACGGGCTTCCACTTCCGTCAGGAATACTAGGAACCCCCTTCTTACATCACTTCACTTTCCTCTTTGGTCTCCTCCTCTTGTACAACACTTGTCAGGTGTCTGGATCATCAGGTACTTTTAAAATAATCTTATCATAAAATGCTAGTTGACTCTCTTTTCCACTCCCAAAAATACTCCAAAGTCACTTCCCAGCAAGTCCTGACACTACTGTCATTGTCACTATCAAGAGTGATCACTGCCCTGTCGCCCAAGGGCAAAACCCCAGACTCGGCACAAAAAGGATTAACAGTTCATGCCCACCCGGAAGCTGGAGCATCATGGGGAAGGCTGGACTGGTGAGCATTCTGATGTTGCAGAAACAGGTGCCTGGGCAATGTTTGACCAGCATGCTCTTTAATCAGTGCTCATGGCAGCAAGTGAGGTCCCAAGGGCCTGGTCTGGACCCAAGACTCAAAGAGGATGAACTAACTGTGAGAGGCAGGGAAATCTGGAAGTTTTTTTTTTTGGTTGGGGGTGGGAGGGATGGAAGAACTAAGCAGAGTAAGGTAAGAGTGTGTGGACAAAAAGAGCTGGCAAGAGTACGATGCTGGACACGGACCTGGGACCAGGGGAACATTCCAGCAGCCGGGGGCAGAAAGAATGCTTGAAAACAGGAATGTCTAAGGCACCCTTGTAAAGAGTATGCGCATGTGTCTGCAGCACACAAGCCCAGGCTTCCCCAGACCATCCCACGTTCTCTAGAAAGCCAACAGACTGCCCCCAAATATTCTGTGTGGCTGACTTTTGATTGCATCTCACACCCAGGATGACTCGGTAAACGGAGCCGATGGACAGAGGTAGGAACCAGGGGGACAAGATGCCCCAGGATCCTAAGCCTTCAGGCCAGCAAAGAAGCCACACAGAATGGGGTTGCATCTGAACTCCCCAGAACTTAAATCTCCACGGCGCCTAGCAACCTCATAGAATAAACATCTCTGGAGATGGTCGCCACATTGAAGTGGAACTTGCAGTGGATCTTGACCGGAGGGGGTGTGAGGCATCTCCAGAAAATATTGAGGAAATGGGCTGAACACAAATAAAAGGGCTGTGCAAACAACTAGTTGAGGAAGAGCTAGGAGAAGCGAGGAGCCAGCTAGAGAGAGCCTCCTAAGCTAAGCTAAAGAGTTTGGACTTTTAATCTGTTGGCAATAGGGAGCCACTGAAGGTTTGTTGACCAAAGGAATACCTTGGTCAGAGGGCTTGAGACAACCGCCCCTGGGACTGGTATCTGAGAGGCCCTGCCCCGGCATCAGAAGCACCTAGAAAATGAGACACTCGGCAGAGGTGCAGGCTCACAGGAGGAGGACCTGGACAGAAGCAAGGGCTGTGGGTAGAAAGACTGAGACTTACAATGGTTGGAGAAGTGACAAGAACCAGTGAGCAGCTGGTTGGAGGCAGGGAAGGGAGAAGAGGAGGGAAGACACTGAATCAAAGATGACGTTGGTGCCTGTGAGAAGGGTAGGGAACCCAGGGGGCCCTGGAAAGAGGCAGGTGGGGCTCGGGGCACGCCAGCTGGGAAATGGATCAGATGAGCTCAGTTGGGGGAGAGAATTTTTTGACTTTCACACTGCTTTTCTCAAATGCAAATTTCCTCACTATCTTCTTCCGTCTTCTTTATTTAAAAAAAAAAATACGTTTTTATTGGTTTGAGAGAGAGAGGAAGGGAGAGGGAGAGACGGAAACATCAGTTAGCCGCCTCCTGCACGCCCCCTACAGGGGATCAAGCCCAAAACCTGAGCATCAAACCTGAAACATGGGCATGTGCCCTAACTGGGAATCAAATCTGTGACCTCTCAATACATGCAACCACGCTCAATCCACTGAGCCACACCACTGGCTTCCTCTGGCTTCCTAAGTGTAGAGAGGATCCATGCCATCTTGCCTTATGCTAAGAGAGGTGTCTATGTCTTACTGGACAGAAGCATGGGTCACCCCAAAATGCCATAACTCTGGGGACAGAACTTACAAGTGAGCCTGAGCAAGGCAGCTCTCACCGGCCATGGGTCCTCCTTGCCTGCTGTTCCTGGGAGTCAGGCCAAGGGACCACCACACTGCTGTCCTACCAACCCCGTTCAGAATCTGCACAGCCGCCCATCTTCCCACGTACTTTTTCTTTTATACTACCTAGACCCCCGCCCCCATGTACCAAAAAGGCCCTTAACACATTTGAAGTCTCCCATGAGCAAATGTCTGAGATTCTTCAAGACATTTAAAATATCCCACCTACGGTACCTGACACTATTCATGAGAGAGACTTGGGCGAAAAGCCTATTTACTATTACCGTACTTTCCGGCGTATAAGACGACGTTTTAACCCAGGAAAATCTTATACGCCCAGTCGTCTTATACGCCGGAAAATACGGTGTTTACCATGCTGTGGCATGACTTTCGTGATTCTTGATCTCTACTGCCAAGTTGGAACCTGCAACTTTTTGTATGTTGTAATCAAAGGTTCCCGGGAGCTTTCTCCTCCTCTCCTCCGCATCTCTTCCTTCCAACGCTCTCTATGAGGCCAGCTGGGTCCTTCCTTGAGATCAGGACCATTTCCTGGCACTCACCACCCTGGAAACCCGGCCCCTCCACACAGGGGGGCTCTCCTGGCCCTGGGAAGGAAACCATCACCCCACCCAAGCCCCCAGTCCCCGATTTCCTCCGGGGCATGAGTGCTATCCTCATCCCAGCCAGCACGTGTGGCCCTCGGGCCAGGACACCCAGGAAGCATCATAGTCTTTGAGGACTGTGACAGAAGTGGAGGCGGGTCAGCAGTGATCACGGGGCTGTGACCTCAGCCCCCAGGGCTAGGGTTCAGAAAGCCAAGTGGTGACAAAGCAGGAGGCAGGAAAAAGCCACCTAAAGTCTTGTTCTTTAAGACATAGTTTCCTGGACTACTAGCACCGGCCTCACTAGGGAACTTGTTGGAAATGCAGAGTCTTAGGCCACAGGCCTACTGAATCTATCTGGGCTTCTGTGGCAAGTTCTCATGAGTCTTCACATGCCATGTGACCTTGTCCTCAGGGGACCTCACAGTGGGCCCCAAGTGGGCGTCCTAGAGGGACGTCTGGGCTGGCTTTTGGCATTCCAAGGCCTGGGTGCCATCTCCTCCTGCCAAGCCCCAGCACCCCCTTATACAACAGCTAACCCTGGCACCTCTGGCTCCAGCCCAAGCATCTGGCAGGGCCTCCAGACTGAGAAACATGCAGCCAAAGCCCCTGTAGCAGAACCGAGTTGGCCATGGCCAGCAAGTTGGGGTCACCACTCGTCACAGAGATTCCTGTTCTCCCCTGGTGACGTTCAGTCTTTTCAGAAGTGACTCAGTGACCCAGGTCGGTCGGTCGGTCACTGAGCTGACTGCTTTGGGAAATATAGTTCTCTCGTTTGGTAGAATCTTGACTTTTTTTTTAAAAAAAAAATGGGCCCAAATCCATTCTCTTGCCCCACATGTGGTGGTCACACTCTCTCCAGTCTGGACCTGAGTCAGGTGTGCCCCCAACACACCCCTCAGCAGTCTCCCCTGATCAGGGCAGGAAAGCCATGAGGCACAGGTATAGAAGGGAGAACTGGAGGAAGAGGAAGCCAGCAGCCTCCGGCTGAGTCTTGCTTGGGGCTCTGGGTACAGATGATCCGGCCTCAGAGGAAATTGACCCCCGCTGTGGAGGAAATAGTTGGAATTTCCATCAATTCTGTGGGCCTGAGTTCTCGCGCACAAAAAGGAGGCACATGGTGTTTCATGGTGCCCAGGTGCCCCTCCAGCCTGCTCAGCCCTCAGACCTTGTGTGGGCCTTCCAGGCTCTAAACATAAAACCTTCTGTAGAACTGAGTATATGACAGAGGGGGCCTCTCACGGAGGTGATGCTGGGACAAGTGGATGGACATCTGAGGACAGATAAAATAGAATGCATTTTATCTCACACGGTGGCTGCTTCAGGGGCAGTGCTCAGGGAGGCCGGGGCTGAAACCTCTCCACTCACCAGGACCACTGAGGGCTCTCAGGGCTGCAATGCCTGCAGGGGTTGGACACAGGCTGGTGGGGCTCTGACGGGGCTGGAAAGGGCGAGGAGCTTCGAGTCGCTCTGCCTGTTGAGCCCTTGCTGGACAAGTTCCACATGGAGCAGCTGCTTCTTAGGGGCTCCACTCAGGGACATGCAGACGGCCACTAAGCTGGTCTGCCAGGGAAGAGCCAGCAGAGGGGCAGAAGGGCACACAGCATGGTTGGGACAGCTGGGCCCAGCAGGGAACGGAAGTTCGCTGATTACACGGAGATAATGATGGATCCTGGTGAGCTGAACCCTGCGCTCAGACAGGCTCATCCTTCTACAGGTTTCAGACTGAAATACCGAAAAGGGTGTAAAGGGGGGAGGAAGGCGGAGGAAGGAAGAAAACCAATGACTATCTGAACACTTCTTAGGGGCCAGTTCAGTCCCTGTGGGCCTTCCTCCTTGTCCTTCGCCATGGGGCCTCTCCCATCCATAGCTTTTGCCAATACAGGTTGGAGAGAAGGCCACTCGGTAGTGCAAGCCTACAAAATACAATTATAAGGCTCTCTTTAAAAACTGTTTTTAAATATTATGGACACTGGGAAATGGTCATAATATTAAGTGAAAAAGAACAGGTTAAAGAGCCCAATTTTATAAAGAAAAACATGGAAAAGGCACCCTCATAAAGTCCAGAGCTGACTAATTGTCCAAGCAAAGCTAGTCCCTCCCTTGTAAGGGCTTCTGAGGTCCCTGGGTCCCTGTCACAGCTTTTTATTCTTCCCCGGAGGTCATGGCTGGCTCTCCCCCAGACTCAATTTCTTGAGCCTTCCAATTAACAACGCTCCTGGCACAAGTGGGCATGCAAATGATGAGTGGATAAATGATGGAAGGGAGGGGGAAAAAAGAAGTCAGAAAATTAGTTCAGGGGGGAAACACACCAAAATACTAAGGGTTACTATTATCTAGATAAACTTATTTTATCTTCATAATTATGTCTTCCAAAATTTCACCAATGAAAAAATTGCTTTTATAATAAATTCACATTTTATCAAACATTAGTCTGAAATGTTTTCTTATAACTTCATCTTAACGAATCTAGAAGAAAATAAAACTAGATCGTGTCTACATAGTGGCTGCATCTTCTAGGGCCAATATCCAGACACATGAATTGACAGGTTACCAAATGCTCATAAAAGAAATGGAATTGCCCGGGATGGTGTTTCTCAGTGGTTAGAGTGTTGGCCTGCTCACTGAATGATTGCAGATTTGATTCCCAGTCAAGGGCACATACCTGGGTTACAGATTTGATCCCCGGCCCCACTTGGGGCACATGCAGGAAGCTATCAATCTTTCTCTCTCTCTTCCTCTCCCCACCCTCCCTTCCACTCTCTAAAAATCAATGGAAAAAAATACCCTCTGGTGAGGATTAACAAAACAACAAGAAATGGAATTGAGTATTTGGAATTGGGGTGCCCCATAAATCTGAGCAAGACCTCCGTATCTAAGGAATAGGCACCCCACTTAGGGAAGAAGGCCTTACCACTGGGGGTGTGGAATCCTTTTGGACAGAGGGCCAATTTCACCTGAAGTTGGCCCCTCTAAAAGGGGGAGAGAAGGAGCCACTCTGCCCAGGTCCAATATTCCTTGACTAAGGTGGACTTTGCTCCCTTGGGACTAAACTCATTCTGCTTTTAGGAAATGGATCTTGTCTTCCAGGAGAAGGAACTGGACTATCCAGATAAAGGAAGGCCCTTCCACAGCCTCCTCTCCCCACCCCACCCTCCCTTTCTCCTCTTCCCAGAAGCTACATCCCTGAACCCCACTCTCCCAAGCACCAGTCACCACAAATGCCTTGCCCAGGAGAAAGAGAATGGCCTCAGGGGACCCCTACACCTACGAAGCACTCTCTCTGCTTTCCTGCAATCACAATAGTGTCCCCCAAAATTATATACACATTATATACACATTTCTAACAGCTGATAATTCCCTTAATTTTCACTCCTTTTCAGTTTTAACTGATTTGACATAATGGGTGAAGCCAGACTAAGTTTTGAACCAAGAAAATTTATCCTATAAGTGCCACGAGACTTTTTTTTATGGGGATACATAAAAGATAAAGTTTACAGTACAAAAGCGGCAACAGTCAACAGAGTGAGGGCGCACAAATACCGAAATGATTTTTTTTTTATGTTTGGGATGCCATTGCTTTGCGTTATGAGCAGCGCCTTGACCAGAGCAGGTCATCAGTTTGAAAGCAGGCATTGACAAAAACAAACTATTCATTTCTGTAGATTCTTTTACATTTTTATTTTTTTACAATCAAAAAAATGTTTCTTTAATAAAGAATTTACGCCATGTATCTAATGTAAAACAAAATGTTATGTAAACAGCCCAGTAACTAATGTTTTACTATTTATATTTCAGATCATATAATTTTTCAAGAAAATCTCTCTATATTCTTGTTGCATTTTCAAAAGTAGACCTTGACATGAACTTGAATGACTGACTGACTGACTGATCCTATAGCACAAGCTCTAAAACATTCAGCTTCAAATTTTGCAGCATCTTCTTTTAGTTCTCTAGTTAGGGTTTCTCCGTACTCCTGCCACATCTGGAGCAGCAGCCTTCGCATGGGAAGAGGCCGTGTCTTCGAGGGAACCGGAGCCCGTGGTGACCCCTGGTGACCTGGTTTCAAACACTGGGGATCCAAACGCAGCCTGACTCGGGCTGGCATTGATACGCTGGTGGAAGATGGTGTCTGCATTCCTGCAGTGAGTTGAAGTGCATGGCCTTGAGGTAGGAATCCCCAAATTTTCTCCTGGAGTAGAATTTCTCTGGCTGAGCAATAGTCTATTTAGCTGTTTCTCCAGGAGAAGTTTGGTGCTGACCTCAGCTAGCCTCTCCTTAGCCCTGTGAAAGACGGTTAGTTTATTTTCCAATAACTTTCTGCCTTCCAATTGTTCTTGGTAGAGTCACACATATTTTTCCAATTCTCTTTTGATATCTTGAGAAGTTTGTACTTTGGAGATTTCTGATTCCAGCTCTTTATTTCTTGAGTTCCAAAAGGCTGGTCACCTTTTTTTCTAAATCATCATTTTCATTCACTACTTGCTGCACCATCTGTAGCAGAAATATGTTTAAGTCAATGTATTTCTTTGATTCTTCCTTTTCCTGCTGAGATTGACTTCTGCTTTGATCTAGTGTCTTCAAGTCATGTGTCTTATCTTATAAAAGCATATGATGACATGTTTCAACCTCCAGTGAAGCCTCTATTGTAGATTTTTTTTTTTTTGAGGTATCAGCCAGGTCTTGTTGAAGTTGTCTCACAATTGCATCTCTTTCTACATTATCATTGTCATACTGATATGTTTTCTTTAAAATGATGCCATTCATTGGTTAACTCATTAATTCTTTCATTCAGCATAAGAACGTGCTTTTCTCTTCTCGCTTCAAATATTTTTATCATAACCTGAATGTGATCTTGGATATTAATTACTGTCTTTTCTTCCCTGGCAGATTTGTTGGAGCCTGATCCAGTTGTTGTCAAAGTAACATATTTTCACTCTGTAGGTGAGATTGCCTCTTCTGTAAGGACTCCTGATTTCCAATGTCTCAGGAAATTGTTTTTTAATGGTGGTTTCAAGTTTTGGGTTCATTTCAACTTCTTTAATAGAATGCTCTTTTTTCTTTCTTAACTGTACCCTATTTTTTCACGTAACAGATCAGCTTTTTGTCTCTTCTCTTTTTCTTAAGGCAAATCTGTCAGAATCTTCATTCTCCACAATAGGAAGCTGTTGCTTATCAGTTTGTTCACTGTTGCTCTGCTGACTCATTCCATTGCGGTCACTGTCATCATCAGCACCATCTATACATGTTTCCTGGTGTATCCCTTTTACTGCTTTTCTGCTTCTTTTGTTCTTCAACGACCATGGGTTCAACTGGCTGGGGAAATGCTTCATGTTCTCCTGGTATTCTTTTCCAAAAGGATCTTACTCTTACACACCAACTCATATTTCACACAGTTCAGTCTCAATGGGAGAAAGGATGTGATGGAGGAAAACGGCCGCCTCTCCTTCCTTCTCCTCCCAGAATGCTGAGATTCTTTTACATTTTGAAAACGAGCTGCATGTTAATAAGCAATGACTTTATAGTCATTCAAAGTGTGCATACATTTTGGGGGACACCCTGTAGAACTTTGTACCTCTGGCAGAACCGAGAGGCAGAGGGGCCTGCTTGGGATGTGGCACTCCTGGGCTTCGACTGAGCCCCAGCACTGGGTGGCAATACAGCACTGTGCACAGCACCCAGGGCTTTGGATCTGGGCGAGTCCATTACCAAAGTCTTGGTTTCCTCCTTGAAAGTAGAAGTGAGGGGACCCTTCCCTCTCCCTACATGGGAGTCCATTCTGTGGGACTCTTCCCCCTCCCTACGTGGGAGTCTGTACTTGTTGTTCAATAAATATCCATCTTTGCTATACCACTTTCTGTCTGTGGATTCATTCTTCGATTCCGGCAGACAAAGAATCCAAGTTCCAGTCCAAAAATTCGGTATCAGATGGTGCATTGGCCGGGAATTCCTCCATAAAATCAGTCAAATCAATTCTCTTCACGTCGAATGGACAAAGACACAATTGTGTTTTTCTTACTGACCACCTTCTTGCTCTTAGGAATGATTTATAGGAAACTCCTATTGATAATGCTGACTTAATTTGGTTCACTGATAGATCTTATCTGAAGGATGAATAGGGACACTTCCAAGATGGATATGCAATAACATTCTGGTGGATTCAACAACACTGGCCCTCTAAAAGAAATAAAAGGGCAATACTTGGAGGAGTAGGGGCTGGCTTTGGTATTCTGGGACAAGCTGAACTCACAGCTAATGAAGGCCACCCTATGCATCTGGATGAAGGGGCATATTAACCAATTTTGCTAAAAGGAGACATTTTACATCATTATCAAGGGCTTATTAACTAACTTAAAGAAATTGATAAATTAGTAACTGATTCATTTCACAGTGTGCTCCTTGAAGACAAAGATTTCAAAGATCGTGGCTTACAACCAGGAGATTCGGTGAATTGGAAAATACATCAAGAGACTCTCTCCAGCCTCATTGGAGGGGACCTTACCATGTATTACTATCTCACCCATGTGCAGCTAAACTTAAAAGAGTTAGCTCATAGATTCACATTTCTCATTTAGAAAAGGCACCTGATGCCCTAGCCAGCTTGGCTCAGTGGATAGAGCATCAGCCTGCAGACTGAAGGGTCCCAGATTCAATTCTGGCCAAGGGCACATGCCTGGGTTGCAGCTCGATCCCCAGTGGGGAGTGTGCAGGAGGCAGCCGATCAATGGTTCTCTCTCATCGTTGATGTTTCTGTCTCTCTCTCCGTCTCTCTTCCTCTCTGAAATCAATACAGAAATATATTTTAAAAATAAAAAAGGCACCTGAAATTTAAAAAGCACCTTACTGTAAATGGACAGCCACTACCATCTCTGACACCCATCTCTGTCTGCAGCAGAGATCAAAGACTTCAAGGATGAGAAGTCACTGACCACGGAGGCAAACAGTTATCCCAAGACAACATCAAGGCTTGTATGCTCACAAATTGATGCTGCTTGAACCTTGTTTTTATATCATCTAATTATTATTGATTGAATGTACATAAAATTATTTTTATATTGTATACTCCTTACGGTTTCCTAGTGGAAACAATATCTGTCTCCCCTGACCCCTCCCTTATTAGATATAAAAAATTTAACTTGGATGCCTGCAAATCTTTCCCACCTACTGGACAATGATATTCTGATTATAAGGTATGATAATGAAGTGAATGCTTTGTTGGCCACACAATGGTCTTCTCCTACTATTAATATAAGCTTTGGTACTTTTTTTTTCTGGATATATCTATTATAAAGGACCCATCTTGGGCAAATACCTCCAAGAATACCTCCCTGATAATTCCCCTGGTAGAATTATATATAGATCTAATCTAGATGAATATTGTATAGCTATAGAGATGGCTGATGAAAAGCTAAGAAAAATTCCTGGATATGATGGGAAAAGGCTTGTCGCAGCCTGTCCTATTTGTCACAGTATATCTTGTCCTCGGACTCACCAGCCATGCTCTTGTGGCTGGATGTCCGTGAAACCAGAAAAAAAAAAATTGATGGGTCCCCTTTTCAAAAATTATTGGGATGACTTGGTGGGTAGATATGTCTGTAACTACCCCATCATCCTTGCATCTTGGATGCTGGTGGGAAACCCTATGGGATACTTAAACTCTAGCTCATTTGGGGATCATTTCTACCCATTTAACTATGGCATGGGAAACTCAACATTTTGGGGTCCATTCAGTATACCCCAACTGCTCCCAAGCCATAGCTACCCAGTGGCAACAACATTCCTGATGGATTCAACAACATTGGCCCTCCAAAAGAAATAAAAGGGGAATATTTGAAGGAGTAGGGGCTGGCGTTGGTATTCTGGGACAAGCTGAACTCACAGGTAATGAACATCATTCATTAGAAAAAGACTCTTTATTTCAAATAGGTCATGTAGAAGGAATGCTGTTTCAAGAAGAAGGAAAAGGGTGGGAAGCAGCATGGAAAGACAATAAAACCTTAGCTCAATGGATAGAACTGACTATAAAAACTCATGCACAAACCCAACAATGGGAACGTGCCTGTATCCTAACTCAACAGGGCCTACTGTCCATGCTAATGCAAATGAAATCTGAAGTAGCTATGAAACAATGGCCAACTCTAATGGGTGCAGAAGTCCAGGCCAGACACTTACAGGACTCATATGGTTCCCCTGGAATTTGGAAATTTTTGGATGGAAAATGTGATCTATGACGTATCTCAAAAGCCCAGGTGCCTTGGTTAGATCCTAAGCTTAAATTCCCAGTAGTTCAACTGGCTGGCATAGGCACCATCTTCAATAATACTAGGATACTTCCACTGGGAAGTATATGGACTATATTTAAAAGTAATAAACAATGGGAACCCATTGTCTGATTGTGAAAATTGGAAAGGTGAATGGTTATGCCCCCAATCTATATGGAATACTGAATTCACCCAGTCCTGGACTATTGTATCTACCCCAACAAATAACAATATATGGTATATGGGAAAGGGGCATTTTTGTTGGGATGGGTTAGAGAATTCTTCTGTTATACTAAGTGATTTTTACTGTAATAACACCAACTTTACATTAAATACTACTGGAATATGGTGCAATACTGAAATTACAGGCAGAATAACTTTGCCTGAGGTTCATAAAATCTATGATTATATTCATACTGAAAATCCAGTGTATTGGGAAATTGAACTTAATCTTCCCCATGAAGTCATTTCTGGCCAGAAGAAAAATTAGAGCTTCTGGGTAATGAAATGGTAGAGAGTCTTCATTCATCTGGCCAAACATATAAGGTACAAGTGACAGTGGATGAAGGAGGAAAACATATAATCCTGCCTAATAATAGACAAATATGCAAATTGACCATACCTCCGACACACCACAAGCCACGCCCACCATCCAATCAGAGCAAGTATGCAAATTAACCCAACCAAGATGGCTACAGCCACAGAGAGCAAGGTTTCCTAGGTAACAGAGGAAGCCAAGCTTTCTGCCTGCCCTGGCCAGGCCTAAGCCTCCACTCAAGCTACAAAGTTTCAATTATAGAAGGTAAACAAATTCAAACAGAAATGGCGGCAGAACGGAGCTTGAGAGAGCAGGCCAGGGTTGCCGGCGGCAAAAGGGGAAGCAAAGCTTTCCACACACCCTGGCTGGGGCCCATCCGATTAAGCTACAAAGTTTCAATTATAACCCCAACACAAATGGCTGCTGGCCACGGAGGGAGCCCCAGGCTTGGCTCCACTCCAGGCTACAAAGTTTCAATTGTAGAAGGAAAATAAATTCGATACCAGGGCCTCCGCTTGGGTTGCCAGGGGGCGTGGCCGGCCTGCAAACCACCACAGGCCCCTCGCTCAGGCTGCCCCATGCCCCAAGGGAACCCCACCCTGATCAGGGACACCCTTCAGGGCAAACCAGCTGGCCCCCACCCCTGTACCAGGCCTCTATCCTATCTAATAAAAGAGTAATATGCAGATTGATCATCACTGCAACACACAATATAGCTGCCCCCATGTGGTCAAAGATTCTGCCCCCATGTGGACACAAGATGGCCACCACAAGATGGCCAGCAGGAGAGGGCAGTTGGGAGGCACCCGGCCTGCAAGGGAGGGCAGTTGAGAAGGACCAGGCCTGCAAGGGAGGGCAGTTGAGAAGGACCAGGCCTGCAAGGGAGGGCAGTTGAGAGGGACCAGGCCTGCAAGGGAGGGCAGTTGGAGGTGATCAACCCTGCAGGAGAGGGCAGTTAGGGGTGACCAGACCAGCAGAGGAGGGAAGTTGGGGGCAAACAGGCTGGCAGCGGAGTGGTTAGGGGGTGATCAGGCTGGCAGGCAGAAGCGGTTAGGGGCAATCAGGAAGGCAGGCAGGCAAGCAGTTGGGAGCCAGCAGTTCTGGATTGTGAGAGGGATGTCCGACTGCCCGTTTAGGCCCGATCCCACCAGGATCGGGCCTAAACGGGCAGTCGGACATCCCTCGAGGGGTCCCAGATTGGAGAGGGTACAGGCTGGGCTGAGGGACAACCCCCCTCCGTGCACGAATTTCGTGCACTGGGCCTCTAGTTAGCTTAATAAAAAATTATGATAATACATGTAAAGGGTTTTTTGGTTGGCTGGGATGCTTGTTCTCCTCAGACCCTTCTTTATCTAGTTTTAAACATTTTCTGTTTCTAATAGGTGTAACTGGTTTAATATTGTTGCTTTTGTTCCTGGTATGTAAATGTTATACTAGATGCAGAAAAACGAAACTTAAAGCGCAAAAAGACTCATGTGATGGTGGCTCAAAAATTAGAAATGATCCAGAATACTTTTTAACAAGGACATTTAGGATCTGACTGCCTCCCATTTACCCGCCTTTTATTTTGAATAATAATAATTAAACTTTAAATGCCAGCTAAGGTTACGGTCTTGCCCCATCCCCAGTGGTCCACCCTGTTCAGCAAGACAAATGCTGACACCGAGACTTCCTAGGAATGAGCCTTCCTAGCACCATGGGACTCCATTATCCAACCAAAAGCTTGGTCATCAATGCATCCTTTGGATTGATTTATGACCAAAAGAGGGATGTGTAGATGATAAGGGGCCACATGTTAACCTGACTAACTCAGGGAAGGCCTGCGTGGTGGCCTTGCAATTCAGAGACCTCAAGTAACCACAAAGAATGGTCTGAAATTAAAACCTTTTAATCCAAAAGCAGTTTATAGTGGGTAGTCATGCCCTAGGCCAGTGTCTTCCTTGAGAAAGATCAACTTTGATCTTACTGAGCCTATTGACTTTTTGCATCTAAGGTAACATAACTATGGAATGTCAGGGTAACTTGTAACTTCCCCTTTTCCCTCAGCAAACAAAAAATGGCACCAGGATACAGACCACAGATTCCCTTATTGTTATTGCTATCTTGTTAATTGTTGACATGTTAACTATCTTATACCCACCTATGTAAAGACATATGTGTCTATCATTTTACTTTTTACCCAATCCCAGAGGTCTCTACACTTTGCTTTCTCCTACTGTTGTATCGTAAATCAGAGAGTTAAATACAAGATGCCTTAATGAGCCAATTAAAAAAAAAAAGTAGAAGTGATAACAGAGTTGTTGACATATTAACACGTCAGTGCCGTGTGCCTGGTGGTGATGTGCTTTAAAGATATACGATGCCAGTTAACGATGCCCCGAAGAGGTGGGTGCTATTTCTGTTCCCCTTTTACAGGGGCTCACAGAGATGTAAGAGCCGTGCCCAAGGTCCCACAGGTGGTAAATACTAGAACCAGGATTCGAGCCTGGACTTTAGGGCCCGAGTTCATACGATGGTGTCTGGAACCTGTTAAAAGCAGACTAAGTAATAGCTGGTGCTCTGCCGCGGCAGAGGCCCAGGGAAGCAGAGGATGGCCATGATGGGTCCTGGGTGCAAACCTCCTAGCCCTCCTGCTCTAACAGCCTTAAGAGACAGGCCTGCCTGTCCCAGTCACCTCTGTAGCCCAGAAGGCCCACATCATGCCTTGTGGCGCCCTGAGCACCTGCTGGATGGGAAATACAATGACACCACATTGACTGAGGGCCCACCATGTGCACCTTATCTCACTCAGATGACACACAAACACCGCAGACAGACCAGGAAAACAGAGCTTGCGGGGAAGCCAATCAGTTCAACCTGGAGAAGCCTGACCATGAAATAGCAGCACATTTTGAGACGCTTCACAAGCAGAGGCACGCCCAGGACTCTGTGGACCAAGGGCTCGGGGAGCAGTGCTGGGCAGGGCTCATGACAACCACCTGGAATGTGGGTGTCCACTTAGTTCCCCACAATCCTGCAGATAAACCTTGTTTTCACAGGCTGTGTGCCGTGTGCACTGCGTCGACTGATAAATAAAAACCACAAGGCTGTTTCAAAACGCCGGCAGTGCCAGGCCCAAGGTGAGCCTTGGCTCCCACCTGTCGCCCTGTCCCTGCGAGCAGCCTGGGGGTCTCGTTGGGGCAGACCCTTTTTCTGCACTGGGGGGGAGGGGGGAGGAGGGAGGGGCGGGTTTTGCAGCAGACACCTCCAGGCCACCGGAGCTCGCTCACCCCTCACCCTCAAAGGATGAAATCATTTAATTACATAAGATAAGACTTAACCCCGATACCTTAATGGAAGCTGCAAATGCATGGCTCTGCTCCAGGAAGAGGTGTGCGGGGAGCCCGGGAGAGAAGGGTAATGATGCCGCCGCCTCTGTGGGGTCCAGGGGCGACCCCTTTGCTTCCCTCTCCACCCCCGTCTCTCCCATCTCCTCCTCTTCTCTTTCCGAAAATGTCCCCATCTCTTGAAATGGCTGTGATTGCTCAAGTCTCAAATAAGTAGCAAGTTTGCAACACTGATACACCCCATCCCCCACGTCCTGCTCTTCCGGGTCGTTTTCTCTGCGTTCTATTAAAATTCTACCCAAACAAAGGAATCCCACTGAAGGGGGCCCAATTCCCTTTTGGGGATAAGGTGCCAATGTCTTTACAAAAAGTCATTTTGCAACAACCTCCCCAATCTCCCCCCACGCCCACACAGTGTGAGAATGGCCATATCATCAATACTTTTCTGGACAGAAAATGGAGAAGGGGTAAAGATGGCGGGGCGCAGGAGGACGCTGAGCCCCCCTCCGAGAGCAGAGCCAAGTACCCGAGCACAGGGAGCCGTCACCCTGAGAGACAGCAGCGCGGAGTGAGGCTCCGACCACAAACGAGGGAAGAGACCACAGAGAAGCTGGGCCCCGGGCGCCCGGAGCGGCGGGAACTGGGCCTGAGGAGGCGGCCGGCCCCTCCGCCTCCATGGCGGCCGCCTTCTCCTGGGCCGCGGCCTACCTGCAGGGTCCCCTCGGCTGTCCCCGCCACACGGCCTGGAGCCTCGGGCCTCGGAGCACAGGGAGCAGGCGGAACCACAGGCGTCACCACAGCCGCGGCCTCGCGGACGAGAGCCCTCCTGTCAGGCTCGTGCCCAGGCGCCCAGAGCGCATGCTCAGCTCCTCCTGTCAGGCTGGTGCTCAGGCGCCCAGAGCGCATGCTCAGCTCCAGTGTCAGGCTCATGCCCAGATGACTAGAGCGCATGCTCAGCTCCTGTGGCTGGCTGTGCGCCCCAGAGCGCATGCTCGGCTCCTCCTCTCAGGCTCACGCCCACGCGCCCAGAGCGCATGCTCGGCTCCCCGCGGATCCCACAACCACCTGGAACACAGAGCCACGTGCAGGTAGCTTCTATGTGGATCACTTTCAATGCAACAAACCAGAGAGACAGACTGCACAGAGAAGACGGGGAGCCAGCAGGACTCTCCAGGGTTAGAGGGGCTGGTGAGCTCCATGGTTTACGTCCCTTCCACCTCCTTAGGGTGGGCGAGAGCCTGCAAGGTTGCGGCAGTGTGTTTCTGGACACATCGCTGGAGCCCATCTCAGCTGGGACACAGAGAGCCAGCAGGGCCAACGAGGCATTACTAGGTACACCTGGTCTCCCCACCTGGAGCCGCTCCTGTTCTGCTTAGGCACCAACCGGGCTGTCAAAACCACCCCGCACAGAGCCGGTTTCTATATAAGGCCGCTTTTCCAAGACAGCTATTTTGTCTAATTCATATAAACAAACATAGAAAGTCAAACAAAATGAAAAGACAGAAGAACATCTCTAGAAGGAATAAGAAAAATCCCCGGGGGGCGAGGGGAGGCGTACCCTAAGAAAACAAATCATTTGCCTGATAAAAGAATTCAAAAAATGGTCATAAGGATCCTCACACCAAACTTGGGAGTAGAATAGAGGAACTTAGGGAGAATGTCAACAAAGAATTAGGAAGTATAAGAAACAAGCAGATCTGAAGAATACACAATAACTGAAATGAAAAACACAGAAATCAGCAACAGATTAGCTAATACAGATCAGTGCAGTGTGGAAGTCAACCAATCGAAAAAAACAAAAAAGAATTTAAAACAAGAAAAAACACACACAATGATTTAAGGGATCTCTGTGTTAACATCAAGCACTCAAGTATTTGCTTATAGGGATCCCAGAAGGAGAAGAAAGAAAAACAAAGAAACTTTATTTAAATAATGGCTGAAAACTTTCCTGACCTGGGAAAGGAAACAGACATCCAGGTCCAGGAAGCATAGTTCCAAACAAGATGAGCCCAGAGAGACCCACAGCAAGACAAAAGTTAAAGATAGAGGCATTCTTGAAGAAAACATGCAAAAAATTACATAAAAAGGAAACCCTATGATACTGCCCTATGATTCCTCATCAGCAACTTTCCAGGCCAGAAGCGAGGGGCAGGACCTCTTTAAAGAATTCTTCGTTTCCTTGAATGGACTCTGCTAACTTCTCCCTTGGAACAGACTCTAGAAGAGCCAGGTATGGTGAGTGGAAGCACCCCAACTGCTCCAGGGCTTTTACTAAAGTCTGTTTCCTGGTCCTTGGGCCACACTCTGGAAAAGCCTGTGGGAAACGTCCCTGCTTCAGCGTCAGCTTGCCAAGATGGAAGAGAGGCCAGGACCAGGCAGATTGGGGCAATAACTGGAAAAGGAGAATACAGCATAGAGCCTCTGAGCAGGCACTGTTTTCATCCAACGACAAAGTTCTTGATCTATTTTTTTTAAAGAGAGAGCATGCAAAGTCGCAAGGAAGCTTGCAACCTAGAATAATTTACCCAGCAAGGAATTGAAGGAGAGCGTTTCCCAGACAAGCAAAAACTAAAGGACTTCATCAGCATTAAACCAGATTTACAAGAAATATTAAAGGGTCTCCTTTAAGTATAAAAGGAAAGGCCATAACCAGAAATAAGAAAACATGAGGGGAAAAAACTCACAGATACATCCAAATATTCAATAAATACAGCAAATCACACATTTAAAAAGCTACTACGATGGTTAAAAGAAAAAAGTATCAAGCTCAACTCAAACTACAATAAGTACTTAGGAGATACACAACACAGAAAGATCTAAAATATGACATCAATAACATAAAGCATGTATAGGGGAGTAAAAATGTAGTCCTTACAGAATATATTCAAATTTAAATATCAATCAGCTTAAAACAGAGTGCTATAAAGAATGACATACATAAACCTACAAAAAAATACACGAAGAGAAAGGAACCTAAACAAAACATTATAAAGAAAAACAGCAAACCACAAGGCAAGAGATCCAGAGAAGAAAGGCACAGAGAACAACTATAAAAACAACTCAAAAACCAGGAGGAGCCCCCTGGGCCACTTTAGACAGCAGAGAGCAGGAGCAGCTCCCTGGGGGAGAGTATGGCAGGCCTCACCCACCGGCTTCTCCGTAAAGTCCAAGGGCCCCATGTTAGAATGGAGCCAATGAGCTTTTCTTTCTGGAGCTTGCTCACTGCCCATAAACACAGCCTGATCTTACCCGTTCCCACTCCTGGAAAACTGAAGCCTAGCCAGGTAGGAGGCAGTCATTAGCCAGCCGTTTTTGACACAATTGGTTCTTTATTCTTTGGAGATACCCCAGGACTCTCCAAAACCAATGAGGATTCAATATTTAGCAACCAAAGAGGAAATGATTTATTTTTTATTTTTTAAATATATATATTTTATTAATTTCAGAGAGGGAGATAGAAACATCAATGATGAGAATCATTGATCAGCTGCCTCCTGCACGCCTTGAGCCCACAACCTGGGCATGTGCATGTGCCCTTGACTGGAGTCAAGCCCAGGACCCTTCAGTCTGCAGGCCGATGCTCTATCTACTGAGCCAAACCAGCTAGGGCTTGGGAAGTGATTTAGATAGACCTGAAAATGTATGTGGAATAATAGCTTGTCTTTCCCCGCCCCCCACCCCCCTCCAAGGGCCATTTCATTTCTAAGCTTTCCTCTAAACCATCAGGTCCAGGCACATCCCACTGGGCCCCACCCCCACCTCTTCCAGTCTTGTGCCCTCATCCCCGATCACCAAAAGGCATCTTGCTGGCCTCCATCTCAAAACCATCCAAACCAATGCACTCATGGTTCACGCTGAAGGTTTTTTGTTGTTGATGTTTTTGCTTGTTTGTTTGATCTAAGAGCCTATAGCGTTGAAGCTCCACAATTTGGAAGGTCATTCTCCGCTGCGTCTGCCAGGCCTGGAGGTGAGCACCGGGCAGCCTGAGCCGGTCTTTACGTGTAAGGCAGAGGAGCCAGCTTTCCCGCAGGTCATTCTGCGGGGCCAGTGGAAAAGGCAAGTGTGAGCGGCAGTTCCAGTTCAAAGGTCAGAGGGCGCACAGCTGCCATTTAGTCACCAAGTCTGGCGCATGGAGACACTGTGGCAGGGAGAGATAAAGCAGGCCCATCCCTCTGGCAAACAGGACAGAAAAAAGGAAAAGGAAAGTCAACAAAGGAAATAAAATCAGGGAGGAGCAGGCATGGTGCATTCCATTCAGCAAGTGCTCTTCCCATAGTGGTCTCCCCACAGGTCCCCCCCTTTCCTGCAGAGGCCGATGTGCCTTCTATACAAGGCCAGGGCTTCAGTCCTGGAAACTGAAGAATCTGAAGAAGGGCTGAGCTGGGAAAGGCTAGAGTTTTCATCCAAGGCAATGGTGCAGACAATTAACAGGCAAATACACAAACCCTGCAGGAAAGAGCTTTTTTTTTTTAAAGTACAAAACACCTTTGCAGGGAGAACAGCGTCCCCGGGCCCCAAAGGCACTGCCAGTCGACTTTAGCAGGAGCATCCACCCTGGGAAACAGTGAAACGGGAACCCCCGATCAACCTGAGAAGTCAACCCAAGTCCCTGCTTCCAGAAGCCACCCGAACCCCGGACCCACACCTGTGGCACCCCCCGAGTCAGTGGGTTTCTAGTCCAGCTTTCTCAGCCAACCAAACCACCATGCGTTTAAATGACCACAGTGATACTTTAAAATTAGATGTGTAAGACCGACAATGTAAGAACTATGACGGGCAGAGACACACGGATGTTACTAACCAAAGGCTGCCTCTAGTGCATTCTTTTTCCTTCAGACAAGAAAATATTTTTAAAAAAAAGAAAGAAAGAAAAAATATTATTTTAGAGGCACACACATACACACATATATTTTTTTCCCTGATATTCAACATCCTTTATGAACTAGGCATGCCCAGTTCTGCTGAACCCTTTAAACAAAAGAAGAAAAAGAAAAGGAGCCACAAACACGTACTAATATACACTTCTGCTACGGGCTGACCAGCTCCAAGGACTTGCACTCTGAACTCTCACACAGCCATTCCCAACGTAAGGCCAGCACCTGACCAAACCCAAAAGTCCAAAGGGTTAGACATCTCGAACGTCCCAGATGCAGGAGAGCAGAATGTCAGAAATCCTCACTACACAGGTGGAGGTCCTTCTTGAGGTTCTTCATAACTTCTGATCTCTCTTACTTTTGTCGACAGTTGCTTTAAGTCAACGTGTTTCTACCCTGTGCCCCTTGGCAAGGCAGAAGCCCTCTTGCGGCGGAGAAAGGGAACATGTTAAAGTGGTGTCCAGAGGGTGGGAGAGGTGGTTCTCCTGCGGTGACATTCTGAGCAGACGTTCGACACACACAAATGTGCCCGAGTTTCATAAATAACGTTTGTTTTGGTTTCAACACCTCGGACAAGACGGCTTCCGGATCCTTCCCGCCCAGGCGCAGCTGACCAGCTTTCCACAGGATGCCAACACGCTGGAAAACAGGTTTTACCTAAAAGAAGAGGAAGAGTGAGTCAGTGCCTTCCTGCAGAGTCCCAGGCCCATTCTGACTCTTCTCTGAATAGTCTCCATCCTGTTGTCACACTCCCCAACCACAGGACCTTTGAACGTGCTGCTGTCTGCAAGGCGAGCTGCATTCCACCAAGTAAGGCCTCCCCTTCCCTCAGCTCCCAGCTCGGCATCCTTTCTTAGTTCCCCACACGGACCCCCTAGCCCACAACCTCTTTTCTCTTTGTATCCCTCCTTCCTAGTACTTCTAGAGCTGTTTATGCCAGAGCTCAGCAAAAAATGTAAATGCTGGGTTTTCTCTCCTTTTTTTTACGCATCTAGATTCTTAAGCAGCACTATAAACTGCATGTGTATGTAGGCAAGAACTGAATAAGTCAGACTCACTTAGCAGTAAATTTCATTGCCACACAGACTTCCTGTCCGCATAGGCTCGCTCCTTACAGACATAAAGCTCAAATGGTTTTAAGATGTGTGATACCGCAACTGAGAACTGCCCCCCAAGTGCCAATATTGCTTTTCAAACAAAATTGCCCCGGAAGGTAGGGGAGGGTGGGGGTAAGGGGGATGCATATAGGCCTAACCAATGGACACAGACAACAGGGGGGTGAGGGCATGAGTGGGGGGGGAGGAAATGAGGAGGCTAATGGGGGGATAAGGACACATATGTAATAACTTAATCAATAAAGAAATTTAAAAATAAAATACATTGAATGGGGGGAAAATTGCCCCATGAGATGCCCACTTTTAACACATGCGCTCAGCCTTCTGCAAGGAGTAGGGCTGGCAGAGCTTTATTCCAACTGGTTTGGGGGTGCCCCTGATGCTGCTGCAGGCCCAGGTCGGATGCCCCAGCATCTGCAGGGAGTCTCCGACTCCTTCCAGGCCTCAGAAGCTCACGCTATCCATCGCCTCTACAGTCCACATACTAATGTTCTGAAGAGTTTCGTTCCCATCCTCAGAAAATGAGGTGGGCACAAGGGCCTTCAAGCCCAACCACTCAAGAGTGTGCTTTGCAACTGAACCCCAGGCCTCAGTCAAGGAATAAGCAAGTCAAGTCTGTTTTCTCCTACTCCCAGCCTAGTCTCCAGGGTCCCCTTGCCGCCGACAGCCATCAAATGCCCTTTGTTCCAAAGACAAGATGCCAGGCATGGCCTCCAGTGATGCAACGGAAATCTTATAGTTTCTAATTAAATTCCCACACGCAGCTCTATCCACAAGAGGTGGGAGGCAGGCGATTGTAGAATACATACCTGCACCCCCACAGGCCACATTTTTTCCAAACCTGAGGAGCAAAGGAGCAGGGGCCTCCCTCCTGGGGGGAGGCAGGGCTGGCAGGAGCAGCGTGTTCTCGAGGCACCGTACCTTTGGGCAGCACTTGTCACCCTGCCGATGCCACCGACCAGACAAGCGGAAGAACGGCGACATCTGCCTTGCCTTAGGGGACGCCCAGCGGGTGTCACAAAAGTCTCCTGTAATAAGCCAGGGATGCAGATGGACCCGAAACATCAGCCACAACTGCATGGGAGGCCAACCAAGCTCCAAACACGTGCAACCAGGATTCGGTCATCTTTTGAAATATGGAGCCATTTCAAAACCTCCAGGTTCTCTCTGTACTCTGCATAGCCACCGTTCCCTCTTTTTTAATTAGCCTTTTTTTAAATATATTTTTATTGATTTCAGAGAGGAAGGGAGAAGGAGAGAGAGATAGAAACATCACTGATGAGAGAGAATCGTGGATCGGCTGCCTCCTGCACGCCCCCTACTGGGGATGGAGCCTGTAACCCCAACATGTGCCCTGACCAGGAATTGAACCGTGACCTCCTGGTTCATAGGTTGATGCTCAAACACTGGGCCACACCAACTGGGCTTAATTAGCCTTTTTAAGTACAGAGTTGGAATCTCATTTTTACAGGTCCCCCCACCAGCAGCAGCACTCTGGCCCTACACTTTGGATGTCTTATCTCATGGATTATAACATCCCTTCTCTCCATTTCCTGCCTGGCTGAGGCTGCAGGAGCTAAGTCTCGAGATATCATCAGGACTACACGCGTATAATAGCAAGAGCCAGGTACTGCCTGGCTGCCCTGGCACCAAAAACATGACCTTCCTCTTCAAATTCACTCATGAAATCACCCAAGGTTACAATCCAGCCACATCCGATTTAAATGTACTATTTCCCAGATAAAAGACAAGAGCTGTGAACACATGATCACGTGTAGACAAGGAAGGTCTCAAAAACACTAAACTGAACATAAAACTGCCCCTGAAATTCATGTTCTTTTCAAACGTATTGACCTGAAAAGTTGTTCGTGGTGTGCCTGCTGTTCAGATGAAAGATGTTCCAAAACAGCATATGTTACATGGTCCTATTTCTGTAGAAAAGAAAATTCCACGTAGGTACTCACACACACTCTAGTGGTTGTTGTGAAGCAGTGAGATTACAGGTAATTTTATTTCCCCTTTTTCTTATCTGGAATACCTATACCACAGACTACACCTGTGATAAGGAAAGCCTCTAAGCCAGTGGTTCTCAACCTTTTGAATGCCGCGACCCTTTAATATAGTTCCTCATGTTGTAGTGACCCCCAACCATAAAATTATTTTCGTTGCTACTTCATAGCAACGGAAATCTTATCAGTTTCTAATTAAATTCCCACAGGCAGCTCTATCCACAAGAGGATAACCCTATCCACAGTTATTTTAACAATAACTCTATCCACAGTTATTTTGCTACTGTTATGAATCGTTATGTAAATATCTGTGTTTTCCGATGGTCTTAGGCTCTACAGCAGGGTCGCCTAAGACCATCAGAAAACACAGATATTTACATTACGATTCATAACAGTAGCAAAATTACAGTTATGAAGTAGCAACGAAAATAATTTTATGGTTGGGGGTCACCACACATGAGGAGCTGTATTAAAGGGTCGCGGCATTTAGAAAGGTTGAGAACCACTGCTAAACAGTCTCTCTAAATGGTCAGTTGTCTTTGAGCCTGAGCACTAGAGTGGTCTTGTGTCTAAGTGATTCACTTCAAGTTCACTGACATCTGGCTATTACTTCAACCAGGAACAGCACAAACTTCTAATGTGAACTACTTGAAGTCCACTTCTTCCCAACACCAGGGAGGCAGGGTAGTGCCCAGCCATGATAAGGAAAGCCTGTGGGAGGCAGCTAGAGTAGATAAAGTTACAGAATAAACATTCCAGGAAAGACGGCTGAGAATGAATGACTAAATATTCAACAGAAGTTAGGGAAAAGAACAGAACACACCCAACGAAAGCTTAAGGAAGAGAAGAAGAAATCAATTGAAAATGGCAATATATTAAAGAGGATCAAAGAAGCTGAAGTTTGTTCTTTGTATAGATGAATAAAATTAAACTTCCAGCAAGCTGGATCAAGAAAAAGGAGAAAAGGCAATTGTAATCACTGTTAAGGATCAAAATGGACCATGACCACACATTACAAAGATTAAAAAGATGAGAATAAGAAAATGTTGTATGCCCAGCCGGTGTGGCTCAGTGGTTGAGCATCAACCCACACACGAAGAGGTCACTGGTTCCATTCCCAGTCAGGGCACATGCCAGGGTTGTGGGCTCAATTCCTAGTAGGGACGTGCAGGAGACAGCAGGTGGATGTTTCTCTCTCATCGATGTTTCCATCTCTCTCTCCCTCTCCTTCCTCTCTCACTCTAAAAATCAATAAAAAAACTTATTTTTTTAAAAAGAAAGAAAACATTGTGAACAACTTTAGGACAACACATTTGAAAACTTAGATGAAAGAACAAAATCCAACCCATCAGAACTGACCCAAGAAAAAATAAAGACTAGATAGTCCTATAACTGTTCAAAGAACTGAACATCAACAGTTTTTTTAAATCTTTGCACAAAGAATGTATCAGGCTATTCCCGGCAAACATAACCAAATAGCGTAGCAGTTTTTATTTATTTCAGAAAGAGGAGAGGGGGAGAAACATCAATGATGAGAGAGAATCACTAATCAGCTGTCTCCTGCACGTGCCCCACAGGGGATTGAGCCCGAAACCTGAGCATGTGCCCTGACCGGAATCTAACCATGAACTCCTGGTTCATGGGTCAATGCTCAACCACTGAGCCACACCAGCCAGGCCAGACTACCAGTCTTTAGACGACAATACTACTTGTATCCATGTACTCAAGAAAGGGCCCCCTTTTCCAACTTACACTCAAGAAAGAGCCTGCATATAGAATTTCTGGACAGGCTGTAACTATATTTCTTTGTTGAGGATTTTTTCTTACTTAGTGAGATCTGAGGCTACCACAAAAATGGCTCAGTGTATCACAGTGCCCACAAAGTGGTTTTGGTCACCAAATATGGATGAAATTATTTTATTCAGTGGCTCAGAATCAAAACAGCACGTTGGTCCACTTAAACCATCAAGTGTTCTTACTGTACCCTACCCACTGGCCTGCGGGTGCAGCAGACCCTTTTTATTGTGACTAATGAGGAGGACATAGTTTTCTTCACATTACGAGTTATTTCTATGCATTGAATGTGCAGATAAAATGGCTTAGCAATAAAATCAGTACAATCACTAAAATGGCTTAGCAATAAAATCAGTACAATCACTAACTTTCTTATGTGTATATTATTTTGTAGTATAAATATTACTTATTCTTCTCAAAGGGTGCTGCTCTTCACCAAAAATGTAAGTTCTAGCTAATGATTTGTTCCCCACTCTGCTATCTATAACCAATCTGTGCTTTGTTTCTGTCTCCTAGGTGGGATTCATTGACAAACTATTTCCAATATCAGTAATGTATGTAAATATGGTAATACAGTCGTTTTTTTAGACATAGAGTCTAAGAAAATAGTATTTTTAAAGCAGATATGTCTCAAAATATAAAATACCTGAGAATACCGAATAAAAATGTACAATACATTTATGGATAAATTTTTGAAAGTACTGAAAGACATTTTTGAAAATATCTTAAAAAAAAAAAATGGAAAGACATTTCATGTACAACTGATTTTCCCTAAACTGATGAATCGAGTCCATACAGCTCTAATCAAAATCCCACACATTGTTTTGCTGAGTCAGGAGGGCCAAGGGCTAAGTAGTGCCAGGGAGAAGGCAGGGAGGTGTGGGCAACTTCCCTGCCAGGTGTGGGAAAGCTGTGTGTGATGGTCAATTCCCTGTGTCCACGTGACTAGGTCACACGGTGCCCAGATATCTGCTCGCACAGTACTCCGGGCATGCCTCGGAGGGTGTTCTGGGTGAGATGAACAACTACATCCACAGCCCGAGGAAGGCAGACTTCCCTCCCCACTGCGGGCAGGCCTCGCCTAATCCGCTGGAGGCCTGAATGGAGCAAAAGGCTGAGTAGGAGCATTCACTCTCTCTACCGGACTGTTTTTGAGGTGGGACATTGGTCCTCTCCTGCCCTGGGACTGGAACTTACACCTTGGGCCTCCATAATAAATCTCTTTCTATATATAGATATAAGATTATTGTCTCTGTTTCTCTGGAAAGCTCTGGGGGGCGGGGAGGGATCAGGATTGGGTCCAGCCTGGATTTGTGTCTCACCTTTGCCACTGATAATTGAGACCCAGGGCAAGCAACATCCCCTCTCTAGACCCCTGAGCCCTCATGTCTAAACTACATTCACCCCCAGCTCCCACGCTGAGAATCCTACATAGCTGAAGTCTATCTCCAAAGGATCGGAAAACCACACTGTACCCCTGAAGTCACCACATCATTCCGACTTTGCTACAGGCCGCCTTGGGAAGTGCACCTGGCTTGGGAGCTCATTGGTGAAGTCCATGCAAGGAGTAGCCCCCATTCCCACCCCATGCTCTCGGGATTCCATTTAAGAGGCTGAGAAATCTCCATTTGTGTTCACGGCGACTGGCAGATGGGGTTGTTCAATCCAAGCCCCGCACAGCAAGCACATGGCCAACTTCCTGTCTGAAATTCAGTCCTCCCTCTCCTCCTGTAAAGCTGACTTTTCAGTGCTCACATTTGGGGAAAGTGAGGAATAACCATTTATCTGTAAGGATTCCCTGTTGGCTTTCTGGGTGCCGTGTAGGGATGAGAGCAGCTCCCCCCCATAAGCAGCACATCCCACGGTCAAACACTTGAACAGAGAACAAGGACGCACGCCTGGCCTTGCGGGGTTTTCAAAGGTGACCCCTCTCACCGCCCAAGCCCGGGAGCCCAGAGCAGCTGCTGTCCCCACCCGCACCTGTATTTGATGTCAAATACTGTGGAGTCTTCATCCTCATCATCCTCTTCATTCAGCGGGGCCATTTCCACGCGCTCAGCCGGGGTGGTGATGATGTCATACTTGCGGGTCTTCTTCAACCTCTTTCCGGACCTGGAAGAGAGGGGCATTCCTGAGGACTCCACCATCCCCTGAGGCAAACCACGCACTGTCCCCAGCCTGGGTCCCAGGCCCTGGCGGATACCCCGGCTCCTGCACTTTCAGCCATGGGACCTCGGTAACCCTTGTGGTCCTCACCCACACAACAGCGATGATCATAGCTGCCCTGAGCACTGAAAAACCCAGGAACCAAGAGGAATAAAAGGAAATCCATGATGCACAAAAGACCAAAATGTTCAGTGAGGGCAGGACCCAGCTCTGCACTTGCACGGGCATGAAGCACCCCGTCCCCTCCCCCCTCATCCCCTGCCCGGCCCTGTGGCATTGGAAGGTCACTGCTCCAAGCACAGGGGGCACAAGCTGGCATTAAGAGGACTGCCCTATGGGCCATCGGGTGGGATTTGGGTCAGAGTCTGGCCACTTTGTCCCCGTGTGGTCATGGGCAAGTGAGTTCATCTCCCTAAGCCTCCCTCTCCGCATAAATAAAATGGGATAAGAATAATGTGTGTCCCTCACAGGCGAGGGGGATGACATGAGATGATGCATGTAACAGGCCTACACACAGGAGGCTCTTTGCAAAATGACTGTGAGTAAATATAACCAGCAAATAGAAGAGCTGCAGCCTCTCCGGTACGGCCGGGACTTGTAAAAAGGAGTCAATATTGGCTCCATCAGGAGGATTTATGAGGTTGCTGAGTGACAGCACGAAGCTTTTACCTCTGAAATCACAGAGGACCACGGCAGGCCATGGGGAAAGAGCTGAGACCAGGCCTGCGTCCTCCAGCATCAGTCTCTCTGCATGAAGGAGGCAGCGTTTGTGGGGGAATGGCTGAGCGCTCAGGATGCCACTGGGAACACTGCCGCTGTGATGACTGCTGATGCCCTTTGCATTCATTTCTCCACTATCTGGACTCTTTCCCAAATGCCTTGCCTTCTCTGGTGTCTTTCTTTTTTTCTTTCTTTTTTTTTTTTTAATATATTTTTATTGATTTCAGAGAGGAAGGGAGAGGGAGAGAGAGATAGAAACATTAATGATGAGAGAGAATCAGTGATCGGCTGCCTCCTGCACGCCCCCTACTGGGGATCGAGCCCACAACCCGTGCATGTGCCCTTGTCCAGAATCGAACCCGGGACCCTTCAGTCCACAGGCCGACGCTCTATCCACTGAGCCAAACCAGCCAGGGCCTGCCTTTTCAAGTCTAGTCAATATGGCCCCTGGCCACAATTCTCCTCCCCTGGAACAAGGTCTCATTACCCCAGGAGGCCTCAACAAAGTGATGGCAACTGGCGGTTTTCAGTAAGTGTCCTCGCGGCCCTCACAGGAACAGGCCAGACCAGCAGTGTTCTAGAAGAGACAAAGGGTCCCTCCGCTGGAGCCAAAACACACATTTCTAACAAGTCAGGGGAGAAGTTCAGCATTCTTTTATTCTGAAATGCAATCCGAAAGCCAGGGGGTTGTTTACTCAAAGGCCCGCTCAACAGCTGGTGAGCAGCAGGTTCCCAGGGAACGCTGGCAGGCACCGTCCACGCACACAGAGGCGGAGGGAGCGGCGCTCAGCTGACCAGCTGGAGAGGGGCCTTCCTTCCTCGCCCTCCCCACAGAGAGAAACAAAACTAAACAAGCCCATCACGGTTGTGACTGGAAGTTCAATTTGGGGGTGTGGTGGTCAGATCCACAGACGGCACGTCTAGAGATCGGGGTTCAGATCTCGGCTCTGCAATTCCTTTGTCTCGGTTCCTCTGAGCAAGTCACTCACCCCGACCTCTATCCAACACGGCTCCGTGAACACAGGTGTCTGCGACCTCCCAGGTGCCCCCAGCAGCGTCACCACCCCTCCCCCCTGCCCTGGAGCTGCCCCTCCGCACCATGCTGGGGCCCCTCTGCTCCACCACCAGCACCCCGTCAAGCGAAATGACTCCCACAAACCCCAGAGCCCCATAAGCCCAGAAACCAGTGAAGCGGGCAGGTGTGGCATAAACATTAGGACAAACATGGTGACGTTGGCCAGCTGGCAGCCAGCTCCCCGTCCTGGAGGCCAGGAGCTACGAAGGGCGGCGCCACAAACCCAGCTTCCGCACCTGACTGTCACGTGGGGCAGAGAGAGGCCCAGCGTTTCCAGAATCTTCCACTCGTCAAGAAAAGCAGGAGACTCCCAGTTTTTAAGTGTTCTCGGCTACCTTGCTAAAATCACTGCGCAGATCAAAACAAAACCATAAAAACTTATCTGGGGGCCATCGGTTTGCAGCCTCTGACTCCGTTTCCTGGCCATGGTGTATTGGTCATGCGTGCCAAGCATGAGTGCCATTGAATAATTCAGCTACAGCCATGAGGCCGGAGAGAGGGGCTGATACACAAGTTCAGCCAAGGTCCCCGCCGCTATTTATACACCCGAGGTGCTTCCCTCCCCTCTTGGGCACTGTCTGTCCCCTCGGGATTAGCAAAGGGCTACCTCGCTGATTGACCCCAACACCTGTGTCTAGCACACAACACGCAGTGTGCCCAGTAGGGCTCATGCTTCATGTATGATCACACAACACGGGCCAGGCAGCCACACAAAGCTCAATTACAAGGCGTGGGGCTTTCCTCCATACCACGGCAGCCCCCACCTGCTCCCACCCCTGTTTCTCTTTCCCTCTCTCAGCGCCTGAGGGCCAGACCACCTCTCGTTCTTCTAAGATGAAATGATCACACCCGGGGTTGACCTGTCTGAGGAGCCACATGAGATGTGGCAACAGCAATGCCCGAGACCTGTTCCTCCAGCTCTCAAGTGTGTGTGCCAAGGGCTGGTCCACTTCGCTCTGTGTGCGCTGCCAGCTGAGGAAAGCCAGGCTTGGAGCGAGGAAGGAAGCCTCTAGGGGCAGCGGCAAGATGACCAAGGGACTCTCTGGTGGACCCAGGGGACCCGACACAGCCTGGAAACCATGGTCTCACTGTGCTTTGGGGCACACGGCATAAGTGATCCGTTCGGCATCTACTTGTCCCTGGCACAGGTCAGTTCTTGCCACCACTACCCCCACTTCAGGGCTAGTTACTTCTCAGAGGAAGCCCCCAAATTGTCCACCTCAAGCCCAGATGTCCAGCTGCATGGCTAGCTTTTCCCCCAATTCAAATCTTAGTCAAACAACCAAAAATGACCTCCTTAAAAAAATGGCCTCCTGATGTCAAACGAACTCAACAGTCCCTCTCCAAGTCAGGGAAAGGGACTGAGTCTTCCAACCATGGCTCTGCCCAAAGCTCCAATTTATTAAAATAATACTAATATGCTAATGAGCAATAACGAAAAACACTTCAGAATGGTAACTTTCCCCAAATCTTAACAGTATTAAGCTTTTATATTTTCTCCTGACTTTTATTATTTGTTTTAACTTATCTTCACTGTTGAAAGTATTACAGATGTCCCTTTTTCTTCCCCCATTGACTCTCTCCACCCCCCACCTGCTCCACCCCCAGGCCTTCACCACACTATTGTCTGTGTCCAGGGGCTATGCATATATGCATATATTAACTCTTACTCTTATTACAAATGTCCGTACAAACTTGGGGGAAATTTGGGGGTTCCAGGCTAAGCAGGAAAGTTTTTGTTCCTTTTCAAAGACCTGGCCGAGTAAAATAACTAGGCTTCCGTGCTTCCAACATCTGCAGGACACCGTGGCGTGCATCTTTGCCACCGATGCATGTGCGACAGCTGGCCAATGTCAGCTCAGCTAGAATCTGTGTTCCTCTCCATTCGCCAGGAAGCACCAAAACAAACCCTCCTTTCGGATCAGAGATTTTACAGAGCTTTTGAAATAAGAGGTGGCTGGGCACGGAGCCAACAGAGATCTGGGAGAAACGTGGCGGGAGCCGGAGAGCTGGGAGGCTCGCCAAGACGGGGAAAGGTTCCCCAGGAGGATAGCAAAGTTGTGGTTTCAGGTGGTGACTTGTCTCCTCCGTCTTTGTAAGACACCGGAAAGCCGAGTTCCATCCCCGCAGATCTCAGAGGGTAAAGTTAGACCTAAGAGGCCAAAGGGACTGAGAACAGCGGCCACTGGCGAATGTGCTGTTCCTGAATCCATGCTACCCCAGCAGATGCTCTGACATAAAAAACTGGAGGGATCAGCCCTGGCCAGTGTTGCTCAGTAGTTAGAACGTTGGCCCATGCACTGAAGGGTCTTGGGTTCGATTTCTGGTCAATGGCACGTACCTGGGTTGCAGGTTTGATCCCCGGCCCCAGTAGGGGATCATGCGGAAGGCAATCAATTGATGTGTGTCTCTCACATCGATGTTTCTCTCTCTCTCCTCTGTCTCTCTTCCCCTCCCTCTCTCCTTTCCACTCTCTCTGAAAATTATTGGAAAAAACCTCCTCAGGTGAGGATTAACAACAACAACAAAATGGGGGAATGGAAGTTTCCTATCCACTAGACACAGCCTCTTAGTTGCTTCCCTTCCAGCTCTCAGAAGCATGTCAAGGAACAACATGAGGGGTGGGGGAATGGCTTCACTGTGAACTGGGCAGAACTGCACATACAAAACACACACGTACACACGCGTACTCTGGCCAGAAGGGCACTCTGCCATCAAACTGCTGTCCCTCCTTCCCATTTTGTCGCATCTTAAAGTAGTTTTCCTTAATGATTAAAATACGGGAAAAAGATCTAAATGATTGTGCAGATGGATTAACCCTTTGCACTCGCTTGCTTTTTTCTCGATTCCTTTATTCTACTCGGGATTTAATTTTTTAAATACCCCAGATTTTACAAAGCGCGGCAGTAGAATAAAAAACTGGAGTTTCTTTTCATACAAACTTATTTATTTGGATTTTTTATATTTCAAATTATTGATACATTCAGTAACTCTCACACTCGACATCCGAGTGCAAAAGGTTAATAAGTATGGGGAGAGATGAGACGGCTACTCAGCCTCATCAGAAACTGGGGAAATGCAAAACAAAGCAACGAGATAGCCAATCACACTCATTGTGTTGGAAAACCTTAGCAAGTCTGATGATACTAATGTGTTGAACATGATGGGAGAACCTGAGAACCCACCCACAGGCACTGCAGATGGGAGGGTAAAATAGTGTAGACTCAAGCGCATCAAGTATGTGTACCCCGGGACCTGGAAATCCCACTCATAGGTGAACACGACAATGCTCTTCAGGGGGACACGTCCAGGGATGCAGCAAGGAGCTGAGTGTATGGATGGGGAGAAATAACGAATAAATATCCGTTTTAAGGAAATTCAATGTGGAAATGTATCATGAATAATAAAGATGTCATAAATAATCTACACATGCACATGTACCATGCACACACGTACATAGATTTCTTTGCACATTCACATACATAATTTATTTAAACAAACTATCCTAAACATGTGGTTTATAACCTGTTCCATTCAACAATATATAGTATTGTAGCAACACCATCATTTTTAACAGCCATATAGTATTCCAGTGTGTAAGGATTACCATAATTTCTTTAACCAATGCCCAATTGCTGCAAACTTAGGTCTATTTAAACCTTTTGCCATCAAACACAACTGCTCTGAATTCCATTGCCCATGTATCCTTGCTTCTTCTCCTAATTAATACATTTAGAAGCGAAGGCTCTGTATCACAGTGAAAAATGTGTGTGCCTTAGGAATGGAATTGCTTGGTTAAAGATTTTTTTTCCCACTGCAATACACATTCTTTGCTTCTAATTTTAACAGTTTCCTTGGATCCACATTTTTTCTGTTGTCTGGCAAAGTGACTCCTTCAGGGAAAACAGACAAATAGGCCAGGACTGCCACTTTATAAACAAAAATGCTACACCCTTCCTCCCTTATCTACATCGTTATGAAAAGGAATGTCCGCCATTCAAACAAATTGCTACCTTACAGGTTTCCGGCATCAGCCACGCATCTAGTTAGAGAGGACATTCTGAGAAGCATCAGCAAATGCAAACTACTTAGAAGTTCAACATTCATTTGCTAAAAATATCTTTATGAGATGGCAGCTTGTGCCTGGAGCCACAGTAGGTGTTGGAGAGACCAACGATGAAGGCCCAGGCCTGCCCTTGGGAGCCCTCAGCCTCCTGTGGCAAAGGGACATGTTAGTGACTCTCCTGACTCCGCAGGAAACCCAAATCTCCAGTGTGCTCTGGGAGCACTGGTGGGCCCTGGCAGGGGAGGGTTCTCGCAGGAGGCAACGCAAGAGGGCAAACAGCAAGGAGCTGGCGAAGGGACTCCAGGCAGAGGGTCGGAGTGGGGCAGGACACGCAGGCCTGAAGGGCTGGAACAGCGGGCAGAAGCGAGAAGGGACTCAGGAGGGAGGCAAGGCCCTGGTCACGAAGAGCCAGCCTGCCCACATGCTAAGCAGAGGGGCGATGGTGGGAGCAGGGACAAGGCTGGTGGCAGAAGACAAGGGCTGCGGCTCAGAGACAAAGCAGGGATTCGGGGGTGCAGAAGCGCTGGCAGGTGGAGAAGTTTCCGTGGGTGGAAGGGCTGGGGCACAGGTGAGATTGCCTCAGGGTGACGGGGCGGAATGGCCAGGAGTGGGAACTGCCTGCTAAGAAGCTGGGGCGGGGGGCAGGTGAGAGGGATGCCCAGCCAGTGCGCAGGCCTTCTGGAACCTGTGGACTGAGCCTGCAGCGACCAAAGGGGGAAAGGTCACGCCCAGACCACGGAGCAGTGCGATGGGGCACAGCGCTGCCTTAGCCACAGACGTGTAGAGTGTTCTAGAATCGCACAGGTGACTCATGCCCTACCCAGAGATACAACTGTCTCTGTGCCAAGGAGCCCATGGGGACTGGGTAGCAGCCAGGCCCTTCCCAGCTGCAAATGCCATGAGTTCCTGTCTCCATCTGAAACCAGTTCCAATCTACATCCTGTCCACCTGGTAGCTCACCCCAAGACTACCTTCTCGGGAAGAGAAGGCAGATCATGTCCATCACTGGCTTCTCTGTGGAGCCGGAACCTTCTCCCAACACTCCGCACCCAAGCCAATGAGGACCCATCCCGGCCAGGCCTGAGTGCTGCTCTCCCTCCCAAGCTCCCGCTCCGGGCCCTCACATCTGGCCGCATGCTGCTTGCTTTTCTCTCCCACTCCTGGATAACAAGGAGCAGACGGGCAAAATAGTTCAAATGCCTTCCTGAAAAGTCCACCGCCTTCTGGGCTCAGCGGCCTGTTTGCAGCTAAACGTTTCCAACCTCCAGGCTCAGAGTTGCTCTAGGCATCAACGTTCACCCCACCTGAACCATCAGGGAATCAGGCTAACGGAGCGTTGCTGGATGCCAGGCCGGAGGGCTATGGAGACACTGGGCTGTCTCTAAGTATGGGAACTGGACACTACACCCAGCCCCCCAGCACAGCAGGAGAAGGGTTGTATGGAGGCTGAACGAAGGCTAGGACTGGGGGAGGCCAGAAACGGAAGCCAGGGCCTCACGTGGTTCAGCCATATAGTATTCCAGTGTAAGGATTACCATCTGGGGAGAACCATGGGGCCGGGCCTTGTTGGCTGCGTGCAGTCTAGGCAGGTGTGAAGCGGAAACGGCCGGCCCAGGAGTGGAAACGCACAAGCCATCACCGTGGAGTATAGGAAGAGGAGGCTCGGGAGGGCTGACGGCCGCAAGGCGCGCTGGTTTCAGTTTGTTAAGGGCCCCACGTGCAATGCCCAGGGGATGGCTGCAGGGAGGTTTGTCAGCAGAGGCCTGGGCAGTGGGGAAGGCCGGGGTCCAGAGGGGGACAATCCAATTCCCACCTGAGGGGACCAGCACTGTGAGGAACATGGCCAAAGCCAGGGCACAGGATGGTGGGGTGGACGGGGGGCCACAGTTCCCCCTTTTCCATTTTCTTAGGTCCACTGCCACGTAATCCTACAGACCCACAAGGAAACACCTTGACTCAAAGTCACACCACAACTGCAAACCTATAGTAACGCCCCCTCCGGGTCTGGTTTCTGCTCCTGCTGCTGCAAATGCTCCCGAGGGGAGAGCAAGCCCCTGGCCCCAACCCGCCAACAGCTGATCAAACACCCAGCACACTGTGTACACTGGAAGGGGAGGGACTGGCCGTGAGTAATGATACACACACATACACACCCACATTACCCAGCAGCCTGCCGGAGTAACAGGACATATTTGCTTCCTTTCCTTCAAAGACAGGGTTTCCCAGGCACGGGGGGGAGGAGAGGGGGAATATGCCCCTTGCCTCCACTGCTGCCTTCTCCATCTCCCTGCTCCAGGCACCTGGACATCCTTCCCAACTTCCCAGATACTTTCTCCTTGAACTTGAGCAACCTACAAAAGCCTCTCCAAGATCCCTTATGCCCATGGAATCTGAACCAACTCCGTCAGGTAGGAGCACAGTAGAGTTGTCCATATCCCGCACTAACAGAAAGTACCGAGGCCACCAGGAGTCACCAAGCATCCTTGGGGCGCAAAGCGCACCCCCAACAGGCCTCCTGCAGACATCCCCATATGCTAGATACTTCTTCCTTTAGCGACACAAGGAAGGAAAAGGAAAAAAAAAGGCAGGTTGGGGGTGCGGGAGCCGCAGAGGAAAGAAAGGATAGAAGATTGAAGTCAGACAGACCTGGCTGCAAATTCTACCTCCACCCCTGAGTTTACTTGGATAAGCCACCGTGCCTGGCAGGAGAATTTATCCTCATCTGTGAAACGGGTATAAAAATAAATTCCGTGTAAGGTTATCAAAAATCGGAGCGCTGTTGTTGGTGCTCTGCATTCACAGAGAGTTCAAGGGAATTCAATATTTATATGTATATAGTTAAGAGAGGAGAAATTTCCTAAAATGTTACCAGGGAAACCAGGCGAGCGCACCCCCGCGGGGCGGCGTAGGGAGCGGGGTAGGAGCACAGCGGACGCCTAGGTGGAGCCGAGCCCGCATTCGGAGCATCTGTGCGCGCAGGTGGCGGTGGCGCGGACGCGGTCACGGCCGGTAGGCGGTGCAGGGGGCCCCGCGGGGGAAGGAAAGGGGCGACGGGACCCACCTGAAGACGCGCAGCAGCAGGCAGGCGATGAGGAAGGCGGTGAAGGCGCACGCCACGATCACGGCCGCCTTCAGGGTGGGCAGGTCGCGGAGCAGGCTGGAGATGCGGGTCACCAGGGCGTCGCCGCTGCTGTTGGAGCTGCCGCCGCCGCCTGTCACCGTCGCCTCCCCAGACCCGGTCCGGGTGGTGTTCACAGGCCGGGAGCCGGGCGGCGGGTGCTGGGGCTGCGGCACCGCGACGACCGGGGCACGGCTCGCGCGGGCAGCGGGCGCGGCCAGGAGCGCGAGCAGCAGCGGCAGCAGCGGCGCGGCGCGCATGGTGCAGGCGGGCGGGGCAGGGCGCGCAGCTGAGCCCGGGTCCCGCACCCGCGCCGAGGCCTGCACCCCAGATCCCGCTGCCGAGGCGGCTGCGCGGTGTTTGGCAGGAAACTGCGGCGCCCGGAAGAGCCCGCGCCGCCGCCGCCGCCGCCACTAACACGTTGCACGGAGCCATTCGACTGGCCGCGGCCCCACGTGGGCGGGGCAGGCCACCAGCCGGGGTGCGGGCTGCGCTCCGCTCGCTCACGCGCGGCCCCGGTCACGCTGAGGACCTAGAATCCCTGGAAGAAGTAACAACGGCCAGGCTAACATTTAATCCTACAGCCCCTTTAGGAGACAAGTATTTCTATTGTTCTCATTTAGTAGCTGATTTAGGACCCCGAGGGCCAGACTAAGAATCCAAGACTATGTGACCTGGAGGTAAGCCCCCACTCCACAGGTGGGACTCCGACGCCTGTAGTGAAGTGGGGTGCGCCACGCCCTATGCATTGCATACATTTCAGTATCTCCCCGTTTTCCCTCTTTCTGTCAAAAGTTCTTTATCTCATGGCTTCAGGCATTTTGCACCTCTGCTTATGCACTGGGCTGGGCGGTGAGTTTCGGCATTCATAACTGCGCTGTGGACAGCAACTGGGGCATGACTAGTCTCCCGCCCAGGCTGAAGTTTCAGACCCCAGGGAGTAACTGCTTGGCTGACTCCTGTGCAAGCTAAATGGTAAGTGAAGGTTCTAGTGTGAGGCCCAAGGTGGGATCTGAGGGCGAGCAGAGTGCTTTCCTGGAGCACTTTCTAAGCACACTGAGGGCGGCAGGTTCCACCTTTCACTGGCTTCTGATGGGACCCTCCAATGGTGGAGTGGGTAAGCAGAGAAACACACGTGACAAGGACTCACTGACCTTAAACAGCTCACTCCTGAACCTGCTAAAGAAAAAGGCAGATAATAGCCCTAGCCGGTTTGGCTCAGTGGATGAAGCGTCGGCCTGCGGACTCAAGGGTCCCGGGTTCGATTCCAGTCAAGGGCATGTACCTTGGTTGCGGGCACATACCCAGTAGGGAGTGTGCAGGAGGCAACTGGTCGATGTTTCTCTCTCATCGATGTTTCTAACTCTCTATCCCTCTCCCTTCCTCTCTGTAAAAAATCAATAAAATATATTTTTAAGAAAAAGAAAAAGGCAGATAGTAAAGATTGTGGAGTGTATTGGTTAGCTACAATGCGTAACAAATTACCCCACAACTTCACAGCTTAAAACAGCACACATACATTACCTCACCGTTGGTGTGGGTCAGGAACCTGATCATAGCTTAGCTGGGCCCTCTGCTTCAGGGACTCTCACACGGGTGCAAGCAAGGTGCCAGCTGGGGCTAGGGTCTCACCTGAATACTCGAATGGGGAAGGGCCTGCTTCCACGCCCAATCAGTGGCTGATGGCCAGACTCAGCTGTCCACAGGCTATTGGCCATAGGTCCTTACCATGTGGGTTTTTCTGACATTGCAGCTTGCCTCATCAAAAGGGGCAAATCTATAAGGCAAAAGAGAGTCTGCTAGCAAGAAAGAAGTCCTTATCTTATGAAACCCAATCATAGACATGACATCCCAACACCTTTGCTATATAGAGGGTGTCCCCCAAAAAATGTATACACACTTTTAACTGCTGATAGCTCAATTGGTATTTCTTTCTTTTCAGATTTAACCCATTGAAGTTAATAATTATTCAAAGTGTGTATACATTTTTGGGGGACACCCTGTATATTCTCTTGGTTAGAGACAAGTCATAGATCTTGTCCACACTCAGGAGAGGGATTTGACAAAGCTGTGACTATCAGGAAAAGGGGATTCTTCCAGCATCTAAGCAGGTGGTGACCACTATAGGTACTACATTTTTATTTCATGAAATGAACAATAATCAGGTTATCAGAAGTCATCACCCAGGAAGTGCTACCTAAAATGCACATGGCTTATTTGAGCATGCTCTGGTGGTGAGAAATTTGGACAAGTCACATTATTCAAGTCTCTTCCAACTCGAAAATACCACTTCCTGGCATGTCAAAAATGTTGCTTTGGTATAGAGCCAGCTTTATCTGTCATCATGATATAATTTACAAAATAAATTCCTAATGAACCAACTCAGACGTCCATGATTTTGCAGCACTGGCCTCTAAGGCATAAACCTCCCATCACAGGTTCATGTGTTTGTCCTTATCAGAAATTCTTTTGTGGTAGAGCAAAGAGGTACTGGGTTTGAGAGCCTCTCGGTCAAGATGAGAGAGAGGTTTGAGCACTGACTGAGTGGCCTTGGCCAAGGACTTAACCACCAAACTCAAGTTGTGTTTTTTTGATGTCTAAAATGAGGAGAGTCACACTTTGCTCAAAAAGGAAAGTGAGCAAATTGGAAGCAGCCATAAGAGAGAGAATATGAGTTAGTACGCTAACCCTTCTTTTGCCACAATTCAAGGATCAGCATAGATTTGTTTGACTATATCACAGACTTAACACCACGAATACAGAAAGCATAAAGGTTGGATTTTTTAGAAAAGTGAAATTTTAGAATCTTTCACCCTAGCCGGTTTGGCTCAGTAGATAGAGCATCAGCCCTGACTGAAGGGTTGCGGGTTCGATTCTGATATAGGGCACGTACCTCAGTTGCGGGCTGATCCCCAGCCCTAGTCTGAGCCCATGAAGGAAGCAACCAATTGGATGTCTCTCTCTGTGTCTCTCCCCCTCCCTTCCACTCTCTCTAAAAATCAATGGGAAAAGATCCTTGGATGAGTATTTTTTAAAAATAAAAATAGAATCTTTCATTCTTCCTGATTATCCGATCTTCAAATCATCACAACAAAGGACTTACTTACAAAATGCCCTTTAGAGTTCCTTAGACATTTTGATTCAACCAACCATAAACATGACCTTTTTAAACATGGAACAATGATGACAGACAACAGAAACCCACTCTGGCTGATTTCAGAAAAGGGGAATTTATTGAAGCATGTTAGGCTGCTGCTGAAATCAACTGGCAGTTCTAAAAACGTGGCCTGTGGACTCCTGGAGCGCCTGAGCCACTTCCGGAAACCCGCTAACTCAAAACTAGTTCCGTAATAACACTAAGATGTTATTTGGCATTTTCACTGATTTAACATGTGCACGGATGGTGCAAACGCAATGGTGATAAAACCTGATGGTACCCTAGCATAAATAAAGATAAGCTATACTCACAGTAATTGGGTTCTTCACAACCATGCACTATAGGGAAAAAGAAAGCCAGTTTCACTTTAGAATGTCACTGATCTATCCATGACATTATTTAAATCTTGACCCTTGAGAGCAGATCACGTTAATATTTTATGTGATGAAATGGTACGTATGAATAAATCACTTCTGCTGCACACTGAAGCACGATGATTGTCTCAAGAAAAAGCACCTGGGAAAGCTGAACTTCCCACATTTTTCAGGAATACCATTTTTAATCTGAAGTTTTTCCACTTCAGACCTGGCCTTCAGCAGGCCTTTTCTCAAACATGAACAAGGTGAGCCTGTCGCTTCAAAAATAACAGCTAACAGTATTGTAGCCAATGATGATAATCCAAACCTGCAAGTGAAATTTTGAATTTTTAGACAACTTGTCCATTTAGATGCTTTCTGCCATGAGCTGCCCTGCTGCTCATACTTCTAGACTTTTCTGATGAGCTTGGTGGTGATACTAAAAAGTGTAGGGTTTGGATATTGTATAATGAATTTGGAAGAGCTACGTAAGTCAGCACACCAATGTCCCCAAATGGCCAGTGCGCAATGTTACAAAATCTTGTATGGGTAAAAGATCCATTCAAAATGCAAGAAAAACCAATGGATTTAGATGGAACAGACTACAAAAGTTAATTGGTATGGTTCCGGATTTCACATTGCAACTAATGTTTAAGAAATGACTACTTTAGCCAAGCCAGTGTGGCTCAGTGATGGAGGGAGGGGGGGAGGGAGGGTGAAAGAGGGAAGGAGGGAAGATAAGAGAGTCAGAGAACATGAGTGAGAGGGGAGACTGAGCATCCTCTTGAAGAGAACATCCTGCATCTTAGCATCAGCCCCTTCCAAAGGATGCAGCCCCATCCTCAGCTTGCTCCCACCAGCTCTCCTGGGGAGCGGACAGAGTACCAGCTGCAGCTCATTTTATTCCCCGCTGGAAATGAGGGTACTGTCATATGATATTCATGCCTATTTTTATAAATAATTCATCTTTCTTTGCACAGAAGTAAAACAGCCTGAAGCTAGAACATTTAAAAGGAACGTTGGTGCTGATTCATAAAATAATAATGTGCCGGTTTGCCAGGCGATTTGTGAAAGTCCCAGAGCTGAAACACACCGAGTTCTGGGTCTATTTTTAGCCTAGAACGGGCCTCCCAGTGTCGTTCTCAGTTCACACTTGATAAAGGGCCGTGTTATGCTTTCTCTGAAACTGGGCTTTCCCAGATCAGTTACGTTCACACAGGGAACTCTAAAAGATGGCTTGGCAAGTAAGCGTATTTACAAAGTCCAAGCCCCCGGTACACAAACGCTTATTTTAACTCTACAAAAAATAAATTATAAACAAAAGGATAATGGAGCCTGATCAGCCGCTGTGGGAAATAGGGCCACACTGTTGACATTTATGTGACTTCCCCAAGCCTGACAGGAAGATTTCTTTGACAGGAGGACAGCAATTCCAGAGCTGGGAGGGCTTAAAAACAATTGTTAAACAATAAGATTTGGGCCTCGGTGTTATTAAGGGTCCCCAGTCCCCCCAATATCATGTGCTTTTTTTTTTTTTTTTGAAATCTTCATTTCATCACCTGTGATGATTTCTAAGATAGTCTGATTGCTCTTGTCAGTTTGTCTGCAAAAGGACGCACAGCAAACTCATAATTTTGGTTCCATATAACACAGGGGAACCAACCAGTCTGCCAGGGACTGAGGTTCTTCCCAGGACATGGGAAGTTCAGTGCTAAACCAGAAAGCCCCAGGAAAACCAGGACCATTGGTCATCATACCTATGGGGAGGCACTCTGGGATGGGGCAGGGGCACAAGATAATGACTATACCCTTTCACATATTTGGGATTTATAAAAAATATTGTGTTATCGCCGAAACCAGTTTGGCTCAGTGGATGGAGCATCGGCCTGCAGACTGAAGGGTCCCAGGTTTGATTCCAGTCAGGGGCATGTACCTTGGTTGCGGGCGCATCCCTGGTGGGGGGGAGGGGTGCAGGAGGCAGCTGATCAATGTTTCTAGCCCTCTGTCCCTCTTCCTTCCTCTCTGTGGAAAATCAATAAAATATATTTTTTTAAATATTATTAATTTTTTAGAGAGAGAGGAAGGGAGAGGAATAGAGAGATGGAAACAGCAATGAGAGAGAATCATTGATCAGCTGCCTCCTGCACACCCCCTACTGGGGATCAAGCAACCCGGGTGTGTGCCCTGACTGGGAATCAAACCTGGGACCTCTTGGTTCATGGGTCGATGCTCAACCACTGAGCCAGACCGGCCGGGCTTTATTTGGAATACTGAACCATGTGAGTTTATTACCTTTTAGAAAAATTTGATTAAAAATGTTCTGCCAATATGAGATGGGAGGACTATTTACATTAGTGGATCTCTAAGAAGGACAAACAATAGTTTATTCGACCTGAGCAAAAATAACATCATTACATTTAAGTGCTGCTTTGTTTATTCATTTGTTGCTGAAATATATCCTCCAAAAGACTTGACAATCACCAAAAGAACTAAAAGTTTTGCCAATTTCTTTAACACTCATTCTCCCAACACCGGAAGGTAAGTGGGGCTCAGGATTTTGTTCCGGATCAACAATTAGGGAAAAGAAAGGCCTCGTGAGGTTATCTGACCTGGGCAGGGTGGGAGGTGAGTGTGTGACGGGCCTTCTCTCCCCGGGACAGGCCTCTCCTTCGCTGGCCGCCTTCACATCTGCTTAACATTGTCCGACCATGGAAACAGCGGGCTATTGCCAGAGAGAAATATTTCTATCAAAGTTTCTCAAGTGTCCCCTAGGAGAGCCCGCCAACAACGAGGGATGACATAATAGTGGCTGATGGAACCCTCCCAGCCAATCACACTGCAGCAAAGGGTACCACCCACAGAGCAAGTTTTACGGGCTTTGAATAGGACACAAAGTCCTCAAGTGCATCATGGGAGGAGGGCCCCAGCCTCTGAGCAAAGGCTGGCCCATCTGTTGAGCTCCTTTTTGTCTAATACACATCAAAGTCACATTCACTCTTTTTCTTCTCAAAATGCAGATTCTGAGAGGCAAAGACCAGCTGGGCAGAACTAAAGGGGTACAGACTTCTTTCTCTAGCAAGGCTGAGGGTGAGGATGGGGGCAGCTCACCCTCCAGGGCTGTCTGTACAGGAGTAGCCGCTGTGAGGCCCACTCCAGCCTGCCTGATGAGAACACACCAGCTGTCGTCTCTGAGTGTTTCCATCGGGGCCTGCAGTTCCAAGAGGAGTCACCCCATGTCCAGAGGCACCCCCTCCATGCCTGTCCCGCTGTGACTCCCACGGTGGGTGTCACCAGCCTCAGAGAAGGCCTGAGTTAGGTTTTGCATTTGCACAAATTCCTGCTTGAATTCCCAGGCAGAGCTTTTTGTATTTTTTTTAATATGTTTTTATTGATTTCAGAGAGGAAGGGAGAGGGAGAGAGAGAGAGAAACAGCAATGATGAGAGAGAATAATCGATTGGCTGCCTCCCATATTCCCGCCCCACCCCACTCCACAGGGATCGAGCCCACAACCGTGACCTCTTGGTTCCTGGGTTGACGCTCAAGCGCTGAGCCACACGTGGCTGGGCCCAGACAGAGCTTTGTGAAGACGGAGACACAGGAAGAAGGTCTGAGATGGTCCCAGGTGGCACCTTCTCTCCTGCCCCCAGTGTGAGTTCCAAACCTGCACCCCTCTGTGGCGGCCTCCTAGCCTAGCCCCTCCCCAGACCCTCGCATCTCCACATCCCTCCCTAGTCCTCTTCCTCTCTCCTTGCTCCGCTTCCATCTCAGGGATGTTCCTCCCGTTCAAGACCATGCCCCTGCTCCTTAGTCTGGATCGGTCCTCTGTCTCCTCTAAGACTTTGTCCCATGAATCGCCTCCACTTTCTGCTGTACCTCCAATCCTCTACTGGACACTTCCCATTCTGGTCTCTCATCACTTAACAAAATCCCCTCAACTTTGTATGTTGCCGAGAACTGAAAGTTGCCCAGAATGAGGGATGACTTTGACTCCTAAAACCACAGAATCCTGGGCACCAGGGGCGATGACTAGTGGTCACCTAATGGCATTGCTCGTCAGAAAGACAGTTCATCTGGAATTAACTGTCTTTCTGACCAGACTGGAGAGAAATTTTGCCTTGCTCATGTTCACATTCCCAACATCTAATGTCAGGGGCATATATGGTCCATTTTCAAAAATATTTGCTAAATGTGTTCATTGAGATAGCAATTAATTGGGGCAGCGAAAGAGCTAAAGGCCACAGTTCAAATCCTGTTCCCTTTTCTGCATGACCTTGGGCAAGTTATTACTTTTACTTACATATTTATTTGTTTGTCCCTGAATGATTTCAGGCAAATTTCTTGGCCTCGAAGAGCCTCTATTTACTCATTTGTAAAATGGAGATAATATCCACTTCATAGAGAACATTAAATGAGTGTAAAGTAGTTAACACAACACCTGGCATATAATAAGCTGTCAATAAATGTTAGATGCTAATACTATTTGTTATTATTAAAGAGTCAGCACATGGGAATGGGGGGGGGGGGTTGAGGACAAATATGTGATACCTTAACCAATAAAGTAATTTTAAAAATAAATAAAAAAAGAGTCAGCACAGTGCATTCAGTAGGGATCGGGTCCCTTCCCCCATGAAATAAATTAATACAGGTGGCCTTACACCAGAGAGAAAGCTTCCCTAAAACAGCAGCTACACATTAGACTCCCCAAGGGGACTTTTACGAAGACTGATACCCCATCCCCGACGCATTAATCCAAACCTCCAGAGATGGTCCTGCATCAGCTCCTTAAAGGGCTCCCCTGGTGATTCTCATAGGCAACTGGGGGTGAGAACCTCTGCCTCAGGGCACTGGGCTAGCTGCTCTTCAGCTCTTAATTGCTGCACTGGGTCCTTCCCAACATCCCTAACTTCGCTCCTGTCAACATCAATTCCCTTTGCCCCCCTCCCTCCCTTTGTCTTCAGGGAAACAACTGGAGAACTCCAACCGCTCCAGGTTGGTACCATCCTTCCCAAAGCCCTTACCCAGGCCCCTGCTGCTCCCTTCCCTCCAGGATCTTCACAGCCTGATAGTCTCTCGGGAATCTGAAGAAATGAAAAAGAGGCCGCTTCAGCTGTGTCTTCCCTAAAGGGACAGATGGTTGTATTTTCCAGCCAGTGTTTCTCAAACTGGGCTCCACAGACATCTCCCTGGAGATCCAGGAGTTCTGCAGGAGAATCATTTTGTTTGTGTTTTCCGTTTCCTGGTCATCTAAAGTATGACGAGTGTACATTATCTGGCCACACCTTTATAAGAGACCTACTGCGCCCTAACCGGTTTGGCTCAGTGGATAGAGCGTTGGCCTGTGGACTGAAAGGTCCCAGGTTCGATTCCGGTCAAGGGCATGTACCTTGGTTGCGGGCACATCCCCAGTAGGGGGTGTGCAGCAGGCAGCTGGTCGATGTTTCTCTCTCATCGATGTTTCTAACTCTCTATTCCTCTCCCTTCCTCTCTGTAAAAAAAAATCAATAAAATATAAGAGGCCTACTGCAAGATTGGAACGCCCAGGGTTGTGTTTCATGACATAAAGGCAGTGCACGTATAACGGATTTTTGAAGTCCAAATAGAGGGACCACAGCGGGAAACGGAGTCCTGCCATGGCACAAAGCAGTAGAAGCAAAACACTCCAAGTGACCAGCAAATAGCCACTAGAGTTCAATTAACGACAGAAATAGATGCAGTTTGTGGGTCCTGTCTTAGCACAGTTGGCAACAGTTTTTTAGCAGTAAATTGTAAGAGGAACGACATGAAGATACAAATTATTTTCAACTGCAAACAACACATAAGGTTTAATTTTTCTCATGTAAAGAAGAATCCGGATGTGGGTGATAGCTGGATAGCTGACACTGGTTCAGCAGCTCAGGGTGTTAGGGACTGAGGACTCTGGGCGTGTGGCTCAGGGGTTGAGCATCAACCTATGAACCAGGAGGCCATGGTTCGATTCCCAGTCAGGGCACATGCCCGGGTTGTGGGCTCCATCCCTAGTAAGTGGTGTGTAGGAGGCAGCCGATCAGTGATTCTCTCTCATCGATGTTTCTCTCTCTCTCTCCCTCTCCCTTCCTCTCTGGAATCAATAAAAATATTGTTTACAAAAACAGAAGTAAAAGTGATCTGATAAGTTAATTCACTTTAAGATCCTAAGAACTGATCACTTTATCCTCTTGTCTCCTCAGAAGAGACTATCCAGAGAGGGCAATTCTTAAGCAATGAATCTCTACTGAGTGAAATTTCTGAATTCTGGGAGAAACTTTTATTACCTTAGCACAGAGCCCTAAAGCAATGGGGCCAACAGAGTACACTGCAAGGCTGATTGCAGGAGGGCTCGGATCTGCCACCAGCCCACAACTCTTCAAGGTGGCATTGTGAGTTTGTTTCCATCCCCCTTCTTCTACATTGAACATATCGCCCTAGCCCAGGCATCCTCAAACTACGGCCCGCGGGCCACATGCGGGTGTTTTTGCCGTTTTGTTTTTTTACTTCAAAATAAGATATGTGCAGTGTGCATAGGAATTTGTTCACAGTTTTTTTAAAACTATAGCCGGCCCTCCAACGGTCTGAGGGACAGTGAACTGGCCCCCTGTTTAAAAAGTTTGGGGACCCCTGTGGGCCTAGCCAGTTTGCCTCAGTGGATAGAGCGTCAGCCTGTGGACTGAAAGGTCCTAAATTCAATTCTGGTCAAGGGTACATACCTGGGTTGCTGGCTCAAACCCCAGTAGGGAGCGTGCAGGAGATAGCCGATCAATGATTCTCTTCATTGGTGTTTCTATCTCTCTCTCCCTCTCCCTTCCTCTCTGAAATCAATAAAAATATATTTTTAAAAAATTGTAATAATAAAAATAAATTGAACATATCAACATGAAAAAGCATACCGCCCTAACCGGTTTGGCTCAGTGGATAAAGCATCGGCCTGCGGGCTCAAGGGTCCCAGGTTCGATTCCAGTCAAGGGCATGTACCTTGGTTGCGGGCACATCCCCAGTGGGGAGTGTGCAGGAGGCAGCTGATCGATGTTTCTCTTTCATCGATGTTTCTAATTCTCTATTCCTCTCCCTTCCTCTCTGTAAAAATCAATAAAATATATTTTAAAAAAAAAGAAAAAGAAAAAGAAAAAGCATACCACCTGCTAGCTCACCCCCACAATGAAGAGAGCTCCTTGCAGCCTGGCCTCAGATGAGCATCAAAGTGAAATATTTATGTTCTGAGCTTTGCTCTCCCACCCAGCTGGAAAGAGTTCCATTTCCTGCCCCGCCACTACCGCCATGGGCAGAAGCCAACCTCTACCACTGCCCTCTCTCTGCCTCTATGGCCACAACTGCCATCATCTTTCCAAGCAATACATGAACTTTTAATTCAAAATCCCGTTCTGGGTGACTGGCTCACTGGGAAACATTCAGAGGTTGCCAATGACTCACCCAATAAATTCGAGGCCCAGCAATTGACTTGAAGTCAGTGGCGCCTGACAGCTGCTCGGTGGCTGGAGGTGAAAAGAAGCCAAATTCAACGTTGGTTTATAACAGCTAAGTGCTCTTGGTCCATCTCATCTGAGCTGTTGGAGTGAAAAGCAGTCAATTAGCAGTATTCCTGGCTGCAGCCTGGCTCCAACAGGCCGAACTGAAGGTCAGCGGTGAGCAGAGGGAAGGACGTTTCATCATCTGAATATAAAAGAGCCCAGCCAGCCTGTTTAGCCCGGTGGATAGAGCGTCAGCCTGTGGACGGAAGGGTCCAGCTTCGATTCCGGTCAACGGCACGCACCTAGGTTACAGGACTGGGGTGCGTATGGGAGGCAATCAATTGATGTGCCTCTCCCACCTCGATGTTTCTCTCTCTGTCTCTCCCCCTCCCTTCCTCTCCCTCAAAATAAAATAAAAAGCCCAGCCGATCATGTACACATCTTTATCTAGCATATTCTAACATGCTGGAAGACATTAAGAGTCACTACAAGACTACTGCCTTAAAGAAAAGGAAAAAAGAAAGGAAAAAAGACTTCTGCCTTCAAAATTTAATAATCTTGTGAGTAATATAGAAAATTACACAGAACAATGGGAGACAGTACAACTAAGTAGCCATATACCTAGCTGGCATTCATCTCTGTCTGGGAGTAAGTTCTGATAGGCCTAAATTCTACATGTGATCAAATGCCAACACCCACACAGAATCCTTCTCTGGCGACGTATCTTGGTACTCACTTTCTGCCTGACCCTTCCGAGGACTGACAGGAGATGAAGATGAGAGGAGTCATGGTGGCCTCTGAGGGTGTCTCCAATGAGGTGAGAGCTGAGTCAAGTCCTCTCTCCAGCTCCTGGCTTCTGGAATCCAGTGTTATTTTGAGCAGGTGCCCTGTGTGCATCATCAGGAGCAAGGACCTAACAAAAGCATCCAGGATCAAAGGCAAGACGCTTTGCCTGGTGCCGCCAGACCCAGACTACATCCCAAGTCTTTAATCCCCACTCCAGAAGGTTAGGATCAGACTGCTCCGTCTGGACCGCTCAGCCTCATTTCTGTTACTGGGAATAATGTTGAAATCTTGCAGCTCAGAGGTCTAACAACTGCCACACACTGTTCCTGGACTCATTCTTCTCTCCCCTCGTTCCAAGCCTTCTGAGCAAGCAAATGAGGGCTTCTAGCCATACGTGATTGAGTTACCTAGCCAAACTGACCAGACAAGGGTAGAAGCAAACAAAATCAAAGCTAAAATCTGAATTTAGCTAAAGGAATTGTACATCAAGGAATGCACAATTTTTTCCACCGAAGAAAGCCAAAGGTAGATGTTAAGAAAACTAACTTAGGCATTTTTCATGCATCATGGGCTCTATGTTAGCTAAAAGAGGGGTGGCATTGCCCAGCCAGGGTGGCTCAGTGGTTGAGAATCTCTCTCTTCCTTCCTCTCTGAAATCAATAAAAAAAAATTTTTTTTTTAAAAAAAAGGAGGGTGGCACTGTCTTTAGAGACAGTAAATGCTGAGAGAAGTCAGAACAGCCTGGCATGGATGAATGACAATGACCATGAATCTGGCTGCCTCCATGTTCAGCCACCTTGCCTTTGAACACCATGCTGAAACGCAATCCAAAGATAACAATTTCATATAAAAAACCCATTACTAAGCACAACCACTGTACCAGTTAAGACACTTGGTGCAAGCAACCAAAACTACCTCTCTTAAGCAAAATGGGGATCTGTTGGAAGGATACAGAACGACTCGCAGGATGGAATGTAGAGTTGAACCACTGCTCCTAGGAAGGTAAAAACCAGACCCGCTCTAGGCGTCTGGGAAGCTGGGCTGATGAACAAGCTCATCAGGGTCCCACTGCTGGGATAAATATGGCACCAAGATTTCCCCACACATCACTCCTACTCAGGATTAAGAAGAGCATACTCCCTTGAAAGGCAAACACCAGCTGTCAACCTAAGTGCCTTCCAGAGGCCCTGCCCTTCACTGCCATCTACGGTCCCTCTAAGAACTAAGGGAGAGGGAGAGGGTGTGGCTGTGGCCTGCTAGTGCCCAGTGCACCTGGGAACCAGTAGAGCACGTGGGCTGGTGTTCCCGCCCCTCTCGGGAGCTTCCCGTCACAAAGCAGCTATCACCAAGTTGTCTGCCGCTGCTTTCGACTCAACACTCCCATCCCCACTATCCCCCAACCCCATGGTCCTCCGTCCGTCCAACCATGACCATGGTCTTCTCCTGGTCAGCTCCACCATTATCACCTTGAGGGCTCAGTGTAGCCACAGGAAGGGAAGTCAGCCATAGAGTCAACAGGGGGGAGAAAATACAGTAACAGCAGAAGAGGCTGTTGTGGGCACCTGTGCATGCAGGACCAGAACGCCATCACTGTCCTTTCTGTTAAGAGTCCTGTATATGCACATATGTATGGTTCATATAATTATTTACATACATACTTACGTTTATTCACATATTTTAACTGTATAGAAATATTTAGTGCTGCTTATGGGGTTCATTGCTGGGTGGAGAAAAGTTACCAAGAGGACTAAAGAAGGTTGACCAGGAAAAGTAAATCATACTCTTTCTCTCTGGTCTTCCCAATTCTCTCCTTCCCTCCTCTCCTCCTCCCCTTCTCTTCCTCTCCTCTCCTCTCCTTCCCTTCCCTCATCCCCTCCCCTCCTCTCCTCTTCTTCCTCCTCCTCCTCCTTCTTCTCTTTCTCTGTATCTCTATCTTTCAATCTCACTAGCCCGCCTCTGCCTCCCCACCCCCTGCCTCTATTTCTTTATAGATCCCAAGTCATTTTATGACTTTTCCTCTACAGTTATATACACAAGCCTTTATATACACAAGCAATCTATCACCATGTCACCATTGTTATCAACTCCATTATCATTGTTCTTTAGGTTGCCAGTTGAAAATCTTTACGTAAAACAAATGTTTGTAAATTCTCACGTGTTCTCATTGTCTTCCACTGCCACCTCAGAGCTAGGGTCCAACAGAGGGAAAAACTGCCGTATGTAGTAAAAACCACAGTTGGAAACGTCTACATCCTTAAAAGAATATGCTCCCTTTGACGATGATTTATGAGGATACGATTCTCCCACTGAGCATCTGCAAGAAAAGCTGGTCAAACAGGCAATCAATTAGAAAGAGTGCTTCATGTTAAAGTGTATTTATGTTTTATTAACCACCTTTTTTGATTGATTGCCTTTTGTTTTATTGGGTTTTCTCAGTGACCCGGTGTAAATCGACTACGTAATCCTTCACACTTGTAACCATTTGTCCAGATATTCAGTGCAGAGCGCCTGGAAGCCCTCTGGGCAGCGCCGGCTGAGAAACTCTCACTTCTCAGCACCCTCCCTTTGTTCGTGGTCACTGTGTGCTGACTTGTCCTACACTCCTCCACCCCTTAACTACTCCCTTGAGTCATGATACAGCCCTCTGAGGACTGGCCTTGTCCTCCTTCTCGGCCATTAAGTCACATTTACTCCTTGAATTATATCTGCTTCTGCCCTCTTCCTGCCCCAGGTTTCTGCCCAGCACAGGCTCTGCCCCCATTTGCCCTGAGGTCCATGCACTTATTGGGTGCTCAGAGCAGAGTACTCAAATGTTACTCCTTCTTTAAGATCATGTTAGCATTGTGCTAGTAGCTAGTAGCTGCTGATCTTTTTGGTTCTGGCCTTTCTAAGCAAGGATGCCCTGTCTTCCTGTTTGTGTTTGTTTGTTTTTAGTCCAATATTGTAGGCACTTGGCGTGCCTGTCATCTGTGAGGTGCATTCCTGCCCTAGACTATCAGATATGCAAGAGCAACACGTCCCAGCAATCTGTCCCTGAAATAACCTCCTCAAAACTCAGGTCAAATAGCACCTGCTGAGGCTTCACAACTTCCAAAATCTACACTGAGTGGCCAGATTATTATGATCTCTGAACGCATAGTAATCTGGCCACTCAGTGTATATCCTATATAATAAAAGGCTAATATGCAAATTGTCCTCTCGACCAGGAGTTCGACCAGCAGGCAGGCCGGCCAACCGACCATGTCCCCTCCCCCTCGCCAGGCTGGCCGGACCTCACTCATGCATGAATTCATGCACCGGGCCTCTAATATATATATTTATATATACACTGAGTGGCCAGATTACTATGCGTTCAGAGATCATAATAATCTGGCCACTCAGTGTATATCTTAAGGGATGTGACCCTGTTCCCGACCAAGAAAAACCAGAGCCTGGAAAACCATATTAGCAGCACACTTATGTAGAAAGTTTTACCAAACAGGATTTATCCTTATATGAGGTGTGCTTTGATATGATCTATTCTATTTCATTTGTAAAAACTGGTTGCCCCCATTAAATTGATTTCACTACTGGGTTGTATCCCATAATTTTTAAAAATACTGCTTCCATCAGTCCTGGCTGAGGAATTAAACTAGATAATGCCCCCATTTGACAGGTGGGAGATTGAGTGGGAAAACACTGAAGACCTGGGCCCGAGCCCCTGCTCTTTGACTGCCCTGCTGACCCGTAAAGGACAAATCACTTAGCCTCACTGGGACTCACTTTGCATCTTATATCGAGGTGCTGTCTGCTCTATCCTATACCAGGTGTACCGGTTAATAATGCACACTTGGTGTACCGGTTAATAATGCATACTTGGTGTACCGGTTAATAATGCACATTTGGTACACAGGTCTCTTAGAGGGATCTAATGAAATGAAAACTGTAAGAGCACTTTAAAAATATTCAAGTACCATTCAAGTGTAAGAAGGTAGGGTGTCAGTCATTGAGAAGAAGTGACAGAATAATCTGCTAGTTTCCACATGCTGTTTCCCTACTACTCAGCTTAGTTGCTTATGGAAGACAGCCAGGACCTAGCGTCTGAAACCAAGAAGAGGAAGGAAATGAGAAAGCCTGACAAAGAGATAGAATAGAGCACATCCTGAGATAAGCATCGTTTTATTGGCCAGCAATTTACAACCAGGGCCAGCAACCTGGAGCCAGTGGCTCAGTGTTTTACATTCCAAGAGGCATCAAAAAATCCATACAAGTATTGTATGGATTTTTTGATGCCTCTTGGAATATATATATACATATATACACACACACATATACACACACACATACATACAGACTATATATATGCTGACACACATATATAGTATTATATGCAATACATAACATACATATAGTTTATATACTAGAACACACTAGATAACATATAGTATATGGTTTAATATTATATATGTGCTAGTATACAGCGTATGCTAGTATATACTACTCATATACTAGTATAGTATATTACATATGGTAGTATATAGTGTATGCTAGTATATACTATTAATATGTAGTATATAGCATAATATTATATACTAGAGGCCCAGTGCATGATTGAATCATGCACGTGTAGGGTCCCCTACACGCTTTCGCTTTTCGCGGTGGAGCCTGGTGCTGGAGCAGACAGGCACCCAGCTCCCACGCTTATGATGGTCCGCGGCCACTGAGGGGGGCTACCCTGCTGTTGAGAGGCCACTGAGGGGGACTGCCGCGGACACCTGGCTACCCTGCCGTTGAGAGGCGCAACTGGGTGTCCGCGGCAGACCCCCTCAGCGGCCGCGGATCTGGCCGTTGAGAGGCACAGGGGGCGGGAGTCCCGCCCCCTGCGCCTGTCAACAGCAGGGTAGCCCCCCTCAGTGGCAGCGGATCCGTGCCTCTCAATGGCCGGATAGGCCACCCCGAGTCCCGCCCCCCAGCCTCCTACCGCCCAATCGTGGGCATAGCGGAGTGATGGTAATTTACATGTTACTCTATTATTAGATAGGATGCTAGTATATATACATTACAAACCCTGTGTATGCTATTAATATGTAGTATATAGTATAATATTAAACATATGCTACTATGTAGTATATATACATTACAAACACTATATATGTAATGTACATCCTAGTTCTCAGAGGCTTTGTTGCCAAGTTTCCTCACAGTGCTGCTGGTGCTAAGCTGATAGATCCCTCTCCTAACGATTCCGGAGCTCTCAAGAGGCCGTCACTTTGTCAGGGTGAGTGTGCCCAGCATAAACAGGAGGGGACCTGGCACATGCTCCGTAGTATTTGATCTGACTCCTGCCATCGATCAAAGAACACTTCTACCGGGCCAGATGATTCAGAATCTATAAGCCATTAGCCACCATTGACATAAGCCTCTGAGAAGTGATTCCTATCCCAACAAGACTTCTAGCTGAATTTCCCTTTACTCTGGAGATTTCGACTCCAAAGCCTGCGGGAGCCAGGTGTATTCCACACATGGGGAGAGAGGGGCACGCTCCTCACTGGGCACGCCGCCCCATCTAACAGGGCCAGGTCTTCCAGTGTTCCTAAAGGAGGGAAAAATCTGGATTTTTACATGAAATGGCCTGATGCCTCAATGGTTGCTCAATTTAAAAGAAAAAGACAAATAGATCTAAGAAAACGGCAAATTCTACCTGAGAACATCCAGTTAATGGCCTCTACTTTTTTTCAAAAAAAGCATTAATTAGCCCTAGCTGGTTTGGCTCAGTGGATAGAGCATCGGCCTACAGATTGAAGGGTCCCAGGTTCGATTCCAGTCAAGGGCACATGCCTAGATTGTGAGCTCAATCCCCAGTGTGGGGTGTGCAGGAGGCAGCCGATCAATGATTCTCTCTCATCATTGATGAAGTTTCTCTCTCTCTCTCCCTCTCCCTTCCTCTCTAAAATCAATACAATATATTTTTTAAAAGCGTAATTGTTTTCTATTACAATACCTCATTAAAAGGTAAAAATGCAAATGAAAAGTCAAATTCATCTGGTGTTCTGCTCTTGACTTTCATGCTGTCTTTGCCCAGGTTCTTTAAAGAACAAAGCCTGAGCCCTAACTGGTTTGGCTCAGTGGATAGAGCGTCGGCCTACGGACTGAAGGGGCCCAGGTTCGATTCCAGTCAAGGGCATGTACCTTGGTTGCGGGCACATCCCCAGTAGGGAGTGTGCAGGAGGCAGCTGATCAATGTTTTTCTCTCATCAGTGTTTCTGACTCTCTATCCCTCTCCCTTTCTCTCTGTAAAAAAATCAATAAAATATATTATAAAAAAAAAAAAGGAACAAAGCCTGAGGCAAGGATTAAGGGTTTACACTGTATTTGGGGCATGCTGTCCCTGGGTGAGGAAAAAGAAGGGGCTGGAGAAAGGAGGGAAGCTGTACGAAGTTCACAACAAGCCACAACGAGACACACAGGTCAACAGCCAGGTGGATTCGCTCCACACGTGGGGCGAAACTGGCCCTCAGAGAGCCGTCCATGGGAGAAGGAAAGAGGGGAGCTTAACCTGCCAACTCCAGGGCGGAGAAAGGGTGAGAAAAGAGAGGCGGCTGGAGTACAGGCGGGGCCTGCGTGGGGGACTTATTGCTTTGGGCCATCAATGCCTCCCTCACCTCACCCTAGTCCCGGCCCTGGTCACACCCCTGCTCCTGTTCCCCATTAGTCAATGTTCGCCCCACAGGGTAAACCTCACCTCAACGTGCAGTTCCCAGATCCCGTAACCACAGAGGTGCTTCTGTGTGTTCAGGAGAACCAGAAACCCCAGGCATGTGGCCGGGCTGCATGCCAGGGGGGAGGAGGGCACAGCACTCTCTGAGCAGTGACTGGCTGGCCCACTGGTGTCTGCAATATGGTCCAGGATGTGGTTGGTGCCTTTAAAAAAAAAAAAAAGAGGCCACTGAGGAATCTAGGCTGGTACAGATAGTCTGTGTGGCTGCAGGGACATATCCAAAGAACAGCTATATTAAGAACCATCTAGTTAGATAAAACATTACAAAAGAAAGGAGGCACAAATTCCAGTATCAAAAATGAGGGAGGGGTGCCGAAACCGGTTTGGCTCAGTGGATAGAGCGTCGACCTGCGGACTGAAAGGTCCCAGGTTCGATTCCGGTCAGGGGCATGTACCTTGGTTGTGGGCACATCCCCAGTACGGGTTGTGCAGGAGGCGGCTGATTGATGTTTCCTTATCATTGATGTTTCTAGCTCTCTATCCCTCTCTCTTCCTCTCTGTGAAAAATCAATAAAATATATTTAAAAAAAAAAAAATTAAAAAAAAAAAAAAATGAGGGAGGGACACGACTGCAGATCCTACAGACAGTGAAAGGTATTTTATGAGCAATTCTTTGCCAAAAAGTACAACTTAGATGAAACAGGCAAATTCCTTGAACAAACTACTGTCATAACGATCCCTCTGTAAGGTGTAAATGTCTAATCACGATGTTGTACACCTAAAACTAACATAATATTGTGTCAACTTCGGTTAAAATATAAATTTTTTAAATATTGCTAAGCTGACACAGCCCAAGGCTATAGAACAAATCTGAAACTTCCATTACAAATTGAGGGAAAATGCCATAGTTTACACATCTACACACTTCCTCACTTTCTCAATACCATTCGAGTCAGGATATTCATAAATTCACAAAGCCTTATAATTTAAAGTCAAATAGCAGAATTCTTTAAGCCAGGGTCTTGGCAGAGAGACTCAAATGGAAGCTTACCCTCCAGGCTTAATATAAATACAGAAAGAGGGTTATAAAAACAGTCAGAGGAGTTGGGGGGGGCGGGGTGAGGGTGAGGCAAATCTGGAGAAGAATCTAAGAATAGTAGAACCATACCCTACTGCTCCAGAAAGCTTAATCCAGAAAAACAATGCAACAGCAGATGGTTGCCAGCTATTTTACATCAGAGGCAGACTCAGGCGCCTCCAGGGGTCAGAGACCCACTAAGACAACAGGCAGCGAGATGCTAAGGGCTGACGAGCCCCTTGCAACTTCCGGGCTCCATCTGGTTTTGCATCAGCGTATGGGCTCAGCATCTCCAGATTTTCTGGATTTCTCTTTGAAATCTCCCATTGTTTAACCGTTGGCTCAAGTTTAAGGGGGGAGAAAATACTGTGTGAGCCAAACAAAACACAACAGCAAGCCAGATACAGCCTGCAATCTACCAATTTGTGGCCTTGACTTTGTGTTTTGGTCTTAGGAGGTGGAGTGCAAAGAGAGGAGGCTGGGAGGTGTGTGTGTTTTGTTTGTATGTTTGTTTGTTTGTTTGTTTGTTTTGGCTTTTTCCTATTTTTGGAAGATCAAGCTCTGGTTTCTTTTTCATGACCTCTGGGGGATGGGGACTTCAAAACAAAGAGAAACAGTCCCGTCAGACATTCGGCTCTTTCTCCATCCTGCCCCCAGGATCCAGCAGATAAGATGCTAAAATCCTAAGATTTGAAGAGGTTGGGTTTCTTCTCTCCCCTTCAGGCTGCTGCCAACTCGCTGTCCTGCCTTCAGTTTTTGAAACACTCTGGTGATTTTGTTTACTGCTGTTTCCATATGGCTGCGCTGCATGGGGTGCGGGGCGAGGGAGGGAACACTGAGGTTTCATTTTCCTGGGAGAAGATGTTATTCTGTGTCAGGAAACGAGATGAAAAGCAAACATGCCTCGAGATTCCTGGAAAGAAAGCAGATTCATTGCGGCCTCTGAGCCGGGGCAGCGGTGTGCTGAGCTCCTGGGCTTGTCTGCCATGGCCACCTGGTCAGGTCCAGTGAGCCAACCCAAGGCAGCTGCGCCTTCTCAAGGACACACTTCAAAGGCGCACAGCACGCCGCGCAGGATGCCTGGCACTAATGAGCCAGCTCCCACCAGCACCCAGGCTCCCAGCGGCAGGAGAACTTCCCAGCATCACCCTGAAGCATGGTGACTGCAGAGCAATCCTTGAGATGAAAGCACTCAGGAGGGCGGGGCAGCAGGCAGTGGCTGCATCCCCCGACCTGCAGAGATGGGCGAGCACTCAGAAACGCAAGGGGCTGCCTTTTTACGAAGATGGTGCCGAAAGCTAAGAAGGAAGCCCCTGCCTCTCCCAAAGCCGAAGCCAAAGCAAAGGCTTTGAAGGCAAAGAAAGCAGTGTTGAAAAGCGTCCACAGCCACACAAAAAAGATCTGCATGTCACCCACCTTCCGACGGCCAAAGACACTAAGGCTCCGGAGGCAGCCTAAATATCCTCGGAAGAGCGCACCCAGGAGAAACAAGCTTGACCACTATGCCATCATCAAGTTCCCCCTGACTACCGAGTCAGCCATGAAGAAGATAGGAGACAATAATACACTTGTGTTCATTGTGGATGTCAAGACCAACAAGCACCAGATCAAACAGGCTGTGAAGAAGCTCTATGACATTGATGTGGCCAAGGTCAACACCCTGATCAGGCCTGATGGCGAGAAGAAGGCTTATGTTCGACTGGCTCCTGACTATGATGTTTTGGATGTTGCCAACAAAATTGGAATCATCTAAACTGAGTCCAGCTGCCTAATTCTAAATATAAAAATTTTACACTGAAGAAAAGAAAAGAAACACAAGGGGCTAAGAACACCGACAGAATGCAGAAGGATGCTGACAACTATCCTCACAGCCTCCCTCCAATGCACTTGGATCAGCTCAGCCAAGATCCCCAGGGACCCAGCCCCACTTCCTAAGGAGCTGTCTACCTCCTTTGTGGGTCCCCATCAAGGCCACTCAAGCCACAATTTCCAGGAAGCTTGCAGCAAGTGCTCTTCACAGTGGCTCACACAGAAAGCAGAGGGTTTCCAAGGCGTCCTGCTGCACTCTGGGACTCCCGGGCCGGCTTCCTCTCCCCCAGGTCCATGGAGGGAGAGGCTGGACAGGCGCCAGGGCTTTAACAAACCCCAACCACGCTGCACCTTGGGAGAAAGTAGTAGGGCATGGCTTTCCAGGAAAGGCCAGCAGGGAGTTGAGGGGTTTCTTTCGAGGACTTGGGGACATCAAGAAAGGAAAGAAACAAAGATCCCCATCTACAACGCCTGCCCAATCCCCTGGGAGCCAACTGTCCTCAAAATTAGGAAGCCTTTATTCCTGAGATGATGTTCTCTTAAAAAATAAGATAGACTCTTCAGGGCCTCCTTAATGTCCCAGGAAAGGAAGACTTCAAAGAGGAAACAAGCAAAGACGTTTTCCTACTCTTCTAAAGGTCTTCCCAAATTCTGGAAGAAGTTCTGCCAGAGATCAGTGTTTATAATGGGAAAAGTCTCCAAGTCATGGCAAGTAATCATACCTCGCATTGACAGTGTCTGGTGATGTTCTAAGATGTATGCGCTCTTTGTATCCCTGCAGCAATCCTATGCGCTAGGTCCTTCCACAGCTCCCCATTTGCTAATGAGGAACCTGGAGCACAGAGAGGTTCAGTGACTTGCCCACAGTCACACAGCTAATAAGCGGCAAAGCTGAGATTTGAACCTAGACCATCCAAGTCTATATGTACCGCTGCCTCTTGCAATTTGATGCTATAAGTAATAATAACAAAGACACAAAGAACATGTTCTAATGAACAGAGTATTCTCAATTTTTTATTTATCCCACAAATATTTTTGTTTAGCACTCACCAAATGCAGGTCCCAGAGGTAGAGTGCTGAGCGAGTGACTCCCAGGACCTGACCTCACAGTTCTCGTCTCCAGCAGCAGACAGACCAAGTCAAGGCTCCTAAAATTAAATCGGTAAGGGTAGCGGTAAGTGCCATAAACAAACACACACAGGGGTCCTCACTCCCTGAAATAAGTATCATTTTCCTCCTTTTACAAATAAGGAAACTTAGATTTCAGGGTGAGATGCAATATGGCAAAAAGAACCCACAGAATTTCTAATTGTATTTATTTTTGAGCAGCTATTCAATATAGCCATATCATTTGACATTCAAAAGATACTAAAGGGTATATGGAAAAAGCCTCCTTTATCCCCCTCAACCCCAGCCCCCCAGCTCCCTTCTGCAAGGCAATCAATGTTGGGTCTCCTATTTCCTGGGTCTCCTGCCGGAGACACTGGTAAGTCATCCAATAGACACACATTGTCTTTCTCTACACAAGTTACGGCACAATGAACACACTGTTCTGCTCCGGGGGCTTTTGTCTCTAACCAATACACACTGAGCTTCCTCATTTTCTCAAGCCTGCATGGCAGCTCATGGCACGAACCTGTAACTCTGTCTAACTCCTGTTTCAGCCCGTCTCCTACTGGTGGTCATTTAGGCGAGTTCCAAACTAGCACAGTGATGCAGGGACCCGCTAAACGGACAAGCCATTTTTCACACGTGAGTGTGATAACCTCCTGTGAGTGGGATTACTGAGTATATGGCCATGCACATTTGGAATTTTGATGGATAATAACCATCTTGTCCACCACTGGGATGTCCCCAGTTTGCACGCACCCAGCAGTGGGTGGGCATGCCTGTTTGACCAAACCCCAAACACAGTGGAAACACACTGCTTGGAGAATCAAAGGACCAGGGCCCCCTCCGTCTCTCAACCATGGGGGGCCAACTGCAGGCCTCTCAACCTCTGAGCCCCACGGACCTCATGGGAAAACTGGGCTTAGTAGTGCTCCCCCATGTGTGTTCCTGAGGCAGCCGACCCACAGCCCTTTGGAGTCGAGGTGGGAGGCATGGAGCTCCCCAGGACAGCAGCTCACAAGAGATGTCCCCAAGACCAACACCACCTGCACAGAGCCAGGGCCACACAGGACACCTCAAAGCAGACTCCAGTGAAACGGCTCAGGCTCTGCAGCCAGACAGGCCATGCGCAAGCTGTGTGACCTTGGGCAAGCTGTGTGACCTTGGGCAAGCTGCTTACTCTCTCCCAGGGAACGCCGAGAAGTCCCGTTCTTAAAGCATCAATGCAATCCGCTCCCAGGCTGCATCCTGGTGGGCAGATGGAATGTGCCAGATCCACAGTGTTGCATTCTAGCTCATTTCTGCAAGAAATTTAAAAAACACCAATGTCACAGCCAGGGTGTGGTGGCACTTGAGACAAATTAAGGAAGATACTAGTACAGACTCTCGATTGAGAGCTGGTGGCTGGAAATGCGTCAAGTCTGTAAGACAAACTCTAACACCGAGGCAGGATGTAAGACAGAAGCGAGAGGGAAAGAATAACGTTAATGATGTGGGGGCTACTATCCATGCCGTGCCCAAACCTGTGGACCGCGCTCTGGCTGACTGCCAACCGCCAGTGTCATCTGTGCCTGAGGGCGCTCTCAAAGCTGCAGAAGATCTGCAGGCCCTGGAGGAATCAGCGCCCACCAGCCTCAACCGGCCACTGGCACCTGTAGTATAAATACCCCAGCACCCTCACCCTTCAGGTGGGATCATTCTCTATCCCAGCCCACGTTTCCCACAGGATCGAGCCCCAGCCGCCCAGGGTGGGAGCTGGCTTCGCAACACCGCTTCCTGGCTGCCCGCCTGCCCGTCTCGTTTCCCCCAGCTCTTCACTGTGGCTCAGGATTTGCTCCTGGGGGACCTCTGTGTGCCAGGCACCGAGCTAGAGGCGTCACACACATGGAGCAGATCTGACATAGCATCTATCACGTAAGGCCTGCCCACGCACACAGGGAACGGCCAGGCCTGTTTCACACAAAGGCCCACGATGACAAAGGGAGAGTGAGCCAACTCTGAGGCCAAGCCAGGTGAACAGTGTGACTGAGCAGGTCTTTTTCAGGTCACGCTTGCTCCGACACAGAAACAAGGCCAACGGAGGGAGAACCAGGTCTCCAAGCCTGGTGCAGGCCCATTGTCTGGGGCTATGTGCCCTTAAGAGGACACAGTCCCCGGAGAAATCATGTGACCATAGTAGATGGGGTTTAGTCGGCTCCACTTTTTTATTTTTACCTTTATTGTTGAAAGTATTACATATGTCCCCTTTCTTCCCCCAATGACCCCTTCTAAGGTCCCTGCCCCCCACCCCAGGCTTTGAGTCTGCTCCACTTTTGCAAATCTACCCCTTGTTCTAGAGTTGGCCTGAATTCATCCCACAGGTTCAGGAGTCCTCGTCACCTCTCTCGGGAAAGGCAGAAGGGAGCCCTAGGTGAGTGTGGGAGCTGGATCTTTAGCGTCTTGAGCACAGAGAAGGCACGGAAAATCACTGCCTAAGCCACGAGCTCCGATTGCTGCTGTCCTTCTGGGCAGGAGGAAAACAGGCCATGCGCTGTGGCTTCTTGCAACAAAAAAACCCATTCCTTAATGAGGTTTATTTAATTTAGGGCAGTGGGAAGCTTTTGGGTTATTAGGCCGAAAATGAAGGCTTGTGTTTCATTTAACTGTCCACTTGACAAAAGACACTTTGCTTTTGTAAATTAAGGAATTATTTTCAAGTGCTAGAGGCCACTGGATGACCTTGAGTAAAGCCTCAAAGGGGCTCGGGTTTGGGTGCCCACTCTGTAAACTTAACAGATTTGGGCAAACAACCCCAAAGCCTTTATCTGGCTTAGCAATCTGCAGTTTTGTTCACCTCACTCCCTTCCTTCCACAGAGGTTCCTTCAAAACCCATCTCCCAGACGTATTCAGTGGAAAAAGCAAGATATGAAACAGTATTATAAAATATTATCTTTAGTTTTAAAAACAAGGTGGGGCCAAAAGCGGTTTGGCTCAGTGGATAGAGTGTCGGCCTGCGGACTCAAGGGTCCCAGGTTTCGATTCCGGTCAAGGGCATATACCTTGGTTGCGGGCACATCCCCCGTGGGAGGTGTGCAGGAGGCAGCTGATCAATGTTTCTCTCTCATCGATGTTTCTAACTCTCTATCCCTCTCCCTTCCTCTCTGTAAAAAATCAATAAAATATATTTTTAAAAATAATACAAAATAAAAACAAGGTGGGCATTAAGAATGTGTCTCTGGCCCTGACCAGTTTGGCTCAGTGGATAGAGCGTCGTCCTGCAGACTCAAGGGTTCCAGGTTCGATTCCGGTCAAGGGCATGTACCTTGGTTGCAGGCACATACCCAGTGGGCAGTGTGCAGGAGGCAGCTGATCGATGTTTCTCTCTCATCGATGTTTCTGTCTCTCTATCCCTCTCCCTTCCTCTCTGTAAAAAATCAATAAAATATTAAATAAATAAAAAAGAATGTCTCTGAATTTTATATGCATGAGAAACTGTGAAAGTGGGTACAGAAAGTACTTACCTGTGGGAGGAGGGGACAGATACTGGTAGTTGGGGTAACTTTTTGTTGCATATTTGTCCATACAGTGACTGTGTTATCTATTCAAATAATTACACCAAAAGAAAATGAAACAAATCCACATCTTAATTTCATCTTTCTCTCTAACCTTCAGCGTCTTAGGGTACTGTTGGGGACCACACATCTCCTGCCTACTTGGGATCCCCCCCGAAGTTCCCCATAGAGGATCCCATCTACAAACAAGGAAGTTCAAGAAAGACAGCAAAATCTTCCTGTGCATCCATGAAAAAATAATCACCTCTACCGGTTCCGTAGGTTAAGGCGCCGTGCGTGCATCATCCAAGGTCTTCTGGCTGAGTTAACACCAATCATCACTTCGGCAGGAAGCTCGTGGGGCCCGCAGAGGGGCAGCCCGGCATCATGAAGGCTTTACAACTCATGCTCGTAAAACGTGATAGGAAAATTCATCTTTGAGGTTTACGGCCCACAACATCCTCGATGTCTCTTTTATGGATGCTTTTCAAGTTCTCTGCTGAGTGGTGAGTGTTTGACCTGCGCAAAAGTGGGGCTGAGCATCTTCCTGAATGGAAAGAAGAGGGGACGCTGCCTCCCCAGAAGGGGTCTCCCAGGCCCCACTCCTCAGCCCCTCCGAATGGCTGAGGGACCTTCTACAGCAGCTCTTGTCCCTCGTGAAGAGTTTCTTAGCAGCATCACATCTGGCAGCCCCTGGTACCATCTGAGATAGCATCCTCAGCCCTGGTCTCTGCCCTTCCTTCTGGGCCAGCCCGTCCCTTCCTCTCTGCGCTCCTGCCCCATCAGCCGGCCCTCCCCAGCTCAAGCCTCCTCGGTGAGCCGGCCTGTTTCTGCTGCTCTCCGACTGCCCTGCGCAGATACTATCTCTTCCTTTAGGGACTGTTCCTGCACAGTAAACAAATCTCGTGGCAAAGATCCAAGAGCAATCATCCTGCACAGTTACCACCGGCTCCTTGAAAGGAAAAGGCCCCGTGTCCTGCCCTGACCTCTCTCCTCCCAAACTTCCTGGCTTCTCGGTGAACCTAGAGCACTATTTCAAAATACTTCTTGCTCTTTCAAATTGCAAAGGACGAACACATTTACTTTTTTATTATTTATTGTTGACAGTATTACAGATGCCCCTTAGTCCCCCCCCTTCTTTGCCCCCCTCCACCCAGCCCCAAGGATGAATACATTTAATGAAGTTCAAGATGACCCATTTCCTCCAAGCATTGCCCCATGTTTTCAGTAACAATGACACTTTGCCTCTTTATGAAGCTCACTGGCTTCTATGTTTCAAAGAGAAAGCTGAGCTGGTTAAAGCATTGTCCTGATGCACCAAGGTTGCAGGTTTGATGCCTGGTCAGGAGACATACAAGAATCATCCCTATCAGGTTTGGCTCAATGGATAAAGCATTGGCCTGAAGGGTCCCGGGTTCGATTCCGGTCAAAGGCACATGCCCAGGTTTCGGGCTCAATCCCCAGTAGGGGGAGTTCAGGAGGCAGCCAATCCATGATTCTCTCTCATTATTGATGTTTCAATCTCTCTCTCCCTCTCCCTTCCTCCCTCTAAAATCAGTAAAAACAAAAACAAAAATCAACCAATGAGTGCATAAATGGGTGGAACAACAAATCTCTCTCTCTCTCTCTCTCTCTAAAAATCAATAAATAAAATTAAAAAAATAAAAATTAAGAAAAAGAAGCTGAGCTGGGCAGGTGGACAGTCTGGGTGTCATCCATGTGTCCTAATCAGTGTTCCCTAACAGGAGGAACCCTGGCATGGCCGTCATCCTCTGAAAGAATGAATGTGGGCCAAGAGCCCTGAATGGCTCCCAAAGACCCAGGGTGATGCTGGTGACACTGTTCTGACTGACCCTTGGGGAATTAATCGGCTTAGTGAACCCCTGTGACAGTCTTAGACTCCAGCACTGAGGGGGACCCTAGAAACCACTTAGAGAAGGGCTCAAAGTGGGCTCCTCTGTACTAAAGATGTGGGGACAGGATGTCTGCCATTTGGGTAAAAGAGGGTGTTGAGGAAGGGGACTGAATCCCTCTGTGGCCACATTAACTTAAGAGCCTCCCTGGTTAACTGCTCTAAGCATTGGGCCTCTCTTCACGTGGCCACTGGTTTGAGCACTTTGCATGCCAGCAACTGTGCTGAGAGCTTCACAGGTCTACCTTGTGGATTCCTCCCACCAACCTGTTTACCCAACAGGTGGAGACACTGGCTCAGGGAGGCTGTGAGTCACCATGGCTAGCAGACGAGGGTGCTGGGAGTCTCCCTCAGGCTGCACACGCCGGACCCCTAGCCCCTCACCACCAGGCCATGCAGCACAAGCTGTTAACAGAATACTCTGTGGCTTAAAAAATAAGTAAAAACCAACTGCTCAAGGAAACACAAATCAAAACCACAGTAAGACACCACTTAGCTATTTCTTAAAAAGGAAACAATGTGTTGTGACGATGTGGAGAAATTGGGACCCTCCTGCACCGCTTCAGAGAATGTAAAAGGCCACCCTTGTCCACTCAGATCTTTCTCTTGCCTAGAAACAAATCCATCTCCACTTTGGCTCTCTGGCGCCATCTCGTGTTATTTTTTTAAGCAGCCACAAAGGTTTTTTTTGGCGGGGGAGGATGTTGTTTTTTGCCTCTGATAACATTTTTCTGAAGAACTTTTTTTTTTAGAGAGAGAGGGGAAGGGAGATGGAGAGAGCGTGTTCGAGAGAATATCGACTTGCTGTTCCACGCATTCATGCATTAATTGGTTGATTCTTGTATGTGCCCTGACCAGGTATCGAACCCGCAACCCTGGTGCATTGGGACGACACTCCAACCAACTGAGCTACTCGGCCAGTGCCTGATAACATTATTTTTTAAAGGACAAAACAGTTTTCAAAGTTTTACTGTAGAAGAATTTCTACTAAATTCTATACTGATATATTATTATATTAATAATAATATTCTTGGAGAAAAGCAACTTAATCCATTGTTCTAGTAGCGAGGGACCTAGGCTTTTTCCTGAACATATTCATAAATATTTCAAAAATAATCTTAAGTGTAGAAGTTGGTTTTATTCACCTTGCCTTTGACAGCAAAACTATCTGTGAGATAAAAAGAAAAATACTTTTTGTGTTTCAAGTTTATCAGACCTAGAAGAGAAACAGTGTAAGTAAAATACATTATAAACCAGCCTTTACCCGCTGTCTTCACACACAGCAAGTGGGTCCAACATAAACAGGTGCAAGTAGAATTATCTTGTTAATATAAACGTAAATGTAGTCCAGCAACACACCACACTGCTAATGACTGAATCTATGCCTATGGATCTACTAGTGGTCTATGGGGTGGGTTATGTTGCTAAAGCCCGAACTGTTATCTCAAAGGGGAAGACGAGGGAATAAAGTACATGGAATTTCGAAGAGCAATTAATCATTTGGTTAATCTAGTGAATCTAGTATTAGGATTTTAAGCATCAGCACTTCAGAAGTTTTCATCAAACCTTTCTTTCTTTCCAAACCTTTCTTGCTCGTGTGGAATCACAAATCTTTCTTCACTCCACACAAAAATAAAGAAATGGAAGTTGCTTCTGGAAAATTACAGCTCAGGTTATGCATGTATTGAAAGGGCTTTAAAGTATCTGCTCTACTCACAGGAGGCCTTGAGCTAAGGGAGACTCGCAGGACTCAGAGACGCACTGTTCTGGAAATCTAGTCCCTTTTCCACACAGAGCCCGCGGGAGTACAAACAAAACGGAAGTAACAGGACCCTGGGAAAGGAAAGGAAACTGGGGCCTTTCACATCTGTCGCCGATCTCTCCGCCAAAGGATTCATTTATAAAAGCCAGTCTCTACAACTTGAAGTAGAGACAGTTTCAGAAGGAAAACAGAACACTTCCCTAATGAGAAGCAAAGCAGGTGGTGGCCTCATTAAAAAATAAATAAATAAATAAAATTATTTTCTTTAAATACGTATCACATTTCCCCAAAACACACGTGGTGCCGTTTCTGAAGTAAAGGTCAGACAGCCCCGTGTAAAGTCTGCCCGTGTCGCTGCTTGTGTGGTTTGTGCAGCTTCAGCAGCAGCCCCGGGTCCTGGGGCCTCATGGAGGTTACTAATACCTGCCTCAGGGGATGGAAATGAGGACACGTGATGCACCCTAGGACAGAGCCTGGCCCAATCAGGTGGTCAGTAAATGGCGGGTGCCTTCTTCATGACGATGATGACAATGACAATCCTACTGTTACACTCCTCCTAAACCACTATCCTCCCAGACACAAATCTGCCCCCTCTTCCAACTGGCAGTCACATTCACTACTAACAACAGCTAACATCCAATGAGCACTTACTATGTGCCACAAATGTACATTAAATTATCTTACTTAAGTCACTTTACACTGTGAATTAAGTAAGGTCATTTCCTTACCTTTACAGGTAAGGAAACAGGTTCAGAGAGATTGGGTAATGTACTAGTCAGGGTAAGTTAACAGCTATCACAAACAACACTAAAACCTCAGGGCCTCAACATGGTAAAGGCCTACCTGTCTTCCATGTCCTTGTTGGCAGAGGGCATGAGAGAAAGGACTCAGTCCAGCAATCATTCAGGGACCCAGGCTCCTTCTGTATTGTGGCTCCACCACTTCCTATGCCAGAGTCCACTGGATCCTCTGCAGCTAGCTAGCAGGTGAGGAGGAGAGGATGAAAATAACCATGACTCTTACCTCCTTCAATTTAAAGAGACATGTGACACTTCTGCTCATACTCGACTAGCTAAAACTAGTCTCTTGGTTCGGAATGCAAGGGGCTGGGAAATACTGGTGTTCCCAGGAACAAGGTGGATATTAGCAAGCAACAACAGTTTTTACCACAATGAACTTGCCTAAGGTCACCTAGCCAGTAAGCATGGAAGTGAAATGTGAACGCAGGCAGTCTGACTCCAGCTCCTGATTTAATCAATGTTATCTAGGGAGGGAACTGTGAAGGTTTTAAAACAGAGCCAAAACACTTTTATCATTGCCCTAACCGGTTTGGCTCAGTGGATAGAGTGTCGACCTGCGGACTCAAGGGTCCCAGGTTCGATTCCGGTCAACAGCATGTACCTTGGTTGCGGGCACATCCCCAGTAGGAGGTGTGCAGAAGGCAGCTGATGGATGTTTCTCTCTCATCGATGTTTCTAACTCTCTCTCCCTCTCCCTTGTAAAAAATCAATAAAATATTTTTTAAAAAAAAAACTTTTATCATTCTTCCAATCAAGAGGTGAGGTCAAGGTGGAATCTAGGCTTTGTTAGTCCTTGACATAGACTACGGAAGAAATGACACTATGACATGTCCGGGCTCTTAAGACACTAGCAGCTTTTACTTCCTATTTCTTGAGATCCTCACTTTGGAATCCAGCTTCCACGCTATCAGAAAGCCCAAGCATGTCTACATGGAGAGACCACATGGAACAGCCATTGTTAGAGAGGTCCCAGTCATCAACTGTATCACCCACCAGACACGGGAGTGAAGATGCTTCCAGACGATTCCAGCCCCTGCAGTCAAGTCATCCCGTTTTTAGTCTTCCCAGCTGATGCCCAGACATCATGGAGCAGAAACAATGTCACGAGTGTGCCCAGTCTCAATTTCTGACCCCCACAATCTGTGAACATAAGAAAATGGTTGGTTTATGCCACAAGTTTTTGGGTGGCTTGTTATGCAGCAGTAGCAACTACAAAAAGGAACTTATTTAAGAATTCCATGTCACTTAGATCCTGTTACTTCGGGGGGGAACTTCCAAAAACTCTTTATACCATTCTTTTTATTTTCTTTCTATTCGATATTTTCCAAATTTTCCACAATAAAAATGTAAATTTTAAGTGATTCATCCTCTGCTGGTCACTAAACCTCACTGACTTCTGTGTGACCTTGTCCCTTGACTTTACTGGGAAAATGAGACTCCTAAGTTCATATGGTGAAGCTGATGGCCCTGCAGATCCCAGAGGTTTTTGATGCTTGTTCCAGGAAGGAGCAAGCCCGGGACACTGGCCACCTCCCCTAACTGTCCTCTCTGAAGCACAGCCAGCTTCTGAACGAGGAGAGGATGAGCAGGGACCTGGGTCTCTTACAACGTTCCAAGATTGGCTCAGCCCTACATACACACACAGCAGCATCACTAGGAAGGGGGCAGGGATTATGGGGCAAATAGGCCCTAGGTACCCTCCCAGGCACTGAACTTTAACAAAGAAAGTTAAATGTCAAATGAAATTTTACTCTGAAAGAAAAATATCTAATCTTGAAGCACCTGAAATTGCCAACATTCAGTCATGTCTGACCAATAGCACAACAAAAAATGGCAACTTCATACGGTTCAGCCGAGTCACAGAAAGACATTTTTCAAGCTCTTACTAAGTGTTGGGGACGGTGCTAGACATATATTATGAACATAATTAACCCTCCAGACCTCCTAAGAAGGGAATCTCCATGCCCACTTCACAGATGAGGAACGCACTGGAAGAGGTTAGGGGTGCATTGGATGAGAACTTGAAGGTCACTCATCTGGTCATAAATTCACAAATGTGGAAATGACCGAAGAGATCAGGAGACCCTCTCCCCTTACAGACGAGATGACCGTGGCCTGCACAGGTCTGACTCACTGGCGATGGGAATGACAGTGCATCGGGCAGTGACATCCAAGAGTTCTCAACAGACCGCTGAGTGGTCTGCATGTCTCTCCCCATGCACATGTCTCTCTCCACACTACCAGCCACAGCACAGAACATGAGAACTCCTTTCAAGGATGCCTCCACCAGGGTCTCCCTGCAGTAGAATCAAAGACCCATTGATTATCAGCAATAAATTCAGTATTGCAAATGAGTTGCCAAGCCTGGCTGTCAGACTATGAGTGCATGAAATCCAGAGTGTATAAAATAAACATGGTTTCCTGTTGTATATTTTTAAATGAAAACGTATAGATGTTCAATTCAATTTCACCATAGGTTAGTTATTTGGGGCAGGCCCAAGTATTGATATGTTTTATCTGAGGAAATACGGCCCAAATCCTAAAATCTGATGGCAAAAATGAACAATTACTTTCTTAGATTTCATATGCCTACACTCTAATAAATATAGCTTGTGAACCTTTATTTTTGAAGCACTAAAATAACTATATTATCAAGGAAGAGGTTAGCAATATCCCAAATTGAAGAAAATATGTAACAGTGTAGCTTCTGTGGCTGAAGGTGATGAGGCCAGAGACCAGCCTATTCAGCGTTCTCCTCCCTCCTTTCAGATTTCCTGGGATTCTCAGGGGAGGGACTCTTGGGGCTCCAATGCCAAGTTCAAAATTAATCTACAGTTTCAAGATCCAACACTAGAGGGCCCAAGGCTGAGCCTTGGCTGAATGCTAGAGTCATTTTTCTTTTTGTGCCCAGCATGACAAAGATTCCTGTTGCAAACTACTTTTTTAAAGAGCCCATTTTCAGATCAAATGTTTAACTCTTTTGAAAATGTAGGCCTCCACTGAAGCAGAAGTTATAATGTGTCCTGGAAAATTAAACAATTTAGGAACACCATACTTCAGTCAGATCAGGCTTCTGCAAACCTCACACCAGAAAACAGCTAAATAAATAGTCGATAAGAAGGCCATACATACATTTGGGCCTTAATGAGACACAAAGCATAAGTAAGCTTAGAAAGCAATAAGAAACGTAATAAAATAATTGTATTACATCTTTAAACATAATGAAACCATCTCATTAAGCCTAAATTAATTTAAAGGTCAACAATGCATAATTTACATAGGCTCATAAAACTGCATTATGTAAATGATAATTAAATCAATAGCCCCTTCTTTTTCTTTTTATCTCTACCTATTAACTCTGTGAACACTAGAACACTGGTGTATTTTATGGAATAGTAACAAGTTGAAAGGATACCATGTTCTCCTGAGGCTGTATCTCTGATAAAAATAACCCAAACCCCACAGATACCTAATTGGCCAACATTTTTTCAAACTCCACAGTGTTGTCTCCCAGGATATCAGCACTGCAGGGGAGGAATGATGGAAAAGACTCTACAGGAGTGACAAGAAAGAGCCCAAGAGAAACACGCCCGTTTCCGAGTATGGCTGGGAACTGCCCTGGACATATATTTTCAGTACTAGGGAGCTGAGCTACATGCGTCCCTATAGGGAGAAAGAGACCCTGATTCATTAAGCATCATCTAGATTTGTTGGAATATAGATGTGAACAAAACACATAACAATGCCTGTCTTCGCCCTAGCCGGTATGGCTCAGTGGATAGAGCGTCGGCCTGCAGACTCAAGGGTCCCGGGTTCGATTCCAGTCAAGGGCACATGCCCAGGTTGCAGGCTTGGTCCCCAGTAGAGGGCGTGCAGGAGGCAGCCAATCAATGATTCTCATCGTTGAAGTTTCTATCACTCCCTTCCTCTCTGAAATCAATATATATTTTTTAAAAAATGTGTGTCTTCATGGAACTTACTTTTGAGTACATAACATAAACATTGTTTCCTGTTGTATATTTTTTAATACAAATATACAAATGTTCAATGCAATTTCACCATAGGTTAAGTTATTTTGGGCTAGCCCAAGTATTGATATGTTTTATCCGAGGAAATACTGCCAAAATCCTAAAATCTGATGGCAAAAATGAACAGTCACTTTCTTAGGTTTCATATGCTTACACTCTAGTGAGAGGGAAGACAGTCAATTAACAAGTTGGTTGTGAGCAGGAAGGAGATCAAGTACATCAGCAGAGATGGAAAAAGACTAAGAGGAGGGAGGGGTGTAAGAATTTATGATTTTAATTGGCTGGGGAAGCCTACTCCAGGCAGAGAGAATAGAAAGGTGAAAGGCCCTGAGACAAATGCAAAGAATAGGAAGAGGGTCAGTGTGGCAAGAACACGGTGATTAAAATGGAACATAATTGGACACCAAGCCAGAGGGACAAGACAGAGTGGGGGCGGGCACATTGGTGGGCAACAGAGCGGACTGCAAGGATCTGGATTTTCATTCTGAGGGAGATAGATGGGTTGCCAGTGGCTTGTAAGGAAAGGAATAGCATCATCAGACTTAATATTCTAATAGGATTACTCCAGCTAAGAAAACGGCCAACAACCCAACTGAAAAACAGGCAAAGCATATGAATAGCTACTTCACTAAAATTAAATACGTACAAGAAAAATGCAGTTTGAACCCCATTGAGATGCCATTTCTCACCTACCAGATTGGCAAAAACCCAAAAGTTTGACAAAACACTCTTTGTTTGTGGGGAAATAGCCTCACATACATTGCTGGAGGGAATGGGAATCAATAGGAGATCTTTGAGTGGCAATTTAAAATGACAAATGCATATACCCAGCAATTCTACATCTACAAATTATCCTACAGATAACTCACATGTGCAAAATGGCATTAATGTAAGGCTAGTCAACGCGACTTTTGTGACAGCAAAGTCCTGAAAACAACTCTAAAGGCCACCAATAGGGAATGGTTGAACATACTGGCACATCCATAAAATGGAATACCTTACACTTTAAAAAGACTAAGGAAGTGTTTTATGGGTTGATATAAGACAATTTCAAGAAATATTAAGGAAAAGGGAAAGGTGCATAACAATGTGTATGATGTATTTTTGTGTGTACATCATATATTCTTTTGTGTAAAAAAAAATGAAAGGAGTCCTGGCCAGCGTGGCTCACTGGTTAGAGTATCAACCTGTGGACCGAAGAGTCTCTGGTTTGCTTCCCGGTCAAGGGCATGTAGCTGGGTTGCAGGTTCATGCCCTGGCCCCCAATCAGGGCAAGAGAGAGAGAGAGAGAGAGAGAAGAAATAGGTGCAGGGTGGGGGCAAGGATAGGAAGGAGAACTTCCTTATAGAGCTTTTGCATTTTTCAGGCTTGAACCATATATTTCTATGACTTATTTTTAAATTTTAACAAATCACTTTTTAAAAGAAAGGCCTTTAGAGGAAGGGTTATTTTAGGACTCTCTGGCTCCAAGATGACAACTGTAATGAGATAGACTCTTCATGAACCCACCAGGGCTTAAAAAAAAAAGGGGGGGGGGGAATGTCAGAGATTCCCATGGGCACTAGGAGATTCTTTCATTCAGACCCACACACACAGGTCCCACTGCCTTTCCCCATTGTGCTCCAGAGGCTCATTCAGAGCTCAGGCTCAAGCACCAGTGACATCTGGTAACATAGGTAACCGTGGGCAACCGGGCTTCTCACATGGTTGTCATAGCAACCGTGATGTTCCTACAGTTGGGTTTTCATCCTGAAGTAATGATCAGGCCTTGTGGTGGGCTCCTCCACAATTTGCAGTTACTTACATCAGTGACAATTATGAATGAGCCTAAATTAGATGCAATTTCGACTGAACTGTTCAAGAGAGGCTGTGAATGGAGTCAGATTTACATATCCTTCCATCAAGACTGGCAAATCTTTTGAGCTGAATGCCTGGTGCAGTTCAGGGACGGGGTGACCCCTGCACTGCAGCCATCAAAAGCCACTGGACGGCCAACGGCCTGCCATGTTTCAACCCAAGATGGGCAGTCCCTTCGCCACCCACCTTACATCCCGTTCCCACTACAAGTAGTAGGGGCGGACCCCAAAGGCTCTTGGTTTCAACCAGGAGGTCCTTGATAAGGTCGTCTCATTCAACATCATTTCGTTATATCATTGATGAACTGCTGTAAGAACTTAACCCTTTGCACTCACTTGCTTTTTTCTCGATTCCTTTATTCTACTCGGGATTTAATTTTTTAAATACCCCAGATTTTACAAAGCGCAGCAGTAGAATAAAAAACTGGAGTTTTTCATACAAACTTATTTATTTGGATTTTTTTATATTTCAAATTATTGATACATTCAAAGAGTAATTTTAATCTCGACATCCGAGTGCAAAAGGTTAACTCTTGTTTATAGCAATTAGCCTATGGAAATATTGACTTTGCTATTGTACATTATTTTGCTTAAAGCTGAAGAAATTAGAGACAATGTTAACTGAGGACCCACTGTATATAGAGCAAAACTTTCTGGTTTATCAGCCCTCGTAAAACCCACAGTCCCATACGATTAGTCCCACTTTACACTGGAGAAACCTCACGCTGCCCAGAGTTCCTCCACTGCAGTGATGGCGTCAGGATTCATAAGCACCTCTCAGAGCTGCTTCCACTCCTGCCACCTCAGTCAAGGGCAAAGGAGGAACATTTTTTGCTTTTTGGAAAGTGACACTGAGTTTCATGAAATCCATATGCTTTACCACCAGGACATTAGGGCATCTCGGCACCAGGACATTAGAAAGGACTTACGGGATTTGGGCTTGTGTTGGGCGCTCTTCGGGAGAATTCAAGGAAGTAGGGCTTTGCTCTGGATTCGATGCTGTCAGGAAGCCTGCACTTGAACAGCCTCCGAGAAGAACAGGGGATAAAGTCCAGGCTTCGTCCTTAAACTCATGTGAGTGGGGCTCTTTCAGGTCACGCTCTGAGTACTGCATCGATCTGATAACTATACTGTGGGTAAGATTCGGTTATTCTAAAAAATCCCTGGGGTGGTCAAAGAATCAGACCGTTGGTTAATGTTTACTGAGAGTCAAGAGACTTAACCAACTGCATTTAATTTAATTTAATTTAATTTAGGTCTTCCTTGCTCATGTATTGATTCCCTTCTGTGCCAGGAGTACATACAGTGAGCCATCTCACCAAGGACCCTCACTGAGAATGGGCCCAGGGGTATAATAGCATCAGTCACCACTAGATGGCGACAACGGTGCTAAGTAACTGGTTATTCAGTCGGGGCCTCAGAACTGAGCACTCTGTTACTCAGTATTTACTCAGGCATTCATTCAACAAACACTTACTCAATGCCTGCTGTGTGCCTGGCACCACGGTTAGGATACAAGGATCAGCCAAGGAAGAGACAGTCCCTTTCCATGGACCTTATGGTCTAGACCAGTGGTCGGCAAACTCATGAGTCCACAGAGCCAAATATCAACAGTACAATGATTGAAATTTCTTTTGAGAGCCAAATTTTTTAAACTTCTAACGCCACTTCTTCAACATAGACTCGCCCAGGCCATGGAATTTTGTGGAAGAGCCACACTCGAGGGGCCAAAGAGCCGCATGTGGCTCGCGAGCCGCAGTTTGCCGACCCCGGGTCTATGTGCTGAAATGGACCAAGAACCATACCAATAAAATACCATGCCTTAGTGTAAGTTCCGTGGGAGTGCAAAAAATGAAGGTGCCAAGCCCCAAGAAGAACAGGAGTTGGGAGGTAGTGGTTGGGAAAGGAGGGCTCAATCAAAGGGAAGAGCCTGTTGAAGGTTCCCAGGTGAGTGAGAGGCGAGTGTCTGAAGTTCAAGAGCAGGGACCAGCAGCCTCAGGAGCCAGGCTCATTGGCGATTTGGGCTGGACCTAAAGCGCAGCAGGTCACTGAGGGTTTATAACCTTCCAGGAAGAGAGCTGGTGACTAGATTTGACTTGCATTTGATAAGGTCAGCTTTGCATTTAGACAGGGAGTCAAGGGGAGGCAGGGAGATCTGTGAGCGAGCTACCACTGGAATCAAGGGAGGGAGGATGTGTCTTGGGTCCGGGGAGGGGCAAGGGAGATGAAGGGGAAAGACTGAGCAGCAGGGGAAAGTACCAGAACTCGCGGGCTAGGCGTGGTCCAGGAAAGGGGAGTGCCCGAGCTGGGCCCCAAGTGTCTGCTCAGACAGGACAGCAGATGGGAGGGAAACTGAAGGGGCGCAGGGACCTAAAATGGTGAGTGGGCCCTAACCGGTTTGGCTCAGTGGATAGAGCGACGGCCTGCAGACTGAAAGGTCCCAGGTTCGATTCCGGTCAAGGGCATGTACCTTGGTTGCGGGCACATCCCCAGTAGGGAGTGTGCAGGAGGCAGCTGATCGATGTTTCTCTCTCATCGATGTTTCTAACTCTCTATACCTCTCCCTTCCTCTCTGTAAAAAAAAAAAATATATATATATATATATATATATGTATAATAAAATAAAATGGTGAGTGGGTAGCTGAGCCAGTCAAGCTCACTTGCAAGGGTTTTGCGATATCCAGGTGGAAATGCCCAGAAGGTAAAGGAACCTTTGAGACTACAGTTCAAACGTAGAAGCACGTCTGTCTGCTGAGCAGGAATCCGGGTGAGAAGGAAGCAAGGCCCTCCTGGAGAAGACCAAACGCTGGGGCCCTGGGACCAGCAACAGATCACCTAGGGATACGCCAAAGGGAGCCACTCAGAGTGCTCTAACCAGGGACAGAGCTCAGGGGAGAGACTAGGGAAGGTTTCAAGAAAATCAAAGCACACACAAAAAAAAACAAACAAAAAAAACCTGGAATATAATAGGATTAAAAGCAGCACGTGATTCAGTTCCCTTCCTGGCAAATTGCTCCCACTTTTCTCGGAGCTCCCTCTAATGGCCCCCAACCCTTCAGGGGCTCCGTGGGCACTTTGGCCCCAAAACCTGAGAGCTGGCATTCCCGGCACCTATCACACAATAGCCTTTGGCTTCGGTATTTTGCAAAGAGAGGAACTTAGCCTGGTAGGTCAGCTGCTCTGAAGGAGGATTTTTGACTTTTCACACATTTCCCTTGTCCCTTCTTGATTCCGTTTAGGCAAACTGGACTTGACTGTTCTTTTTATTCCCCCCCCCCCCCCTTTCTTTATTAATAGAGATTCACAGACCAACGTCCTGGGTTCAAATCCCAGCTCCCTCCTTTATAAACTGAGAGCCCTGGGCAATTATTTACCTCTCTACACTCTGACTTTAAAATAGGGCTGGCTCTGCACCTGATATAGAGAAAAACGATAAAGCAAACGTGGCCAAATGTTGACAACTGGTGCATCTAAGCTAAGGCGTGGTGCGGGCCCGGGATTTGCATTTCCATTTCCCAGGAGCCCCCTGCCGGAGGCTGCAGATGCGCAGGGTCCTTTGAGAAGTTCAAGGCCTGGTGGGAACTTAGATGCCCGAGAGTCAATGCCAGTTCTGCCACGGGAGCCAACGGCTCTCTCTGGGCTTGTTTTCTTCTGATAAACGCAACACGTTCAGTCTCCGAGGCTGTTGTGCTGGCTGAAAGGGATAAGCCATGTGCATGGGGCTTCGTCACATGTGAGGACACGTGGGGGGGAGGGGAGGGGAGAGGATGGGGGCGGGGCCTGGAACTCGTCGGAACGCGCTGGGGGGCTGGCAGGGGCAGGCCGCCAAGGCTGGGGGCTCCTGGTAGACACACCTGTCACACGTACCAAAATCCCCTCCGTGCACGTGGGAGGCGGCTCACGTTCCCACCGCCCGTACAGACTCACGGCGAACACAACCGGAAACGTGGGCGCGCCGGCCGGGGCGGGCCGAGCCACGGCGCAGACGCGCTGCAGGGCGCTGACGTGCGGCGGCCGCGGGTGGAAATGGCGGCGGGGCGTGCGGGCGGGGCCGGAAGTGGCCGGCCGCTAGGGGGCAGCTGCGCGTCTGCAGGCTGGGGCCGGCTGGAACCGGTCTGGCCGGAAGTTGGGGCGGCGGCGGGGGGGCGGGGAGGCCTGGGCTTCCGCAGAGACGCGTCACGTGGCCCGGCGGGAAGAAAACAACAAGATGGCGGCGGCGAAGGGTGCGGTTCGGGGCGGCAATCGGGGGACAGAGCGGAAGGCGCGCTGGAAACCTGCTAGGCTGCCATCTTGGTGCAAACTTGGGGGCCCCCCGGCCGCTCCTGGGCCGAGGAGCGAGCAGACACCGCCCGCGCCAGGCGGATCGGGCCCTGGGGATTCCCCCAGGGTCCCCGCGGCGCGTTCCCAGCAGCCGCCGGCCTGTTTCTCGGTGCCCATTACACTTTGTCCCCCCGTTTGCTGCGCCTCGCTAACCAGAACCAGGAACGCCTTTCTCTGGGCGGTTTCCTTTTAAGGGAGAGAGAAGGTGCAGCCGAGCTTGCCCGGCGAGTCCCAGTTTGATTGAAATGCATTCTTTTTTTTTTTTTTTTTTTTTTTTTTTTTTTGCAGCAGTTTGGCTTACCATTTCCTGCCTTTGTTCAGAGGGTTAGAGCAGCCTCCCTCCAGATTAGGGGGTGTGGGGGTGGGGACACACACCCTGCATTACGTCGGCCTTAAAGTAGCTCCGCCGCCCTGCCCGAGTGTTTGCTGGAATTGGTTTGACTTAGACACAGGAGCTGCTCTGGGGCAAAGGTGTGACCGAGTCCGAAGTTGTGTTATTTTATATCACCACCACAGTTGTTTTTTCAGAAAGGAAAATGTAGGTGATTGTGTAATGCTGGAAACAAGAAAGGATTGTGTTCTTTTTTATGTTCCAAAGATCCAGCACAAGATTAAACACACACACACACACTTAAAAAAAATGAATGGAAAATGTCTCCTATTACAGTCTTTCCCACCACTGCCTGATCCTATTCTGGTCGCCCATAGGAGAGTCGGAGCTCAATAGACTCATCTCTCTCTCTTTTTTTTTTTTTTTAATAATATATTTCATTGACTTTCCACAGGGAGGAAGAGAGAGGGACAGAGAGCGAGAAACATGGATGAGAGAGAAACATCGATCAGCTGCCTCCTGCACACCTCCCCACTGGGGATGTGCCTGCAACAAAGGTACATGCCCTTGACCGGAATTGAACCTGGGACCCTTCAGTGCGCAGGCCGACTCTATCCACTGAGCCAGACTCGCCTCGGCTAGACTCATCTGTCTAATCTGGCCCCACCCTCTACTATCAGCCTCCTCAAAATCCTCGTATAGTTCCTGCTACACCTGGCTTTTCACTGTTTCTATAGTTGTTGGTTTGTCCTATTTTGTTCTTTTAAAAATCCACAGTGCCCTCATGCTCCTTGCCTTTGTATATGTACTCCCCCCCTCGCCCCACTATTGTTCTTTTCCTATTTCACCAGCTCAGTCTTCATTCAAAGTCACTTCCTCTTTGAAGCCCTCCTGTTTTTCCCTTGCCTTACTCAGATAAACTTAACTTGATGTTCCCATGGCCCTGTGATCAAACTTGTGAGCTGTCATTTATTACAATTTTACATGTTAGTCCACCTGACAAAAATAAGCACTCTTCATAGAAGGGGATTTTTACCTTCCCAGAATTTTTACTCTTCCCAGAAGTTATGCCTGGCACATAGCAGGCATTCAATAAAGAATTGTTGTATGAATGTATGAATGACCAAGTTAAGAGTAAGTGCTCATACCCTAACCTGTTTGGCCCAGTGGATAGAGCATAAGCCTGCAGACTCAAGGGTCCCAGGTTCGATTCAGGTCAAGGGCATGTACCTTGGTCGTGGGCACATCCCCAGTGGGGAGTGTGCCGGAGGCAGCTGATCGACGTATCTAACTCTCATCGATGTTTCTAACTATCCTTCTCCTTTCCTCTCTGTAAAAAATCAATTTTTTTTATTTTTCAAAAAAAGAGTAAGCGCTCATGATACTATTTTGATGGGCTGCACATAGTGGTCATCTGTTATTTATTTGGGGCAACATATTTGTATGCTGTGTGTGCCAGTCACATTCCCATCTCAGCCTGGCACCTTGAATTGGAAGTTTTTGGTGGTGTTTACCACTGTCATGCAGGCAAAGAAACCTAATTACATATGCCCTCCTTAAGGCCTTGAAAGTACAATTATGTTTAAAGATTAAAAATAGTTACATTTCTGATAAATAATATTTTAGTGCAACTATGTCCCAAATATTACTTATACTAAAAAATTACTCATTGTTTATCAGAAATTCCAATTTCTCCAGATGCCCTGTATTTTATCTGACACCCCTACCTCAAAGGCTGAATATCCAAACCCATCTTCCTGCACTGAGACCAAGGCATGCTTGGAAAATTTTATGAACTATATATTTTTATCATGTTTACTAAATAAACAGGCAACCAAAATCTCCCAGCTCTGCTTACTAATACTTTTACACGTATTTAAACACTTAGGTTTCTCCCAGAACTCTTCTATTATGTTTTAGCCATCAGAGTTAGGTTCTCATTTACAGTAATGTGGCCTCTTAGCCACTTAACAGTAGAATTGGCTCAGAGGGAAAATTCAGGTGAGGTAACTCCATCTGAAGTCTCTATATTGTATTCACTATTTCCTTTCCATCTCCAATCTGCAGGAACAGTAGGGCTCCTCTCGGCCACTGAAACCGCAGAGCTATCGAAAGGGGACCGCTACAGTACCCAGCGCTGGCACCTGCACTAGTCTAGCTAGCAGCCATTATGTGTTATAAACTAGGCTTTCTTTTTTTTTTTTTAATATATTGATTGATTTCAGAGAGGAAGGGAGAGGGATAGAGAAATAGAAACATCAATGATGAGAGAGAATCATTGATCGGCTGCCTCCTGCACGCCCCCTATTGGGGATCGAGCCCACAACCTGGGCATGTCCCCTTGGCCGGAATTGAACCTGGGACCCCTCAGTCCGCAGGCCGATGCTCTATCCACTGAGCCAAACCGGCTAGGGCTAAACTAGGCTTTCCACAAGACTTTTATTTTTATTTATTGATTTTTTAATATATTTTATTGATTTTTTTACAGAGAGGAAGGGAGAGGAATAGAGAGTTAGAAACATTGATGGGAGAGAAACATCGATCAGCTGCCTCTTGCACACCTCCTACTGGGGATGTGCCCGCAACCAAGGTACATGCCCTTGACCGGAATCGAACCTGGGACCTTTCAGTCCGAAGGCCGATGCTTTATCCATTGAGCCAGACCAGTTAGGGCAAGACTTTTATTTTTTATTAATCCTCACCTGAGGATATTTTCCCACTGACTTTTTTTTTTAATATATTTTATTGATTTTTTACAGAGAGGAAGAGAGAGGGATAGAGAGTTAGAAACATCGATCAGCTGCCTCTTGCACACCCCCTACTGGGGATGTGCCCTCAACCAAGGTACATTCCCTTGACCGGAACAGAACCTGGGACCCTTGAGTCCCCAGGCCGACGCTCTATCCACTGAGCCAAACCGGTTTCAGCTCCCACTGACTTTTATAGAGAATGGAAGGGAGGGGGAGAGACACAGACAGAGAAACCTGGATGTGAGAGAGACACACTGATTGGTTGCCTCCTGCACAGCCCAGGCCAGGGCCTGCATCCTACATGCCCTTGATGGGAATCACACCTGGGACCCTTCAGTCCACGATCCAGCGCTCTATTCGCTGAGCCAAATCGGCTAGGGCTCCACAAGACTTGTATAAGTTGGAACCATCATCTGATCTGAAAGGGGGCATTTTCAGATCTCAGGTTCTTAGCTCTGGGAAATGACCCCAGAGGCCAAAAATGCAGGCACCAACTGCAAATGTTTTTGTTTCAAAGGCACAGTTCTCTCGACATGAAAGCTGCAGCTTCAAAGCAGATGACAACTCTACATAACATTGTGCTTTGTTACTTGTAATTAGTTTTCCCTGTGGTTCTAGAAAGTACGATAATATCACAAATGTCATCCCATCTTTGACATCCGATCTTGAAAATTACAGGCTCAATGCTGTCCTAGCTGTCTAGATTCCTGCAAAACATGTGCTTAGTTCTCAGATATCACAGCTCTGCCTTCTGAAAAGCGGGAAATTACTAAGTGGTGATTGGAATGTGAGAGAATTTACATGGAGGATGTAAAAAGAGGGTTGAAGTGGAGATGTAATGTGGCTTAAATATAGCCAAGAAGCACGGTGGAAATGGCTCAGTAGGAAAGTGGAAAATCAATTTGCCTGGGCCCTGATAGGACTGGAACCCCACCTCCATATTTCAAGACAGTTCTATTCTGACACCCACGGTAGTGTCTGCACTCAGAGCCTGAGTAGAGCAGGAGGGGATGGGTGTGCCTGACTGCAGTTTACAAAAAAGGGAAAAGAAACTGCCAAGGAGCAAACCATCAGAGGAAGAACGGAGAGAAGGACAATCTTTTATGTTTTGAAGTGGACTGAAGAGAGATTTAATGTGTCAGGAGCTTTATTTCGGGACAACCAGTATTTTTCATCCAGCAGTTTGCAGGATGGCTTCTAGTCAACATTGCTTGGTAAGGGGAGTAATTGCGGAGCCACGGAGTGAAGTAGAATATAGCCTAGATGTTTACGTTGCAGAAACCAGGAGAATTTTGTTATTTCTTCCTTCAGAAAAGTAAGATAGCAATAAACAACCGTTTAACTTGTAAATCATAAAAGTTCTTTGACAACTAAGAAACAGGAAAAATGCATAGATTATTCTACGTATAAACTGACCTATAACCAATCTGATGCATGCTGAACCCATCCTGTGGCCTCTTAAACTGGTTAATAATGCGGATTGACTCTCAACCGGTTAAAAATGCGGATTTTGTAATCAAAGAAAACACGATAATTTTAAGAGAAACATCAAAAGTGCTTTATTCAAAGTAATGTCCATTGCTAGCTACACATTTCCTCCATCTTTCAGGTAACTTGTGGATACCATCCCAATAGAACTTTCCTTGTTTTGAGGCAGACCATTCAGAGACCCAATTTTCCACTTCTTCGTATGTTTTGCAGTGCTGCTCAGAAAGTGCGTGTGCCTTTGATCAGAACGAGTGGTCATCTGAAGGAGCAATACAACAAAATAGCATACATATCAAATGGCATAAATATCAACATATGTGTAACTCCATCTATTGAAAAAAAAAACCCGCATTATTAACCGGTACACCTAGTATTTTCCTAAGTATAGAGGAGGCCTGTCTTGGGAATTGACTTCAAAGTTAATTTTATTTCCTCTCCGATGGTAAAATGGAGACCCCAACCTCACATTTCTGTTTAATAGGGTGACCAGAGCAGGAGCTTTGGGCAGAAAATGCGCGGGTGCCTTTAAGAGGAACCGCTGTAATTTTCCGGGGCCTCCTCGGGCTGGCTGAGGGCTGGGCGCAGCGGAGTGCGGCTGCGCAGTGGGCTTGCGCATCTCGTTGCCTGGTTACCGCCGCCTCAACCTCTCCTGCACACAGCCCTTTTGTTCCCAAGATGGCTTCCCAGTCCTGTCTTAATGCGTCAGGAACAAAGCCCTTTGAACACCCTGGAGCTTAGCAGAAAGCAAGAGTTGTATGGCTGGCTTTGAGAGTGTCAATGTCGATATCCATTTACTTTGATAACTTTACAAAAGTCCTTTTGGTTAGGTTGCCTGGATGGGAGGAACATCAGAGAGGGCTGCAGGGTGTGTAAGCCATAGTCTCTTTCTAGCTTTTCCGTGGCAGACCTTTTGGCTACATTCACGATAAGCATTCTGGGTTTTCCTGTTAAAATAGCTCAGAAGGAAGTCTTGAGATTTTAACTGGACTATAAACCATGTAATCATGTGGAACGCAATTAGGTAATAATAGCACATGCAAGCCCTCTCCCCTTTAGAAAGTACCTGATTCTCCTATTTCCCCACGTTAACCTTATGGTATCATTATGATTATTATAAGATTGCAAACTCCTCTGGGCATAGGCACTATACTTTATTCAACTTTGTATCCCAGAAGTGTTTCTGCCTGTAACAAACATTTTTAAAAATGTCACTGTATAGTACAAATTGACTAGTGAGGCTTTTTACACTGCCAAGCTCTGTGCTATGAAGCACATACCGCGCCCCCCCCCCCCGCCCCCATTCTATCTGCCACTTTACAGGCGGGGAAACTAAGGCACCAGGAGGTTCGGTAAGTGCCGGAAGCACAGCTAGTAGACGGAGCTGAGATTCAAACTCGGTCAGCACAGCCTGTGCCGGGCTGCCAAAGAGCGCTCCTGCGTCTATAAATACCGCAGAGTACGGACCGCAGAGAACGCGACGTCTTCTCACTGCAGCCCTCTCTGGCAGGGGCGTGGACGTCTCCTTCCCAGAAATAGTTCCGCTTTGTTAGGAATAGACTTGCCACATTTGCATCCCCCTAGGCGCAAATGAGATGCTTACCGTACCCTGAGCTGAAAGCCCTACACCACGCCAACCTTCCTGGCAGGTGTTGGGGGAATCGAATTAAAAACAAAATCTCCTGCCAACCTAAAAAAACCTCGCCACGAAAGTGGAAGAGAAAGAAAACAGTTTTGTTATTGAACAGGCATTAAGCCGAAATATGATGTGCAAAGATAGTTGGCCCTTATGGCCAAGCAGACACGCCACCTTGTTACCTACATGTTATCAAGATAAATAACTCGTCCTCAGTTAAGAGAACTTGCCAGCGCCATTTATCACCCTAGTTCATTCTAAATTCACCTTGGTAATTGCTAGCTGGTTATCTGTTAGCTAACTAGTTTATCCGAAGAAAAGCTAAACTGGTATTTTTATAACTTGGAACCAAAGTTAGACTCCTACACTCCCACAGACACTGAGAAATAGGGATGTTACCTTCCTTGGTGATTACATTTCAAAGAGGTGGCTCCCAGGTCACAGAGAAAGAAATCCCTGGGTGGTTAAGCTGTTGAAGAAGCTTCTTTAGCTTTAGAAAAGCGTTCTCGAAGGGGCAGAGAAAAAATCTGCATCACAAATTTTCTAAAGTAAATGCTGAAAGAAAGGGATGGGGTGTGTCTCTTTCCCTTTCTGAACTGCGGGCATTTGTTTATTTATTTAGATTTGTATTTACCGGAGGCAGGAGAGGAACACAACTCAGGCCAGCTCTTTCATCAGAGTCTGCTTGCAGTCAAATGTTCACCTCACTGGCCCACCCTTTCCACAGCCAAAGGGTACGGAGCCGGAATTGTATTGTCAAGGGTGGAGGGTTCCATTTTCTATTCTGATTCAAATTCTTACTTCGAGGTTTCTTTGAAATTACACCTAATTCCTAGCAGATGCTGAGTGAATTTTCATCCTGCATCAGACCATCAGAATGCATCTCAAACTGCCAAAGGGACCAATGACTTTGATGGTCTTTTTTAAAAAATATATATTTTATTGATTTTTTACAGAGAGGAAGGGAGAGGGATAGAGAGTTAGAAACATCCATGAGAGAGATACATCGATCAGCCGCCTCCTGCACACCCCCTACTGGGGATGTGCCCGAAACCAAGGCACATGCCCTTGATCGGAATTGAACCTGGGACCCTTGAGTGCAGGCTGACGCTCTATCCACTGAGCCAAACCGGTTAGGGCTTGATGGTCTTTTCAGTTCAGTCTTCAATCTTCTCTCCTCCCTTTTCATTGCACAGCCTTAGAGTTGCCTGACAGGGAAGACCTCTTCCCTCCACTGTCCTTCGCTTCTTTGACAAAAGGCTTGGCCGGCTGGTGGCCTCCGTGATTCAGCCTGGACCACCTTCCTCCAGTTTGTGCTTGCTTGGCTCAACTAGCAAGACAGCTCAGCTACACTTTCCTTCTGGATCCTTCCCTGACCCTCCTCCCTGATCACTCACCTCTTTCTAATTTGGTCTCCTCTTCGCTCCCAGGCCACTTGGTCATTTTCCCTACGATGACACACACGACTCATCATGTTTAAGGTACTAGTTCATAAATTTCTTCAGAGCAAAGATTTTTTTTAAAGAAAAATCTTGGTAGTCCTAACCCATTTGGCTCAGTGGATAGAGCGTCAGCCTGCGGACTCAAGGGTCCCAGGTTCGATTCCAGTCAAGTGCATGTACCTTGGTTGCGGGCACATCCCCAGTAGGGGGTGTGCAGGAGGCAGCTGATCGATGTTTCTCTCTCATCGATGTTTCTGGCTATCTATCCCTCTCCTTTCCTCTCTGTAAAAAATCAATAAAATATATTTTTTAAAAAGAAAAATATTTGTATTCCCAGCACCTTCCATCAGGGTGCCTAGGTGAGGAGATCTGAGATCTCAAAGTGGTGATCCACAGGCCTCATCCAGCTCACCAAACTATTTTGGTTGGCTCTTTTTAAAATGTTGTTTTAAATTTCAGGTCACATTTTGAAATCTGGATTTACATAAAAATCAGGGTCATTGACTTCTCTTGAAGAATAAGATGCCCGCCCCTCTCCCTCCCCCGCCTGCCCCAAGTTCCACATGGCATCAGGTGCCTGGTGCAGAGATGTGCCACTTAGATGGACACCAGCTCTCCACTTTACCGCAGTCTCTGCCACTTCCTATTGCTTCCCCATTGAGGCTAGGTATGTATGACGTGTCATTTATATTGAGTGTGCGCTGATATTTATCTTGGAGTAAAATAGTTCTCAATATCAAAAGAGAGAAAGCAAGACTTTGTAAAGAAGCCTCTTTAGAGAATAATGGAAGAGCCCATTTCTTGGTGGGAATGAAAAGTTGTCTCTGTGTTTACTAGTATTATGCACATAAAATGCGTTTATCTCCATTTTTCTTAAATCCACTAGCTCTGCTTATTAGGCTATCTTACTGGCCCCATGGAGAGTTGAGATTTTGACCCTTAGGACAGATACTCTAAAGCTGTTTGAGGAAAATAGGAAGGAAAGAAAAACAAGTCCAGCTAAAGATTAAGATTCTAAACTTTTAAATCCAGCTACTTAAAGAGACTTCGCAAATTATCACCTGTAGCCAATCCTCAATTTTATCCTGAACATCTAACATTCGCTCAGGAAACTCACTGGCAAACAGGTCGTGTGTGATGTAAAACAGGCTCATTCAGAGCACTACCACTTACTTGTGGTTAGCTGTGAGAAATCAAAGCTTCCATTATGGCCATTTCCCTAGCATGCTGCAATAATTGTGCCTGGTCTAACAAACCAAAGAAATAGTTAATCTTTGCAGGTTTTCAGTAGCTTCAAAAGGACTAATGCAAATATTTTGATACCAGATTTGGTTTTAAGGATACAAGCAAAGAAAGACAGTCAGCCCTGACCAGTTTGCTCAGTGGATAGAGCGTCCGCCTGCGGAATCAAGGGTCCCAAGTTTGATTCCGGTCAAGGGCGTGACCCTTGGTTTCGGGCACATACCCACTGGGGAGTGTGCAGGAGGCAGCTGATCGAAGTTTCTCTCTCATCGATGTTTCTGGCTCTCTATCCTTCTCCCTTCCTCTCTGTAAAAAATATATTAAAAAAAAAAAAAAGACAGTCACTCTGCTAAATGACAGCATAGGTTTTGAAGGAAAGAGACATGCCCTTTGTAACTTTCTAATTCAGACTCGACATGAATTTCCATCCATGGGATAGAGTCACCCCGTATATCTCAAGAAACCAGCCAAAGCCACACCAGTTTCATCTTCCTGAAGAAACTGAAAGGCCATTGAGCTGATTGCTGTCCATTAAAATAAAGGCATTTACTGCCATTTTATTAAGCACCCTACTTAATCTCCATGTCCTGTGCATAGTCCCTCTTCTTTCAGTATCAAGTGCCCTCATCTTTATTCCAAGTCACAGTGACTTGGAATCTATTCAGAGCTGTCACGTAATGTGACGAGAAGAACACTCCGCTGTGTGTTCTTCATTTGAGTTCTAACCCCCCCCCCCCCCCCGCATTGGAGTTAGATCCTGAATCTACACAGGCGTTTTATCCTTTCCTTCCCATATTTATTTATTGTCCCACATCTTCCTTTAAACACCTAAACATGTAAGTCCATAGGAGGCAGGCAACGAAACCTGAGGAGAAAACGTGTTGTATATGATACCCGTGCAGACAGGCAGGGAAACGTGTGGCCTGCCTCTCAAGCTATTGGACTGAGACATAGTTATGAAAAGCAAAAGTTCCTACAAGTGCAGGCCAACCTCCCAGTCCCGTTTCCCAAGAAGTTTACAAATCGCTGAAACCAAGGAAGGGCGCCATACCACGTACAGGAAAATGGAAGGTGTGGGATGGGTGGTTATTATTAACAGGCTGCTTTAGAAATCAGAGTGTGAAAGACATATACAGACTGAACGAAATGCACACTCGTCTACATTCAGCTATGGGAAATGATCGGTCAAAATGTCCATTTCTACAAGACGCGAGTGAAATAAAATCTAGGGTTGTACCCAGTCCGATCGCAGGTGTAAGCCGACCGGAGGGGTCAGCTAAGTGTTCCAGGTCAGGCACACAGACACAAGGAAAAGGCCCCCTGGCTTTAGGCCTCTTTCTGTGTGTAGACAGTAAATGCAAATCCTTTGTCCCCACAGACCAACTCTAAGCAGTGACTGTGGCTACAGCTGCCGCAGGAGGAACACCCTCCCCAGACTGCCAGGTCCATACTCAAGTTTTCGAAAATTGGTTATGCTGAAAGGGAAAAGACCATTTGACGTTGCCTCTGTTATTGACACCAAGAGGCGCTCCTCAGACCGTGCAGAGGGGAAACAATGAGTCATTCATGCTGTCAGCCCAGGTGGCGCATGGATTCCAGACGGAGGAGGCTGCAGAGTTAACCCCTGAGGCCTCCCTCCTCTCGCCACCGAGGCTCAGGCGGCCTCTGGGGGAAGCGGGCAGCCGCAGCGCAGGCCTGAGCTGGAGGGGAAGGTGAAATGGTAACCACGACAGTGCCTCCCAAGGCCCAGTCCCTAGGGGCCGCTGAGCTGTTTGTCGCCGTGTGATTGGCTCCAGGAGAGGGTGGAGGAGTGGAAACACTGCCCAGGATATATTTAGTTGAAGTGCAGCTGGGCAAGCGCTTAAACAAGGGAGCTTTTGTCCTTGGGGCTGAAGTGTTTTTCCTAACTCCACAGGGCGAGAAACCTAAGCCACGTAGGGTACGGATTTCCCCACCCCCACCCTCACCCCCCACTCTATTTCTCTTCTTGGGGGGAAGCTTAGAATTTTCTGGGATTTGTTCGATAAGAAGAAACCGAGCAACCTGGATGGAGAGTTGACACAAAAATGTAAAGCGCACATCCTTCCTTGCAAATGACACCGTTAAGGAATTCAGATCGTTTCTTAACACCTTGCATTCTGATAATTAATTTTCTGTTGGTTCAAGGAGGAAGTGGGGTCTTTTCAAGCATCTTTAGTTGGACACATTTATGGAGTTAAAAACATAATTAAGCTTTATAGGCGGCCAGAACTCTGCTTCACTTGAGATGATTCGCATTTTCCGGCAATGAAAGCTTTACTTCTGCTCTGATGGGCGCAGCTTCTTTGCAACGGATTACTGCTGAGCCATGTAATGGCTCCTGGTCCCGTCTCCTCGGGAAGCCACAGAGAACTGCCACCTGGTTGCAAGGCCCTCCAGCCCCTGTTATGCTGTATCTTCGGGGCACATTGTCTACTATTAGGAAGTAGCTTGGGGAAAATCTTGCATGAAAATCTTATTGGAAGTTATGAACCAAAGGCAAAAAGTCCTGGGCAAGAAGTCCATGGCTTTGGTAAGACTAGAAAACCAGGCTATGTGAGTCAAGGTTCTAACAAAGAAACCAACAGCATAGATGGATGGATAAATACAATTATTTTAAGGAGTCGGCTCATGTACTTATGGAGGCCATCAAGCCCAAAATCTGCCCAGTGAAATGACAGACCGGTGCATGAATTCTGAAGGTCACGTGTGGCATAGTTCCCTCTCGCTCAGAGGAGGTCAATCGTCATTCTATTCAGCCGTACACCTGACTGGTATCTTACACGTACAAGAGCACTTACCACATCATCACTACTGGGTACATATGATTATCCTCAACCTAGTCCTAAGGAAGAGGAGGTTTCAAGAGTTGAAGAAGCCCTAACCAGTTTGGCTCAGTGGATAGAGCGCTGGCCTGCAGACTGAAGGGTCCCAGGTTCGATTCCGATCAAGGGGCATGTACCTTGGTTGCAGGCATATCCCCAGTAGGGGGTGTTCAGGAGGCAGCTGATTGATGTCTCTAACTCTCTATCCCTCTCCCTCCCTCTCTGTAAAAAATCAACAAAATAGCCCTAGCTGGTTTGGCTCAGTGGATAGAGCATCGGCCTGCAAACTGGAGGGTCCCAGGTTCGATTCCGGTCAAGGGCACATACCCAGGTTGTGGGCTTGATCCCCAGTGGGGGAGTTGCAGGAGGCAGCTGATCAATGATTCCCTCTCATCATGGATGTATGTTTCTATCTCTCTCTCCCTCTTCCTTCCTCTTTGAAATCAATAAAAATAAAAATAAAATAAATATTAAAAGTTTTTTAAAAAAATCAACAAAATATATTTTTAAAAAAAAGGAGTTGAAGAAACTTGGCTGTGGCCACACAACTGAATTTGAACCCAACATCATTTTCTTTGATTCCAAACAGGTTTTTGCTTACTTCTTTCTAATTTTATTACCAGAATGGAAGAAAACATTTTGGTCTAAAGTAAACAATGGAAAACATTCTAGAATGGGAGTTGGGAGACTGGGTTTTAATTCCTGACTGTCACTAAGGAATAGTCCCCCTGGGGGCAAGTCCCTGTCTGGACCACAGTTCCTTGTTATTAAAAATAAAAAGTGCGGCAAAGACCTTATCCAGCTCAAAAAATTGCTGTACACAAGGTACCATTCTAAGTGTATTATATGTATTAACTTATTTACAGATTATAAAAGCCCTATGATTTAGGTACTATTATTATGCCCATTTAACAGGTGAATAGACTGAGTCACAAAACTAGTGCATGGTATAGTTATGATTTACACCCAGGCAGTCTGGCTCCAGGATCCATGCTTTTACTAAGCTAGACAACATTTATTGAAAGCCTAATTTTAGCAACAACCTTATGACATCATGAGCAGCGGTATTCTCTCCCCCATCTCCCCCCCCCCCTTCTTTTTGAAAAAAAAAAAAAAAAAAAAACAAACTAAGGCTTAGAAAATGTCATGTCCAAAGTCTCACAGCCAGTCAATGGTGAAGCCAGGATGGGAAGCCCAGGTGGCTTGTCCTCAAATGTAAGGTCAAGTGTCCCCAGGTGTCAGAGTCCTAGCGGGTGTGAGATCACAGCTTGCCAACCCTTGCCAAAGGTGCCATTGCCCTGACATGGCCACACCTTCCACTGCCAGCTGCAACCTGGCTGCGTTTTCCCCTTTCTTTCCCTCCCCTCTGACTAAACCAGGGTCCTGGAAACCTGAAATTAGGGCTATTAATGCCCAAGGGAACCTGCCTCCCCAGCAGCCCCTCAATATCTGCTATAAGCTGGTCTCCAACCCTCAACATTCAGGCCCAATGTTAAGTTAATTAATTACCTGGGACTCTCATGTCAGTCGGAGAAAGCAGCGTTGGCCCTGCTGGCGTGGTTCAGTAGTTGAACTTCGACCTATGAACCAGGAGGTCAGGGCTCAATCCCAGATCAAGGCACATGCCCAGGTTGTGGGCTCAATCCCCAGTAGGGGGCGTGCAGAAGGCAGCTGATCCATGATTCTCTCTCATCAGTGATGTTTCTATCTCTCTCCCCTTCTCCCTTCCTCTGTGAAATCAATAAAGATATATTTTTTTAAAAAGAGGAACTTGGGCAGCCTGAATACTATAGTTCTGATGCTGTTGCTTTAAGAGTGTGGTTTTGTTTCTACTTTTTCTAGGTAAAAGTAATTTTTTAAATAGAAAATATACACATGATAACAAGTCAACTAACACAAAAAGCGTATTTTATCTAGTGATTATGATTCTTCATCTTATCCCTGCCCCTGTCTCTATCCGCTGACACAATCTCTTTCTGCCCACACAGCCAAAAATATTCTTGCATATAGAACCATAGAGGTATATACAGGGTGTCCCAAAAAATGTAAACACACTTTGAATAATTATTAATTCCAATGGGTTAAATCTGAAAAGAAAGAAACATCAACTGAGCTATCAACTCAAGTGTATATTAAACATTTTGGGGGGACGTCCTATATTTTTAACCACACGATGGGCACCACACTGTTTTTCTATTTATTTTCTTTTCTAATTAACAACGAAGCTTGGAAATTACTCGGCAATACCTACAGCACGCTTGTGCTTTTTAAAGGAACCGAGTGCATTTCTGTTGTAGGGCTGTGTCACAATGTATCTCGCCAGTCCCCTATGATGCCTGATCAGGCTGCTTCAAACCGGAAGCTCTGACAGGCTGGCATAATGAATCTGCGTGTGTTTTTGTTGCAAAGCTCTATAGGCCCCTCTGAGATCTCTTATGTCACAGGTATGGGGGAGGGAGGGAGCCGAGTTTATGGCAGTCCCCACTTACCCCCCCCCCCCGCCTTTCCCATTTCCAGGCCAGCACGGCATAGATTACTGCTGGAGTTTCCTCCATGGAATGGCTGCAGTCAGAAGAGAATGCTATGGCTACGTGGAGAACAGCTAAAAAAAAAAAAAAAAAAAAAAAAAGCATCCGCATGGCAGCTTGGGTAGCAGCAGCAGTAAAAACACACCTCGAGCTTTTCCAAATATGCCTGGGCAAATACGCCACTGTCATCTTTTCCAGAAGGACCTGCAGTCCCAGGGGCTGGGCTGGTTCTGTGACTCATGCAGCTGGAGGCACTGCTGCTAATTCAGGGCCATGTGGACCAACAGACAGAAAACGAAGGGGATGGGGCTCTCCAAGGCTACCTACCATGGGCGTTTCTCTTGTGAGAAGACCTGGGCCACTTAATCCAGCTCAGTTCTCATCTTCTCTGCCCCGAGATCAAAGCTTTCAGGGCAGCTAGTGGTTCCTGGGAGAAAAGCCCACAGATGAACATCCGCCTGTCTGGCTTTGTCTGCCAGCCCTGGCTGGGCCCCTAATGAAATCCCTCCCAAAGGAGATGCCAACACTGACCAACACTGAGCCCCTGCTCCCCCGCCTCCCCTCACCCCAATGCACTCTGCCAGGATGGACGAGAAACCTTTTTTATATTGAGGCCATTGTCCCAGCCTTCCTCTTAACCAAAATTGGTTGAAAGTGACAAATATCAAGTTATTGATTCCCCCCGGCCTCACATTTTATTGTGAAAATTGCCAAACATACAGGAAAGTTTGAAAGAACTATGCAGTGAAGTCACCTATATTCCACTTAAAGTCTATAACGTTTTCCTAGATTTCCTTTCCTTATAGTATTTCATCTCTCCAAGCCACTGATGTTTGAGGCTTCTTAAAAGCCTGGCTTACCCAGGCTCAGTGGTTGAGTATCGACCTATGAACCAGGAGGTCAGGGCACAAGCCCGGGGTTGTGGGCTCGATACCCAGTGTGGGGTAGGGAGAAACATTGATCAGAGCTGCCTCCTGCACCAGGGATCGAGCCCACAACCTGGGTATGTGCCCTCACCAGGAATCGAACCAGCAACCTTTTGGTACACAGGAAGACGCTCAACCAACTGAGCCACAATGGCCAGAAAATATATATATATTTTAAAACCATGAAACATTACACCTCTTTTCAGGTTTTCATTTGCAGGATAAACTAATCCAGTTGTGTGTGTTTTTAAGGCATGTCATTATCATTATCATCATGACAGGTTGTAAATTCCGTTCCCATGTACTCAGGATTGATGTAAAGGCATTTAAAGCTCTCCATGCCCTTCATGACCTCTTTCCCAAAGGTGAAATTTAACTTAACATTGCAGTGACAATTTTGCAAGTAATGCTGATTTCCCTTAACACACTTATCCCAATTGGCCAAATCATAGTTCACAAATGTCCTCTTGGCTGACTTGAAAGATTTCCTGTGTACCATGGAAAGGAGGGGGGATTATTATAGTCAGGTTCGAGTCCAGCGCTATTCCTTCATAGCTGTGGGACTTGTCCCTCCTTCATCTGAAAAATGGGGATAAAATACCACTTTGGGACTGTACAGAGGAGGAGAGGAGATGACATCTGTAAATGTTAACCTCCACCTCTTCCTCTTTCCCATTCTCATTCTTTTTTTTATGCTCTGCGAAATGAGAATTTCTTCTTTTGTCTTTTCCCTTGTTTTCTTTTCTCTTCCTCCTTTTTCTTCCTCTTACCTCCCTTTTTTTCTTCCTTATTCCTCTTACTGAAGGAAACACTGCTGAAGTCCCAATAAATACAACAGTCTGTCCTCTTTCCCTTAATGACAAGGCGTACTCTCCAGACCTTACTGGGCCACCCATTCAGGCTAGCAATCGGCAACGGGCAATTTGTCAACTGTTGTACTGGGATCTTAATCTATAGTTTTTAGTTTAATAAAATCTCCAATTTTCCACCATGCATTCCAGCAGGTTGGTGGGTTTCCTTTCTTTTCTTTCTTTTTTTTAAAATTATTTTTAGCGATTTTAGAGAGGAAGGGGAAGGAGAGAGAGAAGGGAACATCAATGATGAGAGAGAATCATTGACTGGCTGCCTTCTGCACGTCCCACACTGGGGATTGAGCCCCCAACCCAGGCAACCATGACTTCCTCGTTCATAGGTGGACACTCAACCATTGAGCCACGCTGGCTGGGTTGTGGGTTCCCTTTCTTTATGGAATTTTGTAGCAAAGTCCCCTTCAACCAGCTGGGAGAACTTAGTTTTGTTTTTAAATATATTTTTATTGATTTCAGAGAGGAAGGGAGAGGGAGAGAGAAACATCAATGATAAGAATGCACGCCGTCTCCCACTGGGGATTGAGCCCACAACCCAGGCACGTGCCCTGACCGGGAATTGAACTTGGGACCCTTCAGTCCACAGGCCGAAGATCTAGCCACTGAGCCAAACTGGTGAGGGCCAGCTGGGAGAACTTTGCTCACTGAGCCTGTTCCTTCTCGGGACCTTATTTACACCTCTGTCTTCAAGTCTGTGTTTTCACACTGGACCAGCTTTTTCTGTTTGCCTTTTCACCAACAGCATTCAACATCCAACTAATTCCAACTGTGAATTTCAGAAGCAAAAACAGGTCCTTTGTTCAATAGTTCCTTCTCGTCCTCAAGCTTGTCCCTGCTTTGCACTTCGTATGGAATGGTGTCTGTACCTTCTGGAACAGTCCTGACCTGTCTAATGTTGTGCAATGCAGAGAATGCCCTGTCTCATAATCGGAAGTTGCTGGCAAAAAGAAACAAACAAACAAAAAAAAACCAAGAGCTGCATTTCAGGAACTTCATTTAGTGACATATACTCCCTTTGGTAGTTTGCCAGCTGGTAATGAAAATAAATGGCTATGGGTGTGTGTGTGTGTGTGTGTGTGTGTGTGTGTGTGTGTGTGTGTCTGTAGTTGGTGAAGACAATCAATATACCAAATCAGGTGCCAGTTTCAACTGATGTCATTCATTTATGAAACTGCAGAAAATGAAAAAATTCACTGGTGAACACAACTTATTACCATAACAACTTTGTTCTCTATTTCTCATATAGAGAAGAATAAAGCAAAATAAAACTGTGTTTCATGATAAAGGAATTGTTGTAGGTTTCAGACTCCTAACATATAGGAAAACAAACCTCGTCTCTTACAAATGAACAATCCCTATGTTACAATTTTTATTTTTTGCAATAACTAAAACCTTGAGACTGTCTATACGTTTCCTTCCTTGCTGTTGAGGTCTTTAAGTCAATTTAACTATTAAGATTACATGTGGAGCCCTAGCTGGTTTGGCTCAGTGGATAGAGCATCGGCCTGTAGACCAAAGGGTACCAGGTTCGTTTCTGACCAAGGGCACATGCCTGGGTTGCAGGCTCGGTCCCCAGTAGGGGGTATGCAGGAGGCAACCCATCAATGATTCTTTCTCATCATTGATGTTTTTTTCTGTCTTGAAAAAAAAAATTACATGTGGATACACAGGAATTACAAGGGAATTTTTCATTTCTCTATATAAAGTTTCACTAAAGAATGTCATCAATTATCTTGTTTTTCCCCTATTGGCAGAGTAGCAAACTATAATATAAAATATACTAGTAAGTGATATGCTTTAAAATACACCAGTCAGCATTAAAGCAGTCTCCAGAGTCACTGATTTTAACTTTCGTTCTCAGGGTATTTGAGCACCAAATTACATTATTTTCTATTCACATATTTTTGAATACTCATTATGTGCCAAAATTATGCTAAGCACTATGGGGAAATACAAAGAAATATGAAACAGTCCCTTCTCTTGAAGAGCTTTCTACATTCAGAAAGATGAGACACCCATGAAATCACCTGAAAACAACTCAAGACATGCCTATGACAAATAAGATTAGATACACACTGTGCACTATCACAATGCTAACAAAATCCATGTGCATGTTTAAACAAAGAGTATAGTTAGTAATTCTCCTTTCTACACCTCACCTAGCTCCTTTACCAAAGGCAATCTCTGATATGAATTCCTTATGTAGCCTTCCAGTTGTGTTATAAACATTCATAATCTCTCTATATAAAAGCCTAAGTGGCCAAAACCGGTTTGGCTCAGTGGATAGAGCGTCGGCCTGCGGACTGGAGGGTCCCAGGTTTGATTCCGGTCAGAGGCATGTACCTTGGTTGCAGGCACATCCCCAGTGGGGGGTGTGCAGGAGGCAGCTGATCAATGTTTCTGGCTTTCTGTCCCTCTCCCTTCCGCTCTGTAAAAAATCAATAAAATATATTAAAAAAAAAAAAAAAAAAAGCCTAAGTGTCCCGACCCGACTGTTACAACCGGTCGACCGGTCACTATGATGATGCACTGACCACCAGGGGGCAGATACTCAACGTAGGAGTTGCCCCCTGGTGGTCAGTGTACTCCAGCAGCCAACCTTCCGCAGTACCTCTCCCCCCAACCCCCACCGCTGGACACAGCCTCCCTCACCCCCCTGGCCAGCCAGCCCCAATCGGCCCCAATTGGGACAGGGCAAGATGGCCCCAATCACCGGCCAGGCTGAAGGATCCCACCCGTGCACGAATTCATGCACTGGGTCTCTAGTCATATATAAGCTTATGAATCATATACATCTATTTATTTATACAAATTCTACCCACATTCCCACATTTTATTTTTTTAAAAATATTTTTATTGATTTCAGAGAGGAAGGGAGAGGGAGATGGAAACATCAATGATGAGAGAGAATCATCAATCAACTGCCTCCTGCACATCCCCCACTGGGGATCAAGCCCACAACCCAGGCATGTGCCCTGACCGGAAATTGAACCGTGACCTCCTAGTTCATAGGTCAATACTCAACCACTGAGCAATGAGGCCTGGCCACATTCCCACATTTTAAAAGAAGATACACCTAAAACAACTAGTCATTGTTTAGCAGTCATAAGAAATGATCACATAGCAGGGACTCAGTAAGTATAGTACTTGAATAACTAAATGAATGAACCAGTCCCCTCCCTTTTGTTCAGATATTTCAGTTTCTTGCTATTCTAAATAATGCTGCGTGAAACATTGTTGTCATTCAGCCTTCCTTAGGTGGATTGCCAGAAAAGGAATTACTAAGTCAAGGTTTTAGGTATTGCCAAATTGCTTTCCAACAGGCTACTTACTCCTGTCAGCACCATCATGGGTAGCTTTATTTTTTTCCATTTTTGCCAGTTTGTTAGGTGGAAAATGCAATCTCATTGTGTTCATGCTTCAGTTTGCATTCTTTGAATTACATTGTACATTTTTTCAAATGTTTGCCAGCCATTCATATAACCTGTTTTTGAGAATTGTCTGGTAGAGTCCATGTGCATTTATATTTAACTATTTGGGGTTTTCTTACTGAATGTTATGACTTCTTTAAATAATAAGACTATAAGTTCTACTTCATATTATTATTAAATAGTTGCCCTCATTAGTGTTTGCTTTTTGAGTTTTGATTTAATTCACTTATTTATGGCCCAGAAGATGTAAAAAGATGTACATTTTTAAAATCTGCACAGTTCTCTCCACTGAGTCATCCATAATTCTTTTCATTGCTTTTGAGGCTAGAATAACCTACTTATTGCATCTTTTTAAGAACCGTGTAGATATAGAAGTCCACCTTATGCTTATAGCCTGTCAACAGGAAATTTTTCTAAGCATTTTTTATTGTTTAAATATTTTTTTATTGATTTCAGAAAGGAAGGCAGAGGGAGAGAGAGAGAGAGAAACATCCATGATGAGAGAGAATAATTGATCGGCCGCCTCCTGCACATCCCCTACTGGGGACTGAGCCCACAACCCAGGCATGTGTCCTAACCAGGACTCAAACCTTGACCACCTGGTTCATAGATCAGTGCTTAACTGCTGAGCACACTGGCTGGGCGTAAGCACTTACTTATATAGGTAGGCTGAGAACTCATCCCATCTTTGGATTTGAGGTATGTGGATTTAGGAAAACCTCCTGGAAGGACTTTTATTGCGAACTTCCAAGTGGGAAACAAATTATCTGAAGTTGTCAAATGCCATTTTCTTTCTCCTTCTCTCTTTCCCTAATATGCAGAGTGGAAAATTGCTAAAGATTGGTTCCTAGCCTCTCAATTAGTTCATTTCAAATCCTTTATTCACACAGTTCATTAAGAATGGCCCTAGCCGGTTTGGCTCAGTGGATAGAGCGTCGGCCTGTGGACTGAAGGGTCCCAGGTTCGATTCTGGTCAAGGGCATGTACTTGGTTGCGGGCACATTCCCAGTAGGAGGTGTGCAGGAGGCAGCTGATTGATGTTTCTCTCTCATCAATGTTTCTAACTCTCTATCCCTCTCCCTTCCTCTCTGTAAAAAAAATCAATAAAATATATATTTTTAAAAAAGAGTCCAATCATATAGTCAGGATTCTTCAGAGAAATAGGACCAATGGGAAACATCCATTCATTCTTTCTTTCTATCTCTCTCTCTCTCTCAGAATTCCTTCTTTACTTAGAAAACTCCATTTTTGCTCTAAAGAGCTTCCCCTGACTTGGTGAGGCATTATTGAGAATAATCTTCTTTATTTAAAGTTAACTGTAAATGTTTATCACATCTACAAAATACGTTCACAGCAACATCTAGCCTGGTGTTTGACCACAGGCTCGCCAAGTTGCCACATGAAATTAACCTTCACATTGATCTTCTCATGGGATTGGGTTTCTTTCCTATATCACATATCCAGGGAGGCACCCGTCATCTTTTTATTTAAAGGTCCCTCTCAGCCCATGCTTTCATGACCCTGAAAGCTTGTCTGAGCATGGAGTCTAAGGATGACAGTCTCAGGCTGGCTATGTTGACTCTTATCTGCGCATGCCCTCAAGCACTGATAGACAGATTTGAAAAAAAATTTAGTGGACCTACAAGAATCCATTTTGTTTTTCTTTTCTATACCATTTGCTTTGCTAAGAATTCTGAGTTAGACCAATGTGAGTCCTTGTGACTACTGTTAAGATTGCTAGATCTGTTGGGTAAATCTTTAGCAAATTTCCACATACTTTAGAGTACAAAGGGCCGGTGCTCCATCTTCCTAGATTCCCCCCAAAGGGATTATGCCATTTTGCATTTCCACTGGCATTGCATGAAGGCGCCTGTTTGTACATAGCCATACCAACGGTGTATAAATATTGTCAACCTTTGGGGATTTTGACAATCTGTCATGACAAAGATCTCATCTCATTTATTTATTACTTTTCATCTCATTTATTGAGTTACTCTGAGCATCTTTTCGTATACGTAAGGGCCATTTATATCCTCCCTCTCCCCTGAATTAAATGTATGCCCTTTAAGGGGATAGCTGGGGGCATAACCCTTGGAACAGAAACATGACAAGGGGCATTCAAGAGAAGAACCTGGAGCACAACCTGTTAGCACAAAGTTACCCCAATGTCAGTCCTAGCCTTCCTGGAGTTACCAGAACAATCTTTTCCTGACCCTCCTAAGTCAGCTTAGCCAACGGGAGGCCCTCTCTGCCTACTCAGGAGCTCCCACACCCACCTCTCCCCTCTGGACTTTGTGCACCTCTAGCTGCCGGTCCATAGGAAAACCTCCCTGCATGCCCCATCACAACATACCAGCAGGACACCCACACCCACATCCGGCTCTCAAGTTGGCTCAGGGCCAGCATTACACACAGCTCCTCCGGCTTAGATAGAAATCACTTCTAACCTGGTTTGGTTTGGTTTTGACTCCACCCTCTTGTGTGGACTTACCTCATCTCTCTGAACTGCCAAAACATCACCTTCCTTCCACCTCCCACCTCTCTCCTTCTCTCTCTTCCCTCCAATAATAATAACAGCTCTTTCATGGCACTTTAAGACATATCAGGTACTCTCCTAAGGCTTTTTACATATTTACTCATGAATGCTCATAGCAACCCAACGAGGTAGCCATTGTTACCTGCATTTTAAACAAGAGGAAACATAGACACAAGGTTAAGCAGCTTATCAAGGTCGTGCAGCTAGTAAGTGACATAGCTTCAGTTCATAGCCCTGCAGTCTGGCTCCAGACCCACGCTCTCAACTCCTCTATGATCCTGCCTCTCAGATAACTTGCCCTGAGCTGCACATAGTCATGCTCAGGGCCCAACACTGGGCTAATAACAAGCCCCTACCAGGCCAGGGAAAAACAGCGGCATGAGAATCACAGCCAGTCATCTGCTAACTAGAACTTCTCCAACGGCAGGCATTTCCCAACCTCCTGAGCTGCCTTAATGTTCTCAACAATGACCAGAGGAACCACAAAATCCCGAAGGGCTTCGTGAACTCTTAAAAAGCAGACACACGATAGCACAACAATGTGAATGTACTTACTGTCACTGAACTGTACATTTCAAAATGATTCCGGTGGTATCCGCGCTGGTGTGGCTCCGTGGTTGAGTGTCCACCTATGAACCAGGAGGTTATGGTTCAATTCCAGGTCAGGGCATTTGTATCTGTAGTATTTGCCACTAAATATCTGAACAAAAAGAACGGGAGAGTTCCTTAATTGTTCTACAGTGAGATTGAGGAAAAAGAAGGGTTAAAGGGTACTTTTTAAGTAGCTTTCTTCCCGAAGTTTTATTTTACATTGAGTGGCCCGATTATTATGATCTCTGAATGCATAATAATCTGGCCATTCTATATATATATATATATATATATATATATATATATATATATATATATACCCGGGTTGTGGGCTCCATTACCAGTAGGGGGTGGGTGTGCAGGGGGCAGCCAATCAAGAAGGATTCTCTCTCTCTCATCAGTGATGTTTCTTTCTATCTCTATCTCCTCCCTTTCTCTCTGAAATCAATAAAAAAAAAAATATTTTAAAAAAGGATTCAGCCCTGACCAGTCTGGCTCAGTGGATAGAGCGTCGGCCTGCGGACTGAAGGGTCCCGGGTTCGATTCTGGTCGAGGGCATGTACCTTGGTTGCGGGCGCATCCCCATTGGGGGGTGTGCAGGAGGCAGCTGATCGATGTTTCTAACTCTCTATCCCGCCCCCTTCCTCTCTGTAAAAAATCAATAAAATATATATTTTTTAAAAAAAGGATGCAGGTAGTAGATTTTGTTATGTGTTGTCACAATTTTTAAAAAGCAGATACAATTTCATAGGAAGCATTTCTGGCATATATGTATTTTAGTGTGTCAGATGCACCTTCCTCATCACCATCACCTACATAACCTTTGGGGGGACGTGTTCTATCTTTCTTTACCCTCTGTGCAGATCCTGGGGAAATTATCTATCTCAAGCAACCAGTTACCACATGAAGCATGATTCTGAAGACCAGGCCACCCTCTGTATAATTCTGGTTCGGAGGCAGCCTCAATGCTCACAGATAGCATCACGAATGTTCAATTGCCCCATTACATGCGGGAGCCAATTTCTCCTTCATTTGAGCCTTCGGACTGACCCACCCTCAGCCTCGTCGTCAGTCCCACCAGCTTGGTACGTATGCCCTTTTGTCTCTTCATGACAGCCTGCTTCTTCCAAAGTTTTTTTTCTTTCTTACGCTGCTGATTCTCAGCACCACACTTCCAGTCCTACAGGGAAGCTGCTCACCCTCCCCGCCCCCAACTTCTTCTATTCTACTTCCTCCTCAGGTATTTAAATGCCTACCCTCTGCTCTCAGCAACCAACACCAAACAGGTCTTTCTTGTCTCCAAGGCTCTCTTAGACTTCCTCTTTGGAAATAAATTTGGCTGCAGATCATGTTCATGAGTGCTGCACTCGTGGTCTGTGTCTGTAGTATTTGCCACTAAATATCTGAACAAAAAGAACGGGAGAGCTCAATTGTTCTACAGTGAGACTGAGGAAAAAGAAGGGTTAAAGGACTCTTTTTAAGTAGCTTTCTTCCCAAAGTTTTATTTTACACGAGTGGCCCGATTATTATGATCTCTGAATGAATAATAATCTGGCCATTCCATATATATATATATATATATTTTTTATTTATTTATTTATTTATTTATTTATTTATTTATTAGAGGTCCGGTGCATGAATTCGTGCATGGGTGGAGTCCGGCCAGCCTGGCCAGAGGGAGGGGACATGGGTGGTTGGCTGGCCTGCCTGCTGGTCGAACTCCTGGTTGAGGGGACAATTTGCATATTAGCCTTTTATTATATAGGATATACACTGAGTGGCCAGATTATTATGATCTCTGAACACATAATAATCTGGCCACTCAGTGCATATAATAGTGGGGTAGAAAGTTAACTGTGTGCTAAAGCAAACCCTGCCCTGGCTGGTTTGCGCAGTGGTTAGAGCATCAGGCCAGCAGATGGAAGGGTCCTGGGTTCGATTCCTGGTCAAGAGCACATACCCTGGTTACAGTTTTTTTTTTAAAAAAAAAATATATTTTATTGATTTTTTATAGAGAGGAAGAGAGAGGGATAGAGAGTTAGAAACATCGATGAGAGAGAAACATCGATCAGCTGCCTCTTGCACACCCCCTACTGGGGATGTGCCCGCAACCAAGGTACATGCCCTTGACCGGAATCGAACCTGGGACCCTTGAGTCCGAAGGCCGACGCTCTATCCACTGAGCCAAACCGGTTTCGGCACCTGGTTACAGGTTTGATCCCGGCCCCGACATAAGTGGGAGGCAACCAATCGATGTCTCTCTCTCTCACATCAATGTTTCTGTCTCTCTCCTCCTCTTCCCTCTCTTCCACTCTCTCTAAAAAGCCAATGGACGGGCCCCCGGATCCGGGTGAGCCTGGCCCCGGGTCCGGGCGAGGCCGCGGGCCCCCGGACCCGGGTGAGCCTGGCCCCCGGGTCCGGGCGAGGCCGCGGGCCCCCGGACCCGGGTGAGCCTGGCCCCGGGTCCGGGTGAGGCCGTGGGCCCCTGGATCCGGGTGAAGCCGTGCCCCTGGGTCCGGCCGAGACCAGACCAGAGGGAGTCGGACCTGCATTACCACCATTTGTCCACCATCCAGAGCTGAGGGGTCAGTGCCGACATGTACTCATAAGGAACTGGTGGACATTGATATTGGGTCTCGGAAGAACTGTTGGTCCAGAAAGAAACTCACTACAGACTGATTCATTTGCCTGTCAGCATAGCTATTATTGCTCGTCGCACATTCAATTCTTATAAGTGTATCTCTGGTGACACATGATTTCGCTCATCTAGGGGAAATGATGAACAACATGGACTGATGAACAAGGGCAGAACCAGAGACAGGGAGGCACCGATCGGACTATCGGGCCTCAGAGGGAGGATGGGGGAGGGTGGGGGGAGGGGGGAGAGATCAACCAAAGGTCTTGTGTGCATGCATAAGAGCCTAACCAATGGTTAAGTTCGGCGGGGGGTTGGGGCGTCCATGGGGAGGGGTGTGGGGTGGGGGTGGGGGGAGGAGGACAGGTGTGTGACACCTTAATCAATGGAGAAATTTAAAAAAGGAAATAAATAAAATAAAATAAAATAAAATAAAAAAAGCCAATGGAAAAAATATCCTCAGGTGAGGATAAAAAATAATAATAATAAAGCAAACCGCTTTCCTATTCTTATTAATTTAAATTAACAGACTGAACTGGATACTTCTGGCAAAGAAAGGGTTAACATTGCAGCCCTGTAGCATTTCAGAACAGCAGTAAAACCTTGCCTGCTGAGTTTAATTCTTGTCCAACCTTGCAGTTTTTTCTTCTAGCCTTCAGGCTTCCCCTCTTGCCTCTTCTCCCTGAGCAACAATCTTCCTTGTAGCCCTGCCCATATTTCCTGGACTTTACTTATCTTCCCATTCTGAGCACACTGGAAAATGTTAGCTCCTAGAATTCAACCCTTCTCTCTTCCTTTTATCCTTTTAAACCATGTCCTAAGGAGGAGCTGGCTAACGCCATTGACTACACCCTTAAATGTGGTCCTGTCACACGTGCTTTCTGACCTTCAAGCCTGAGGCGATCGGTGATGGAAAGCGATTTCCCTACTTGATCAGTTGTGTTCATTTTTTTAAATGCTATATACAGCACTCAATATGAAGTATAGCTTGTCCCATAGCTTTCGAGCAAAACTGATGATCTATCATATAGTTTGCTGGTTTTATCTTCCTGTCTCAGGCTAGCTTTACATTGATGCTTATTCTTTTTATTCCCATTTGACTAGCTGCTATGCCAACACATAACTTTAAAAAGTATGACTTTTCAAAAGCATGGTGTAGTGAGACTGATGGGTCACAGCCCAGCTACTCCCCTACCTCTGCTCATCCATGTCCTCACAGCTCAGGGTAAGTTCTCGTCTCCAAGAAACTCCTCCAGGCAAATCCCCGACCCACTCTGATCTTTCCCATTTCTGGACTTCACAGAGTCTTTATCATTGAACCCCAATGAGATCCTTGATCATATTCTGCTTTAGATTAGCCACGATCATTTCATAAATGCCAATCCCACACCCAACTTAGAGGCAGATTCTCAAGGTCAAGGTTGTTAGCGCCTATTTGTGTTGTATTCTCAGTCCTCCCCCAAGGTAGGGGGCTGCCTTGGTGGCCAGAGAAGGAAAGCAGAAAGGGCTGAGGGGCGCTGGGACTTCAAGGTAAAAGGACAGAACACCTGCCCTCAACGTGTCCAAAAGTCTAATTGGGCAAATAAGTGCGATAGCATCATCTTTAGTTATAAATTACATGAACCTGCTCTGTTTGGAACTCAGAAAAGGGGCCTATTGAAAGAATATGAGGGAGCACATGTGATCAAAGGGAAGTCTCAAGGGCAGATTCCAAAAAGACAAGAACTTGGAGGCTTGGGGAGTGGGTTGAACTATCTCCTGAGAACATTATTTCTGCAACAAATCAGTGACGGCTTTTCCCAGTCTTTTTTTTTTTTTTTTAATAACATAGTCTTAGAAGCATCTTTTACTTATTTTAATTTACTTTACATAATATAATAAGCTCCGTGTCCATACTCTGTTTTTGTTTTTAATCCTGACCCAAGGATATTTTTTCTTATTTTAAAAAAAATATATTTTATTGATTGTTTACAGAGAGGAAAGGAGAGGGAGAGAGAGTTAGAAACCTCGATGAGAGAGAAACATCGATCAGCTGCCTCCTGCACACCCCTTACTGGGAATATGCCCGCAACCAAGGTACATGCCCTTGACCGGAATCGAACCTGGGACCCTTCAGTCTGCAGGCTGACGCTCTATCCACTGAGCCAAACCGGTTAGGGCCCAAGGATATTTTTCCATTGATTTTTATTTTTATTTATTTATTTTTTTCTTTTATTTTCTTCCCATTGATTTTTAGAGAGACTACAAGGGAGGGGGAGAGACACACAGAGAGAAACATGGACGTGAGAAAGACACATAGGTTGGCTGCCTCCCGCAGGCAACCCGACCAGGACAGGGAATGGAGCCCGCAACCAAGGTACATGCCCTTGACTAGAATCGAACCTGGAACCCTTCAGTCTGTGGAGTGGACGGTGTATCCACTGAGCAAAACTGGCCAGGACTTCCCAGTCTTTTTAATTCTCTGCTCAAGATTCAACTGAGAGGGAGTTCCACTTCCACTATGGCTGAGTAAGTGCTGAACGGACTGGCCCCACCACAGACAACTACTAATGATATACACAATGCAAAAGACAACACACAATGTTTGTGGAGAATGAACAAAAGCAGGCCCATTTCGAAAGGGGGTCAACATTTGGAGAAAGAAACTAACTCAAGGTGAGTTTCCTTTGGGGGAAGGTTGGCCTGAGTAAAGGCTGTCGCCATGGTACGGCACGGAGTGTCTTCAAGTCTAGTAGAACGCCTGCCATCTTTTTGGTCCAAGCAACCAAGGCAACTATGGCCATCAGGAATGGAGGAGGAGTCTCAGAGCAGAGAAAACCAGAAAAGGTGAGAGTCATGATGTTTTACTGTAGAGGAGGTTCAGAAACTGGCTGGGATCAGATGACCAGGGAATGGCCAAGTGCAGGTTGGGACCCAAAGCTGATGATGCCATGGCTCGTGGGCTTTGGTTGTGATTGTACTGCCTCTACCCACCGTGTTCCTAGCGTCTGCACCAAGTAAGGAGAAAAAACATGTAAAGGAATCATTCTCCTGCTCACTAAAACGATAAGAACTCAATTACAATACCAAGGAGTTCTCAGGATGGAGACACTTCTGGTTGGCTGGTTAGGGACTATTGCGTAACATGCCAACATGCCAGAGACGCCATCGGAGTGCCAGGGGCAAGATCTATTTTTGACCACCAACATTCAGGGTGTGTCCTACTTTTAAGGAGCTCTAATAAACAGAAACCTGCATTTATACTAAAAGTACATTCAGTGGTGATGAGCTACTTTGGCTAAATCGTGTTGAAGCTCATTCCATAGCAAGTTCTCCTAATCTGTCCAAAGGGATTTGATTTACAGTTGGAGGGGACTAGGATGGCCTGTTGGGTAGTTTTAATGCAGCAAATCTCTAACCAGCTGTTATTTGAGCCTCCATAACTGTGCAGTGGGGAACAAAGTCGAAGGCCAAGTCTCTATCTCCAGTAAAGCCACATGGAGTCTACTTAGGGACATGTGATCCATATACCAACAGACAAATATTAACTTATGATAAGAGCCAACTGAACACTGAATAGCATAGCCATTAAGTCACAGACATTCCAAGGAGGGAAAGCAATCACTCTGAAGGCGAGAAAACAACAGTTGGTATGAAATGGTTCTACCCACTTGGAGATCATAGGTACTAAGAGCCATAAGAGGTGAGTGTGAGAGAAACAGGAGATGGATGGTCAAATTTTTAGGGGAGAGCGGGTGTCCTGATGACATAGCTTTAGAAGGACTGGATCAGTCTGTCTGATATGAACATGCCCTGATTCTGCAATCTTTCAGCCAACAGATAAAATAGAAGCACACTCTAAATCCATCTTAGCCCTAGCCAGTTTGGCTTAGAGATAGAGCATCGACCTGCGGACTAAAGGGTCCCAGGTTCGATCCCAGTCAAGGGCACATGCCTGGGATCCCCAGGAGGCAGCCAATCAATAATTCTCTCTCATCACTGATGTTTCTATCTCTCTCTCCCTCTTCCTTCCTCCCTCTCTGAAATTAATAAAAATATATTAAAAAATAAATAAATGCATCTTAGTAGTGTGTTTCTTGTAATAAAACCTGGAATGTCTTTGGAAGTGCCCTTGGAAAACTTAGTTATATTAGCTGCTTTCAGACAGGGGTGCTGGAAGGACGTGACAGGTTTTTCACTATATACGATTTGAATTTTGAATCATGTCCACTATTAATTTTTTTTTAAATCAGAGGATAAAATACAAGTGTGCTGAACAACATAAATGAGATAGGAACAAATGGTTTAAAAGCCCTACCATCATCACAGGATGCTCCATCACAAAATAAGCAAACTCGTGCAATTTTTAAAGAAACAGGCTTATTAGGCATAATTGACATGCCAAGCTTTACATATTTAGAGTGTAGTGTACAATTTGATAAGTTTTGATGTACATTTGCATCTGTGAAGCCATAGAATAATAAAGATAATGGACATATTTACTACTTTTTAAAGTTTCCTCATGCCCTTTGAAATCACTACCACCTCTCCCTACCCTCTCTCCCATTCCCAGGTCACCAAAGTGTTAGTCATTTTTCTATTAGTGTGCATTTACTAGAACTTCATATAAATGGAATAATAAATTCTGCACTCTTTTGTCTGGCTTCTTTCACTCAAGCAAAATTATTTTTGAGATTAATGATATTGAGCCTCTTTTCATGTGCTTATTTGCTGTCTGTATATTTTCCTTGGTCAACTGACTCTGAAATTTTTGCCTATTAAAAAAATTGGGTTGTTTATTTATTATTATTTTAAAATATATTTTATTCATTTTTTTTTTTTTTGAGAGAGAGAGAGGAAAGGAGAGGGATAAAGAGTTAGAAACATTGATGAGAGACAAATATCGATCAGCTGCCTCTTGCACAACTCCCACTGGGGTTGTGCCCGTAACCAAGGTACATAGCGTTGACCGGAATCGAACCTGGGACCTTTCAGTCCGCAGGCCAACGCTCTGTCTATTGAGCCAAACCGATTAGGGCTATTTATTATTATTGAATGTTCAGCATTCATTACACATTCTGGTACAAGTCCTGTGTCAGATGTGTGATTTACAAATACTCTGTCCCAATTTGTGGCTTTTTTCATTTTCCTAACAATTTCAAGGAAGAGACTTTGTAATATTTATGAAGCCAAGATCTTCCCTTTTTTCCCCTCCTATGGCTCATGTTCTCTTCCCTCTGGTACTCTGTCTTGCTATCTCCAGCCACCTTGCCTTGTCTGGACTCCCAGTTCCATCTCCTCAATTCAGGGAGATTGCTAGACTTTCCCTATTTACCCCTTTGCCCCCGCCCTGCAGAACTGAAGCTTGGAAACACAATCCAGGAAGTAAGCTGGGCTACCGGAGTGCTTAGCTCATGCTTCCTGTACTCAAGCATTATGGTCCTTCGTCTCCTGATCTCTAATGTCTTAAAAACCCTTGCTTCTTGTACTTGGTCTGTTTTGCTTTGTTTTGTGTGGACATGTAAATCTAGTTCCTGATAGCACATCTTGGCTGGGAAGCACAAGTCCCCTTATATTTCCTTGTGAAATTGAATAAAATTAGAGTTTCTGAGTAAAAGGGAAAGAGCATTTCCAATGCAAGGTGGGCTAGTGGACAACAGTCTGGCTTTAAGAGGGAAATCTGAGTTCAGATGCTAAGGCCAAACATGAGAAAAGATGCAGTCCTACCTTGAATGGGGTCTGTGGACCCCCAAAATTACATTCCCGTAAGTATATGTGGAATGTGCATTTTCCTGAGATGCCTAAAGATTACATTAGAATTCAAAGGCTTTGCCTGGCCAGCATAGCTCAGTGGTTGAGCGTCGACCTATGAACCAGGAGGTCATGGTTTGATTCCTGGTCAGGGCACATGCCTGGGTTGTGGGCTCATTCCCCAGTGTGGGGCCTGCAGGAGGCAGCGGATGGATGATTCGCTTTCATCATTGATGTTTCTCTCTCTCTTCCCCTCTCCTTTCCTCTTTAAAATCAATAAAAATATATATATTTTAAAAAAAGAACTCCAAGGCTTGGATAATGCAAAAATGATTATTCACCACTACTCTAAGAAAATCAAATTTCAAATTATAGAGGGATTTAAGTTAACATTTCCTTCTGAGTTTATGACTTATAAAAAAAGAAAGGAAATCTATGTTTAGTGCAGTTTGGGAATGGAGCAAAATGAGTTGCATGCATGCCATCTGCCATCTTCTCTTGGAACTCGTGTGTGGACATACACATAGCTGCCTCCTTTGTGTCCTTCCTGCTTCGACTTAAATGTCACCTCCTCAGAGAGGCCTTCCCTGCCCATTCAACTGAAATTAGGCTCCCATCATCATGACACTTGTCACTACCTGGTATTTTCTGATTGGTGGATTCCTGCCCCATTAGAATGTAAGCTCCAGGCAGCCAATCAATTATTCTCTCTCATCATTGATGTTTCTCTCTCGTTCCCTCTCTGAAATCAATAAAAAAATATATATTTAAAAAAAAAGAACGTAAGCTCCATAAGAATAGGCACCCAAGTCCATGCAGTATCTCAAGTTTCTAGAACAGTACCTGGTACATGGAAGAAGCTCCATAACTGTGCTTGGAGATAATATTTTGAGTATCAAACGAGCTTCAATCCTGTTTGCGGTGCACCCTGGGAAAAAGGAAGAAAGATTGCCACTCGTGAAGGAGCAGGGTGTGGGCAGAAATGAGGCAGTCTGTGTGTAAGTCACTCAGAGTCTGAGCAGCAAGAGAAGCTGCAAAGAGCAGGAGGAGAGCTGCAGGAATCCGTAAAGGCCTGGATTTGAAAACTGCATCAAGGGACGCGAGTCAAGGTCATCCCTGAGCCTCTGTGATGAGCAGGGTTGACTCTCTAAAGGAGCCCCCCCGCCCCCTCAGGCAAAGGTGGATAAGAAGGAAGGGGAACCGGGAGAAAGGCAGACCCGCTGGGGTCTCCGCCTCTTCTTTAATTACTACCAGAGGTGAGGAGGGCAGAAAAGGGGGAACAGGCCTGGGGAGCTGCGGAGAAGCAGGGAGAACGGCAGGAAGCCCTGTTCTGCGGTGCGTGAGGCCACGTCACATCGGGAGTGGAAGCTGCTCCCCCGTTTTATTTTTTTGCTCCCCCATTTTATGTACCAGGAATCCTTATCATCAACCAGGGACATTTCAGGTCCCCGTTACATCCCTGGGGGTACTGAGTGTTGTGTGACTTTTATTTCATAAAGAAAAAACGAAGTTAAAAGGGGACAAATGCTTGACACAGATGATTAAAAAGTGGCGGTGGGATGGGGGTGGGGGGGGGGAATTATTTTCCTTTCCAATCGTGTCAGCTTTCAGTTCAGCAGATAATTTGAGTTTACATTTTTTCTATTCTCTTTCATTTTAAAAAAAAAAAAAAGGTAATATATTCACATAGTTCAAAATTCAAAAGTTACAAAGGGGTATAGCGTGAAAAGTGCTCTTAGACCCATTCTATTCTCCACCTCCCTCTGAGGTCTCCTTGGAGATGACCAGTGTCAACAGATCCTAGAATCGGTCCAGAAATATTCTCTTGGACACAATGAAACGGGACCAGAAGTACTGAGAGCACATGCAGCGGCTTTTCCACTAAGTGAGCCAAGGCTGAGGGCTCTGCTCTTCATTTTTCACCGGGAAAGAAGCAGCAGTAATAGGAACCAGCAGGACTGGGGGAGGGAGGGATCTCCTCTCGGTTCATTGGCCTATCACTTAGCGAGGAAAGGAACTGTGGAGGGCACAGCATGTGGTCTGCCAGGTGTCAGGTGCTTTTAATCCACGACAAAGCTAGTCTAGCTTTAAAGAGTGATGGCTAGCCTGGCCAGTGTGGCTCAGCGGTTGAGCATCGACCTATGAACCAGGAGGTCACAGTTGGATTCCCAGTCAGGGCACATGCCCAGATTGCGGGCTCCATCCCCAGTGGGAGGCGTGCAGGAGGCAGCCCATCAATGATTCTCTCTCATCATTGATGTCTCTATCTCTCTCTCCCTCTCCCTCTCTCTCTGAAATCAATAAAAATGTATTTTTTAAAAAAGAGTTATGGCTAAAGACACAAAATAGATATGGCAAAAGAAGTCATGGCTGTCATGTGTGACAGAGAATCAAGTTTCAATGTAGCAGTTAAGGGCCTTCTCTGCAGAGGTCCTTGTGTGGGGGTGTAAGCTTAGGACAGTGGTCGGCAAACTCATTAGGCAACAGAGCCAAATATCAACAGTACAATGATTGAAATTTCTTTTGAGAGTGAAATTTTTTAAACTTAAACTATATAGGTAGGTACATTGTTATTAACTTAATTAGGGTACGTGGTATTTTGTGAAAGAGCCACACTCAAGGGGCCAAAGAGCCGCATGTGGCTCGAGAGCCGCGGTTTGCTGACCACTGGCTTAGGAGAAGGAAGATGTTTTATGGAAGCCGCCCAAGGTGTGTGTGTATTAAGGGGGTGTCACTCCACAGCTGAACCGTTGAAGACGGTCCACAATCAAAAAAGGAACAAAACAAGAGAGCTAGATGGTTCTCGGTTGGCATGCCGGGAGACTGACAATTACAGGATGGGGCCCAGGTCTGGGAATTAAGTTAGAAAGGGTATGACATGGCCCATTGGAGGGAGGCCCCATTCTGAAGGTGGAAGACTTCAAAGAAGTAGGTGAGGAAGGAGCTGGCAAATCAGGCAGCACCACACATCAGAAGATCCAACTGAATCTATTTGACACGGGGGTGAGGGGGAGTGGGGGACCATCTTCAAAAAAAGAAACTGGGCCCTAGCCGGGTTGGCTCAGTGGATAGAGCGTCAGCCTATGGACTAAAGGCGTCTGGGTTCGATTCGGGCCTAGGGCACATGCCCGGGTTGCGGGCTCGATCCCCCTCCCCCCAATAGGGGGTGTGCAGGAGGCAGCCGGTCAATGATTCTCTCTCATCATTGATGTTTCTCTCTTTCTCCCTCTCCTTTCCTTTCTGAAATCAATGGAAAAAAAAGTATATTAAAAAAAAAACAACACAACAAAGAAAAAAAAAAAGAATATGGTTCCTTAAACGTTAAAAAAAAAAAAAAAAAAAAGGAAAAGAAACTGGGAGGGCAGGAGGGAATGGGTCTGGAGCCCAACTAACTACCTGGGCTCAATCCTGGTTCCAATACTTGTGAGCAGTGTGAACCTGGGCAAATTAAACTCCTTTGTGTCCGTGTCCTGATAGAGATAATACACAGAAATAATAACAGTCGCCCATAGGGGTGTTGTGTGCCCAACTGAGCTACTCTACCATGAGGGCTTAGAACAATGCCTGGCTCATAGTGAACGCCATGCTTCTCAGCCCCTACTACCTTTTTTAAAAAACATATTTTTATTGATTTTTTACAGAGAGGAAGGGAGAGGGATAGATAGAAACATCGATTAGCTGCCTCCTGCACACTCCCTACTGGGCATGTGCCCACAACCAAGGTACATGCCCTTGATCAGAATCAAACCTGCGACCCTTGAGTCTGAAGGCCGACGCTGTATCCACTGAGCCAAACCGATTAGGGATTAGCCCCTACTACCTTTCACACATGGCGGACGGATCACGAGGATTCTCGTGTTTTCCTATTCCACAGCGTTTTACAAAGTCTCATACTTCAAAAAGATATTAGCTTGTAGGAACATGTCATAAATAACTTCAAAATGCAATGGGTATTTCATTTTAAGGCGTGCCTTAAACATTTACGTTAAAACGTGTTGCTGTTTTGTTTTGTACTCGTTCAATAGAAACTTATCTGGCCACTGGGTCAAGCTAGCAATGAAACCACTGGTCCGCAATTAAAAAAGGCCTGTCCCGGCCTGTTTTGCTGAGACGGAAGTTCTTGGAGGTAAATCCGGAAAGGGCAGAATCACAAACGGACTCCAGGAAGTGGTGGGAGCGGGTAGAGGGCGTGAAGAATGGCACAGCAAACACACACCAGGAAGAATGAGGGAAAAAGGGCTCAGGGTGGGCTGTTTCCGGGAAAAACAGCCTCTTTGCTGGTCTACCTGTTCCCGATGGTGTCAGGCGGGGAATGACTCTTAGAAATGAAATGGAGAAAGTTCAGTTTCAGCTAAAGAAACATCCTTTTGTGCGCCCAACGAGAGCACAAATTACATTGCTAAGGAGCGTGGCCAGGGGACACAGAAGGTATCTAAGACAGGGGTCCTCAAACTTTTTAAACAGGGGGCCAGTTCACTGTCCCTCAGACCGTTGGAGGGCCGGACTATAGTTTAAAAAAAAACTATGAACAAATTCCTATGCACACTGCACATATCTTATTTTGAAGTAAAAAAACAAAACGGCAAAAACACCCGCATGTGGCCTGCAGGCCGTAGTTTGAGGACGCCTGACCTAAGATCTATGTCGGGAGCGTTGGGTCCCAGTCCTCGCTCTGCCCTAAGCAGCTGATGTCATGGAGCCAAGTCAATGAACAACGGTGTCCTTTTTTTAAAAAAATGTTTTTATTGATTTAGAGAGGAAGGGAGAGGGAGAGAGAGAGAGAAACATCAATGATGAGAGAGAATCAGTGACTGGCTCCCTCCTGCACACCCCCCACTGGGGATCGAGCAGCAACCAGGCATATGCCCTGGACTGAAATCGAACCTGGGACCTTTCAGTTCGAAGGCTGACGCTCTATCCACTGAGCCAAACCGGCTAGGGCAGTGGTCGGCAAACTCATTAGTCAACAGACCCTAATACCAACAGTACGACGATTGAAATTTCTTTCGGGAGCCAAATTTTTTAAACTTAAACTTCTTCTAACGCCACTTCTTCAAAACAGACTCGCCCAGGCCGTGGTATTTTGTGGAAGAGCCACACTCAAGGGGCCAAAGAGCCGCATGTGGCTCGGGAGCCGCAGTTTGCCGACCACGGAGCTAGGGCAACAACGGTGTCCTTTTAAAAACAAGGGGCCAGGCCCTGGCTGGTTTGCTCAGTGGATAGAGCATTGGCCGGTGGACTGAAGGATCCCAAGTTCCATTCCGGTCAAGGGCACATGCCCAGGTTGTGGGCTCGATCCCCAGTGGGGGGTTGTGCAGGAGGCAGCTGATCCACGATTCTCTCTCATCATTGATGTTTCTATCTCTCTTTCCCTTCCTCTCTGAAATCCAATAAAAATAATAAAAATAAATAAATAAATAAATAAAAAGAAGGGGCCAGAACTAGTTCCTAGGCCCTAGGAGCATTCCACATCCTTGGATTTTCACCCAGGTGTAGGGTCTCAAGAGAACTTAAGCCATTCACCTCATCTCAAGACCGCGCCCCTCCAAAAAACAATCTGTCAAAACGAAGAGTAGCTGGGGGTGCCTTTCTGAAAATGCTAACGGGGAGGGGGGGGCGGGGGGAAGGGGGAGGGGGAGAGAGAGAGAGAGAGAGAGAGACAGAGAGAGAGAGCTCTTTCTTTTCCCATTCAATTCAGAGGGAAGTTATTTTAGTTATTCCTGTGGTTTGCGTAGAGGCGCTTCCAGGTCCAAGAAGGAAGAAGTAATGAAAAACAAAAAAACAAAAACAGAGGATATTAAAGGAAACAAACTCTTGTTTTGCCTGATTCTCTGAGAGAAGATGGGGCAGACAAGACCGTGATAATTCAGGCTTCAAACCGCCCAGGTGACAAATATTGCCCTAGACCGGTGGTTCTCAACCTTTCTAATGCCTCGACCCTCATGTGGTGGTGACCCCCCAACCACAAAATTACTTTCGTTGCTACTTCCTAACTGCAACTTGGCTACTGTTAATGAATCGTCATGTGAATATCTGTGTTTTCCGATGGTCTTTAGGCCCCCCTGCTAGCGGTTCTCAAACCTGTGGGCCGCGGCTTACAGGGTGGCCTGGGGGCCCCAACCAGGACGATGGGATCCTGACCCATGAAGGACCCAGGACACCCTAACAGGCCTTCTCCTCTGAATGGGCAGCAGGAAGCTCACACCCCCTCCAGTCCAAGCATCTTCAAGTCAGAGGGGACCCTGAGGGACGGCCTGGCTGCTTAGAAGAAAAACCTCGGGTCCTATCGGTCGCTGAGGAGAGATGGCTGCTTGCCTTAGGACTAGGAACCTGCGTCGTCGTGTTTGCTTGTCATCCTGTCAGTCATTTTTCCATTTCTTAAAAAAAAAAAAAAAAAAAGAATGCAAAAACCTGAATTCAGAAGCACCGAATCCTGAGCTTTTTCCAGAGGCGAAGCCCTTGTCTCCAGGTCACTGCACCAGTAATTCTGGCCTGGACACCGCGCTAGAATCCGCCCCCCAAGTCAGCCCTGAGGGGTCCGCACTGCGGGGCGCAGAGCAACTGTTTCCAACCAAAGGTTTCATCGCCCGCCAATCGCGGGCCCCGGCCGCTTCAGAAAACCATAAACCCCTACGGGAAGTGAATGACACTAAGGCAAGCCTATCGGCGTGGAGAAAGTGGGAGGGGTGGGGTCAGAGCTAACCAATAGTATGGAAGCAGTTGTTGTTAAGGGGGAAGAGAGACGCCCGCGAGCTTGCGTGAGGACGCTTGGGGGGAGAAGGGGGGCGTGCCCGGGAAGCGGGCTGAGCCAATGGCCGCGGTGGGCGGGCGGCGGCGCGCGTGCGCTCTGGGTTCTGGGGCTGCGGGCGGGAGGCGGGCGGGTTGGAGGAGGGGAGCGGGCAGGAACGCCGCGGAGCTGCTGCCGCCGCCGCAGCCGCCGCCGCAGCGAAGAGGCCATGTTGTGTGGTGTGTGGGGCGGGGGGAGGAGGAGGAGGGAGTAAAGCCGAGAGAGGAGACGGGAGAGAGACACCACACACACACGGCACAAGATGGCCGGAGAGGCAGCAGCACCCCGAGCTGTCAGGCGTTCCGCCGCGGCCGCGGGACCCGCCGGCTGGCCGGGGAGCTGCGCCCGGGCGGCCCGCAGGCCCGCGGGGGGCGAAGCGGCGGCGGCCGAGGCGAGATCGGCCGCGCGCCGGGGTCGGATCCCCCGCGGCGGAGGCGCCCGAAACGGCCGGGGCCCACAACGCCGAAAGCGCCGCTGCGGCAGCGGCCGCGGAGGCTCCCCGGGGTCCCGGCGGCTCGACCCGGCGCGGGCGACCAGGCCCTGCGCGGGAAGCGTGTGCGGGCGACCTCGAGGTGCCGGCGGCTGGCGCTCGGACCGGGTAAGGAGCTCCCCGGCCCCCTTTATTGTCCTTTGTCCTTGGGAGGAAAAGCAAAATGTCCTTGAACGTGCGAGCAGGAGGGGGTGGCGGGCTGGGCCTCTCGGCCGGCTCCTCTGCAAACCCTGCCGGCCTCGTCGGCTGGTCCCCCCGAGCGGGCAGCGCCGCCGGGCCCAGGGCCGGGGATGCGGGGGGACCCCCGCTGCAGACCCTGCTGCGGTGGGCGGGGGGCGGCCTGGCTGCCCGGCCCGGCCCCGCCGGGAAAGGGGCGGCGGCGGCGGCGGCGGCGGCGGGGAACCGCAGGCGGGAGCCCGAAGGGGACCGCGCGAGGAGAGCTGAACCCCCTTCCCGTTCCGGTGAGTTTTATTTGGATGTTGAGGGTAAAAAAAGAATCCTTTTTTCAGGGTCTCCCTACGGGAGAGCTTTTTTTTTTTTTTTCACCTCTTTCCGGTAAGGTGGGAACTCATCTTGACGATCGAGTTTAAAAGAACAATGGAACCCTGGCTACGTTGAAAGAAAAATAAAACTTGTGTGTGTTGTTTTTTTTTTTCTCTCTCCCTTTTGGGTGTTGGCTCTTAACTCTTTCAAAGCCGATTTTGAAAACGGCTGCAGTGATACCCGATGAGAAGGGACTTAGCGTTTAATGAAAAACCTCGATGACGTTAAGGTTGTCTTTTTTAAAAAATGCAAGTTGGAGGAGGAGGAGGGCGTCTGGTATTTCAAAAATGGGAAAGACAAGTTTTCTGTCATGTCAGGGCTGTTTAATGGAAATAGATTTTAATGCTGGGGCTAGGGCGATGATGACGTCTGGGGAATATAGTTGCCTTTGCCGAGTTTATCCGGCTTTCTGATATTTGAAGAATGATTTAAACACACCGTTTTGGTACTTTTGAGAAAGGCCATTCAGGAGCCGTTATCTGTAACTTATCACACCTGCATGCTAGAACGGACTTGAGTCAGTTCCCAGACTTTTAAAAGTTTTAAGTTCATCATTTTACGATTTTAAAAAAATAATAATAATCTGCATCATCACCAGCCGTGGTCGACAAAACTTTTTACAAAGGGATATTTTGGACACCGAATCTCCTTTTGAAGTTACTTTCTCGCAGTGTAAATATTAAAGTAGGATTGCTCTCTGGTAATGGACGGAGAAGAGGAGCCATATTTGTTGCATTTGTTGCATGCACGAAAATCTAGATATTCTTAAAAACGGAACAGTATTTTAATATGTACCGGCTTCAGAAATTTTGCAGTCCTCTGCCTGTGGATTTGGAAGAATGTTTGAGAGGGAATTTTAAGTTTTTGGTTTGCACAAAACCGCAAGTGCAAAAACCTTTGTGTATTTTGGAATATATTTGTCTTCATTCTGCGGTATGTGTGTTGTAAAGTGCAGGTTTTGCCTAAAAACACTGTTGGTAAATTACTCAAATCTACCCAGTACTTATAAGATCAGAGATACTGCTGTAATCGACCGCATTCCGGAAGGTATTTTTGTCGGTAAAATTGTTTTATTTCCGAATAGCATTCATCTAGTGCTACATATTACATCAGTTGCGCATATCTTGATTTTACAGACTCTGTTGTTTAGATACCAGTTTTGTTTTTTTTCAAATGAACGTTTTTGAAATTTTTGGATGCTGAAAGTGGTTTTAAATGAATATTCTGAATCTGGTATTTCAGAATCCTTTTTGAATAGTGAAATGCAAAATAATTGTTGGCAGTTTCTACCTCATAAGATCTTTTTACTAGAGTAATGGGGGAAGGGAGAGACAAAGTGTTCAAGACCTTGGTTTGAAATGGAATAAATGTCATAGATACTACATGTTTGAAACTTGCTTAAAAGACAAAGCTAGTATCCCACTTGGTGAGATCAAATAACTTGTAATTTAAAATTTAAAGTAACCAGTGGCCATTTTAAACTTCACTAATTTCTCCTAGAAGAGTACATTTTTAATTACTCATAATTTTAAAAGGCATTCTTAGATGATAAGGGAAATGTTAATATTGGAGTCTTTGAAAATGGTAAACTTTTCCTTTTTTGTTGTATTGCCTGTCATCAAAAGAAGAAAGACAAAAACAAGGTCATAATCTTAAATTTGTCCAAAGATGTAAATCTTCAGTATTTTTTTATTTCAATGCCTTAGTCACAAGTATTAGTCTATGCATCCAAAAGGTGAGGAAAACAAAAGACTGATAGATGTTAAGATACGAAATAAGCAACCTAAAATGTACAGGTAGTGTGTGGATGAGCTGTCTCTTACATTTATCCATAGATTATTGCATATTTTTTTCTCATTGTTTCATCATACTGAAACTTAAGCCAAGAAATGTTTAAAAATCAAAACATTGATATCTTCCTTTTTTTTTTTTAAAGGTGACTTACAAGATTAAAGTAAAATTTGGTTGATGATGGTTCTGAACAAATACAGCTCTTTTATTTGAGGTAAGACTGGGTAAATTTTATTACTTTGACATAAAAATAAGCTTATTAGGTTTTGTTTTTGTTCTTTGAGAATTTATATTTCCAGCAAGTAGTGATTATGAACATGAGTAAATATCTGGAAAAATTTTACAAAGCCTTTAAATCTTTTCATTGGATAGAAAGTATATATGCATAGCCATTGTAACTCAACGGTACTATAGTTTGAATCACTGAAAGGTCCTTTACGCCTTTGTTTAATTTGGGGAACAAAAAAAGACTAATTATATTTTGAGGAAAACCATGAACCAAAGATACACTTTTTCTTTTTAGGTCCCTAATACACTGTGAAAACAGTTTTAATCTTTTCAATATGTAAATAAATAAATTTATTGGAAAATTTGAGCTAGTTATTATTTCTACTAATAGATTTTAGGGAAAACATTTTAAAAATCAAATTTTGTGAGCATAGATTTTAGTTTTTGTTTCTTTTAGATAATAAAAAGTTTTAAAACACTTCTCCCTACTTGCTGTTGGTTGTTACATCAATAAATTGCTTAGAATATTTCTTTTTCCCCCCCAAAAGAAACCATTTTGAAGACTGAGACCATGGAGTTTTATATCTGAGGATAAAGGAAATCTTTGCAGAAGTAAGTAAATGTTTTTACCCACCATCTGAAATTTAGTGCCTACCACAATTTGAGTAGGAAAATATCAGTAAACTTTGTCAATGAAACAAACGGTAGACTTTATCTTGAAAAGATGAGAAAAAGCCCATCAGATGCCATTTCTTTACATCAAAGCTCTTTTGTATTAACATTGTAATGGTTGACATGTGTAGTTTCTATCAGAACAGTAAGACATTAAGTACTTTCCAATAAAATGGTGCTCCAGGTTAAATCAGTAGTTGAGTCATCAGAATTATCTTTACGATCTTAAGTGTACATTCCTTTTGATGATATGGATCACATTTTAGAAATGGCCTAGAATTTTGCATTTGCAGATCTTAGGGTTCTTAAAAGAACTATATTTCTAAAACTAAATAGAAAATTTCATATTATAGTTGCTACTTAATGGATTTTAAATAGTCGCTTTACCCATTTTCATGAGTTTTCAAACAAATACAAAATGACTTATTTTACGGAAAACTAGAATAAAGCATCCCAAAGAGACCTCCATAGCTTAATAATTATTTTTAAGTCGTAAAATGAAGAAGTAATTTTCAATAAGCATACAATAATTTTACATCTTAAAACTAGATATGTGAAGGAAAAAAAGTGTGTCCACTGATAATTTTCAGAAAATATTCTTTATTCATAAGTTAATACTGAATGTGAAAATTAATGTCAAGCTGATATTAGTAAGGGTTTGACAGAGAAAATATAATAAATATCTTGAGGAATGCTAAGAATAGCCAAATAAGCATTATAAGGGCAAGTTTACCTTTGTCCTTGAAATTTATGTGGAAAATCTTTTTCTCTCTTGGTATTTGCTTATTCTATTGATTCAAATAGGTAATAAAGATAATATTTTTATTGCCTTTGCTTTAGTTTAATTTTTTCTTTCCAGTCCTTTGCAATTTGATCAAATTTGTGTTTATCGTATGTGAAAGAAAACGGAATGTTACACCTTTAACTATAGTGTTAAAGAGAAAACACGCCACGCAAAATATTCAAAATATCTTTTACCCCAAGCTTCTTTTTTTTTAGTAACATGTTTTGCACAACAGCTTTTATTTTATTTACTTATTTTTATATATTTTTATTAATTTCAGAGAGGAAGGGAGAGGGAGAAAGAGATGGAAACATCAATGGTGAGAGAGAATCATTGACCGGCTGCCTCCTGCACGCCCCCTACTGGGGATTGAGCCTGCAACCCAGGCATGTGCCCTTGCCTGGAATCGAACCCAGGACCCTTCAGTCTGCAGGCCTACACTCCATCCACTGAGCCAAACCAGCTAGGGCTACCCCAAACTTCTTTAACACAAATGCCGATGTTAGTTTCCTCTCTGTGCAAATGATTGTCATTCAGATGTGGTTGGCACTTATAAAATTTGAGAATTGGGCATTTTAAGACAAATGTATGTGAAGTGTGACGTAAACTTAAGTATAAATTGGCAATAAATTTATAATGGCCGACCATAGGTGTAATTTAACCCATAAAATAAATGAATGGTTTAAGGTTAGAAATGTTAAATGAAGATTTTTATTGTTTTAGTATTTATAGAAAAATCTAAACGATGTAGTAACTTCTACTCCTGTCTAATGGAATACAAAGCTCCCTTTATCACCCACAAGATAAAGGATTATAATAGATTACATTTTAAGAAGGTTTTCATGTACTTCAGCTGACCTTCATGATAGTGCTTATATTGTTTTATTTGGGGCTTGAACCAAGTTTGTATAATGGGCAATAATAAGTTTGATGGACAAAAATAATAGGCACATGAAGACAAATATAAATGTAGATACTATTATTTTAAGTTACTATATTTCATTAGGAAAGTAAATTACTTAGTTAAATGCTATTTTCTGCTTAGCGGATCAAAGTAGTAAATGTTAAATATTTACTTTTAATTGAGCATTTTTAACCAATTCTTGAATCAAAAAATCACCCGATCAAGTTGGTGATTAGTTTGGATTTACGTTTGTTATCATGGTAATAGCTGTTTAAAAAATTACATGAAGTTCCACAGAAGTGAAAGAAGCCATGCTTATAGTTAATTACAAGTTTTTTGAAAACCATGGCATAACACTTAAAGGCAAGATTATGGGAAATAGATAATTTTGAATATACACATTTTTTCAATGTTAGTTTACTGTTTCTCAGTTTCTTAATTATTAACATAACGGGACTGGGACAACAAATGAATTTACTCTTTCTCTTGTCTGTTTTAATTCTTTGTGGAGAGGCATAACGTAAGAGGCAAAAGATAATATGAGGACATCTCCATCTTCTGCATTAATGAAAGGTAGAGGTGTGTGATAGAGTGGAAAATACAACTGAGATTCAGCAATCAAGAGACCCAGCTTCTAATGTAAATTAGCCCTGTAATGTTGGCATCTTATTCAGTGTACACCTAGCTAGTACAAAGTATTTGGAGTTTCCAATCTCTTTAAGATACCATTTAGCTCTTAAGTTCTGCTATAAAAATAATAGGAGTGTCTATTTCTCTTACAAAAAGTGGAGAATAGTTTTTATAATTTTTGCATCGCAAATTATGTAGTTCTATGGTGAAACTGTTTGAATAAGACCAGACCCGTGCAATTGTGTACCCGGCATTCTTAATTTTAGGAATTTCCAGATATTAATAAACAGTATATACGAAGACATTGGAAAATTAATCTTAATTTGTTTTTAAACAATTAAGATTTAGGATGCTGTAGTAAAAAGCATTATTTGGAGTTTTGAAAATGATTATTCGATTAAATATATTTAAACTTTAGGCCCTGGTTGGGTAGCTTAGTTGGTTAGAGCACCGTTCCAATAGCCAGTTTCAGGTTCGATCTCCAGGCAGGACACATACAAAAAGCAGCCAACGAATGCATAAATAAGTGGGACAACAAATCCATATTTCTCTCTCCTCCCTCCCTCCCTCCCTCCCTCCCTCCCTCCCTCCCTCCCTCCCTCCCTCTCTACATTAAAAAAAGTTTATTTTATCTAATGAAACATTGGCAGCTGACCATTGGGATTATAAATGATAATGCCTGGCATAATTAAGAAATTTCTATATTTAGATATCATTGTTTTACCAGCTACCTTTCCAGATTGAGTGGCTTAATTCAAACTTGATTTTCACATTGGCTGTTTTTTCTGAGTGTAAATTAACCATTACAATTTAAATGATTATTTTTACATAGCATTTTTCCTTATAACAATTTGATAGTTGATTTAAACAGTATAAAGCTAGATAGTTTTGTTTTTTTGAAAAACAATCCTATGCTTTTGAAACTAAGCCATTTATATGAAATGAAATATTTCCCAAACAATAAATTATATAATGTGTACTATATAGTAAGCATAATTTTAATTTAGATTATCTTGTTAGATATTTTGCTTAACTTGAATGGTTTGTGAGTTGTCTTATGGCAGTTCTCTAATGACTATCACTACCTTATTTTTGTGGAAGATACTTCATATTTCATAGTGTTCTCAGATCTTATTCTTAGTTTAAATGCTAATTGTTTGAAGGGTTTTAAAAGGTGACAAGCTCAAATATTATAAGAAAAGCACAAATGGACTAATGATGATAATATAAGACTTGACCAAAACTATCTTTGCCTTTTATTATAAAGGGCCCAGGTAGCAAAATGGTTATTTACATGACACCTATAATTTAATATTCAATGAGAATCTATAATACTGCAAAATATTAAAGATAGGTAGGAACATGAGCAAAATTATCAACTTGTGTAGTCTGCTTCCCCTTCAAAGGAAGGTGCAAAACACTACGTAAATTTTTGGGAAGGAGCCAGTATGATGGATTATGTTTGTGTTAGCACAAAGTGAGATCCCAGTCCTTTTCTATATTTAGTGGAGGCTAAACCCAGAGGTACATACTTATATTGGTAGGTAGCTTTTTGTATAAGCACATTATTAGACCAATGCGACATTTCTTTCACCAGTATTCTTTAAATCAGTTACACCCTTCTCTTAGGGGTTATATAAGTTTATTTTACTGGGTTGATTTAAAATTTGTCTTTATTCAGAAAATCCTCTCTTCCTTATAAAGTCTTGACTAAATTGGAAGCTTAAAATAAATAATTCCGTTTCCTGTAAATTGCTTTGTTACCCAGTGGGAAGGATATTTTGGCACCTTACTCTTAGAGCCGACTTTTGCTGTATTGATTGATTAGTCAAAATGACTTAAAGGGATTTAGACTTGGTAAGAAAATCAGGAACTTGCTTCATAATTGGAAAATTTGAAATCATAGCCTGGAAAAGCATTTGGGTAGCTAAGTTTAACTTAAATCCTAAACTGTGCTTTGGCTTTCTAAAAATTTTTAAATTGCTATACTTTAATGCTGAACTTCTAAACAGCTTTTTTTGGGTAGGTCAACATATTGTGATTATAATCATACTTTGGAGCAGGAGTGACTGAAAATAGTATTTAACCTGTATTCAGAAGATAAACATAGGAAACAACTCTTCCATGTTTAGTTTATGATAGTCTTAACTAGTGAAAAGCATGGATATGATAATTTTGTTATCAAGTATGTATTTTAGAAAGGATTTGAGTTGAGTAGATCAGTACAATTAGTAAAAATAGTTTGAAATTGTGCCTAAGGATTCCTTTCCAACACTTTACCTTAGAATAGTGTACGTGATAATGTGGTAAGTACATGATAATTTAAAATAATATCCTATATAATAAAAGCCCAGTGACCAAATGGTGGAACGACGAGAATGACCAGTTGACCGCTCACTATGACACACACTGACCACTAGGGGGTAGACGCTCAACGTAGGAGCTGCCCCCTGGTGGTGGGTGCTCTCCCACAATGGGAGCGCTGCTAGGCTGACTGGGATGAGCGGTGCTCCCACAGTGGGCTGATCCCCGCAAGCCACGCCCTCCACCAGTGCATGAATCCTATGCACCCGGCCTCTAGTGACAATGTATAAAGTGAGAAAACAAGACCTTGTAGGTAGGTAATGCAAGTTTTCCTTTAGAACTTGTAAATGTAGACAAATGAAAGACCAGAAGAGAAAATAATTTCTTCTATTAAGTAGTGATGTTGGCTCTACTAAACAAATGGGTCTCAACTCTTGCTGCCCATTTGGTCTACCTGGGTGAGCCCAAATTTTTGCCTACTCTGTTGGAGTTCTTGGGGACTGAGATTTAGATATTCACGTTTTTTTATGGTAACTCATTTTTCAGGTGAGCCTCCTGTACAGCCAAATTTAAGATCCTCTGCAGTAAAACCTTTTATCTTGTTTATATACATACACGTGTCTTGGTCTTCTGGCGAGTGATCCTTACAAGATGTTTCTGAATAAATCATGGCATATTAATACTATTATTGTTTTTTTTTTCTACGCATAAAATTATATTCTTTTTGTTTTCTGCAGAAATGTGAATCCTGAGACTGAATCTCTAAAGGGCCTGTACAACGTAATAGATGTTGGTGGAAGCATTTAGTAAGTTTACTCAATTTACATGTTTTGCCTGTTTTTAATTTTAAATACGACTTCGGAAATTTTGAGTACCTGAGTCAGAATTATAAAAATACATAGGGATTTAGTGACGCTCAAAGCAACACAAAAAAATAAAACCAGCATGGTTAGATGTGTGTGAAGTTTATTATTTAAATTTTGCTTATTAATTTATTCTAACCTATTATTTCCTACTTTCTTCACTTAAACTGAGGCAAGATGTACAATGCAGAGAAACCCATATTTGAACATGCTTCTAACCACCTTAGATTTGGGTGTTGGTAAACTCCCCCAATTTTTTTAAAATAAAGTTTTATTGGAACATAGCTCTGCTCTTTCATTTATACATTGTCTGTGTCTGCTTTCCCACTACAACTGCAGAGTTGAGAATAGTTGTAGTTAATGGTCACAGACCCTAAAATATTTACTCTCTTGTCCTAGATCCATCTCGATTGTCAACTTGACCCTACGTATGTAGAAATCAGAAGCCCTTGGTTTCTCTAATAGATTTCAGTGTAGTAATGCTAATAAATTAAGTAATCCTGAACTTCCCTTTTTTGAAAGCCTAATAATAATTTCTTCTGACATTGGGGTTATGCTCTGATATTAGAAGACTTGGTTACAAGTACTATGGAGCAGTTTTTCCAACTCCCGACCTGAGAAATAGCGGGAAATGAGTTAGTGGTGAGGCTGTGTAACGGAATTTGGATGAATTCTCAAAAGGATTTATTACTGAAAAAATTTTACATATGATGATTACATACTAACTGTTTCTTAAATACACTTATTTTTGAATCACATTTGGAAATTAGATTCTAGATAAATTTTTATTCTAATTACTGTTTCAACTTCCATTGTATAAGTGGCCATTAAGGCCTGCAAAATCATGTCCTTTTTATTTTTTTTTTACAGAGAGGAAGAGAGAGGGATAGAGAGTTAGAAACATCGATGAGAGAGAAACATCGATCAGCTGCCTCTTGCACACACCCTATTGGGGATGTGCCCGCAACCAAGGTACATGCGCTTGACCGGAATCGAACCTGGGACCCTTGAGTCCGCAGGCCGACGCTCTATCCATTGAGCCAAACCGGTTTCGGCATGTCCTTTTTTTTTTTAATGCGAGTGGTGAGGGCAGAGATGAAAACTTTCCTAATATAGTACAATTATTGACCTTGTCTTATCAAATATTTTGAAGAGATTAATTGCCTGGCATATAGTGGATGCTCAATAAATGTTGATTTATTATTATATGTAGTGTCTATTAAACATTTATCAACTAGTGTGTTGGGCCTAATAAACAAACTGAAATTCATTATTGAAACATTAGTTTTAATACTTTTATTAATTTTTTTAGTGTGCCTGAAAGCTAAGACCTTGGACTCAGTAACAATTAAAACTGATAAGAAACTACAACTCTCAATCTCTTAAGCAGGTGTAGTCGACTATTAAACTAATAGGGGCAATGGGGAAGATTTCATTTGATTGCAAGACTTTAAGATGATTCAGTTATCATAATTAACAGTTGGTTGGTCTTTCTCAGATCATTTTGTAGTTAGTTTTTATGCCCACTTCATTAAGACCCAGACTTTTTAAAAAATATATATATTTTTATTGATTTCAGAGAGGGAGGGAGAGAAACATCAATGATGAGAGGATCATTGATTGGCTGCCTCCTGCACGCCCCCTACTGGGGATCGAGCCTGCAACCCTGACATGTGCCCTTGACTGGAATCGAACCCAGGGCCCTTCTGATAAAGTATCAGTTCCCAGGCCGACGCTCTATCCACTGAGCCAAACCTGCTAGGGCAAGACCCAGACTTGTTGATATACTGTAATCCTATAAAGGATTTGAGCTCTTACTGGGTAGTGAGACAAAACATGTGAATTTTCTATTAAATGTTTTCATATTAAAGACCAATACAAAGAATATTGAAATCAAGCCATAAGCACCAAGAACAAAACCTTAATTAATTAAATTGTGGGAAATATCAGTTCTGGATTATAATTTTATATCCATCTGTTCCTTTGGTTTTGCAATAAGTGTTCCAGTTTTAAGATGATTTAGTATATTGTGGCATTATTAGAGTCCCCTGTTTTTAAAATTAAGAATCATTAATCACTTCTTTGTATTTCTTCCTGTACCCCACATTTTTGTTGTGCTTAGAAATTGGGGTTTGTTGGGAAGTAGAGATAAGGAGATTACTTATTTTGGGGGAGTACCTTTTAAACTCAATTCTCTAATGAACCATTTACTTGCATTTGAGTTCATGCCTCATTTTACAATGTCTCAGTGTTTTTGGAACAAATTTACTGAATCAGAATTGAAACAGAAGATTTCCTTAATTTTATGTGGTTTTTTTTGGATGTATAGGATTTGTGAATTTTAAGAGGAAGCAATTACTTTCTATTCTCTTAACACAGTAGCCTTTACTTTTGCTTGTGGGATTACCTTAGAACAAGCAATTTTCCATAAAAAGAAGACATAAACTAGTGAACATCATAGCGGAAAAGCCTAACTTTCCATAGTATGAGCTTGAAGCTTGCCTTTTATGTGAAATAAAAGATTTGGGTCTCTTTGATGATGTTATTCTAGATGAAACCATCATCACTTCAGTATGTCTACAGCCATTTACACGTTACTGGAGAGACATAGAGTAGTAGGCTTTGATATCAAAACTACTCAGTTTTTTTGTACTGATGTTATTTTAGTGCAACACTAAATTGTCTTTTAAAGCAGAAAGTGTTAAGTAATTGACTCCATGATTCTATGAATTCTTCAGAGATTTCATTACTATTGAAATATAAGTTATATGAATTTAGTAAGGTTAGTTTGTAGGTCCCCAAGTACTGTGATTATCGTGGTATATCAGAGTAATAGCTAACATTTATTGAGGTTTTCTATATGCCAGGTAATATAAATGCTATAAAGATGCTATCTCATTTAAGCCTCACTACTGCTACATGAGGTAGGTACTGCTATAACTCTTTCACAAATGAGCTGGATTTTGTTACCAAGAATATTTCTAGGCTCAAAGAACTCATGCCTGCTTTCTTTGTAATTTTTCAACATAACCGTGCTAATTAGCAATTTTAGGTTTTGTAAGAATTTGGAATTCCATGAAAATGAATGGCTTACTCCTAAATCCCCTACTTTTCTTTTAGGTGCTTTGATGCTTGACTGAGCACTTATACTTATTAAAAAGATTCTTTCTTTTGGCTTTTGATTGACTTTAAGGAGTACAGATTGATCATGGTTTTTAAGGTTATAGAAGTGTCTGCTTTCTGTTAGCATTCTTTTTTTTTTTCAATTCCCAGCCCCCCCCCCTTTTTTTTTACCATCTTAAATATATGACACTATATGTGACAGAATGACCAATATGTTAGTTTTTTCTAATTTATTTTTATCACACAAGCTAGTGATTTTGAGTAATTTTGGAATGATTTTAATCTCATTAGGCTTGGTTTTTTAATTTAAAGAATAATGTGCTTTAAAAGGAAATTTTATATGAAGTCCTGGATAAATTTACCTCTTATTCTGAGGCAGAAGAATATAGAGCATTGATTTATCATTTCATGTACTCAGTCGAATAAATTGCACCTATTGATATCGAAATGATTGTAACTTGATATCAATGCTTTAGTTTCATTGTTCATCATAATAGTATTTACTTCCCCAACTTCATTTAGAGCTTGATTTTGCATCAAAACAATAGAGATTGGGGGAAAATTGGTTTATAATTAACTCTGCAAGAGGAATGAAGGTATTTTTATAGTTCTATATAGAAGTGTATATCCCTTAATATAAAGGGATGAACAATTCAGATGGAAGATATTTTACTGATGTGGGGAATGAATGAGTTTCAGGCTGGAGAGAAATTGGCAAAATAAGGAGAAATACTTTTATTACTGATTTCTTGACACTCATTTTGAGTAGTTTTCTAAAATATAGATGATAGTGTTTCTTGGTTAACTAAATAGTTTATTAAGTAGAATTTTTAATTGTATACTAGAGGCCTGATGCACAAAATTCGTGCAAGGGGCTCGGCTTTGTCTGTCCGGAAGGATGTCCGGTCTAATTAGCATATTATGCTTTTATTATTATAGATTATTCTAGATAGTATACAACAAATTCTAATTATAGTTTAGGATACAAGGTATTAACTACCTAATGAGCAAAAATGCTATTATATTTAATAACTTCTTAGTCACCCAGACTTTATAAATTTAGTTTGAGAGCTGCATAATTTACAGAGAAGACCAGGGCTAAAACTTATATTTGCAATTATATTGATCCTAATTCATCAGGATTATTTATTTAATGTTAAAATCACCTGGCTTCCCACTTATCCCTTTCATTCAAAGTAGTTGAGTAATATATTTGTCATTCTCTGAGAAACATTTGATATTTTGGCAGTGGGAGTATTTTATTTGTATATAATTTGCAATCTGATAGCATTTAATGGCAAATATCAAATAAGCCAAGCTGACACTTGGCCTTTTTTATCTTTTTTTACCCTAGTGGCTACGTATTTCCAGCATTCTCAGATATGTAGCTAAAGATAGTGGCATTTTTATTGTCTATTTGCGATATCCTAAGCAAAATTAACATCTGTTGGACTGGAAAACTATGCTGTGATTGATCCACTGCTTTGTTTTCTTTTATCCCCTAGGATTCTTTTACATAATTAGTTTTTTTTTTGTGTGTGTGTGTGTTTGTCTTTTGTCTTTTTTGAAGATTGGAAAATTCTTCATTGAGATTTAAAATCCATAGTGTTGCTGTAATTTAGCTTTCTGGGATTTTTGAATTTGAATTTTTGTCTTCTACAGACACTAAAACAGTATCACATTTAACTAGTAAAAATTTATCTCTTTACCGCTACTTTTTGAAAAAAACATATATTTTTATTGATTTCAGAGAGGAAGGGAGAGGGGGAGAGAGAAATAGAAACATCAATGATGAGAGAGGATCATTGGTTGCATTCTGCATGTCCCCCACTGGGGATTGAAGCCGCAACCTGGGCATGTGCCCTGACCTGGAATCGAACCATGGCCTGATTCATGCTTAACCACTGAGCTAAGCTGGCCAGACTACTGCTACTTTTTTTATGGTTACATGTGTATCTGTGATAGTAAAAGAACTTTGTTACCTGTGTACAGTCTTTGATTCTCTCATTGACAAGTTGTGTGTGTAGTACATACAACTTTAAACGAGAGTTTCATAGTTTAAAGCTGCTACAAAATTAAAGCTTTGTGTATGGTAAGAATGTCTTCAAGGTGGGTGGATGTTCTCTGTTTGAAGGAATAAGATTATTGGTATTCCAACAGCGTTTTTTTCTTTTAATGTTTTCATCAAGCACCCAGTCAGCTTGAAGAGTCTCAAATGGACCCTACCACTGAGAAATCAAGATGGCAGTCCACTATGGGGAATAGAGGAAAATGGATTAATACAAGAGTGCTGTGATAACATACAACCAAGACAGGGTTCTTTTAACATGGATTTCATGAAATGAATGAAGACAATAGGTTTCTTACCAACACAGATGGACAGTGGATTTGACTTTCTAAAGACTTTTTGTATCATTAAACAAGTCCATTTTTGACATTTGGAGATGAAAGATGGCACGTTAACAGAGATGATAGTTTGTACATCTGGAATTTTTTTCATTTTGATTTGTATGAATATGACCTTGTGAAATGTTAACTTTAATAAAATTTCTAACACTTTAAAATTTCTCAGTTTGGGCTTTTTTTTTTTTTTTTAAAGCTGAAGAGTCATTACATTAAGTGTTCAGTTATCGCCGTAAATAACAATTTGGCCTTTACAGTTTTCCAGCAGTGAAGTGTTGAATAAAGCTGGTAAAATGGCAATGGTGTGCTGGAAAATATTTTACTTCGTTGATTAAGATTTATTTCTACAAGTTGTGGAAATTTATTTGTGCTTTAAGAAATAGGCGTTCGATTAAATGCCGTTTTATGCTTTCTCAAATATCTTGCAAAATGACCAACCAATAGGTAATAATAGAATCTTTAACTTGCCACATGATTTTAATGAAGGTTTAAAACAAAATGCATTTTGTCTCAAAATTCAGGATGAGTGATACAGTATTTTTCTGAGTTTTGTGTTGATGAAAAGGTCTTTTCAATCTACACTTAATATTGAAAATAAAACATCATGCAATAGAATAGTCACCTGAACAAAACAGATGCCTCTTACTGTCTTTAGTTAATGTTAGGGGAAGAAATGTTGGATTTATTAGGGAAGTGTCCTTTAAGATATTCATAAAAGGCCTTACAATTTTGGTGGTAATATTGTCTATAATATACTTTATGTAAATATAAAATAGGAATATTCTGTATTTTTCTTATTCTCTACATTTAGGAATTTAGAGTAAATCACACCATGTCACAAAAAACTTATATTTGATTTCCATGTGAATACTGGCATTTTATTGATAATCAACTGATATTAGGTTTATAAATGGGTGGTAGGCTTTATTTTGATAAACCAAATCTATTGTTGATATTTTTCCATTATACATGGAAAGTTCAGCTTTATGTGTTTTTGTGTGTGAGAGAAAATAGCTAATCATACTGTGGTTTGTGATTAATGTCAAATACTATAGCACACATATCCATTATCAGTACATGTGCAGTGTTTGAAGTGATTGGTTTGCATATATCAAAAGTGGAATTTTGGATTTGGATTTTGGTACAAATTTACCTTTTGTAGAAAGCGTGGAATTGAAACTGGGTTTTGATTATGGCTTTTACATTGACCTAGATGCAACTTGTTGCTTTTGTTGGGTATAAAGCGCAAGTGGATGTCATCCGTGAGGAAAGGACGTTGTTCTGGAAGATTATGATGTCAAGTAGGGAAAGTTTATTTGATTTATTTTTTTGATGTGTGAATATTTTCTTGGGTGCTTTTTGAGAGAAAAAGTCTTGAACCATTTGTTTTTGGCATTAGTATTAATTTTGTTTTCCATAGATGTTATGGTTTTGATATTAGGAGAATTTGCCCTGTGGCATTCATTACTTTGATACTTGCTGTCAGATGTGACCTGTTAACTACTGTCAAAAATCTGAACATACTTAGACATTGATTTGAGATACAAGGGGAGAGTTGGGGATATATGTGTTGTGTTGGTTTTGGAGGTCCAGTTTCTTGGATTTGTTATTTGAAAGGACAATGGTAGTTCCATATTCTTGAGTTTAATAACTTTGTTTTGCCTGAATCAATGTGGGAAGTAAATATATTGTGATTTTGAGATTTGGGGAGGGGGTGTAAAGTTTGCAAGGTTATAGAATGGGTTAAAGAATTTTGTGAAAAATTGAGATTCTCAAATAAAAATTGAGATTCTCAAATAAAAACTAGTTGCATTAATTTTTGCTCTAATGCAACTGAACACTAGGGAGGCGCTCTTGAGTTGTACCCCTTTCGTCCAGTTGGGATGGAAAATGCCCCCTAATTTGGTCTTTAGATAATTTTAGCCTTCATAAAGAAGTCAAACTTGAAGTTAATTTATGAAATTGAGATTTTGCTTTTATTTAGAAACCATTTTACCCTGGGTGGGGTTAATTTTTAAAAAAGACTAATATGAAGATGAGCTTAAAATTTTCCAAGAATTATCCCTTTTTCAAAATGGCTTTATAAAACACCACTTCCTGTCCAGAAAGGAAGTTATTTTAGCTCAAGGACTGAACTATTTAGCAGATCTTTAGACAAAAGGAACCAAATTACATTTCTTTCTGGCTTAAAAAGGGTGCTTGAGCCAGAGGGGGTTAAGAAACCCTCCCCCCTTCCCCTGATGGGGTGGTCTGGAGGGGCAGGGAGGTGTGGGGATGTGGGGTCCTCAGGCTCCCTGGGATGGAAGATCTTTTTTTTTCTTTTTTTTTTTTTGGTGGAGATGAAGGGGTGGGTCTATGGTACATCACCTGAGTTGTGGGGTAAATGTAGAGAGTGTCAATCAAAGGCAGAGCTCTCAGAGCTGGGAAGGAGGCTCTAGATGGCGGCTGTGCCTTAGAGAGAGCGCGCGCTGCTCCCTGCCTTCGCCTCACTTTACGCAACTTTCCCCAACTTTCGGGCCGCCTCAGGGGGCCCCCGCAGCCCCCTGCCTCTCCTAGAGACCGACTGGGGTCGATTCGAACCCCTTTTAGGGGGAAAAGCAGCTTTTTGGGGCTTTCTTTTCGTGCCTTGTTGGAAAGAAGCAGCCGTACTGAGAGCCCAGGTCGTTGTTTTTTCCAGCTTAGAAGCCATGGCGCACCTCCATTTTTGTGCGCTCTCCTAATGAGGTTTTTTTCCTTCCGCACCCGCTTCGGGATTAATTGTGGCTTTATTTTTTTTTGACCAGTTAACAGATTGGAGGGTTGTTTTATTTATTTTTCGTTTTTTCACGGAGAATTTTGTTTTTATTTTTAATTGTTTGCGATCTGATCTATTTCTACTACTAGATAGGACTCTTGCTTTGGACCTACTACATGGATCAGGTAAGTTCATGATCATTAGTGATCATTTAAAAGATTTATAGGTGAAAGTTGGCTTTATTTTCTGTAAATAGGAGAAATTCCTGGATGACGCAATAAGATAAAGAGCTTGTTATTTGTATCCAGTGTGTTACTTTGAGAAACTTTCCGTATTGATAAGAGATGATTCCCCCTGTTCCGTGTGTCCTGTTTTTTTTTTTTTTTAAAAGGTAAAACTAGAAATACGTTGTTTTTCGGTGCTTACCGCTGTTGTATTATAACAATATCGTTACATGGTCAGGACTTTGTTCCTGCTAATAAAACCATCGATAGAAGCTGGGACCTTACCTTTCTTTCAACTTTTGACAGTAAATACCTGGGCACAGGACTTCAAAGCAAACACAGATTTCCCCTCCCCCTTAATATTTAAGAATTAAAAGATGATGAGAAATAAGGACAAAAGCCAAGAGGAGGACAGTTCGCCACACAGCAATGCATCGAGGTATGGAGCTCTCAACTTTCTTCCTTTTTTCTTTTTTTTTTGGGGGGAAACCTCAGCTTACATTGTTCACCTTGACAGGCCAGGGTAGCTGTCTGTGTTGTTTTAAGTATTTTACTAATTTGGATTCGTTTTTTAAAGCGTGACCTTGAGATTGCTAATATGCCACACCCTAATTTTTTGGTAGCAATTTATGAAAGTTGAGTTGACTTAAGGCCTCTTACAGCAGGCTAAAGGTAAGGTACCTACATTCAAGGGGGACTTTGCTGTAAACTGCAGTTTTTCTGTCAATAAATTGCAGGTTTTAGGTTTTCGGGCTGTAGAAAAATGACCTTGTCGGTTTAGCCATTGCTGCATTGCACCATTTTACATACAAGGCAGATTTTTTTTCTTTGAAAGAAACTAGGATACCCAAACTTGTAACCGAAGGCCATAGAGGAGCCTTGTGGTAGTAAATTATAGTAAATAGACATTTGAGAAAGTTATATGAATGAAAAAATGTGCATTTTAAAGTGAATTTGCAAAAAGGACCCTTTGACTGATGCCTCTCAGTTTATATTTTTATTTCATTCTACATTTCTTTTGATACCTTTGACATTTTAAGACATTTTGATAGGATTTATCAAAACCTTTAGTCGATGGTTACAGGTCCTGCATTTATGAAATTAAATCTGATCCCAGAAATCCAGGAGTACTCTTTTAATATACGCCTGCTTTGTGATTGTTGCTGAGATTAAAATTGTATATTTTACTTGTAAAATATTTTAAGGTTTACATTTGTATGCTTATATTCAGACAATGCTCTTTCTGGTTGGTAGGTTTAGTAGTATATTATCCTGGCACTTTAGTTATAGCTGCTTTATATTTATTGATTTATTTCAACAGTGTCTCCTGGAATGCTTTATCTTCTGAAGCTTACACATGTACTGTTCATGATTTGTTTCACATTTTTGGAGTACCTTATTAGTGACTAAGTAATAAAGCTTCTGAGATGTTTTGTATGATCTGTATATTAATTTTAAAAGTACATGCATGCATTTCTTGATGTGTGTGCTTATAAATTGCCATGTTACCAATTTGAAATCATGTAGTTAATAAGGATGTGATTGATTATATGATTTCTTTCTACTTTTGCTTTTACTTTTGTAATCTTATATAAATAATACGCCTTTTTTACAATCAGGGTAGTGAATACGAAAGTTTTTAACGTGGTTTATTACAAATGATGAATTTTACTTGTTTCGTTAGACCTCACATATTTTGACCCTTGCTTTCACAAATACCTTTCCACATTCTTTTGCAAATTGAGTTGTCACCTAGTTTGGGCTGTGCCTTTTGAACTGAAATGCCCTTGTAATTACCTAGGTTAGATTTAGGACAGAAAACTTCTCCATTAATCCCACACTGATTTTTTTTTTCTGAAAAGTAGTAGTGATTTGAAGAAACAGAAATCCACACAAATACTTGACAAATTACTAAAGATTCAGTACCTATAATTGATAGTCCCTTGAGTATGATTTGCATAGTCTCACCTGGGGTTTGGCTTTCTTATGCAAGGTTTGTGGTTAACCTTGATCAAACTCTGCTTTCTAATTTAAAAAAGTCAAGCAGTGTTGTTATTCTTTTAATAATTTACTTCACCTGGAAATCTACTTTGAAGTTGTCCTGCATTTGCCTACTGTCAGTGGGGTGGGGGGCTGTCCTTTTAAATGCATTTTGTCAAGTACATTTTGACTCGTGTACCTGATGAATGCCCACAGATATTTGCAAGACTCCTTGATGAGACCATGGAGACTTAAATCTACTTTCATTACAGATACCCTAAATTGAATACCTTGACACATGTACATAATTATGACATCACTTCCTTTTCAAATTGTAAAGCTCCAGGATTCAGTGGTGTTTTATTGGAGTAGGTTATTTTAAAGGAGGCTGTCCCTAACTCTCACTTGGTTCCTTAATCCATCAGAATTTTCCCCACGAGGGACCTGTTTCCATGTCACAAAGTCTGCTCTTCAGGGAATGCTACAAAAACCACTTTTGCAGGAGAGGCAGGGAGAAGTTTGCAGGGTCAAGTCACCTTTGGTCTGAATTCCTTTAGGAGCTGAAGGGATTGAGTGCACGTTCCCTCTTTTTGGAAAGAATGCAGTACTTAACCAGTCATTATGTAACTTATTCTTCCCAGGTTAATATTTAAGCATAACGTTACACTTTGTATAGCATGACTTTTGGAAGAGTCAAAAGTTCCCTTGCAAAAATAAGATTTTAACAGTATTGGGGTACCTGTCAAGTTTCTACATACTTAAAACAAAGTTGCAGTGGTGGACCTGTATAGAAATGCACACCACAGACCTGTGTAAAGAATAGACATTTTGGGGTAACTCAGTAATATCCAAGGATGGAAGCAGGAGCACAAGGGAACCAGAATGGAAGTGTGTGTGCACAAGAGTTCTGTGTTCTAGGGCTCCTCCGCCTTTGCCATTGATCTTGCACAACCGAGACCGTTTATTAAGTTTATCTCCAAATCGTCTGCCTTCGAACCAGATTTATTTTGATAAGCCGGGGTGTGGTGAAAACCATCTGCTTTCTAATCAGCTTTTAAGCAGTTAGTCTAAAACCCTGGGGATGTTTAGATAATGGTAAATGCAATTGCTTGTGGACTGTAAAAGTCAGTTTTTTAAGTGGCAGCCATTTTATGACACTGATAATTCTTACGGATCGGGAGTTTTGAGGAGATTGCAAATAAAGCGAATGGAAACCTGAAATACCAAAACCTCTCTTTCTCCCCTCCCTTCTCCTGTTTCGGTTCTCCGGTGCTAAAATAAAGGGCATCTCGGTACTTAGCGCTGACAGCAGCTCTGTGAGCCCCTGGCATCTTGGTGCAGGTCCAGCTCAGTCACAAAATGGCTGTTCCTTTGTGCCGCAGCGCTGACAGACATACTGCATTGCACTGTGTACTCGCCAAACAGCAGGAAGTTGCCGTGCCGAGTTCAAAGGCCGGCCGGCGCCGGCGCCGAGAGCTGATTGGCTGAGCGCACGCCTGGTAACAGCAGGTCAACAGCGTCGGCCCCGCCTCCCGACGTCAGGCGTGCCGCCAGCCGATTTGCGCGGGCGTCGTGACGTCAGCCGCGTGCGCAGCCCGGGCGCTTTTTACGCCGGGCGTGTGGAGGGCGGGGCGGGGGGGGTGGGGAAAGGGAAGGGAGCGGCGCTCTGGCCGGGACTTTCCGGTGGGCGGCCACTTCCCTGAAGGCTCTCGCTGCGGGCGGTTTTCCGCCCTCCTCCCCGCGGCCCACACCCCGCAGCTGGCATCCCTTGGCCCTTCCCAGCGAAAGGTTTTCCTCTTTTTAGAAGCAGCTTTTGTTTTGGTGAAAGTAAGAGGCCGGAGAAAGTCAAGTCCTAGTAGGAAACCTTCCGGCGGAGTTGAACATTTTTCGCTTTCTTTTCCGCTATCCCCCCTCCCCCTGTCCCCCTTTTTCTGTTCAGTGTGATTAGTGGGTTTAATTTTGTTACCTTTGTCCCAAAACCATTTCGCTGTCCGAGGAGGCCTTTTTATTTCAATTGAAAACGTCTTAGCACGTGTTCGTGCTGTGGGAACACATGGCCCTTAAACAAAGGGACGATTACTTGAACCTGTCCCCGTGCATTTTTTCTTGGTACCATACACTTCCTGAATTGGCATTTGATGGAAAAAAGCTCAGGTCAGTATGTGCAAAGTGATTTGCTTTTAAGGTATACTTAAGTAGAAAAATAGCAGGAATTCTCACCTAACTGTTAAGTATTAGGTTAACTTAAGAGTGACTACAGCATTAGGCACCCATTATTATGCAAACCGATGTTAGGAAACCAAGTGTTAAACACGTGCTAAAGAAAAGAGACTCCCGAATTTAGCTTATAGTGCAGTCACTTGGCAAAAAATCTTGGAAAACATCTCAAGGAAATGTTAATTCAGTCCCCATTCAGGGAATTTTTATTCAGTCCCGATAAATGTGAAAATACTCCGGTGATAATCGTGGTCTGCCTTGTTTGGAAAGATTTTCTGGTTAAAAATAAATCTCAGTTCACCAACGAATGACATACAGGCACAAGTAATGAACTTAAGCATGAAGGCAAGACTATATTAATGTTTTTTCTCTTGTACCGGACGATAGGATTTTTCCTATGTCATTGGAGTTTTTTTTTTTCTGTTTTTTTTTTTTTTTTTTTTTTTTTTTTTAGCGTGACAGGAGTGAAGTTTCATGTAGTTGGCCACAGGTCAGCAATTTTTTCAGTAAAATATCTTCAAAAGAGATGTGGCCCTGCTGAGTGTAGGTAGAATGTTTACCTGGGCGTATATTAAGTTTCTGAATTAAGTTTATAAAAGGTAAAATTCACTCTAGTAGGTTTTGTAGGTTCTCATCGTTGTGGTACTTAGGCAGAATTCTTTGGATATTTTATGGAAAATGTAGGTGGAACTGGGTTTTCAGACTTGCTCATCAAAGGTCCTGTAAGTGATTTTTAAAACTTTACGGTCAAGTAAATTCTAACGCATTTAGTAGCCTTAGTGACAAGTTCTGTAGAACGTGATCATTAACTGGTGTTTCCAACCTCTTAAAAAGTGCATGTGCAGCAACAAGAGTTTTTAAAAATGTTTATTGAGATTTGTTTGAACATTTTCATGTTTGCTAAATTCCTTTTCGTATTTCCTTACGTTCCTAAACTCGGGATAGAATTAAGTAGCGTTGCAGTCCTGTTCCGGGATCTAAACTGTTCTGCTGAACAGGTGTCGTTTCTAAGTGAGTTAAAATGCATCTGACAATACAGCAATTTATCCAAGAACTGTATGCATGCCACTTGGGCCAATTACTTACCGTTTTAAAGAACCAGCGTATTGGGTCTGGTTATCGAACCTTCTCTGTGTTTCCTTCCCTTGTTCGCCCTGGAAAAGTGTTGGTAAATCTTTCCTCTCTCCCTCTTTTGGACTCTTGCTTTGAAGACCAGCAGCTTCCGGAATCTGGAAGTTTAAGTTGCATTTTGCCTGACAGTATCTGAATTTCACATTTTTAACAATTAGTGCCGCCCCTCCCCCCCGCCCCCTCCATACAGCAATCCCCTCACATTTGTGATTCATCTTGAGGCCACCTGAGATTTCCGAACTGCTGTCATTTCTCCCATAAAACGTAGCACAATAAACTTGTTCCTGATGTAAAAATTGAGTAAGTGCTCTGGGAGACATCCAGTCAATTTATTTATTTTTAATCCTTAGAATTCAATTGGCTTTCTTGAAAGTGGGTGTGGGGGTGGGGTGGGGTTTACTTAAGCAAAGAAACGGTTGTGTTTTTTTTTTGTGGTGGTTTCATCGCTTGGTGTTATCATTAACACAGACCACGCAGGTGAGTGTGTTAGTTTTGTAAACACCTACGTTATTGTGTATACTAATACAAATAACTATGTTGGCTTACTTCTGCTGGGTGCTTAGCACTGAGCCATTTCCGCCTGCATCCCAGCCTGAGCGGGCTTTGAAGTCAAGTTTGAAGTCAGCAAAATTGACTCATCAAATGCCAGGGTTGGAGCACGTTGTTTATATGTCTGTTGGGCCCTTTCCCCCTATCCGGTCTAAACTTGAATCGGTAAGGCAAGTGAAAAAGCTATGCTGTCTACCTTCGTAGTTTATGAGGTGCGGGACAGGGCATTGCTTTAGGAAATAAATCCTGGAGAATGGAGGTGTATGGAAGCCATCCATGCTGCATTTCTTTCTTTCTGTTTAAAGATATTTTTACTGATTTCAGAGAGGGAGCGAGCGGGGGAGAGAGAGAGAGAGAGAAATATCAATGATAAGAGAGAATCGGCTGCATGCCCCACACTGGGATCAAGCCTGCAACCTGGGCACGTGCCCGACTGGGAATCGAACCGTGACCTCCTGGTCCCAGCTCAACCACTGAGCCACGCCGGCCGGGCCATGGTACATTTCTTAAACAGTTCCCATGTAGCATGTTATCGTTAACACGTTTGGTGAGGAGACACCATGTTTTTGGGTATTTCTTCGCCATCTTCTGGACTGGATTTCATACTGAAAGGGTTTAAATTCTCTTTCCTGGAGAGTCTCCATGGTTGGGGGACGGTGTGATCACCTGGTCTTCGTGGGTGAATGTTGTAGAAGGGCCCTGGGGGAGGCATCGTGCTAAGGATAGTCCTGATTTTATACTTGGGATCCAGTTCTCCTGACTTGTCTCGTCATTGGTTATATGTCTAACTGTCCCCTCGGTGCTTGGCAGGAGCTGTGTACATCATGGGCCCCAGTGCAGTGTGTGCTTCAGTACTGAAAACTTTCTCCCCGATTTAGGCCAATGACGCACTCGTTGCTGGACTTGGAATTCGCTCTTTTCTAAAATGTGGATGATAATCTTCCTTAGTTTATTCCGATCAAATAATATGCCTATGAAGTGCTGAAACAAAGAGCTAGGCCCGGTCCATAGAAGGAGCTCCATGATTGCAGATGATTAGCAATGTTATTTTATTTCCTATGCTTCATCTTTGTTCTTAGCCTTTTGCACTTTTTTTTTAAATCCTCACCTGAGGATATGTTTATTTATTTTATTTTTTAAAATTGATTTCAGAGAGGAAGGGAGGGGGAGAAAGAGAGAGAAACATCAGTGATGACAGAGAATCATGGATTGGCTGCCTCCTTACACGCCCCCTACTGGGGATCGAGCCCACAACCCGGGCATGTGCCCTTGGCTGGAATCGAACCCAGGACCCTTCAACCCAGAGGCCCCACGCTCAGTCCTCTGAGCCAAACCAGCTAGGGCACCTTGTATCTTGTATTTATTTTTTAAAAATATATTTTATTGATTTTTTACAGAGAGGAAGGGAGAGGGAGGGATAGAGTTAGGAACATCGATGAGAGAGAAACATCGATCAGCTGCCTCCTGCACCCTCCCTACTGGGGATGTGCCCTGAAACCAAGGTACATGCCCTTGACCGGAATCGAACCTGGGACCCTTCAGTCCGCAGGCCGACGCTCTATCCACAGCCAAACCGGTTAGGGCTAGGGCACCTTTATGAGAGCCAGGCTGTCCCTGAGGGCGGTGATTGGTGTCCTGGCTTCCCACAAGGGTCTGGTTACGCCGGTTAAGATGCTTTTAGGGGCAACTCTTCTTTTAGTTAATTGAAACTTTGCGTGAGTTTTGCAGCCAGTGCTCTCCTAGAATTTTTTTTTTTTTTTTTTCTGGAGGGAGCCTATGGTTCTGTCTGGACTGGGGCAGCCTCTTGTTTGGAGTCAGTCTCATTCTGAGCAAATTCCCCTCCCCCCTCTGGAGCTAGTAATGACTGCCCTGGCGGAGGCGCCTCCTTTCCCTGCAGGCTGTGCAAGGGTGAGTAATGAATGCCAAGGTGCGGTGCTATTTGAGGATAAATAACAGCAATGATGTTTATTGCCCATGTTGATATTGGCTGCAGCTCGCTCTTAGTAACCAGTCTCCCCCTGAGCACTGCCCATTTGATTTCGCATAATGCCTAAAGTCCTGTCTATTACGTTAGAACTGTATAGTCTCAATATTTGTGTTTTTGGATTCCTCTACTTCCCCTTCATTTGCTTTATGGTTAATGAGTCAGTTGTGTTAGGGAGAGAGAGACTAATCAGGCCCAGAATAGAGTCACTTGTGCGAAAGCCCCACACCAGCAAACCAAGACCTAATACCTAACCAGTTACACTTTCAACGTTCCCCAGGAATGTGACTTGGCCAGCCGGCCTGGAATTTCCTGGTTAGCACAGGAGGCAGTCGCCTGATGGACCCTTCATTTCCCCCTGGGAGGAGGGGCGGTCCTTGTTTGAAACAACCGATTTCCGGCTGATAATTTTTTTTCTTGCCCCCTTTCTGCCTCTCAAAGCTTTCTATTTTATACAACCCTTTAGGGCACCTCTCCACTTGCTAGCTGGGAAGCTGCCTGATTCCCGAATTGTTCAGTAAAGCCAATTCGGTATTTAATTTGTTTTGTTAATCCTCACCTGAGGATTGTTTTTCATTGATTTTTTTTTTTTTTAGAGAGAGTGGAAGAGAGGGAGGAAAGGAGAGAGACACATTGATTGGTTGCCTTCCACGTGTGCTCTGATGGGAGGGGATCAAGCCTGCAACCTAGATAGGTGCCCTTGACCAGGAATCGAACCCGCTACCCTTAGGTGTGTGGGACCGACACTCGCCCTGGAGCTACACCGGCTGAGGCTAGATGTTTAGATTTTACTTGGTTGGATTTTCATTTAACAATGGAATTATTTTTCTTTTTGGTTTTAATATCAGACCTTGAAGAGTTTGTAAAAATACCAATGGCCGGGCGGGGGGGTGAGGGGGTTGAGTTAGGGTAAAAGCTCACCCTGTGTTTCAAATTTGCATGTGTTTCCGTCCGTATGCCTGTATGTCCATGGGTTTGAATCTTCTGATGCAGCATTTCTTGTTCATATATTGTTTCCCAACTCGTGGTCTTTCCATTGCTTGCCCATCTTCTCGGTTCCCTTTTTAGGGCAGTTTTAACAGCAGCTTGGGCTTGGAGGTCTGTATGGGGCTGCAACAGTGGGTGTGGCTACGCTGTGGAGCCCTCAGCGTGGTGTTTGGTGAACTGGAACCAGCATTAAAAAAGGGCAGGAGGCTAGGATATGAAAATGAACCTCAGGGTTTTGCATCTTGTTGGGTAATGCCGTGCCCGTAAAATCTTTCGTTTTGGAGGGACGGTACCACTTGGTGAACAGTTTCTAGGAAAATACCGGAGTAGACTTACATTTTATTGAGTGCTGACTGTATCAGCCGCGTTTGAAGAGATGTTTAAATGTAGATTTTACTGAATGGGGGTTAGTGTAGCAGAGTTGCTTAGTGACCTCCTTAGGGGTAACCACTTCTCCAAATTAACTGTCAGGGAGCACGAGTCCTTTGCAGGCCTGTGGGTGGCCCTGCACCCCACTGAGCTCCTTTGTATACTCCCTTCAGTTGACTTGTATACTCAACAAGAATTTGTAGCCACTTCTCACCTTTGTTAGCTACTTCTCACCTTTGTTGATTCGGCTTGTGCTTGTTTTCCTGCATTTCAAATACACACCAAACCAACAGCAGAAATTGAGTGTGAGCGATGTTTCCGCGAAAACGAAGTTGATTTGCTTTGGGAAGATTCCACAACAGCTGTCACTAAAGTGCCTACTATGCGTGAGCCTGGGACTAGAGTCCTTTATTTGTGCTCCTTAGAGTAATCCTCACAGGCCTGTGAGGTATGATTATCATTCCTACTGTGTAGATGAGAAAACCGAGGCACAGGAAGAATAAGTGGTAGAATCCTAGTCAAACACTGCCGGTTTGGCTTCACTTAAACATCTTTTCAAAAGTTGCTGTCAGATTAGAGGGATTAGAGGAAAGTATATAGGTCTAGAATACTCACAATTATCTTTTTTGTTTGTTGTTTTTGTTAATCCTTTCCCGAGGATATCCCCCCGCCCCCCCCCACTCCCACCCCCGCAACCCAGGTACCTGCCCTTGACCGGGAATTCTAACCCAGAACTGTTTGGTGCGTGGGCAGACACTGAGTCAGTCACCCCAGGCAGGGCTGTCCTCTGCTTATCTTAACATTCCTTTTAAAGAAACCAGAAACTCAAAATCACCTCATTGTAAGTGTGAGTGATGCCAGAACACTGTGCTGTTCAAAAGGCTGTGATTTCACATCAGAAGTGGTTCCCACGGGGTGGTTTGGGAGGCAGCGTGGGGGTGGTTTGCCCAAAAGTGGGTGGGCAGGAGAGGGTGACCCAGGGACCTCAGAAGAACTCTGCCCTTGTGCACTGTGACTCCCCTTGATGAAGATCGGACTTTGCCTCTGATTTGTTTTGTCGAAACTTAGTTTGCAAATAGGCATTGCATTAGAATAAAAAAAAAATAAAATAAAGACTAGCACCTACCTGATTAGATTTTAGGGCTTTAGCATTAGGTGTGTCCAGGTGGGTCCTTTGCTTGCTAGCGTTGGGACTATGTGTGTCCTTCAGGGAAATGGCTCTTGAATGTGTGGTGTGTCTCTTCTGGAAGTTAGAATAAAATAAAATAATATCTCTGAAGCAGTGAATTTTCAAATAAGGACACCCCGTACCCTCCCGCTCCCCCCCCACCCCACATGACTTTTGGCTGGAGATATTTTTGTTTGGGTCTGGGATGCAACTGGCATCAAGTGGGTAGAGGCTAGGGATGCTTCGGAGCATCCTACAATCCTACAACGCCCAGCACAACCCCTCACAGCAAAGGATTACTAGTATCTAGCCCTTGAGACGCTGGTCCAGAGCTTGCAGCCAGGTGCTTGCCACAGTGAGTGTTGGTTGTTATTGAGAAAGTTGTCTTTTAACCTCGCCTTTCATTTTTCTTTTCTGTGGCGTGATCCCGGGTCCCCCACTTCCTTCCTGCGACACGGCGGGCTTACGTGCTATTTGCTGCTATTGAGGTTAGCAGCCACGCCTTTTCAATCTCCTTTGACCTCCGGAGTTGCTGTGTTACAAAGTCTAAAGAATACAGCTTATTGGGCTGAAAGGAATTCTTGGTTAAACTGGTCCCATCTCTCCCTGGGGTTCTAAAGGGATGGGATTAAAGGGAGAGTAGTGGGTGCAAAGCTTTTTACGTTCTTACCTGGTAGAAAGCTGGCCTCGTGTTCTGTATGACCCTTAGTCCATTGCCAGACCTGGATTGGGTAGGTATTTGTTGTCCCAATTGTTCCTTATCCGGGCTTCTTGCTATAATTCATTTTCCCCTAATGATATCCACGCCTGGGGGCCATGTTTGATGCGCCCTAAGTAGCATGATAAAGGTAAGATGACTGCTGTCTAGCACCGGTTGGGAATTTTACAAACGTACTTCATAAAGGTAGGTTTTTTTTCCTCCACTGGATTTTCTTTCCTACTGGATTTCTCAATCTGATGGCCCTTGGCCGTTATCCCCTGAAACTGTAAGCAGCATTTTCATACATGTGCCTTTTTCTAGGAAGAGGATCCATAGGTGGTGTTACCAGTGTCGGGGTAACTTCCAGAAGAACTGTCAAATCCTAGGAAGGTCTGCTCTTGAATACTGATCATTCTGTAATGTTAAAAACAGCTCTTGCCCTAGCTGGTTTGGCTCAGCGGATAGAGCGTCAGATCCGAGGACTGAAAGGTCCCAGGTTCAGTTCTGATCAGGGGCACGTGCCTGGGTTGTGGGCTCGATCCCCAGTATTGGGAGCGTGCAGGAGGCAGCCAAGATCTTTCTCTCTCATCGATGTTTCTCTCTCTCTTCCTCTCTGAAATCAATACAAATATTAAAAAAATAAAACAAAACAAAAAACCAGCTCTTTTCTGCCCGGCTGGTGTGGCTCAGTGGTTGAGCATCAACCTGTGAATCAGGAAGTCATGGTTTGATTCCGTCAGGGCACATGTCCCGTTGTGGGCTCAATCCCCAGTAGGGGTTGTGCAGGAGGCAGCTGCTCAATAATTCTCTCTCATCATTGATGTTTCTATCCCTCTCTCTGAAATCAATTAAAAAAATATATACCCCCAAAACATAATAGTTTTGAAATTATCATTTATAGATCTAATTCACTCCTAGCCAGTCATTGTTGATGGCATAGTACGAATATTTCACTTTTTTTTCGTTTTCACACACAAACGTTGAGTATTTTTTTTTTTTTTAAATCTTAGGATTTCAGAACTCTGAACAATTTTATACATCCTGCCCCTTGCCCAAGTTTGGTAATTTATTTAGATTATGTACCACAGTTTCTTCTTCTTTTTTTAATCCTTGAGAGAGGAAAAGACAGAGAGAAACATCAATGTGAAAGAAACATCAATTGGTTGCCTCCTGCATGAGTCCTGACCAGGGCTGTGCCTGGGAGGAGCCTGCAACCGAGGTATGTGCCCTTGACCAGAACTGAACCCGGACGCTTTTGGTTCGAAGGTCACCACTCTATCCCCTGGGCCAAACCAGCGAGGGCTATACCCACAGTTTGGATTGCATGATTCATATGGATATTTTGAGGTTTACTGGATAATGTCAAGGTGCTTTCCAAAGCTCCTAGTGATTATTTTTTCAATAATGGTATATGAGTACTATTTTCCTTACTTTCTTACCATCATTTAATATTATCAGACTTAAAATTTCTGCAAAGCAAATGAGTGTAAAGTATTGTTGTAATATACAGATCCCAAATTACCGATGAGGTTTAATTACCTTTTCATAAATTTATTGGCCATTTCATTTCTGTGGTTGCATGCCCATTTCCTTTGCCCAATTATCTATTGTTTTTTTCTTTGATATGTTATTCTAATGTTGTATGTATTAGTATACATTTTTTGTTGTGTGTACATTGAGATTTCTTTTCTCTGTCCTTGTCTTTTAACCTCATTATATAGCTTAGTGTTCAGAATCATAGGCCTTGAGGCAGAGGTGGAGGAGATAAAGATCTTTGACATAGATGTGTGATTAGAAGGAATAGTTCTGCATCGCCTTTATAATCTGTTGAACTGAAGAATGTGCGAATGACTCAGGTGGGACAGCAGTATCACTTAGAGGCTGAGTGGTGTGGATTCCACACTCCAGACTGGGGGTGGGGATGATGACATCACACACACACTGGGGCTACGCCTCTGCTGTAAAATGAGGGTGATTTTGTCTTCTTTGTTGAAGGATTAAAGGAGAGTTTTGCATGGATCTGATACATAAGTGCTCCAAAAATATTAGCTGCTCTACCGTCGATAGAGCTTTTAGTCTGGAAATAAGCTTTATGCAATCACAGTGTAGATTGCTTTGTGCTTTTACCTGATTTCGCTTGCACCAGCAACAAAAACTAGCCCTGCCAAGCTGTTCAGCCATTTTGTTAAGTTTAGGGAAAAAAAACACACACCCTCCCTGCGCCGAAATGGCAGCTCTTGGGTGGGGAACCCGCAGGCCTTCTCCGCAAGTGCAGTGTTGCCGTGCTGCCCTCTGGTGGCCATTTGGGAAGTGGCGATGAAAAAGTAAACGGAACAATAGCTATTCATGAATGCTGGTCGCATTCAAAGTCTGTTTGTAAGAAATACTTAATCACTCCATTTGCCAGCTTCAAAAAGGACTTCGAAATGATACCAACTTGTCTTTATTCACAAATGAACACAGTGCTAAAGTTTTTCCATAAGCATTCATTTTTCTGTCGGAATCTAAAATGCCGGTTTTGACTTGAATCCCTTTCATTTGTTTTTGCGTTATATTTCCCTTGTATTGATTGTTCAATAAAAAATTATGAAACTTGTTTCCAACTTAGATTTTAAGTAATTCTCAGATACTTATTTTCCTTTTTAAAAATTTTTTACTTTTCAATTACAGTTTACATTCAGTATTATTTTAAGTTTCGGGTTCAGGCACTTATTTTTCATGAGGATTCTGTGTGTATGGTGGATAATTCCTGACAATTCCATTTAAAAAAATATATTTTATTGACTTTTTACAGAGAGGAAGGGAGAGGGAGAGAGTGTTAGAAACATCAATGAGGGAGAAACATCAATCAGCTGCCTCCTGCACACCCCCCACTGGGGATGTGCCCGCAACCAAGGTACATGCCCTTGACTGGAATCGAACCTGGGACCCTTGAGTCCGCAGACCGACGCTCTATCCACTGAGCCAAACCGGTTAGGGCGACAATTCCATTTTTTAAGTTGCCTTATAACTATTCATGCCACCAACGGGCACTAGCTGGGAAGAACTTGTTATGAGGAGGGGAATCCGAGCCGGGATGTGAAATTCTAAACGTTCTGATGTGTGGGCAGTGAGGCTTCGGTGTTTACGGAGTGCTGCTTTCATAGCTGTCATGGGATGCTCATGACCTACAGATAGAGTTCGGCACAGGTTACAAGATAGCACAGGCCTGAGATGGGCCAGGCTGAGACCCAAGCCCTGGATGCCAGCCAGCCTTCCTCTTTCCTGGTGCCCACCTTCTCTTTGGTCACAGGTGCCTTTACTGTGTAGAGGACCAAGGACTCAGTAGGTATAAGGAGGCCTTGGCAATACTGAGTCGCTGTTACGGAGAAGCCTGACGGGGCATAACGGATTAGATCTATTGGCCGAGGCTCTAAGGTTTTGCGGGCCCTGGTTGTAAAATAGAATATGCTCTTTAGAGCCAGACGGGGTGGAATCCCTGCCTCCTGGGGAATAACCAAAATCATATCTATAAAGCACTTAGAGAAATGCCTGGTTCCTATTAGTGATCATGCCGTTAATAAGTGGCTTTTCACTTCTCCCCTTTGCAAAATAGAGACCTCCCCCTTTATTTTTTAAAAATATTTTTTAATTGATTTTTTACAGAGAGGAAGGGAGAGGGAGAGAGAGTTAGAAACATCGATGAGAGGGAAACATCAATCAGCTGCCTCCTGCACACCCCCTACTGGGGATGTGCCCACAACCAAGGTACATGCCCTTGACCAGAATCGAACCTGGGACCCTTGAGTCCGCTGGCTGACGCTCTATCCACTGAGCCAGACCAGTCAGGGCCCCCTCCCTCTTTATTGTCATTACTTCCTCATCTTAGAATGGCCCCTGTACTGTGTGCTGCTTACTATGGCTCCCATGGGATTTTTGCGGTCAATCCTACTTAGCCTCCCGTCTTGACTTTTTGGGGTTTCACGCTATCTGTCTTTTATCTCCTGCCTGCTAGACGCAGGGAGCTGTCTGTTAACATTTTTGTAGGTTCTGCCTCCCTTTCCCTGCTCCTCCTCTCCTGAATGAAAAGATCGTTTTTAAGCAGTGGAGTTGGGTGACCTGTCCACCCCCATTTCTTTCTCTGCCAAGTCTCTCCCCTTTACTTCCCTTTAAAGTGTCTTCGCTCCTCCCCGCAGGTTCCTGAATTGCCTTCTCAAGCTTTCTCACGGTGGGAATTGCCTTCCAGGCCCCAAGGTTGATCATCTTCCCACAGCCTTCCCTTCCGATTTTGTGGCTTGTGCTGTTCCCTGTCTTAGGTTGCCTCCTTAAGCAGTGTTTATTTTCTTGTTGTTTAATCCTCACCCAAGGATATTTTTCAACTGATTTTTAGGGAGAGTGGAAGAGAGAGAGAAAGACAGAGAAACATCAACCTGAGAGAAACACATTGGTTGGTTGCCTCCTGCACTTCCCCCAGTCAGGGTGTGGCCAGGGAGGAGCCTGCAACCAAGGTACTCGTCCTTGACCGGAATCAAACCCGGGACCCTTTGGTCCGCAGGCTAACGTTCTAGCCTCTGAGCCAAACTGGGTAGGGCCCTGAGGAATGTTTAGAATGAGGAAGGGCAGGGATGTGTGGTGGCCAATAGCAGTCTGCATTGCCTTAGGCTTTCCCCATAGCATCTGTATGTTCTTTGTGTTTATTTTCTTCTGTGAGGCCTCCCAGGTCTGGGACTCCCTGTGGGAGGTCCCCGGGCAGGACCTCTGGTGTGGGGTTAATGTGTATGTTTTTAGGGCGCGGCCATGCAGTCTGATGAGCACCTGTTGTTGAGGACATTGATTGGAAAGTCACACCAACACTGCAGACCTACTTCTTGGGTAACCCTGCCTGGGTTTGTTTTTTTCTGTGTTGCATTTTGCTCTGTTTTGTCTTGAAGAGGGAGGGATGATACTAAATAAATAAAACTTAGTGGATTCAGATAGATCGACCTGTTTCACCTGGGAGAATTACTTAAGTACTTCTGAGCTTCAGATTTTTTTTTTCATCTGAATGAAGGAGAAAATAATATTCTCCTTCTGAGTTTTTGTCAGAGAAACTAATCTATATAAAACTAGAGGCTCAGTGCATGAAATTCATGCATGGGTAGGGTCCCTAGGCCTGACCGGTGATCAGGGCTGATCTGTGGGGCGATCATGGGGTCCCCGCTGACACCTTCCTTGGCTGGCCTGGGGCCTGTGGGCTGGGGGCAGCTCCTGCATTGAGGGTCTGCCCCCTGGTGGTCAGTGTGCGTCATAGTGACCAGTCATTCTGCCATTCGGTCGATTTGCATATTAGGCTTTTATTATATAGAACTAGTGGCCCGGTGCGCAATATCGAGCTCAGTAGGCCGCCCGCCGCTCCTTCCACGGGAGCTGGCAGGAGGGAGCCGTCTGCTCCTGTAGGAGCCAGGAGGGAGCCATGAGGTTGGGGAGGTGGGAGGGAACCGCCACCGCCGCCCGAGGGGGGTAGTGGGGGGCGGGGGGATCTAGAAGTGCTCCATGCGCGAGCAGCCTCAGTCGTTACTGGGACACCGTAATGGACAGTTGGCATATTACCTCTTTACATATATAGATAGCTGGAATATACAAGCACTCAGGAGATGGTAGCCAATAAGGATGTTGAGAATGATACTAAAGATGTTACTTGCAATATAAGAATACAGAAGGAAATTTGGAAATTTGGATTTTGTATCAATTAACTAGCCACTATCCAGTTATTTTCCTGCTAGGGTTTTTAAAAACAGATTTATGTGGCAGTTCTTAAATCTTTTTAAATCTACGTGTATTTTTTCCTTATTAAGTAATTCGGCATCTGAAGAAGCCTCGGGTTCCGACTCAGGCAGCCAGTCGGAGAGCGAGCAGGGCAGCGACCCAGGAAGTGGGCATGGCAGCGAGTCGAACAGCAGCTCCGAGTCTTCGGAGAGTCCGTCGGAATCCGAGAGTGAATCGGCAGGCTCCAAGTCCCAGCCGGTCCTTCCCGAAGCCAAAGAGAAGCCAGCCTCCAAGAAGGAGCGGATAGCCGACGTGAAGAAGGTATCTCCTTTGCTGTACTGTCCCAATCGCCTGCAGCTGGGGCCAGCCAGCAGCCTTCTTTTCCCAAGGGAACTCCTTAGGTATCTTGATAAGGAAACCACAGCCCCCTTTTCTAATAACATGCTGCCCCTCGATATAAATGGGGACTGCTTTTTGCTCTACTTGTTGATCATAGGCTATCCTATATAATAAAAGCCCAGCTACCATAACGGCGGTACAACCAGAACGACTGCTCGACCACTCCCTATGAGATGCGTTGACCACCTCTCGGTCCCTTCCCCTGGTCCGCAGGCTCCAATTGCAGCATGGCGAATGGGGAGCCACGGGGAACTGGGTGGGTGGTGGCGGGACTGGGGACTGGTGAGCAGGTGGAAGAGGGCCATGATCGCAGGCTAGGCCTAGGGACCCTACCCGTGCACGATTTCCTGCGCTGGGCCCCTAGTTAAAGGAAATAATTACATAAGCCGTGAAATTATAGGGCAAAAGCACAAATTTCTATAATTTTGGTTTTTAACATTTTAAAAATGTGGTTAAGCCCCACTGGTATAGCTTAACCTGTGAACCAGAAGGTCACGGTTCAATTCCCAGTGAGGGCACATGCCTGGGTTTCAGGCTCGATCCCCAATGAGGTGTGTTTAGGAGGCAGCCCATCAATGATTCTCTTTCGTCATTGATGTTTCTCTCTCATCATTAATGTTTCTCTCACTCCCCCTCTCCCTTCCTCTGTGAAATCAATAAAAAAATTAAAATGCGGTTAAAATTTTCTTTTTTTATGTCCAGTACTGCACAGTGGAGAGTTCTTTATTTGTGGAGATGAAAGGACACCACAGGAACCATGCATGGCTTGTGTAGTGTGTTTAAAACTTTGCTGAAATAGTGTTACTGTCTAGCATTCACCCCTGTTAGCGTACAAGACTGCATATATTTAAATTATTTTAAAAAGGTGAAGGGGGAACTCAGAAAGAGTCATTACTAAGACTGAATTTCAAGACAGAAATACTTTAGGCAGCAATATTAAAATATACTTTTAAAATTTAGGTCATCAGTTCTAAAACGTGCATAAAGTTAACACGTGGATGAACATCACAGCCAGTTAGATAGATTGCATTGTGCCTGTAATGATTATTACTCTAAAAGGAGAGCTTTTAAAGAAGGTTCTTTGTTTTCTGTATACACATCCCTTTAAATGGTAGCTTTTCATTGATACCATTAGCCCTAAAAGGGACCGAGGTGATTTTAGGATGTATGCATTACAATATACATATTGTAATCAAGTCCCAATAGTTGAACCTAAATGCCTGTCTGATATTTTTAAGTGATAAAACTGATTGGTATAGGGACACAATATAGTTTCGCCTCCATCCCCGTTACTTAAAGCTTCATAAATACCTGTGTTGAAGAATTTCACGGCCCTAGCAGAGGTTCAGAAGTGGGTGGGGGCGGGGTGGGCTGACAGAACGAGAGAAGAGCTCTCCCTCCTTCCTTTCTCGGCCACACTTGCTCAGGGTCCGCCCTCTGCTGCCTCTTTGGCCCAGAGTTCCTGCCACGCGGTTGTCCTAACGCCTTCCGGTTGGACCTTTTGTCTTCTGCCTCTCAGATAATTCCAAGGCCATTATGGACTTTCCACCTTTGTAAGCGGAAGGCACGGGGTCACAGGATTACATCGGAGTCTACTTCTGGAATGCCTGTTTCTGGGCCATCTCCCTTGTTTTCTTGGGAGGCCTTGTTTTCCACAGCTGACTTGACTTTTTTTGTTTGTTTGTTTTTTAAAATATATCTTTATTGATTTCAGAGAGGAAGGGAGAGGGAAAGAGAGATAGAAACATCAATGATGAGAGAGAATCATTGATTGGCTGCCTCCTGCACGTCCCTTAATGGGGATCAAGCCCGCAACCCAGGCATGTGCCCTTGACTGGAATCGAACCTGGGACCCTTCAGTCCGCAGGCTGACGCTCTATCCACTGAGCCAAACCAGCTAGGGCTGACTCGGCGTTTTTTGAAGGCACTGTTGCTAACGCCCTCCCTTGGCTTGGTGACACTTTTTTTTCTGGGTCGTCTTTCATCAAGTTTGTCTCCTTTGAGGTCCACTTTACACATACATCCCGAGTCTCGGGCCCTTGCCTCACTTTCCAAATATTTTCTTGACATTAACTGTCACCCAGGTGTTGATGACAAAGCCCCATTGCTATTCTGGGCTGTCAAGCACCTCTTTTGCGTGTTTATTACATTTTCCCTTCGGCCTTCCACAGTTCGGTCCAATTCATTCCGCCCCCGGGACTGGTTTTACTGAAAGAGCACAGGGTGCTTGGCCAGTGATCTGTTGGATGGAGAGTGAGATGGGGGGCTAGACTCCAATCACTAGAGGCTAGAGGGAGGGGCCTTGTGTATTTTCTCTACATGTTTGCTGGCTTGCGTCTTTGTAGAAGGTGGAGCTAAAATATGCTGTGAAAAAATGTCCTCTTCAACCAGTCCCTCCTTTGAGCTTTAATTTTTCATCACTGGTGAGGATTGTTAGTAAAAATAATTCTAAATAATAGTTAGTAAAAAGAGTTACAAGCTATTAATACTTAATTGTTAGTAAAAATAGTTACTGCTAAGAGTAAAATTAGGTGTGCTAGAGAAAGGATAGCAGTGATTCTCCTTCAGAAAATTTCTAAATATTAGAAATACCTACTTTATATGTATCTGGCATCTTATACATCCTTCGGGATTTAAAGAAATACACAAATGCCCTGATTCTGATTTGATTAGACTTGGTGGGACCCTGCTTGTTTTTTTTGAGTTTCTCATGTGGGTCAATAACCAGTCAAAGCTGAATGGAAAACATAGGGGCTTAAAATTTATCAGTAAATAAATTTGTCCTTAGTGGAAGCAAGTGTTCTCTTGCCATGTTATTCAATTGTAAGTTTATGTTTTAATGATGGGTACGCAGTGTACCATGTGAGTTTAATAGCCATTAGCAGTGAAGAGGCATTGTTACACTTTAATGTGTTCTAGGATGATGCACCTTATTCTTTTTAAAGATGGGAGTTTATTTGTCTCATAAACAAAACTAACCAAAACAACCCTTTTTTTTTTTAACTTTTAAAAATTTTTTATTGATTTTTTTTTTTACAGAGTGGAAGGGAGAGGGATAGAGAGTTAGAAACTTCAATGAGAGAGAAACACCGATCAGCTGCCTCCTGCACACCCCCTACTGGGGATGTGCCCGCAACCAGGGTACATGCCCTTGACCGGAATCGAACCTGGGATCCTTCAGTCCGCAGGCCGACGCTCTATCCACTGAGCCAAACCGGTTAGGGCCAAACAACCCTTTTGATATTTAGTTACTTGAATGCTCTTCAATTAAAATACATGTTGCAGTAATGAAAATAGTAAATGGGGGATGGGGGGTGTCAAGAAAAACGATTCATGCATGGTCTGTTAATTTTACAGATGTGGGAAGAATATCCTGATGTTTATGGGGTTAGGCGGTCAAACCGAAGCAGACAAGAACCATCACGATTTAATATTAAGGAGGAGGTAAGAAAAAGAAATGTTTTAAGGGGATGTATTGAAGCTCCTTATCTGATCTCATCCTTTCTGACTCTGGTATGTATTGCCCTGAACAAAGACTCAGCGTCAGGGTGGGAGTTAAGTGACTGATGTGAGCTTTCTAGAACCTAGTACAGCAAGGAAAGCCACGTGGGGCTTTAAAAAAAAGAAACTTACCAGAAAGAACATGTAATAGTGAATGTTTCAGTAGAGGGTTAAGATTATTATACAGAACTGGCCTTAAATTAAAAAAAAATATTTTTTGACATTTCTCATAGTGAAATTGATTGTAGTAAGATACTTACTTTTTAAAAATATCTAGGTCGTAAATCTCCTATATTTTTCGTTCACTGAGTAACTTGCCTGGTAAACAAATACAAAACAATGGAACGAGTTTCAGGGTTATTTCTGAGAAAAGCGTTTACTTGACATAAGTAATGTATTTTATCTAATTTCTTTACATTTGGTTTCCTAGCTCACGTTTAGTGTGCTGTATAAAATGTTTCGCACGGATTTACTCTGTGGTCTAATTGTGAGAGATTAGTGGTTTTCAAAATTAGTACTATTTACTGGGTTCCGTGGTTCCTTATAGAATCAGACTTTTCTCCGTTCCTGTGATATTTTTGTGGATTCTTACCTCCGTGTTAGGTTTATAGATTACATTCTAAGAGATGCTTTTTTTGTCTCAATGAGGTGACCCCTGTCTCTGCTATTCTTAAGTATATATCATCCTTCGGCTAAAAGTTAAATATTGATAGCCAAAGGTTAGTGAGTTGGGGTGGATTTTAGTAAATGTGTTTTAAAAAGCTAATTGTCCGTAACATTTGCATTGCCTTTACGGTGTTCTATTTTGACCTCTGAGCTTTAGCCTTAGCTTTCTTCCCCACAGCGTGTAGGACTGGGTTGCTCAACTATCTTGGCCACAACCAATCACATAGTTGTCTGAGCCTTTTGAACATAAGTTAACACGTTCTCTGTATGGCGCTAGAATAAGAGCAGTAGGGGTGGTTTGCCGTTTTGCTTAACTTTGGCGGAAAAGAGCTGTTCAAAGACGTCCTTGACTGTGAACTTCCCTCGGCCACGTGCTGTTAGCTGAGCACTGTTGCTGAGCATGCTCTCGGATGAGTCTAAAATGAAACCCATCAGCAGCCACTGCCTCTAATGACACATTCAGTGTTGTGGCGTTTTCATGTGACATTCTAGATCTGCACGGTCGCCACTAGATGTGACGTTTAAAATTTATATTCATTGAAATTGAGTAAAATGGAAAACTCCATCCCTGAGTCCCACTAGCCCCCACTTCAGGGTCCCGGTGGTCACACGTGGCTGCTGGCCGTCATATCTGACAGGGACTGTGCAGGTGCAGAGCAATGCCATCATTCCAGAAACTCCTACCGTCCTGCACGCTTGGAGGAGTCAAGCTGAGAAAAGACACACAAGTTAATCCTCAAAGCAAATACTGAGGTTTCTTTCCGCCTGGAAGCTCACGTCGAATGATGTTATACTGAGTAGACTTGTTAACCAGGGGCCAGTGCGGACCCTGAGAACTGTGAATTAAAGTCTGTGCTCCTCTCTCCCCCTCCCACACGGAAGGCCAGTAGCGGGTCTGAGAGTGGGAGCCCAAAACGAAGAGGCCAGAGGCAGCTGAAAAAACAGTAAGTCTCTCCCGGGGGCGATGCCTTCACGTGGTAGATGGGATCGTGTCAGCGTGTCTGGGACTGCCTTCGTTGTGTCTCCAGCCTGCCCCAGGTCCCAGAGCCCGCTTCTCTATCTGACTATCTTGGCTCACTGTCCAGCTTGACCTGCTGCAGCAGCAGCAGCATTCAGAGCCCAAGATTCTCAGTGCTCGACTCGTAAGTAAGTATTTCCCACCAGGCTGCGCTCCTTGGGGGCAGACCCCACCTAATTCCACCTGTGTAGCCCAATTAGTTCAATTATTATTATTTTTTAAAAAATGTGTACAAATACCAAATATGTAGGCATTTGGTATTCTATTCTAGTCAAGCAAAGGGCAGGTTTAGATTTGCCTTCATTTCCATTTGTTGTTTGTGTTGGCATGGCAATATTACATTGTTTGGACACCCATTTTGATAGGAAATTTCATTGTCATTTCCATATAATTTTAACATTATAGTTTATAAGCCAGAACACTTTAAATCTTGGCCTTAATGTGAAATTTCTTTATAACATGGATTGTATGCTCATTCTTTTAACATTTAATAATTCTACTTAAGATGCAACTATATTTGCTTTTTTTTCTTTCTTTTTGAGAAATAATTTTTAAAAAATCTTTTTTTGGGGGGCGGGATTCTATAGCCCATCTTCTTAGGAAAATGTATAGCAGCATTTTTTAAAAAAGGAAAAATGTAGATAGTCAAAACTTTGCACACAGATTTAGGGGTTTCTCATGGTACACAGTTGTCCAGGGCCCTTATTAAGAGCCCCAGTTATGTATTCTCTGTTCTAAAACATTAGTAGTCCTAAGTATTTGGCCTAAGGCACAGTGATTTGAGTTTTTAAAATCCATTTCCTCATTTCCAAAATAGAGTATTGGTTATTCTGCCGACCTAACAGAAGTTACTAGAAAGTTTGCTAAGTCAGGTGTTCCCTATAGGCCTTATCAGAGCACCTGCAGTTTTCATCTGTGTTCTAGATAGCGAGTTCGAGTTGGAGAAGTGATAACTGTAGGCAAGCCTGCACGTGGTGTCTTAGAAGGCTTTGGTCCTACCTCAGTCCCATGGCCTGCTGGGGAGATTCTTCTCAGCCTCCCGGTCTCAGGGGCCTTTTGGGGGCCTTGGCGAAGCCCCTGATTGTTCTTGTCCCTCCACCACCCGATACTCTACTGGTCTCTTGACTGGGATCCAGGTACTGCTGCTGGGCTTGAAGACCCCGACTGCCTATTTTATTTATTTATTTTTTCATATATCTTTATTGATTTCAGAGAGAGGAAGGGAGAGGGAGAGAGAGATAGAAACATCAATAATGAGACTCATTGATTGGCTCCCTCCTGCACGCCCCCTACTGGGGATCAAGCCTGCAACCTGGGCATGTGCCCTTGACTGGAATCAAACCTGGGACCCTTCAGTCCGCAGGCCGGCCGACGCTCTCTCCACTGAGCCAGACCAGCTTGGGCCTGACTGCCTGTCGTAATGGCCTTATCCCGGTGTGCAGAAGTCCGCATTTTCAGCCATCGTACCACTCATCGGTCTTCCCCTATACTTACTCTCCCTCTCCTGCCCTAAGAGCACTCCAAGTCGGCAATTTTCAGAGGCCTTCAAGGACCCTTCCTTCCCCAGAGTAGAGCCGCTCAGTTCTGCACAGGGGGTGTCTCTGTAATGCCGTCCCCCTGCCGAGGCTCTTCCCAGGAACTTGTGTGGCCTCACTTCCTGTCGGGCCTGGGGAGCCGGCGTGGGGAGCCCTTCTCCTGAGTGCGGGTCATTAGAAAGGCACAGTGCTGGAGGCGCCCTCCGGGGTCCGAGCTAGTGGGCAAGCCCAGCTTGTGGGGGGCGAGCTTCAGACTTGAGCGAGACTCACAGGGAGGGGGACTTTGGAAATATCAGCACAGGGAAATGCTATTCTGAAACCCTCAGATTTTGAGACTTTTAAAAAGGAGCTATTTAGCCCCAGCCGGTTTGGCTCAGTGGATAGGAGTGTCGGCCCGTGGACTAAAGGGTCACGGTTCGATTCCAATCAAGGGCATGAACCTCGGTTGTGGGCTGCATCCCTGGCCTAGTTTGTCTCCTCCTCCCTTCCACTCACTCAAAGAATCGGGAAAAAATATCCTCGGATGAGCATTAACAAACAAAACAAAACAAAAAAAAGGAACTATTTTAAAAAACTTTTTTAAGGAATTAATTTCAGACTTTGTGACAGTAAAACCAAAAAGACTAGACTGCCTGTGTACTTTACCATTGGTTACCATTCTCGCCCATTTCCTTTATTGTCGTGTTCTTTTTATATATACTAGTACACACGTGCAGTATATTTCTGAATCATTTAAGACGTACATGTGGCCTTTTACTCTTAAAATACATAAGAGTCCTAAGAATTAAGGATATTCTCTTTCATAAGCACAGTACAGTTTTAACATAAATAGATTTAGCATTGCTGAAATATTTTGGTCCAATTCATATTCCTGTTTTTGTCAATTGACCAAAAATGTCTTTTCTAGGAGATCCAGTCAGTGGTTAGATGTTGTATTACTTGTCAGGCTCCTTTTATCTAGAGTGTTTCACAGGCTTTTATGACACTGACATCTTTGAAGAATAAGGCCTTACAAGGGACTGACTCCCCAGAGTCACGGTGGGAATTAGCATTTTGAAAGCTTAGAAGCTCCAGAGTCACAGCGCATCTACAGGGTTGGGAAGTCATCCTCTTGTAACTAACCGACCACTCTTCACCGCACATCCCAATTGACTCATTATTGCTGATCCTAACTTCACTTTTTTCCTCCCTGTTCTTGAAAATTTAAACTCATCCACTATTCAGTGTCAGGTACACTTCCACACAAAATCCGTGAGGCCTCCGATTATTCAGATCTTCCCAGTTAGGCCTCCGATTATTCAGATCTTCCCAGAATGTGTAAGCCTGGTTGGACTTTTCCCTGATTTTTTTGGTTTTCAGGCTTGTGGTTGAGAGTTGGAGGGCTGGGGCTGTGCTGTTAGCCAAACCACTTGTTTTCACGGGCTTCACTTTCCTTCTCCAGGAGGAGGCCTGGAGAAGGCTTGCAACCTGGGTATGTGCCCTTGACTGTAATCAAACCTGGGACCCAGTTGACTTGCTAAGTTTTTATACGTTCTTGTCTTGGCAGAGTCTAAATCCTCCTGGTTGTCCACACCTATAGATCTCCCCTTTCACTAGAAAACTTGCCTCCAGCACCCACTGCCAGTTTAGTCTCCTGAAGTGTCTAGGTAGACCCTCATTTGGCCTCTCGGTACCTGGTGGGGCGTGTAAATGACAACGCACACGTGACTGAGCATTTTTCTCACCTGATCTGCTGTCCCTTAGGCCTTCATTGTTCATGTTCTTTCACGTGTGTTTCCTGCCAGGCCACTTCTCTGCCGTTTGACTGTGAGCCCCCTGGGAAGCGCCATCAGTTCTGGACTTGGCCCTGGGGGGACTGCAGCCTCAAGTGCCAGTCTCCCCGTCGCTGGAGACATCTTCCTGTCTTCCTTGCTGCCTTCACTGCTAATCCTTGGATGCTTTAGCACACATATATTTTCTAGTCTCTGGGGGAAGAGAATAGATAGGTGCCCAGAATATAGGCATAAGGAGGTCTCGGTTTTAAAGAGAGACTGAAGGGTTCGGCCAGTGATCAGCAAACTCATTAGCCAACAGAGCCAAATATCAGCAGTACAACGATTGAAATTTCTTTTGAGAGCCAAATTTTTTAAACTTCTTCTAACGCCACTTCTTCAAAATAGATGCGCCCAGGCCGTGGTATTTTTGTGGAAGAGCCACACTCAAGGGGCCAAAGAGCCGCATGTGGCTCGCGAGCTGTGGTTTGCCGACCACTGGGTTAGGCAGCGCTAAGAGGCCTTGGTGTCTTAACTCGCGTGCTTCCAGAAGCCCCCTACCTGCCTGACCCATACTCTGGTGTGGCTCATTCTTTCTTTAATTTTCCCTTTACTTAACTAAGGCGTGCGTGTTGCTGCCTGCCTTTGAGCTGAGCTCCGATACAAAGATGAGCATAAATGGCCCTGCCCACAGGGACTCAGCTATTAGGGAAAGAGATGCGAAACGAACAGTGTCACTAGAACCTGAGTAATGGACATAAAAGGCTCCACTGCCTTTTCATGAAGGCTTGGAAAAAAAATATTTTCCCCTAAAGTTTACACACATTCAGGTATAGGGTGGCTCTGGCACCTTTTTTTTAAAAAAGAAAAAGATATTTTTATTGATTTCAGAGAAGAGAGGAGGAGAGAGAGATAGAAACATCAATGGCTGAGAGAGAGGGAATCATTGATTAGCTGCCTCCTGCACACACGGGATCGAGCCCACAACCCAGGCATGTGCCCTTGACCAGAATCGAACCCGGGACCCTTCAGTGCGCAGGCCGACGCTCTATCCACTGAGCCAAACTGGCTAGGGCGCTCTGGCACCTTTTAGGAAGGTTCTCAGGAATCCGCAGATCAGCCACCTTCGTACAGCAAGCTTCTCTTTGGCTTTGACCTGTTCTCCCATGAGACCATCGATTTGACTTCGCAATTCTGCCACACTGGTCCTCAGCAGAACCTCATTTCCTATACAAAGACCAAGGGGCACAGTGGTAATTGTTTTATTTGCAGAGCAAGTACTTGTACTTGCTTGTAAGTTTTCTTCCTCCCTCTTTCCCCCCCCCCCCCCCCCCCAGACATTTCATGCCCAGGGTATTCCTTCTTCCCTGCAGGTGAGAAATGAGCTAAGTCCCTGTGGTATCTTGTTCGGTTTCCAAGTGAACTTCAAAACTGGGGGAGTAGGATACGTATTGGGTATGGCTCTTTCAGGACTTCTCAAGTCTCAAGGAGCCAAGGGATGCCTTCCATGTCTAATAATTACGTCTTTGGCCGGACAGACAATTTAGTAGGTGGTAGGTTTATCACTGAAAAATAATTGTAGGGACTGTTTCCTCGAATGTATTCTGACGATGTTACAATATCCAGTATGAGTTCTCAGAGAGAAGTCTCTTTAACTGTAGCAGCAGCATCCGCACGAATTTGTTAAAACTAAAAACTTAGGCCTCGCATTAGACCTCCTGAATCAGAAACCCAACTGGGGCCCAGAAATCTGAAATAACAAAGCCCTTTTAGTGACGCTGGTCAGTGCTGAAATTTGAGAAATACCGATGGAGTATATATTATGGCTTCACTCTGGCTAGTGATAATAGTCGAATCAAAATGGAATATGAGAGATGTAATAGCATTGTTTCCCCAGAACAAATAGTTTTAAAAATACAGCCTTAATTTAGTTTCCATTTTCATTTATTTTGTTACGAGACATAAAACCAGGAGTAGATATTGCACAGCCAACATTTAAATGGAGCTAGAAGAAATCTCTTTAGCGTCATAGCTAACATACACATGGTCTGCCTTTTGGATAGTTAGATCAGAATTGGTGTTGTCCGAATCTTCAAGCTAAACAATCCGGAAGCTTCTTGGAGAGAAAAATGATTCTGCTTTGCTTTTGATCACAGAGAAAAGTGGAAGCGCGAGCCCTCAGAAGATGAACAGGAGCCAGGCAGCGGTGCAGAGAGTGAGCCAGAGCAGAACACAGGGAGAGCCCGGAGGCCTGTCCCCAGAAGGTGCAGTGTTTGCTCGGACATCTCCGCCCCTGGTGGAGCGCCATCTGTGTTAGATTGAGAGGGCGCCGTGCTAGAAAGAGCCTTCAACGAGGGACACTGTGCGGTGCCTCTAAGTTTCCAGTGTCTGCGGTTCATTTCTTGCCAGCCCACATCGTTGGCCAGTGATTGCATGGCGGGGCGTTTACATGATATGTAGCTCAGAGTGACTCTTACTGTTTCTTACTCCATGGTGGATGAGTTATGTGGGAAGAGTGTGTCTTCTCTTTAAAAAAAGCTCCTTATGGCCCAGACGGACTGGCTCATTGGTTGAGTGTTGACCACGAGGTCACGGTTCCATTCCGTCAAGGCACGTGCCTGGGTTTTGTGCTCGATCCCCAGTAGGGGGCATGCAGGAGGCAGCCCATCAATGATCCTTTCTTACCATTGATTTTTTTTTTTTTATTGCTCTCTTCTCCCTCCCTTTCTCTCTAAAATCAATAAAAACATTTTATAATAATGTACCACTTAGTATTTTTTTAAAATGGTACAGCCACTTTATTTTTATGTACTTATTTATTTTAAATCCCCACCTGAGGATATTTTTCCATTGATTTTAGAGAGAGTGGGAGAGAGAGGGAAAGACAGAGAGAAATATCGACGTGAGAGAAACACATTGATTGGTTGCCTCCTGCACAAGCCCCGGCCAGGGCCCGGGCCGGGGCCAGGGAGGATTGGCTTGCACGTGGTTCTGAGCCCCTGATTATGCATCTGGTGGGCAGAAATAATGACCTGTGTCCCGTGGAAATCTGGAAATCTGGTCTGTGTGGGTGCAAAAGCGCCCCTTTACCGTTTGTGCCCTTGACCGGAATCAAACCTGGGACCCTTTAGTCCGCAGGCCGATGCGTTATCCACTGAGCCAAACTGGCTAGGGCTAAAAACATATTTTTAAAAAGTTTAAAAACCTCCTTTTTGAGGGAACTAATTCTTCAGTTTCAAACACCAACTGGTTGAAAGCATTCTTCACTGTTTATTACCTTGTTCATATAATCTGTGTAACATCAAACAGAGAATCTAATGGTCGGAAAAGGAAGTAGACCAAGTGGCGGGAAAGTGGTACTTTTTGATCAGATGGATGGCAACATGTGATTCTGGTGTGGGCGAAGGAAGGCGGGAAGCAGAGAGGCCCCAGGAAGATGGACGACCTTGCACTATGGTGTAGGATGCGGTTGGCAAGCGCAGTGGTCGGCAAACTCATTAGTCAAGAGAGCCAAATATCAGCAGTACAACAATTGAAATTTCTTTTGAGAGCCGAAAACCGACTTCTGCGCATGGGCCACGAAGTTTCAATCGCACTGTACGTGCGCGCCCGCACGTGGTATTTTGTGGAAGAGCCACACTCAAGGGGCCAAAGAGCTTTGTGGCTCGCGAGCTGCGGTTTGCCGACCACTGGGCAAGCGATTGTCTTGGGGCCAGATCCCACTTCCCACCTCGTTTTGTTTGGCCCGCCAGCTCAGTGTAGCTTTATAGATGAACATTGGTAGTTTGACAATAGGCAACACTAAGTTTGAATTCCAGTTAAGTGATATGTTACCCCTTAAAGAAAAAAATATGCTGTTCTTCTTCATTAGTAGTTATGTATAACAAAAAATATACTCAATGATTATTACTTTATTTTCAATTTTGTCACTCAAAAATACGTCACAATTTATTTTCTCTTGCTATGTAGTGGCCTCAGTTTTGTCTCTTGTCTGGGAAAACAAAAAATCTTCATACCCTCTGGCTGTTTGCCTACCCCTGGCTTAGGACACTGTACTTGTCCCCCACCCCAACCCCTGCATCGGAATTCAACTGAGATGATTTCCTTTCATCTGAGTTAAGCTCTGAGGATTGGGATGGCACTTCAGTTCTGTCTTCAAGATTTTATCCATCACTTATTGAATCCTGGGTCTTGAATCCTCTGTGTAGCATTGGTCCTGGTAGGCTGGAGAGAAAGAGATAGATGTGATTGCGAGCTTTCATCCTCCATCTTCTCCTTTCACCTTTTACCACCAATAGAGGGGTATTTGGGGCATTTCCTGGTGCGAGCTCCCGGATTATGGCGCTCAGTCCTGGCCGTGGGTGGGAATCAGCAGAGGGCATGACCTCAGTCTGTTCCATTGGTCTGTGCAGGTCAGTCTCCCAGGTGGTCTTCCAGTACATTCTGTGCACATATAAGAAAAGGACATGTGTAGTTACTCCTTATCCTTTTTCCATTTATACAGATTATACATTCCATGCATCTTTATATTTTTCTTTTATGATCTTGGCAATCTTTCTATATCAGTACATGGGAATCCCCTCGACTCCCTTTTTAAATGGCTCCATAATATCTTATTTATTGAACTAGTTCCCAGTTGATGGACACTTAGAGTGTTTCTAATCTTTTGTTATTGCAAATTATACTCTGGTGAATACCTTAATATGCCTGGACCGGTGTCTCTCTATAAGATCAATTCCCGAAGTAAAATTGTGATATTAGTAAGTTTAGGAGATATTTCCAAATTGCCCACCAAAGAGATGCCACCAGCAACATGCTGAGTGTGTGTATTTTTATGTCCGGTGATCCCAAGGGTCAATGGCAGACCATGGCCTCAGAACTCACTGTGTCTCCTGTAAATGCTTGTGGACTATTAACATTGGTATCACGTCCATGTGGAAAATGCAGATTTCCAGTGAATTAGAATCTCAGAGAAAAGGGGACCCGGGAACATACATTTCTAACATTCCCCTGGTTAATCCTACGTATGTCCCCCTGCCCTGGGAAAAAGAATTATACAGATCTGAAGTAAACACCAATGATAGAGTAAAACTGCCATTTTTTTATCTTCTCATTCCAGAACAGTGCCCAAACCTCGTGTTAAAAAGCAACCCAAAGCTCAGCGTGGAAAGAAAAAAAAGCAAGAGTCTTCTGATGACGATGATGAAGACGACGAAGCTCCCAAAAGGCAGACTCGTCGCAGAGCGGCTAAAAACGTGAGGTAGGTCATGCCCCGGAAGTTTTTCATGAGGGTGAGGGCGATAGTTTGATTGGCTTGCATGTGGTTCTGAGCCCCTGATTCTGCATCTGGTGGGCAGAAATAATGACCTGTGTCCCGTGGAAATCTGGAAATCTGGTCTGTGTGGGCGCAAAAAGAAGGGCGTTGGCCAATGGGAATATGGAAAAAGTAGCAATAGCTCATTTCAAGCCTTCATTCCTATCAAGACAGCTGCCTCAAGTTCACGTCCTGTCGAGGTAGCTAGGAGATGTTATCTTCACTTCATAACATCCCTTTTTAGGAGAGATGTTGGGGTGTGTGCTATTGCCTCACTTAACTCAGCATTGTGCCTCTGCAGCTACAAAGAGGATGACGACTTCGAGACCGACTCAGATGACCTCATTGAGATGACCGGCGAAGGGGTTGATGACCAGCAGGACAGTAGTGAAACCATTGAGAAGGTCTTAGACTCACGGCTGGGGAAGAAAGGAGGTATGTGCCTTTGGCAAGCAAATTCCTTCTTTTATCTGCCCAGTCAGACCCAAATTTTACATATTTCAACTCTGAAATGATGCATGGCAGTCCTGCCCATATTTGTTGTGAAATAGGGAATTTTTTTCTGACCCCCATCTTCATTATGTCAGAGCTGATTTTGAGATTTTAAAATGAAGCTAATAAAGATGTGTTACTATCTTAAAAAGCAGTGATGTAGCAGAGGTTCTTGCTCATTAACGTTGAGCTAATGTGCCTTTCGTTGTGTCTGAATCTCCTTGTGAACAGTATGAAACTGGTTAAATGCCTATTTGGATGATGATGAAGATTATTTTATATTCAAATTGAGATAGAACTCAATTTCTTTAAAGTAATCTTGCTATAAAGGAAATATCAAGGTAACATCTAATGCATTTTTTTCTGTGTTCTTTTTTCCTCCAACCTCATTTGAGGTTATGAGTTAACAGTTAACTTTGGGTAGATGGTAATTGGTGGAGATACATTTAGTTTCTTACCTTATCCATCATAATCCTGGATGGATGGATTTGTTTTCTGAGTTAGTAGGGACCAGAATAAAAGGGTGTTGCCGTTTCATTTTTATTGTGTTTGGACACAAGGATTTCTTTGATTTCACTGGCAAGTTTTGGAATATGTTTTAAATGAGTTTGCATTTTGAAAATATTTTAAATTATTTATCTCATTTATCCTCTATTGTTTGCAAATTTCTGCTTCTTTCAAGTCCAAGGATTTTGGTGCTTCATCTGAAAATAGACTCTTTAGACAATTGAGTGCTTGGGAAACTTTTCAGTGTCTGGTTTCATGTAGTTTATCTAAAATTTGTTAAAATTGAATCCTTTTGCAGCCACGGGAGCGTCTACTACTGTGTATGCGGTTGAAGCTAACGGAGACCCAAGCGGTGACTTTGACCCGGAGAGGGATGAAGGCGAAGTCCAGTACCTCATCAAGTGGAAGGGTTGGTCTTACATCCACGGCACGTGGGAGAGCGAAGAGTCCTTGCAGCAACAGAAAGTGAAGGGCCTGAAAAAACTCGAGAACTTCAAGAAGAAAGAGGACGAAATCAAGCAATGGTACATTTTCCATCCTGGGTTAAAGAAATACATTTGCAGCCCGAGGGACAGGAAGGTTCAGTATACCTGGACATCATACCTGTCCGTGTAATGTGGTCAGGTTATTTTGTGTTAGGAATAGGGGCAGATGAGTCCTATCTTTTTTTATTTTTTTATTTTAAGAAAACATTTTTATTGATTTCAGAGAGTAAGGAAGAGGGGGAGAGAGAGAGAGAAACATCAGTGATGAGAGAGAATCATTGATCGGCTGCCTCCTGCATGCCTCCTACAGGGGATCGAGCCCATAATCTGGGCATGTGCACTGACCAGGAATCTAACCAATAACCTCCTGGTTCATAGGTCGACAACTCTGAGCCACACCGGCTGGGCCAGATGAGTTATAATTTCTGTTTTACTACAATGCAAAATATGCTACTTCACTAAATCACATATTTTTCTTTTGAGTTAAAAACAGTAATATGTGTTGTTAAGATAGAAGTGTCTTATATGTTTAAAATTTAAAATTCTCAGAAGTATGATGAGATCTAACTTTAGGTGGCTGCTGTTGTCCTTCTAATGAGCTTCGGTGCTAAGAATAACTCGTTTTCAAAAAGGCCACATTTAATCACTCCTAAAGCCCATTATATGTTAAAAAAGGCATGTCATCTTTTAAATCTGGAAGACAGTTTTATTCTCTCGGTCTGTTTAGATATATTATCCCATGAATTTGTCACAAAGTAGTTATGCTTAGGTTTCTTTGTAAATCGGCCACACAGAGGCATCTACAGTGTTGTGGTTTCTAAAAGTTGTGTGTTTTGTAACGTCTCCGACCTGCTTACTATATACTAAAGGGGCAGATGGAAGTGAAGATGGCGTCCTTCCCTCCCTCGGACTTTGCTTTGATGGATGTCTGTGGATGCCCCAGAATTAATGAGCGTGTCCTTTTTCTGTCCGTCGTCTGTCCAGGCTGGGGAAAGTTTCTCCTGAAGATGTGGAATACTTCAACTGCCAACAAGAACTGGCCTCAGAGCTGAACAAACAGTATCAGATAGTAGAAAGAGTGATAGGTAAGAACATGGAAACTTTATTTATTTACGTATGTATGCATGTATGCATGCATGTATGTCTATCTAGTGCTGATGATAGTGATAACTTCTCTCTCTTACTGTCCATTGTTTAGCTATGAAGACAAGCAAGTCTACCCTGGGTCAGACCGATTTTCCAGGTAAGCAGGAGATCCTGTTTGCTAATGTGCAGCATTTATGAGCAGTGGATGTTTTGCAGTGTTCACAGTTTTGCCACGTGATACGTCACTGGTTATAAGTAACACAGAATGTCAGTCCCCTCCTGTAAGGGACAGTGGCTTACCTGTACGTTTTTACACGTGAAACAGCTCACAGTCGGAAGCCGGCACCTTCGAATGAACCCGAATATCTATGCAAATGGATGGGCCTGCCCTACTCAGAGTGCAGCTGGGAAGACGAAGCCCTGATCGGGAAGAAATTCCAGGGCTGCATCGACAGCTTCCACAGCCGGAACAACTCCAAAACCATCCCGACGCGAGAGTGCAAGGTGTGGTGCCGGCCGCTTTGGTGTTTCGGGGGAAGATGTAGTGACACAGAGGACTGGTCACGTGGCTATTGGGAAGATAAACTGTTCCCAAAATAAGGGACAATTTCCATTTTGGAAATGAAAGAAGATGAATTAACCTTCACATCAAAGACAAATAATTAAGAGGAGAGGATGAGTTGAAGAAGGCTTTGCTGACTTCTTTACTCTTATAATTTATAGAATCTTATTTATCAAATCTTATAATTTATATATCTAATTAGAGATATTGTAGAGAATACTTGAAATAAGTTTTATTGATTTTAGAGAGAAAAGAAGGGAGAGGGGGAAAGAGAGAGAAACATTGATGGGCTGCTTCCTGCACGCCCCCCCACTGGGTAGCGAGTCTGCAACATGGGTATGTGCCCTTGACCAGGACTCGAACCACTGACCTTTGGGTGCATGGGACAACACTCAACCAACTGAGCCACACAGGCCAGGGTGAAATAATGTGAACACTTTAAAGAGGAGTGATGGAAAGGGGAACATCTCTCAATTTTAAGTTAGATACTAAGCATATCAGCTTTTCTATTGGCTAATTGGTTGTACACGACCTTTCCCTTCGTTGGAATTCATTCTAAAGTGGTGTCCTTGGCTCTTTAGTAATAAAAGTACAGGTAAGACCTGGGCTCTGTCTCCGAGAGGTTGACATTCAGGCTTATGGCACCTGGGAGCCAAGTCGTTTTGGGAATATGGACCGCAATGAAAGGGGTTGTGGTGGGTTGCTGATTCAGATGTGAAGTTTGAATTTGTATGCTTTGGTGCTGAACACGTAACTCATGGCTAGTAGCATTTTAGCACAGGAATAGGAAGAAAGTTTTTTTCTGACCCGGGGCTTGGTCCATTTTCTCTTTCAGGCCCTGAAGCAGAGACCACGATTTGTGGCCTTAAAGAAACAGCCGGCATATTTAGGAGGGGAGAATCTGGAGCTCCGGGACTATCAGCTAGAAGGCCTCAACTGGCTCGCTCATTCCTGGTGCAAGTAGGTAGACAAGATGTCCGAACTTTCCTCACTGTGTTTGGCTTCTTTATTGCTAGAGGCAGAGAATCACTTCTTTGTACTGTGCATAGTAGAAATTTTAAAATTCTGTGATTGAGAGAAGTCTGCCGTTTTAATCGGAAGTCAAGAGTACAGTCAGCCTTTTAGATCCACACAGTCAACCAATATTGGATTGAAGATATTCTGGGGGAAGGAGTTTGGTGAAAATTAACCCCGTTGCCTCCCAGTAGGGCGGAAAGACAAGAGAAATATGAGGGAAATTGCTCAGGCATACTCTGTATCTGAACAGTATGTTAAATAGGTGTATCCCAGGTTTATAGAGGTATGGCCTCCTCATTCTCCCTTCCTCAAGTATATTCTGATTTGTTCTTTTGTGTACTTTCCCCCTAAATTAAAAATTTAAACTCTTCTTGGTGAATCAAGTGTAATACTTTTCTTTGTTTAACCTTTTGCACTCGGATGTCGAGTGTGACTCGACACGGTTAGCATTAGAATAAAGGAATCGAGAAAAAAGCAAGCGAGTGCAAAGGGTTAATCCTCACCCAAAGGAAGATGTACTTAATTTTTAAAATTGATTTTAGAGAGAGAGAAGAAGGCGCGGGGGAGAGAGACATTGATGTGATAGAGAACCATCCTGTTGAAATCCAGCCCATCTGCTACAGCAGCGTTTCTCAAAGTGTGGTCCCAGGAATACACCTGCATCAGAATGTGCAGCAATGCTTGTTACAGTGCAGATTCCTGAGCCCTTTCCCAGATACTGATTCAGGTGTAGAGAGGGATTCAGAAATTGCCCTATAGCCAGTTTGGCTCAGTGGATAGAGCATTGGCCTATGGACTGAAGGGTCCCGGGTTCAGTTGTGGTCAAGGGCACATGCCCAGGTTGCAGGCTCGATCCCCAGTGTGGGGCATGCAGAAGGCAGCCTATCAGTGATTCTTGCTCATCATTGATGTTTCATCTCTCCCTCTCCCTTCCTCTCTGAAATCAATGAAATATATTAAAAAAAAAAAAAAGAAACCACAACACCAAAAAAAAAAAGTCTATAGCTTATACCTGCTGTAGACGGTAGTGTCTTTAAAACAAGCTGTATGCACAGCAGCATGCAGGTCTGGCGCGTAGTGTGGATAGCTCTGAACAACCTGGTGGCGTGCAGTGGCCTGGGTGGGTAATTCGAGCAAAGGTGCCTGGCTCTCAGGCTCCAGGTTCTCCAGTGGGGCTAGCCAGTCTGCACCTGTTTTCTGTGTTGGAAGCCAAGTCCATGTGCTTGTGTACACCTGCTTTCTCTGTTACAAGGGATCGATGTACAAAACCATATGCATGGTCAAGAATGTAGTCTGACTACCAGTGATGGCGAACCTCTGACACGCGTGTCAGTGCCATTTCTGATGACACACGGCCGCTGAGGCGGCCGCATGCTGAGGATGAAACATTTATGTTATTTAAACTATAAATATCGCGAAATAATGTTTTTTCCTCAAAGGGACACACTACCCGAGTTATGCTCAGTTTTTTGGCGAAGTTTGAAACACCGAGCTCAAAAGGTTGCCCATCACTGGACTAGGCTCTTGTAGTAATCCAAGTCCTTTTTTTTTTTTAAATCCTCACCTGAGGATATTTTTCCATTGATTTTTAGAGAGAGTGGAAGGGAGGGGGAGAGACAGACAGAGAGAGAGAACATTGATGTGAGACACACACATCGATTGGTTGCCTCCTGCACGCTCCCTGACCAGGGCCAGGGATTGAGCCTGCAACTGAGCTACATGCCCTTGACCGGGAATGGAACCCAGGACCCTTCAGTCCTCAGGTCGATGCCCTATCCACTGAGCCAAACCGGCTAGGCCTAATCCAAGTCTTGATCATGCTTAGATCACTTGTTACTCTTTTGTAGCTTCCACTTTCTTATGTAGGAGATTTAATTGCAGGTGAGAGGAAATACAGTTGAGATTCACACTGAAGTGTTTTGCTTGGTGACATCATAGGGCAGTGGTCAGCAAACTCATTAGTCCACAGAGCCAAATATCAACAGTACAAAGATTGAAATGTCTTTTGAGAGACACATTTTTTAAACTTAAACTTCTTCTAACGCCATTTCTTCAAAATAGACTTGCCCAGGCCGTGGTATTTTGTGGAAGAGCCACACTCAAGGGGCCAAAGAACCGCATGTGACTCGCGAGCCGCAGTTTGCCGACCACTGTCATAGGGCATTGGCATCCTTGCTCTCTGTTTTTTTGTGAACTAATGATGTTTTTTTTTTTTCTTCTTCCTGCAGAAGCAACAGTGTAATCCTTGCTGATGAAATGGGCCTAGGAAAGACCATCCAGACCATATCATTCCTCTCCTACCTGTTCCACCAACACCAGCTGTATGGCCCCTTTCTTATAGTCGTCCCTTTATCCACCCTCACCTCATGGCAGAGGGAGTTTGAAATCTGGGCACCAGAGATTAACGTAGTGGTTTACATAGGTGACCTGATGAGCAGAAATACGGTGTGTAAACAAAAGAATTGGGGTAGAATCTGTATTGTAAATGTATTTTGGGAATTGACCTAAAGCCATTATAGTTTTTGGTAAAGTCATGATTCTGTGCTGTGCCCCTGATATTGGGGGATATATGTATCACAAAAAATGCAACCCAGATATTCTGTAAAACATGCGTCTATTTAAGGAAAGTACATGAAGGGGAATCTCTTAATTGGATTGCAATATTAATTACGTTTTTCTTCTCTCTGTGTTCTGGACTTGTAAGACCACCTTATTTTTGAAGGATTATAGGGAGTTAATACCTTGTGGAACGTTAATATTATAGCTATTTGAGCAGAGAGATAGTACTGAACAAAATCGAGTTCTTAAGAGTGTGTTTCCCAATCTTTTAACATGGTGAGGTTGCAACTGTCCTTGAAAAAAATGTTAAAATTTAAAAAAAAAAAAGTAATTAAAATTGCATGACTTATAAGAAAGGAATAAGGGGAAAGGACAATGGCCAGTCCAAGTCAGCAGAAGTGAGCTTTGCCTGTTACCAGACTTAAGCATCAGAAACTTAAATCTTTCTTTGGTAGTAACTGTTTTTACAAGCACCTGGTAGGTGTCATGCCCTGTGCTGGGTGCTCTATGTATACAGCCTGTGATCCTCATGATAGCCTCCACAGTAGACCACATTCTTTCCAACCGATGAAGGGGGTGACTCAGACAGGTGAACACTTGCCCCCTGGCCCCCCATGCCAGCTAGAATGTGGGGTTGGGACCGATGTGTCTGGGCCCATACTGTTGCTCTTTCACCCCTGTATGGTAACTGTTTCTGGGGGATTGCTTATAATAAGAGCAAGCCATCAGGAATCCACAACCCTTGGAGAGAGGTTACATATTGTCGTGCTAATTCCAATTTATTTTTATGACATATTGTCATTGTCTAACCGAAACTTTGGCAGATTTCATTGCCCTAATTCTGAGTTTCTGAGTATACAGTAGTTTTTAGCTTTGTTAATTTATATTTTTAACCGTCACAAAAGAAAAAACAACTTCTGAGACTATGCACAATGGCTTTAAGCACTGCAGTGCATAGTGAAGAAAATATATATTTTGTTGATTTTTTACAGAGAGGAAGGTAGAGGGATAGAGAGTTAGAAACATCCATGAGAGAGAAACATCGATCAGCTGCCTCCTGCACACCCCCTACTGGGGATGTGCCCGCAACCAAGGTACATGCCCTTGACTGGAATCGAACCTGGGACCTTTCAGTCCGCAGGCCGATGCTCTATCCACTGAGCCACACCGGTTAGGGCATCCTCTGGGAAGTTTTCTTAGTGGTCTTCAGTACTCCTTTAGCTTTGTTGTCTTTCTTCCCACTGGTGGGAGTCACCTGCACGTACGTACTCTTTGCCCTGTTGTCATGACAACCAACTGCAGAAGCTCTGTCATGGGCATTGTGCTGCCTGAACATCCAGTCACACCTCAGTGTGAATGTGTTAGCTTCTGTGTTTCCTCACATGGACGTTATTTTCATTTTCATTCAGGTTAAATTACATTTTCACAGTAAGCGTCCCTTTTTCTTGGGGCCCACATCTGTCTGCTCCGTGATTCATGAAATTTCTGACCTCCCTAGTGGTTGGAGTTTGTTTGACTTGCTAATAAAAGTAGTGCCCTGTCCAAGAAAATAATCAGGTTATATTTCCTTAAGAGAATTCTCATTTTGGGGGTTAAATTGCTGATGAAATGCATTTTTTTGGTCAGTTGTGTTGGGGCTGCAGGGGCGAAGGGAAATGACAATTTATTTGAATTCTGACAGTCAAGTTTTGGCTGCTCAGTGATAGATCTTTTAATTCTATCTCTTAACTGCTTTATACTTCTGTTGATTAGGTCATTTTAGAATGTATAAGGTATTTATTAAATTCTACAAGTTTTTTTATTGGGCATGTTTCGGTTGCATCTGTCATAAGACTGGCTGGTAAAAGTAGAAATTGTATCTGAATTACCCTTTTCTTTTATAGATACGGGAATATGAATGGATTCATTCTCAGACCAAAAGGCTCAAATTCAATGCACTTATAACAACATACGAGATCCTCTTAAAAGATAAGGTGTGTAATTGGTAACTAAAAGGCTAAATTTTGTAGTGCGACTTGTCCAGATGGTGGGGTGTGCACTTCCCACTTGCCATGTTATTTTCCTCTTTCTTTTTTTAAAAAAAGCAAACAAATGAACAGACAAATCCACAATGAATATTAAGGTTATTAAAAAACAAACAAACGCACAGTTGAAGGGACCTTAGGTCCCCTACCCTAGTCCAATGGAATTAAACAGGACAAAGGGGTATTGAGGCCCGTAGCTCCCCTGAGATTCTAGGCAATCCCGGGAAACTGGGCCTGGGTGCCATCCTCATGGCGCCAGCATTTCTCCAGAACAGGTGATGCGGGTGATCTCTAAGGGGGACAGAAAATGGAAGCTCTTTAAATTACCTTCTTTCTACAGTTTAGTAGGAAATGTAGGTAGCAAGTGATCCCATTGGTGACTGTAAATAAATACGTTCAGTTTGGTGGCTCTTAATGTTTCTGTGCTTGAGGGTTGGGCTGGAGAACAGGGAAAGAAGAACCTGAATGAAAGAGAGCAGAATCCCCTGTTTTTTGTTTTTTTGCCCAGCATGCCAATTTTTGTATTCTTGCTTCTGGGCATGCAGCAATACCTGGCCTGAGAGAGCCCCTATAGGTTTTAGAAGGAGAAAGTGCTCTTTTGAAAAGAGATCAATCTGGCAACCAGCAGAATAAACAGAAGAGTCCTCATATACCCTAAGTCTGAAGAATCAGTGTTTCCGTGTATACCTTCATGATGGTATTTTGTACAAAGATAATGAACACTTGAAAGTACTTGTGGGTTTCCTTCTGACCTGGTGGCTCGTTCTGTTTTGTTTTTGCTTTAGACTGTGCTGGGCAGTATTAACTGGGCCTTCCTGGGAGTGGATGAAGCCCATCGGTTGAAGAATGATGACTCTTTATTGTATAAAACTCTGATTGATTTCAAGTCCAACCATAGGCTCCTGATTACGGGGACCCCTCTTCAGAATTCCCTCAAAGAGCTCTGGTCCTTGCTGCACTTTATTATGCCGGAGAAGTAAGCTCCTTCCTGTGTATTTCAAAACACGCTAGAATGTCTGAAATGCCAATGCTTTCTCATTCTTTTTAGGAGACAGACCTTAGGGAACATGGATGGCATGTTTTGGGGAAAGCAAAGCATTAACTGAGGCAGGAACAGACGTATTAAGATGTTCCATCATCCTTGAGCAAAGGCATAGAAACAGCCTGTTGAGGAGAAAGCACATTGATTGCCAAACATTTGAATCAGTTACTTGCTTTGGGGAAGTAATTAGTAGATAGGAAACATCAGACCTCCTCACTGTTGTTACCAAGTAATCAATAAAATCGAAATGGTGTGTACAAGGTACACAATCTGTCTAATACTAAACATACCTTAAGTCCAAAGCTTTGCTAACAGAAGCATCACCGTTAAGCCTTCTTCAGGTCTTTAACTTACTAAAAAATTTGTGGGATGTCTCTTTTAAAGAAGATTTTTATGGGAGAGATGGTGTGCACATTTTATCAAAGTTAAATTTATTCGGAGGTGTTTGGTGATACTTAACATGAAATCTAAACTGGGCCTGATTTGAAGAACCCTTCTCAGTACCTGGACTTTACCCTGACTCATTGCGCACCACTTTCTCCATCACTCATTCTCCTCCAGCCATTCCAGCCATCTGCTTATTGCTTTAACATGCCATGCCATGCCATTGCCAGTCCTTTGGTCTGGGACAGTGGTCGGCAAACTGATTAGTCAGCAGAGCCAAATATCAACAGTACAACGATTGGAATTTCTTTTGAGAACCAGATTTTTTAAACTTAAACTTCTTCTAACGCCACTTCTTCAAAATAGACTCGCCCAGGCCGTGGTATTTTGTGGAAGAGCCACACTAAAGGAGCCAAAGAGCTGAATGTGGCTCGCGAGCCGCAGTTTGCCGACCACGGGTCTGGGATGTTTTTCCTCCTCATCTTCCATAATATTCTTGCCTCCGTTTATGTGACCATTTCTTTTTAGAGGTCATCTCAGACTAGAGTAGCCTTTAGACATGCTTAGCATCCCTACCCGGTTTTGTTTTCTATACGGCACCTCTGTTTTCCCTCTTTATTTTGTCATTCATCACATGTCATTCAAATTCAGAGAAGATGTGAGTGTCTGCTCTGTGTCTGTCATAAACTGATCAAGGCTTTTCTGGACAGCCTAACGTCCAACATAGAAAATGGTCCCTTCCCCCATTTGTTGTTAGCTTTGAAAACTTCTTGAGATACAATGTACATACCATAAAGTGTACCATTGTAAACAAACAATTATTTTTTAGTAAATTTGTAGAGTTGTGCAACTATCACGATAATCTAGTTTTAGAATATTTTTTTTCATCCAGAAAAGTTCCCTCTTGCTTGTTCACACAAACTCTGCTTCACTAATCAGCTTTCATCTCTAGTGATTTACCTTTTCTAGAAATTCCATTTGAATGGAAGCTTAACACGGTCCTTCTATTTTTGGCTCCTTTCGCTTGGCATAATAGTTTTGAGATTCATCTTTGTCCTAGTTTATCAGGAGCTATTCTCTTATTATGCATTGTCTCAATCTGTGGCTTGTCACTTCATTTTCTTAATGTTGTCTTTTGAAGAGCAAGCGTTTTTAAATTTGATGAAGTATAATTTATCATTTTTAAAGGGATTGTCATAAAATGTGACATTTGCCTAACCCAAGATTACAGAGACTTGCCTTTTTATTTCTTCTAGAATTTCTTACATTTAGGCCTGTTTCATTTTGAGTTACTTTTTGTTTATAGTGTTAAGTGTGAGGGCCCAAGTTCATTTATTTTTGCAGAGGGATTTTTGGAAATTGTTCTGGTGCCATTTGTTGAAAAGATTATCCTTTCTTCATTATATTGTCCTGGTACAATTGCTGAAAATCAGTTGAAGCCATAAATATAATGGTCTGTTCTGTTCCATTGGTACATATTTCTGTCCTTATGCCGATACACACTGCATTGATTACTAGCTTTATACCACTTGGTAAAATGGGGAAGAATATAAATTCCAACTTCGTTCTTTTCCAGAATTATTTTGGCTATTCTAGATTGTTCGTACTTCCATATATGTTGTAGGATCCGCTTATTAATTTCTGAAAAGAAAAAAAAAAGCTGAAATATTGATAGGCGTTGTGTTGAATTTATTGATCAATTTAGCGAGAATTGTTATCTAAACAATACTGAGCCTTCTAAGCCATAGTCATGGCAAGTTTTCTCCATTCATTTAGACCTGTAATTTTTCTGTGCAGTGTTTAGTAGTTTCAGTGTGTAAGTCTTTATACTTTTGTTAAATTTATTCCTCATCTTTTAATTTTGAGTGGAATTGTTTTGTTTTTTTTTAATCTAATTTTCAGAGTGTACCAGGAAATTGAGTTTTGTAGAGTGATCTTGTAGCTTGTGACCTTGTAAAGATTATTCCCACTATTTCGTTGTTGTTGCTGACTTCTCCGTACTCTAGTACAGGGTCTCATCTTCTCCAAGTAAAGGTAGCTAGTTAGTTATACTTCCTTTCCTCGGTGTGCATGGCTGTCTTTTTTTTTTTAAAAGAAATATATTTCACTGATTTTTTACAGAGAGGAAGGGAGAGGAATAGAGTTAGAAACATCGATGAGAGAGAAACATCCATCAGCTGCCTCCTGCACACCTCCTACTGGGGATGTGCCCGCAACCAAGGTACATGCCCTTGACCGGAATCGAACCTTTGTCCTACAGAATTTTTGTAGCTCCCCTTTATCAAACTGAGGAAGTTTTCTTCTCGTTATAGTTTTTGGGAGTTCTTACAGTGGATGAGTGTTGGATTTTGTCACATGCTATTTTTCTGTGTATGTTGAGATGACCATGTGGTTTTTGTCCTTTATTCTGTCAGTATGTGGTATATTTTGTTAGTTACGTTTTAGATGTTAAACCAACCTTTCATTCCTGGGGTTAATCTATCTCGATCCAGGCAGAAAAATTTTGGGTGGCAAGTGCTTAAATTCCTTAATGAAATTTATGTGCCCAAGTTTCCCTAATAGTAAATTTATATCATTTGTATTGTTCTTGTCAGAGGGCTATAGTCTTGTTTATTGTTATAACCATTAACTGTTTAACATAGGAACAGTGACGATTACTGACGGAAATTACGTAACTTTGACGTAACTTTGAGCAGTGACAGCTCTAATACTGCCACTAATTATTTTACCTATGGACTTACTTTCCCAAGAAATTGCAGCTTATTAAAAGAATTAAGATTACGTTTTCTGCATCTATCACACAATAACTGACTATGTTTGTGTGTATACTGATTGCATGATACCCTAAAATTTTGTGAACTCTGGATGCTGTCTCAGAGTTGGAAACCTTTATGCAGTGTAGACTGATGAACTAATCCATTGGTTTTCCTCTCTTACATTCAAGAGCTAATAAATACTATAAAGTTTATCTGTCCTTATAGGGAAGATTGTTTTCCCCCCATTTTATTTTAAAAGAAATTTTTGTTGCAAAAATGCTGTTTTTCTTTCTGTGTAACCAAGTGACACTGGACTGTTCCCTCCCCAGGTTTGAGTTCTGGGAAGATTTCGAGGAGGACCATGGGAAAGGGCGCGAGAACGGCTACCAGAGCCTCCACAAGGTGCTGGAGCCTTTCCTCCTGCGGAGGGTCAAAAAGGACGTGGAGAAGTCCCTTCCCGCCAAAGTGGAGCAGATCCTCAGGGTGGAGATGTCGGCCCTTCAGAAACAGTATTACAAGTGCGTGACCGGCTGGCCGGGCGGAGTGGGAGTGAGGTCAGGGCCCTGAAGCCAGGAGACGGGCCGTAGACAAATCCAGTTTCTCTCAGTTGAGGCCCCAGCACAGGTTTCAGTAGCAGTTTGTTGATGGTCAGAGGAACATTTATTATCCTTGCTTTTTAAAAAATACATTTGTATTGATTTCAGAGAGGAAGGCGGGAGGGAGATATATCAATGATGAGAATCATGGATCCGCTGCCTCCTGCACGCCCCACACTTGGGGATCGAGCCCAGAACCCCGGCATGTGCTCTGACTGGGAATTGAACTTCAATAGTTAACGACTCATGGCCAATCTTAGTTCAGCCAGATCTTTTGTATCCCCATTCCCACCTATGTATCATTTGAAGCATATCCCAGGTACATATCATACATGTTTCTGCATGTCTAAAAGCAAAAATAAAACTCCAAAATAAAGTTTAAAAAATCACCTCAAGCTCATAGGTACAGAGAACGCATTGTGTGTGGGGTGGGCAAAATGGACAAAGGGTTCAAAAGGTACAGACTTTCAGTTATAAAATAAGTACGTCATGGAGATGTAGTATACAGCATGGTGACTTAGTTAATAAGAGAGGCTATTAAAAGGGGAAAATTGTAACTATATGGTGACGGGTGTTAACTGCACTTACTGTGATCATTTCACAATATACACAATACTGAATCATAATGGATACCCTTGAAACTAATATAATGTTATATGTCAGTTATACCACAATTAAAAAGAATTAAGCATAACATCAATACTGTTATGCCTCACAAATTAATAATTCCTTAATATTTTTATAATGTCCAGTGAGTGTTTACATTTTCTTGGTTGTAATAAATATGCGTGCGCACACTCACACACACACACACACACGCACTCACACTCACACTCGGCTATTTTGCATTGGGATCTAAGTAAGCTCCATGTATTGTGACTGGTTGGCTTGTCCCTTGAGTTTATTTTAATCCATCTTCCCCCACCCCCCCGTCCTTGTAAATTCTTTGAGTGAAGAAGTTGAGTCTCTCGTACAGCTTTCCTCACAGCCTGGATATTTGCTGATCCCAGCTCTGTGGCATCATTTAATATTTTACGCTGGGTGCCTCGTTTCCTGTGCATTCACAGATGAGTGTAGAGGGTTCGTCAGACTCACATTCAATGTCAGTATTTCAGAGACGACCCCAGCTCTTTGTTTGAATCAGTTAACAACACTATCATCTATGATTTGCAGGTGGATCCTGACCAGGAATTACAAGGCTCTCGCCAAAGGCACAAGAGGCAGTACATCTGGCTTCCTGAATATCGTGATGGAACTGAAAAAGTGCTGCAACCACTGCTACCTGATTAAGCCGCCTGAGGAAAACGAGAGGGAGAATGGACAGGAGATCCTTCTGGTGCGTGCTTGCCGTGTTCGCCGTGACTTTCTCAGGGACACTTTAGTTTCTGTAGGTGCTATCGAAAGAAGCTTTAAGCCCGAGCCAGTTTGGCTCAGTGGATAGAGCGTTGGTCCGCAGACTGAAGGGTCCCAGGTTCGATTCCGATCAAGAGCACGTACCTTGGTTGCGGGCTTCATCCCCACGCTGGTCGCGGTGCGTGCGGGAGGCAACCCATCGATGTGTCTCTCTCACATTGATGTTTCTCTCCCTCTCCCCCTCCCTTCCACTCTCTCTAAAAATCGATGGAAAAATATCCTCGGGTGAGAAGTAACAACAACAACAAAAGCTAGGGAAAATCTGAAAGTATTGTTACCGATAACAGAAAAAGAGCATTTTAGGAATTGCTTCTCAGCCAGGTGGCAGGAGGCTTCACAAAACTTAACTGTGATTTTAAGCATTTGAACTCCTAGAGATGGAGGGTGGATTGAAGTGTCTTGAACATTGGGATGTCTTCTCCATTTCCAGTCCCTGATCAGGAGCAGCGGGAAGCTGATCCTGTTAGATAAGCTGCTGACCAGACTGCGGGAAAGGGGGAACCGCGTCCTCATCTTCTCCCAGATGGTGCGGATGCTGGACATCCTGGCGGAGTACCTGACCATCAAGCACTATCCTTTCCAGGTAAGGGCGCTCAGTGATGGGACGCTCTGCTCCCCCACCTCCCCTCCCTTCCTCTGGGTTCTGTGCTTTGTTTGCTAAATTACCCTGAAGTAGAAAACAAGCTGAGATTAAGGTTCCAGGGCGGCCTTAATTTTTACTTCCATGCCTTCAGGCCAGTGGTTGAGAGCCGCAGTTTGCTGCTCTGTTGACGAATGAGTTTGCCGACCACTGACCTAGACTCTCGATTCCAATAATTACAGGCTGTTGTTGTTCCTGTGATTAAGCCCCTATCCCAGTGGTTGGCAAACCCATTAGTCAACAGAGCGGCAAACTGAGGCTCGAGAGCCGCAGTTTGCCGACCAAGGCTTCAGGCTAACCCTCTAGTGAAGATGGTCGGGTGAGGTCATTCTTTTCTGGGGACCGAGGGGTGGGGATCAGAGAAAGGAAGACTGGACAAGAGAAAAGTCTCTTGTTTATCTCAAGTGGTGATTGTGAGGGAAGAAATACGAAAATGATTTAAAAGAGTGAAGTGCTTTAATTAACAGGTAATTAACCTTCGCTTTTTATTTTACATATACGGCTTCTCTGTGGTGACATCTTTTGATGTAGAACTGACATACACACTAACAAAAGCATTGCCTGGGCTAGTAAATGCTTGAATACCCATTTCGGCTGCTTGAACTTTGCTCTGAGTGTACAGTGCAATTTTTGGAAAAGCTGGGACGTGTGATCAGCTTAATTTTTAACATTATCAATGTTGTGGCAAAATGTTTTCCAAACAAAATGATGAAGATAATTTTGTGGCTTGTGTAGCACTTAATAACTGGGCAGTTTGCCCTGGCCAGTTTTGCTCAGTGGTTGGAGCGTTAGCCTGAGGACTGAGGGGTCCTAGGTTCAATTCCGGTCAAGGGCACATACCTCAGTTGCAGGCTCGATCCCCGGCCCACGTGCGGGAGTCAGCCAATCGATGTGTCTCTCTCACATTGATGTTGCTCTCTCTGTCTCTCCCCCTCCCTTCCACTCTTAAGAAATCAATCTAAAAAAAATCATCAGATGAAGATTAACCAAAAAAGAAAGAAGGGAAAAGAACTGGGCAACTTTAGTTGTATTAGTCAAGAAGCATCATTTTTCGGCAGGAGCTGGTTATTAGGTGACCAGGGGAAGTATTTTCTCGTCTCTTCAATGCCCACGGATGTGGAAGCAGACAAAGCCTCGAAGCCCAGCTTGGGTTGCCTTTTCCTTATAGGTCCTGGCAGCCATTCTGATCCTGGGATAAACCCAGATAGCCCTTCGATTTGCAACCTTCTGACCTTGACTTTGTAACCGGAGAGCTTGGGGCAAGTGGAGTGTGCCGCTTAAGCACAGCCCCGCCAGCACACCGCCAGTGCATTCCAGCTATTTTTATTCAGCGGGTGTCGTGCTGATAAAGGTTGCAGGTCTGGTGTCTGTTCCGATTGCAGCTGGTCTCCCTGCCTTATGACTTCCTTGTGGCTTGTTTTTACAGCGTCTGGATGGTTCCATCAAGGGAGAGATCCGAAAGCAGGCGCTGGACCACTTCAATGCCGATGGTTCTGAGGTACACCGGGCACGGCTTTGTTACGGGGGTAGCTTGGGCTTGGTCTCCGGGGCAAAGCCTTTCTGGGTTAATACGTTCTGTTTCAGGAACAGTTCCCGGTGCAACCCTCCTGTGAGGGCAATGAGAAGTCACTTCAGTGAAAGATGTCTTTGTGTCTCCTGATCACTCCAGGAGAGCATGTGCATGCTCTTTATCCCCCTGGTGTGGGCTAATGACAGGCCTCCTAAGGTCACCGGAGTTTTCTCTAAGTGACTTCCAGATACCAAGTTTCTGGGCCTCAGAGAGCAGCCAGGCAAAGAGGGGCAGGGCTGGCCAGTAGGTAATATTGGGATACTAGAGGCCTGATGCACGAAATTCGTGCAAGAGTAGGCCTTCCTTCCTCCGACTTCCGGCACCCGCTTCCCTCTGGCACCCGGGGACCTGGGCTTCCCTCCGGCCTCTGGCAGGCACCTGGGACCCAGGATTCCCTCGCAGCCCCGGCTTCATATGGAAGGACGTCCGGTCTAATTAGCATATTATGCTTTTATTATTGGGATATATGTTAATATCAGAAGGTTCTGATCCGTACTTTCTTGGTGACTTCCAGTCTTGAGAAAAGAACATTTGCCATGTCTCAAATTAGTTGGACCCTGCTGCACTGTGGCTTACTGTTTTTTGTTTTTTTAAAATATATTTTTATTGATTTCAGAGAGGGAGAGAGAGAGAAACATCAATGATGAGAGAGAATCATTGATCCGCTGCCTCCTGCACGCCCTCCCACTGGAGTTTGAGCCCACAACCCACACAGATGCCCTTGACCGGAATCAAACCCAGGAGCCTTCAGTCTGCAGGTCGGCGCTCTATCCACTGAGCACACCGGCTAGGGCTGGCTTACTGTTTTGACTTTGGCTAACAGCAGCATTTCGTTAAGTGTCCAGCTAGAATGTGGCATTATGGAGTATTGCTCTTTTAACACATGCAGAAGAGCCACCTAAGACAATTCATGTTATCTTTGATGAAGCCTGCCGTGGAAAATGGCTTAATGATCAACCAGACCCCAGATTTCACGTTGCAGGTTTCTCCTCCTAAAGTGTCCTCTCTCTCCCTAGAGGCTTCTTTAGAGAGTCTGGTGTCACTTGGTATTTCGACCAAAGATCAGAGTGTGTGTGTCCACACATCTCCTAATCACTTCTTTATTTTAGTTGTTGAACGTGTTTGTGAGACAGCTCTCTCCATTTTCATTTCTACGGCATAGTGTTGGCCAGTGTGACTCTTGGTTAGAATGTGGAGGCCTTGTCCTTCATCCGTGTGTGTATATTGAATGTACCCATTTAGCAGAATATAACTCAGAACTGCCGGGTGTTGCGTGCCACTTGCGTGTTGTCATCCTCTGCCATACATGATCAGACTCCCTGAAAACAGAAATCGGACTTCTTCTCTGGCTCGCATAGTTACTCTCTGCCTCCTGCCTGTGCTTTTCTGGGCCCTCGGACGCGGGCAGGCGTCTCAGTGGTCAGTGCGGTGGAAGCTGGAGTGTGTCAGGGCCGGGGTCTTCCCCACACACGCCCTCCAGCCACTCCTGCTCTGGCTTTCTCGTGGAGGTCGAGGCTGCTGGGCCTCTCCAGGTCCCTCACGGGGTCTGCGTGCAGAGTTTATTTTCCTCGCCCGCCTAGCAAATGGAGGGGCACGTGCAGAACACAGTTTCCCCGTTTGTCCTGACTGCCTTACGTGCATCATCCGCCTTCCCCCGGAAAACCAGTAGCTGGGCCACGTCCCCTTGATAATGAAGTGTGCGTGGGTTTTGCTATTGCTTGTCTGCGAGGCTCAGCCAGGTGGGAGCCCGAACTCTCTTGCTCCTTAGTTCATTGCACCGACTCTTCCCTCGTAATCGAATGAAAATCCACTCTGCCACCAAGTCCCTGACATTCGTCAGCCTCCATGAAGTGTGTCCGTCGTGTGTCACTTTTCTTCGCACCTTGCAGGGGTTTTGGGGTGTCGGGGCTGGTTGGATGGGACACTGGTTGAGAAGGCCCCTGCATAAAGTCGTGTGTTGCGTTGTGTCCAGGACTTCTGTTTCCTGCTCTCCACAAGGGCTGGTGGCCTGGGAATCAACTTGGCTTCCGCGGACACGGTGGTCATCTTCGACTCTGACTGGAACCCCCAGAACGACTTGCAGGCCCAGGCCCGCGCCCATAGGATTGGGCAGAAGAAGCAGGTCAGTGGGAGGGGCTTCAGGGTGTGGCGTGGGGGAGCGGGAGGGGTTTGCGGGCCTTTCGGGATGTTTTGTAAAAGGCTTGTTCCTGTTTAGCTTCGTTTCCCAAGGGGAGGGGTCTGTCTCTTAATTAGTGCATAGAAGCCGTCTTTGGGGCTGAGATGAGCCTATTATGGAACTGCTCTCTTTCTCTGTTTAAAAAGTGCATCACCAGCGACTTTCTAGTTTAGCCTCAAAAGATATATGATACAAAGACCTAGAACTGAACACTTTCTCCTTTGTTACTATGGAAAAGTTGGTGGTAAATATTCTAACACTGTTCAAGATGGTCTATTTTAACACATTGCGGACCAGCAGTTTTATTGCTAGCTTTACCCAGTGGCCAGATGAGTTTCTCTTGAACGAGTACAAAAAATATTTTACATAAATATTAAAGGCATGCTTTAAAATTAAATACCCGTTGCATTTTGAAGGTATTTATTACATGTTCTTACAAGCTAATATCTATGTATGGTACTTTGTAAAACACTGTGTAATATTAATGTATGGTACTTTGTAAAACACTGTGTAATATGAAGCGAGAATTCTCGTGATCCGTCCGAGATGTGTTAATTACACATGAACAAGTTTCCCTTTGTTGGGGGAAATACACGCTTATTTCCTTTGTATGCGAATCTCAAAGTCGGTTCTAATAGAGGGTAACTCTCAAGTTTCCTGCTCAGCCAAAGACCCCGTTTTGGTGAAATGGATTATTCCTTAGTAAGATTTTTATGATTAGAACAAGGCTGTATAAAAAGTCCTTAAAGGCAGTTTCATTTAAGAATGCAATCTGCTGCAGGTGGTAAAAGTACGTTATCTGCTTAGGTCTGTGTGGACGGAGGGCTTATGGCTTATAGTCCTTTATGGTGCGAGAGGCCAGGTCTTTTTCATTCCCCTCCTGGTTTTTAGACAGAGGTGACCTCCATTTGTGTGTGATCGGGCGTACGCATGACATTTCCTTTCCCTACAGGTAAATATTTACCGCTTGGTTACCAAGGGGACCGTGGAGGAAGAGATCATAGAGCGGGCCAAAAAGAAGATGGTACTGGACCACCTGGTGATCCAGCGCATGGACACCACTGGCCGGACGGTCCTGGAAAACAGCTCGGGGCGGTCCAAGTGAGTGCCAGGGCGGGGAGAGGCCTGCTGGTCCCCATCCACACTCGGGGCGTTCACTCCTCTGGGGGATTTTGCACAACAGACATGAGGCCTTTTATTCCTGGGAAACAGGCCACGCTAAGGCTGCAAGAGGATAGCGTATCCTTTTATTTATATTTTTTTTCCTATTTTTTATTTTTTAATATATAATTTTTGTTGATTTCAGAGAGGAAAGGAGAGGGAGATAGAAACATCCATGATGAGAGAGAACCATTGATTGGCTGCCTCCTGCACACCCCCCACTGGGGATTGAGCCCGCAACCCGGGCATGTGCCCTTGACTGGAATCAAACCTGGGACCCTTCAGTCCGCAGGCAAACGTTCTATCCACTGAGCCAAACCAGCTAGGACCCTATTTTTTTCTTTCACTTATAAGCCCTCTGCTTATGAGCGTGTTCTTCCCCCCCACATTCTCTCTCTCTCTCTCTCTTTCTCTCTCTCTCTCTCCTGCCCTCTCTTTTTCTTTCATTTGAAAAATGTTTATTGTTGAAAGTATTGCAGAAGTGCCCCCTTTTATCCCGATCTCCTGCCCCTCTCTTGCCTGTGGGTTTGGCTCTCCATGCGACATATGACACTTGGGCGTCCACCCTGACACAGTGTTGCCTTGAACATTTCCCCATGAGAATCCACCGATCGAATCGGCCGCTCTTCTCTTACTGTTGGTAGAAACGTTAGCGTGGAGATTTGCGATTTTTCCTGTTGAAACAGAGGAAGGTAGTTACGTTTCGATGGGATATATTTGGAAGCACAGCTATCTCTCTGAAAGAATGTACATTTTGACCAAATTGTCGAGTGTGTTCTGTGGCGGTCTTGTAGCTTTGTTACAGGTGGGATCAACCGAGCTCTTCCCAAATAGGGTATTTTCAGATGATTTGCCATTAGAGAGCAACCTGGGTAAAAGAAGCGTGGTTCTTTCCTATTGGACCACAGGCGAATGGTAACTTTCTGAGTCAAAGGAAAGAGAGGGAACTGTCTTCTTTCATGTTGCTAATTACCCGTCTCGCCCAACCACGTGATAGATGAGCCAACAGGAAAAGGATTGATGTCCTAGTCTTCTGCTGGCTTAGGTTTGCCACCACAGTCCCATCCTGTGGATAAAAACATGAAATGTTTGAGAGATCATTTTTCTTATGGCAGAATTTGCATTTTCACCAGTAATTGGGCCCCCTAATGAAGGGTAGATCTGTGGTAGAGCTTACTTGACATTCCTAAGAGATTACAACCCCATGCATTTTACTTTTACAGTTCAAATCCTTTTAATAAAGAAGAGCTGACAGCTATTTTGAAATTTGGAGCAGAAGATCTTTTTAAAGAAATTGAAGGCGAGGAGTCAGAGCCTCAGGTAATTAACAAGGAGGGAAAGCATTTCTGACAAGTGTCATTTGTGAGCTATATTGTTTGGGAAGCAGATTCTGAGCCTGTTACAGGCTTCTGTTAAGCAGCAGTAATTACTTAAAGGACGTAGGGTTTTATTTTTTTGTCTTTGTTTTTTTCTAATAAAGTTCAAAGCTCTTATTGAATAGGAAAGAATGAGAAAAAAGCATTTGAGGATTCTGTCTTTGGTCTTTTTTATTCCTATTTCATTTCTTGTAATTTCAGAAGTTTCACCTTATTTGTATAAGTAATAGTTTGGATCATTAAATGTAAACAATGTAAAATTGAGACTAGAAAAGAAAATTAAAAATGGCGTAACAGAAAAGAGAGCTGGTTTATTTGCACCAAACATTGTCAGTGCGTGCAGACCTTACTGTTGCCTTCTTACCTACTTGTGTTGCTGTTCTTCTCCTAGGAAATGGATATCGATGAAATTTTGCGCTTGGCTGAAACCAGAGAGAATGAAGTGTCAACAAGTGCGACCGATGAGCTTCTGTCACAATTTAAGGTATAAACATCCTCGTGGGAGGAAGTTCTTAGTGTTGATTCACTCTCCAGTAATAACTAATGCCTGATAGCACTTTCTGGGGGCCAGGCGCTCTGCTTAGCCCTTTGAGTAAATGGACTCATGGCCTCATTGTCATTCTCTAGAGTTTTCCAAGGATGATCTGAGTGCAGAATCTATAGTCCTCCCCATGCAGGTAACCACGGACGTGGTCCATCCTGCCCCGAGTCAGCGGGTGGAGGGAGGAAGTCTGTGAAGGGGACTGAGGATATGATGTCAGTGGGATCGGTGGTGACCCAGTTGGCTCTGGGGGTGTTGGAGGGCTTGTGGGAGAGACATTAATACAATAGAATCAGATGACAAAGCGGTCAGAGGTGTAAAAACAGAAGGTGACAGGAAGCTCTTGATGACTTGGCGGGATTTTTTTTTTTTTAAGGGTGATTACAGGGTGGTCAGTGGTATCTGATACAATACAAAATTAAATGAGATCAGGACTAAATGCAGGAGCTGGGCACCAACACTGAGTTACTAAAAAGCTAGTGAATTATAGAGAGAAGGTGCCCAGCTGGCGTGGCTCAGTGGTTGAGTTTCGACCTATGAACCAGGAGGTCATGGTTTGATTCCTGGTCAGGGCACATGCCCAGGTTGCAGGCTTGATCCCCAGTAGGGGGCATGCAGGAGGCAGCTGATCGATGATTCTCTCTCATCATTGATGTTTCTCTCTCTCTCTCTCCCTCTCCCTTCCTCTCTCAAATCGGTAAAAATATATTTTTTAAAAAGAGTAGACAGAAGGTAATTTATGTGACAAAAGGGTCTAGCAAGACCATGTTTTTTATTAGTTTGGGTTTTTTTTTAAGATGTTGCCATGTTTGCCGAAACCGGTTTGGCTCAGTGGACAGAGCGTCGGCCTGCGGACTGAAGGGTCCCGGGTTCGATTCCGGTCAGGGGCGTGTACCTTGGTTGCGGGCACATCCCCAGTAGGGGGTGTGCAGGAGGCAGCTGATCGATGTTTCTCTCTCATCGATGTTTCTAGCTCTCTGTCCCTCTCTCTTCCTCTCTGTAAAAAATCAATAAAATATATTTAAAAAAAAAAAAAAAGATGTTGCCATGTTCTAGGCTTCAGAAGGTATTTGAGAATAGGGAGCTATTGAAGGTGCAGAGGAATGAAGGAACGTTTGAGGGCCTGTCCATTGCCTCAGGGGAGACTGGAAGGGCCATCACCAAGAGCACAGCTGGAGGAGCTGCCTGGGAAAGAGAGGGGAAAGTACACTTAATGGCCAGTGAAATAAATGAGGTGTTTGCTGAGAAGTGGAAAAGATTTGCTACAGCCCTGGGTGCGGCCGGGGCTTGCCAGGAGGAACTTGATAGGGAGTAGAGCTGAATTTAGAAAATACGGCTTTGGCTTTGCTTTGGAGCCAGTCAGCAGGGTCATATGAGACTCCCCTGCAATCCGTGAGGTCAGAGAAATTGGATCAGCTGGTAATCCCAAGGTGAGACTGGCTCTGGAGGCGTAGGAGGGTCAAAGAGACAAAGGCTTCCCAGTTGCAAATAAGGCCCGGCCGGTGTGGCTCAGTGGTTGAGCGTCGACCTATGAACCAGGAGGTCAGGGTTTGGTTCCCAGTCAGGGCACATGCCCGGGTTGTGGGCTTGATCTCCAGTGGGGGCGTGCAGGAGGCAGCTGATCAGTGATTCTCTCTCATCCTTGATGTTTCTATCTCTCTCTCCCTTCCTCTCTGAAAATCAATTAAAAAATAAAGAGAGAGGACCTGGTTGAAAGGATTGACCACGGTTAGTTTGATGCAGGTTAGAGAAGCATGTTACAGCAGTGGTTAAGTGGGGTAGAGTCTACCGTTAGGATGGAGGGAGAACTGAGTGAAGTGTTTGGAAGGAATCAGGATGGAATGAGGTCAAGGTTGGCCACAGGTACAGCTGTCTCGGTGGAAGAGCAGGGAAGGAGCTGAGGATGGGTCAGAGAGCTCTCGTGCCAGATGTCATGTGTCTGAGGGTGGAGGGGAATTATTAGTGTGTCCACCGGATTCCACTTCTTTTACTGCTGCTTCGTTCTTAAGCAGAATTAATCTTCATGACGCTATTCGGGTCAGAATATTATGAGTATTAAGTCACATTACTGGTGACTCTGGCCTTTCTAAGGCCCTTTTTTAAAAAAATTGAATTTATTGGTGTGATGACATTGGTTAATAAAGTTATATAAGTTCCAGGTGTATAATTCTATAATGTATCATGTATATGTATATTAACACATTGCAGACGGATCAGGAGAATTCTCACTTCATATTACACAGTGTTTTACAAAGTATCATACTTTAAAAAGATATTAGCTTGTAAGAACATGTAATAAATAATTTCAAAATGCAATGGGTATTTAATTTTAAAGCGTGCCTTTAACATTTATGTAAAACGCTTTTTGTACTCGTTCAATAGAGATTTATCTGGCTACTGGGTAAAGCTAGCAATGAAACCACTGGTCCGCAGTGTGTCAACATATATTTCAGTTAAACTTATAAGACACTTTATATCTTTATATCTGCTTCCCTACTTTTCAGTAAAATTTCTAATGAACTTGAGGATGTGGCAAATGGATTTCTGGGAGGTAAGGGAGAGATTAGTAGAAAATCGATTCTTTGATTACGTAATATCACAGGACTCCCTTATTAGTCATGGCATTTTACTTAGATTAAAAACACTGAGTTGAGGTTATAGTGGACGTTCTTTGGGAAATAGAGCAATTTCACTTGTGTGTTGCCAATTTCAGTTGTCCGTCGGTTGAAATTTCAGGTTGCCAATTTCGCCACCATGGAAGACGAGGAAGAGCTGGAAGAGCGCCCCCACAGGGACTGGGATGAGATCATTCCCGAGGACCAAAGGAAGCGCGTGGAGGAGGAGGAGCGGCAGAAGGAGCTGGAAGAAATTTACATGCTGCCTCGAATTCGGAGTTCCACGAAGAAGGTAACCAAGCGAGACGGAAGAGAGGAACCTCCTTCTCAGGCTCTGACGCTGCAGGAGTGCCCAGTGTTCAAGGAAGGGGCCTTGCATTGCTGCCCGACCTGCGGGCTCCAGGGCAGAGTCTCGGGAAACCCAGCAGAGGAACAGGGAAGTGCCTGGGGCTCCTGGCTCACCTCTGCTCACGGGCTGTGTGAGGTGGCTGAGCAGGATTGGAGAGTGTTAGAGACTGTAGAACCGTTCTTTGCCGCAGGCACTATCACATTTGACTTTTGCAACAAGGTTACTACCCAGTTTGTTGGAGATAATAGACTGTTACAACAATGTTACTACCCAGTTTGTTGGAGATAATTATCTTCAGATGTAAAAGTCCAAAAGCTTAGTAAGTCATAAATCAGTAGCAGCTAATAGTAGCTACTGTTTGGCCAAAACCGGTTTGGCTCAGTGGATAGAGCATCGGCCTGCGGACTGGAAGGTCCCAGGTTCGGTTCCGGTCGGGGGCATGTACCTTGGTTGCGGGCACATCCCCAGTGGGGGGTGTGCAGGAGGCGGCTGATCGATGTTTCTCTCTCATCGATGTTTCTGACTCTCTATCTCTCTCCCTTCCTCTCTGTAAAAAAATCAATAAAATATATTAAAAAAAAATAGTAGCTACTGTTTGCTGAGGACTCACAGGCATAAGCTAGGGCATTTAAACTTACTCATTTAATCCTTTGAGAACCCTGGTTAAAGGGGCTGTTATCCCCATTTTAAAAATAGCAAACAAAGACCAAGGAAGTGAACATAAACTTAGAATTCAAACACTTGCATTCCTTCTTAGAATTCACACTTCCCGGGAGGTGTGACTATCCCTGTCAGGTCTCCCTTCATTACCTGACAGCTACCTCCTTATGTCCCAAAGGAAAATGGACTTGTGTGATGTGAGGGCAAGTTCTGAGTCCCAGAGAACTGGTCCTCAGCCCTCTTGCACCTGGCACTGGTGACAGTGTGCCTTTGCCGTTTCAGGCTCAGACAAATGACAGCGACTCCGACACCGAGTCCAAGAGGCAGGCCCAGCGGTCCTCCGCCTCCGAGAGCGAGACAGATGACTCCGACGACGACAAGAAGCCGAAGCGCCGGGGCCGCCCCCGGAGCGTGCGGAAGGACCTGGTGGAGGGGTTCACGGATGCGGAGATCCGCAGGTGGGTGGGGCCCTGCTCTCACTGGGCCTTGTGCGGAAGGGATACTGTCAGTGACGACGGGGAGGGCGAGAGAGACGGAGGCATACACCCATCCGAAATACTCCTCCACCCTGATGTTGTTATTTTTTTATATGTTGAGTTTTTGAGCCTTTTAAAAATAAATTTTTATTGCCGAAACCGGTTTGGCTCAGTGGATGGAGCGTCAGCCTGCGGACTGAGGGGTCCCGGGTTCAATTCTGGTCAAGGGCATGTACCTTGGTTGCGGGCACATCCCCAGTAGGAGGTGTGCAGGAGGCAGCCGATTGATGTTTTTAACTCTCTATCCCTCTCCCTTCCTCTCTGTAAAAAATCAATAAAATATATTAAAAAATACATTTTTATTGACTTCAGAGAGTTAGGGAGAGGGGAGAGAGAGAGAAAGCATCAATGATGAGAGAGAATCGTTGATCAGCTGCCTCCTGAACACCCCACACTGGGGATCGAGCCCACAACCTGGGCTTGTGCCCTTGACCAGAATCGAACCTGGGATCCTTCAGTCTGCAGGCTGACACTCTGTCCACTGAGGCATACCAGCTGGGGTGTCCTGATATTATTTTGAAGTAAATCCCGAATGTCTTACTATTTCAGATGTAAAATGTCTCAGTGTATATCAAGGAGACATGTAGAGTTGAGAAAGAATCCCAGGTTCACGTTCACCTGTAACACTCTCCTAATCCTTGTATCCAGGCTGTTCCTTTCATAGAGTTTCCCAGCTGTTATCAGGTTCATTCCCATTCCCTTCAGTCACCGTGCCCTCCACCCAGTTTTTTCTCCCATAGTCTCTCTCTTTAGACTCTTACCTAAGCAGGTTATTTTAGTGACTGGCATGTCCCAGAGAGGCCCTGGGTGTGTGGTCACATCTTGCTTTCCATGGACAGTGCTAGTGGTTGGCGCAGGGAGGGGGAGCAGGTGACACGGATTGGCAGGCAGCATGGTTTAGGGTAGAGACTTGTAGAAGGTTAGGTCAGATTTTTGGTTGGAGATAAGGTTGGGCAGGAGTCAACACACTTTTCAAAATGGTTTTGCCTAGGAAGCTTGAAATCATATGTTTATTTTGCCTGGTCGCATTCCCAAAAAATACTTGAGGCAGTCCCAGAATTCGTGTAGTTGTACTATTGACCAGAAAATGATGAAAAACCTGGAATTGAAGGTAACAGTAGTGGACTGAACAGACCAGTGAACTGTTCGGGGGTTTTTATGTCCAGAGTTATTGTGGTGATGGGATCACGCGTTACATAGACTTGTACATTTAAAAACGGATAACGTGGGAGGTACGTCGCTGTTCTCCATTACGTCCCTAAGCAGCTTCATGAGAAGAAAGTTGGTCTTTAGTTGGAATAGATTCCCAGCACTCAGTCGGAAGTGGGGCATTTGCAGAGGCAGTCAGCATCCAGAGACCTGTTACAAGGGTCCGGTCCCATCTATTTTTGACAGTTTTCACATGGCTCATATTTAACACATGTGTTTGCATTAACATAGCTGAAGTCTCTTTTTTTAACGTGTGCTATTGCTCATCTCCGTAGGTTCATCAAGGCGTATAAGAAGTTTGGTCTCCCTCTTGAACGGTAAGCTTAGCAAAAGTTCCTATTGCCTCTTTTAATATGGGGCAGTTTCTTTTTTTGCTACTATTTCCATGGAAGGTTGGGCACCTTTTGACAGCCTGACTTGTAGACATTAATGTAGTCACATGCTCCGTATGACTTAGAACCAGGAGAACATATTGTAGAATAACTGTGCTTTGCTGCGGGGAGCATCGTGATGAGTGAAAGAAGGCTGGAGAAAGGAGAGTGGGCACTAAAGAAGCGGATAAGAGCTGTATTTTTTTAATATGTTTTTATTGATGTCAGAGAGGAGAGAGAGAGAAACATCAATGATGAGAGAGAATCACTGATCGGCTGCCTCCTGCACGCCCCACACTGAGGATCAAGCCCACAACCTGGGCATGTGCCCTGACCTTGATCTTCTGGGTCATAGTTCGATGATCAACCACAGAGCCACACCGGCTGGGCCACCATTGTCTCTGAAATTACTTTATGGACTATGTCAAGGCACAGTTCTTCCTGATGGAAAATGAGTAACTTGGCGCTCAGTCAGTGTCGCAGGGTTCTTGTGGATGAAGGAATGCAGGGAAAGGTGTCCTTGCAGGAGCCGGCCTATGGGAGACCCGTGGTGTTTCATGTGATGGTAGAAAGGTGGGCGCAGGGCCCTGACGTGTCCCGCCTTTGTCTGTCCCAGGCTGGAGTGCATAGCTCGAGACGCGGAGCTGGTGGATAAGTCGGTGGCGGATCTGAAGCGCCTGGGCGAGCTGATTCACAACAGCTGTGTGTCCGCCATGCAGGAGTATGAGGAGCAGCTCAAAGAAAACGCCAGCGAGGGTGAGTCCCCAGGCGGCCCCAGTGATCCTCCCAGGCCCGGCACCTGCCAACCGCACCGGGGTTCCTGCTGCTCCCGGGCTGTTCTTAGAAGAGGAGCCTCAGGGTTGGATGATGACTTGAGTCATCCCGCACATGTGAAGTGCTTCGCTCCGTGCCTGGCCTGCAGTGTTCACTACTATCGTCAATAAAGAAGTATCTGTGCTGTGGGATTTCCTTTTCAAGGATGTTATTAAAGTAATACAATTTAAAAAATATACATTTCATTGATTTTTTTACAGAGGGAGGGAGAGGGAGAGAGAGGAGAGAGAGTTAGAAACATCGATGAGAGAAATACCAATCAGCTGTCTACACCCCCTACTGGGGATGTGCCTGCAACCAAGGTACATGCCCTTGACCAGAATTGAACCTGGGACCCTTCAGTCTGCAGGCCGACGCTCTGTCTACTGAGCCAAACCAGTTAGGGCTAAAGTAATACAATTTTAAAAGTATCTTAAATAGAGTTAAGTATTTTCGGATGTAATTACTTTTATGTGTGTGTAAAACTTTAGTACCTTGAATGATTTGGGCAGTGATCCAAATGGGTGCTGCTATAGCACCCAGAATACATCTTGAAGTAAACCTTAAGCCCAGAATATAAAGGGGATTCACTGTAACTTTCCCCCTTGTACCTATGTGATTTTATAGGTATTTTATATTTGTGATACACTTGGAGTTTTTCCTGGTCTACCCAGTTTTATTTTTCCTATGTGGCTACTATATGTCTCAGCACCATTCGTTAAAATGGTTCATCTTTTCTCCACGGCCTGATTTTCTTTTTTTAAAGAACTTCATAATGTGATGGATATAGTAGTTCTAGTGTCCTATTAGTGGACATTTGCTTTCCAATTTATTGCTCTATAGCGTTGTGGTAAATAATCCTGTGTATGTACCCCATTTCTCACCATCCCATCTGACCAGCATTGAATGAGAAGCTCTGTTTTCTCTTAGTCTCATCAACATAATATTTTCAATTTTTTTCTTTTTTCCTGACCCGATAGGGTAAAAGTGGCACATGTATATGTATTTAATTTGCATTTCTGTTATCACGAGTGAGGTTGAGTATTTTCCGTACGTTTAGGAGCCTCTGGAATTTCCTTTTTTGCAAATTGTCTTGATCCAGACAGGTTAATAGCTAAAAGCGAGAGGGGAGAAGGCGTAGTGTGTGCAGATTTGGGAATGAGCCCCCGGTTTCTGGTTTTCAGAGCAGGGCCTTTCCCATTGACCACCCCTGTTCCAACCCCTGTTACTATTGTTGGGAAGAGCATTTGCAAATGAAATTCTAGTGGATTACAAAAGAATAATCCCCATGCAATTGTCTATAATTATAGTGCCATTTCATCAACTTACACATTTAAAAAAAGTGAGACCTTTCCTAACACTCAGCCATCTTTCCTCCGATGAGCAAGTGTCATTCTCATGGATTTATTTCAACTTTGGTTAGAGTTGGCTGGATTTTATTCTTCCAGGCGTGTTTTAATTTGAAATAAGGGATGACATCTTTTGTTCATCTCAAATGTGTTAGGTATAAACTTGATCTCATATTTTTTTAATAGAGATAATCTTTAAAGCACTTAAATAATTTCGTTAATGGAATAGTTAGAAAAACAAAAGAAAATTCTTTAGTGCTAATTCCTTCAGAATCTCCTTTTGTTAATTTTATGAATTTTGGAACCAAAGCATAAAACAAGTAGGAAGATTAAAATACAATTGTAGACACTAGTGTAACTGAGAGTCTTTTTGCCTTATAGGTTGTGTTTTTGATTAACAATAAGACAGAGAGAGATTGAGGGAGTCGGCATGCAGGGATGGGCACATGTCTCCTGTGGAACTTGAGCACATTCTTATTGAACTTGCCCTTTAGGGAAAGGACCAGGAAAAAAGAGAGGCCCAACAATCAAGATCTCGGGGGTGCAGGTGAATGTGAAATCCATTATCCAACATGAAGAGGAGTTTGAGATGCTGCATAAATCCATCCCTGTGGACCCCGAAGAAAAAAAAAAGTGAGTGTGTTACGTGCGCATGCTCGGGTGGCTGAGCCGCAGGAAGGTAGACTTGAAGCTAGTTATGTGTAGTTACATAGTGTTTTCGTTGTCTTCTCTTCCTTATTTTTATTTTTATTGATTTCAGAGAGGAAGGAAGAGGGGAGAGAGATAGAAACATCAGTGATGAGAGAGAATCATTGATGGGCTGCCTCCTGCACACCCCCTGCTGGGGATGGAGTCTGCAACCCGGGCATGTGCCCTGGCCGGGAGTCGAACCGTGACCTCCTGGTTCATAGGTCAATGCCCAACCACTGAGCCACACTGGCTGGGCTCGTTGTCGTTTCTTTTTTCCTTTTCTTTTTCTTTTCAGTCTGTAGTGAGTTTCTTTCTGCGATGTCGTTTCTTTATCGCAGCAGAATACTTTGTGTCCATCTTCATATGTGTCCATTTCCAAATCAGAGAGGCCCCGCGCCTCTGATGTCCTCCTCTCTTTGAAACCCCTGCAGGTACTGCTTAACCTGCCGTGTCAAAGCTGCGCATTTCGATGTGGAATGGGGAGTGGAGGATGATTCTCGCCTCCTGCTGGGGATTTACGAGCACGGCTATGGCAACTGGGAGCTCATTAAAACGGACCCGGAGCTGAAGTTAACTGACAAAGTAAGTAACTCTGTAAGTAACGCTGGAGATTTCCAGAAGATTTCTTGCGTAACATTTTTACATTCATTATGTATTCTTCACTATTTTCCGGAGGGGTGGGGTGGGGATCAACTTGGAAATGATCACAGCAGCAAATTCCTGGGATTTCTTTATCCTTGGAAATGGTACCATCTCTAGTGGACTGTGACACTGTGTCATGGACGAAGGTGATAGCCAGGTAAAAATTTTGGGGGAATTATCAGAGAAATCTTAAAAGTTCTGGTTTTTATTCTAGGTCAGTCTAATTGCAACAAATACCAGGGTCAGGTTCTTAATAATAAAAGCATCACTCGCCTTAGCTGCTGGCCCTTTGTTGCCATTGTATTGGACACCGCCATATTTCACTTCTATACCCAAAGGCAGAGTGAGCCACCTTGGTGTTTTTTGTAATGGAATTAAACATTGGCCGTACTTCTCCCACAAAATGGAGCCTCCCACCCTATCCGTCGCAAAGCGGGCTACCAGGCAGTCAGGCCGTGCTCAGTCGTAAGCAGGGAGAGCTGACTGGCTCCAGTTGGTTAGGATGTGCGCCCCACGTGGTGCTCCTGGCACGTCGAGCGATGCTCATCCCACACGCAGCGTCCCGAGCGGGTGACAGCACCCTGCCGTTAGCGCAGGCCAAATCCACGGTGGCCTGAGAGGTCCCACCGTGGCCGCAGGGACAGCTCCTGTCCGGGCCTAGCTCCGTGCTCTCCGGCAATGCTCTAAGAAGCATTTTCAATCTAAAACGAAGCTTTAACCTAGCTCCAGGGATTCCCTGCTCCTGGAAGGAGGAAATCCGCGACGGCTGGGATGTTCTAGCAGATGAAGCCAACAAGCCCCTCCTACCTGAGTTGTTCTACCCTGTTAACAGCACAGGTAGGAGCCAGTGGGAGAGCTGGATTTCTCATCCCATTTTGTAAAACGAGAACGGCTCATGAGGGATTGGCAGTGACTGGGAGCCATGGACATGAGATAGGAGCTGAGGCTGTGTCTGTACTCCGGGCGGGCGGGGAGGGAGAGGACTGCTCAGTTCTCTGTTGTCTCCGTTGACCCTGATCCACTAACCGGGACGCGGGTGGTGGCGGGTGCTTCTCTCCCTTTGCTGCTGAAGATCCTGCCCATGGAGACGGATAAGAAGCCTCAGGGGAAGCAGCTGCAGACCCGAGCCGACTACCTGCTGAAGCTGCTCAGGAAGAGCCTGGAGAAGAAGGGGGCCGTGGCGGGCGGGGAAGAGGTGAGTGCGGCTGCCGCGGGCTGGGCGGCCTTCGGGGCTCTGAGGCTCCAGCCCTGCAGGTTAGGGAGGGCAGGTGCCCCCTGTGGCCGCCGCCCAGATGGAACCTCTCTGGTCAGGCGCTGCTTTTTTCTGTTTTCAAATAAGTTCTTACTGATTTCAGAGAGAGGAAAGGAGAGAGGGATAGAAACATCAATGATGAGAATCATGGATCGGCTGCCTCTTGCACGCCCCCTACTGGGGATGGAGCCTGCAACCGGGCATGTGCCCTGACTGGGAATGGAACTGTGACCTCCTGGTTCCTAGGTTGACGCTCAAACACTGAGCCACACCGGCCGGGTTCAGGTGCTGCTTTTGAGGTCCGAGTAGTGATGGTTGGTTGGTAATACTGGAAGTGTTCATTTAATGACTGACCTAAGCGTCTTGGCAACTTTCTGACAATATGGCCTCAAGAGAGTCCTCATCGCTCTCAGTGCCAGCTGGTTCTGCTGTTTCTTTCTTTCTTTTTTTTTTTAAATTTGAAAGTACAGCCTTTCTTTTAAAAAAAAATATATTTTATTGATTTTTTACAGAGAGGAAGAGAGAGGGATAGAGAGGTAGAAACATCGATGAGAGAGAAACATCGATCAGCTGCCTCCTGCACACCCCCTACCGGGGATGTGCCCGCAACCAATGTACATGCCCTTGACCGGAATCGAACCCGGGACCCTTGAGTCCGCAGGCTGACGCTCTATCCACTGAGCCAAACCGGTTTCGGCTCTGCTGTTTCTTTATGCCGCTGCCTGGATTTTGGAACATTCCAGTAACTCTGAATACCACCGGGTTTGCCTATAGTTACTCCTAACTCTGGGCTGCTTGTCATAACGGGCCCAGGGATAAAATGGGTCATTGGGATCCACAGTTAATTCAACAGTGGGACTTCAGCTAGGATTGCCTTACCTGCTCAGCGAAAAAGACCAAGTGAGTTATTAGTGACTCATCTGAGCTGTATCTCCTCTCATTTTCCCAACTTTTCATTTCAATGCAGACCTGGAAAGATGGCAGGCACAGCTGGAAGATGATAAGTTACATCCGGTCCTAGCAGCCTGTGTGTGTGTGTGTGTGTGTGTGTGTGTGTGTGCGCTCCTAGAGCTACGTAGTTCCTGTTAACTTCCCAGTCTTACAAACAAAATGAGTTTTAGGGGAAAAAGTTATCCTAATCCCACGCCTGGTCCTTTTTCATGTAATAGTATCACATAAGTAGTGTCAGGCTCCAGGTAATATGTTGAGTGTATACTGTCAGTTACGCTCTAGAGAGAGATTAAGAACATGTTTATACTCGCGTTAGATTTGATTGAGTAAATAAACACCTTTTCCTTATTTTTAGATACTGTGTGCTTCTGGGTGTTTTTTATTTTTTTTTTTATTGATTTCAGAGAGGAAAGGAGAGGGAGAGAGATAGAAACATCCTTGATGAGAGAGAATCATTGATTGGTCGCCTCCTGCACGCCCCCCACTGGAGATCAAGCCTGCAGCCCTGGCATAAGCTGAGTGGGAATCGAACCGTGACCTCAAGGTTCATAGGTCAACAACCCTCAACCACTGAGCCATCTGACCGGGTCCTGGTTTTTTTTTTTAACGTTACTATTCTTGTCTTTTGTGAATTATCTTTCACATAAGGTGTTTTTCCTTCGTTTGAATTACATCTTTAGGGTGAATTCCCAAAAATGGACTCCGTAGGTTCAAGGCTCAGGGTGTTTCTGTGGCCTAGGAGGTGTGAGGCCTCCAGCGATGCTGCCTGCGCCCCTTCGGGTTTCTCCTTTGCCTCATGCGGCTGCTGCTGTTCCAGAGCGCCATCGTGGTGTTCGGCCGAGCCTGTGCGGGGCTCGGTCTGTAGTGTTGTCATCCTCTCTCTCCGCCTGCAGGCCACGTTAAAGAAGCGGAAGCCGCGCGTAAAGAAGGAGAACAAAGCGCCCAGGCTGAAGGACGAGCGTGGGCTCGACTTCTCGTCCCCCAGACACTCCGACAACCCCTCCGAGGAGGGGGAAGTGAAGGTGAGGCCGCCGCTCCGCGCCGGGCTGGTCCTGGCTGCGCTCGCCGTGCCGGGCGGCACAGAGCCGTTCAGAACGTGTTTGGTTTACACGCAGGGCAGATCAGGTCGAATACGTATGTCTTGGCCTCACCTGGGAGGGAATGTCATTGTTCCTTTAAGTCAGCGACTGCACACTCACCGATAATGGACGTGACTGGGGAGAGCCAAGGAGGTCTCAATGCTGAGTGGCAGCCGGCACTCAGACTCACTGTTGGGGCGATAGGCCGTGGTGGGGCATAACCAGGAGCTCCAGCTCAGTGTGCTGCTGGGCCAAACGAAACTCACTGTGGGTCAGGTTTGGCCCAAGCCTGCCAGTTTGTAACCTCTGGTCTAAGCCAAGTGGAAAGGGAACCAGCATCCTTGAGTGAGTGGCAGCGTTCCGGGATTTTATTTTGACGCTCTTTGAAATTCTGCTTTGCGATTAGCACCAAGACGGTGAGCAGTGGGTCGGGGACTAGATGGATTTGAGTCCTGCAAACACGAATTCGAATACAGAGCCCTCACACATCACAAACTGATAGCTTTCTAACCTCGGGTCCTCGGTTTTGTCTGTTTGTGAAATGGGAATGATGATGCCCATGTTGAAGGGTTGCGGTGAGAATTAGACCATAGACGTGAAGCCCCTGCTGGCTCACCTGGGCATCCCCAGAGTTTGCGTGTCGGTGCCATGGTGAGCCACGGAGGGCAGTGCTGCCTTCTCCAGGAGGTGAATGAGTCCCTAGAAAGCGTGCGGCCTTATCCCATAGCCCTGCTTGTCTTCTAGGATGATGGCTTAGAAAAAAGTCCGATGAAAAAGAAACAGAAGAAGAAGGAGAACAAGGAAAACAAGGAGAAACAGATGGGTTCTAGGAAAGACAAAGACGGGGACAAGGAAAGGAAGAAGTCGAAAGACAAGAAGGAGAAGGTACCTGTGTCATTTTACTTAACTGAGCTACCTGTAGCCTCTGACGTTCCCGTCTGGGATTTAGAAATAGAACGGGGTTAGGGCCCTGAAATCACCATCTTTTTAAGGTCCATCCGAGAAGGAAGGGGCGGGGCTGCCAGCGTGAGGCCTGCACCTCTCCCTGCAGGGAGAAGGGAGCGTGAAGGTTTGGGCAGTTCTCGCATACAGAAGGCCTTTGCTTGCAGCTTTTTTACATGTTTCAGAGCGCAAGTTTGAGTGAGATAGGACAGGTGAGAGGAATCTGCATTTATAGGGAGCTGCTGGAGATACTTTTCACATTCATGATATAGAAGAGCACAGTGCACAGATAAATTTGAGTATTTGAAGGGTTCAGGATTCAACCCAAATACCTTCAAGAGTTAAGCTTTTGGAATAGAATTGGGTGCAAAGCCCTGCTATTATATAACCTTCCCTGTGGGCGTTTATGAAACTCATTCCCAGCCACAGAGTTCTGGTACAGGGTTGCATGTATGCTTGCTGACTGCTAATGAAGTTACTATGCAATTAGTCCCTAGTCATCATTAAAACATACAAGTAGATCCTATAATTCTACCATGTAGTCATAGCCCTAGTAGATTTCTTGTGAGTACCTTTGGAACTTTTGTGCATGTAAGAACAGTGATAAAATATACGTCAGACCAGACTGAGAGCTGTTTCTCCCCACTTAGCAATATATCGCACACAACATTCCAAGTGAATAAGGAACATTTTTAATAGATAAGATTCTGTCTGGTTATAACAGCTTGTAAACAGTTTACGTCTCCCCACTCAAAATTGCTTCCCAATTTCTAATGTCATAAACCATCCTGTGACGGATGCCTTTGTGTTTATGCTTCCCAGAGGTACCTTATTTTAAAAAGTGAAATATTTCAAGAATAAAAGAATAAAGGACGATTTTAAAAACATCCGTATATCCACTACCCAGATATTATAGCTTCTTTTGCTACATATTATATAATCACAAACGAAGCATAGTATTGTTTAGTGTTTTTAAATGTCCACACGTGCTATTTTATATGTATTTATCTATATATATCTCCACCCTTCGGCAGCCTTTCGTGGACAAATGCGGTTGATCCTTTTGGATTTGTGCAGATTTGATCATTTACAATATTTTCACTAATAAAAATATCTAGATCAAAGTGGATATTCATTTATAAGCTGTTAATAAGAGTTGCTACATGTTACTGTACCAGATCTCTGCCAAGTTACACTCTTAGCCCCTTGATGACATTTTTGTGCCTTTTATGGACGAGGGAACAGAAGCCAAAATAGCATTGATGAATCTGAAGTTAAAATTAGGCACGTTTGGGGACAGAAAAGGGAATGATATGTGATGAAGCTATTAATCGTGATTTCCCAGAGGACTTTATTTTACTTTAAAAAAATATATATGTTTTTATTGATTTCAGAGAGGAAGGGAGAGAGAGCATTAATGATAAGAGAGAATCATTGATCGGCTGCCTCCGGCATGCCCCACACCAGATTGAGCCCGCAAACCAGGCATGTGCCCTGAGCAGGAATCGAACCGTGACCTCCTGGTTCATAGGTCGACGCTCAACCACTGCGCCACGCCGGCCGGGCTATTGTATTTTTTTATAGTCTGAGTCCATCCCAGTTCCCTGCTGTAGTGCTGAGACATAAGTAGGAAGTCCAGACTGCAAGGCACGAGTGCACATGTGACAGTGACTCCTTGTAACTCTTCCTTAAAAGCCTAAAAGTGGTGATGCCAAATCTTCGAATAAAGCCAAGCGATCTCAGGGTCCCGTGCACATCACGGCAGGAAGTGAGCCTGTCCCCATTGGCGAGGACGAGGACGATGATCTGGACCAGGAGACGTTCAGCATTGTAAGTCCTGACACGGATCCGCTGCCATGAAGCTCTGTCCCATCTGCAGGTTTTATTTTTATTTATTTATTTATTTATTTGTTTATGTAAAATATTTGTATTGATTTCAGAGAGGAAGGGAGAGGGAGAGGGAGTTAGAAACATCAATGATGAGAGAGAATCATCAATCGGCTGCCTCCTGCACACCCCCCAATGGGGAGAGAGCCCACAACCCGGACATGTGCCCTGACTGGGAATGGAGTGTGACCTGGTTCATAGGTTGACGCTCAACCACTGAGCCACACCGTCCAGGCTGATCTGCAGGTTTTAAAGCTCAGAACGTAAAATTGAAGCCCCCGCTGTCCCTCACCCTAAACCCATGCCTTTCCTGTGGTCCCTTCCCAGAAGTGACCACGATTCTAGATTCGATGATCATCCTCACGGGGGATTTTAGACTTCTACTACTTATGTTTCTAAAGACCGAAATAGTTCCCATAAGCAGCCAGGTGTTCTCTGTATGCTTTCTGTGTATTTTTACCACAATAATTATATGACGTAGGCAATTAGCTCCATTTTACATGTTAAAGAATAAGGTGGGGAGAGTTAAGGGGCTTGCCCGGGGTCACAGAGCTACGACGTGGAGCAGAGATTTGACCTGGGCAGTTTGGCGCGAGAGTCTGGGTCCTGGCCCATCCTCCACACAGCATGCATGTGTCCATGACAGCATGTGAGATTACTCTCCACATTGGGAAGTGTTATGTAAGTGCCGCACTGCGTGCATTCTGTAACTGCTTTTTTCCCTTTGCTCTGTGTTACGTTTTCCACAGTTTTATTCTTTTCTCCTATTGACGGACATTGAGGTTTTCATGGATGTTTACCACTACGCGTAGGCTGCGGTGCAATTGTAAATATTTTCTTGTGCCCTGTGTAAGAGCTTCTCTAGAGTGCGCGGCTTGAGCAGGAGCTGGGAGTGGCATTGGGCACGCGCGCCCGGCGCTTGGTCAGATGTCGTAGAATTGCTCTTCGAGGCCATTGTAGACGTGCCCGGCGCTTGGTCAGATGTCGTAGAATTGCCCTTCGAGGCCATTGTAGACGTTTGCGCTCCTGGCGGGAGTGTGAGTTCAGATCCCTTTCCCAGTCTCAGAAAGACTTGGTGATTTCTGACTTCGTAATTTTTGCTACTCTTCGAAGGGTATGAAATAGTGCCTGGTGTTGTAATTGATGATTTATTTTCATATTTATTGGGCATTTGTGTTTCCAAATGAATTGCCTGTTTGGGGTCATTTTTCTTTCCTTACCTTTTCTGTAGGAATTCTTTGAACATTCATGATACTAATATTTTATCTGTCAGTCCTTACAAGGATCTTCCAGTTTTTGGTATATTTTAAATGCTGTCCTTTTTGTAAATTGAAGTACGACACTGAAAAATAAAGAGGTTGTAAGTGTATATACGGCTGTGGGAGTTGCCACAAAGTGATTGACGGTGACAAGTAGGACGCTCATTGTTCTGCAGGGTCATGATCCTGTCACCTGCCTTATGGTTCATTGTACCAGAGACTCAGGGGCTGACAACCATGTCCTACAGGTTTTGTGATCATTTCCTCCTAAGTTCTTGGTTTCATCTTTACGATGCTCCTTGTTTCTGGATATTGGACTCTGGAAGTGGTCCCTAAGGTTATCTTTGATGGCTTGGTAAGCCTCAGCTGTCTAGTCTCTTTAATTGGTTTTCTGTTGTTCCTCTTAGACACTTCCTCAGATGCTCTGCAGCCCTAGTTGTCAGCTCACATTTAAGAGTGGAGACTAACCCTCTGATTGGGTGGAGACTAACCCTCCCATTGGTTGTGCTGAGCATGTGGGCGGGGCTTGGTGGACTCCAAGCGTGTTCATTGGTGGCTGATGTGGCTGGGCCGCTTCCTGGGAAACTTCAGTGGGTGTCAGCTTCTTCCTCTTGGGTGGTCAGCTTTTATGGAGAAAAACCTCTCCGTCTCCGGACTGGAGGGTGAAGGCCTGGCTTTCTTCCTCCTGGAAAGTGAGAGGCAGAAGCCTGGGCCGGGCTGACCATTTGCAGACACTCAGGTCATTCTGCTCTCTGAGTAACCTTGCCCCTCAGCTCCGCTCGCAGGGCTCAGGTCAGAGACTGGCTTTCATCGTCTCAGAGCACAGACTTCCCTCTGTTTTGCCGGATGGTCGTGGAGACCTGGGTGTCTATCATTGTCTAGTATCTCTTTTTGTTGTTGTTAATCCTCACCCGGGGATATTTTCCATTGATTTTTAGAGAGAAACATCGATTGGTTGCCTCCTGCACACATCCCGATTGCGGGGTGGGGTGGGGCGCACAGATTGAATCTGCAATCCAGGTACGTGCCCTGGACCGGAATCAAACCCTGGACCTTCAGTCCTCGGGCCAATGCTCTATCCACTGAGGCAAACCGGCTAGGTCAGTGGTCAGCAAACTCATTAGTCAACAGTACAACGATTGAAATTTCTTTTGAGAGCCAAACTTTTTAAACTTAAACTATATAGGTAGGTACATTGTTATTAACTTAATTAGGGTACTCCTAAGCTGGCCTTTGCTAAAAACTCAAGGGCCCAAAGAGCCGCATGTGGCTCACAAGCCGCAGTTTGCCAGCCACTGGGCTAGGGCAGTCGTTAAAGAACCAGTTTTATTTTTAGCCCTTGCCCCTATGTCTAGAGACACAGAGCTGGCCTCGGGCATTTTGGGATGTAAATGATGGGTCCTCGGCTCTCTCCGGGGGTAGGAAATACTGACTGGTGTTGTAATTGATAATTTATTTTCCTGTTTATTGGGCTTTCATGTTTCCAGTGAATTGCCTGTTCCTGTTCTTTGCCTGTTTGGGGTAGTTTTGTCTTTCACTGTTTTGTTGCTATTTACACTCATTTTCCCTGTCTTTGTGGGCTTATCTCTTTTGTAAGGCAATCCCTTTACTGTCATTTTAGCAGACATGGGGATGGGGAGAAAAGACTCTTATGTTCAGTTGGCCGTCTTTATCTGGAAGCAACAACCTCCCTTTCTTTAAAAAACAAAAATATTTTATTGATATTTTACAGAGAGGAAGGGAGATGGATAGAGAGTTAGAAACATCGATGAGAGAGAAACATCGGTCAGCTGCCTCCTGCACACCCCCTACTGGGAATGTGCCTGCAACCAAGGTACATGCCCTTGACTGGAATCGAACCTGGGACCCTTGAGTCTGTAGGCCAACGATCTAGCCACTGAGCCTAACCAGTCAGGGACTTCCCTTAATTTCTTAAAAGCCTAAAGGACCTCTGATATTTTACCCTGCACTTCCAGCTAGTTTGCGATGGGCGGTTTTCAGGCTAGACCTGTAATTTTCCTTCTCATTTGATCTTCATAAAGGCCTTATGGGATTCTCAGGCCCCTCTGGCAGAGGAGGAAACAGCAGCATTTTCAGAGACCAAGTAAGGAGTCCGAGTCCTGGCTCCAGGCCAAGCATGTCAAACTCGCAGCCGGCGGGCCGCACGCCTGGTTTAAATAAACGGCGGGCCGCGAGCTTGACACGCTTGCTCCAGGCGGTGGTGCTGGGATGTGCACCTCAGGTGTTTCCGGCCTTGGCATCTTGGCATCGTCCCACCGGCCTTGCCCTCCTCTCTCGTGATCACGGGGCACGCACGGGTGGGCTGGGCGCGCTCTGGGCACTCGGGGTACAGGAAGCAAGGGGGACACGTCCCGGCTGCAGGGGTTTCACGTCCCCACCCTCCTGATGTTGCAGTGTAAGGAGAGGATGAGGCCCGTGAAGAAGGCACTGAAGCAGCTGGACAAGCCTGACAAGGGGCTCAGCGTGCAGGAGCAGCTGGAGCACACGCGGAACTGCCTGCTGAAAATCGGGGACCGCATCGCCGAGTGCCTTAAAGCCTACTCCGACCAGGAGCACATCAAGCTGTGGAGGAGGTAGCCCCGGGCCTCCCGTTGCCCGGTTCGATTTGATAGAATGTGTGTGCGTGTGCGTGTACGTGTGTATGTGTGTGCACACGCGCATTGCTTTGTTTTTGTCTTGTAAAGGTGACATATCCACCCAATGAAATATTTTTTTCCCCAACAAAAGCCCTCTTTTGGCAACATGCCTATAGGCTTCAGTTTTACTTTCCTGAAATAGTCCATTCCACTGTGACCCGTCTTTTGAATCGGTTGGATGACATCATTAATTAATTAATTTTTAAAAATAGATACTTTATTTCCCCTCATTTTTATTAAGGTATTATATATGTACATATTTTACCATTGCCCCCCCACCCCACCCCACTCCCAAACATTCCCTCACCCCCCAGAGTTTTGTGTCCATTGGTTATGCTTATATGTATACATACAAGTCCTTCGGTTGATCTCTTATCTCCCCCACCTCTCCCTAACCTTCCCGCTATAATTTGACATTCTGTTTGATGCTTTACTGTCTGTAAAAAATAGATACTTTTTTCACATTTTTATTGATTTCAGAGAGGGAGGGAGAAGGAGAGGGAGATAGAAACATTAACGATGAGACAGAATCATTGACCAGCTGGCTGCCTCCCGCAGGCCCCCTCCTGGGGATCGAGCCCATGACCCGGGCATGTGCCACGCAGATACCCGACTGCGTGTGGGTCCTGAGCTGGGGCATGGCGGGGTCCAGAGTGCGGAAGGTGGAGGAAGACGGGACCCGAGTGCTGGGTGCCAGTGCGATACTTAGACAGAACCCTGGCTCCAGACTCAGATGCCTCTGACAGTAGCGTGTAAAGATGTAGTATTGAGGCCGAGACCTGAAGAATTGCTGTCTGCCACTTGATGTCTACACTTGGGCACTATTCCACAGCAACGTTCCGTAGCTTGCCACCAGTCAAAAGAGAAGAAGTTATTCTGTAAATTCTGTAATTTAACAGAACTGTTGTTGTCTTTTTAGGAACCTATGGATTTTCGTTTCCAAGTTTACAGAATTTGATGCTCGGAAGTTGCATAAGTTGTACAAGATGGCGCATAAGAAAAGGTCGCAAGAAGAGGAGGTAAAAGACACATATGATCCCGGTTCATTCAGACAGGCAACACCGGTTCCAAAGGAAAAGCCCTCCTCCCTTGCTGTTTTCCCCGGGAGGGGACCCTAGAACCGTGGATGCTGGTGTTAGAGGGCCGCTGGGTCGCTGCCCTCCCTGTGCGGAGGGAGGCGCAGGTCAGGATGGGTCAGGAGCCCCTCGGCCGTCCTGCCTTGTTGTGGCCCCTTTCTCCTGGGAGCGGTGCAGTTCCTCAGCAAGCTCCGCTGGGATCCGCCGAAAGCCCCGGTGAGGAAATGCCAGGACATCTATTGGCTCTTTCATTTAGTGCTCAGTTCTTCTGTCCTGAGCTCATGTATTCACCAGGCTCGCTTGCTCGCTCTCTTTCTTTCTTTTTTAACCCTTTGCACTCGCTTGCTTTTTTCTCGATTCCTTTATTCTACTCGGGATTTAATTTTTTAAATACCCCATATTTTACAAAGCGCGGCAGTAGAGTAAAAAACTGGAGTTTCTTTTCATACAAACTTATTTATTTGGATTTTTTTATATTTCAAATTATTGATACATTCAATACAATTCGACATACGAGCTGCTACCGATGCTAACCGTGTCGAGTCACACTCGACATCCGAGTGCAAAAGGTTAAAAAATAGTTTTTTATTGATTTCAGAGAGGAAGGGAGAGGGGGAGAGAGAGAGAAACGTCAGCGATGAGAGAAAAATCACTCATCAGCCCCCTCCTGCACACCCCCGACTGGGGATGGAGCCCGCGACCCAGGCATGTGCCCTGACCGGGAATCGAAACGTGACCTCCTGGTTCCTAGGTCGACGCTCAGCCACTGAGCCACTGCGGCCTGGCTGGGCCTTTTCTTTCATGTGCGCTTGTCTGGTTGTAGCTTACAAACAGGGGTGACGGGATTGTGGGCAGGGAACGCCTTTTCTGTGCTTCTCTGGGCCGTGTGAACGTGGTGTCCCAGCAGCTCACGTACAGAGGAAACATGAGAAGGTGCCCAGAAGCCGCCCCCCCTTGGTGAGGGGGCGGGCACAGCAGTGACTTGGCCCGTGTGCAGGGCAGTGCCCTTGTGCAGACATGTCCATGTGCGGGTCTGCTAAGGGGGCACGCGGGCCAGCCTGGGAGGTCACCGCCTCCTCTGCTAACACGCCAGCCCCTGGAAGGTTCCACATCTCTTGTCCTCTGCCGTGACCTCCGCACCCGGTCAAGGCCGGCACAGGGCAGGTGCTCAGCGGTGCTGGTTGCATGCGCCTGTCCTCCGCCCAGCACTGTGTGGAGCTGGGGGGCAGCACCCTGAAGTAGCTGCTAATTTAATGGTCACGGGAGAAGGTGGTGTGTGATGTAGCAGCAAACACAGCAGCGGCGCGCTGACGTTGCTGAGCGTTAGTGTGAATGTTGGCAGGATAGGAAGTCTCTGGCAGAAAGGGCGGGAAGGAATGGAATTGTTGGGAAAGAGCGGAAGTCGGGTCGCGCGTTGGAAGCTGGGCACGTGATGTGGGTGTCGAAAGTTAGTGTCCGTTGAGGAACAGAAGCAGTGACCCTGTGGGCGGGGTAACCATTGCCACAGCCTTTCTGCGGAAGACTCACTAAGATTTATCCAAGACTACAACACGCAGGTTTCCCGGTCAGAATTTAGTTTACGGTGATAATGAAGGATGCAAACATGTTTGTGGTGGATGACTTGAAAGCTCAGCAGTAAGAAATAAATCACGATACAGCCATATTGGGGAGTATTATTCAACCGTAATCATAACATTGTGGAAATAAGTATTCACGTGAGACTTTCACAATATATTAAGTGAAAAATAATACCAAACAATATTTTATATATATATGTATGTGTGTATATATATATATATGTACATATATATATATATATATAGTAAATATATTTTTATTGATTTCAGAGAGAAGGGGAGAGGAAGAGAGAGAGAAACATCAATGATGAGAGAGAATCATTGATCGGCTGCCTCCTGCACGCCCCCCACTGGAATTGGGGGCCCGCAGCCCTTGACCGGAATTGGACACCAGTCCAGTTGGGACACCAGTCCGCAGGCCAATGCTCTATCCACTGAGCCAAACCAGCCAGGGCTACATATATATTAAAAACACAAAATGGCTTAGAAAGACATGGAGCAAATTGTTTATATAATTTTTTTGTTGGTGAGTCTTTAAGTCACTTCACATTTCTTTCTTACTGCATTTTCTGACATTTGATGGCGAAGATTTTGCTTGTGTGGTGAAGTGGTGTTATGCAGACATTGAGATGTCTAGTTTGATGCCTTGGGAAGAGGAGCTAGTTTCCCCTGGACTGGTTGGGGCTGGTGCTTAGTTAGCCCAAGGAAGTCAGTGGTTTCACACGGAAGAGGAGTGTCTGAGCACACTGACAGCCCCGGCACCCGTCCATGGCCCGTGCAGTGACAGGTAGCAGCCCACACACGTGTTTTTGCGGGTTCTTGTGAGTGCAGTTGGCCTAGACCAGGGGTGGAGAATGTCTGGCCTGCGGGCCGTATAAGGCCCATAAAATCATTTGGTTTAGCCCTGTCAAGGCATCAGGGGCGAGTTAATGAAATGTTTGACCAAACAGAGCTGGCTGATTTTTAGGTGGGTAATTCTGTATGGCCCGAGAGTGATGTTATAAATATCCAAATGGCCCTTGGCAGGGAAAAGGTTCCCCGCCCCTGGCCTAGTCGGTCAGAGCAGCAGGTGAGCTCGGAGCTGTCCCTGTGGGAGCTCAGGGGAATGGATGAGCTGGTTGTGGGAAGAAGGTAGTAGATGGCAGGTCAGAAGCCAGCAGGGGCCAGAAGGGACCCTGAAGGTGGTGACCTTGACGCCGATCCTGGGCAGCCAGCCTGGGACTGAGTCTGTGGTGTCCTTTTTTCTCTCCAGGAGCAAAAGAAGAAAGATGATGTGATGGGTGGTAAGAAGCCATTTCGACCAGAGGCCTCGGGCTCAAGCCGGGACTCTCTGCTGTCCCAGCCCCACACCCCGCACAGCCTTCACCCTCAGAAGTCTCACATGCCCTCCTCCCATGGCCCGCAGACGCACGGGCACCCGCGAGACAGCTACAGCCACCCCAACAAGAGACACTTCAGTAACGCAGGTAGGTCACGAGCGGGACCTGTGAGCAGAGGCGACAACAGAGCAGTCGTTTATGTTCCAGAGACAGCGGGCAGGCTTTTGTGCTATATTTTAAAAAGTGTTTTTATTGATTTTTAGAGAGAGAAGGGAGAGGGAGAGAGAGAGAAACATCAACGATGAGAGAGAACTATCGATCAGCTGCCTCCTGCACGCCCCCCTACCGGGTTTCAAGCCCACAACCCAGAAATGTGCCCTTGACCGGGAATCTAACCGTGACCTCCTGGTTTCTGGGTGGACATTCAGCCACTGAGTCACGCTGGCTGGGCTGTAGCCTTGACCATCATTTTATTGTCCTCTTTTTTTCCTGAATGAGATCATGAAATAAAGATCCGGAAGGATGTTCTTTCTGTTTTAATTTGTGTGCGTGGGGCTGGCCACATGCAGTAAAAGGATGTTCTTTCAACTTTGACGAGAACATAGTCCCCAAAGTAAGCAAAGGGCAAATGATTGCCTGAGAGAAACAGTTTACGTTATACATGACAGTTAAATGATTAAAAAACTGTTGCTGTTGAAAGAGCCCTAGTAAATTGATAAAAAGGGATGACCTGATAGAAAAATGGAGTAGTGTTCATTTTTTTCGGTACGTAGTAGTGATAGATATTAATGCATCGGTGGGAACACATTTCAGGTGTCATATATATTGAGGATGTTCTCCAGCTGTGCATGAATGTTGGCAACTGAGCAAGCTTTGACAGTTGTTTAAATGTGGAATGTTAAGCTTAGGTTTAAAGAGTAAAGCTGGATTTATCTTTTGTTATTTGCTTTAAAAAAAGGAAAGAAAAATAAAAAATGGGCCAAGGGTAGGAATACGGAATTCATACGGAAGAGGAAATTCAAGTGGCCCGTAGGGCAAGAGGACCAACATTGCTACCAGGGAATGTCAATTAAAGCAACAATAAGCTAACTAATTTTCTTCACCCAGATTAGCAAAAATTAAAATGTGATATACACACAAATTGCTGTGTGTAAATTGCTACAGTCTTTCCAGAAAATAATCTGAAATACTTAAATCTGTTTCTGGGACTCTGTCCTGTGGTAATAAAAGCACACATGTACGAGTTCCAGCCTTCGAATGGCAAACATCTGGAAATAACTTGGATGTCCATTAACAGGAGAAAGGTTAGATGAGTAATAGGACGTCTCTACTCTGTTATTACCAGTTAAAAAAGAACGAATTGGCTTTACGGAATTAAAAAATGAGGGGAAAAAGTAGCAACACACATAATATGAACTTCACCATTTTAAATGACCAATTTAGTGGCATTTAGTGCATTCATCATATTATGCAACGTACTTTTATCGAGTTCCAAAACATTCCCATGATCCCCAAGTGGAAATCCCATACCTATTAACCTTTTGCACTCGGATATCGAGTGTGACTCGACACGGTTAGCATTAGAATAAAGGAATCGAGAAAAAAGCAAGCGAGCCGAAGCTGGTTTGGCTCAGTGGCTAGAGCGTCGGCCTGCAGACTGAAGGGTCCCAGGTTCGATTCCGGTCAAGGGCATGTACCTTGGTTGCGGGCACATCCCCAGTAGGGGATGTGCAGGAGGCAGCTGATCGGTGTTTCTTTCTCATCGATGTTTCTAGCTCTCTATCCCTCTCCTTTCCTCTCTAAAAAATCAATAAAATATATTTAAAAAAAAAAAAAAAAGCAAGCGAGTGCAAAGGGTTAAGTTTCTCCCATCTCCTCTCCTCTCAGCCCCGGTAGACACCAATCTGTCTTCAGTCTCCCGGGATTTATGTATTCTGGACCCTTCTATGTGGAAACATGCAGTATGTGTCTGAATTTTCTCACTTGGCAAAGTATTTTTAAGGTTCATCCATGTTGTAACGTGTCAATATTCGATTCTTCTTTGTGGCTGAATACTGTTCCGTTGTGTGGATGCACCACAATTTGCTTATTGGATGGGCACTTGGTTTTGTTTTTATTTTTGGCTGTTTGTGAAAAACACTGCTGTTGAAATTAGTGTGCCAGTATGTGAATGCCTATTTTCAGTTCCTACAGGTGCATATCTGGGAGTGGAATTGCTGGGCTGTGTGGTAATTGGGTGTTAAACTTTCTAAGGAACCACCCTCCTCTGTTTTCCGTGGGGAGTTTTTGAATTCTGTGCTTGTGCAAGCATGGAGAGAGATACGGAAGCTTACACACCACAGCCGTTGCTCTGCGGTGTGTGTTTCTCCAGCCGTGCCCTTAGCCTGAGCTCAGGGGCACAGGGCCGGCTCCCCAGTGGCTGCAGAAGTCAGCCCCTCCCTCTGTGAGGTTTTCTGCTCTTTGGATCTTACTCCTTCTAGTCCTGATCACTGCTTTGGCGGCTCTTTGATGTCTTTAAACAAGTTCTTTTTTTGTTTATCTGGCCTTTTTTTTTTTTTAATAGTATATTTTTATTGATTTTGGAGAAGAATGGAGAGGGGGAGAGAAATAGAAACATCAATGATGAGAGAGAATCATTGATCGCCTGCCTCCTGCACGCCCCCAGCTGGGGATAGAGCCCACAACCCGGGCCTGTGCCCTGACCGGGAATCGAACTGTGACCTCTTGGTTCATAGGTCGATGCTCAACCCCTGAGCCACGCCAGTTGGGCTCATGTTTTGCTTTTTGAGTGACATCTCATTTTAATGCTCTGACCCAGATTGCAAGGTAAGCAGGTGGACAATAAGAAGCAGTAGTTCTTAAGATTTCAGAAGGCTGTCTATTTAATGGAAGTGAAACTTGGTCATCCCTCGCAGTCATGAGACCTCGCTTGCTTTTCCTACAGATCGAGGAGACTGGCAGCGGGAAAGGAAGTTCAACTACGGCGGCGGCAACAGCAACCCGCCCTGGGGGAGTGACAGGCACCACCAGTACGAGCAGCACTGGTACAAGGACCACCACTACGGGGACCGGCGGCACATGGACAGCCACCGTTCCGGCTACCGACCCAACAGCCTGTCCAGAAAGAGGCCCTACGACCAGTACAGCGACCGAGACCACCGGGGACACAGAGACTATTACGACAGGTGTGCAGAGGGCCTGGGACACCGAGCTGGCTTCTGCCAGGAGCCGCACTGTTTATAAGGGGGGAGAGACGGGCGACACGTGCACGCATGTGTTTATCTCATCGTGGACCCAAGATTGAGCAAATGTCCGTGCCATCGGGCATCTTCGCAGTGTTGGGAGGGATCATGATGTAGGCAGCTGGTGCCGTGCTGGCTGGACGGTTGGTAGATAGGAGAGACTTCTGAGTTTTTCTTGAGGCTGAGGAAGAGGTGGGTGGGGCTGGTGATGCTTGATTTGGGCCCTGAATCGCCAGCTAAGCAGAGCGATGGCTGAGGCATCCCGGGCGGGCCCAGGCCCAGGATGGGCCCCCAGAGGAACAGAGTGGACAGTTGGGAGGCCTCCAGGGCCAGGTGACAGGGTCACGTTTCCTTCTCTGGCTCGGAAGGAGCCCTGTGGTCCTCTGGTTGCCTCACGTGTGCACTCTGAACAGTGTGCACTGAGGACTCGAGGGAGGCCCCTGCGGAGCCCTGAGCTCCTGCGTGCAGAACTCTGGTTTGCCTCCAGCCTGCGAGCTCCAGCTGCCGCGGTTCTGCTCGCACCCAGGCTCGCGGCTCAGGACGTCTGCTGGGCTGTGGTCTCCCCTCCCCCCCGTGAGGCCTGGGAACGGCCGCAGCACTGAGCCGGGCGGGGACAGGCTCATCGCATGAGCTCCCCATTCCGCAGGAACCACTGGTGTTTGCTGCCGTACATCTGACGTGGTGTCTTGAAAACCTGTGTTGTATACGTTTCGTCTCTTTCTGGTTGTTTCCGGCAGGAGGGTCAGTCTAGCCCCCAGCCCTCCACCTTGACGGGAGCCTGAAGTCACCATCCACCTCTTTATCTTCCTCTCTTCTTACAGAGGTGAAATTCATATAGCCTAAATTAACTATTTCATTTTATTTATTTTAAACATTTTTGTCAATTTCAGAGAGGGGAAGGGAGAGGGAAATATAGAAACATGGATGATGAGAGAGAATCATTGATCGGCGGCCTCCTGCACGCCCCACACTGGGGATCGAGCCTGCAACCCGGGCATGTGCCCTGATTGGGAATCCAACTGTGACCTCCTGGTTCATAGGTTGATGCTCAACCACTGAGCCACACAGGCCAGACTAAATTACCTATTTTAAAATGAACAGTTCAGTGACATTTGTACAACCACCACCTCCATCAAGTTCCAAAGCACTGTCATCACCCCAGAGAAAACCCCATAACCACTAAGCAGTCAGTCACCATTCTGCCTTCTCCCGGCTCCTGGCAGCTACCAGCGTATATTCATTCATTGGAATTTATTCTGGATATTTTGCATAAATGCAATCAGGCAAAATGTGGCCTTCTGTGACTGCCTTCTTTGAACACTTAGCATATAGAGACTCAACCACATTTATCTACATGTATCAGACTTTGTTCCGTTTTATGCTGAACAACATTCCGTTGCACTTAGGTGTGCCTTTTGTTCATCCATTCGCCCGTTGGGGGCATTGGGTTGTTCATCCATTCGCCCGTTGGGGGGCATTGGGTTGTTCATTCGCCCGTTGGGGGCATTGGGTTGTTTCCACCTTTCGGCTGTTTTGAACCTGGCAGTGGACCTGTTGGTCGGGCGGTGCTTCTGTGCTTAACTTTTTAAGAGCCACCTAACTCCTTTCCACAGAGGCCGAGCCACGTTGCATTCCTACCAGCAGTGTATGAGGGCTCTAATTCCGCCCCTGACCCCCCATCTTCGCCAGTACTAGTTTTCTGGGTTTTTAAAAAGGCAGCCATCCTGGTGGGTGTGAGCAGTATCTCATTGTGGTTTTGATTTGCATTTCTCTTAACGATTCATGTTCATTAAGGATGTTGAGCATCATCTCTTCATGTGCTTTAGAGAGATGTTTACTGAAGTCTTTCACCCATTTTTTAATTGGATTGTCTTTTTGTTGTTGATCTTGTAACAATTCTCTTTTACTAGGATAACAAGCAGTTTACCATGGTCCTATGTAAAAAATTTACTATTTTTTGCATTGAGCCCATTAAAAAAAATATCTTTATTGATTTTTAGAGAGAGAGAGCAAGGGAGAGGGAGAGAGAAAGAGAAACATCGATGTGAGGGCGGAACATCGATTGGCTGCTTCCCACACTCCTCCTTATGGGGGATCAAGCCTACCACCCGGGCATGTGTCCTGACTGGGAATTGAACCGGCAACCTATTGGTGCGTGATACTTAACCACTGAGCCACACAGATGAGGGCCCGATTTGTAAAATAATTAACCCTTCACCTGTAGTTGGATATTGAGGTTGATTGTAGCTTTTGCTGTTGCTCAGAAGTTCCAGAATCATTTCTGTGGCTCTTTCTCCTGGGCTGGGCCGCGGCGTATGGAAATGCGTGGAGATGGTGCGGGTTTTCCGCAGGGAGTAGGCGTGTCCAGAGCCATCAGTGATTCAAGTGCTGCTGTGTCATGGACACTTCATGAGGCTTATGTCATTTCAGAGGATGTGTTTTGCCAAGAAGTATAAAATAGCCCTTTGTGGTTACTTTTACAAAAAATATATATTTATTATTGCTTTCAGAGAGGAAAGGAGAGGGAGTGAGAGAAATATCAATGATGGGAGATAATCATTGGTCGGCTGCCTCCTGCTGGGAATCGAGCCTGCAGGTGCCCTGATGGGGAATCGAACCGTGACCTCCTGGTTCATAGGTTGACGCTCAACCCCTGAGCCAGGCTGGGGGGCGGTTACTTTTGCTTTTGATTCCTGGTGATGTGAGCACTTGCTGTGAGTCCTTTGGAAGTGAGCGCCTGAGGAGGAGCCCCGGACAAGGAGAGGGGGGCGGGGGGCGGGCACCTGGCCGTGCCTCCAGCTGATCCTGCGTCTCTGTTTCAGGCACCACCACGACTCCAAGCGGAGGCGGTCCGATGAGTTCAGGCCTCAGAACTACCACCAGCAGGATTTCCGGCGGATGTCTGATCACCGCCCCCCGATGGGCTACCACGGCCAGGGACCCTCAGACCATTACCGCTCTTTCCACACAGACAAATTGGGGGACTACAAACAGCCCCTGCCCCCACTGCACCCCGCCGTCTCAGATCCTCGCTCGCCCCCTTCTCAGAAATCGCCTCACGACTCCAAGTCCCCCCTGGATCACAGGTCTCCTTTGGAGCGATCCCTAGAACAGAAAAACAACCCAGATTATAACTGGAATGTTCGGAAAACATAGAGGACAGCCCGGAAGGAAGGGGAGCAAGAGTCATCCCGCACCCGGAGGATTGTGGTCTGACCCAGCGGGAGCCAGTGACCTAGACCAGGAAGTGGAGATTCTGGACACGCTGCTGCCGCCAGCTCGCCGGCTGAGGGGCGCCTCCGGGAGTGGGGGCTCGGTCTGGTCGCCCCTCCTGCTTGAGGCACCCCACCCGTTCCAGCCTGCTCTGGCCTCCCCCTGAGGGGTGCTCGGAGGAAGAGTGACTTCTGTGTACCCGCCTCGCAGCTGTGTTTCCCCAGGGAGGGCGGAGGGATCTTAGGCGCGAATGTTTCATTGTCGGGGTCGCTGCCCGGGCCTTGGCGCGGGGTCAGGGGAGGAAGGTGCGTGAGGGCTGCCAGGCCTGCTGGGCCGTGCGTGTGCGGGTCACGGTGACAGACGATGCTGCTGATGGGAGTGGGGCTGCGAGTCGAACGGGTGGGGTCTCGCATCATAGGACTTGAAGCGGGGAGCAGGTGCACCCCGTGAATGTGTTCTGGGGACAGGTGAGACCCTGGGCCTCTTTATGTGACACCTGCACACGTTGCAGGGGGTCGGGAGACAGAGGGGGGAGCAGCTCCCCGTGGCCCCTTCCCCACAAACACTAATTTTCCCACGCTGTCTGTACATTTCAAAGCTGTGGCCTCCGGGCCGGCTGGGCCCGGGAGCGAGGTCGGTGCGGCTGCCTTGAGGGCCGGGTCCGGGGAAGGCGTGGGTCTGGCTGGGGTGGGAGAGGGCAGGGTGGGGGCGTGTGGCCGGGAACGAGTCCCTGTGCATTTCTGATCCCTGGGACAGGAAGTAAAACTGCACGGCCCGGTGGTGGGGGTGGGGGAGCAGAGGCAGGCCTGCTGGTGGGAGGGGGTGCCCGTGCAGGTGGGAGCAGATTCCCCGGGGGGTGGCAGTGCCAGCAAGTGGGGGAGCGTTCAGTGTTGTGCTAGGTCAGCATCGGCCGATGGCATTTCAGTTCCCTGGGCACAGTTGAAAGAAGCGATGACCGTCACAGCTCCCGATACCGTGGGGGGGGGGGTGGGGGGGTGTGCAGGAGAGAAGTAGGTTGTTACCTGTGTCACCATTGGAACGGAATCGGTTTCTTTGAGAGTGAGATCAGCTAAGTATAGGCCGAGCCATTTCTTCCCAGGACAGGCGTCCGAGCCGCGGGCCGTGCGCGAGGGGGCTGGGAGGCAGGTGTCGGCGTCCGCTAAGCGGCTCCTGTCATGTCCCCAGCCGGGCCTTCCGTCCCCTTCCCTTCCAACAGCTTGCCAGTATTGTTAGCGTAGCCGAGGCCTTCCTGGATGGACCCAGGGTAACTTCCTGGACCGGGAACCCCTCCATGGGGCGTGCGCAGCATTACCCTCCCGGACCGGGAACCCCTCCACGGAGCGTGCGCAGCATTACCCTCCCGGGACTGGCCTGTGGGTGCTCCCTGAAATCACTACCCCTTACTGCCTGGTTCCCGGGCAGCACCACTGAGGCCTTTGCTAACGACCCCCCGAGTTGCGTCCCGCCCAGGGAAGCAGGTGTGTCTTCGGTGGCCACGTGGCTTCGGTGGCCGTGGCTCCCTGCTGCCAGAGCACCCCAGTCCTGGCCAGGAGGGTTCCAGAGGAGAGTCCGGGTCCTCGCAGCTGGTGCTGAGAGTCAGTGGGCCCTCCACCTCCTCTTTACCGCCTCCTGGTACTTAGTTGGGGTTCTTCACGCCAGGCGTGTGCCAGGCATCCCTGAGGCGGAGCCCGAGGACGGCCCGGAGGCCCTGGCTGCAGCCATCCCCCGGGAGGCGCTGTGACCGCTCAGTGGGGGAGGTGGACAGCTCCTTGCTGACAGTACTAACCCTGCCCCATGTTGGGGTCGCCCCAAAGAGGAAGGTGGGGTTGGCCGGCCAGGGCCTTGAGTGATGGGGGTGGGTGGGCAGGGGATGAGCCCCAGCGCCTTCCCCTGCGGGACGTGGGGTCACGTCACATCCTTGGGAGGCATGACGTTCCCCTTGAGTACGAAGAGGCCAGTCAGAGGCCCTGCATGTCAGTCAGGGACTTTTGTCGTCGATGGGCGATGGGTGATGTGAGTTATTCCCGATGTCGCATCATGAGGACAGAGGAACCCCCTTCTGTTTGCATGGAGGACGCTGAGTGCCATATGATGTCCCAAAAGGCAGTATCGGCCGGATCAGTGTTAACCCGCTGAGGATTGCAGTGTCCCCACCAGCACCTGCCTCAGGTGTCACCGCGTGTCTGCGGGGCGTGCCCTCCTCAGGGACCGTGTCTGTGCGAAGGCTGTGCTCTCAGGGTAAACCCGAGGTTTGCGCAGGGGGACTTCTCTCCCTGGGGTGGGAGAGGCTGCCCGGGAGCCTGTGAGGATGGTTCCCACGGCGCCCGGCTTTGACCGATTTCAGAATTGGGAAGGAATAGCAGGATGGAGGCGGGAGTCAGCCTCCCTGAAACACGAGTATAAACAAGGATTCTCGCGGTCTCCCGTCACCCTGGAAACGGACCCACGCGCCCACAGTCACCTGGAGAGACCCAGCCAGGCTCCGCGGGGCCCTCCTGACGGCCCAGCTCCCCCTCCTGTCACTCCCTGCGCCCCTCCCGGGAAGCCAGGCCCCCACTTCACGCTGCTGACGTGCCCAGCACAACACCGAGAGCCCCCCACTCGCTGGTGTCTGGTCGCCGCATCGGGACGTGCGGTGCAGACACGGTCATTCTCACGGCGACGCTGAAACCCCGCAGACCAAACCCCAGCCCAGGCCTCGGCGTGTCGGGGGGCCGCCTCGGGCGAGGAGCGCCAGGCCGCAGTCCAGGCTGCTTCGTCCACCTGCGCCCCCCAAGTTTGGGGACAGGTGGGTTTTTTTTTTTTTTTTTTCTTTCTTGTAAAATTGTGGACTTTTCAAACCTGTTGACTAAACAGTAATTAATTTATATTTGTGAGAAATGCCACAGTCCTGGTGATTTCTGATGTAAATAATGTTGTTTATAGAGTATGTATTAAAAATTTTCCTACATTGTCAGACTGCTGCACTTTTGATTTCTTGGATATTACAAGGGTTCCCTGGGGTTTTTAGACTCGGACGACCATGATGCAGCGCCTCGGGGTGCACGGGGACCGGCCGCACCTCGTCCCCCTCCCCTCGGTCGTGCAGGTTGTTGGACAGCGTGACGTGGAGCTTTCATGTGTGTTTTTTTCCTGCACAGCACCCCCTGCTGTTGGGTCTGAGACCTCACACCGCGTGTTTCTGAGGTTTCCCCGAGCGGCCATGGCCGAGGTTATAGTCTCTGAGCAGCTCTAGACGGTCGCCTACGTCCCGCACTTGGTGAGATGGCCTGGGGGAGCCGCAGGTGACCAGGGGCGCCTCTGACGACCTGTGCCCGTCCGCACGCATCTCCCAGCCCCTCCGTAGGAAACAAAAACACCACGTCTGCCAGCCCGCAGCCCGGCCCCGCGGGCGAGTTAACAGTTGGGTTATATATTCTTGAAGGGAGAGAGCGCGTTTTATAATGGAAACACTGACACGAATGTTAGCTCTAGCAATTTGGCACGGGGCAAGCCCAGCGCCTGCCTGCGAGGCCCAGACAGAGGAAGGGGGGCCCAGGCGGGTGGGGGGGGAGGGGGTTCTGATACTTCAGTGACCTGGACACCAAACGCCTTATCTTTGTGGCACTCTTTATTCTTGGTACGTCCAGGAGACCTGGCCGCGGGGCCTCGCTCGGCGTGGCCTGGGCTCTGAGGAGAGCCGGGGGTTTACTGCATGTAGTTCTTTAGCAACCCATCGATGTGTGTCTCTCATGTCGATGTTTCTGTCTTCCTACACGCTCTCTAAACATCAATGGAAAAATATCCTCGGGTGAGGATTGGAAAAAAGAGAAGAAAAAAAAAGACTCGGAGGAGAGTTGAGGTCCTCCTTCCTGCCGATAACCTCCAGGCCGTGCTGCATGCAATTCACAGCCCTGCGGACCGACGTGGGGAGGCTTGAAGAACAAGTGCTGCAATCATCGGCTTAGGATGATTTGCAATAGCAACGGGGCTTCCCAGCCTCTCGGCGGACTCCTGCCAAACGCCTGCCTTTTACTGGAAGAAGCAGGCTCCCCACATGCCCTCCCGGCGCCCCCCCCAACTCCGGGCCGGGCCTCGCACGTCTGGCATGGACGCAGGCCCTCAGTGAGTGCCAACAGAAAGGTCACCGAATGAAACGCAAGGCCCTGCCATGTGCCAGACCAGCCTGGGCTGCGATTCCAACCTGCGGCTCTTAAAGGAGCAGGGCCCGGCGGGGAGGAGATCCCGGACCAGCCCCCTCCCCTGCAGAAACCTGGGCCCTGGCGGCCTCTGCCCTCGGCGCAGCGCCGTGGCCGTGTGGCCTGGCTTTGTGTGGGAGCGTGGACCCGCCCGTGACCTGGGCTTCTCACCTCCAAGACGGAAGAAGAATGAGCTACTCAGGGCCAGCGGCCCATGGAGGGTCGCACATGGTCTCTTTTTGTTTGTTTTTAATTAAAAAATAAATCTTAATTGTTGGGGAATATTACAGAGATCCTCCTTCCCCCCCTTTTAGTTTCTTTTGTGAATGAAGAGTGCACGGCCGTTAACGAAGCTGGGTTCTCGCTGACCACATGCGCCCTGGTGGCCCGCGGGGCTGGGGTGCCGGGAGGGGCCGAGCAGGAGCGTCCGGGTTGCCCCATTTGGGCCTTCGCTGTGCGTGGCTGGGCAGATGGTCTTGTCATCATGTGCAAACGGAGGAGGCAGCTTCTAGAGTTCATGAGGTTTTTTTAGTTTTTTAATTTTTAAAATTCTTTGTTTAAAATATTACATAAGTCTCCTTCCCCCCCCCCCCCCCATTGACCTCTCCCCAGCTGCACCCCGCCCGTCTGTGTCCATTGGTCATGCTCATAAGCTTGCATCCAAGTCCTCTGGTTGATCTCTTCCCCCCTCCCCCCCCCCGCCTTCCCTCAGAGGTTGGACAGTCTGTTGGATGCTTCTATGTCTCTGGTTCTGTGGTTCGTGAGGTTTTTAAGTGAGAGCTGCAGCCTACAAGGAGTAGGTTTCTTCACCCCGAGGGCCACCAGGAGGGTGACAGTCCTGGCTGAGAGGCGGGGTCCAGGAGGGGAGGTCTGGGAAGGGGGTACGGGACTTGCTGGCCTGGAGGGCGGGCTCACCTGGCATTGTGCCCACCAGTCTTCACCCCGGGGCCATCGCACAGAGCCCCGCTCCCCGAGGACCAGGGCGGAGGCCTGCTGTAGGGGGCATGAACCCCCAGGTCCATCCTGAACAGCTGGGCCCAAACAGGAAGTATTTCCCTTGACCCGGATCTCGCGCCTCTACTGGGGGCCCGGCCGTGTTCTTAGAGGAGCTGAGGTCACAGGCCGAACAGACCGGGAGGAGGCCCTGCCCTCGGAGCGGAGGATGGTGGAGGCAGACCCAAGGCGAAAGGACAAAGGTCAGGTGAGGGAAGATCCAGGGATAAGAGACCGCGGAGGTGGGTGGAGGGCCAGGGTGCCGGTCGCTGCGGGCGGACTGTGGGAGGGGCTGGCCTGGGAGGTGGCAGACCTGGGTGCGAGCCAGCCGGGCGGGGGCGGGCGTTCTGTCTGTCCCTCCGGAGTTCCAGAGAAGGCAGGCTGTGGTGGTTTGGAGATGGGCTCCATCCCGAGTGAGTGTGCTTCTAGAACAACTCCAGCAGAGGGCGGCAGGCTCCCGCGGACGGCCTGCCTGGCCACCAGGCTCAGCCCCATCCCCTTGCCCGGCGGGCGTTCCCCTCGGCTGCAGAGCCTGTGGGGAGAGCTTGTCTCTGCAGAAGTGGCCCAGGGCAGGGCAGGGACGAGAGGGGCAGAGGCTGCCGGGAGAGGCCAGGGCACAGCGCTGGTCCCAGCCCCCTCAGGGGCTCAGCCACCCAGGCAGCAGGGCTCTGTGCCCCCCAGGACTGAAGGGCCTCGCCCTCACCTCCAGCTGGGAGCGCACAGGCTCCTGCCCGCTCTGGGCCCAGCCTCTCCCCCCTCCCACTTGGGAGGCAGCCCCAGGACCCTCCGGTGCCCCCCACGACCCTCGCCTTAACTCTTACGATTCCTGGCAAAGTGGTCCTGCGGCCTCAGGTGCCTGAGCCAGACCTCCGCCCCAGGCCACTGCCCTCTCCCCGCTCCCGTCACCTGTGATGCATCTGCTGAGTCTCGTTCATGGTCACGATTCAGTTCAAGCTTAGTTCCCTCGGAGCCGCCCCCCTGGGACCCTGCTGCTCTGGTCCCCATTCCTGTCTGTTCCTCCCCTGGGGCCATCGGAGCCCCTGGAACTCTGGTGTCCACCCCCCAGTCCACTGTTGTCTCCCCAGGAGGCCGGGGTGCCCTCTGTTGTCATTTTTTTAAATTGATTTCAGAGAGGAAGGGAGAGACAGAAACATCCATGATGAGAAAGAATCACTGATCGGCTGCCTCCTGCACGCACCCCTATTGGGGATCGAGCTTGCAACCCAGGCATGTGCCCCGACTGGGAATCAAACCGTGTGACCTCCTGGTTCCTAGGTCGACGCTCAACCACTGAGCCACACCGGCCAGGCTCCCTCCCAACCTCTGACCCACTTCCTTTGTCACGATGGGGCATTCAATGACACAATCATGTGTTTATTTATGGACTTGTCCCAGCAAAGAGAATGCGAGGTGGCCTCCTCCGCTCCCCCAGCTCGAGTGGTCGCGAGAGGGTTGTTGACTGAATACAGGCTCCCACACGCCGGTGGAGGGGGGCAGGGAGGGGGTGGGGTAGGGACCGCCGTTTCTGGGGGCCTCCCTGCGCTGCACCAGCGCCCAGGTGCCAGGCGGGTTATGAGCATGAGCTCATTGGATTTCTAGAATGACCTTGGGAGGTAGGCCCTCATAATTCCATTTTACAAATAAGGCATCTAAGCCTCCCAAAATCCAAGGCGGACCACACAGCGAGCGAGCGGCAGGCAGAGCCAGTTCGAACGCCAAGTCGTCCTGCCGCCCGAGACCAACCCCTGCTCCCCGCCGCTCCCTGCCTGGCACCCTCCGATGAGCCCCACTCCTGCCTCTCACCCCCCTCCACCCCCGCGTTCTAATTCTTTTCACCCCAGCGTTGGCCCCCTTTCTTATAAACGCCCCTCCTTTGTTTTGAATAGCGCTCTCTCCTGTCTTCTCCTTACACATCCCTGGTCGCCGACCAAGGGTGGGGACGGAGAGGGGCCCGGGCCTCCGTCTGCAAATGCGTTCACCGCGGGCGGGCCGGCTGGCACGGGGACCCGGCTCCCACCCAGCCCAGCCCGCCGTGCACGCCGCCGAGGCCGCGCCGTGGGCACCATTAGCTCCAGACTCTGTGTCCCACACGCACGTGACATGCACGCTCCCATGTTCACGAGGGCAACGGGGAGCAAGGTGCTTGGGAAAGAATCCCGGCCTAACTGGAGGGTCCTGACCAAGCGCCAAACCGAGACTATTCCTGGCAAGGAACGTAGCGTTTTCGTCCGATGGTGAACAAGGTTTTGTGTTTTTTTCCTAAAAAAAAAAAGATCCCGTGCGCCCGGCTTTTCAATAATCTGTTCTTCTGTGCTGGCCAAGTGCCCAGGGCTCTGCCCCCTCCGTGGTGTCTCCCGTTACTTCATCCTGGTTACTGCGGGGCGGGGGGGGGGGGGGCACGGGGGCCGTGGGTACTGACAGTTTGGGCCACTGGGTACGAGTCGTGGGTATGTTCTGGCCTTGCTTTGTCCATTCCAAAGCCCAGACCAAGTTTTCCGTGGAAACAGGAGAGTTGGGTTCTGGAAAGTTCCCCCTACTTGGGAGCCTCTCTCTGGAGGTTGGGACCGGTGCGCACGCTCATTCCGGATGCCTCCCCTCGCTGGCCGTTCGGTTCACGTCCCGCCCGAGCACCCGGTCTCTGTGCGGCCCTCGCCTTCTCCTCCCGCCCGCGGCCGGCCTGTCTGCCCCGCTCCTGCCCGGAGGATCACCGCAGCTCGGACGCTTGCTCCGTGCCAGGCCCTGGTCCAGGCTCTGTGCAACGACAGCCCGAGGGCACAGGCACTTCTCACCGCACAGAGGCGGGAACGGAGGCTCAGAGAGGGTGAGTGATTCACCCCGGGGCACACAGGTAGGAAGGTGGACGGACGTGCCGGACGGTGGCCTGGCTTCGCTGGCTGCTCCTCAGACTCGTGGCGTTGAGTGCCGAGAGCAGGAACGGACCAAAGCTGGACGCCTTGGCCCCACCCTTGCTAAGGGATCTTGGGCAAGTCAACTCACGAGCCTCACTTTGTTCATCTGTGAAATGGGCGCGAATGTGTCTCCGGCTCAGTGGGTAGTTTTACAGGATGACATGGAGAGGCAGCCAGCAGGGAACCTGGCCCCGGGCAAGCCTGGGGCCTCCTCACACGGGTGGGTGGTGCCCCCGTGGGGTCCTCACTCTCCCCCTCGGCTGCATGTGACGGGGGGCCCTGGGGGAGGGTGGCAGCCACAGGCCCAGGCCTGAGCTCCAGACTGACCACTGAGATGAGTCATCCTGGCTCAGGCCAGCAAACCCGAGGCCCCGGAGGGCATGAGGCCATGTGGTCCTTCGCAGTGTGCCCGCCCGTGTCCTCGAGAGGGTTCCAGCCCCAGGGCCAGGGGATCGGGCCCTCCCGCCCCCAGGCAGCTCGTCGTAAGGATCAAGAGTAATTTTAGAGGAGCAGGGGCTTTGGTGGTGACGTTGTTCTGCTCTCTGCACACATGTACAACACAGGCACATGCACGCACGCACACACACACGCACGCACACACACTAGCTGCCCCCCAAACATACTGTCAGGGCACACGCACCACCCAAGTCAGCTCTCCACCCCGCAAAGGCACCAGCTGTCCAGAAAACAAACTCCAACACGCAAGTCCAAAGGGAAATAACAAAACAAAACCCAAACTTTACTTGCATGTAGCCATTAATAAATAATTTACAGTATGTACACGCGGGGACCCTCCACACAGGTCGCAGACACGAGGACGCAACGAGGGGGGGGGGGGTCCCCGCTTCCAAGCAGAACGCGAGAGCAAACACAACCAAAATAAAGTGCTTCACTTTTTCCTTCCAGCGCAGGGGCTGTCTGAAGGCCAGCGGGGCCTCCCGCCCGCCCGCCCGCCCGCCAGGGGGTTTGGCAGAGGGGACCTCTGGGAGGGGGAGGCGGGACAGGTCCGCAGCCTCCTGGGCCAGTGTATGAGAGGTCCCGGGCAGCAGGGGGCGGGTGGGGATGGCTCCCCGGGGCTTGGCAGCACCTTTGCGAGAGGAGCCCAGCTGGTGGGGGTCCCTGGAGCAGCAGCAGAGGCGGGACTGGTCTGGGCTCCTTGGAGTGGCAGCCGGGGCTCCCAGCGGGAGGTCTCCCGGGCTGTGTGGCCCGGGGGCTCATGGGAAGGGCCCCCACGAGGGGGGAGACCCTGCCAAGGCCGCTCCCCTCCCGGATGCAGACCGGGGTGGACGGAGGAGCCGGGCTGGGGGAGCGAGCAGAGGATCAGGGCAGGCCAGCTGGCCCCATCCACCAGACCCACGCCCGCGGCCCCAGCCCCCTGCCCGGGCTCCTGCCACCTGCTGGGCAGGAAGGATCATTAGTCAAAGGGTAGTTCTCCGTGTAGACATTTAGAAACTCAACTCGACTTCCTAAGCACGGGGGGGGGGGGGGGGGGGGGCAGGGGGAGAAGGGGCCAGAGAAGGGCATCCAAGCCCGTGAGTGGCGTCGCTCTGAGCACGTGCCAACACGCACTGTCCCGGGCAGGGGCCCGGGGTGCCCGGGGACCCCGGGGAAAGGAGGCCCTGCCTGGGGGTCCCGCGGGCTCAGTGTGTGCGAGTGTGCTCGTGGAGGTGTGCGCGGACGGCGGGCGTGCAGCAGTCGCCGGGCGTTCAGTGCATCGCGGGGCGGGAGGCGCTGGCGTGACCTTCCCAGTGTCTGTGGCGGGCGCGGCTCCCGCCGGGGGGCTCGGATGTGCACATTCACACGGCGGGGCGGGGGGCAGCGCTCCGGTCACTCAGCTGCACTGTCACAGCTGGCACAGCACCAGTGGGTCACCACAGCCTGGCGGGGCCCTCGGGAGGGCGAGGGGCGCCCCAGCCCCAGCAGCAGCAGCCCGAGTCAGCGCCGCCCAGGGAACCGCCCCGAGCTCACCGGCCAGCGCGGCCCCGCTTCTGGCCCCTCGGAGACGGGGGGCCGCCGGGAAGCCCGGCCCTCCTGCAGCAGCCGCGCTCTCCCTCCTATGCAGCAAGGGCCTCTGGGAACACGGGGAGCAGGGCGAGGAGCAGGAGGCTGCCCAGGAGCAGCCGGGGGGCCGGGGCCAGCCCCGCAGCGGCCGCCCGGCCGGGGGGCTCCCGCGTCCTCTCGTACAGGTGCAGCTTGCCCTTGTCCGAGTGGAGCATTTTGACGTCCTCCAGGGCGTAGTAGGCGGCCAGCGTGAAGTTCACGTCGCCCGTGGTGAGCAGGTCGAAGACGCAGGCCTGGTAGTACAGGTCCTCCACGGGCAGCCGCTCCTTGCACTTGGCCACGGCCGTCTCGTACGGGAAGGTGTCGGGGGCGGCGGGCGCCGGGCTGGCCGCCTGGGGCCTGCGGGCGACCGGGCCCTCGGGGGCGCGGAAGGCCTGGAAGTCTATCTGCTGGTTGAGGGGGCAGCCGCGCAGGCAGAGGTAGAGGCCCTGGCTGTCCCGGTCCTCCACCGCGTGCACCACCTCCTCCGGCATGCGCACGGCGAACGTCAGGTAGCGGCCCACCTGGCGCACCACGATGGTGGTGCCGATGTACTTGGCCTGGATCTCCACGTGCTGGCCCGACACCTTCTCCGTGATCCTCAGGCTGTTGGCCCCGTGCTTGTCCCCGCCGTTCTTGGAGCCGTCGGCAAAGGCGGCCGGGAGCTCGTCCATCTCGGCCTGGTACACCTTCTGGTCCACGCACTCCTGGAAGTTCTTGAAGATGATGGTGAGCTGCAGGGAAGCGGGCAGAGAGAGGGGTGAGGCGGGGCGGGGACGGCAGGGGGAAGGCCCAGCCCCAGGCTCATGACACTCTAAGTTCAGCACCACCTGCACGATTAATATTTTTCTTTAAAACAACTTATTCTTTTTACGTTAAAAAATGGACTTAGGCCCTAGCTGGTTCAGCTCAGTGGATAGAGCGTCAGCTTGAGGACGGAGGGTCCCAGGTTTGATTCTGGTCAGGGCACATGCCCAGGTTGCAGGCTCGATCCCCAGTGGGGGGGCGTGCAGGAGGCAGCCGATCAATGATTCTCATCATTGATGTTTCTCTCTCTCCCTTCTTCTCTGAAACCAATAATATATATATATATATAAAATAATTGACTTAGAATGGGAACTTTAGATGATGACTCTAGAAAAACCCCCAGCTCATTAACTATATAGAAAGATGAACCATAAAAAGAAAAGCATAGCTAATTACACACAAAAGGTCATTATCTGCTGTAATTGGCTGAATAATGGCCCCCAAGATATCGGCCTCCTCCCTGCAGCCTGTGAATGTGACCTGCTGTGGCAAAGCGCTTTGCAGAGGGATTAGGTTAAGGATTCAGAGATGGAGGTATTATCCTGGATGCCCTACATCAGTGGTCGGCAAACTCATTCGTCAACAGAGCCAAATATCAACAGTACAACGATTGAGATTTCTTTTGAGAGCCAATTTTTTTAAACTTAAACTTCTTCTAACGCCACTTCTTCAAAATAGACTCGCCCAGGCCGTGGTATTTTGTGGAAGAGCCACACTCAAGGGGCCAAAGAGCCATGGTTTGCCGACCACGGCCCTAGGTGAGCCCTAAACGCAATCCCAAGAATTCCCATGAGGTGGAATCAGAGGAGATTTGACAACAGAAAGGCTACGTTTCCACGGAGGCAGAGACTCGAGTGAGGCGGCCACAAGCCGAGGGATGCTGGCAGCCACTGAGGCTGGAAGAGACAATGAACGAGTTGTCCCGAGAGCCTCCAGAAAGACTGTCCTGCTGACACCTCGACGTTAGCCCTCTGAGACGCGTCCCAGACTTCTCGACTCGGAACCGTAAGAGAACCAAGGTCCGTTTGTTAGAACCACTTATTCCGTGATGTTTGTTACAGCAGCAAGAGCAAACGGATATGGTCCACACCGTCTAACACCATCTCCCCCGCGGCCAGTGGGCGGACCTCCGGCAGGATTCCTGAGAAAGCTCTGCCAGCCACGGCCGCACGCAGCAGCAGGTGGCGAGAAGGGGCTGCTGCTGAAGAAGGGATGAGGGGTGACTCCACCTCGGCAGGAGGACGCTAGCAGAGGCCGTGTGGGCTGCCTGAGGGGTCCCTGAGCCGGCCTTGGAGGGGGCAGGAGGCAGAGAGGGAGGAGGAAGCGGCAGGTGTGCAAAAGGAAGACGCGGTCTCCAGGCTGAATGTGAAGCCCTGGCCAGGCCTGTAGCCAGGAGCCCCATTTCCACTGGAGCCTGCATCGGGGGGCAGGGCCGGGCCGAGCCCCCGATGGGCTGTGCCAGTCACCGTCCTCCCGAGAACCAGGGACACGGGCACCACGTCTGTCACTCCTAGTCCCGCGTGGCACTGCAGGGGAGGTGACATGACCTCCGATTTATAGACCAGGCAACGTGGGCTCAGAGAGGTAAAGCGGCTTGCCCAAGGTCACACAGCCAGCAAGCAGCACAGCTGGGGCTGGACTCCTAGTTTCCAGCCCCTGTGCTTCTTGGGCCGCAAGCCCAGGGGGTGGGAGACAAACAGCCGGGGGAGTGAGTGTGGGTCCCCTGCTTCCCGCCCCCCCCCCCCATCCTGGCAGCGACGTCTGGCTGCTCTTCCCTCTCTACTCCGAACTAGGAGGCCTGTGTGGGCTGGAGACACGGCCGCTCTCGTTCCTGCGCCCGGGGTCAGCTGGTGCCTCCAAGGCCGATGCCGTCTCCCGAGCACAGGAGGACGGGCTGGTGCACTGTGGGTGCTGTGGGACGATAGAGGGGGTCCCCGCCTCTCCATCCTGCTTCGAGCCCTCCTCATCGAACCTACATCCCTGGCCTATAAAAGCGGCGACTTCCTAGGGTCCCCCTCCTGCCGCTCCCTTCTCCCCGTCCAGGGCTCCTGCCCCGCTGGGAGGCCGCCTGCAGGGGGCCCGGCGGTGGGCCAGCCCGGGTGGTCCGGGCAGTGGGTGGTCCTGCCATTGGAGGAGGGGTCTCGGGTGAGGGACTCTGGGGTCCCGGCCTCGTGTGCGGGGCCACACAGACACCGGGGGGCGGGGCCGCCTTCCCAGTGCCACCGTCTCCCCGAACAGGAAAGGCTGGTTCTGCTCTAACCGCCATCCGCGGAGACGGTCTCCTGGAAGGCTGACAGGCCGCCTGACTCTTCTTGGCACCCGTGCCAGGCCTCAACCACAAGTAACAGCATGACGGGGGCCTGCTGAAAGCCGGGCGGCGCGCGGCCAACAGGGCCCGGGCGGGCTGCCGCTCCTGCCTTCGCTGCCCCCCCTTCCCAGAGGGGCCTGGGCCCTCCCCACCGCGCTGGGTTCGGGGCAGAGCCCGGCTTCACCCACATCTGTTTCTGTAGCGCCAACGACATGCCAGGCCTGGCACCGGGGCTGTGCACAGGGCGTGAGACAGCCGGAGGCCCGTCCTCACGGAGGTCACATTGGGGGGTCACAGACCAGGCAGACGGATTACGCCGGGAGACAGAATGGTAAGTGCGACGGGGAACCAGCGACGGGGAGAGGGGATGGGATCCTCTGCTCCGTGAGCCTCAGTTTGCTCATCTGTAAAATGGGTGCTGCTAGCCCCGCTGGGAAGAGAGGCATGGGAGGCACGCCCATGGGGCGGGAAGCTGGCTAAAACAGCCCAGATCCTGCTTATTCACAAGAACAGAGGATGGCCCGGCTGGGTCATGCCATCATCATGGGAACGAGCCAGGGCCCTGGACTGAGGCGTCACGCGGAGGGCAGGCAGGAGGGGCGTGGGGTCACGTGAACAGGCGAGTCAGGCAGGGGGCTCCTGCCGGCCTGGAAAGCCCCCGGTGCCCCTCAGCCTGGCGGTGAAAGCCCCCTGGCTTCGCATCCTCCGTGCAGGTTCCGGCCGCCCCCGCCCCGGCCTGGCTCTGCGGCTGCCCTCTCCCGGCCTGGGGGGTGGGAGGGGGCGCTCAGGGCTCGGACTCACAGGCCTCCCCCCGGTGCCCTGCTCAGAGCCCCCCGCATCCTGCTACCCCAGCTCCGTCTCCGTTATCAGCCTGGAAGCTGGGGGAGCAGGCCACCCCGGCACAGAGGCCGACACAAAAGATGCTCGGTACACGTTTGCCGAGTCAGTGAGTGACCCGCACACACCTGCAATGGGAGGCCCCGGGCGCTGGACTCAGCCACGATACCCCCCCTACCTGTGACCACAGGCCCCGGTCTGCCTGACACACGCTGACCCTGTCACTGCTGCCTCCAGCAGGGCCTGTGTGCCTCCTGCTGAGGGGACACAGCGAAAGCCGCTGAGCGCTCAGCCGGCTGCGAAGATCAAGGTGGCCCTCGTCACAGCAGAGGCGGCCGGCGGGCCAGCTCTGCGTCAGGGCCCCGTGTCCTTCTGGAACCTGCTAGAGGAGGGAGGCACTCCCAGCCTGTGCCCCACAGCGAGCGAGCCTGCACCAGGGCTGCCACTGGAAAACGGCCGTCACGTGACTGACGGGGCACAAGCACGAACGATGAACCCATTTGGGGCTTGGACAGCAGGGCTGGGCTCAGTCAGCGGAGAGCTGAGGGCGGTGTCCGGGGCCCAGGCCATCTCCCCGCCCGCAGACTCCTGCTGCATGTGGCCTAACAGCTCTCGCTCCACCGCGTCACCCCGTCACTGGGGGCGGCTGACGTTCCTCCCTGGCTCTGGGATTGCCTTCGGTGCTCCTACCCCCTGGGTTAGGGGGGGACCCGGAGGCTGGGCCCCTCCCGGAGTGGGTTTGCTGCTGGATTTAGAAGCTGCAGCCGCAGGCTCCCAGCATGCCTTCACCTTGGCTCTCGGGTGGGAGGTGTGTAGGTAAAGGGGCTGCAGAGAAGGCGGGGGGGGGGGGGGGCGGGAGGGTCTTGACGTGGGTTCCCTTCGGTCCGCGAAGGGCTGGGAGGGGGACAGGGCAGAGAGCGCGCCGGCCACAAGTCTGCCGCCACTTCAAGGCCGGGCGCCAAGGCCTGTGAGGGCCTCCGTGGGGCAAAGACCCGCTTGTTTCCTGCCCAGCGGCTGGTCTCAGAAAGAGGCCCCTGAGGGCACGCGAGGGCCGCTGGCACCGAGGGAAGTGGCAGGAATGTTCCCGCTGCCGGTCACCTCACTGTCCTCCGGGACACAGAGGGACAGGAAGGAACGGGGGCGGGGGCAGCCTGGCGCCCTTGCAACATGTTCCTGCTCGGAACACAGACCCACTGCCAACCTGGGAACCCCAAGGGCCCGGGTGGACCCGGCCCTGAGGAGCAGGCGTGTCCCCATCACCTGCACCGCGTCCGCCAGCCACGGGACACGCTCCAGCGGTGAGTGCGGGAGGTGAACCTGCGGTGGACGGGCTGTCGCATTGCCTGGGCCACGGGTGTGCACACGTGAGCATACACACACACGCTGGTGCACACGCACACTACAGAAACCAGGTCCCCTCCCACATTTCCCCTTACCGCGTACGGTGCGTTAGGTACGCCAGCTTATGCCCAATGAAACAAACCATGTACATCTATTCATGCTTGATGGCTCCTGACCCCAGAAAGCTGATTTCACAAACCCCGAGGGGTGGTGGCCAGCGTTTTGAGAAACCCCGCACTCTAGGCAACATTAAGAATCTCTAGAACCTTCCTTTTAAGCAGGCGTCCTCAAACTACGGCCCGCGGGCCACATGCGGGTGTTTTTGCCGTTTTGTTTTTTTACTTCAAAATAAGATATGTGCAGCGTGCATAGGAATTTGTTCAGAGTTTTTTTTAAACTATAGTCTGGCCCTCCAACGGTCTGAGGGACAGTGAACTGGCCCCCCGTTTAAAAAGTTTGAGGACCCCTGCTTTTAAGTAATCTGCTCATTTACTAAAAGTAACGAGAACACGGTGGGTGCAGGGGGCGTCTGGGTGGGCAGGGGGCTGAGTCTGGGCCACCCCGACAGCAGGGCCTGGGCGATGGGGCCCCACAGGCCGCCCCAGCCCCAGCCCCAGCCCCAGCCCCAGCCTTACCTTACTGGTGGCCGTGGCGGCCGAGCCGGGCAGCACAGGCGTGTTGGTGACCTGGACGTTCAGGTAGTTATTGTCGATGAGCGGCCAGGCCCCCTGCACCTTGCAGGTCTGGAAGCGGTCGGTGAAGGTCCTGAGGTGCGGGTCCCCGAAGAGGCCGCAGTGCGTGTAGTTGGGGGCGGCCGCGTGCTTGTGGAAGCTGCGCTCGTAGTGGCAGACCTCGGGGCTGTCGGAGCGCTCCTGGCTGTCCCCGGGGGGCGGCAGCGTGCGCAGGCGCGGCTGCGACGTGGGGCCATCCCTGGAGCAGTTGTGCTGGCTCATGAGGTCCTCGATGCCATGGACCGCCGAGTGGTAGGCCAGGTCGCCCCGGCAGGTGCGGGCCGTGCGCCGCGTGCACAAGGCGTAGGTGCGCAGGGCCGCGCAGAACTCGGGCGCGTCGTCCGCGGCCGGGGAGTGGCCGCCCGCCGTGGCGCTCCAGAACTCAGAGTTGCACTTGAGGATCTTGCACGGGGAGGCGGCTGCGGGGGAAGCAAGGGACACGCCGTCAGGGTGGGCGCACGCACGCACGCACCAGGACGCCCCATCCGAGCCGGCACCACCCACCACCCACTCTGCAAACGCGCACCCACCTAGATGGTGAAAAAAAACACCCGCAAGCAGCAGTCAAGTGTGGGGCCAGCGCTTCTCGCTTCTCATTGTCCAAATCCTTCCACGCGGCTCGAAACAACCCCAAGCGGCCAGGCACGCAGACCCTCCAGCTTCGAGGGCCCTGCCCCCAGCCCCCAGCCCCCAGCCCAGGGAGGAATGAATGGTCAGTGTTTGGGGGCAGCGGGGCCGTAGGCGCAGGCAGGCCACCCCTTGGGCCTTTGGCATCCGTTTACATCTTCCCAGCCATCTCCCAAGAATCTGGCAAAAGCGGCAGACATTTGGCAGGGAAGTGAGCCCCAAGGTTCAATACGCGCCCCAAGCTTAGCCGCTGTGTGACCTCCTGCAAATTACTTAACCTCTCTGTGCCTCATTAGACCCATCTGGGAAGGGGTAAGAGTCTCTAGCCCGTGAGGTTGCCATAGGTGTTAAAGGACTTAGAAAGGCAGCAGCATTTAGCTGAAGGCCAGTGCACGTTGGCTAGTCAGCCCTGGTCACGGAGGGCCTGGTTCTGGTCACCTCGTGGGCGGAGCGCCGCGCCTCTCCATCCTGCTCCGGAGAGCGGACTAGGAAGCACCTGGGAGGGATACCCGGATATGCCTCAGTGTGGGGTGTGTTTGCTTGTTTGAGTCGCTCACAAGCTTTGGGTGACAGCTAGCTCCAAGCGGCCGTGCCTCAGAACCAGGGCTTTCCCACACCCGACTGCCCGGGGGTCCCCAGCTGCTTCAAGCCTTCGGCTCTGCCCACCTTCCTGGGAGTGTAAGAGAAAGCCCCGGACCTTTCCAGATGGAGAAGCTGTAGATCGGGGGGGGGGGGGGGATGGCTTGTAAGAGGCCACCGAGAGTGAATCAGGGACGGGACTTGAGGGCTCCCGGTCCCCTCTGCCACCTCTTCAGGCCCGTCTGCCTGGAGTGGACATGCACGGGGCTATCCCTTCCTGGGGGCCTGGGGGGAGGGCGTCAGGGATGTCAGGGCTGGACCGTCCCCGTGGTGGTGGGATGAGGGCCCCCCGGCCCCCCGGGAGCCATCCAGCCGCTCCATGCCCACTGCACTAAATCACGGGCCCGAGGCCTCCCCAGGTCAGGGCCGGAATGTAACCCGGCCCGGCATCAAAAGGAAAAGCTCTCCGCTGTGGCGTCACCTGCCACGGAGACCCCAGAGGCGCTGGTTTTTATGTTCAGCATCTTTAATACAAAAGCGGGAGCCCCGGGTTCCAGGCAGTAAAACCCTGGCCTCTGCTGATGTGAGTGTCCAAGGAGGGCAAAGTCTGAGAGCTGGAGAGAGATCCGATTGCACCGGGTGCGAGGGGAGGAGGGCCGCAGCTTCGCCGAGGGAGCCACCCCGGTGCCTGGTGACAGAAGGCGGCCAGCTGTCTCTCTCCGGCCTGGCTCCTACATGGACCCCGTTCTGGCCTTTCTGCCACCTCTCAACGGACCCGGACAGCCAATAGGGGAAGAGCCAGGAAGGGAAGAAGGAATGGAAAATAAGACGTTTTCCTGAGCTTCAATTCTTTATTTTCTTTTTTTAAAAAAATAATTGTATTGATTTCAGAGAGGAAGGGAGAGGGAGAGAAACATCAATGCTGAGAGAATCATGGATCGGCTGCCTCCTGCACGCCCCACACTGGGGATCGAGCCTGCAACCCGGGCATGCGCCCTGATCAGGACTCGAACCGTGACCTCCTGGTTCATAGGTCGGCGCTCAATCACTGAGCCACGCTGGCCAGGCCATTTCTTTTTGCCTATTTATCGTTACTACTGAAAGTATCACAGAAGCTCCCCCTTCTTCGTCCCCCCACGGGCCCCTCCGCCATCTCGGCCACTGTGTCCTGGGGCAGGGACGCTCTTGGAGCCTCTGCTCACCCTCAGACCCAGGGCTGCACCCCAGACGCCCGGGAAAATGCGCAGTCACCGCCCAGAAACGTGCGCTCCTTTGGAGCCCAGGATGCATGATGACCCAACCCCCTGAGACAGGACTGTCAGGATTAGCGACGGGGACAAGCAGAGGAGAATCCAGAGGCTGCAATGACTATGGGTGGGGCGCAGGCAGTGCCTATACGCAGGGCTCCCAGACTTGCTGGGGGTGCAGGGAACCCCGGGCACGCGTCATACCCGTTTGCTCTTGACGTGTGCGGTGAAGGCCACAGCGCCCTCCTCTGTGCCATCGACTGCAGCAAGAGCCCAAACGATCGCTCTGGGACCAACCTCCGTCGGCTTCTCGAGATGCGCCCCGAGTTTCAGAACCTGGGGCCAGAGGGCCGCCAGAGGTCACCTCTCTCCACCCGCAGACAGCCTCCTGGGCAGGAACCCTCCCCGCGGCACCCCTGCCTGGCGGACACCTGACCATCGCTGCACTGAACTGGGCCAGCGCCGGGCTGGCCCCTCCTGCCGGCCTCTCCAGCTGTGGACCCACATCTGCCTCCCAAGGACTTTCAGGGGCCTCCATCCTTCTGTAGAGCCACCCAGAAGAGGCTCAAACGTTGCATCCTGTGTATACTGAAGACAGCCCTCAGTTTCGCTGGCCACCTTCTCGGCCTCACCCCCTAGCCGCTCTGTGGGCCTGGCTGACCTGTCTCATCCACGACACCCCGGCTCGGGGGCCACCTCCTGCCCTGAGTGCCCTCATTTTTGTCCTGGAATCCTTGGCCCCTGACACGCCTCACTCCACGGCAGCCACATATGTAACATTTCTCAGCTGGGGGGTGGGGTGGGCTCCAGACGGCCTCCCTCCTGGACGGAGACACAGCAGAGAGAGAACTCAGCCACACAGCTTGCCTGGCTTCATTCTTGTCCTTTAAATAGCAACCCAGCGCCTCTCACACGGAAAGAGGGAGGCAGGGAGCTGGGAGTCCCAGCTGCACGGATGAAAATATTTACGCGCCCGAACGGCATTAGCCGCTTTCAGAGACCCCCTTTGAACTGTTAATCAAGCCCAATCTTGGAGAAGAATAGCCTGATTATGACCGCCTTGTTTGCATGACAAAGGAGCCCAATAAAACTTATTTTGCTGCGCGCAGAGGGGGTGTGAGGGCCGGGCCCTGAGAACGGAGCCTTAGGAATGCGGTAAGCCGCTCCGCAGCCTGAACCAGGGAATAAAGACAATGCAATTTGCCACCAAGAAAAGCCCAATAGACCAATAAATTACCCGCGTGCAAGGGGATTAGATCAGGTTTCAGATGCCGAGCGGGAGGGGTGGGGTGAGCCAGGGAACAGAAAAACCTGCCTCTTCTTAAAGGGGTAAAGCCCGGTTTGAAGGCAAGCCCCATGGCCAAGCAGGCGGTGTCCAACTCTGGGGCGTGCATGGGAACGTACACGACTTGCTGAAGGTTCTGGAAGCAGCTCAGTGCCAGGCACTGTGCTTCATGCTGTTCCTGGACCAAGCCCCAGTGAGCGCCTGTGCTCAGGTAGAGCGAGCCACGGAAGCTTCCAGAATACAGAGCAAACACGTCTCATCTGAGTACTAAGATGCAACAAAGATGGAAGAATGGAGGCTGGAGAGGGCATCGGGGAAGCGGCATTCCCATGAGGTCTGGAACGGCAGCGGGATTTGACGGGTCCCAGGAACACCAGGGGCCAGACACAGCCGAGGTTGGCCAGACGCTAAGTGCTGGTTGGTGAGCGTGCGGCCGGGAGTTTGGGGCCAGACACACAGGCCTTGAGTGCCAGCTGTGCGTGCCCCTGATAAAGCCAACGTCGGGCAGCTTCCCTCTGCTGCGTGGGGCTGGGGATCTGCAAAGCCCTTTTCTCGGGTCACTGGGCTCCCTGTTGGACTCCACCACCAGGGGGCACTAGACGGAAGAGGGAAGGCTGGAGGCGCACACTGGTGTACCTTCTGTCCCCAGGCTGTTTCTCTTTTTCCTTTTAAATATATTTTGATTGATTTCAGAGAAGAAGGGAGAGGGAGAGGGAGAGAGAAACATCAATGATGAGAGAGAATCATTGATGGGCTGCCCCCTGCACGCCCCACACTGGGGATCGAGCCACAACCTGGGCATGTGCCCTGACCCAGAATTGAACGGTGACCTCCTGGTTCATAGGGCAACACTCAACCGCTGCGCCACGCTGGATGGGCCCCAGGCTGTCTCTATTACCACCACTGGACAGTGGCCCTTGTCTCCCCTCCCCCATCACCTCCCCCCACCCCCCGCCCCCAAGCATCACTGGTGCCACTCAGAAGCACTGAGACACCAGCCAGGCACGGGGCCCTCCTCATGGACTGGGGCCCCCAAACCTCTTCCCTTTGTCCCCCAGCCCCAGGGGTGGGAACCACTTCCTGCCACTGTGTGCCTCAGTGACCCCTCTTGCCTTTCACTCCCCCACACCCCTCTGCTATCCCCTAGGCCAAGATCCCTCTGTGGACAGAGCCATGTGGTTTTCATTCTCCTGACTGGACCCTGAGGCACCAGCCTGAGGACTTCCCACTAGATCCAGTTGATCGCGGCCCCCCTGCCCCCCCATAATTGCCAGTAAGGACAGGCACACTCAGAACACTATTTTGGGACACAGTGTAACTTAAGAGGCCATGGCTCCAATTGGGATGGCAGCGGGCGGAGCTTGGAGGAGAGCTCACTGCTCAGCCTCTGGGACTGCGTGCCGGAGCGGTCGTCCTGTGCCATGCTCCCCTATGCCATGCCCCGTCCTCACTGCCCACCCCTGGGGCAGCTCTTCTCTTTAGCAACAGGCCGGTGCGGGTCCTGAGGGGGGTCATGGGGACGGAGCACCAGCCAGGAGGGCCAACCTGCCTGCCGCAGCGTGACACCCAGCAGCAGCGGGAGCAACGGCCATTCTGCACCCTCTCCCGTCCCGTAGCTCTGAATCTGGGAGGGAGGTCAATATGTGGTCACCTCTGCCCTGGGCGGTGTTCTGGAGGCTCCTGGCTGGACAGATGCCCGGGGCTGCCTGTCTGCGTCCCCCTTGTAGGAATCCCACTCCATCGCCCTGACGTAACGTGCAGGTGTTTGGCATCGGCCACCGAGAGGAACACACCCAGGTGACGGCCTGGCTTTTTCACCAGCGACAGCAGCCGCCGCCTTACTGAACCTGCAAGCGGACAGAACTGGTCACCAGCCTACGATGGTCCCGGGGAATGACCGAGCCTGAGAGTCCACCCTGGAAGGCCCTGGGGACCTGCTGGGGCTCCCGCAGGCACTGGCCTAACGGAGAAAGAGCGAGGCCAGAGGACTTTTCTCGGTGAGTTAGGAGGGGGGCGGAGGGGGGCTGGGGAGCTGGGGGTTAACTCCCTCCACACATGCCAAGTGTGGGCAGGGTGGCTGCATGCCACACAGCGAGCTGAGGCAGCAGGCACTGCCCCCCAGCCGCACCCAGCCAGGGCTGCTCTGCCCCAGCCTCCACTCATGCCAAGTTGTTGCCAGAAACCACGCCGCCTGCCAAGAAGAGGGCACACCTCCGCTTACAGAGCGGACACCCCCCCCCCCCCCCAGCTCCCACTGCGGCCCCTCGGAGCCAGAGCCACGGCTAACAGGACTGCCAGCCAGGCAGCTGAGGGCTTCTCCGGGCAGGGGGGACCCAAGGTGGGCCAGGGCCAGGGCCAGGGCACAGGATTCCATCCCACGCCATCCTGGCTTAGGGCGGAGAACTAAGCCCAGCTACCCGGGTTCCGCAGGAGGGTGGTTATGGGCGAAGACAGACATCCCTTCTCAGACCTAATTGAAGCTTGCAGGTGAGCAATTTGGTCTTTCTGCTTGGAGGCGAGGCATAACCCTTTCCCCCCTTGAGTGCAGGGCTAGCCCTCGAGATGCTAATTTTCCATCCTGGCTCTGCCTCCAGCAACGCCGGGCTCATCTGCTTGGCCACTCCAGGTCAACATTCATTTGAAGTGGCTTTTCTCCCTCACCACCATCCCGGGCAGGCCTTCCTCCTCCACCTTCCTCCTGCAGGGGGAGGGCAGACGCAGGCCAGCTGGGCACGTGCCCAGGGCGCGCGCACACCCACACCCACACCCATACCCACATACCCACATACCCACATACACACACACACACACACACACACACCCGGGTGTGAGCCTGTGAGCCTGGGACGTTCCGTAGCAGGGGGAGCAATAATAGGCTCCTTTCTGCAGGGACCTGGGCGCAGAGGGATGGGTGGCTTTCCCAGGCATCTGGGCGTTCTGACTGCTCAGGCGAAATGGCGCGTGAAATGAATACATAAGCAAGACCCAGAGGACACAATCTGACTCGGGAAATGTGCGCGGTGACAGCCCTGTCAACTGGCTTTCCCGGCCTGTGGCTGGGTGGCATCTTCTGTGGAACGCTGCTGAGCCAGGGGCGGAGAGGGAGCAGAGAGGAGCCTGGGAGGAGGCAAGATGGCCAGATCCCTGGGAAATGCGCTCTGAGAGAGAGAGATTCTCATCTCTCTGACCACACAGACACCCTTGAACGCTGCAGAGGGCTTGGTCTCCCAAGCCTTCGTTTCCCCACCGAGGACTAACATTTTAAAAATATATTTTTGTATTTATTTCAGAGAGGAAGGGAGAGGGAGAGAAACATCAATGACGAGAGAGAATCATCGATCAGCTGCCTCTTTCATGCCCATCCTCCCCGCGCCCCCCATGGGGATGGATCCTGTAACCCGGGCATGTGCCCTGACCGGGAATGGAACTGTGACCTCCTGGTTCATGGGTGGATGCTCAACCACTGAGCCCCACCAGCCGGGCGAGGACTAACCTTTTAAAAACAGCTGCAGTCTAAGAGTAAAGGGGAGAATTCTCAGAGCAGCAATCTCCTGGTGAATCCGAACGGCCTGGAGGGCCCGTTCAAGCAGGGACCACAGGGTCCCGCCCAGAGTGCCTGCTGCAGCGTTCCGGCCTGGGCCCAGGACTCGGATTTCTAAGAAGTTCCCAGGGGAGACAGATGGGGCTGGCCTGGGGACCACACTTTGAGGGCCGCCACGCTGCACTACAGCATCCATATGTCGTCGTAGGAAACGCGCCAACATATCGACAACATGTGCCTTGGATGGGTTTCTCTTAGGAATCTGGTTTAAGAAGTCCCAATGGCTTCAGAGTTTCAGCCGCATCTACGAATTGTGTCTTGAAGAGGATGCTATTGGTGGAAGACGGTTCTAAGCAGTCTTTTCTGCCCTTGTCCCCCCTGCCCCAGCTAGACCTGGCTCCTCTGCCATCCATTAAAGGCACAGCGTCAGCCAAGCAGACACCCTCACAGCCCACGGGGCACAACAGAGCCCCTTTCCCTTTACCTGACGGCAGATGCCAGCCTTGCTCAGAGGAGTCCGCCCCCCCCCCCCCCCCCAGTGTCACTCAAGCCAGGGGCCCAGTGGGTGTGCCATCAACGCGGAACGAGTACATGTAAACAGTCTTCAATGACACAAGCCCTCTCAGTGTAGCAGCAGTCAAGGCATCTTTCTCCACGTAACTCCGTCCAATTTCATTTGCACCCCCCGGGGCTCACTCCTGGCGGCCATTCAAGCCGACGCGCATCGAACAAACCTGGGCTTTCATTTCAGTCCAGTCCACCTGTTTTCCGCGGGTCCCCCCGCGTGTCCCCGGGCCTCACCCTTGGCCAGAGCTTTCTCTGCCCCTGTGACCCCCATCCTGCTCTCCCTCAGACCTGCAGCCCCGCTGCCAAGGCACCAAAGCCCGTGAGGGCCCCATCTCTGCCGGGGACAGGGCTCATTCCGTCTCTTCCTGAAGAAACTTGTCTTTCGACCCAGCTTTCTGGAGCACACAACTCTTCGGATTCCCGCCCCCCTCCCGGGCCTATTGAGTTTGGGGCCCTTGAGAGCTCTGATTTCAGTAAGGTGGGCAATTCTGCCTAAATGCAGCTGTTCAGGCCTCAAATTAGAAGCAACATTAGCCAGTTGGCGTGACAGTGCCGCGGCTATCTGTTCCATCGGCCAGGTTTGGGTTACGGGCCTCGAAGCCAAAAAGAGATGGGCCTCTTGGAAACCAGAGTGATGGAATTCGGGGGCGGTGAGTTACATAACTCACCCACCAGCTCTCCCCAGACTACCGGGGACACTTTAAACTCTGAAACAAGGAGAAATCAAAGGAAAACACCCAACAAAACCACCCCCAGTAGCCCCAGCAGCTCCCTGCTGCCTCGGAGTTACCCTGTCAGCCCGTCCTCTCTCCCTCTCTGGCCCGAGAAGTTAACAAGCGCTGCCACTTTAAGAGCAGGAAGGTGTTGTTTTAAGGGCCTCTAAGCCCCCCTTCTCAATTTCAGCTCGGAGCTGAGATCACATCCCCCCACGGCGGGGCAGGCAGGGACAAAAGCCATTTATCAACCCATCTGATAAAACGCCCGATGGGCTGGATCTTTATCTCGACCAAACTGAGGTGCGCACGCTGCAAACGCCACCACCGCGCCAAAAGGGGAACTTCGTTTTCAAGGAGAGGGTCATTTTTAATTTAATTAATTTATTTTTTGGTTCTTGGGAAGGAACCAAATCAGCCTTTCAGCCAGACCGCTTTGTACATGGAGAAACTGCCTTTTAAAAAAATGGGGTGGTGGTGGGGGGGTATAGGACTCCCTGCTGTTTGACCGGCTGCGGAGGTTTCAGTATCCCCAGGGCCGGCCGGGGCGCAGGAGGTCCGAAGCTCTTTGGGCACTGACACAACGGCCCCCCCTCCCCTCGTCCTTGGCCTGGGCCTCCCCAGTGGAATCCAGGCTGGGAGCAGGTTAGGGCTCTCGGGGCACCCTCGGGGATGCAGCTGCTGAGTGTGGACTGAGCGCGCTGCACCCGGAGGCCGCCGGGGACACCCGAAGCAGGGCCGGGGCGGGAAGGTAAACTGATCCCAGGCCCTTTCCGCCGCCTGTGCTGCCTGCCTGCCTGGTCCCCCCGCCGCCGGAGCGGCAACTTGCAGCCTGGATGGCCCAGTTCTGCCAGTTCCCGAAACCCAGTTGGCTGAGGAGCAAAACAAAACAACGCAATCCCGGTCTCACTCAAGTCCTTTCTTGCAAAGCGCCGCGGTGCGCGGGGGCTGCGCATCCGCGTTGGGCTGCGGGGCGAGACGCACTCGCCTTTTCGCAAGAAGACACCTCGGAGCCTCGCCACACAATGGCACCAGCCGGGAGATTCCGCCTCCCCACAGGGGACCCTGCGGCCCTAACACTGGGGCTCATGTGTGTTTTTTGAGCAAGAAGAGAAAAACGGGTATAAAGGGTTTAACTGGCGTTTCCCAGCTGTGAGCAGCATATGGCAAAAATGAAATCAAGTTTTATGAAACATTATAAAGAAAACAGAGCAGGGATTTAAGTTTCGGGCCTTCCCCTCCCCCCCGAAAGGAGGGAAGAAGAAAAAAAAAAAAGTCAAGAAACTGGAGCGTTTGGGAACGAACAAATGCTTCTCTGTGGAGTTGGTCTCCCTTCCCCCAACAAAAACAAGAGGTCCGGGCTCGGAGGAATTTGAAAGCAGCGATCTGCCAAAAACATTGTGAAAAACTATGGGGGATTCATTGGAAACAGATGGGCTTTTTCAGCTTTAATTCTGAAATTCTCTCCCTTTCTGACACAATAAAAACAAACAGGGGGCGACGCGGGATGTTATCAAACAGGGATACTGGCTGCTCGGAGCCCAGTCCTCGGGCTCCCGGCGTGGGGCCGGCCGGGTCCCGCAGGAGAGGGCGGCGGGGACCTGGCCAGGACCTCAGGGGCGCCCCCCGGGGCCACCCCTGGACGCCGGGCAGGTTTGCAAAGTGGTGGGTGAGGAGCCGGGGAAAGCGCCCCCTGCTCCGAGGCCGTGCCTCCCCTCGCCCCTCCCTTCGGGGCCTCCAAGGGGCGCGTCCCTGGTCCCCCCTTTCTGGGAAGTTAGGAGGCACCTTCGGCCCAAGAGACCTTTTCGTCCGGCTTCTTTTCAATGCAGCCCGAGTAGGGTCCCCCCTGGATTTCCCAGGGCATCGTCGCGCCTTCCGCGGGGAGTGGGAGAAACAAAAGACCAGTGGAAACGGGAGGCCAGATCCCCCAGGGGGGCGCCACCGACCCGCTCCGAGACGTGGCGGGGGCCGCGAGGAGGCCCGGCAGCCGGCGGTGCCCGCGCCCCGGGCAGTCAGTGCCTTACCTGCGGGGAAGCTGCAGAGAAGGAAGGCGAGGGTCGGCCAGAATCCCAGGGCTGATCGTCCTGCCCCTCTCCCCATACCCATCCATCCAGCTCGGCCTGTTACCACTAGCCTCTCCCTGGAAGAAGAGTTTAGAAGAAAAGCAGAAAATCAATCACGCTGCGCAGAAAAGGCAGCCTCGCTCCGCCGGCGGGAGCAGCGAGCCGGGCGGCTCGGTCCCCCTCGGCCGCGGGCGCCCGGCGCGCCCCCTCCCCGCGTGCCCCGCCCTCGCCATCCATCACCGGGTCCCCTCCAATGTCGGCCCGGCCCCGCCGCCCCCGCCGCCGCGCCTCCCGCCCCCTCGCGCTCGGGTTTCAGCGCCGCCCGCGAGGGGTGGGGGAGCTGGGCGGGGACCGAGGCGCCCGGCTGCGGCGCTGGCCGCGGGGACCTGGGGACCCCAGGGCACGGGGCGCGCCGCGGCTCCCCACGCAGAAAGGGCCCAGTCCCCGGGCCGGCTAGCCCCGCAGAGTGCTAGGGCCGGCGGCGCGCTCCCAGAGTCCCCCCTTCAATCTCCAACCCAAGCAGAAACTGTGTTTGGAGACAAACCCCGGGTCCCCTTTCCAACTAGACTGCCTTCCCGAAGCCGCTCATGCCTCTCACTCAGAGGGGTTTCCCGGTGCAAGCGGCTGCAGATCCGCTTCCCAGATTGTCCGGGGTTAGGCGGGTGGCCCTCGGGACCTCAGCCAGGGGCGCACCTGGAGGCCCGCCCGCAGGGCCCGGGCCACCCACCCCGCCCGGGCTGGGCTGCCTCCAGCACCCCCTCCAGCCCCGCGCTGCCTCCCTAGCACTTGCCCTGGCTGCGCTCCGGAGCTGGGGGCCTGCGGGCCTGCCAGCGGCGGGAGGGCTGCCACCCCAGGGGCGGCGGGGAGACAGCGGTCCCCGCGCTGCTCAGGGCCCAGCCACCCAGGCGGCTCTCGGGAGGGCATCGGGGCGATGACTCCCTGCACGCGGTCGCCTGTTTTTCTAGGAGAAAAGTGCCTCCTCCCCAGGGTTCCCCAGCCCCGCAGCGCTCCTGCCCCAGCTCCTGGGCTATTTAAGAGACTGGCAGCCCCCCCTGAGCATCCTTTGGATGGAGCACAACTACGCCAGAGCAAGTGTTTTCAGTCAAACCGATTCCTCCCTTGGCCCCCTCACCTCACTTCCAAGCCTACTCATCTGGTTCTTTGGAAGGGAATTCCGAGTTTTTGTCCAATTTCGACGTTGCTCTTAAGCACTATCACAGTCCTCACTCTCGCTGGAGGCCACACAGGCTGCAGGGCTCTGCCTGCCAGGAGGGGAGTCTAGCTCTCGGGAGGAGCGAGCTCTGGGCCTGGGCGAGGGGAGAAAGCCCGGGGAGACTGCAGGCACACCCCGATGCAGGCACACTTCCGAATCTGGCTCCAAAACAGGTAAGGCCTCAGCCAGCTGCTGTTCCCTTAGGACTAAAGGCCACGAGGGCCCCTGCTCGCCTGCCTTTACAGCTGGGTGCCACCATCTTTTCCTAACTTTTCATAGTCAGGTCTCAGTCTAGCAGGTTCTGTCTAATTATCTCCCCTCTACACCGAGTTTCACCGGAAGCCCTGGTTTGCAGACCGCTACAGGTTTGCCCACTGAAATCCAAGTCTCACATGGCATTCCTCTCAAGGTTGGCCCAGCCTTGGGCCAAACCCACCAAGGTATTCTTCAGAAGCCCTGGACAGCCCTGGCACAATGAGAGCCAGCCTGCACAGGGGCATCTTCCAGGGCCACCCGTTCACACCATCTGGATTCTGCCTTTCGCAAGTCAGCCTGAGCCTCCCGCTCATGAGAGAGAAGGGACCCATTCGTATTCCCACCAGCAAATGCACCACCACCACCACCACCACCACCACCTCTGCAGGCCCCGAACACAGCAGAGTCCTGCAAGCACTGGACTGGTGTGGCTCAGTGTTTGAGCGTCGACCTATGAACCAGGAGGTCACGGTTCGATTCCCGGTCAGGACACATGCCTGGGTTGCAGGCTCGATCCTCAGTGTGGGGTGTGCAAGAGCAGCCAATCAATGATTCTCTCTCATCATTGATGTTTCTCTCTCACTCCCTCTCCCTTCCTCTCTGAAAACAACAAACAAACAAACAAACAAACAAACAAAAAACCCTCCAAGCAGCCCTTTCCAGCCTTGCCCTGGCCCAAGACTGAACCTTTGACAACAAGACTTCTGGTCTCTATACCCCCGTTTCTTCATCTGTAAGGGGCTGGCTGATCATACAATTTGGGAGGGGCACGGGGCCACGGGGCCATTGGAACTCCGCAGCATTCCTGCTAGGTCAGTGGTCGGCAAACTCATGAGTCCACAGAGCCAAATATCAACAGTACAACGACTGAAATTTCTTTTGAGAGCCAAATTTGTTAAACTTCTTCTAACGCCACTTCTTCAACATAGACTCGCCCAGGCCGTGGTATTTTGTGGAAGAGCCACACTCAAGGGGCCAAAGAGCCGCATGTGGCTCGCGAGCCGCAGTTTGCTGACCATGGTGCTAGGGGATTGATCTGGATGGCAGAAACAATTCCTATGGCAGAAGCAAATAATTTGGGAAAGGTAATGCCAAGGGCTTTTTTTTTTCCTTCTCACGAGAAAAAATGTGTGAGGTTGAATCTGGACATCATGAAAGTGGAGATTTGGCCTTTGCACGGTGTAGAGTAGACTATCAGGAGTACTCCGGCCCCATCAGAGTGGCCCAGGGTTGTGCTGACCTAGAGGAACCTGCCTCTCCTGGCCAAACGGCCCAGCTTGTTGACAACTCCCCGACTCTTTGCAAAAGAGCAAGAAATTCTTGAAACGTTGGGTTTTGGAACTCAGCACTTCGTTTGCCAGAGAAACTCAAAGTGTAGTTGACTTCAGACAAGCGGCTCCTGTTAAGCGTCTGACCACTTACGCATTCTCCCCAGGCTGTAGCCCGGGCCTCCTGGGAGGCACCTTCTGAACACTTGGTCCCGCATGGCCTTTAGCAAACAAACATTTTGCAAAGATCCCCTCCAGGATCCACTTTTCTTGTAATCTGGGTTATGTTCTCCTAAATGCACTAACCGAGGCTGGCCCCTGCACAAGCTCAGTATGCATTTGCTCGCTACCGCCTCGGCCCGTCCTGCGGTGAATCACCATTTGTTTGCCATCCGTTCCATCTGCAGGTCTGGAGCCAGCCGAGCATTCTCTGCTTCAGATGAAATATGAACATTTAAACCAAGCCTGGGAGCACCAGTGGCCCCTGGGGATCCCCGCTGTTTATAATTCCTCATCCAGAGAAGTACCTGTTTATCCTATTTTCTTTTTCTTTCCTGTCTCTAAGGACAATTCCGATCCGTGGCGATTTCCCCCGCGCTCTGGAGCGACTTGCTGTCATAAGTGACCCCGGGGGTGGGACTCTGTCAGGAGGAATTTTGGAAGTCTAAACAGAATTCATCCGTGGGTTTCTCCCTCGTCTCCGGGCCTGTCTCTACCTCCTCAGAGAAGATGGGTCTGGTTTCACGGTCTCTTCTCACAAAGTGCACTTGGCTTTGTCCAGTTAATGGGGACTTTACTTTTTAGTATACATTGAGTGGCCAGATTATAATGATCTCTGAACGCATAATAATCTGGCCACTCAGTATGTGTGTGTGTGTGTGTGTGTGTGTGTGTGTGTGTGTGTGTGTATATATATTAGAGGCCCGGTGCATGAATTCGTGCATGGGTGGGGTCCCAGCCTGGCCAGGGGGAGGGGACATGGGCGGTTGGCCGGCCTGCCTGCTGGTCGAACTCCTGGTCGAGGGGACAATTTGCATATTAGCCTTTTATTATATAGGATATACACTGAGTGGCCAGATTATTATGCATTCAGAGATCACCATAATCTGGCCACTCAGTGTATATTCCACCAAAGTGACTATTAAAAATGGCTCTTCCTAGATGGCCGGGCGCCCATTGTGGGCAGGGGGCCCAGTGTGTCCGTCCTTGGGCGCAGGCCCGGTATGGAAGGACGGTTGCTCATTTTGGCCACTAGGCACCACCGCCATCTTTAATGACCACTGGCCCCTTCCCTCCAGGTAGTCCCAGGGCCGATAAAAGCACATATAAAACCAGTCAACCAATCAAGCTATCTAGCTACCTACCATTTTACCCAAAACTGTTAGCAACCTGCTGCCTGCTCCCTCCCCAGTGAGCACTTCCTGCTTTGTTTTCTCTCTCAGCTGGACGGTCCGATGCCCCCTTCCATCATGGCAGGAGCTAAGCAGTCAGAGAAGAACCGAGTTCACCAGCCAAAGGGGACGCACAGATGTGAGTACAGACAAGGTGACATATAAAACAGTCCACACGAGGAATGCCACGTGTCTACCAGCTACGTCCTCTCTGGGACTTCAGTTCCCTTGGGAAGACGCTAATGTCCCTTCTCACTTGTAAGTCACATAAGGCGCACTGGTCTCGAATCCCACAGCAGAAGGCACGTGCTGACTTCCGGGTGACTTGGCTGTCACGCCACCTCCAATGAGCTCACCACCTCCTCCCCAGGCACCGGAGTATCTGGGGTAAAATTCCCCTCCTCTAGTAACCCTACTCCATCCATGTGCTTATTCTTTTGCTCTGAACAGAAGGACCCCCCAGCCTCAGCCCAGCTTGGGGGAGCCCGCTGGTGGCCTGTGACAGTTTCTAGGGTTGCATTTCCCTGATATTTGGGTTTAAGCCTCCCCCCTCCGCCTTTTCACACCTTTCCTTCTTGACCTGGGAGTTTCTCAGTAAGATCCTGGGGCAGCCACATTTTCTCTCTCTTTTAAAAAAATCTATTTTTACTGATTTTAGAGAGGAAGGGAGAGGGAGAGAGAGAGACAGAGACATCAATGATGAGAGAGAATCACTGATGGGCTGCCTCCTCCACGTCCCACACTGGGGATGGAGCCCACAACCCGGGCCTGTGCCATGATGGGGAATTGAACCGTGACCTCCTGGTGCATAGGTCAACGCTCAACCGCTGAGCCACGCCAACAGGACAGATTTTCTCTTTTGATCCTTCCCCATTTCTCCCTACCGGGGTTATAAACTCCTGTTTAACTGGAGTTTCATATTTAAATAAAAGTCTCCCCTTCTTACTTTCCTCTGGAGCCTCTTGCCTGAGACTCCAGAGCATGCCTACTATCTGGTCGTCAGCGCTGAGATGGAGACTTCTAGACATTGCAGTGGGTATGGAGAAAGAGACATGGGATATGGAGTGACGCCACCCCTGGCTCAGTAGCCCCTGGGTGCCCTGTCCAATTGCGACACCCTCAGCTTCTCTATTTAAAAAATGAAAAAAACAAACCATTATTTTATTGATTTCAGAGAAGCATGGAGAGGGAGAGAGAGATAGAAGCATCCATGATGAGAGAGAATCATCGATCGGCTGCCTCCTGCACGCCTCCTACTTGGGATGGAGCCAGCAACCCGGGCATGTGCCCTGACCAGGGATCGAACCGTGACCTCCTGGTGCCTAGGTTGACGCTCAACCACTGAGCCACACCGGCTGGGCTATACCCTCAGCTTCTCAACCTGCGGAATCATGGCCTGGCTGCCTCGGGGTGATCTTCTGGCTCCAGGGACTCCGTATCTCTAGGGAGCCAGTGAACTGGTGTTGGCTGTGTACCTAACTGGCCTTGCCCACCCCTGACCACGTGAACGTGTTGCTGAACAAGTGGGAAACGTCACTTGAAGAGTGACATTTTGTGCTTTCGTGTCAGCCTGAAATTCTTTAGTAATAAGCCCCAGCAATCCTCTACATACCTGAAGCCACACCTTGAGAAAACACTTAGTCGCCTCTTGTTCTAAAGCAGTGTTTGGGTCCCGGTGTCAAGACGCACCAGGTTCCCGTCACGGAGAACAAACAGTCCAGTGTTTACCTCTCCCCGTTCCAGTATGTTCTTGGGAGAAGAACCAGCTTGGAACCATTTACGCACCAAAAGGCGAGCGCCTGAACGGACAGTGAGCCTGTGTGTCTCTCTCTCAACCAGCAGAAGGCTGGAGGATTTGGATTAATGAACCGTTTGGTGCCAAGCACAAATAGCACAGACACTTAGCAATGGGGAACAGATAACCAAGGTATTCATCAAGTTCAAAGTTGTTTAGAGTGGCTTATGCCAAGCTGAAGGAAAGAAGATCCCAGCTGATGGGAGGTGGGGAAGGGCGCCAATCCGGAAAGAACACACGTGTCAAATGTATGTGACTGTCCCCTCCACCTCCATGGCTTTCTTTTTAAAATCGGTTGGAACCCCGAAGTCGCCAAGAATAGAAATGGCAGAGAGAGGCTCAAACCTAGGCCTGGTGATGCCAAGTCCAGTGGTTTTCCCACCAAACCACAGCTGCTTCTCATCGTCGCCCGGGGCTTTTTATTGTTGTTGCTAGTCAAATAATACGCCTTGTACGTATTATGATGGATCATGAATTAGAAATGGGAGTATGTTTAGGGATATACTGTTTCCAGAAACAAATAAAAACCTACTAACATTTTAAGAAAAGTTTCCCTAAACCATCTCCCTCATCCCCCTAAAACTTTACTTAGTAAATGGAAATAATTATAGAATTCTTTTTCTTTCTTTTGGATGCTAAATGGTATTTTTAGGCCAAGTTTTATTTTATTTTATTTTTAAAAAATATATTTTTATTGATTTCAGAGAGGAAGGGAGAGGGAGAGAGAGAGAAATATCCATGATGAGAGAGAATCACGGATTGGTTGCCTCCTGCACACCCCCTACTGGGGATTGAGCCTGCAACCTGGGCATGTGCCCTGACCGGGAATTGAACTGTGACCTCCTGGTTCATAGGTCGACGCTCAACCACTGAGCCACAGGTGAGTACTAGACACCAAGATGTTTAGGTAAATCTGTCCAAAATATCAATTCATGGCAGTCCCTTCAGACCACAGGCCATTCAGAGCACGTCTCAAGTTCAAAGCTAGGTGGGCTTCTGCCCCTAGAGATGGGCCCTTGACCCTGAAAGGAAGGGCCTGCGCATCACCTTGGCTTGGGTTTGCTTTGTCCTCACTACCTCTTGCTTCGGGCTCAGAATGGCAATATATTCCCTATCAGGTCCGAAGTCAGTAGATTCCAATAGCATCCACATACTCATGAAAAATCAGACACTTGGAGTTGAGGGATCTCCTTTCTCAAAATGCTCTCAACAGGGAAACATAAAAGCAACGTAAAAACCCTGCAGCACGGAAAAGACTGGCATCTGGCTTTCTCTGACCGTATGATCTTGAGATGGCCAAGATGCAAAGCCAGGTGCGCTTCAGGATAATAAGGGAAGCATCTGGAAACCAGTATGTTGAGAACTAAGTATCAGACGATGTGAGCTGCACTGGCTGATGTAAAAACAACATGAACTCCCATGTGTCCCATTTCAGGGCAAAATGACCCGCCAGACTCAGCAATGAGGGGATGAGGAGCGGGTCCGGACCTGTGAGGGGGTGCCCCGAGGAGCCTCATCATGTCTATAGGTGAGTCTGACCTCGTATGCACCCCTGGGTGAGGCATTTCTTGCTTTTTTCCACCGCCCTGTTCACGCTGCTCCTTCGTAGCATTACAGCTAAGGGAAGGGAGGGCCAAATACATAAAAAAAACAAATAAATGTCTGTCATTTGAATGGGGCTGGAGAGCAGACAGATGGGGAAACGTGGACCTCCCTTCCTCAGGTTGAAGTTCTGTTCAGTTTGTTGAGTGAATAAACAATGATGTTGTTTGGAAAACAAGGCCTTCGCCTACGGAGCCTCAGGAACACGGCAGACACGTATGCCATCTGACCTTCCCTGTGGGATTATAAGTCAAGTTCTCAGACGATGCTCTTTTTTTTTTTTTTAAATGGAAGGTGACTATGGACTCTTACAAAGGAAGCAAGTGTCACTGGCCTCAAAAACTTAGATTTTTCAAACTTAGGGAATGCTATTTTAAATATATTTTATTGATTTTTTTACAGAGAGAAAGGGAGAGGGATAGAGAGTTAGAAACATCAATGAGAGAGAAACATTGATCTGCTGCCTCCTGCACACCCCCCACTGGGGATGTGCCCCCAACCAAGGTACATGCCCTTGACCGGAATCGAACCCGGGACCCTCCAGTCTGCAGGCTCACGCTCTATCCACCGAGCCAAACTGGCTAGGGCTCGGACAATGCTCTTTAAGGGGGATTGCCTTTTCAGCGCACAGACATAGCAGATGCCAATGAGCCTGCGCTGGTTACCGATGAGACGTTTGTTGACGCTCAGTTTCGCGTGGGAATACCCCTTCCCTTTCCCTGGAGGCAGACTGCTGGGGAGATGGGTGATCACACCTCCGAAGGCGTGGCCAAATAAATTTGGGGGCCACGCACGGTAAAAGCACGCGCTTGAGTTGAATGCATTGGGTAGCGAGGCTGTAGGGGGAAAAGCACTTTAGATCTGCAGACCGCGGGCTGTACCCCTACACCTCTCTGGGCCTCAGTTTTTTCTTCTGAGAAATGGGGACACTGGGAGTGCGGCTCAAAAAACTCCCTGCCCCACTGCTGGGAATGCTCAGGACGTCTTCATTTCATTTTGCAGCTCCTCATCTAAGAATGCCTGCGTTGGCTCCCACGCTGGGTGGCTGGAGAGCCACAGGAAAGGGTCGTACTAACAGGAGCTACTCACGCCTCCATTCGGTATTACTACGCACACCGGGGAGGCAGCGAGTTGTGCCTAGGGAGGCTTGGGAGGAGAGAAAGCAGACGGAGGTTTCTCAGCGAAGGCCAGGAAGCCCTCCTTGAAGAAGTGCCACGTGACTGCAAGACCCTTTTTTGGGGTCACAAATCTGGTTATTGAATAAATACCTGCAAATGGAGAGACAGTTTGACGCAGCCTGGGGGGGGGGGGGGGAGGCAAGCCATCCAGCTTTCTACATGTCCACGCAGAGAGGAGGCACCTGGCCGCCATCTGGGAAGGAAGGATGGCAGCAGGACTGGTGAGAGAAGGAGACGGGGCCTCCCTTACCAGCATCCCTGCGCAGAGGGTCTCACCCCCCGCGGCGCAGGACACTGACCTACAAGGAACCAATGTCCCTGTCAGAGCAGGGGGCACCCAGCTCATTGCTAAGACCAGCAACACGCAGCCCCGGAGAATGCGGAGCTCCCTGATGTGGGGTGCCCCGCCCCGGCCGTTCCTCCGCTCTGCTCCATACCCCCATACCCAGCGAAGTCTGCCCCGTTGTTACTGGAGACCAAGTCCCTTATAAAGGGGGCTTGCCTGTCGCCTGCTGTGGCGGAGGAACGGCAGGAAACCTCTTCCTTGTAGATGGACAGACGGCTTTTTTGTGACACCGCACAGTTCCCGCACAGATTGGCAAGAGACCTCTCCAAGTTCCCCTCCAGCTGCCCTCCCGACAGCCAACCTCCTTTCCAGGGATCGTGGCTCAGGATTCCCCGGAAAACCACTCGGGAGAAGAGCAAGGTCCGCGCCTGGATTTTCCAGCTTTCTGCCAGAGGTGCCTGCAGAACGGGCACCCTCTTACCAGCAGGTACCATTTTGTTTCTGCTGGAGGACCCTAAAGCCAGATGGACAGGGGATGGATCTCCTGCCACTCAGCACGACCTGCAATTCTGTCCCTTGAACTCGGAGGCGGGGGACTGCAGACACACCGGGCATTACTCTCCCTTGGAGGCGGGTCCGGCCTCCCCGCCTGCCTGCCCCAGAAGATACCTTTGGTAGACAACACGCAACTTTGCAGCCTCAGGAGCTGGGAGCTCCCCATTTCCTCTAGATGGCGCGATTTCCCCTAATTCGTCCGCAAGACACCCTATTTATAAAATACATACAACCTAACGCCTTCGGACACCACACGGCATAATAGCAGCTCCAAGGCCCCATTAACAATCACCATTTGGGGGAACTGATTCTACCTCCGAGCAAATGCAATGTAAATACATTAACAGGATGCGTCCCCTCTTGGGCCCTCCCCCTAAATACACCTGCCCCCCTGTCTGCCGTGGCAGGAGCTAGGCGCGGAGTCACCGCCCTGCATGGCCCGAACCGGAGGGCCGCTTGGGAATCCTATCCCTTAGCGCTCAAGCCGAGTCCCGCATTTCCCGGCGCACCTGCGCTCCCAGCAAAGGGCAGCGGGGACCGAGCCCAGACCGAGACCTGCCCCAATGCCCCGGGCACAGGCGCTCCCCTCCCGCTCTGCAGCCGGCTTAGGAAGTCTGCGCAGGGCAGGAGGCGGGAGCCCGGCCAGCTGGGACAGCCCGGTGGCCAGCTTCGTCCTGGGCTCCCGGGAGGAGACGGTGCCGCAGGAGAGAGGGGGCTCCCAGCCCGCACGCAGTGGAGCCGTTCGCGGGGCCGTCCAACCACGCGCGCTGCCGGCTGCCTGGGGAGAGCCTTTTAGGAAAAAAAGAGCGAACACCAAACCACAAAAACTTTGCTGCCAAGAGCGAAAGCCATTGAGGCGCAGCGAAGCTCCAAATCTGGGCAAGAGGAGATGTGGGGTTGGAAAGGACCCAACCAGTGCGGGGGCCCCTGCAAGTGTCCGAGGCGCCTGGGGGAGCCGCGGCCAGCCGGGTCCCCTGCGCTCCCGGCCCGCGCTTACCTTGGCGGCTGCATGGGCGAAGAGTGGGTGCCGGGGCGCCGCTCGTCCGCCCCGGGGCGAGGAGGGAGGGGCTCGGCAGGCGCAGGTCCCCGCCGCCCCGGCCGGCTCAGCAGCGGACCGGGGTGCGCCGCCTGCTCCCGGGCTGCATGCTGCCGAGCGCCTGGAAGAGCCGGCCCGGGAGCGAACGGCTAGTGCGTCCTCAGCCCAGCGGCTCGGGCGGCGCAGCCCGCGCTCGGGAGACAACTGCAGAGTCGGATGGCTCGGGCCACCCCCTCCCTCGCCCGGCCCCCGCCTGCCGCCTCCAGTGCGGTGCCGCGAGGTTCCTTTGCGCGCAGAGGGGAGGGGGCGGGCCAGCGCCCCGGGCGCGGGCGGGGGGCGAGCGCCAGCGGAGGAGGAGGAGGTGGGGTGCGGGTTCCGATTGCCCCGCCCCGCCGCAGCCGCACCCTCCCGCATCAGCAGGGGTTGGGTGGCGCGCACGGGTTGGGGGTGCGTGGGCCAGTGCAGTGATCCCCGAGACACCCCCAACTTTCCAAATCTCCCGCTGGGGTGCCGTGGACAGCACGTTTTGCCCCCGCAATCCCATGATGGTGGTAGTGGTGGTGGTGGGTTTACTGTGAGGTCTCAGCCCTAAGAAGTGCTGCTGCTCTGCGGAGACGCACCTTTGTTCTATTGAGATTTTTTTTTTTTAAGATTCTGATTTTTAAAAATGTATAGAATATGTGTGAAATGGGTAACACACGATGCGTTCTTTCTTAAGGTTTCACATAACTACACAACTCGGTCTTATCTAGAGTAAAAAGGAGACCACACCACGTCTCCCCTCATTGCAGCCGCGCCCTAGAGGTAACCCTGGGTCAGGGTGTGCCCCGTTGCGGGTCCTCCCAGCCCTTGTTCTGCACTTTTGCACGCACACGTACCGAATGCAACGGGATTCGCACGGGCTTTTCCAAAGGATGTTTTAGCATGCAGCGCATGCACACACCCACCCGCGAGAACACAGCCTCGTGACTTCAGCAGTGCTAAGTCCCCAGACACCTCCAGAGTCCGAGGAAAGACCCTGGGTGGGGGGGAAACAGCGAAAAACCACCCCAACGCCATGTGCAAATGGGAAGAAACCCCGCTGGGGCGTGAAGTCAGCCTGAACACGCAGCTCACGCCCAAATGATCATCGCATCGCAGGGGTAGAGAGATTTGCTAGTGCATTTCAGACAGGATTGTGACCTTCCGTTCTTACAGAAAGCGAACTGCCTTGGATTTTGATAGGCTGGGGGAATCTTTGGATTTGCAAAATGAAAAGACAGCATCCGCTTTAAAGCACGATCGTTATTGATGCTTGTGGTCTTGAGGGATGTGGTTTGAACACAACGGCCTGCATCTTATGGGCCAAGTGTACTGAGAGAATCTATAGCTGGGATATAAATAAAATCCTGGATTTAGCAGGAAGGGGCCGGGTATTGGGATGGCTGGTTTCTATAATTAGTTCTGACCTTGGGCAAGGTATTGGGCGAACTGGGACACTAGAGGAGTTGTACTAGATGTTGGGTGAGCGTGTGTGTGTGTGTGTGTGTGTGTGTGTGTGCGCGCGCTCCAGCCCTAATATCCGGTGAATAGCTGATTTTTCACCTTTCAGCTAAGCTTTATTGTCAGTGCCTTTCTTTTTTTGTTAAATCCTCACCCAAGGATTTTTCCATCGATTTTTAGAGAGAGTAGAAAGGAGGGGGAGAGACACACAGAGAGAAACATCAATGTGAGAGAGACACCTCAACTGGTTGCCTCCTGTACACTCCCTGACCAGAGCCGGGGATCGAGCCTGCAACTGAGGTACGTGCCTTTGACTGGAATCGAACCTGGGACTCTTCAGTCCCCGGGGCCGACGCCCTATCCACTGAGCCACACCAGCCAGGGCTCAACTAAGCTTTATTATCTCCTTTGGAAATGGCTCTCCCAACACCTCATGCTTTGCTTCCTAACACTGATCTCACTTTGCAGTTATCCACTCATGAGGGTGACCCCTCCCAGGTAGGAGGGCAGGACCAGGACCGCCTGGGGTCCTCCGTGTATCCCCGGCACTTAGTACAGTGCCTGCTGGCACATAATAGGCACGCTACAAGATTCTGGGATGCCTAGCACCCAGATAATAGATTTCCTAGTGTTCTTCCAATGCCGCTGGGCATTTTCTGGAAGATCTGTAAGTGGAAACATCTCATTTTAAAACGAAGCCTTTGGGAAGTGCTCGGGAGGGTTTCCCCATGGTGGGGGACAAATAGCCCACTGTCTAGATGAGAACAGGCACTTCTCAGCTCAGCCACGGCTGCACAGGCAGCAGGCCAGCAGCTATTTACCTTGATGAGCGTGCGCTCCTGTGGAGAAGACAATGAATATTAATGCTGCTCATTAAGTCCTTGATTAAGTTGGAACCAGGCATCCTCCGTTGCAATACACAGATGAGCACTCAGAGTTGAATGAGGCCGTGGGGTGTGTTTAGGGTGCAAATTAACCAATGTATGGGCTTTCAACTGACAATCTAGAAACAACCCTAATAGAGAGTGCCGGGGAATGCATGCCTTCTTTACTGCAAAGGGGCAGAATTCCTTAGAAATGTGGACCGGAAATAGGCTAACCTGGGATGAAGGGTTAAAACAGTAAGGTCACCAAGACACGAGTGGATGAACTCAGGTCAAGATCAATGTCTCTATTCGTTTTTCTCTTGTCCAATGAGTATTGTTGCTAAGGGAGGGGTTAAAACCTGGCCTCATATTGCCCTGGTTTGCTAAGGGAGAGGTTAAAACCTGGCTCAATGGTTAGAGTGTGTAGGCCAGAGATGCCGAACCTATGACACGCGTGTCAGCACTGACACGCGTAGCCATTTCTGATGACACGCGGCCGCATGCCGAGGATGAAACATTTGCTGCTCCTGAGGATGAAACATTTGCGACTAGAGTCTTGGAGTTAGTTTTTTCCTCAAAGTGACACACTACCCGAGTTATGCTCAGTTTTTTGGCGAAGTTTGACACACCAAGCTCAAAAGGTTGCCCATCACTGGTGTAGGCCCTCCCTCTGAAGGGTCTTGGGTTTGATTCCCAGTCAAGGGCACGTAATACACCATTCAGACAGGTCCACTCAAGCTGTATGAAAAGTATGCATTCGTTCACTCACTCCTTTATCTAGTTCAGTGGTCGGCAAACTCATTAGTCCACAGAGCCAAATATCAACAGTACAACGATTGAGATTTCTTTTGAGAGCCACATTTTTTCAACTTAAACTTCTTCTAACGCCACTTCTTCAAAACAGACTCGCCCAGGCCGTGGTATTTTGTGGAAGAGCCACACTCAAGGGGCCAAAGAGCCGCATGTGGCTCGCGAGCCGCGGTTTGCCGACCACGGGCCTAGGAGATGAGAAGTTTAGCAGAGTGTGCCCTAACAATGAGAACCTTTTTCTCCTGGCTACTTTTTCTCGGGGGCACCGATCTACAAGTGCTGTGATTTTAAATCTTTTTAATCCGTGAAATGTTTTAATGGGGGCAAAATGACCTTGGGTTGCTCTGGAGATGGAAGGTGGGGAAGGAGGAGGGAGAAAGCGAAGAGCGAGGAGCAGAGGACACACACACTGCCAGGTCAGAAGGATCGGGTTTTAAACCCTGGTTCTGGCATTAGCTGAGTGGCCAGGGGGCCAATCACACAACATCGTTAACTGTCATTTTCATGTTTATAAAGTGGAAAGACCTTTCATTGGAGGGCTGGTGGGGACTCAAAAAGCTAAATCATATAAAATACCAAGAACGGGATCTTGAATTGGGCAGTGGGAATGCGGCCAAAGGCAGCCAGCATTTCCAGGTCTCCGTTCATCTTCTTCGCGTTCAAGACGGCAAGAAGCTGCCGAAACCGGTTTGGCTCAGTGGATAGAGTGTCGGCCTGCGGACTCAAGGGTCCCGGGTTCGATTCCGGTCAAGGGCATGTACCTTGGTTGCGGGCACATCCCCAGTGGGGGGTGTGCAAGAGGCAGCTGATCGATGTTTCTCTCTCATCGATGTTTCTAACTCTCTATCCCTTTCTCTTCCTCTCTGTAAAAAATCAATAAAATATATTAAAAAGAAAAAGAAAAAAAAGACGGCAAGAAGCTGACCTACTGTCTTAAAGCCAAACACAAGCCGTACTCACCGTTTCCAAGCTGTGGGTGACATCTCTCCAGAAACGAAGAAACAGGTACCACCAATGGACGCCGCATCACACTCCTGCGGCAGCCCCTGTGAGCTGCAGAGCTTCTTAGCATTGATGTCACCCCGTGTCACCCCGGAGAGCCGCCACAGGCTTGGGGGAGTCAGCCCAGTACAGCCCACCAGCCAGGTAGCCAGGTCTTTGGCGTCAGGAATGAGCTTGAGTCCTGGTGCTCGCGGGGTGTCTCGGTCTCAGCTGCCCTGCTGTAAACAGGAAAGTCAGGCGGTGTTCAGGCTGCCGGAGCTGACATTTACAAAGTGAAAGCTGTTTCTCCTGCCATCGCTAGGGATTACAAAGGAACTCATCTGATTACAAAGGAACCAACAAGAGGACTCCCTGGGATTAGCACAGTTTGTTCAGGCATCTTGTTTCTTGCTTCTCAAACTTGGTCCGGCTTTAGAAGGAGCTGGCTGGGGCTCTTGTTAAAAGTACAAGTTCCCGCCCTAACGGGTTTGGCTCAGTGGATAGAATGTCGGCCTTCGGACTGAAAGGTCCCAGGTTTGATTCCGGTCACTACTAATGACCCCGTTAGTAGTGATGTGGCCCAGCCTTCTCTCCATCTCAGAGCTGCCACCTCTGACATTAAGCTGCCCGGACAGCCTCCTGGGCATCTCAAGTCTCACCACCTTGGAGCATGAGGGGAAACTGGGACCTGCAGCCTTCCTTCCTCCTGGGGGGGCAAAGTATAGTGATGGGGGAGTTCAAAGGTCAAGACGGAAAGGAGGACAGATTCCCAAGGACCCGGTGCTCTTGCACAGCCATCTGCTGTTGCCTGGGGTCAGAGCCACATTTCCCCCACATTTCTCCCTTCTCCCGATTAGAAATGTCACCCTTGAATTGAGACAGTGGTTAAATACTTCTAAATAATTCATCATTTCTTTAAATTGCTGCCCCTCTGCCTGCTTATGCTTTTCTGGTTGCTTTTGCTTGTCTTTCTCTCTTTTTAATTCAAAAGCAGTATTAAAAATTTATGAGCACCTACGCAATCACATATACCCGTGATCACTTGCCTAGGGAGAGGTAGGCCCCCCCCCACCCTCACTCCCCGCCCTTCACCCTTCAAGTCAAAATCAATACCAGGCAAGTTAAAGGTTCCAACATCAGCCTGTCTCTTTCCTGCTCCTTTAGGAACAGAAATGAGGGCCAAATCTATGTATAGAGGTTTGGCCCGAATGAAGCTCAAGAGCTTTTTATTCCGTTCAACAACTCTGACAGGCGCTGGGTCCCAGCAGATTTTAAATAGAGCAAGAATACATTCTGTGACAAAGAGCAATGAGGGCAGAGAAAGTAGGGAATGGAAAATGGAATGCGACTTTTATTCTGCCGTGACTTCAAAAAGACGGGAAAACAGGAGTGGGAGCTGATGTGGAAGAGAAAGCTCTGGAACATTTGGAGTCCTTCTTAGAAAAGTAGCTGACCCTGGAAAAGGGGGAAGGGAGGATCATAGGTGAATGTTTGAGGAGGGCAGATAAAAGGCATTCTAAAGAAAATAGGACATACATAGAGTATACATGTGTTACTATTAATCCTCACCTGAGGATATTTTTTTAGAGAGTGGATGGGAGGGGAGAGAGAAACATCGATGTGAGACACAACCACTGGTTGCCTCTCCCACAGGGGGCCGGAGATTGAGTCTGCAACTGAGGTACATGCCCTTAACCTGGAGGTGACCCTTCCGTCTGAGAGCTAATGCTTTAACCACTGAGCCAAACCGGCCAGGGCTAACTGCGTGCATAGGATGCCCCTTTTGCAGAATGTGCGAGGAGGGAAAATGATCAATGGGATTACCCCGAGGAGAGGAACAGGGATGGAGGCCAGGTTAGGTGGGAGATTCATTTTTTCTGAGTATGTTTCAGAATCTTAAAAATGTCTGCCATTTGCACGTTTTGCTTTTTCAGAAAAAAAAGGTAAACAGATACATACATGGGTACACAAAGTGGGGAATGATTTTAAAAAGTTTTTCTTTTTTTAAAAAATTGATTTCAGAAAGGAAGGGAGACAGAGAGAGATGGAAACATCCATGATGAGAATCATGGATCGGCTGCCTCCTGCACGCCCCACGCTGGGGATCGAGCCCGCAACCCCGGCCTGTGCCCTGGAATTGGGAATCGAACTGTGACCTCCTGGTTCGTAGGTGGACGCTCAGCCACTGACCCACACAGGCTGGGCAAGTGGGGGCAGCTTTCAAGAGGTGTAATTTGTGGTGGACGAAAAGAAATCGGAAATGCATCGATTATTGATAGAGGACACGTTCCTGCTTCGTAAATATTTGTATGTCTTACACGCATGGAAAAACCTGGTTGCACTACGCTGCACCCTACAAAATGACTTTACTTGTAGGTCAAAAAAAGAAAAAAAAAAAGAAAAGGTAGAATCTGGACTATTTTACATGGTTTAATGGAGGGTTTTTCACTTGGGCACCACAGTGGTCCCTTATTCTGGGGGATCCGTTCCAAGACCCCCAGAGGATGCCTGACACCCCAGATAGTAATGAACCCCAATTATACCCCGTGCTTTTTCTATCCTTACCTTTTCACTAAAGGAAGCACGTGCGGCTTCTCTTGGGCTTTTCCGAACGGCCAGCGGCACCCCTTCGGCACTCCGAGGCCATTAGGAAGTAAAATAGGGATCACGTGAACAAGAGCACCGAGATCCCGCCACCGTCACGTGACCAGCCAGCCGCTCACGGCGCGATGAACGTGGGAAACGTCAGCCACGCGCAGCTGCGTGAAGGGAGCGTCGAGTCCCCGCGGACTGGACACATCACGCGGGAGGAAGCAGATCGCGCGGGACGGAGCAGGTCACGTCACGCGAGACTTCGCCACGCTTCTTCTCAAAATGGCGCGGTTGAAAACTTAGGCCTTGCTTCTTTGTGGAATTTTTCCTTTAGTATTTTCAGACCGCGGCTGTCAGCGGGTAAGTGAAACTGTGGATGCGGTTGTGGGGGGTGCGGGGGCACCATGGACCGACATTTTGATAATTGTGTTGTCTTGCGGGGCTGTCCTGTGAGGTGTAGGCTATTGAACAGCAAACCAGGCCTCTATTAAGCCAAAACCCGAGCGGCACCTCCCCAGTCACAACCTTGCATGTGTTGTTTTTTTTTTTTTAATTTAGTTAATTTATTTTAAAAAATATATATTTTATTGATTTTTTTACAGAGAGGAAGGGAGAGGGATAGCGAGTTAGAAACATCGATGAGAGAGAAACATCCATCAGCTGCCTCCTGCACTCCCCCTACTAGGGATGTGCCTGCAACCAAGGTATATGCCCTTGACCGGAATCGAACCTGGTACCTTTCAGTCCACAGGCCGACGCTCTGTCCACTGAGCCACACTGGTTCGGGCCCTTTCATGTTTTCTCTGTCTCGGGCAGACCTGCCAATATAGTTTGTGGGGCCCAGTGCAAAATAAAAATCGGGGGTGGGGGGTTGCACAACAATTAAGAATTTCTGGGGTCCTTCTAAGTGTGGTTCCCATTCCACCGTGCACCTTACACACCTATGAAGCGGACCGTGGTCTCCAGACACGGCCACATGTGAGCACCACTGGTTTAATTGAATGTATGCAGGGCTGCATATAAACATGCTCCAAGGCCTAAAGCACATCTATTTTTTTTTTTTTTAAGTTGCACGAAGTCTTAAAAATGAGGTGGTAGATCCTCAAGGCCTGCCCCCTGCTTTTGTAAATGGAGTTTTATTGGAAAACAGCCATGCTCACTTTTGTTGACAATATTGTCTGTGGCTGCTTTCCATTGTGGCCGCAGGATTACGAAGTTGCAACAGAGACTGTATGGCCTGCAAAGCCTCACATGTTTATTATTTGGTGTCTTCCAGAAAAAGTTTGCTGACCTTATTGTAGATGATTGAGCGTTCAACCTGTGGTGCTGGAGGAATAGATAGGATTAGCTAGAGCAGTGGTCGGCAAACTGCGGCTCGCGAGCCACCTGCGGCTCTTTGGCCCCTTGAGTGTGGCTCTTCCACAAAATACCACGGCCTGGGCGAGTCTATTTTGAAGAAGTGGCGTTAGAAGAAGTTTAAGTTTAAAAAATTTGGCTCTCAGAAGAAATTTCAATCGTTGTACTGTTGATATTTGGCTCTGTTGACTAATGAATTTGCCGACCACTGAGCTAGAGTGTCTCAGATGTAATCCTTTAGTCCTTATTCGCACAATCTAGAACAGTTGTGGTTTTTGTTGGGAGGCAATAGACAACTACTCTGGTTCATTTAAGCAGAGGAGAATTTATAGGTAGAACATTGGGGTACTCACAATCAATGGGTGGCTTAATTAATGCGTTGAGTGTGTGTGGAATGCACAAGAAATAATACATTGTCTTCTTTTGGGGCTTCTGAGCTCTGTTGGTCCTCAGAGAAAATTATCTGAGATATAATTTGCACGTGAGAGAAAATTGCCAGGATGGAAGCTATTTGAGTGTTAAAAAGAATCGCAGGCTAAACAAAGGTAGTGTCTAGGTTAGTCGTTTTTATCCAAACATGTCCCTTTTTATTTCTCATATCCTTTTACATTTGTTACTTTCTTTTTCTTCATTTTAAAAAGGTTACATTTTGGGGGAGAAGTGTTTGGTGAAAGCAGTTGAAAGGAAGGAGGTCTGATGGAAACTCAAGTAGCTTTGCATGAGTAATAATAATTATTATGATGATAGGTTTCCCCCCCCCTAAGCCTTCTGGGTGGGTAGTATTTGCAAATTAAACACACTATAAAATATTCAACCCCTTGCCACATCTCGGTTGCTTTGCTTAATCCCCCTGCTCGGGCTCTCGGGCGAGCTATTCCCTAATTAATTATTAAATTCCCATTTGCACAGTGTGCACAGGATAATGAAATTCCAGCAGGCCCCGAGAAAAGCTAAGCATCGCCTTCTGGAGAAGGCTGCTGGCTTTCCCGGGCTTGGGTCCTTCTTCTAGCCACGGGTCCCTTCCCCTGTGTCTCCCTCAAGGACTCATGGAGGATTTGGCTGGTGACGGAAGCTGTTCCGACCTTCAGTAACCCAGGATTCCACGATCCTGGTCTCAGCCCCATCCCACCCACAGCTCGGCCACTGAGGAACCATATGGCTTTATAAGGAAGTTCTCAAACTCATCCTAGGCTTACTTTACGGACGGCCCCTAAGGTTCATTGTTATTCCCCTATTACTTCATTTTTGGGTGCGTTTTTTCCATGCAGCAGAAGATCAGTTTTTCACCAGTCGTTCAGCAAGGTGTTGTTTGAAAGCCATGCCGTCCTCCCTGTATCTCTGAAAAACAGACTCAGAGCACATGGAAAAGGGATGGTGGGCATCTTGGGTGAAGAGGCAGAGTTGCTGTGGCAGATGACGTGGATGGCTGGGTACGGGGGAGGGGGGGGGAGCTGATGACCCTGGTGTAATTTGGGGCTCCACAAAGCGGACTCACTAATGTGTAAACACGTTTCTGAGACATTCCATTGTGGTCTCCTTAGGCTGTTCTTGTTGGGAGCTGTGTCTTTGGGTGGAGTTTTTGTATTGAAAAACCAGCGCTTAGCCCGGCATTGTAGCTCAGTGATTGTCAACTTATGAACCAGGAGGTCATGGTCTGATTTCCCGTCAGGGCACATGCCCGGGTTGCGGGCTCGATCCCCAGTAGGAGGTGTGCAGGAGGCAGCCGATCATTGACTCTCTCTCATTGTTAATATTTCTATCTTTCTCTCCCTCCCTCTCTGAAATCAATAAAAATATATTAAAAAAGCAACAACAACAAAACCAGCACTCACTGGCCAATGTTTTCTTGAGATACACAGAAGAGAGTTATTCGTAAAAAGGCTGATAGTTGAGATTTCTTGGTGTCATTTCAGAGCATCTCAAAGTTTTCTGTCCATACAAATCATCTGGTGGTTTTGTTAACATGCAGATTCTGACTCTGGGAGCCTGAGATCCCACATTCCTGGGGAAACTCCCAGATGTTGCTGATGCTGCTGATCCATGGACCACACATTGAGTAATAAGAGGTTGGGAGACAAGAGCAAACTTGTAAATAAAGGAGAAATCAGACTTACAAATGAAGGGGAAGATCCAACATGCTAAGCTCATGTGTACTTTTGTTTTTTTAATTAAAGGCATGATTAGCAGAGACTAGCACAAAGCCAGCGATAAACTTTTTTCTTAAGCATATTATCATTTTTACATTTCAATGAAATGTTAAAATTTAGAAGTGGATTTAGAACTGAGTCTGTTGTTGACCTGATGTAATTGTGAATCTGTTTTAATAGCAGCTGGGTGAGTCTTTTAAGATATTTTATGATCTCTCTGACCTCTTTCTCCATCTGTCCAATGGGGATTTTAATAGGACCCAGGGAGGTTATATAGCTGGTATCACTGGTGTGGATCTTGGAATTGCTTTGATTTGGGTTCAGATCTTAGTTGAGTGTTGTTGTTTTTGTTTTGTTTTGTTTTGTTTTAATGCTTCTCTGGGCCTCGTCCTCCTCATCTGTAGTACAGGATCCCACTCGACCTGTCTTAGAGGATTGTTGTGAGGGGCCTGGTGCATGGCAGGTGCTCACCGTGGTAGGAACGGCTGAGGTCTGTCAGCCGGTGGAAACCCCGCCTTTCAGCTGGTCTAAGATGAAAATGCCTGCAAAGGGGCAGGGAGGAGAGGGTGGGTTGAAGGTTTGGAGTCCATTGTTCTTCTCTTTCACATTTGTGGAATGTTCACTGTCGTACAACTATCATGTGAGACTCTGTGGGGCACTTGGATAGCAATCTGAAAGGGAGCCTGTAAGAAGGTAGTTGAAAGCCTGATGGAAACAAAATAAATGTCAAATCAGAGACAAGTTTAAAAAAATAGTCTCCTTCTGTGAGGCTGACTGATCTGAATGGCCCATTGGTTAACCAAAATCACGAGGTTATTCGACTGTGAGTTGTGAGAATAAAGGTATTATGGAGGAGCAAAGAGTCAAGTTGCAGTGACAGCCTTATTGCTGACGGCCACCACTTCTGTGTTGGAATCCTCAGAAACTCCAGTTCTCCAACCGAAGTAGCAATCAGAGCAGTGCACGCAGTACACCAGGAAATGTGATATTCCACCCCATTTTCTACATGGCAAGACCGTGCCACGAGAGTGGGCAGGGGTGTTGGAGCTGAGTTAGATGAATTTGCATGGGTTGATTGGATGTTCAGGGAGTGGGCCTGCATGTGAGTTTGCAAACTGGCGGCCTGTAGGCCATGTTCAGCTTGCAGATGTATTTGTTTGCCCTTAAGCATATTTTATACTTTGGATTAGCCATCAGCATTAAAAATATTGGAGATTTTAGCACTAGCTGGTTTGGCTCAGTGGGTAGAGCATGCCTACAGACTGAAGGGTCCTGGGTTTGATTCTGGTCAAGGGCCCGGTCAAGGGTACGTACCTCGGTTGCAGGCTCAATCTCCAGTCCTGGTCGAGGCACGTGTGGCAGGCAACCAATTGATGTGTCTCTCTCACATCGATGTTTTTCTCTGTCTTATCCCCTCCCTTTCTCTCTCTAAAAAATGAATGGAAAAATATCCTCGGGTGAGGGTTAACAAAAAGAAATTTGGAGATTTTATATTAAAGTTTAGATTACCAACTACAAAAATAAAATGAATAATTCTGGGCTGTGTTCTTGTGTGGTAGCAATCTGTTGGCTCGATAAAAGATGGGCCCATTAGGTAAACAGACCTGAGGTAGGTCAGAGTCTCTGCCCAGATTGCTTCCCTATTCACAGTCTCTGCTTAGCCTCTGTAGGCATTTTAATTTGTGACTGTGTTGTATTTTTGTCAACTCTTTAATTTATCCTCTAACTTCTGCTTGAGAGCAGATAAGCTGTGTTCTGGGTTTTTGCCCTTCCAATATCTCCATTCCCTTAAAGCCTTGTTACCAGGAGCCCTGGACAGTGAAAGGAACTCGAAATCAGAACATGTGGGTGTAGGTCTAGGTGTTGGCAGTCTTTCCAAGTCTCAGCTCCTTTATTTATAAGATGGCAACTCATAACAATTAAGTGGGCAGTAAGTGGGAAGTCTTCTTGAACTCTAAAGGGTAGTGGAGACAGAGAGAATCTCGGGAGGGAGAATGGAAATGTTTTGCCTCCAGACTGGTGAGGGAGATAGAATTGATGTAGACAATTATATAAAATCATATATTCTAGAGAGATGTTCGGGGAAGGGGGCAGGTGCTTGATTCTGTCTCAAGGTGGGAGGCAATCCAACAGGCTTCATGGAGGAGGTGACCAGATGAGTTTTGAGGGAATATTTGGCTTTACTAGCATGGCTAGATAATCTAATGCTTCTATTAATTAAAATGTACAGGCTTCCGGGTAGCTTATTTTAGGAATTATTCTAGAGCCATAGATTGTCCATTGGCTGTGGGGAAGAGGGCTCTGGCCAGTCCTCAAGTGTCCAAGTGTCCCGCTGAAGCTGGCTTGGGAAGTTCAAAGTGACAGACTGACATTTCTCCCACCAAGCCTCCTCAGTTGTTGGTGAGAGAAGAAAATGAACATTTCTGAAAGAGGACCTTTATGAGAAACTTTAAGTAACTGGTTCGTGTGAGAGTCAGGACAGAGTTAAAAGCAGGATTTTGGCCCTTTGCATCTGGAGCCATCAGTGTGCATTGAAGACTGGAGAAAATAATGTAATCTGATTGTTCCATGGGGTCATTTCTGGGAATATGAAGACATTTTTCCCAAACTGGAAGTTCGTGCACCGGGAGAGCATCTCAGTGCTTTGTCCTGCATCCTTCCTTGGCTGCCCCTCCCGGGCCCCCTGCTCTATTCACAGCAGACACCAGTTCCCCCCGAAACTCGGCTTACTGAATGTGACCCAGTTTTTCCCCCTTAGAGCTATATTAAGGTTGAAGATGCATTTGGCTGCTCAAGACAACCCAGCCTGCTTCTCCTCTCTGCATTGCATTTGGCAAATGTCTTCTGCTGAAAGAATGCTGAGAATTTCCCTTTTCATCATGTCAGATCATCTGGCTTGGGCTGGCCCTTCCCCAGCAGCCCAGTGGATGCAGCTGGAGCAGGGTGGGGCCCAGGCGGATTGCTGAGCTAGGAGCGATGGCCTTCCCTTGGCTTGAAGGTCACAGTGGAGTAGGGCTGACCAAGGCCAGCGTGTCCCATGGGGTGGGGGAGACGCCCAGTCTGAGGCACAATTGGAAAGAGAGAGGGCACAGAGAGCTCTTTCCCAAATGTTCATTGGGGAGCCTTGACAGGTGGGAGAGGGTGATGTGAGGCCTGCAGGGCTTGGTGCCCACAGGGACATTTATGGGAAGTTGTACACCTGGGGAAAGTTGGGGTGATCCGTCCAAAGTCAGCAGACGAGGCCAACCAAAATGCCAGGTGCAGAGTGGCAGGATACAATTCAGAGAGGTTCGATTTTTGTTTGCTGTATTTTGCACAATCATTGAGAGGTTGAAAGTTACCATTTCAGAGCCGGACAGATCTGGATTTAAACATAGGCCAACTTGCCTCTTTTTGCCCCAGTGGCTACACCATTTCTTCAGTTGAAGATACTGACTTCTAGAATAAGACAGTTTCCAACCCCTAAGTCTGTCCCTTCCCAGTTTTGAACCTCAGATGAATCATGTTTTTGAAAAGTTATGATAATCAAAATAACTGATCCATGTAAAGTTTTATAATTTTAGACAATTCTTCAGGAATGAGATTGTGTAGACACTAATCAGTTAATATATACCACTTCCAGGCGTGATCTAATAGACATAGAAGAAACCCATAGACAGAGACAGTGCATGTTTTCCAGGCCCACATGGGGCATTCCATAAACTGACCACAGTCTAGGTCTCTGAGTCTCAGGCCCTAAGGACTCCATCCTCACAACTTCCCTGTATTCATGGGATGAGCCCAGCTCCATTGCTGAGCTCAGTTATTGTTCTGCACTCTCAGTGCCCATAGTTCTTGAAAACTTAATGTCAAATGAGAACATTAAGCTGCATAATCTAAATGTAATGTAATACAAATTATGTAAAATTTACAATATTATTTTTTTATGGATAAGTACTTGGATTAGTAAAAGCACAAAGACAGGGAAGGAAGAACTTACCCAACTAGGGATGACTATTTCAGAAGTTACTTAAATGGTATCAGAAATGTGATATCAATACTTCTGAGACAAAGGTATTATTTAAAAAATAAAAGATCTGAAATAAATGTGGCAAGTCTATATGTTAAATCTAGGCTGTGTATATTTAGAAGACTGTCCAATCCCTTCATATTCCTTTATGTTTGAGATTACTAGGGGGAAAAAAAAGGTGCAGTGTTCAGATGTCATTGGTGGTCAGCAAATTTTAAGTTTTGTCCAGACAAGTTTTAGTAGAGCATTCAGTGAGCTAAGGTGGGTAAGGTTTCCTTGGGCAGTACCCAGGATGGGCTCACATCCTCCTTCCCTGTCTGTCTTCTGTGAGGTGCATACTGCAGGGCCAGGCTGACTTTGGGGGTTGGGACGACAGCAGCACTCTCTCCTATGGTCTGCTCTCCCACAATCTGGGAGGCCCCAGGGGTACTGGAACCATTAGAGGCTGGGGGAACATAGCTGAGCCTCATTTCCCTCCATCCAGGACAGCGAGACTCCCTACTGCCCAGCCCTGCATGTCACACCTGCCTGGCCAGTCAGGGAGTGATGGATACTCCTAGCTGCCCCATTTCTCCATTTTTCTGCTGTATTACTCATTAATACCCGCCCTGATCTCCCCTTAGGCTGTGGACTTTCTTACCTTTTCAGTATAATTAGCAAACCTATTATACAATAAAAACATGGCTTGGTTTCCATGGTGATTTGCATGTTCTGTCTCATGATGCTTTCTGAGGAGCCTATCTTAATCTTCATCAGCCCTACCGCAGCTAGTCTCTGCCATATCTCATTACGGGGAAAGTTTCCTTAAGAAAATATTGTATTTCCTAATGCTCCTTTCACCAGGGCAAAAATCCCAATGTATAGCATGATGACTATAGTTAACAATATTGTATTGTATACTTGAAATTTGCAAAGAGAGTAGACCTTGAATGTTCTCAAAACACGCACGCACAGAGTATTAACTAGTAGCATGTGAAGTGATGGATGTGTTGAATGATGTTATTGTGGTAATCTTTTTACAATACATACATACATCAAGTCATCACGTTGTGAACTTTAAGTATATAATATTATTCATCAATTATATCTCCGTAAAGCTGGGGAAAATTTGCATTTTGGAAACAAAGGCTTCTTGGGTTCAAATTCATTTATATGCCTGTAATGCAGCCTGTAATTGAGAGGAACTTGTTTCTAATCACGAATGTTATTATCATCAGCAGATATTAAGCACTTAGCATACGTGCTGTTAAGAAGCTTCGAGACACCTGGGATTTGTGTCTGTGGCCACTCCATGGATTTGTGCAGCGAAACCTTGAGGATTGCATTCAGAGACCTGTAAAAACTGCACGTGGGATTTCAGTGTCCTTGTGCACGGTTTGCAGATGGCAAGCATTGAGAAATGTCAGGTTGGTTGGAACAAATCATTTTGAGTCCTCCCCAGTGGGAGACAGACAGTGTGGACAACCTCTTAATGAATATAGACTTGCACCATCCAGCTGCGTCTATGACTGTTGCAGTAATTTAAGGGAATTTGTTATGGGGTAACTTGACTGATTGCAGTCAGTAAGCAAGAAGCTGAGAAGCCAGCCTGAACTGCATGAGGGTCTCATGAATGACTTCTCTCCATTAACCCTCCCTGCCCCTGGAACACCTCAAGAACAGTCTTAAGAAATGCCTGCCAAAGAGTCCTGTGGTCTGATCCAGCACTGGAATGCATCTGGCAGGTTCCCTTCACTGTTGCTGCTCAAGGTGTGGTCCACAGAATGGCTCCTTCGGTTTCAGCATCAGCAGCAGCTGGCCCTTGTTAGAAATAGAAATTCTCAGCCCCATCCCAGACCTACTGCATCAGAAACTGGCCCAGTAAGCTGTGTTCTCACCAGCCCTCCTGAGAATTCTGGTGCGCACACAAGTTTGAGGACCACTGGACTTGGGCGAGACCATAACAGAATGTAAGTAGAGGCCAGTTTTAATATCTATCACGCTTTATTGTGGTCCACGAGAATTATGAATTGCAAGTTATGTGTCTTCTCAATTCCCGTGCCCAGCCCCCTACCCCGCTTCATTCCTCCTAGCATCTTCTCTGCCTTAGCATGCCACATCCCTCTGGCTTCACACCACAGCTCCTCCAAACATAGCTCTCACTTCACACCCTACGGGGAGAGTTCTGTTTCTGCACATATTGCAACTGCCAGAATTGACAGGAGTGACATTTATTATAAAACATGTATTTCATTTTATCACATCTTCCAACAACCAATATGACATTTCTTCCAACCCCAGACGAATCTAGGAATAGAAGGAGTTCAGCAAGTAGTGTTCGAGGGCGACATTTCATGATTACTCCACTCTCTTGTGACAGAGGAGTGGCTCTTACTTTGACAATTGAATTAATAGTCAGCATTTCATCTATTAGCATTTAGAACTAATCAGTATTTATAACCATCTCTCCCCAATACAACAAGTACAAGAGCCTTGGTGCACTTAAAAGTCATATATATATCAGCTTTTGTGAGATAGAATTCACATACAGTACAACTGACCCCCATTTAAAGTATACAAGTCAAAGATTTTTTTGTATATTCACAATGAATTTTAGTACATTTTTATCACCCCCCAAACAAACCCTGGATCCTTTAGTCATCACCCCCAAATACTTCTTTCCCCCTAAATAACTATGAATCTATTTTCTGTCTCTGTGGATTCATCTATTCTAGACATTTCAGTTATTTCCAGTAAATGGGTTTACACAATATGTGGTCATCTGTAACTGGCTTAGCATAGTGTTCATCTGTGTTGTAGCATGAATCAATACTTCATTCCTTCTCATGGGCAAATCTTTGCATTTTACTTCCCTACACCTTTATCGTCACCTTGCCACTTAAGTTGGATTTTAGTTGTAGACAGTGCATATTTTCTTTTTTATAACAATCAATAGTTATTTACAGTTAGTTTCAGCAGCATTTTCTTCTCCCCTTCACCTTCCTCTTCTTCTCTTCCCCCCCGCCCCCAACCTCATCCCTCATGGTGGGAACCAGATTCTTACACAGAGTGGTTGTTAAGCGGTTCGAACCTTATTGCCAGGGAGACAGATTCCATTCTGAAGACGCCCTTTCTTTCACTGTGGCAGCCCAGGGTGGAGCAGGTGTCCACGTTTACATTAAGCTGCATTATCACCTTCTGAAGAGCCCTGGCAGCCCATTCCGCTGCAGTGTTCCCTGATTCCTGCCTACCGGGCAGGCCTGGAGTTAGCTGCCTAATGCCACCAGCCGGGCAGGCTAGGCCGTCACTGGTCTCATCGATGAATACCGTGGGCCTGTGCAAACTCAAGTGCATGCCCCCTCACCCCCAGCACCGTCTCCTCAGGCTTTCCACTTTTCAACTGCCCCACGCAGGTCCCTCACCACAGGTCACTTTGCCCAGGTGACACTTGATTGCAAAGGACATGGGAGAAGTGGCACAATTTTTTTCTCCCTCTGCTCCTTGTGATAGAACGGTGAGATCCCTCTTGAAGCCGCTTGGGGGAAATAAGACTTCGAAATGCCATAGAAATGGTGGGTTTGGTCAGCAACAACAGAGCCTGACTTTGCTGAACACTTCAGCGCACCGGCTGCATTCGACGTGTTTCAGCACCTCTGCTTACCCTGCAGTGATGAAAGTCTCTTGCAGTGTTACAAAGAATCGAACCCCATGACGACTAGATTTCCAGGGAGAGCAGGAGTTAAGGTTCCATGCAGGCTCCTTGGGAGGCACAGAACCCGTGCTCTAGCCCCTGGAGACCGTGCAGCCTCCCCTCACCCCACCATTCCTCCAGCCCTGGCGTTCCCAGCCCTCCAACAAGGCCGTGCCTTTCTTGGTCCCTGACGCCCCTCGCCCTGCTTTCTGCCTCACTCCACAAATCTCCTCGATTTTCCTGACCATCTCCTTGCTCACCCAGCTCAGTTTGCTGCTCCCTCCTTGTCCTCTCCTGGTAACCTGGGCATGCCTCTCTCTCAGCCCTGATGACACTTCATTGTCATTGTCTGCATCTATCTAGGCTTTGAGCCTTGGGGGCAGGACCTCTGTCTTCTCAACTCCCATCCTGAGCGCCATGCTTGGCACACAGCAAGCAATGGCTGACTCACTGAATAAAGCAGCCACATGGAAGATGTGTTCCCCTTTTCACCCAGGCCACAGTGTTCTGAAGCCACAGTGACAGGGCTTGGTGGCACTTGTAACCCTGATGGCTCGCTCGCTCTGCCTTTCGTAACTCTAAAGCACGCTCTCTGCCCCACAAATCAATCAAGGCTCACGTGATTGTTGTGCACTTTGGTTAATTGCAAACCCTATCAGTTCCCATAAAAAGCTGGCATTTTACATAAAGTTGAAGCAGGCCACTGGCTTTGAAAGTGCACGTGATGCGGTTTCCTGATGGGTAAGGAACTTAGGGGAATATTTATGACGCTCACGGATGGCATCCTAGCTATTGTCCATGTTCCTTTTTATGGCATCATAAAGATTGCTTTTTACGGTCAGGCTGGCTGACATCTTCATCAAATCCCCTCATGCGCACATGCACCGAAGGAGCATTTGTGCAATGAGCAACATTTCAGCAACATTCAACAAAGCTTTATTGAGTGCCTGCTATGAGCCGGGCACTGAGTAATGGGGTTTGTCTCCAGAGCTTTCAAATCTGCTAAAAATATTCTCAATTTCACAAGCAGGGAAAAATAAATAAAGAAAAATCGTTTGCTCTAGTCTCCCCTGTGGGGCCCACTGGGTGAAAATGCCCCTAGAGCTGGCCAGGGAAATGAAGCCTCTCTTCACGGACCTTCCAGAGCTCCTGAAAGGCCCTGTCTCCAGCTGGCTCTGGAGGACTTGCTCATTAGATTCTGCACACAAGCTCTGTTTCCTAGCAGCTGAGCCTCCGGGCACCCTGTGATCCCTCAGCCCTGGGAACTTGCCTCACCCAGTCCCAGAGCCTGGGGGAAGCACAGATGACCACCATCCCCTTCTCTCCCTACCTCAGTAATTCAAAGGGAGCCCGGCTGGCGCGGCTCAGTGGTTGACTGTCTGCCTATGAACCATGAGGTCAGGCTCCATTCCCGGTCAGGGCACAGTTCAGTCCCAGTGGGGGGCATGCAGGAGGCAGCCAATAAATGATTCTCTCTCATCATTGATGTTTCTATCTCTCTCTCCCTTCCTCTCTGAAATCTGTAAAATATGTGTGTGTGTGTATATAATTCAAAGGCACCTTCAAAGCAGAGGGAATAATACCATTAGTATTCCCCTTTGAGCCCCCTTTTCTTCCTCTGCAAATGGGAATAGTGCCGCCTTACCTCCCAATCCCTCACCCCCACCCGACCCCGGGCTACCATGCAGAAGTGGCTGAAGAGATGGAGAAAGGGGACCGCCAGGGGAGGAGCCTGTCAGGAGACTCAGCCAGCCTCAGTGAGGGGCCAGCATGGAGGGGAAGGAAGACAAGGGTGGCAGTCGTTCAAAGCTTCTAGCCCAGTGGCCATGTGGATGGTAACTCCATGGACCACAGCAGGAGTTGCTTTGAGAGCTCTTGGCTCTGACTTTTTTGTAACTTCTGTCCCACCTCACACCCCTTCTTCACTCACCAAAGCCTGCTCCCCCTTAAGCCACAGTGTTTCTTCCTCCAGGAAGCCTTCCTGGCCATTAGAGGGGGGAATAATCTCTCTCCCCTTAGTGTGTCTTTCTCACATCCTTCCATAATCACTGATATTGATCCCTTTTCACTAGGTAAAAATGATGTGCCGGGGTGCCTGGGACATGCAGGCAGAAGACAGATAGGGCTGAAAAAATCTAGGTGGTCTGTCTGGAGGCAGAGGTCTGGGCTGGGGAGCTGATCCTGGAGGCATCAGGGCATGATGACTAGGCATCAGGATGAAGACATGGAGGGGATAATCCAGGGAAAGTATAGGCAGGAAAGAGAGGGGGTGCCATAGTATCCTATTTAATAATCCTATCTAATAAAGAGGGAATATGCTAATCGACCCTCACGCTGTCACAAAGATGGTGGTGCCCACAGCCAATAAAGAAGGAATATGCTAATTCACTGCCCCGCCCTCAAAGATGGTGGCGCCCATAGCCAATAGGAGGGAATATGCTAATTGTCTGCCCCACCCTCAAAGATGGTGGCACCCACAGCCAATAAAGAGGGAGTATGCTAATTGACTGCCCAGTCCTTAAAGATGGTGGCACTCACAGCCAGTAAGGAGGGAATATGCTAATTGACTGCCATGCCCTCAAAGATGGTGGCGCCCACAGCCACAAGATGGCGGCACCCAGTCCCATCAGCCCCGCCAGGGCGGCAGGTGTTCAGCAAGGCCTCTGGAGGCCCCCATTCCCCCCAGCTGCCCAGGGCCGGCCTGAGGTGCAGGCAAGCCTCAGATGTCGGCTGCCCAGCTGCCCAGGGCTGCCCGAAGCTCAGGTAACCGGGGCCGGCCGAGGCTTGCGCTGCAGGTAGTGGCAGCAGCAGGGTGTGATGGGGGCGTCGCCTTCCCCTGATTGCTGGGTTGCCTCCCGCCCCTGAGGGCTCCCCGACTGTGAGAGGGGGCAGGCCGGGCTGAGGGACCCCCCCTCCAGTGCATGAATTTTCATGCACCAGGCCTCTAGTTGAGCATAATGTAGAATATATGTTGGACAACTGGCGATCCTTGCCCAGGCAGCTTTAGCGCTCCTGGGCAAATGCCTGTTGGGACATCCTCTGTCCTTTCATCCTCCAGGGGTCATTGTCACAGGTAGCTGAAGCCTCCCTCTGCCCACCTCGCCTTGCAATCAATGCCACCTCTTCTTCGAGCCCTGCACTCAGTACTATATGCCTTTAATGACCAAATGGAACATGAAACACTCCTTTCAAACAGCAACATGCTTTAAACGTGTTTCTTTCAGTGCCTGGTGCACAGCCCTGTTTGTAGGCTACCCCTGTCATTACTGAGTAAAAGCATCTGAGGCAGAGCTGATGGGGACTTCTAAACTGGTGAGAAAAGCTATTGATTGTTGACATGCTGCTGGCTCCTTAGGTTTCAGATATCGATAGCTCATCCATGCCTCCTCCTGAGTGTTTAACAACTTGCCCTCTCTCTGCTGGGGCATAACAAGTGCAGCTCCCACCTTGGGAAAGAAAGCAGAGCTCCCCCGCGGCACAGGGAGCAGATTTTCTTTGTTTCAGATAATCTGGGCTCCACTGGCCCAATATTGATTAGGTGTTTTTTTTCACCTTCAAACACCCACTATGAGCTGTGGGGCTCCCCATGGCACCGTTTCCAGACGTAGAAGACAAAGTTCTTTTCACCCCCTCAGTCAACTCGCCTACAAACTCAGGTCTATCCTCTTGCTGGGGGAGGGAGGGTAAGGTGTGGGGTGTTGCTTACTCAGTGGCCTGCCCTCTTGGGGGAGGTACCAGTGTCCCTTGGAGGTGTCATTCAGCCCCAAGAAGTGCATGCGTCCTTGCTGCGCAGATGGCAGGAGTGTGCGCAGTCTACCGTGCCACCCAGAAGCTGTCATATCCTTTTGCTGCACTTACTATTGAATCCAGTGTGCTAATGTTTAGTCAGGAATTAACTTTGTATCTTTATTTATTAGGAAATTAATGTAGTCACTTTCATATCGTGTCCTTTTTTAGGTTTTGGTCTTAGTGCTCTGCTAGGTTTATAAAAGAAATTGGATTGTAGTCCATCTTTTTCTGCACTTGGGAACAGTTTACATAATGTGAGAATTATCTGTTCTATGAACATTTTTGAGAGAACATGCTGTGACAGCAGTCTGACCCCAAAGCCTTTTTTTCAGGGAGGCAGTTGTTGGAGATTGGTTTGCTTTCTTCCATGCTTGTTGGTCACTGCAATTTTTTGTTTTTTACTTCTCTTTGAGACAAATTTATTAATTTGTCTTTTCTTAGAAAATGATTTGTTTCACTGAGACTTTCAAATATTTTATAAGGTTGTACCTCCATAATATTCTACAGTTAAAACACACACACACACCCCTCTGTATCTGTTCTTATGTGTCAACTTAGCTAGGCTGCAGGCTCCAGCAAGTCAAACATGAAGCCAGGTATTGCTGTGAAGGTAACCTGGAGATGTGATTCAAGTCTGCAGTCAGTTTACTTTAAATGAGGAAGATTATCCTAGGTCCGTGGTAGGCAAACTTATTAGTCAACAGAGCCAAATATCAACAGTACAACGATTGAAATTTCTTTTGAGAGCCAAATTTTTTAAACTTAAACTTCTTCTAACGCCACTTCTTCAAAATAGACTCGCCCAGGCCGTGGTATTTTGTGGAAGAGCCACACTCAAGGGGCCAAAGAGCCGCATGTGGCTCGCGAGCCGTAGTTTGCTGACCACGGGGCTAGGTAATGTGGTGGGCCTGGCTTGATCAGTTAAAGGCCTTAAGACCAGAGCTGAGGCCTCCCTGAAGGAGAGGAAATTCCGCCTGTGGGCGGCAGCTTCAGCTGAAAGGCCAGCTGGAAGGTCAGATGGAAGGTCATTGCGATGCTCCTGACGGCCTGGCCTGTGGGTTTCAGACTTGCCTGGGCTGCTCCCATCATCACATAAGCCAACTCCTCACCGTAAATCTCTCGCCTTCAACTAACACAAATGGTGCTCACTCCTTACTTCTGTTTATAATGAACTTCTGTTCTGTACAATCAATGCTGGTCCAGCCCTCAAAATCGATTTTATATCCTATTTAAGGATCATAAGTTAGAGTTTGAAAAACTAGACAATATTAGTGAAGTTTCCCACCTCCCCCTCACTGGGAAGAAGACACCTTTCTAAAAGGAATTCTTTGGACGCAAAACTCTGGGGGGTGAGGGCATATATGGGAGTGGGGTGGGGGGGGGGCAATGGTAAGATATGTACACATATAATACCTTAATAAAAAAAATTGGAAAGAAAAAAAAATAAAATAAAAGGAATTCTTGAGGGAAAATGCACCCAGCCTGTAACTAATGGCCCTGCCCACAAAGCAAGAGCAGGGCACTGCAGAGCAGCCTCAGGAGAAATGTGGGCGCCACCCCCAGGGGAGGGGGCAGTGCCAGAGTCAGTGACCCTGGGGTCAGCTGAGAGACAGAGGAGGTACCACAGCATGGAGGGATCAGGCTGTTCCTTCTCAGGAGCAGAGAACAAGCCAGGAAAACGCTGGCAGGAACCCAGGTGGGAACAGCCTGCCAGGGCCTTGGACCACGGTTTTGGCAGTGGGGACACTGTGGCTTTTGGTGGCAGGCTTCCCATAGAGACAGTAACTCAGAAGGACCTCACTGCTGGTACTAAGTTAGCTGCACACGCCCGGAATGGAGGCTGGGGGTCTGAAGAACATAAACGGGAAAGGAAGTCTGAGGGTGTTAGCTTACCTTGAGCGCCATCTGAACCAATTGTGTTTTGTGTGTGTTTTTTGTTTTTTTTTAAAAATATATTTCTATTTCAGAGAGAAAGGGAGAGGGAGAGAGAGATGGAAACATCAATGATGAGAATCATGGATTGGCTGCCTCCTGCACGCCCCACACTGGGGATCGAGCCTGCAACCCTGACTGGGAATCAAACCGTGACCTCCTGATTCATAGGTCCACGCTCAACCACTGAGTCACACCAGCCGGGCGAGCCAATTGTGTTTTGATAAACACAGACAGCCTGTAGGAGATGAAGGGTATTGCTTCTCCTTCTGCCATCTCTCCTCCATGTCAGCTCTCCTGAGTTTTAGAAAGGAACAGGTTACTTATAATTCTCAAGCTGAAATACTTGTAAGGAAGGAATGTATGATATCTTGAATAAACCAGGAAGTCTGAAATTGTTAATGTATAAAATAGGAGATAGTCATAAGTGTGAGCTTTTTTAATTTGTGTCTTCCTTAGGGAGCAATTTATTTATGCACTGGGCCTCTAGTTGAGCATAATGTAGAATTATTTACACTTGACCTCCACATTGTTCCCAGGCCTTCAGAGAGCCAGGCAGCATGCGAAGCACTGGGGCCATGAAACCGACCAAGATGAGCCTATAAACGGCCCCGGAGGAGACAGGCGAGGAAACAGCATCACAGCGCAGTGACGTGAAGGGCCGAGGAGGACGCTCATGCTGCGGCGCAGAGGCTGGCCAGGCCGGGCGGAGAAGGTAGGAAGTGGTGAGCACCTTCCATGCACCAGGCACTGTAGGAGGCGTGGGGCAGTCAGCTGCCAGCAGGACAGAGGTGGAGCTTAGGGTCCAGGTGGGGAGGCAGATGATAACCAGTCACCCCAACAAGCAGAAACGGTCCTTGCCATGGGCACGCCCGGCCATGAAGTCATGCTTTGTGTTTAGCGTGTGCCACGGTGCCAAGTTTAGGTGTCCCGTGGAATTCCCGTTCTGGAGGGGCCTACTAGTGCCGCCTTCTCCCCCTCTCCCTAGCTGCTAACCCGGATCAGATATGCGAGTAGTGTCCCTGGGTTAGAGACATCCCTCAGGTTCTCCTTGACAGTCAGTGAATGCAGTTGGTGGGAAGCGTTCTGCTTGGTTTTAGAAGCACAGCACAGCTCTTTCCCTTTGTCCCTCCAAAGAGCTTCTTGGCCCACAGCACCCTAATCCTTGTTAGAGTTCGCTTCCCGACCCCCACCCTCCCTCGCTGTCCTATTTATAACTTTCAGCTGTTGGCAGGTCTGCAGTGCAGGCCTTTGGGGAGACATACGCACATCAGGATGCCTGTGAGTTGTCTGAGAACAGGGACGGGTGATGCAGACACTCGGGCCAGCCTTTGCCCTCGGAATTTATGGTGAACACTTGGATTTGAGAGCTGGGGGTTTGTGATGGACAACGGTCCTGCGTCTGTAGCACAGGGAGGTGGGGAAGGCACATTCCACTCAGGCCGGAACTGGCTGAAGCCAGCTATTTGACTCAGATCAGTCAATAACTTTCTAGCAAAAATTAGAAATCATGGTTTCAGTTACAAGTTGCCTTAGCTAAAGTAACTTAACACACACACATATACACACAGAGTGGGATAGTTGGGGAAAAGGGTTTTGGGCCCTGCTGGTGTGGCTCAGTGATTGAGCGTTGACCCATGAACCAGGAGTTCACAGTTCAATTCCCAGTCAGGGGACATGTCAAGGTTGCGGGCCCAATCCCCAGAAGGCGTACGGGGGCAGCTGATCAATGATTCTCATCATTGATGTTTCTCTCTCTCTCTCTTCCTCTTTCTGAAATCAATAAAAATATATTTAAAAATAAATAAGGGTTTTGAGCAGCTGGACAGAAGATAGAGCTGAAGTTGGGTCATTAAATGTGTCTGGTGAGATGTGCCAGAGGTTAGTGGAGGTGGAGACTGATGGATGTGTTGGGCTGGCTTAGGTTTAAATCATCCACGCTGGGCCCACCCTGATAAGTGTAAATAATTCCAACTTGACCTCCACATTGTTCCCAGGCCTTCAGAGAGCTATGCATCCCAAATGCTTTTCCTGCTCATTGTCAAGGCCTGAAATAAACCCCATCTGAGAAATTGCCTCCAAAAGTCTGATTTTCCTCATCGAAAAAGCTGCTGGTGAAGTCCTTTCTTTTAATGATTTCCTTCGCCGCTCTATCAGTTCAGTTTGGCTCATGATTCTCTTTGGCCCGTGAATGCAAAGATCTTGCTGTGGCTCCATCATCCGATTCAATTTTTTTCCCTTCATGGAGGCCCAGATTAAAAAATGTGTCTCTGGTGCTCAGTATCTTGGCCTGTGACGAGCCTGCAGGGAGGCCCTCCTCCCCTAAATTTGTCTCAGACGTTAGCATGTCAAAGCTAGTTTTAGTCAAAGTCAGCAGAGCCCCAAACCTTCAGTCTGGGGGAGTGGGTGGGGAGTGTTGAATCATTGGCCCAAGGAGCTCGTGTACAGAGCTATCTGGTCCATGGACGGACCTAGGCAAAGTGCCTGGAAGTCAAAATATGGTATCCAAAGCCATGTTGAAATGTATCTGTGTTAACTGGAAGGGGAGAAGTGGTAAATTTTGTCCGCAATATTGTGGCGTCCCTGATGTGAACTAGACAAGCATTGATGGCTCCCTCTTTGGTGCTCTTTGTTCAAGTGGTTGGTTAAGTTTTCAACCCAGAGAGTCACTATTATTTGTGCACGTATCTCTGCTGGCTTGTCTTGGCTTCAGAGGGCAGGGTCTGTTTTAGGTCAGTGCTGTCATCAGGCTGATGAGTGAGGCATACGGCTGTTGAATGAGTGTATAATGGTTAATTTCATTAACTCAGCCAGGCTAAGAGATGCCCAGATAGCTGGTGAATCTTTATTTCTGGGTGTGTCTGTGATGGTGCTTCCAGAAAAGACTAGCATTAGAATTGGTAGACTGGGTAAAGAGCACCCTCACCAATGCAGTGGCATCATCCGGTCATTTGAGGGTCTGAGTAGAAAGGTGGAGACAGGGTGAATTTGCTCTCTCTGCCTGGGCTGGGCCGTCCATCTTCTCCTGCCTGTACTGGTAGACATTGGCCCTCCTGGTTCTCCTCCAGTGTTGGGACTTGGACCAGGACTGACACGACTGGCCTCCTGATCTTGTACCTGTGGCGCCTGACTGAATTAGCCCACTGACCTTCCAGGTTCTCCAGCTTGCAGACAGCTGCTCACGGGACTTCTCAGCCTCTAGAATGGTGTAAGCCAGCGACTTTCGACCTGTGTGCCGCAAGAATGTTTAAAACGTGCAGTCCCTGACTCGTTAGTCTGGGGCACAGACCTCTGTTCCCTTAGATTGTCAAATAAAAAAATGCCAACAGCCAACGCAACAACAGCTGTCCAGTGTGAATGACTCAAATTATATCTGTTTTTTGATGTGTCACAGAATTTTAGTAATTAGTTTATGTGTGGCAAGAGATGAAAAAGGTTGAAAATAGTGTGAGCCAATTCCTATAATATGTGTGTATCTAAGTATCCACCTATGAATCTGCCTATGTATTAATATATTTTAACCCATCATTCACCCACATCTTTCTCTTTTTTAAAATAGCAGTTTTATTGAGAAATAATACACATAAATTTACTATAAAAGTATCCTTTTATACCATTACATTTTCCCTTTTACAGTGTGCAATCCAGTGATTTTTATTATATCAACATTCTTTCTTGATTTTTTTTTTTAAGGAACAGATAGGTTCAATTTGATTCTGGAAATAGAAGCATTCAGTTTAAGAAATATTTTTTTTTTCAATTTTTTTATTAAGGTATTATATGTGTACATATCTTACCATTGCCCTCCCCACACCCCCCTCCCATATATGCCCCCACCCCCCAGAGTTTTGCATCCATTGGTTATGCTTATATGCATGCATACAAGTCCTTTGATTGATCTCTTATCTCCCCCACCTCTCCCTAACCTTCCCCTTGTAATTTGACAGTCTGTTTGATGCTTTACTGTCTCTGTATCTATCTTTTTGTTCAAGATTATAATGTTCTTTATTATCCATAAATGAGTGAGATCATGTGGTATTTTTCTTTCATTGACTGACTTATTTCACTTAACATAATGTTCTCCAATTCCTCCCAGGTTGCTGCAAATGATGAGAATTCCTTCTTTTTTATGGCAGCATAGTATTCCATTGTGTAGATGTACCACAGTTTTCTGATCCAGTCATCTGCTGACGGGCACCTAGGCTGTTTCACAAAACTTACCATTTTAGCCTTTTTTTTGTTTTTGTTAATCCTGCCCGAGGATATTTTTTTCCATTGATTTTTTTTCGGAGAAAGTGGGAAGGAGTGAGGGAGGGGGAGAGAGAGAAAGAGAAAAACATCGATGTGAGAGAGACACATTGATTGGTTGCCTGCTGCACGTGCCCTCACCACTGAACCACACCAGCCTGGGCCATTTTAGCCATTTTTAAATGCACATAAGGAAGATTTTAAAAAGTCTTGTTATGTGCCCCAAAGTGTGCAGGCAGACTGGGGAAACAAATGAGGTGAGAGATACAGCCATAAAGCAGTGGTTCCCAAAGCGTCTGGGCTGAGAGACTAATGTTCACATTGTCGGTACTTGGCAGACAGATATGTGGTCCAGGTACACATGACTAGTCGCAGCCCGGGCCACATGCACCTCTGCACATGAGCTCAGTGATGCCCAGACTGGCCTACATACACCCTGGTCGACCAGCTGGACTCGTCGACCTCATGCTTGGATATCGTGGTAACTTCACATTGCAACACAAGTTCCTAAATGCTCACTCTCAACCTGTGGACCAACTGAGACCGGCACTGGTCCATGAATCACACTTGAAGCAATACTTCACGGGAGGAAACTTCTAGAGCCCTAATAGTTTTCTTCTTAGTTCTCTTCGTTATACACAGATGCTTTTCTCCCAGAGGGGTCCCAGTGCCTGAGTCACCTCCTGGGCTCAGCTGTGGCCTCTGCGTTTCCCAGCAAAGCCACGCTGCCTTTGGTCGGTAAGTCCTGGATCCTGCTGACAGGTGGTTTAGGGCTGGAGCTGGCATGTAGCCATGAGCCTGCTCCTTGTCTGCAGGGCCAGGCCCTCTCGCACAGCCTCACGTGGTCTCGGCTCCAGTTTCTCGGTCTCTGCGGATGCTCATGGCTTCCCAGACACTCAGCAGACTAGGGGCCGGTGGGGGAGTGGGGGAGGTAGCAGAGTGGGAGCTCCCAGGCTCCCAGGCAGTTGTTCAAGAGAGGGCAGTGGCCAGGTGAGGACAGTTGCAGATACAAACTCGTAATAATAGCCGAGGACTGGAAAACCTTTATTGAGATGTAGCAGTCAAACCACAGAGTTGTTAAACAACCATAACTATGTCTTAAATAATCAGTTCAGCTGGTCTCTATTTAACATAATAGCTGCCTATTAAACCTAAATTAAGTACAGAGTTAAATGTCTGTAGGACACAAAAACCCCAAAATGACTGCCAAACCCAGAACGAAACCTCTAGCTGGCAGGAGCTGGGGAACGTGTCTGCCTGGCCTGGGTGTGCTCCGGCCTGGATGAAGCGGAGTGCATCCCGCTGCCCAGCTGTCTGTGCTCCATGAACAGTGTTTCCCAGGGTTGGGGTGGGGGCAGGACAGGCTTTGTAATGCAGCTCAGTCCTGATGATGCCTCAGAAATGTTTTAGTTTCATAGACATTCTCAGATATGCAGAAATATAGAAATGCCCCCCTGTGGCCTCGGATATGCCAGAATGATGGTTAGTTCTGTGTGCCTCTCCGTTCTTCCTCCCTTGCTATCGACAGGTCCTTATCCCATGCTGGGGCCATAGTTAGAGCCTTCCAGCTCCTGCAGCCTCCTTCCAAACCATGCTCTACCCTTCCACTGTTCACCTATTAAACTATTCATTCATTCATTCATCATTTACTCATTCATTCATTCACTCGAAAAATACTTCCTCTGCACCTATTTCGTGCTAAACACTTGAGTAGCAACACGGGGGAAGCAAGCAGAGACCCTGGGGCTTATGATTTGGTGGGAGCGGCAGCCCTTGGTCAAAGTGCTCCTTCTAAGAAGCAATTCAACCCTTGACCCTCTGGATTGTTTCTCCCCGGATCTCTTAGCGCCAAGAATAAAAGGTCCTATTTCTGTCTCCTTTCACTTCCTGCATCTGCCTCCTTCCTGCCTAGAGGCCAGCCAAGCCTGCCCAGTTAGTTTTGGTTTTCAGGGCACCTTCTTAGGACCACCGACTTAGAAATTGCCTGGGAGGGTAGCGAGATATGCGTATTCCTCGGCGCCTCCCAGATCTGGTGGAGGAGATTGGCAAAGTCAAGTATTCCTCAAAGTTCGGGACAAACAAGGAATATCATCTCTTTCCTCTAAGGATAGTTTCATTGCATATGGGAAGATACCTTTCTTGGGGGATGGCTTGGACCACTGAGGCAGGATGGCTTGTCCAATGGCATTAAAGTCTTGGTTATTCTATATCTCCTGTGAATGTATTTATTTAGCTCTTAACTTAAAAATGTCATCTAGAAAGAACAAACCTGGATAATACATCAAACTAGATAGAAACATCTGATTTGTTTATTAGGTCTTCTAAGTATATTTGTCCATAAGCATTTGCATATTGAAATTTATAAATTATTTTATTTCTTATATAGGACATTAGACTTATTTTTAAAATTATACACTTTGGTAGGTGATACATCTATACTTTCATTTAAGGATAGCCAAGGGGATATTGCAAAATATTTGCTGCAAAAATGGGATGTTGGGTCGACTAGATACTTTTGAGTTGTCATATTTTAGAAAAATGCAATGACAGCAAATAAAACAAAAAGGCCATCCAGAACTCCTAACCAAAGAGATTACATATGCCCTTCATAGTGGCAAGCTCCCCACTCGCTTCATTCAAACAAATGCCAATTACATAGCCCTCCATGTCTTCATCTCCACTGGGACTTGAGTCCACCCTCATCATCTTCCATGGCAACCGTTGCTAGGAAGATGCTCCTTCTCCAGCTGACCTTCCAAAGACTTCAGACCACAACCGGTTGTTTTCCCGCTGAAGGGGATATCAAATATGCCCAGTAGAGCAATGGGAAAGCATGCGCAGAAAGCACAACTAGCAACAGCGTGCATAGGAAGCCCGGGATGGTATATATAAGATATGGTTATCAGGAGGTGTTTGGTAATTGGCTGCCATTCCTGGAGGCTGGAGAGAGAGAAAGGTGTGCCATGCCAGCACAGCCAAGGGTTCGGCGAGCCTGAGGGAGGGCCAGTGAAGGATGAAGACAAGACAAAGAGAATAAGCTGGGTCTAGGTGGATCTTCTGTGCATGACTGAGGCCACAAAACAGATCCAGACGGCAACCTGAGCCTTTATTTTATAGTTAGAGGTAAACAAGGTAATTTACAATGTTCTTGTAAGTTTCACTTGTTTTGGCAGCCCTTGCTGCACCGCCCACAGCCCATTAGCTACCCAGGAAAGATCTAGGGAGCAGTCACAAGATCAAGCTTAATTATGCTAAGCGGGCTGTGCCCTCTAAGCTGGGACTTGTTTGTGGCTTTGCCAGCAGGTCAGTCCGAGGCTTAACCCTATAACCGCTCCCTACAGAAAGGACCGTTACACATCTATCCATGCACTTTCTTGTTAGCACAGTGACGGAAGCTCTGCGAGTGAACCTGCTAATTTCACCCCTTCCGTTAAGTCTGTCGGCAGCGTGCACGTTGCACTGCTTCATTCTTTTGATATAGCCGAATAGTGGTAATGATATAGCCGAATAGTGATAATGACTCTGATAATCACAGCCACCATTCATCGATTCTTGCTTTGTTCCTGGCTTTGTCCTAAGTGCTTTTCATGAATTACCTCATTTAATCCCACAGCAACCGTGGGAGGGAGCTGTCACAGGGTCCCCTACTGTACGAAGGAAGACACTGAGCAGTGAGAGATGAAATCGCTTGTGCAATTCATGTAGCCAGTGGGCACGGCCCTGCACTTGGACCTACTTGATGTTCCTGCTTTCTTCACTGAATTTGATCATTTGCTTTTGGTCTGACACATACAGGTGACAGTGCATGCAGTGAGATTCACTCATTCATGCATTCATTCATTCTTCACCAGATGTGACCCAGGCCAGAGGCCACGCTCACTGGGAACTTGGGTGAATGCTCCCCACACCCTTCCCCAGGGAGCTGGGATTCGGTTCCGTGCAGAACTGAGCTTCCACTGCAGACTCTCCAGTGATTCTGGCTTCCCAGCCTCTCTGAACCTGTCCTTTAACATTTGCTGCTGAGTTCTCGGTGCTTTGGTTGAAAATCGGATTCGGTCTGGTGGCGATGAGGCTCGCCTTGGGTTTTAGACTTGTTCACCAGAGCAGAGAGGGAGCTGGGAGGAAAGTGGGGGAGCTGGAAAGGAAGCCACACTTTGCGTGGAAAGCTAAGCACTAAGAGGCTGGCAGTGGGAAGGACTGGAATGCAAGGAAGGTGGGAACGCCTGTGTCTGTTCACGGTGGCGCTCTCAGGCCCTCCCGGAGCCTGGCTCGGTGTTTACCCAGAAGAGGGGACTCCTGCTCAGGTCCCGTGGAAATAGACAAGGCAGGGTGGTTTGGAAAGCTGCACTTGGGGCACGAGGCGCATGCTGGGGCTGGCTTTATTACAGGTGGTCCGAGAGTCTCCTTGTGGCTGTGACCAGGCCCGCCAGTCTCTTCTTCCTTTCTTTTTCTGACTTCCTTTCACACATTCTGGATCATATGGCTTTTCAGGTCAGACAAATAAAAATGTTTTATGTCCCCTCTTTGCTGAGCTTGGGATGTTACTGTTTGCACACATTCTGGAAGCAGATGGAGTCTGCTAGAAATCCCAGATGATAACTCAGACTCAAGAGCTCTGAAAACACCCACGCAGCATAAACACCTCTGAGCGTATGAGAGACGGGGAGAGAATGAGATAGAAATAGAGAGAGACAGAGAGCGACAGAAACACACAGAGAGAAAGACAAAGAGAGAAATAGAAAGAGACAGGTAGAGAGACAGAGACACACAGAAGGAAAGAGAAAGAGGGAGAGAAAGAAAGAGAAATAGAGACAGAGAGGGACAGAGACACACAGAGAAAGACAGAGATAAATAAAAGAGACAGACACACAGACACAGCGAGATAAAGATGGAAGAAGAGACAGAGACAGAGTGAGACTATGAGAGAAAGAGAAATAGACACATGCAGAGAGAAAGAGACACAGAGACACAGAAGGAAACACTGAGAGATAGAAATAGAGACAGGAACAGAGACACAGACAGAGACAGACAGAGACACACAGAGAGAGATAGAGAAAGATGGAGAAAGAGAGACAGAGAGAGACAGTGAGACTGAAAGAGAGAAATAGACACACACAGAGCCAGAGATAAAGAGACAGATAGAGCATCAACGGATACCATCAGAGTTTACACTTTTGGGTCAAGTTGTACCAGGTCCACCCCTCGGCTGTCAGTCCCCGAGACAATCCTCAGTCGTCTCAGTTCCTTGCAGCTGAAATAATGTGATGAAAACATGCAAAGCACTTAGTGGAGGGTCTGGCATCTACTGAGTGCTCCAGGGTAGCTGTTCTTTCCACGAACAAGAGCCTCTCTCCTAGGCACCGCTTCTTGTAATTCCTCACTTGGATTTATAAATCGATCGATCTGAATTTCTTGTTCAAAAGAGGATCTTAGTGTTCTGTACAAAATGTAACAATGTGGTTTTGTTAAGAAACGGAAATCCAGGACATAGAGGAGGCGGCGGAATGACTCGAGGCGCTGGGAGTGGCAGGTCACGTGAGCATGAGGGACGGGGTCCCTGGTGCCTCTCCTTGTGGTGGTTCAGCCCTGAGGGCTGGGTGGGAGGGCAGCGGGCATCAGGGAGTGCCCACCAGACACGGGACCTTTCCACTGGCTCTACTGCCTCATCCTAACAAGAGCCCAAGTGGGCCTGGCCGGCGTGGCTCAGTGGTTGAGCATCGACCTATGAACCAGGAGGTCAGGGTTCGATTCCTGGTCAGGGCACATGCCTGGGTTGTGGGCTCAATTCCTGTTGTGGGGCATGCAGGAGGCAACTGATCCATGATTCTCTTCCATCATTGATGTTTCTCTCTCTCTCACTCTCCCTTCCTCTCTGAAATCAATAAAAAAATATATATTTTTAAAAAGAGCTGTCCTGTCCCCACCTCCCTCATGTAGAGGAGGAAGGGGAGGGGTAGCTAAGAAATGACAGCACAGGATTCGAACCCAGGATTCGCTGGGCTCAAAATCACTTGATGGTTTCACACCACCTCGTTTCCCTCAGAGGCGCAGGAGCCCCAGACAGGAGAGAGAGTTTTTCCAAAGTAAAAATAGCGAGAAATGAGGGGAGAGCTGCCACCCAAACACACAGCCCCGAAGACGCACAGAGGTGCCTTTAACCACACTCCAGGCCGCGTGTCTCTGCCGCCGGGACAGGCACCACAGGCATCTGCCTCTGACTGGGACGGCCCGCGGCCCGGCAGAGACAGGACGCATACCTGTGGTCCGGGGCCTCCCTCCCAGCCCAAGAAATGCCATTTACAGATGGGAAGACGGGGCAAGAGTGAGAAGACAGGAAGGAGAAAAGTCAACAGACACATGGGAGGCATCCTGGGAGGTAGGGTCACAGCCTGGGGAGAGAAAATAGGCCTCAGCCACGGGTCAGGGCGTCAACACAGGCCCGGGGCCTGGATGGCTGGAAGGACCGCGCTGGGCTGGGCGGGATTTGCCATGTGTGCTGTGGCTTCAGAGGAAGCCGGCTGCTGGGGGTGGAGGGGGTGCTGAGCTGAGGGAAAACAGGAGAGTGGACCTTCACGGGGCCAGGCCCCATCTCTTCCTGCTCTGCCCTCCCACTGGTCCAGACAGGCCCCAGTATGGGGCCAGCAGAGGCCTGTCACATTGTCGGGGAAGGACATCTGGCCAGGAATGACCCAAGGAAGAGGATTCTCGGGGTCCTGGCAAGCACAGGGAGAGCCTTGCACCCTCTTTTTCCTTTCTGCCTTTTCTGGTTAAAAACGATGCTGATGCTTAGAGTTGCTTGTCTGGGTGTGGAGATGGCTTCCAACAGCTCTTCCTGCCTGCAGTTTGGGACTGACTAATTGTCCACCAAGCAGCTAGTGCCTGCACCGTTTAAGAAAGCGATGGCAGAGTAAAGCCAGGCCCCTCAGTTAGCCCGGTGTGTAGGGGCAGGTCTTCAACGTCTCTGCAGATCCTCTGTGGCCTGTGAGAACCCTCATCTGGGATTCATCTGCCATTTTATACCAGGGTTAGGGACCAGGCTTATCACAGCCTCTAACCACTGAGCAACGCCAGCCGGGCTGCCTCAGTGGTTCTTAACCAGAGGGGCTTTTGCTCTCCCCCACCCCCCTGGGACATTGGCGATGTCCGGAGATATTTTGGGTTGTCACAGCTGGTGACATCTCGTGGGGAGTGCCCAAGGATGCTGCTAAACAGTCCGAAGTGCACAGGACAGCCCCACCACAAAGAGCTGGCTGATCGCAAATGTCAGTGGTGCTGCAGGGAGAAACTGCCACCTGAACAGGAAGCAGTCTTCAAAGCGGAAAAGATAGAAGCGTTAGAGTCTCTGAGACCTGGGGTGGGGTGGGGTGTGAGGGGCCACGGGGGTGCTGGGAGGGCAGGGGTGCCTTCTGCCTCTCCATGTGTTCGTGGCGGGGCCCGGAAGGAGTTCCCAGCCCCTGCGGACACTGCATTACCCATATGGAAGCCTGGAGATGAATAAAGCCCACTTTGAAGGGTAGCTGGAAGTTATTTGAGCTGATGCTCACAAAATGCCAAACACAGTGCCCAGCACGAGGTAAATGCTCAAGAAATACTAATTCTTCCTCCTGCCTTCAATGGGAAACAGTTTTTCATTCTCCCTTCAGCCCTCTCCACCAGCAGGAAGATTCCTGGTGTGTGTAACCTGCCAGTGTTGGTCTCATTTTTCAATTCTTTAATCACTTTTGTGGTGTTGTGCTGAATTCTGTCCAATGTTCTCCGTCCTTCTGTTGTGGAACTGGACTCAGACTCCCCAGGGCCAAGGAGTGGGAGAATGATTGCAAAATTCCTGCACTGACACTACCTTTCTACGCACAAGTGAGTGCCTTCTGAATGGCACCCTCATCCTGCTGACACGTCACCGGCCAGCCCCGTGGGCCTGCCATCTTCCTCCTCAGATACATGTGCATTCTTTCTAGTTGTACAAGTCCTCTGTCTCCCAGGTTTTTATAAGGAGGAATTATCAGTAGTAATTGATAAGGAGGTAAATTTTTTTTAAAAAGTTCAGGCGATAAATATAGAGGCACAAGAAAGCTATAGTTTAAAAAAAGTATCTAGGCAGGGGGAGGCGGGGGGGGGGGCTGGGAAGAGATCAAAGTACTTGTATGCATATATGCATAACCCATGGACACAGACAATAGGGTGGTGAGGGCCTGGGCTGGGCGGTGGGGGTGGGCTGGAGGGGGTCAGTGGAGGAAAAGGGGGGATTTGTAATACTTTCAACAATAAAGATTTAATTAAAAAAAATACCTAGGGAGGCTTTTGGTAGGAAAGAGAAGGTAACTAAATGAAGAAAGAATTGTGTCCTAAGTTGAAGAGCAACTTGGGGTGTTGCTAACTAGCCTTGACGGTGCACTGAGCAGTGGTGGAAGGGGAAAGCAAGAATGCCAGTCTGCCGTTTGGACTCGTGGCCGGTCTGCCCTTGGGAATCCACAGTGTGGAGCCCTGAGGCCTAGCTCCCTGGCAGGAAGCAGCAGGAGAAGGCAGTCATCAGAGCCTGGGCTCTGGAATCATACAGACCTTGGTTTGATCCTGGCTTCTCCACTGAGTGCATTGAATGACCACGGGAAAATTATCTCCCTTGGTGTGGCTCAGTGTTGGGCGTTGACCTATGAACCAGGAGGTCACAGTTCCATTCCCAGTCAGGGCACATGCCTGGGTTGCGGGCTCAATCCCCAGTAGGGTGCGTGCAGGAGGCAGCCAATCAATGATTCTCTCTCATCATTGATGTTTCTTTCTCTCCCCCTCCCTTCCTCTCTGAAATCAATAAAAATATATATATTTTAAAAAGACTCTAATTTGGCAAGAGTAAAATTGTCAAATTGGCAGTAATGATACCTCTTCCTAGGAGTGTGTTGTAACCCAGTGCATGTAAAACATTGAATGCAGGGCTGGACACCTTGTAAATGCTCAATAACTGTTACTGATGATGAAGAAGAAGATAATGACATGATTGTCCACTTAGAATGATCTGCTCTGGTTGTCTGGGCTGGTTATATATGCATACAGACAGGACTGCATGTCCATGAAAAGCTAATGCATACATATACTGGGTTATACACACATACATATATATGAATGCTAACACGCATTCTAACTTTCCATGCACTGCAATTGTGTCCTGGAGCTGGCTTATGTGCATCTCTTCCCGCCTCTGGGCTCAGTGACAGTATGCTGGTACTTGGCCATCATGGGAATATTTTATAGTGTGGAAATTGGCACAAAAAAAAGCAAGTGTTTTTTTCCCCCCCTCAGAGAGCCAGTTTACCGGCACATCACCGTGTGTATGTACCTTGCACCTCCAATCAGACTCAGACCTCCTTTAGGCTCAGGATGTGGGTATCCCCCTTTGGTCCCCGCAGGCCTGCATGTGTCTTTTGTACAGCGGGCTTCAAAGGTCGGTGTGAGTCCGTTGGACGGAGGGTGAGGGGATGAAAGCAAAGGAGAGGAGGCAGCAGGAATGGACTTAACAAAAGCAGAAGAAAACTTGTTTCAGAAAAACGGGTCGATGAGTAGCCAGGCAGGGGCCGAAGGATCAAGAGAGGGAGTGCTTGGATGGATGAATGGCTTGGTGACAGGAAAGAAGGAATCTAAAAATAAACTCGAGAGAGAAAATGAAATTTAGGACAGAAGGGTATTCCACATGATTTCAGACCACTGTGGGTCGTGTATTTTTTGAGTTCCATTCTTTCAGGTGAATGGCATTTGTTCAAAATGTTGAGAGAACTAAGCAGTTGAGTATAAGAGCAAGAAATTGGAATCCATCTAATGTCCAAGAGCTGTAAAGTAAATCGGATACATTTATTTTACAGAATATTTAGAAGTCGTAGAAAGTGATGGAAAGCTCCAATAAAGTGCAGTCAGAGCGATGATGACAAGCATGCAAACAAGGATGATGTTACTCACAATGTTAAGGGGGGGAAAGGGAAGGCTCCAAACAGTATTCTAGTCACGTTTTTTTGTAAGTGCGTCTGCATAGAGGAATGTCTGGCAGAGGAGACCTTAGGACGCATGGCAGTTACTTCTGGCGGGGTAATGTTTTCTCCCCTTTTTGCTTATTAGCATTTTCTATTTTTTATTTTTATAATACTTCTTTAATTAAAAAACGGAAACATTTAAAATGTTTCCCTCCTCTCCCCCTAAATACACACACACACACACACACACACACACACACACGATGCATCCAGAGTGGGAAAAAAGTAGGTTTATGGTTATATGTAAAACACAGTTTATTCTTGTACTATTTTTTAAATTAATTATTGTATTAATTCCCATACAGACAACTGTAAATTTACTTTTGCCCCATCCTGTATTTTGTATATACATGTATTTATATATATTTCACATATATATTTGCCTTTCCTGACTTTTAAGATCGCCAGCAAACTAAGCAGAGATCTGTGGGCCGTCAGAGGATTTTTCTCTGCTGTGTGAGTTTATCTATATAAAAGATCGTACACTGATTTAACAAAGCACCGCTGTAACTCTGAAACACGAGCACATTGCGGTTGATTGACATTGCTTTGATTGAGAAAGCGTCAGCCTCATGACTTTGGGATTACAGAGTCTGCACCGGTCCTGGGGAGCGGGCTTGTTGCATTGCTGAATGGTGACTCCCCAGAGCAGCTGGAAAAGCTGGAAGGTCCCATCAGAATAACAAGACAATTCCACACATACCAGCCTCCCAGAAATGCAGCGCTGGCAACGTGATGCCCCCAGATCCGCGGGCAGCTCCTCTGGATTCGGTGCCTAATGAACGGCAGGTGTTAGGATGTGGCAATCCTGACTCATAGATGGACGAGGCATTGCTGCCCTCAGGGAGCTGGGTTTGCGGGAGGGAGACCTGTGAGCGGAGATTTCCAATAAAGGGTGAGCAGGGCCGTGAGTGAGCCGACAGGAGAGAGCTCAGCCTGTCTTCTAGGACAACAGTGGAGGTTGGGAAGTTGCTTCAGATCGCTTTCCTGAGAGGCAGAATGGCATAGTGGCAAAGAGCCTAGACTCTGGAGCTAGAGGGAAAGGGTTTATGTACTGGCACTGTGTGCATATTGGGTAGGTTACTTAACTATGCTGCACCTCAGTTTACCAGTCTGTGAAATGGACACAGCCCGAGTCCCTGATTGGAGGGTTACTGTGAGGATTAAATGAGGTAAATACTCAATAGAGCAGAGTCTGGCTCCCAGGAGGCTGTGGAAGTGTTGGGTGTATGATTATCCCTCGGCTGCTCCTTCCTTTCCTCTCCTGCCCTCCCTACCCCCCTTCTTTCGTCTTTTTTCTCTCCCCCTTTCTGTTCCTCTCTGCTTCTCCCACAAACTAGATTCCATAATCAAAGGATTAATCCCTGCATTCTGAAAGAAAATGGAGTCTTTCTCTGAGACTTCCCCCCTTTGTCTCTTCCTCTTTCTACTCCTCTACTCCAGGGACAGAAGCAGGGAGCAGACTGTTGAATCTCAGAGGGAAGGCAGGGCTGGGTGTGTAGGTGGGAAGAGATCAACCAGAGAACTTGTATGCATATGTGCATAACCCATGGAAACGCCATCTTGGTATTAAATTATTAACTTAGTAAGGAAGAAGAGGATGCCTGCCCGGCAGGTGGTGGGTGGACTCGGGCAACTCTTTTTAGTATCCCTTAAATAGTTGCTTTATTTATAACACTAGCGTTCCCGTTGCAGGAAAAATCCTGCAATAGGGTTTCCTGCTGCACTCTACCCCGCCCCGCCTGCTTTTCTCCCTTCTCCCCCCAACCCCCCGCTGGCCCCGCCTGGGCTCCTCCCTTGTCCCCCGCCCCGCCTTCTCCACCAGCCCGCCTGCTCTCCTTCCTTCTCCCCAGCCCCGCCTCCGCTCCTCCCTTCTCCTCCCCCTGGCTTGCTTGCTTCTCCGCAGCTTTGCTCCCTTCTGCAGCTCTTGGCTTCTTTCTACGCTGTCTTGATATGCAAATTAGCCGCCATCTTGGTTGGGGTAACTTGCATACTCGTCCTGATTGATTGGTGGGCGTGGCTTGGGCATAGCGAAGGTGCAGTCAATTTGCATATTTGTCTATTATTAGGTAGGATGGGGAAATGATGGTTCCAAGTTCAGGTTTGCCATGGGGATTAACATACATACGGCATGTATGTTAATGCCTTGCTCTGAAAGAGATCAGTATTTTTGTTATTGTGTTATTTTCTTTGTTGTACTATGTAGGCTGTTTTAATCTACATGTTCATGCCTTTCTTCCAGTGAGCATTTTTTCTCTGTTGGTTTTCTGATTTTCCCCTTTCCCCATTTTCTCCTCGCCGTGAACAGAAATTGGATTTCTTGGAGATTCTTCAAACATCTTGACTTTTCTCTCATATTTAAAAAATCTTCCCGTTTATGTGCTAGGAGATTTTATTTTGATCCTCATTCTTCACACAATTGCTTTTCCTTAAGTATTTAGGGATCTCATTTGTTTCCTGTATTCCACAATTTCTTGCTGTTTCTGGTCTATGGATGGCGTGCCTTCTTGTTTTCTAGAGATGTTCTGAATTCCAAAAACAACAATAACAAAAACAACAAAACTGTTCTTTATCATCTTAAGATATATGGGCCAGGGCGTAAGCAGTTAATATTTTAAATCATCCCTTTGGTCCCATTTATTGATTCCTTCCCCAAAGACCCTTTTAAGATAACTTCTGCATTTTTTGGTAGATTCCAAAATTCATATTTTCTGTAGAAATTTTGGAAGGTTAGAAGAAATGCAAGTAAGAAATAAACATTACCATGAATCCTGCCATCATTCCAGAGATAATATTAACATTTTCTTATTTATACTTACAGTTTCCTTATGCATATGTGAAAAAGTGAAATCCTACTATACAGTTTTTTAACATATTATACTTGTTTTACACATATTGTAAACATATTGAAAATCTTCAGACTAGATGACCTTAGTTCTAAATGCCAAAAATTTTTGTAAATAAAGGCTGGGGGAAGTGGACCAGCCCACAACATGGGAATGGATAGAAGAGTACGCCAGAATGGACATTTTATTTATTTTTGTTTAAAATACATCTTCATTGATTTCAGAGAGGAAGGGAGAGGGAGAGAGAGATAGAAACATCAACAATGAGAGAGAATCATTGATCAGCTGCCTCCTGCAGTCCCCACACTGGGGATTGAACCCACAACCCCAGCATATGCCCTGACAAGGAATTGAACCATAACCTCCTGGTTCATAGGTCAGCGTTCAAACACTGAGCCACGACAGTGGGGCCAGAATGGATATTTTATTTTATTTTTTTAAAGTATTTTATTTTTAATATATTTTATTGAATTTTTACAGAGAGGAAAGGAAGGGAGAGGGATAGAGAGTTAGAAACATGGATATGAGAGAGAAACTGAGAGAGAAACATGGATCAGCCGCCTCCTGCACAACCCCCACTGGGGATGTGCCCGCAACCAAGGTACATGCCTCTGACCGGAATCTAACCCGGGACCCTTCAGTCCGCAGGCCAACGCTCTATCCACTGAGCCAAACCGGTCAGGGCCAGCATGGACATTTTAGACCTCATTTTAATTTGGGGCTGACCTTTGGGTTTGTGGTAGTAACTTCCAGTTTCCACCTTGCTATCAGTGTATTGCCTGGTCACCTCCGTGTGACCTCCAAGGAAAATTCTGTCTGCCTCCCATCAGATTCTTACATTACATTTGCTGCGGGAAGTCCCTTACTCCACAGGACCCTGACGCCCAGAGAAGTCACGGAGGGTCCTCTGCTCATACTTCGGTCATGTCTTGCTGGTTTAAAGGTTTTCAACAATAGAGTATGTTTGACCTCCCTTCAGCCTCCTTTCAAGCTGAGAGTTGAAGGTGTTCTGCTGAATGCTGAGCAAACAAAGCTTTGGCTCACTTGCTGCTTTGATCTCAGAGAATTCATAGGAGCAAGAAGGGAGGAGATGAGCCAGGGGCCCTGGAGGGATTAACTGTGAAAACCTGGCCAGGCTTTGTTGGACGGGGAAGCTAGGGTGGGGTGTCGGGTGTCTGGGGAACAGATGTGAACCTGACTTGATCTTCTGCAGCTGCAGACAGAGGTTTGCCAGAGGTGAACACAGTTCCCGCAGAGGCCAGAAGCCCGCTCGGGGTAGCCCGCCAGTGGTCTTTCCTCCCACCAGAGCTGAACTCAGTGCAGGGTCTTTGCAATTAGATTCCAGTGACAGGTTGGATGAAGGTTTCTTTTGAGAAACCAGTTGGTGGATTTTATGTCTGTGTTGTTATATTCATTTCTCAACATCCCAGAGAGGTGGTGGAGGGACATGACCAGCCTTCCTGAGTGACCTTTCACTGCTTTGTGATCTCAGATAGAATGATGGGCTGGGCAAGGTGGGGCTGGGTCATAAAATGGGCTGTTTCCTCTGAGCAGCATGTCCCTGAGTTTGTTCCAGGGAATATCAGTCCCAAGAGATGTTCCAAAAGGTTCACGATCACCCAGGGGGCGAGGCTCAGTGATTGAGCATTGACCTATGAACCAGGAGGTCATGGTTCGATTCCCATTCAGAGAACATGCCCGCTTGCAGGCTCCATCCCCAGTAAGGGATGTGCAGGAGGCAGCCGATCCATCATTCTCTCTCATCATTGATGTTTCTTTCTCTCCCTCTCCCTTCCTCTCTGAAATCAGTTAAAAATAAAAAAATAAAAAGCAAACAAAAGGTTCACGATTCAGTAGGGTTTGGGAAATTGTGCATGCTGTGTTTTCCTCTGGAGACTCCTAGCACACATTGGAATTCTAAGGCTCTGACATGTCCTGTAGTTAAAAATATTCTCTGACTTTATTGAGCCCCAAACTTCTTAAACTTAATCAGCCAGGAAATCATGATCTTTTTGGTGAATCAGTATCTTTTTTGACTTATCCATTACTAAGTGAATCACACTTCAAGAAGGCTGGTCTGTGGGTTGGGGAAATAGAGGGTTCCACTTGGCACTCACAGGGTGGGGGTTCCTGAAGCCTCTCACATCAACCACCTGCGAGTTCTTTCTTAGGAACCCACTCTCCTGCACTGTTCTAGGTACATTAGCTCTGCTTTCCATTTCATTTGGAGAAAAAAATTGAAAAGCTGAAACACGGTTGAGTCAAATTTCTACAAAGAGGAAGACATTTTACAACTTAGAATGAAGGCCAGGCTGGTGTTGCTCAGTGGTTGGGCGTTGACCCATGAACCAGAAGGTCATGGTTTGATTCCCGGTCAGAGCATATGCCGGGGTGTGAGTTTGGTCCCCAGGAAGGGGTGTGCAGGAGGCAGCCCATCGATTCTGTCTCATCACTGATGTTTCTATTTCTCTTTCCCTCCCCCTTCCTCTCTCTGAAATCAATAAAAACATATTTTAAAGAAAGACTTAGAATGAGGCTCTTTCTAATTTCTAGTTCCATATTTCTCCCTACAGAAGGCGCTAGAAGTGGCCAGAACGTGGCATCCTTTTGGTCACAGTAAATGTCTCAGGAATGGGTAGTTGACCCATAAGCCAATCAGGTGCCAATAGAGTTCACCTCAGGCCTTTTGGTTGAGTGACATATGAATGAGTATTGTTTTCCCACTGCACTTAGAGCTGTGAGAATGCGAGCCCGAGGCTTCCAACTTGAACTCAGGACCCAGAGCTGATACCCTAGACCATGCTGAGAGCCTCCAGGACCTGAACTCCCGTCATCTGTACCAAAAGCAATGCTTGAAAGCTGCATTCGACCCAGCTCCCCTTGTCTGGAAATTTCTGAGAAGGCCCTTTGAGTTTGAAAAACTGCATTTTTCATTAATGATGGCTCCAGAAGGTTTAATCCAGACCCGGGTTCCCTGTGGACGCTCAGTGAGAACCTGCTGATGGATGTGTTATGACACCCCATCACATTGCATTTTGAGTTTTGAAACAGCTTTGTTAGAGATGTGCAGAACCCCGTTCTCGGACTTTATTTTTATTGGAGTCCAGGAATCAGACAATGACGCTGTTTGGTCCCCAGCAGCCTAGAAAGGCAGCTCCCTGAGCGGTTCGTACAGGCTGCACTCGAAGTGAGCCCAAGGCAAACATCTCAGTGAGGAGGCCCACCCCCTCTCATACACGTTTCCCCGGGGCCTCGTCACCACCAGGCTCTTGGCCAAGGTGTGTGCTTTCAGAGGTGTAGAGGAGAGCTGTTTGCTGAGCCTGAGACTCAACTGCCGGACTGGGCAGAACTAGAGTCTGCTCAGACGAGAGGCTTGGAGTTAAGTAAGAGCCACATACAACTGTCTGATATATGACCGTAATGAATTCTCTGATCACCTGTTCAAATGACAGTCATTTTCAATATCCTATAGAGGAAATAGCAAATATGATGATTAATCTTCTAGCATGGTTGCAGGGCTGATAGTTTAAAATTATGTGTACTTCACTCTTCATTATTAGAAATCTCTCCTTTTCTAACATACGTACTAAATGCTGGACCTTTCCTCTAAGCATTGTTTTTGCTGCATTCCACAAGCTTTCATAAGCTGTATTTTTATTTGATGGCTGCTCTTCATGGGTCCTCTTTTTCTTTTGGTTTTCTGCCATTCCGTCATGTTTTGGGAAGGTTATCCTGCCTGAGATTTGTTGCAATTTCTGGGTCTGAAGCTTAATGGCTTTGAACAAATCTGGAAAATTCCAACTCATTATTTTCTCATGAAATATTACCTTTTCCCCATTTTCTCTGACATTTCTTTCTAGTATTATGATTTAAATATTCGTTAAACTTCGTACTCTGTCTGCCATGTCTCTTGATGTTAGGTTCACGTTTTTCAAACACGTTTCTCACTGTTGCATTGTGGATAATTTATTTGTATCTTTCCATTCACTAATTTTCCATTTGGCCGTGTCTCGTTCTCTGTTGAGGTTTGAATTTCAATTGCCATGGTTTTCATTTCTAGAAGTTCTGTTTGGCTCTTTTTCAGTTATGCTTACTCATGTTAAGTCTTTTATTTATTGTTTGTATTTTAATTTCTCTTTTATTTCTTTAAGTATAAAACTTATATTCTGTGCCTGATAATTCCAGTGTCTAAAATATTAGTGAGTCTGATTCAGCTATTGTGGTGTCTGCTGATACTCACATGATGCTTAGTTTCTATGTGTCTTTTGTTATGTTTGGCTGCAAATTGCTCATTTTCCTTGGAACGTACACATGTCATTTAAAATTTTCTAGTAGCCATGTTAAAAAAAAGTAAAAAGGAACAAGTGAAATTAATCTTGATACTATATTTTATTTAACCCAATATATCAAAAATATTATTTTAGCATGTAGTCAGTATAAAAATTATTAATGAGATATTTACATTATTTTTTCATGAAGCCTGTGAAATCCAGTATGCATTTTACACTTCCAGTATGTCTTAGTTTAGACATGAACTTTACCAGAAGTACTTGATCTGTTTCCAAGCCTGGCCGGTGTGGCACAGCAGTTGAGCATCGACCTATGAACCAGGAGGTCACGATTCGATTCCTGGATGGGGCGCATGCCTGGTTTGCGGCTTGATACCCAGGAGGAGTATGCAGGAGGCAGCCAGTCAGTGATTCTCACTTATCATCGATGTTTCTATCTCTCTCCCCCTCTCCCTTCCTCTCTGAAATCAATAAAAAATAAAATAAAAAAGAGTTCACAAAATTTATGGTTGAGGGAGTAGTAGATTCATATACCCAAGCTGTTTCAAACCTACTTAAACGTTTTCCAGTTATTAAATTGTGTATCAGTCTTTAAATTTAAATTTCATAAAATGAAGTAAAATTTTAGTTCTTCAGTATCACTGACTGTATTTCAGGTGCTTAAATGCTACACATGGCTACGGGCTACTGGACGGGACAGTGCAGCCTCAGAATGATGAGAATTTGCTTTGACATCACAGTTTAGACATGCTCTTAGGACCTTGGCTTTGACCTATATTGAAGTACAGTGGTACAGATTAGAGCTGTGGTTCTCAGGCCTGGGGATCCGTTAAAATTCCAGGTCTGGGTCCTTATGGATTAATGGAAATGAATTTCCGCAGGTGGGATCTGGGCATGGCTATTTTTTCAAATTTCCTAAATGATTCTAATAAAATTCCCCAACTGGATGGTCTGGAAGATGAATTTGGAGCTAACTCATTGCAATATGATGCTTCCTATTGGCCGAGCAACCTATGGAAACACGAACAGGAATACACTGGGATAGAAGGCTCGTGGTACTTTTTTTTTTTTTAAACTACTCTTCCAGAACTATATATTTTTAAAACGTAAATTTTGTTAGTATTCTTAGTAAGCATGGGAAATACATCAATAAGTTTTCATTTGCTTTATAATTTTAGAATACAAAATATTTCGCTTTTTAGTTAGTATTAAGTTGATATATTGTTATGGTTCTTCCCAGGTACATGCTGTTGCCATTTTATTAAAAAAATTTTTTTAGAGCCCTAAGTAGTTTGGCTCAGTGGATAGTATTGGCCCGCAGGCTAAAGGGTTCTGGGTTCAATTCTGATCCAGGGCACATACCTGGGTTACAGGCTCTATCCTCTGACCCTGTTAGGGTGCATCTCTCACATTGATGTTTCTCTCTCTCTGTCTCTCCCCGTCCCCTCTACTCTCCCTAAAAATCAGTGGAAAAATATCCTTGTGCGAGGATTAATAACAACAACAAAATGTTTAGAGAAGCTTTCAGTACTGTGTTCATGTGTTTAACCTGTATTTATTCATAAATGATATGATCTTCTTAAGATATTGCATGCCAAATCAGCATAGCTGCTTCTTGCCAGCCTATACTAATAAAAGCCTAGGTGGTCGTCACGCCCTCAGGCCATCACAATCCATCACCAGGGTGGGAAAGGCTTGACACTGCGTGCGCGGGGGCAGGTCCTGGCGGCTGCTTCGCGCGGTTTCTGCCGGGGGTGCCCGTGGCCTGGCGCATGCCACGGAGCCAGGACCCCCGGCTCTGGCCTACCTCTTTGGGGCAATCCATTGAGAAGCCCTGGATGGGTGGGCGGGGCCTACATCTTTGGGGCTCCTACACTGTGAGAGGGCACAGGCAGGCTTGGGGACCCCCCCCCTCAGTGCATGAATTTTGTGCACCGGGCCACTAATATTGACATAATGGTCATCACTCTATCATGACTCACCACAGTTGATCAGCATAATTGGTTTTAGCAACACGTCTGACCTAACGCCAGTGACATCATTGTGGCTGAGCTAGTTTGGGTGAATTTCATGAAGATCTTTTGGTTCCATGCTTGAATTTTCCAGTTGGTTGTTTACATACCTGTCCTAGCTTTCAGAGTTTGGCATTTGTCTTGCTTTATTACTTTATTCTGCTTCTTTCCAGAAACCTGATAATATTTTTTCATTTCACCTAATCCATCAACAGGAGTTTATGGTGTAGCTATCTGACACCAGGCACTATGTTAACTTTGGCAGTTAGACTTCATCTTGTGCGTCAAACAAATAAGCAAGCAAACATATGAACAAACAAATGTATAAGTGAACAAACACTTTTCTGTACTTATTGCCCTTTAAGTATTATTATAATTAAAAATAAAATTGGTAAATATTATGTAATAAGTATAATAATGATAAAAGCTGCTTACAGAAGACTTCCAATATGGCAGATGCTGTTCTAAACCAGTTTGTACCTTATTTGCTTGAGCCCTGCAGTATCTCCGTGGAGTGGGTAATATGACCACTTACAGATGAGGACACTGGGGCTGAGATGAGGGATTTGGATCACTCTGTTAGCTTGAAGACAGTGTAATACATGCAATGGGTGGGAATTGGCCTTCCATTTCCATCCCTTTTCTGTGGCAGCTGTGGGTTGTTTGGCGTTGTCTTCCAGTTGTTCGCAAGCGTCTCCCTTTAACATCTCCAGGGAAAAGCTGGGTTGCTGGATCTCTCAGGAAGAACTCTCGGTGATGACTTGACTTTGAGTCTCTTTGTGGAATTTATGCCTCATGTTCAGTTGAGCACAATGGGTTGGTTTAAGGAGGCCTGTTCCGTTTGCATACAGACAACCCTTCTCTGACTCTGGCCAGGAAGAAAGAGGCAAATGTCAGCTGCTTTGCTTGTGGGTTGGCTCAGTGCCACCAGGCACCATTCCCTGTGGGTATGTGCACTAGTATAAGCTTTATCTTTATTTGAACCAGTTAGTGTTCCCTTCCTGTGCTCTGGGCCCCTAGCATGATGGAAGGCTCAAAGGCTTTAGGACTATATTGACATGAGCTAATTCTAGCCCAGCAAAGCCTCCCTGTGACACAGCTGCATGTAGGCATGTTCCTGTCTGTCCTTGTGCATAACAGTTCCAGAGGTTCCCAGAGGGGCAAAGGATGATGGGTGGGTGGATCTCGGGCTGCCACGGTGAGCCAAAAGCCTCTACCTCCCAATCCAATTCATGTTCCCCTGGTTCTGATATATATCAGAACCAATATATCTATCCTCACCTGAGGATATGTTTTACTGCTTTCAGAGAGAGAGAGAGAGAGAGAGGGAGAGAGAGAGAGAAACATTGATGTGAGAGAAACATCGATCAGTTGCTCCTGTAAGTTCCCTGACCAGGGACCGAACCTGAAACCTCAGTATGTGCCCTGACCATGAATCTATGGGCAGCCTTTCTGGTGTATGGGGTGACGCTCCAACCAGCTGATCCAACCAGCTGGGGCTTTTGGTTCTGATATTTTTAATTTATAGTCTCTGTTTTATGTTTTTTCTTGTCGCCACTGCAGTTTCTATGTGGAAAGGGCTGGCACAACTTGATAAATACCACAAACAAACAAACAAACAAACAAACATAAAAATGCTGACAATGGTTCTTTAGTCTGAAAAAACTGCCTGCCACACACACCAGAGCTCCTTTTCCAGCAGGGGAGGGGAGAAAGCGAAGGGGAATTCTTCACTAACGCTGATGACAGCAGTAAGTTATAGTCTCAGTGTGAATAAGAACCAGTGAGATAAGATAAAAAACAAGATGGAGCAACTGAGCTGGCAGATGGCATCCCCCTCGGATTGCCTCCTCCCTTGCTGTCTTCCTGGTGTGTGAACAGAGCCCTCGGTGACAGTGGCTTCAGCTGGTTCACCGTGTTATCTTTGAATTACATTTTGTCTGGGCTCTAGAGGCTACTAACTTAACAAGCCCAGAGTAATCGATGGTCATTCTCTGCAAATCAGCCCACGTGACTTCGTCATCAGCCTCTTCCCGCACCCGGGACCCGTCCCAGACTCCGAACACTTGGGTTCAGCTGTGTCACCCACCACTGGGCTGCCCTCCTTGGAGTGTACATTGCTGCCTGAGTTTCGCCATCTGTATGAGCCTTCTTGGACAAGCTTTCGCCTCATCTGACCCCTTGCTTCTCAAAACTGTTTATAAACGGACTGCCTCGAGGTGGGCCCTGGGCAGTGGCTTGGCAGGAGAAGACAGAGACAGGTCAAGATAGGGTCTAGAGAGAAGAGAGGGGCACAGAGGTGACATCCACAAGCAAGCTCTCTGAAGTGTTGGCTGAACAACGGGAAGGAATGCAGCCTGCTCTCATAACCCACAAATGTGTCAGCAGTCTTAAAAAAATGACCATTTCTGGGTGACTGTGAGGTTTTCTTTCCCAAGAAGTAGGAGAGAGCCTCCAAAATGAAAAAATAATTTAATGTTAAATCATTTATGTATCTACTGATCATCTTCTTTCTTTAAAAAAATATATTTGACCCTGACCGGTTTGGCTCAGTGGATAGAGCATCAGCCTGCGGATTCAAGGGTCCCGGGTTCGATTCTGGTCAAGGGCATGTACCTTGGTTGCATGCACATCCCCAGTGCGGGTTGTGCAGGAGGCAGCTGATCGATGTTTCTAACTCTCTATCCCTCTCCCTTTCTCTCTGTAAAAAATTAATAAAATATATATTAAAAAATATATATATATACTTGGCCCTAATCGGTTTGGCTCAGTGGATAAAGCGTCGTCGGCTTGCAGACTAAAGGGTCCCAGGTTCGATTTCAGTCAAGAGCATGTACCTTGGTTGCAGGCACATCCCCAGTAGGGGGTGTGCAGGAGGCAGTTGATCGATGTTTTTCTCTCATCGATGTTTCTAACTCTCCCTCTCCTTTCCTCTCTAAAAAATCAATAAAATATATTTTAAAAATATATTTGATTGATTTCATAGAGGAAGTGAGAGGGAGAGAGAGAAAAAAACATCAATGATGAGAGAAGATCATTAATTGGCTGCCTCCTGCACACCTCCTACTGGGGATTGAGCCCGTAACCCAGGAATATGCCCTACAAGCTAGGTATGTGCCCTGACCAGAAATTGAACCTGCCACCTTTTGGTGTATGGGATGATGCTCCAACCAGCTGAGCCATCCAGCCAGAACTGGTTATTCTCTCTTAATGAACCAGAGGAAAAATACATTTTCCAAGGTGGCATTTGGCAAAAGCCATTTCGACATCTGGAGATGTTCCTGGTTCTGGAACGCCAGAGTGACATTACACTTCAAGATGCCTTTGCAAGGTTGCTGGACTGATGAGGGTTGCCTTTCTGATCTTGCCTGTTTCCTCACTTCCTGTCCATCTCTTGCCTCAACTGGTATTCCTCCAACGCACTCCAACTTCCGCTGGGCTGCCATGGTTCCCTCTCCACTTAGCCCGGTTTCCACTGGGCACTGAGAGCAGCTGGGAAAATGTGCTCTGCATGTAAGGCTCATGAGGTTGTGACTGGACACAGGGTGGTGTCCCGGGGAGGAGGCGGCTTCTGCCGACTGGGGCCAGCTGTGGCAGCACACTGGACATGGCTGAAGGATTCCGTCATTCCCATTGGCCACGGCTCATTAAAATGTGTGGGCTTGCTGGGGACGGATATTTCCAAATCTGTGCTGCTCGTGAGACCATGGAAACAGATTATGGTGGGTCCGTTCCAAGAGGTCTGCTTTATCCAGAGTCGCAGGAGCTGGAAAGGGAGAGGCGGGTGTGGTGCATGAGGCTGAGAGACGCTTCCCAGAAGTTTGTACCTGGATCTTCCTTCTGAGAACGTATAATCTCCTACCTCGTCTCATCCTGTAGGAATGAAAAGAAAAAAAGAAACATTTGGTCATTTGTACCTGTTACAAAAATTGAATTTAAGAATTTTAAAATACTTTTTCTCCCTAGTAAGCGATGCATACTGTTTGATTTACTTTATTATTTTAAATAATATACATCTTTATTGATTTCAGAGAGGAAGGGAGAGGGGGAGATAGAAATATCAATGATGAAAGAAAAGCATTGATCGGCTGCCTCCTGCACGCCCCACATTGGAGATCAGGCCTGCAACCCCGGCATGTTTCCTGACTGGGAATTAAACTGTGACCTTCTGGTTCATAGGTTGATGCTCAACCACTGAGCTACACCAGCCAGGCTGGTTTATTTTAAATTAATTGTGTTAGAAAGACATGATTTATCAACAAGTGCATTCACAAATTACGTAGTTTATCATATTTGGTTGAGAGACCCAAGTTTAAAATGCAGATGGAAATTTAATTATGTATTAATTAGCATTGGAAATAGGCAACACTGCTTTGTGACCTCATGTTTGGAATTCCTGCATTTTGATTAAAAAAATTAACTGGTTAATTGGTGTGAATTGTGAATTTCTAAGTGTTGACATAAAAGAGGAAAATAGGCCACTTGCCATTATTTCTCCAAAGTATCCCATTGCGAAGTGGACAGCTTTATTCCTAGTAAAGGAAGAAGCAAATTGGATAGAATTCCCGTTATAGTTTTCTTACTTTAACATTGGCTTGTAGAATGTTGAAGGTAGCTTGAAGAACTACTAAGGCTTTTGACTAGATACATGAAATTTAGAGGTTAGGCTCAGAAAAATCTAGGAGTGAGTTGGCAAAATTGTGGTGGAAAGCAGCTTCTAAGATGGTTCCTTCCCCTTGAGTGAGGGCTGGACCTAGTGATTTCTAATGAAGAAAGCGGTGAGATGTCACTTCCAAGATGAGTCGTGACTTTCCTTTTGCTCGCTCTCTCACTTCCTCTCTCTCCTCACTTGCTCACTCTGATGAAGCTGCCACCATGTTGTGAGGAAGCCTTCACTCCCTCCCTACAAGGTGGCTGCAGCCAACAGCTGGTGTGGAGCAGAGTGGGGCCCTCAGTCCAGCAGCCTGTGAAAAGCTGGATCCTGTCAATAACCACAGAGCGAGCTTGAAAGTGGATTCCTCCCCAGTGGAGCCTTAAAATGACTGCAGCCCCTGTCAACAGCTTCACTGGAGCCTGAGACATCATGAGCCAGAGGACTCAGCTAAGCAGTGCCCAGGTTCTTGACTCAGAAATAATGTGAGATATAAGTGGTTTTGTTTCAATCCACAAAGGCTTGGCGTAATTTGTTATGCTGATAGATAATTAATATACCTTGTTACTTCCTTGTGGAATTGCAACACCTCTGTTCATTATGCTTCCTGTTGGTATACATTGAGAGGTATCTGGGTGTAAATGGTATACTAGTAGTATCAGAAACGTAACTTTATTCAGAGGCAGGCTGGCCGCTAGCCTGGGCAACTGAGGCTCTGAATCATGAATGTGTTCATGTGCTCTCTCCATCACACAAGAAACACACACAGAGGCTCTCACATAGCTTTGTTTGTTTTAAAGAGAAAACATGTTTATTTCCTTGGTTGATTTAAAAAAGATGCCATTGCCAGTTTTCATAATGTCAACCCAGGTGATGCCTGAGGGAGGAAAAAGCATCCAGCTGGTGGTCAGGAAAGGAAAGGGTGTCGGAGGGTCCTGTGGGAGATTTTGATAGACCAGGACTGGAGGTGGTGGATATCCCCTCTGCTCACATTTGATTGGCCAGAATCAGTCACATGGCCACAGCACACTGCAAGGCAAGCTGGGAACTATAGTCTATAACTTTCTGCCCAGAAAGTGGACGAGACAGATTTTGATAACACATAATCAGTATCTGCCAAAATGATTAACTCTTGATTTCTTATTAATTTAATTGAGCACCTCTGATGTGCAGACACCATACTAAGCTTTACAGATACAAACGAGGTAAAAAAGTATAATTCTTGTCCTCAAAGATGTCAATCTAGTGCTTGGAGTCTGTTGATAAAAGGTGGTTTGGAAAGAAAGTGTTATGCCAGCTTCCACCGCCTCCATGTGAAAAACAGGTAGTGGCTACAGAGTGTTCTGTTTGTGGGCTGAACAGATCAAGTTAGTCCTGGGGAGGTTTTATCCCTACAGCCAGGGGCCCGAGAAACCACCCATCTCAAGACTCTCTTTGTTAGAAATTATGTGTGGGACAAAACCCCTCCCTCCCCGCCGGAATGTTTGTGACTGTGAGCTTCCAGGTGGCATGTGTGGGATCCTATTCGGCCAGTGTTCTTAAACCCCAGCAACCTCTCCTGCAGGAATAACATTCTCCAAGGTAGCTTTCAGTGTTTGTGCCAGGAACTGGGAAATCAGAGTGTAAACTGGAGCAGGCTCTTTGGAAAAAAACTGGGGACTGTAAACTAAAGTCGAAACCGCATAACCTGTGACCCAGCAGTGTTCTCCTAGCTGCGTGCCTTGGAAGGTCTTCTGCTCACGTGCACTGGCAAAGAATATTCATTGCAGTGCTGTCTGTAGTAGCAGCAAAGCTGGCACCGGCATGGATGTCCGTCAGTGGTAGGATAAATGATGGTATAGCCATGCAATAGAATATTATACAGCAGTGAACATGAATAAATTATAGTCTCACGCATCAACAGGAGTGAATCTAAAAAATACAATGTTGAGTATAAAATGCAAGTCATATATGTTTTTTTTAGATATATTTTATTGATTTTTTACAGAGAGGAAGGGAGAGGGATAGAGAGCTAGAAACATGATGAGAGAGAAACATCGATCAGCTGCCTCCTGCACACCCCCCACCAGAGATGTGCCCGCAACCAAGGTACATGCCCTTGACCGGAATCGAACCTGGGACCCTTCAGTCCACAGGCCGCCGCTCTATCCACTGAGCCAAACCAGTCAGGGCAGGAATATATGTTTTTATATAAACTTTAAAAACATACCCAACTAAATGATAGATTGCTTAGAGATATGTGGGTAGACCTAGTGATTTATGCCAGCACTGCCTTAGGCTTTGGGGCAGGAAGAGGCATGGAGAGATGGGGCTTCCATTACTCTGTTTCTGACCTTTTACCTTCAGAAAACGCATTGTCTTGGCCATAGTGCTCCTCCTGCCCCTTATGCTAACTCCTGCAATATAGTACAGTCCCAGACAAACACAGGAGGGAAAGAGCGAGGGAGGGAGGGAGGGAAGGAGAAAGAGAGAGTGGGGTGTGGAGTGTGATATGGTTTAAGAATGGAAGAGACATCCAGGTTTTTTGGCCCTACCTACATGTTTAAAAATGCATATGTGGACTAGACTTTTATTGAGCAATTACTATGTCCCTCTTACTGTACAGAGCAGCTCCTCATATTTCATCTCATTTTATCCTCACAGCAGTCCTGCAAGTGCATGTAGTTGTTCTCATTTTACAAATTAGGAATGCAGAGCTCAGGGAGGTCATGGTGGTAGGGAATGGAACTTTGGTGTTCAGCCTCAAAAACGTATGGGTGCAGAAGTCCAGGGAACATGCTTGCAAAAACCTGGTGGGAAATAGCTTCACTGAAACTATCGCCAGCTCAGCCAGGCAAACCCCCTTCCCCATTTTAATTTAATGTTTTGCCCCAGGGTGCATCAGTCGCAGGGCAAGTAAAGCCAATAGCCATGTTCTTCCTGAATTGGCTCTGGAGGCCACTCCTCCGAGCAGGTGCTTACAGCTGGGGTGGAGCTTGAACATCTGGCAAGCATTAGCTGGTGGGCAGGGCATGCTATTACACAGCCCTAATGCAGCTTGGGTCTGCCGCGTTTTAATAAACCATCCAAGGAAGCAAGATTCCTGGCATTTTGTTGGCAGCAAGGGCCTGGAAGAAGTAGAAAAATTTCTATCATCATGATGGATTAGGTTATTTTCATCTTGTACAAAGTTACTCACAGCTGAAAGGTTGGACAAGATAGCTCTTGATTAAATGGAAATTGCTCTGACTAGTCCATGAATTATGTGTGCGCAGCAGAACCCGAGGTGCTTTTATTAGCTCCGTCCCCGTAACGGTTACCTCTGCTGGAGAAGCTTTGCTACCTTGCAGGTGTGTTGATAGCTCCATGGTTACACATTTCCCTGATGGTGGGAGATTGCGTTTGGTAATGGGCATTCGCTTCTTTGGTTATTGCCATGTTCATCCCTGCACGTTGTACTGCTTTTTTCCCTGCTTATCAATCCATCAGTCCTGTCTACAACTCACCCACACCCAAGGGTGCTCTTTACATATCTTATGGTTTATTTCACTAGCCCGTGACCCTTGAATTGGCTTGCTCATCCTCACCCATCCTTCCCATGTCCCCAGACATACTCAAAGTGTACAGTTTCCTCTGCCCCCGCAGCCAACAGCCAGCTGATCAAAGTGGGATGACAGCATGGGCAGTTGGAGCCAATTGTATCCTTTCTCCTGGGGATTTGAGTTGAGGGTGGAATGGCAGGAAATAATGCATTTCAAAAAATACTCCTGGTTCTCCCTCTGAGCATGTGGTGGGCCTACACCTCTGGGCTCCATTGTGGTTGGCTAGAGCCTTTGAATAGTTCTGAGCAGGGAAGTCTGAGCAGGAGTGACCTCGCTTATTCCAAGGACCCACAAGACATCTAGAAATCTTTTTCTCCTTGACAGGGCCCCATAAGAGCTATGCTGAGCAGAGCCCGTGCCAACATGCCATGGAATGTGAAATAAGTGAGAAGTCAAGCTTTGTGGTTTTAAAACCACTGAGATGCTATTGTGTGTTACCGCAGCCAAGTGTAGTTATACTGACTGATACACAGGGAGACAGAAAAAATACCTGTAAGCAAGAAAAGAAAGAGGGACTGAAGAGAGAGTTCTTTTTTATGCGGAAACATGCCAAGAGGATCTCTTGCCATAATAATGCATGCAAGTCATGTTTGAGATGCCATTTTGTTTTTCAGGCGCTTCTTGTTGAAGACCAGGGAGGAGATGGAAGATGTGAGGGGCTGAGAGGCACCCTTCAAGGGTGGAAGAAGGAATGATGTCTTCTCAGCTGTGGCCCCTTTGCAGCCGGTGAGATGATGCTGGGACCTGGTAAGGGAGGAGGGAGAGGAACAGAGAGAGGAGAGGAACGGAGAGAGCAGAGGAGACAGGACGGGGAGGCCAGCAGGTGCCTGACAGAGGCTGTCTTTGATGTTCTAGGTTCCAAGTGAAAAGCAAAAGAGAACAGCGGAGCATTTTGCGTTGTCCACCAGCTTCTGAACATACTTGTGACTGGCCACCAGGTGACCTTCATAACCAGCCCAGCGTACTGTGAAGCGGAGTGAGTTTTTCAGGTGTAGAAACCTGTCTAGTATTTTCCTAATCTTATCGAATGCTTTTGAGGGGGGTGGGGTGAAGTAAAGATATGTTGGACCTATGTCAGGCTAAGTCTCAGCTTCTGAATTTCACCGGAAAATCTCAGTCTATTTTTTTTGAGCCCATAAGTCGAGGCTCAGAAAGGCCCTCCCATGTCCGCAGCCTGGGCGCTGCTCCTGAGACGGTGAACGGTGTAACAGAACGTGACCCTCAGTTACCGTGGCCGTTTGGGGGATCCGGCTGTTGTCTCTCCTCCGGGCTGCGATTTGAAATAGGATAATATTCCGTGTTGGCCCTTTAGTTGTCTTTGATGATTTGAGTCATTTGTGGAATGTCCTGTTGGATGCAGTGTTTGTCCCAGGTTTCCGTCTCCTGCCTTCCTCCCAGGGTCTTGCTGCCATTGCTTAGACCAGTGGTCGGCAAACTCATTAGTCCACAGAGCCAAATACCAACAGTACAACGATTGAAATTTCTTTGGAGAGCCACATTTTTTAAACTTAAACTTCTTCTAACGCCACTTCTTCAACATAGACTCGCCCAGGCCGTGGTATTTTGTGGAAGAGCCACACTCAAGGGGCCAAAGAGCCGCATGTGGCTCGCGAGCCGCAGTTTGCCGACCACGGTCTTAGACTCTGTGCTGTTGCTCTTGACTTGCCCTTGCTCTGGGTCCTCCGCCCTTTCCCTGCCTGCGTGCCATTAACATGACTTACACATTGTCATGTAGAAAGTCACATGGTGCTTGAGGACAAGGGAAAGAAAAGCCTTTCCTTCCTCCATTCAGTGCTTCTTATTGTGGAAACGGTTGTGCTGAGAGCTGCCAAGAAACAAAGATGGCGGGGAGAGGGCGGGTGAGGGGGAGTGGCCACATCCCACAAGCAGGGTAGGAAGATGGTCAGCAGCGGGATAAGGAAAGGGCTAGAAAATTCTTAGGGTTGGGTAGCGGGCGGGGACCAGCCTAGCTGTGGTTGTCTGGGATAAACCTTCGGGAAGCAGGAGTGGGATGGAGGGAATTTTCCACAGTTCACAACAGTCCCGCTTGTGAGGGGGGAAGTTGGCATTAGCTGCTCTGGTGCCAGCACTCTGGACTTGGCAGTGGTCAGCAAGAAAAAGGAACGACGGATGATAGAATGGAAGTGCAGAGTGCTTAGTCTTGGTTGCACATTAGAATAACTTGGGGAAATTTTAAAAAATTCCCGAGTTCTACCCTAGACCAGTGCTTCTTGAACGCAACTGTGCGTTAGAATTCTGTGGGAATCTTGTTGAAATGCAGATTGGGATGACTTAGGTCCCAGGTGGGATCTGAAATTCTTTATGTCTAACAGGCTCTCCAGTGAGGCTGTAGCTGCTGGCTGAGGGTCTAGGAACAATCAAATCGCAATCTCTTGGGCGTGAATCCCAGCCACGGATGTTTTAAAAAACATATCTTTGGGGTTAAGACCCGTCGCCTTCGAGCCTAATAAAGAAGGATTGCAGGCTCTTGGGGGCCACCATGGTGAAGCCCTCCCCACTGCAGGAAGGTCACAGGTGCTTTGAGAGGAGTCACCCCTGTGAGGAAGTCGATGGATCTCCAAGCTTGGGGAGGCTCAGATGGTTCGTCACAGCAGGTGGCATCAGCCTCTGGGGGCGCTGGGGGAGAAGTGCACTGTGTGGGTCCAGGGTCCGCTCTGCTAAGTCTGTGCCGAGGACTTTAGAAGCCAACGCCTCTCAGTGGCGGGAGACCAAGCCACAGAGCTCCCCACACTCTGGGCCCTCCCAATTGCTCTGGGTCCTGTTAGAGATGACCCCAGGGGATTTTTTGGGGGACTTCAAAGACTTTCCTCTTATCCTTAAAATGGCCTAGTCATGTCTTGGTCAAATGTGTTGAATGGTTTTAACCTGATGGAAGAAGAAATCATAGATAGAACTGTCCACCTCGAACTCAGACTCAAAGCAAAATTAAAATGAAAACACACTGAGAGGAGAAAGAAGTAAACACAACACAGAAAACAAGACCAGTGTGGCCACGGGGGTCAGTTTGTAGCCCATCTGGTGTCCACCTAACTTCTTTGGTGCATCATCCATTTCATAATAATAAATTGCTACATATTAGGGTTATTGTAGCAGTTTAAGCAATTGTCTTGACTATTACTCCTTTAATTTGCTGCGTGGGCCTAATGCTGCTTCCCCGGAAGCCAGAATTGACCCACCTCTCCAGCATGTCCTCGGGCCCTATAACTCATTCTGATTTTGATTGCTCTGTCATTCTGTGACTTTGGATAATAGGCCATTATTCTAGGAATTACCATTATATTTTATTAATAAGAGCCAGGAGAATTTATAGCAGTGAAATGCTGAAAGATCTGTCAGCGGAGCCCTCATATCTCTTGTAAAATGGGACCCCATTGGCTAGCGGGCATGATGGATGAAGACAGCACAAGTTTCCTCCTGTCTCTCTCCCTCAGCAGCCGGGTGAGCACCATCCAGACCATGGCTCTGGGGACCATCGGCTAATCCTGGCTCAGGGCCTCCCTGAAGGGACATGCGCAGGGAGTGTGACAGGGAGGAGGTCTTAGTAGGAATGAGGGTCACTCACACCTGCAGGTGAGGTCATAGTCAAAACTCCGAGCATGGGCAATGCATGTTGTCACAGTATTTTTCATCTTCCTCCCTGATGCCTGAAATACCTGCTGATCACATTAGACACATTTGGGAAGTACCAGAACGTGAAGAGTTAAAGAAATGTACATTTAGAGGCAACCACAAAGCTCACATTCTTATACAGTTCCCTCTCACTTTATATTCTTGTGCAGTTTTTCTTTATATAGTTAAGTCCTTCCCATCTACATACTTCTACATACTATTTGCTTCCAGTGGCACTGCACTGTGAAACTCGTCTTAAATACCACTTAGGTGGCTGCATTCGTGTATCATCATATGGTTAAAGCATGGATTATTGACCCCTCTGCATATTCCCCACTTATCAGGAGGGACCCACTCCCCATGGTGGATACCCCCAAAGCATTGTGCTTGGGGAGACCCCATCAGACACTTGGGTCATACATACTTCAGCTCCACCCTTTGCTAGATCTGTGGCCAAAGCCCCCGGGTGGTCATGGGGTGAAAAGGGAGTCATCATAATTAGCAGTGCAGAGCTGCTGTATCATTGAAATAAGATCATTGCTGTAAAGCAGCCGGCACATAGCAAGTGCTCCTTAAATCAGCTTAAATCAGCTGCACCAGAATTTCAAGTGTCTTTGCATTTAGTGTTCCCTCTATTTGGGACGCTTTTTCCCCAGAAATCTATATAGAAATCTGCGTTGTTTCCTTACTAGAAAAGCTGCTCACGCCACCCATTAAAGGGAAGTAACACCCCCTGTTCTCCTCTCTCTACTTTATTCCTTGTACAGCCCTCATCACTGGCTGGCACATTGTCTGGAGACTCATCTGGTTATGGCCTGTCTCCGCACTCACTGCGAGGGTTTTGAGTGCTTTGCTTACTGCTGTATCCCCGTCATTTAGAACCTCCCCCGGACACGTAGTAGTTGCTCAATAAACAGATTAATGAATGAACAGGGTGTTTGGACTCTGGGGATGAAAACACACAATCTGGGCCTAATTTCAGGGAATGTGATTCTGCAATCTGTTTTTAAGAGTCTCCTCTGCAGCTTTTATGCCCTCTGCAATTTGAACTGTAGTTCTTTCCCCGTTTCTTGTATTAAGACAATGCTCACACAATCTGACTTCATTTTCCTGTTCACCTTTCAAAACCTACTTTAAGAGTAAGGAGCAATTTAAGTAACAGAATAATATCACTCATTACAACAGGTTGGACACCTTGACATATTTCCTACTCAGCTAATTTGCTGAAAGATCACAATGACAAGAAAGCGAGGTTTTTTTGGTGGTGGTTTTGGTGGTGAATGAGACACACAAGGCTTGTTCGGGCTGTTATTCTGTGTCCACATGGCTTTGACTACACAAAGGAGAGAAAATGAAGCAATCTTTTGTGTATTTTGTGCAAAGTGCTCCTATTTCCTCCACTTCCCTCTTATTCCCTGTCCAGCTCCTCCCTCTTCTCACACTTGATAACCACGCTACTTCCTACTTCCGGAGTCCCTTCAGTTGTCAGAAGGCTAAGACCCAGGCCCCTGGGGTGGACCAAGCTGGGCTTGAATGGGAGGCGTGGTGCCACAGTGGAAGGCTCTGGCCTGGAGCCGGAGACACCAGGGTCTCTTTCCCCCATGCTTCACAGCGCCATTGCCTTTGCCTGCGTTTGTAAAATGGGTCCTTCGAGAGAATGTTGCTCTAAGTTGTCCTGAGGCTTGAGTAAGATAAAGCAATCAGAAGGCTGAACTCAATGTCTGCTCATTTGAACCGTGCAGTGAAAGAGAATTCTGATTAAAAAAACTGGTGACACTAATCCCCCCCTTTCATCTTCTGGAACAATCCATCATGCAGGTCGTGCTGTTTCTGTGACTCCTTTGTCCAGCAGACACGTGTTGGGGTCTTTTTTGTGATAAGTATTGTCCTGGCTGCTGGGGTACAAGTGACGATACAAAACCTCAACCCTTGTCTTGGGACATCTCAACAATTTTAATACAATGCATAATAAAGTTATATTTCTGTGGTTATAGGTTTTTGGCTAACTGGGGAAGGGCCAATCTGAATGATGGCATATTTCAGAATAATCGGTCTCATTACTTGGAAACTCAATAAATGCAGATTTGAATTAAATTGAACTTAATCTTCCTTAAATACACAGTGTAGTTGAAACTAGGTTAATAAGTGTTATCTAATAAAGAGATCCTGGGTGAGAACCAGTTAAGAATGACTATAATTAGTGATTGTTTATCATTGTCACTTTAAATCCTTGGGTATTCCTAAAGTACTTAGAGGTGCTTAAAATGTGTTTGCCCTCTTAAGAGGCTTTAAAAACATTTTCTCTACAATCTTGTTGACACGGTTAATTAACAGGTAGAACAATAGGTACAAATGCCTCTTCCCCAGTTGTGTTGGGGTAAACCTCAGTCACAGTACAATTATTGCCCAAATTCCAGTGTGTGAAATGCAGGTGAATAAGTTGTCTGTGGTCTTAACTCTGGCTAATAATGAGCTAAAAAAACTTACCCCTCTACCCAGTGGTTTTTGTTCAAAACGTTTCAGATTTCTTAATTTCTCTCAAGGAACTACTTTTACTCATAATATCTCTGACATGGCAGTTTCCGTCCTGAAATGAACCATTAACTAAGGGGCTAGGATATTTTGTGTGTGTGTATGCGGCCACAGTTCCTGACAAGGAAGTCAGTATGAGCATCACCTCTGTGGATTGGAACTTCAAAATATAAACAAATCTTCAGGCTGAAAATATTAATTATCTGGGTGGAACCAACAGTAAATGATGCAAAATCTGTACTGTTGTTTTCACACCCCCAAATGTGCATTACAGATATGCATAGGTTTGCTCATGCCAGTTTGTTGAATTACACTGAAGAGAAGAGGAAAGAGTAGAAAAAGGGGCATTTTAAATGGACTTCGGGTTGTCTGAAAGGGTGGCTCTGGGAATCTTCTGGAAATCGCCAGGGCCTCAGGAGTAGCAGACATGGGGGGTGGGGTGCGGCCGGGGGAGAGCCGCGGCTGGCCCATTTCTCTCCAGGCAGAATTTCATGCTTGTCTCTTTTCTGGACGTGAGTCAGGTGTGTGGGGATTGGAGTGGGCCTGCCAGACCCCTTCGCCACTTGGCTGCCAATCTGTTTGCAGCCTTTGCCAGCCCCCTGGGGAGACGGAGCTTTGCCACAGCTGGACTCGCTCTGTCTGCAGGGCGGTGGGAAGGAAGGAGCCCAGGACAAACACCAGATTCTAGCCATATTAATGTAACTCTTGTATAAAAGCTATTTAAAAAAGATACGGTCTTACTGATTTCAGAGAGAGGAGGGGAGAGGGACACAGAGAGAGAATCATGGATTGGCTGCCTCTTGCACGCCCCATACTGGGAATCGAGCTTGAAACCCGGACATATGCCCTGACTGGGAATGGAACCGTGACCTCCTAGGTCATAGGTCCATGCTCAACCACTGAGCCACGCCGACCTGGCAGTCTCATAGCTTTTTAAATAGAAAGGTATAGCTCCATAGATACAGCTGGGCTGAAGCTCTTTCTCCTAAGTCTATTGGGGTGCTGTACACAAGGGGATGACCCAAGGAGTTCTGTACTTGGAAAAGATCCCTGGTGGCTGGGTAGAAAATGTATTGGGGAGGAGGCTTGTGGTCAGGGGAGGGAGATAAAGACAGATATGAGGTAATGGACCCCCCTCAGCACAGAGGATGGGGAGGTGGGAATTCATGGCCTTGACTTCTAACTTGCAGACGTGCAAAAAATGGCAGAGAGCCAGGTGTGGGAAAAATCCCGAGTTTGGCTCTGGATGTACTGAGTTTCCCGTGAGTAGCAGAAAACTGCAATAAACAATGGGGTTGTGTGTCCTGTGTAGCAAGAAGCTGAGCTGGTGGGTCTTGGGCTGGAACTGTGCCTCCAAAATGCCCTTAAAAATTTAAACCCTTTATGCCTCTTCGCTCTGCCGCCTTTTCTGCTCATGTTTGTGGCTCTTTGGTCGTAGGTGGTCACTGCTCACCCCATCCCCCCAGCTTCCCATCCCCATTTAGAAAGAAGCAAGAAGGGGAAAGTGTGTGTGTGTGTGTGTGTGTGTGTGTGTGTAGGAATCGGAAAACTACTGGTATGTAAGGAAAATACCCTTTGACCCAAGACCCTCCACTTGTGTTCACGGGCACATACACTGGATGGACAATGTGGGGAGCACACAGCACCCCAGACGAAATCAAGGTTCCATAGCCCAGGTGCGGGTGAGGGATAAAGCGTTTCATGGTTGTGATTATAGCAATAGGTTTCGGATTTTTGCAGCCAAGTTAGACCCTCCAAATCTTGAGGTTCTAACTCCCTGGCCTGCCCCCCTCTTACCTGGAATCTGTCTGCTTGGTAAGGAATGCAACTCTCGGGCCACCCTTCTGCCCCAGTTTCTTTGCCAGGGCCCTGGTAATCCTCTGCTGTCCCACCATGTAGGGGGACCCCAGTTTCACCACTGATGCCTCCCCAGGCCCACGCACTGGCATCTGGTGGCTGATGCCTGCTGTAGGGGAGGCAGTGCAGTATGGTGGCAGATTGGACCCTATGGCTGTGGGCCCCCTGGGGTCAAGCCCCTGGAAGCCCCTTTTGTGCAGCCGCTGGAATCCCCTTGGTTGGCCCCGCCTCCTGAGGGGCCTTGTCTGCAGGTTTTTGATGAGCAGCCCTTTCCCATCATTAGGGAAGACATTAAATTAGGCTGGCTGATCGCCAAGGAGATGCTGGCCCTTCCCGACCAGAGAGGACAGGGCTGCTCTCTCTTCAACTTGTCAATCTTGTCTTTTTCTTGGAGCACAGAACCAGCTTCAAAAATGAGAACAAAACACAAACAGACAAAAACAGCTAACACGCTGAGCTGGCTTGCGATGCCCAGAAGAGGAGAGGGAGCGGGGGCCGGGCTCATAAATAGCGCTTTTGTCCATCCGGGGCTCTTAGCGCGTTAGGTTTGAACAAAAAAAAAAAAGAGTTTGCTTTCTGAGCATCAGACTCTAAATGGGCCTTGAACATTATAGAGGAATGCTCTGGCTGTCACGGTGCTGTCCCCAGACTCGCAGGCTTAGCCCTGAAAAGTTTCAGGCTGTTGTGTCAGCACGTCCTGGGCTCGGGACGAAGCGAGGGCTCGGGAGTTCATTAGGACCCTGCCCTCACGAGCAGGTGGGCGCCCAACTTGGGGCTGGTTCCCTGGAGCCGGAGGTCAGCCGTGCGAGCACATGTCCTGGGCTCCCCCGGTAGCTGGCCCCGTGCTACACAATGGACCCTCTGTCTGCAGGTTTAGGCCTTTGCCCCGGTTCCTCCTTTCTCCCTTGCTCGGTGATGGCGCTGACAAGTAGCCTGGATTTGATTTGTCCCTTATTGGAGGGCTCGACCCTGTTCCTCCTGCCCCCTCTCTGATGGTTGGGCTGCTTCTCAAGCTAGATGGGCTTTCCAGACCGAAGGCACTGCTGCCTCCCGACACCTGGCCCCAAAGATGCGGCACACTGCACCCCACTGCACCCCGTAGGCCAGTGTTCTCATCCTGGCTGCATGGGCGACTCAGGTGGGAGAAGTTCAGAGGGAAGGTGGGGGAGGGTGGGTGGGTGGGAGGAGATCAGCCAAAGAACTGGTATGCATATATGCATATCCCATGGACACAGACAGTAGGTGGTGAAGGCCTGCGATGGGGGCCGGGAAGGCGGGGACAGGGGGGCTAGAAGGGGTCAGTGGGGTGCCTCTGGACACCCCTTCCATTCTTGATTTCCTAAATGCCTCCTGGCAAGTTCTGTTCTCCTCAGTTCTTTGTTAATGGGCATGAGGAATCCACTCCCGTTCCCCCTCCTCAGTCCCCAGTCTCAGTTGTATTTTTGGAGGTGTGTGTAGGGGGTCTCAGGACCCCTTCTCTATATTTCGTGTTTTAGTCTTTATTCCAGGTGAGTTGTTTTCAATACAAATATAAATACCACAAGTCGGGGTGATTTTAAAATCTGACCTTGCAAGAACACCTCAGCTATGCCCAGGTAGTGGTTGGAATTCTTAGAATGGGAGGTGATAAATAACTGATATTTTCTCAGATGGGGAAATAGAGGCACAGGAAGGGGGGCTGTGTGACCCAAGACATCACAGCCAGTGTGTCATAGAACCTGCGGCTCATTCTTTCCCCCACAAGCCAAGAGTCTACCATTGGTCATACCAGTTCACCTCCTCACAACAACCTCTACAGTTGACCTTGAACTCGGTTTTAAACTGTGTGACTCAAATGAAAAAAATCTGCCTATAAAATGGACCTGCACAGTTCACACCCATGTTGTTCAAGGGTCAGGTGTATATACGCACTGCACTAACCACTCCCCAGCATTTGTAATAGGTGCATGACATTGGCCATGGCCCAGTCAGAGGCTAGTGGCCTGCTCCTGGATGGACAGCTAAGAGCTGATGTGGTTGAGCATATACTGGGGCCTCTTCTGTGCCTGGGCATATAAGGAACTGTTACTCCGCCTGACTCCCGGCGAGGAAGGCGTCTCTGTTAGCCTTGTTTCAGACACAGTCTGGCTCTGGCAAGATGTTCTGAACTTCTATGCGATGCTGCCTGAGTCAGGCCAGCTGGAGTTCCAGAACCTGGTCCCAGGACAGTGCAAGGACAGGAAAAACCACATGCAACTCACTCACTTTTCCGATGACGTTACACCAAATGTAGCCGCATTGTGTTCCGTGCAAAGTAATCGTTTCTGTCAGACAGGGCCTAGTGAGCTGATAGAGGAAACCACCTTCTCCGCTCAATTCTCCCTGCAGGAGGCTTGGCCTTTTAATCCTGCCCTACCCAGTAATTTAGAAGAATAGCAGTAATGATGACAACCAAAGCCAGTTGGATCTGCAGGGAGAGTCCTAGGAGGCAAACTATAATTATCTAAATGAGACTCTGAGAGGGATTTGAGTTTTACAACCTGGTGCTCTCTGCCACAGAAAGGGGTGTTGCTAATGTCTCTTTCTGCTCAGGGAGTGGCCTGCAGCGAAGGGCCTCCTGGCTGATAGCCAGGTGGTTCCTAAAGCTGTACTCTTGGCCAAAACTGACTGAGGGAGTTCTCTGTGTCTCAGAATGGGGACAATTGAGAGGGCTTCTTCTAGAAACTTCTGCGAGTTCCTTCCCATGTCTGCAAAGGAAACGTTTAGGTTTTCTCCCAAGTTGCATTCCCATCATGAAGCAAATAGGTCTTGCATATTCTTATACCTTAAACTTATCATTCGTTCAACTTTCCCATGAGGTTTTTTTAATTTGTCTCACATGGTGGCAGATGTCTACAAAGGGATTTTTAAAAACGGTTCTGACGTTCCTTCACAAGACTTCCTGCTATGTCAGGGCCAGAGGTCGGAGACCCACGCACAATCCCGAGGGCAGCTGGGCAGCCTCCCCAGGTTTATAAATGCCTCCCTCCTGCTCCCATGCCTCCCACGGCTCATTCCAAGTAAGCACCTCAGTGACATTACATATACCAACCAAAAATGGGTTGAACTTGCACTTGATGGTCAGGCAGGCTGGTATTTAAATCTAGCCATACACTAGTTACCTAACCACCACCAGGAGGTGTGAATTGTGAGCTTCCGTTCAAAGGCTTTCCTGAACACTGTGTTTCCCCCTGCACCAGGCTATGTCCCTAAAAGTGACCTCAGCCCCCGTGCTGAGCTTTTGCTCAAGAAAGCACAGTGATAGCAAATCTACAAATGGGCATCGTCTCAGCTCACTTTGCCAAACCATTTGCAGCAATTCTCCCCTCACGCCCCTTCTGTAATTTCCCATTTCCGCATAGTCTACTTAGTCTCCTTATTCTTTTTTAAATGCTTTTTAGTGACTTCAGAGAGAGGAAGGGCGAGGGGGAAAGAGAGAGAAACATTAATGATGAGAGAGAATCAATCCTTGATCGGCTGCCTCCTGCATGCTCCATACTGGGGATTAAGCCCGCAACCCAGGCATGTGCCCTGATGGGGAATAGAACCTGGTTCTTGGGTCAACTCTCAACTACTGAGCCACACCAACTGGGCTAGTCTCCTTTATCTTACCTCTTTTCACTCCCCCATAGACTTTTGTTTGTTTGTTTCCTCTCTGTTCTCCCTTGAAAAACCTCAGTTACCTTTGTCTTAACTGGAGTGAATCTCAGTTTATACTAGAATCTCTCTCCTCTCTGGCAGTAGTCTGAATAAAATCTGCCTTCAACACGTATCTGGCACTGTTTTTCTTTGACAAAGGCTTAGCTTTCTGACCTGTGTGGCTGTTCTTCTTATCCTACCTACTACTCTATGACTGTGCTGACATTAACATGTCATGGGCCATTAGGACTGTCTCCTGATGTGAAACCACATTTGTTACATGTGCAAATATCAGCGGTGCGCTGAGGAGGAGAAAAACCCCAACTACAAAAGGGCAAAAGCCACAGTTGAGAGAGTCTTCACATTTACCTGCAAACCACAGCACAGCAAAGAGAAGAATTTGACCACAGAAAAATCGAGGATCTCTGTCTGGTAAAGTCACCAGATGACAGAACAGAAGAACATACACTTAGGCTATGCAAGAAAACCCTCACGAACAGGGGAAAGAGAGCAACTCCTAACAAAATGGAAAAGGATGCGATCATGCATTTTTAGAAAAAGAATCCTCCCCCACACCTGAAGTAATAAACACACACAGAGAGGCGCTTACTCTCCTTATCAGTTAAGGAGAGATGAGGTGTCCCTGTGTCTGGATCTTTGTCTCTGTTAGAAAGCGCTATAAGCCACACGTGGTGGGGACGCGAGGAGGCTGGGCTGGGGAGCAAAGCACACTGAGTGTGCGCATGCCATGGGAGCCAGGCTCTGAACAGAGATGCTCAGCGGCAGGGAGGCCTCCTCCAAGCTTGAAGGTCAGGCTGGCAGAGCACCCTGGATGCACATGAGGCATCCACAGGAGAGGAAACAGACCAGGTGTACAACACATGGGCCCATTGGGCTGCAGGAGAACTCTGAGGAGCAAAATGAAACGTGAAACAATGTGCAGACATACACAGCTCCTAAGGGACATGTACAGAAGGCTCCATATTAACCAGGATAAAATATTTGCCTGTAGGCAGGGGGGAGGCACATGGGAGTGGGGAATGGAGCAAAAAGAATGAATAAATAGTGGGTGGAAGCTTGCTTGGGCCAGTGTGATCATATTTCATGTTCTCAGTATACCTGAGGGTAAAATAAACAAAAAAGGCCATTCTTTTGAGGAAAAGGATTACCTTTTGTTTGTTATGTGCTTTATTGGGTCCTGGTAGGATGCCACACATGCTTAAATAATAAAGACTTTTAGGAAGAGATTAACTAAAGAACTTGTATGCATACATGCACAACCCATGGACACAGACAATAATGTGGTGAAGGCCTGGGGCGGAGAGTGGGTATGGACTAGAAGGGATAAATGGGGGGAAAAGGGAGACATCTGTAATACTTTTTTTTTTTAAGTGAGTATTTTTCTTTTTTAAAAAAATACATTTGATTGATTTTTTACAGAGAGGAAGGGAGAAGGATAGAGAGTTAGAAACATCAATGAGAGAGAAACATCAATCAGCTGCCTCCTGCACACCTTCTACTGGGGATGTGCCCACAACCAAGGTACATGCCCTTGACCGGAATTGAACCTGGGACCCTTGAAGTCCGCAGGCCAACGCTCTATCCACTGAGCCAAACCGGTCAGGGCTGTAATACTTTCAGTAATAAAGATAAATAGGAAAAAATAATTTTAATAATCCCTTATAATGCTTATGGTGTTTTCAGAGCTCTTCTTGCCCATAGGTAGGCCAATTTGGGTGTTATGACAACTAAATAAATATAGTCGGACATTTGAGATATTTTTAGAAAATAAGGAGATTGAGGCTCAGATGAGGAAAGTGACTCGCCTGGAGTCACACATCTGGGAAGTGACTACGTTGTGAGTCAGACCTGGGAATCTTGACCCTAATCCAGGGTCTCGGTCCCCAAGGAGTATCTGCTCCAAATGGGAAATCTTTGCTTTTGGGAGGAAATAAGGATGTAAAATGTCACTTGGCTGGGATTCCTTTTTTCACATGCTCTTCTCTGTTTCCGCTGCTTGGGCTTTATTTCGATATTCGTTTCTTTCCTTGTTGTTGAGGGAGAAATTTTCTTACTCATTAGACACCCTAAATCCAAGGTTGTTAGCTCACCAAACGGTGTAGTAGCCTTCACAGAACCACTAGGAGATACTTTTAATTTAGAAAAAATCTTTATTATTATTTTCCCCCCAAAATAAAATATGCTCCAGAACCCTCTGAATCTTCCCACTCAGAGATTACCATTGTTAAGAGTTTGACCTAAATTCTCCTCGATCTTTTTCCCCAAGAAGTTGAAAGGTTTCCCTCCCCCCCTGCCCCACCCCTGAGAGAGGAAAGGAAGTAAGTCTGTAACTGGGTTAGAGTCTTGGGGATGGTCATTCTGAGAAGATGGGCAGTGTTGCCAAGTTGGCCGGTAGCCTCCTGAGGCTGGAGATTCAGAAATAGTTGACTTTGCCTTCACAAAGCAACTCTACATTCTTAGACACAGTTGGGCCCTATGGACCGGAAGTTGGATTCCCTGGAGGGGAGGGCTCTAGTATCACAGACACATGTTAAGTCAGAACAGTTGAGGGTGTGTGTGCTGAGCATTTGCCTAAAAGAGAATCCCAGTCTCCTGACCTGTTATATATTTAGCTGAGCTTCTAAGAACCGTTCCCATCAAAGAGAGATTTCTGGTTGCTGTAGAATCGGGTTCCCAGTGGGGTTTCCTGTGTGTAACTAGGCACAGTTGTTTCTAGACACTGGGAGAAGGGACTTGTTTCAAGATCTCTCCTATTTTGATGATTTGATGATGGGTTGCATTTGCTCTAGGAAGATCGGAAAGTGGAAAACTAGCATAGGAATAAAGGAAAGCAACATTTCTTCAATTCCTCATTCATGCTACGCCCTGTGCTAAGCACTTTAAAGACTTCTTTCTTTTCTGTTTTTTAACTTCCTAACAACAAAACCTTTCTCTAAGTCTTTTTGTTAATCCTCAAACACGGATATTTTTTCCATAGATTTTTAGAGAGAGTGGAAGAGGGTAGGAAAGACAGAGAGAAACATCAATGTGAGAGAGACACATTGATTGGTTGCCTCCTGCACACGCCCCGACCAGGGCCGGATTGACATACATGCCCTTGATCAGAATTGAACCCTGCACCCTACAGTCTGAGGGCCAATGCTCTAACCACCAAGCAAAACTGGCTAGGGCCTCTAAGCCTTGTTGCCCATAAGTTACAGAGGCATTTCTGAGATTCAGTGAGCCATTCAGGCCTGTTTGATTTTAAAATCCATGCTGTCACATGGCCTCTCGGTGGTAATAATGTCACTGGGCCCCCAACCCTGCTTGAACATCCTATGGGGTCGTCCTCTTGCTGTGCAGAAGGCACAGCCTGCAGGGAACACCAGTCCTCCCCTCAGGTGCTCCGGGCTCAGGGTCCTGCTGCCTTAGGGACCATGTGCTGATTATCACTCATCTTGCAGATGAAGAAACAGACTCAGCGAGTGGAAGACCTTTCTCAGTGCCATGGAACCAGGACGGGCTGGGGTGGGGTGAAGTATTCAAACCTGGGTGTGCTGAGTCCTCACTATTCAAAGTGGGGTCTGTGGTCCAGCAGCTTAGGCATCCATTGGGGGGCTTGTTAGAAATGCAGAATCTCAGCACCCCAACTCTGCATTAGAATGAGACTCCTCATCTCTACCAGCCATGAGAATTCAATGAGAATTCAGAGCATTGAACTCTCCAGGGTGTCCTGCAGGCGGGACCACTCGCATGCTGTGTGCCGCTGGGCCAGGCTCCGCCCCGCCCCCCCCCCCCCCCAAGCTGGCCTGCATTATGCAAAAGACAAAAATCTGGTCCTGAGCCTGATGTTAACTGACCCAGGGGCCAGCATAGCCTGGGCAGCGGAGCTGCAAGCCCTTGGCCCCTGTCCTTGGGGCTGGGCCTGGCACCCCTTTATCTGCTGCCGCCTGTCCTCACCACCTGGGCCCAGCTGGAGGGCCAGCTGCTTTCTCACCAGCTTCCCACAGCAGCTCTGCGGATTCCTTGCTAAGCTGCTCTGGGAATAAAGGGCTGCACAAGGTCCACAGTGCCCTTCGGGGGGAGGAATCAAAGTGAGAGCCCCATCTGCCCCGAGAAACGTGGGAACAGCTCTTTGCCAGGAGAGCTGGGAAAGGCTCCGTCACGGGCTGGCTTGGAGGCTCCGTGGCTGGAGTGCTTTTCACGACTGTTGGGTCAGTAGCTGCTGTTCCTGGAAGGCTGCTTGTCTGAGCATCACACTTTGAGAAGTGAGGGGAAGGGTGGAGCACACACCTGTGTGGCCCTGACGTTCCTCACCTTTCTGGATCTTGGTTTTCTTGCTGTGAGCTCTCTTCTTGGTGGAGAGAACAGCCAAGAACAGCCACGCAAAGGCTCAGAGGCATGAAACCACTGGCTGCTGTGGGAGATTGAGGGTTCGCTGTCTAAAAGACAAAACCAAATAAATGGCTTAAATTAAATGAAGGCTTACTTCTCTCATAAAGAAGTCCAGAGCCCGGCCAGCATAGCCCTGTGGTTGAGCATCGACCTATAAAGCAGGAGATCAAGGTTCGATTCCCGGTCGGGGCACAAGCCTGGGTTGCAGGCTCCATCCCTAGTGTGGGGCAGCTAATCAATGATTGTCTCATCCTTGATATTCCTATCTCTCCCTTCCTCTTCCTCTCTGAAATCAATAAAATATACATAGATACCTTATATGTAAAAGAAGTCCAAAAGCAGACAATTCTGAGCTGGTACAGAGGCAACTTCTCGCTCTCTGCTTTGGCCGTCCTTGGTATCTGACCTCTATCCTCAAGGTCACAAGATGGCTGCTGGAGCTCTAGCCAGGGTGTCTGTGTTCCAAGCAGAGAAAAGTGAGAGGAGAATGGGGCAAAAGGTTATGCCCTCAACTGCATCAGCTCCTTAGAAAGAGACTTCTTAGTCTCTGCCTGGATTCAAGGGAGGCAGTAAATTACAGCCTTTTAGCTGTTATTAAGAAAGAAGCAGAGAATGGATACTGGGTCGGCTGCCATGTTTTCTTGGAGGCACGTCAAGTTCTTGGTATTGCCAGAGCCTAAGGTGCCAGAGGGCACGTGGTAGGAGAAGCGTGGTGCTGACTTGCCAGGCAGCTGCGGTTCAGGGCATGGGAGGGCAGGGGCGATGGTCACGCCGGGCGTGGGAAGGGGAAGTTCAGGGCCGTGGTGGTGCCTGCACTGAGCCTTGGGGGGAACCTGCCTGCCCGCTGGGGAGTCCTGTGTCCTCCTCCCTTTCCTCTTTTCCCTCTCCCATTCTCCACGTGACTCTCCCCTCTCCGGCTCATGCTGTCTCTCCCTGGCAGTCCCCAGCATTTGGACTCTCAGGAGGAGAGGTCTTAGAAACTCAAGTGTCTGGAGGCCTCTCTGTCTGCGTGGCAAGGAGAACAGTAAAGGGAGAAGCTACACCTATAAATGCTTTTCCAAAGTGGGGTGTTCAGTGCCCTAACTCCAGGGACTCTGCTTCAAAAAGGGTTCCCCAGTGAGCCAGCTTTGGGAAACGCAGCCTTCCGCTGCCTTCGTGGGCTTTCAGAGTGAGGGCCTTGAGGAGGTTGCAGTGAGGACACCCACGAACCAACACTTTTCTCAAATAGATTTGACACTGGACCCTCACAGCACCTACGGCATCCCAGGCAGCACCACTTTTGGGGCATCACGGAGCTAAGATTGTCTTGAAGTCTCCCCGAGAAAGCAGACCCCTTGAGAGGCCCCGCGTGGGATGGTGCGTCCTGTGTGTGGCTCCCCTCGCCTCTGGCTGTACCTGGGGCCTCTGGCTTCCCAGCAGCAGGGGGCAAGGCCTGCGATGCACACGTGTGCAGGCTGCACGGGATTGGTGCTGATATCGGGTGAGTCATGAGAGCCCGCATTTGGGACTTGACGACCAGACGTGAGTCATGGCCATATGGAAACCTTATTCACATCTACCTTCCTTTGGTCCCTAAGCCTTTGTAATGCCCTGGTTTCATGATGTAACTTCAGGGGAATTAAGCTCGGACAGCAAAATGATGTAATTAATCTAACTCGGCTTCAGTTCAAGTCTTCTGCTGGTATACATCTGACCATGTCAGTTTCACAGGGTGATGGAGGCAGGTGGCCGGGCATGTCCGGACGTACGTGCACCATTCGGGGAGGGAGTTTGCTAGATGGGTTTCATCCGGGCTGTATTCCAGTCCTTGGTGTTGAACGTCTAGGGCTTCCTTGAAGACACACTCTCCCATAGTTTCCTGGCTCAGCTATGAACTCAGGACCAGGATGGTGCCTTAGGCACCCAGGCCAGGCTGCTTTCTGGTCTTTTGAATTCCATGCCAGTCCTTTCTGCCTGTAGCTACTACTTTCTTTAAAAAGAAATCTGTTTGGCCCTGGCCAGTTTGGGTCAGTGGATAAAGCATCGGCCTGTGGACCGGGAGGCAACCAATCGATGTCTCTCTCTCTCTCTCACATCGATGTTTCTCTCTCTCCCCCCTCCCCCACTCTCTGAAAATCAATGGAAAAATGCCCTCTGGTGAGGATTAACAAAATAATACATTTTTAAAAATAAATTCAAAAACTAATAAGTTGTTTTGATGGGCAGGTTTTGGTCACTGTGTCACCTCTCCGAGGCCATATTAAGAGGTTTTGGGGGACGATACTTTGCCCCAAAGAAGTGACATAGTGGGGATTTAGCTTCTGTCATGGGGAGGTGACAACAGAGTACTCAAACTTGTTGGTAAAAATGAGCTATTTCTATGACTTCTAGGGCCAGCAGGGCCAGACATTTTCTTCTCCTCCTCCTCCTCCTCCTCCTTCCCCTCTTTCTCCTCCTCCTCCTCCTCCTCCTCCTCCTCCTCCTCCTCCTCCTCCTCCTTTCTCCTCCTCCTCCTCCTCCTTTCTCCTCCTCCTTCTTTTTCCTCCTCCTCCTCCTCCTCCTCCTCCTCCTCCTCCTCCTCCTCCTCCTTTCTCCTCCTCCTCCTCCTTTCTCCTCCTCCTTCTTTTTCCTCCTCCTCCTCCTTCTTTCTCCTCCTCCTCTTCCACCTCCTCCTTTCTCCTCCTCCTCCTCCTTTCTCCTCCTCCTCCTCCTCTTCCCCCTCTCCTTCCTCCTCTTCCTCCTCTTCCTCCTCCTCATCCTCCTCACCCTCCTCCTCCTCTTCCTCCTCCTCCTCCGTATAATTAAGAAGCTTGTGGAATAGGTGAGCGTGTCCTTAGCCCACATCTCTGCTCTCTGGGCCGAGCTGATTCCCCTTCCGCACCCCGGACCTCCTCCTGGGGTTTCAGCCATCCGGCCTCGTGTGGTTCCTGCCTGCAGTCAGAGCTGGACAGCTCGGGCAGCCCGCACAGAGCCAGAGGCAGCACTGCGGGGCTGAGCCGTGTGTGTGTGTGTGTGTGTGTGTGTGTGTGTGTGTGTGTGTGTGTGTGTGGTGTGTGTGGTGTGTGGTGTGTGTGTGTGTGGTGTGTGTGTGTGTGTGAGTGGTGTGTGGTGTGTGTGTGTGTGTGTGTGTGTGGGGTGTGTGTGTATGTGTGGTGTGTGTGTGTGTGTGTGTGTGGTGTGTGTGTGTGTGAGTGGTGTGTGTGGTGTGTGTGTGTGTGGGGTGTGTATGTGTGGTGTGTGTGTGTGTGTGTGTGTGTGTGTGGTGTGTGGTGTGTGTGTGTGGGGGGTGTGTGTGTGTGTGAGTGGTGTGTGTGTGTGTGTGTGTGTGGGGTGTGTGTGTGTGTGTGTGAGTGGTGTGTGTGTGTGTGTGGGGTGTGTGTGTGTGGTGTGTGTGTGGTGTGTGTGTGAGTGTGTGTGTGAGTGGTGTGTGTGTGTGTGTGTGGTGTGTGTGTGTGTGTGTGTGTGTGTGTGTAGGCCCTGCTGGTCCTCTGCTGCCTTTGGGCCTTTGGGGAGTAGGAGTGACTAGAGCAGCATCAGCTCTGAACCGTGAGTCCAAGTGAGGCCCCTGGGAGCAGCCTGGCCGTTCTCTGGCTGAGAGCACGGTCCAGGTTGTCTCAGTGCTCCCGGCTCCCATCCTGACCTATTCTTTCCTAGACCTGCTGCTTCCCGTTCCCACCCTGCGCATTAGTCACTGGAGCCTTTTTGTTCACTCTTCCAGAATTCACATGACCCACTTCTGAGCCCCCTGGAGAGACTGGGATAGCTACTCAGGGTCACTAACCCATGGGGGGCCAGGCCCGGAAGTGTCTGACACACGCGGCCTGGTTGGGTCCTCACTTCAGCTCTCCGAGGAGGAGGCGTTGCCATCTGCAGAGGATAAATACCTCGCCTGAGGTCGGCTAGCTAATAAACCCACTCGCTCAGTGAAGCGTTTATGGGCCATGTGCTCTGGCCCAGGCACAGAAGGTGCTTCAGGGCTGGAGATCCGAATAAGACCAGACACGGGACTTCAGTGGGAGAACAAGACAAGAGAATCAAGGATTACATAAAGCAGGATGCCACTGTGTGGGCGCGGGGGGGTGGGTGGGCATGGCTCAGGGCCACGGTGGGCATGGGTGGGCGGTCATCTCGGCCAGACCTTGCAGCCCTGCTCACTGCCTTCCCTCTCCCGAAGCCCTTACACTCCCGCCCTGTGTCCCCACAGCTTTGGGGACCACGATTTGAGAACTCTGATACACTCCGTGACCCAGTTGTTAAAACTGCAGGAGTAAACTAGTCATCGCAGCCCACATTGAACAGCAGTTTATCACAGATCTTCCATGCAGAAGGGATCTACATAGTTTATCTCAGTGCTTCACTCGTCACGAGGTGGAGCGTACGTCCACTCAAGTGTAGGCCGCCCATAGAGCCTCCTTTCCGAAGAGGCCGTGTGACGGGCAGGACAGCAGCAGTTTCCTATGGAGAAGCCTGACAGACACTCCCTCGGCCACGTGCTCAAGGTCACCTTCGACCGTGATGAGTCAGGTTGATAGATGGACCCTCGGCATGATGTGAGAGATGGCAGGTACCCCTGGTCTTCCTCTCAGAAGCACGCAGCCCTGGTCACCTCATGAGAAACACGCGGGCCACTCCCAGCGGAGGGACACGTCACAGGATTCCTGATTAGAACCTCTCAAATCTGTCAAGGTCGTCAAACACGAAGCAAGTCCAGGAAACTGCCAGAGCCAGGAGAGCTGTGGCGCATGACAGCTAAATGCCACGTGCAGTTCTGGGTGCGATCTTGGAGCAGAAAAAGGACAAGGTTACCATGTGCCACATCAATGCAGGATGGCACAGGATACATGGGAACTCTGTACTACCGTAGATTTTTTAAAAAATCTGTTCTGCCCCTGGTTGGTTGCTCAGTGGTTAGAGCATCAGCCTGCCGACCAAAGGGTCACGGGTTTGATTCCCAATCAAGGGCACGTACCTCGGTTGCAGGTTGCCCAGCCCTGGCAGGGACCCATGCAGGAGGCAACCAATCAATGTGTGTCTCTCTCTTCTCCCCCCTCCTCCCTCCCTTCCACTCTCTCTAGAAATCAATGGAAAAAAATATCCTCGGGTGAGGATTAAAAAAAAATTCTTTCTAAAAAAAGTCCTATTCCATTACATAATATTTTCTACTGTAGGAAAAGAGTATTTTTAATTCGGTTCAGTTCTTTCTGGTCAGACATGGAGGCTGAAGGGATTAAAATACTGTGACGTAGATCTAGACATTAACGTATCTACTCCATCTGTCTCACTTTACCAGCTTGGGGTACAGGATAAGGTCGCAGCTCTGTGAATACACATGGCAGTGGGCTTCCATTCCCCTGTGGTGTGCGGGAGAACGTCGTACTCCTGTGCCCTTGGCCAGGGCTGCCTGGTGCTGTCCACACTAGGGAGGTGACGGGGGCCTCAGTGGGCACCATCCCTGCCACGAACTTCCGGCCACGAACACATGGCCGTTTCCTCCCAGGTGCCTCAGGGGGTCCTGGTGGCGAGGTCAGGAAACCTCCAGACTCAGCCACCTGCAGTCCCGAGGGCCTCAGAACGAAACCTGGTCCTTCCTCTCAGTTTCAAGCCTGGCCATTTCCTGCTCCAGCGCCACTGACATTCCTGCTCCTTCTCCCCCAGGGGAGCACTTCTCTGACTTTCTGCTATTTTTGTTGTGCTGTGGGTGGAGAAGGTCCCTGGGACTTAGACCGAGAGCTGTGACTCAGGGTCTTAACAGAGCCAGGAGGCCTGCAGAGAGGGGTGTTCCTAGAAGAGGAAGGACTGAGCTCAGTGAGGTTAAGTAGCGTCTGGAATCTTCCTGGACCTCAGTGTTCTCATCTGCAAACTGGGGAGAGAGGGGGAATGGGAAAGGACAAGCCTGATTGTTAAATGTGTTCTCTGTTCCAAAGAGGCCAAAGGCTGCAGGGCAGTACAGGTGACCCTTGAGCAACACAGGGGTTAGGGCGCTGACTCCTGCACAGTAGGAAATCCATGTATAACCTTTGACTCCCCCAAAGCTTAACTAATAGCATACTGTTGACCAGCAGCCATACTGATAACAGTTGATTAACACATATCTTGTATGTTATACATCTGCTACATACTGCATTCTTACAATAAAGTAAGCTAGAGCAAAGAAAATACTAAAAATGATAAGGAGGATGCCTGGCCGCCTCAGTGGTTGAGCGTGGACCTATGAACCAGGAGGTCACGGTTCGATTCCCGGTCAGGGCACATGCCTGGGTTGTGGGCTCGATCCCCAGTGTGGAGCGTGCAGGGGGCAGCCAATCAATGATTCTCTCTCATCATTGATGTTTCTCTCTCTTTCTTTCTTCCTCTCTGAAATCAATAAAAATATATTTAAAAGTAAATAAATAAAATTATAAGGAGGAGAGAATAAATCTACAGTAGTTATTGAAAACAATGTATGGATAAGTGGACCTGTGCAGTTCAAATCCGTGTTGTTCAAAGGTCAACTGTATTGCCTGGAGAGGGAGTGGGTACGACTCAGCCTTGGGAATGGGTCGGAGAGGCCTGGCTCTGACCCCACCTTAACCCCGAGCCCCATTCCGAGGTCCTGTGGCTAATGTCTGAGGTCAGCTTCAGGAGAATCCTGTTCCCTGCAGCTCTGAGCCTTTCCAAGATGAATAAGCAAGTCCCGCCCCCGCCCCTGCCCCGAAGCACATTCTCTAGGTAGGGTTAGACTTGACTTTTTTTATGTGCAAAACCCCAAGTCCTTTCACTTTCCCCTCCAAAGCCATGAAAAGGAATCCGGCTGCCAGAACCAGTCCCAGGGAAGATGAAAGCAGCTTTCCTGAGGTTCAATTCTTTCCAGAAACAATCTTCCTCTCCCTCCCACCCTCCCCCCTCCCCAGCTTTCAATGCACCCAAGTGCATATTGTTTTTAAATGTCAAAGAAAAAAGGAAAAAGAGAAAGAGAGAGTGCGAGGAAACCCTTTTGCTCCCGAATGTCACATTCTGGTGAGGGAAAAGGGAGAACAAGTGGCGGAATTAAAGAGATGCAGATTGTTTTGTCTCCTGTCCCTATTCAGGTCCCCGCGCAGCCCCTTCGCTGCCCCTCTCCCTCCCCCGGCCCTCCCCGTCACATTGAAATGTCAAATGCAGCAGTTTGCAGCTGAACGGGGTCCCTGGTGGGAACGGACTGCCCTTCTAACCTGCAGGTCCAAGCTGTTCCCGGCTGGCCCTTGTATTTGCTTTTCGCTTCTTGAGCTTTCACCAGCAGATGTTGTTTGGGATGAAGGAGGCTGGGGTGGGGGCAGTGAATGCTTTGCACCTGGGAGTGTGAAGGCGGGGAGCTGGGACACCCATGGCCCCTTCTCCTCCTCAGATTCCTCTCACCTCCAGTTGGCACACAAAAAAGATAGTTCCCCGGGGCCTTTTTATTTCCTGCCCCGAAAGAGAGGCCAGAGAGATGCTGGTGCCCAGAGCGCCTGGCTGTGTTGGGGCCTCCTCTCCCCTCCCCCAGGGCTGCCGTCCAAGCACTTTGGAGGTCAGGACACAGCAGAACAGCGATGTTTTATTGAAAATGCGTAAATGAAGGCTGAATCATTTTACAATACCCAGAATTGGTGAGGGTGTGGGAAATGGGTGTTTTCCTGGCTTGCAGGGGGTGGGGGGCGGGCTGGGAGTTGACCCAGCTGTTCCAGATGGCTTTTTGGAATATGGATTCAACAGCCTGAGAGAAAGTGCAAATGATTGATCCAGTAAGTTCACTCTTGGGGATTCCCCAAAAAAATACTTAAGCTAGTGAGCAGAGCTAGGCATAAGGAGGCTTGTCCCAGAAGTAGTTTTAATAAAATATGGGAACATCCTAATTTTTCTCACTAGAGGAGTAAAATTGGCACACCATCTATCACAGTGGTCGGCAAACTCATTAATCAACAGAGCCAAATATCAACAGTACAACGATTGAAATTTCTTTGGAGAGCCACATTTTTTAAACTTAAACTTCTTCTAACGCCACTTCTTCAAAATAGACTCGCCCAGGCCGTGGTATTTTGTGGAAGAGCCACACTCAAGGGGCCAAAGAGCCGCGTGAGGATCGCGAGCCGCAGTTTGCCGACCACTGATCTAGCAGAATAGTACAGAGTCATTAGAAGTGATCACTTACATTTATGTTTACTGAAGTGGGAAGATAGTCACCTCTCCTATTATATATGTAGAAAACATCTGGAAGAACGGCATTCTGGAGGCTGGCTGATCTGGGGTCATGCTGAGCCTGAGTGGGTCACAGCCTCCTCCCGCATCCTTGCAAGAGGGAAGAGGGATCCTTGGTTAATCTTTCCATTCCGCAGGCCTTGGGGAGCGTCCTGGAGAGGAGGAAATGCAGATGCAGTTCCCTGTGGGGAGCACAGAGCCAGAGGGGAAGCTTGTGCTGCTACCCCCCTGGCAAGGAACCCTGTAGGGAAATAAAGGACGGCAGGTAGGAAACCGCGAGGCGCATCCATGGATGATTTCATTCATTAGCCCTGACCATGCTGAGCAGCAGCTGGAAGGAGGCTTGGGCAGCCGTATCTGGCCAGACAACATTTCGTTGTTTTGCAAATAAAAAAGGGACCCTTGCTCCAGGATTGAGGTACATTCTGGAATATGTCTTTAGTTAGGGCTTGCAGTTGTCTTCTCTGATTCTTTATGGTCCTTGGGTCTTTACAATGCTGCAGTAGGTCTTAGAAAACTCCCCTCTAGTGATTGTAAAATACACAATCTTGGCTCCTCGTACTTCACTGTTCTTTAAAAATCTTTCTTCATTTTTGATACCGGGCTGTAAACCTTCCTCAGGGGGGCACGGAGCTCCGATGGCTGGTTTAATGGGCATGGTCCTGCGTGACCTTTCTAGCTCTGTGCCATGTTTTCCACTATCTCAAGCCACAGGGGGTCCTTGCTCTTCCCTGCGTCAGTCAGCACCCTCCTCCACACCTTCCTTTCTGCCCGTGCGCCTTCCTCTGTCTGCCATACGCTTCCCAGCCTTTTACCTCCCCACCCAGCTGGTCCTTCTGTGACACCCTTTACGCCTCTGTTCACCCTGCTGGAGCTCATCGTGCTCTCTCTATTTTGGAAAGTGTTCTTAAAAGTTATCCCTCACACCCTGACCGGTTTGGCTCAGTGGATAGAGCATCTGCGGACTGACGGGTCCCAGGTTCAATTCCGGTCAAGGGCATGTACCTCGGTTGCGGGCACATCCCCAGTGGGGGGTGTGCAGGAGGCAGCTGATCGATGTTTCTCTCTCATCGAGGTTTCTAACTCTCTTTCCCTCTCCCTTCCTCTCTGTAAAAAAAAAAAAATCAATTAAAAAAAACACCTTATTTCTCTCCCCAACTAGACTCCGGGCTTCTTGAGCACGTGGGGTATCCGTTGCTGAAGGAATAAACGAATTATTTAAGTGCTGGATGAATGGTAGCTACTGTTGTATTTTTCTGCTTTTCTGTAAGTAGCCCCTATTCTAAAGAGTCCTTAATCCCAGATGAACTTAAAAGACTTGATCCCGTTCTTGTAAAATAATTGTATCAGGAGTAGGTGCTCTGACTCCCTGTCTCCTACTTTCAAACAAGCCCCTAGATCTGTGGTCAGCTGATGAGTGGTTGTTCAAGAACATTTGGAATTTGCTGTGTTCTTTAAGGGACACTATGAAATATTAATACAATCTTAGTCATATGAATTAAAAAATAACTTACTATTGGCATATATGATTAATGTAAGCAATATAAGATTGCAACCAACGGCATGTCCATAAAAAAACCCCACAAAAAAACAACAACCCAAAATCCAAATCCTCAAACAAATCATAATTGTATTCCTCCAAATTTTTTATTAATGTTCACTTGCTGCTTATTCATTCGTTTGCTCTGTGAGTCTGTCACCATTTTAACAGACACTGCTCTAACAGAAAGACTTTGCATCGCTCCCACTTTTCAGAGGCTGCATCCTTTGCTGTGGGGATGCTGACCTTGTGTTGAGGACTGGGGGATGGTTCCCAAGAAGATGGAATTGAGAAGAAACATTTCGACCCCCTCTGTGCTCAGTGGACTCTGCTTGAAGCAGCCGCAAAGCGGGCCAGCCCTTGGCTAATGCCAGTTCTCAGGTACAGAGTAGGAACCTGGTTTTGGAATGGCAATGTGGCTGGCGTACCAGGACAGAGTGATTCTCTCAATTAAGAGAATTCTTTTTTTTAAAAAAAAATACATTTTATTGATTTTTTTACAGAGAGGAAGAGAGAGGGATAGAGAGTTAGAAACATCGATGATAGAGAAACATCGATCAGCTGCCTCTTGCACAACCCCTACTGGGGATGTGCCCGCAACCAGTGTACATGCCCTTGATCGGAATCGAACCTGGGACCTTTCAGTCCGCAGGCCGACGCTCTATCCACTGAGCCAAACCGGTTTTGGCTCAATTAAGAGAATTCTTAAAACGCCACTGAATTGACAGCATCTCATTGGCTACAACCTGTTACCCCAAACAAATGAAGTGGTGTTTCCCAGCGCCATGGTGACACCCCAGAACGGACACTTGTGAACCTGCACACGGTGACTTCCTTCAGGGTCTCGACCTTGGCGCCTGGACCACCTTTATTGAGATGGCCCGGGTGCTTGTATAAAATGCAGTTCTGGTTTGGCTCAGTGGATAGAGCATTGGCCTGTGGACCAAAGGGTCCCGGGTTTGATTCCGGTCAAGGGCATGTACCTTAGTTGCAGGCTCCTCCCCGCCCCGGCCTTGGTTGGGGTGTGTGCAGGAGGCAACCAATCGATGCCTTTCTCTCCCATCGATGTTCCTCTCTGTCTTCCCCTCTCCCTTCCACTCTCTCTAAAAATCAATGGGAAAATATCCTCTGGTGAGGATGAAAAAAATAAAACAAAATAAAATACAGTTCTGTCAACAGCACTCGAGACTTAATGAATCAAACTCAACAGGGAGAGGGCTGAAAATGGATATTCCCAAGATCCATCCTCGGGCATTTTAGGGACCCACAGATGTAAATGCTAGGGCTCTGGGTTCAGACAGGCCTGAATGTGCACACTGGCCACACTGTGTGATGTTGGGCAAGTTAATTCAGCTCGTGCAGACCTGCTTCCCTCATTTGAAAAATGGAGATAATTATAGTTGTGAGGAGTGAATGAGATAATCCACGGGAAGTATTTGGCACCGGGCCTGACACCGGCTACGTTCCCAGTAAGTGTCAGCTATTAATGTATTTCATTGATTCTAGAAGCTCATGTTTTTTGCATATTAACATCTCTTAAATCAGTCTGCTTCTTAAAATTGATGGCATGTCATGGTCTCTACAACAATGGTGCATCTTATAATAGATGGTGCCTTCGGCGTGGTGAAGTAGGGTATATATGAGGGTTTCTGGGGTGCAGTGTTGGTGATGATAAGGTCTCTGGGAGGGGGGCTGGAATTGGGGGATTCCTCAGGTCTGCCTAAGCTGTGTCCATCTCCCAGGGACCCGTGTGCACACAGAAGTAAGTCAGAGGAAGCTGAAAGAACAAGGGGGTAGGCTTGCCACTCTATGGGGAGGGGTCTTCTAGGATTTGGGGTGCACTTGCTCAGTCTCCCTTTTTTGGGGAGACTGCTCATGGTTCCTGTTGGGAGACTTCAAGTCGGGGCAACTTGAACTGGGGGGGGCACGCGCTTTCCTTGTTCTGTCCTCTGAATCTCTGCTCTCCTTATAAGATTTCTCCTGGCCCACTTGGCGTCAACCAAGTTCATTTCCCCCCTTTGGGTCTCTTTCCAGGCAAGGATTTTGAGACCTGAACCCAGGGTGCAGAAGGAACCAACACTATCTCTAACCCTGCATGACCCAAAGTGGCAATTCAGGAAGAAAGTCACCCCCTCCTCCCAACGACCCCCGCTTTGCTCAGGGCTCCTGTCTGCCCAGCTTGCTGTCAGAATGGGGTTGGGAAGCAAGATGGTGGTGGTGGAAAGATAGTGGTGGCGGGAGGTCGGCTTCTTGTTGTTGTTTTGAAGGTGATCTTATGCGAAGGAATCAGCGTAATGAGTGGTTTGCTTCCTTTGAAAAAGCACCATCTGGGTTTAGATTTCATATTTACTATTTTCAACCCTTTCAATTAGACCCCTGGGGTTTCCCAGGCCTGCCTGGGGGAGCCGGTCTCCAAGCTCCGCTTCCTCTCTTTCCCAGCCCTGGGACAAATGTTTGTTTTTCTCACATATTCATCACAGCCCAGGCCTTCAGAAAAGACCGGGGAGCCCGCATTGACATGGGAACCTGTGTCTGCGTGGGGAGTGTTCAGCTGAGAACAGAGCTTGGCAGGCTTACTTCCTGCCCCACACAGGCATTCACCATGGAAAGCCAGGGGGTTGGGGGGATGCTTGGCACAATTGCCAAGCCTACTGGAAGCCCTCAATTTTGAGAAGGAAAGGGACTTTCTCATGGGTTTCCCGCTCCAGAGTATCAATCAGCCTCAGAGAAACACTAGCGAGGCACCAAGCGGTTTCCTAGCAGGAGCAGTGACTACAAAGGGCCTCCTGGCTTTGTGCCTTTTGTTCCTGCTGGCGCCTTGGTCAGAATTTCGGGGCTGCCCAAATGCCGCCTTTGCTTGCCTGGGTCTGTCTGCTGATCCTGGAAGTCAGGGAGGAGAGAGGAAGGAATGAGGGGCCCAGAGGAGCAGAGATCCCCCGGTTCTGGAATCTTCTCTGTGGCCCCTCTTCCTCTTTCTGTTGCGTGATGAATGGCTTTTTGCAAATCTCAGACATGTCAACAGGGACTGATCAGACCAATCTGGTGGGTTGTGACATTTAAGTGGGGGTGGCGATCTTCTGGCACTTAGCTGGAGCTCTTTACATATTGTTCCCGCCTGCACTTCCCCTCCCCTCCTTCCCTGGAGGGCAGAATCCATACTTAATGTCAGTTAAATATGATGTTTGAAATGATAGTTGAAGCAGGGAAATGAGGGAAGAGAACAAGGAGGGAAAGAGGAATCTCACCCCCCCCCCCCCATTCACCTGTCCCTGCCCCAACTCATTTACACTTTGCATACATTATTGGGTTATTGCACTTTCTTGCCTGAAGCCGGCCTCTGATGCCCTCTCCCCCTCCCCCCACTGCCCTCCCAGTCTGTGGTTTTGCTCAGCTGAACTGTGGGGAGCGGGCTTCAAGGACCCTCCCCAAAGTGAAGAGTTTTATCTGGCTGCCTGACAGCTGAGAGGAACCCTCATTGACAAGAGGCAGGGTCGAAGCAGGGAGCTGGGAGGTCTGCACAATGTGAAGGATCCCATAGCAGGAGGCAGGTTCCTGCCAGTCAGCTCTGAGAGGCCTATTGGTTTGCAGAGAGATTTCATTCTGTATCGCCAGGGAGTGCTTCTTTAATATGGGATCGAAAAATATCTAAGGCTGTACTGAAGGGCGGTCGCTCCAGGGCAGAGAGCAATCTGTTTAAAAATGACAACCCATCCGCCTGATGGAATACACGGGACTTATGCTAATGAGAGTAATTGAATTTATAGCAATAGCTGTGCGCTGTGAATGGCTCTTGGAAACCAGCAGCTTTTTATATAAATAATCTAAGGTGCAAAGGGTTTCTAATATGCAAATGAATATGGGTATTAGGATAAAAAAATCACATGCATCTCATTCATCATTTTATTAGCAGGTGGGTTTCTAGACTGATTTTGAGATTTCATCAGGGTGCAAAGCAGTTAAGTTGTTAAGGCAATGCGGAAGCAGGCACAGGCATCTTTGGTCGTCTTTGATGAGGAGCACACTGCTCTGGGTCTAATTGTCAGGATAATTATTTTCTTTCCTGAAAATTATTGGCCATAGATTCAGTGAAGTGCATTGATGTGCTTTTTAAAAAATTTTATTGAATTTATTGGAGTGACATTGGTCTCTTAATTATCCGCAAGATCTGAGTATTGGGACTACATGAGATACGTTTCTATTAAATATCTAGGTTTGTATATGTATAAAATATCTATTAATCTTTCCCAAAAGGATTCATTGATTTCAAATAAACATGGTGTTTGAGTATAGATTTGGGACTTGGGAGGCTGCAGTGAGGGACATTGACCTTCGTGGTATGTGGGTTTCATTTCACCTTTTCTCAAACTGCACTTGACACCTGCAAGCCAAGTTTTTGTGGGTATTGTTGTAATGACAAGAATCTTCAAAATATAGGTGAAGGCCCAAAACAGCAGAAGAAAATTAATCTGTTCTGTGGCAATCAAAAACATTTGGGCTAAATATTCAAGTGGTCTGTTATAATGAAAGCAATACAGGTAGCAAATGAAACACTAAAAAAGAATTAAAGATAAAAAAATAAAGTAAAAAAAGTCAAAGAAGGAGAAATAAATATTTAACTCTTCAGGCATGTGGAAGAACTTTGAAGGTATGAAAGAAGTGGAATAATCACGAATGCAACTGTTCATAGATGTAATGCTTATACATTAAAAACTAATTGTCTAAAAATCAAAACCAATTTAAAATGCCGTCATCAAGCTGAAAAAAAACCACTTGCAGTAAAATTGACAAGACCACAATACATAAGAAAAGAAATCCAATTCACCTTTAAATATAAAATGGTCAAATTAGATTAACAAATAATTTAATAGTAGAAAAAGATAAAAATGTTTAATGAATGTAAAAAAATCTCCCTAGAAATCAAAGAAATACTTATTAAAACTACATGGAAATACTATACCTTCAGGAATATTTACAGACATGAAAAATGTTTACAACATACTGAGAATGAAAAGATGAACATACCAGATGCTCAATTTTATGATAATTAACTTTAAAATGAATGGAAAGAAATACAACAGGTATGCTATCAATGGCTATTTCTAGGTAGGTAGATTAGAGGTTATTCTGAATTTTTTTCTTTTAAAAACATATTTTTATTGATTTCAGAGAGAGAGAAACAATGATGAGAGAATCATTGATCAGCTGCCTCCTGCACGCCCCACACTCGGGATCAAGCCCTCAACTTGGGCATATGCCCTGACTGGGAATTGAACCGTAACCTCCTGGTTCATAGGTCAGCGCTCAACCACTGAGCTGTGCCAGCCGGGCTGAATTTCTTCTTTAAGTGTTCTATGCAAATATGACTTTATGGAAGCTATTATGAACAGAGAATTTGAGCATGCACAAGTGCATCCCGGTCCCTGTCTCCCACAGGAAGGGCACCTCCTGCATTATGGACAGCCTTCTGAGGAACGGACTGTCGGCAGCCTTACAGAGATCTGGGCCAGTGGAGAACAAAGGGTTGCCAAGCATTTACCACTGGTTTAAAGTTTGGTGCTTTCTAACGGGGCTTTCTGGAGCCCTCTCAGCTCAGTGGGGGTGGGGTGGGAGGTGGGGGGGATAGTCAGGAGGCAGAAGGAGCCCCAGACAGATCCCCACCTCCACCTTTCTCCTGACATCCTGCTTCTTCCCACTTCCTCATCTCTCCCCCCTTACTCTCTTTCCCACATTCCCATCACTAGGCTTCAGTTACTTCATCTTTAATAGATAAATATCTTTTAAAATCTTTATAAAAGTTGGGTTCCTGAACTTTTAAAGAGAGGATCTAGAGCTAAAACTTAACCGGGTTTCTCCTTGGCAGGAACCTAAAATGTCCCCACTTTGTGGATGTCCACCCGGGGTTTGGCCACAACTTCTGAAAGCGGATCATTTCTTCTCATTCCCTTATTCTACAGCTCTGTTGGTGGAAAGTTCTTTCTTATTTTTTAAGAAACATATAACAATGTACTTAAAGGGTTACTGATGAGCTTCAAATGTCCAGCTTGCTTCCTAGGGCTGTTGTAGGATCAGGCGTCACTGTAGGGGGTGAGCATGGAGAGTGGGGCTGGAGAAACGCAGGATCAGTATGGTTTCTCCTTGTTGACTAGACTTAGTGGAGAATAAGGCCGAATGCTGCTCCAGCCCTCTGTGTTCTTTGAGACTGAGCCACTTCTCTCTGGCATGAAGGGTCTGTGTATGTGGGAGATCTTAGGTGGTTCTTTCTCTTATGACATACCTTCCTGTGGCCTCAGACCTGGGCCATGGGCCACCTCTCAGACATTCACAGGTCAAGGTTTCCTTTCTTCTTGAGCCAAGGACCACAACTCCAGGGGACAGGGTGGGGAAGGCCAGTGGTTCTTCTCTATTGTTCTCTATTACGCATCCTCCTGGATACGGAATGTGGCTGATAGGGGATGGGTAAGAGGAGATGAGCGTTGCCACATTTGTCTATTTCTGCAGTCTTGTGGGTTTAGAAATTCGACTTGTAAAGTCCTGCTATGCCATTCATTCGGAAAGTCAGGAAGAGCAGGAACCTGGCCTGGCTGGCTGGCCGGGGAGCCAGGTTCCCATGGGCTTTTTAACACAGGCCCGTAAACAATGCTGGCAGGCACCTGGCCTCCCGGGGCAACAGGCTTATTGTGTAAGCCCGTGTGGGTGGTGGTGTGCTGTGAGAAGCAGCAGCTGTGGTGTGCACGCATGGTATGCTCTCCCTTGCCAGCTCTGAGTCATCGCTTGAAACCATCCAAGGCTACCCAGGGATACAAAAGGCCCAGACCATGGCGATGTCCGTCCAAATCATTGCCACCAGCTGAGATGCTATGACTTGGAAAGAAGGGAGAGTCTGTGGGAGGCCCAGCGGGTGCCAACCAGGGGGTCACCTGTCAGTTTCGGCATTAGGAGACATGTCACATTCTCGGAGCACATGCGAGCAACACTTTGGGTGGAATCTAACTTGATTTGTGAGATGAAGGTTGCAAGCCCACGCTCAGACTGCAAAGCAAGACAAAGAAGCATCACTGTAGCTTTGGTTGACCCCCCACGTTCTGTGTGTTGTGTCTACCCTGCTTCAGAGGCTCAGCTTAACGAGTGATGACTCCACATCTGATGTCTGGATAAAGCCCTGAGCTGCCCTCAGATGCATCCTGGACAGCCCTGCTCTCGGTGTCCCAGCCAAATTTGTAGGGAGGCTTTGCTTAGCAGTGATTTCTAACAGTTCAGGGCCTATCAGGACAGCACTGAAGCCGAAGGTCCTGAGGGCTTGTTAGGTCCAGGCACAGGGTGAACCTTTACAAGAATGACAGGTGGTGTGGTGAGGAGACAGACTGCGTGGGTTCAAATCCTGGCTCTACAGTCTAGCACTGGGTGATGGTGGGCATGTCATCTAACCTTGACGTGCTGCTGTTTCCTGGTCTGTGCTGTGTGTGTGTGTAATAGGCGTAACCACCTCAGAGAGTTGTCATGAGGCTTAAATAAAGATAAACATCTGGCCCTAGCTGGTTTGGCTCTGTGGTTAGAGCGTCGGCCCATGGACTGAAGGATCTCGGCTTCGATTCCGGTCAAGGGCATGTATCTCAGTTGCAGGCTCAATCCCCAGCCTGTGCAGGAGGCAGCCAGTCAATGTGTCTCTCTCACATCGATGTTTCTGTCTCTCCCTTCCACTCTCACTAAAAATCAATGGAAAAATATCCTCGGGTGAGGATTATAAAAAAATAAAACAGAAAGATAAGCATGTGGAATGCTCAGAAAAGCGATCAGTGTCAGAAATACTAAATGTTCTAGTCCCTCATTCCAGCGACTATGTGAGCGAACACCAGAGCTGTGACTCTCCCGTGAGTGCGAGGCTGAGATGTGGGTGCGTATTCCCTGACGCTTGGTCGGGTATATTGCAAGTGCCCGGAGCACAATCGAAACCCGGGCAGTCTGACACTGCGTGCATGTGCTCCGTGGCTTAACTGAATGGGACCGATTTAATGTCGTCCCTCTTTCCATTACGATTGATGCTTAAACAGTGTTTCTTACTATAATCGAAGACCTTTGTCACTTACCTTGCACTGAGTGGATTAAAAGGAGAAGCCAGTTTAGAATTATTTATCTCACATTTTATTCTCTTGGAGCTGAGTGACATTTGACCTCAACATTTCCTACCTCTGGTACAGAGGGTTTTAATTCTCTGCCACCAGTCTTGAACACGGTCACCCTTCCCCACTCACTGCCACCTCGCCTACCTCTCCACTGTTCATCACTCACAGGAGAACTACCTGCCAGTGGCTAATGTGCTTGCTCCATACCTAGGGTACCTATTCCCATGAAAATGCAGCGGGGAGCGGTTCCAGGCAGGTAGGGTTGATTTGGCTTGCCGCCTGATTGCCATCTGGTTCAACCTGATTTCTTCTGGCTTGGGGAAGAAGGCTGGTCCTTGTTTATTTTATTGTGGGTTTGGTCTTCCCTCCGGAGCTTCCCCCTCTAATATCAAGACTTTTTGTTGTGTTTCTCTGCAACTGAGCTCTCTGCATCAGACCCCAACTCATCACCCTGCGGGGCTGACGGTGCGCACCTAGGCAGGCACCTCACCGTGGGCCACGGGTTCTTGGACATGCAAGCCTTTGTAGCTCCATCGCTGACTGCCTTTTGTGTTAACATGTGGGAGTATGTTAGGATCTCCAGGGACTGCTCCAAAGCTACTTTATCTGGAAGCACAGATGAGGGCTAGTTTTCTAACACACATATGCTCTTGCAAATGTCCCCGGTTGCAACTTATTTATAGATCCTTCCTTCTGTAGCTGGAAAAGCAGTGTTTGGTTTTGGCTGCATTCACAGAGGTGCTAGGCACCCCAGAATTAATGAAATCTGCCTGTCCCGCATAGAGCCGCCTGGTCAGCAGTCAGGGGTGGGAAGTCCTGGACAACGATGGGTGAGCAGGCAGATGGGAGAAGGCCAAGCACACTGGGTTCTAGGTCAGTGCCAGTCAGCCTGCCAGACGTGCGTTCTCGACCAAGTCCCTTCACTGTTGGGGTCTTGGATGAGCATGATCCTTTCCAGCTGTAAGAGGGAAAGTCCTGTCCAGCTGTAAAAAGTCGTGATTCTAGGATTTGGGAAGAACCACACTTGCTGGTTTATTCTGGAAGCAGGGTCCCTGGCTTTTGGGACCAGCCGAGCCGCTCTCTGATTGTGGTTCTGGACTCTTGAATCTTCATCTCCCAAGTGGGGATGCTGCTGCCCAATTTGCAGAATTGTCAGAGGAGCAGTGCCCACGGCAGGTGCCCAGTGCACCGAGGTCCCCGCCCCCAGCATGGTGTCCGCCAGGAACTCATTCGTACCTGAGATTCCCAGCAGCACAGAGGCAGAGTGGCCACGAGTGACAGAGACGAAGGCAACTTTCGAAAGAAAAAGAAAAGATTGTTCTCAGCACCTTCCCATGGGGCTCCTTAATCGGCGTTGGCCCCTTTCTCCCACGTGTGCAGTTGTTGAGCAGTGTCCCGGGTGGAGCCAGGACCGGGGCACAGTGAGGGCCTTTGTTTCAGTCTTGTAAATTTCAACACAGGTTGGAAGGAACAAAACCCCGATTCATGTGAGAGATGCTCCAAATCTGATTCCTTGTGCCCAGCCAAGGGCGAGCCTGGCTGGCAGTCCCGGGAGTGGATGGTGAGTCGGGAAGCTCAGCACTGAAAGGACCCGAGGCTGCTAAGAGATTGGGGGGGCGGGGGGGGCAGTGTCAGTGTCCCAGTGATGTGCCCCATCCAGGGAAGTGCCCAGAAAGCTCGTTCTAGAACAGGCCTAAATGAAGCGTCCATTTCCTTGAACAAATCATACCATCTCAACCTTAACTTGCTCTCTCTGTGTGTGTGTGTGTGTGTGTGTGTGTGTGTGTGTGTGTGTGTGTGTGTGTTTTGTTTAAGTGAGAAGGTCTCTCTCATTATCTTCAAGCCCCCTTTGGCACTGGAACTCTACAGAATTAGTAAAAATGCATCGGATTTTCAGGGCAAGTTTTTTCCTTGCTCGCCCTTTCTCTTTGCCTTCTCCTCTGTAACTCAGATGCTCTGAACATCTCCCCTCTGACCCTGCTTGCTCTCTGATACGCTATTTCAAGGCGGAGGGATTACCGTAGCCAGAGCCTCCCAGGAAGACCATCGGACTCTCCAGGATAAGAAACACGCCGGCAAGAGCTGAAAGGTGTGTAATTGCGGAGCTTTGTGCCGACTCTTAAAGCCGCATGTTTTAACCATCTCATGATGGCAGGGATTTTTCTGGGGTTTTTTTTGAGAGGTCGATGTAATGCTCTCGTCTCTCCCCTACTCCCCCCCAGGAAAATATAAGAGGAATTCATTTTCTTTGGGATTAACGAAATCTTTCTTCTTCTTTTATGTTGGCAACATGAGGTCTTAGCAGATCTCTGATCATGTGCTGAATAAAAAATATAGCTTTACAATGGAGTGCGGAGACGGGGCTTGAACCCAATTTGGATTACGGTGCACAGCAGCAGACACTCTGTAGCTGGTGGTGGTGGTGGTGGGGGGGTTTGGAGCGCTGAGGGACAGCCCCCGGGACCGAGCCCCGCACCCCCATGGATTGTTCCACCCTAATCTGAGGCCAGTCTCCCGGAGCCCGAGCCCACAATCAGATGCTCTGAGCAGCAGGCTTGCATCAAGCTGTCAGCCAAGTGGGTGAGGGCCACCACCATGCAGAAGCCGACCTGCGGAGCTGGGAAACTTAGGAAAATTGGGATGTTGCTTAAAGCATTGACCGTTTCCATGTTTCAGCGTCTCTGTCTATGCATTGGGCTCAATCATGTGTATCCCAGGCCTCACCAGCCTAGAGGTGCAGAGGGAACATGGCGACTGCCAGTGGGCTGGGGTTTTCACCAAAACTCTGAGAGAGGGGGGTTGATCAGGTAGAGAAGAGGAGGGAGGTCCAGGGTGGACACAGAGGGCCTGTTATCTCTTTGAGAGCCAGTATTTCTCCAACACTAGGAGCTCTCTGAGTCAGAATTATTCGAGGTAACAGTGTAAGATTATTGGGGTGCTGGCTAAAACTGTGCCCATGACAGATAATAAGGCTTCACATGGAGATGAGAATTTCTGCCTGGTGGGAACATTTGTGAGGGTCAAAGGGCAGGAGTCAGGAACATCGAGGGTGGTGATGGTGATGCCAGCTGTTCCCTAGTGTCCTCTTAGTGGCTCTACTTTCTCCACCCCCCGTTCTGCGTTATGTCTTACAACCTGAACGGAATCTTAGCTTATTGCTTTGCTCGCCTGCTCTGACACCTTGGTCACTCCCACCAGAAAACCAAAGTCCCGTGACCTCTAACCCGGTTCTCCCGCCTTGGGCCCAAGCTGACGGCCTCTTCTATATAATCACCCTGTTGGGCAAAGCTACTTCTGACTATTGCCCTTGTGCTATTTCACATTTTCTTCTTCACATCTCTGTGTTTCCTCCTCTGTGTAGCCTAGTTAAATGATGATTAAATGTGTTCATCCAGAAAACGTGCTCAGGACAATGCCTGGCTCCTGGTAAATGCTCCATATGTGTTACAAGTGATTTCCAATATCTTTGCAACTTTTTTAAGAAGGAAGATCTACCCCTGACTCGGCCTTCATTGGCCAGTAGGATGCAAAAGTAGTTTCTCTGAATGGATGTAGATAGTGGCTGAGCAGATCTATTTCATTCTGAAATCCCAGGAAATACTTAGTCAGTTCTGTTCATTCCACCGATGTTTATCTGGTGTCTTCTTCAATGCTCAGTGTGCTGTATGCGTGCCCATGTTGGTGGGAAGTTAGATGTGAATGCTCAAATGATCTACACACTCGCCCTTCAAGACTGAATAAAAGTGTCACTTCTTGCCTGGCTGGCATAGCTCGGTTGAGTATCGACCAATGAACCAGGAGGTCATGGTTGATTCCTGGTCAGGGCACATGCCTAGGTTGTGGGCTTGATCCCTAGTGTTCCCTCCCCCTCCCTCCCTCCCTCCCTCCCTCCCTCCCTCCCTCCCTCCCTCCCTCCCTCCCTCCCTCCCTCTCCCCCCCTCTCTCCTTCTCTGAAATCAAGAAAAATATGTTTTTTAAAAGTTTCCCTTCTTCCCCAATGGTTCATCTCCAACTGTGATTATGTGTGCATGTGTGAGAGCGCGAATGTCTGTGTGTGTGAAAGCCTGTGAGGGAGTGTGAGTACGTGCGAGGCAGTGGAGGGAGGAGGTGATGAAGAGGTGGGCAGGCCACTCTCACTGTTAGGGTGCCTGCGGTTAGCCCCAATATGGCACACATTGTCTCGCGCACCACCCTCAGCTATGCTGCTCGGAGGATGCTGTAATCTGCATCATTCAGATGTAGAAATAGGATTCAGAGAGACTAAGTATCTGCCCAAGGTCACTCTGTGAATGGAAGAGCTGAGCCTTGACCCCAGGTCAGTCAAGCTGGGGACCTTCTACCAGAGCAAGCTGCACAGCTGAGCAGGGCATGTTTCAGGGTAACGGAGCTGGGAGACAGTGTCAGAGGGGGGTGCTGAGCTGTTCCTTCTGCAAAGTCCTGCAGAAGGAAGCAGGCAGGAAGCTCCCAGGGGTCTCTGGGGGTCGGAGCCTGCACAGCTGACATCTTAGGCGCCTGCCCCCGTGTGAGCACTCCTGGGAAAATCACGCTGTGGGAGGAAGTTCAGCGGGAGAGAGGGCCTTCCTGCAATGTAGATGGGACCTTTTAGTGGGTGAAAATGTTCAGGAAAGGCTAGGCCTTTCCACTTGGCCTTGAGAGCTGCTGGCCCGGAGGACACTGGACTGAGCGCATCCGAGGTGGCTCCCTTCCCCAGCCTCCGGCAGTAAGACTCAGGATGGAAGGTCCCCAGCCCGAGCCAGGACACAGGCCAAGGAAGTGAAAAAAGGCACCGATTGTAAAGTGTAAAGAAAACCCTTCACCCCTTTACTTCTAAAATCCCAGTATCCATGACAACTGGGCCAAGTGAGGAAAATGGCTGTCTCCTCTCCTCCTCATTGTTTAACTTGCAGTTGCTACAGCAACTGCGTCTACTGGGCCGGCCAGATCCGCCAGGCACTTTCTTCTTTCCCAGTCCCCTTCATGGCGGGCCCTCCTCAGTGCCAACATCGCTTTGTCTTTCCTTGGAGGAGTCTGTGAGAACCGGCATGGGCATGGTGTCAGGCTCTGGGTGCCGTTGGAAGCCTTTGCGATGGGAGAAGTCGCTGGAACAAAGGGGCAGCCGAACAAAAAGCCCCGAACTGCTTCACCCCTGCCTCCAAGGGTCTTTATCATCCTCAACCTAGGGATTTGGGAGTGTCTGGCTCTGCCTTTCCCAGGGATGGTTTGGCACAGATACTAGGACTTAGTGGGTCTAGGAGACTGGCTGGACAGCAAACTCAGCAGACAGACTGCTCAGGGAGACAAAGCTTCCTTACCTTAGGTTATGGCTTCTCCCCTTTCTTCTCCTTTCTCCTTTCCTTTCCTTTTTTCTTTCTCCTTCTCCTCCTCCTCCTCCTTTCTCTCCCCTTCTCTTTCTCTCTCACTCTCTTCCCTTCTTTATCTCCTTCTCTTGCATATGTTTCCGGTTAGTACTTTGACACTTGAAGAAATTGTGTGCAGTTAGGTGGAGTTTCAACATCTTTGAGTAATCACTTCCTTTCAGCAGTCTGTGCTAAGGAAGCAGTTGGGTATCAGCACAGAGAATCCTCTGCAACTCATCGCAGCGTTGCTATGGTCCATTTTACAGATGAGGAAACTGAGCCGCATGGAACAAGGACGGGACCCAGGCAGCCTGGGTCCCTGCATTACAACACGGTTCTTGTCCCTCTCAGTGGCTGGAAGGCACACAGGTCCTGAATGGCCCTGAGGACAGAGACGCCCAAGCTGCTGGGCCATAGGATGTGCTGCCTAGTTCCAGTCCATAGTAGATTTTAAGTAAATTTTGAACCAGAATAAAGCATAATTACACAAGCTGTTAGCCCTGTCTCCCCAGCTTACCAAAACGTTTCTTAATGCTTGGTTTCCTTCAGTGGGGTAAACCACGGAAAATCCTCTCCTGGGAAAAAAAGATGATCCAGTGAATAGACAACTACAGCGAGACATGTGAGAAGCAATCTTGCTAGTGTTTAACTCACAGTCCTGGGAGGCTGCTCAGGGGTTGGGGCCGGGCGGCCATTGCTTGTCTTCAGAGCTCAGTGAGGGAGCACCTTCCTCCCCTCACCCCCACGATCCTGACCGCCCTCCCGCTGTCCCCAGCGAAGTGTGGATGTTTTCACAGGGAAGTGTAGGTCTGACTGTGACGCTCTAACTGCCCGCAAAATCACAGATTCGAGGGGGCGAACAGCCTGTTCAGAGGCTCCCCATGTGGGCTGCGGGGAAGCTTGGCAAAGTCAGGGACCAGCACCCAAATGGCTGGCCTTGCTTCCTCTCTCACGGGCCGGCTGCTTCCCCTGCCTCCCTCCACGCTGGTGCTCTCGGCAGTCTGAGTGCCCTGAGATGTGCCAGGGGAATGTTCCCGGATGACAGAAGCACAGAGATGCTTCACAATTAGCCTATACCTGCTTGTGCCAATTGTAAAGGACCTGGTCCCTCCCCTCCCTCCCTCCCATCCTTCCTTCCAGTTTTCTCTTTATTTTCTTTCTTTCTAGACTCAATTGTTAGTGCCTGCCTTTGCTTCCTAATTGTTCTTTTGTGTCGTTGTTTGTGGCGATACCCATAGCGAAGGTTTGGTAATTAGCTCCTGTAATTACAAACACCTTCAGGTTAGGAGGGTGTTCCTCTTTCATCACTTTGGGAACTGTTGCCTGCATTCCCTTAAAAACGCCTGCACTTGGCTGGGGCCAGAGGGGGCTGGGAGCGGGGGTGGGGGGTGGGGGTGGGGGAGGTGCGCAGGATGCACACGGTTCCCCGCAGAGGGGGCCCCTGCTCACAATGGCACCTTGCATCCTGCCTCCCAGACTCCGTCTTGCAACTGCACGCAGCACGGAGAGGCGTGGAGGCTGGTCTCACAGTTAATAACTCCCAGCCCCTGCAGCCCCTGTGCACGTTTCCACGCCGGAATCTGGACAGTGTTACCCCGACAATTCAGTCCCTGCCAGAAAGCTATCGTCTCCCCAAAGGTTGTCTGTCTGCTTTTTTTCCTTTTCTGGACCAAAGGGACTTCCAGGAATTAAAAAAAAAATAAAATAAATACAGTTTATGTTCCAGATGGGAACACCTATATCTCTGATCAAAACAAAGTTAAAAAACAAACCCAACCAAAAACCTATGAATTGTCCTCTCCAAGATTCTCCATCTGCCACCCCACGCCCCTCCAAAAACCCCCGACCCCTTCCAGATGTGAAGTACAACCTGAATGAGGAGTTCCAACAGGAAGCAGTTCCTGCCCATCCCCCCGCCCCTCCAAAAACCCCCGACCCCTTCCAGATGTGAAGTACAACCTGAATGAGGAGTTCCAACAGGAAGCAGTTCCTGCCCATCCCCCCCGGGGTCAGGGGGGAGGAAGTGGGACCTGGGTTTGTCATCCATTGTTACCAGAAACAGAGGGTCTTAAGTTGTGATTGCCATCCTGCTTTTTCTGTCTTGCCTTCTCCTCTCCTCCTGCATCTTGAATTTGAGGGCTTTTGATTTCAGACTTAAGGGGCTGCCTTCAGGGGACCAGGAGGATTGTGGGGGCGCTCTTCCTGGGTTGCATCTGTAACTGTAGCTCACGGCATCACCCATGAAAACACTAACTGCTTCCAGCGCCTCCCAGCCAGGCCCACGTCAGCCCAGTGGGTCTCTGAAGTCCAGATCCACGTGTGGGTTTCTTCAAGTATCCCCAGAAGTGCTCTGAAACCCCAAACAAATAAACATTTAACCCCACCCCCCGTAGCCCCCTCCCCTGTGATCTGAGGAGGGGACAGGCAGTGTTTGAGGGGCTCACTGAAGGTGACATTTATTTTAGATTCTCCTCTTTTCTTTGTAGCCCATTCAGCACATTTTCAATGATATGAGAGTCTAAGCCAGGTGTCCTCAAACTACGGCCCGCGGGGCCACATGCGGGTGTTTTTGCCGTTTTGTTTTTTTACTTCAAAATAAGATATGTGCAGTGTGCATAGGAATTTGTTCATAGTTTTTTTTTAAACTATAGTCCTGCCCTCCAACGGTCTGAGGGACAGTGAACTGGCCCCCTGTTTAAAAAGTTTGAGGACCCCTGGTAAGGAAAGGGGGAGGAGATAACTTCGCATCAGGAGAAAACTGACCTAACGTGGCTTGTCTTTAAAATAGGGAAGCAGAGGTGCCCTGAGTGGGTAGTGAGAGGCTCTTCCCTGATGTCTGAGCTTGTGGGCTAAACCAGGGCGATTGCCTTTCTGTTTGCAAAAACCTCGATCCTCTTCTGCAAAGAAAAGGGTTCAAGGGACATTTCCCCTCCATAACATAAACCTCAACTCACTTCCCTGTCTGTGAGGATGCGTTTTTCTGGGCACTATGGCGACTGAATATTGATTGATTTGGTTACAAATGGAGGACATCGCCCTCTCTGCTTAAACATTGCAGTTCATCGTCCCTTTGGTTCTCCACATAATTTTTTTTACATTTTCTGGAAATCAATCGAATTGACAATGGCATGCACGTACATGATTTATTGAATTTCATCTAAAGGATAAATAATAACAAGAAAAATGGTTTGGTCCCATAACCAAGCAAATAGATTTTTGGATATTCATTTGGGGAGAAAGAAAACGAATTGCTTAACCCTCACTTGGTGAAAATACTCTGTTTTACCAGCGCAGTGATAGGAAAGAACACATCTCCATTGACAAGGGAAAACACTGAGAATTACTTACTGACACTTCCACAGTGACTGCATGAGATCTACATGTCCTTGTGGGTAACCATGACTCTCGTAACAATTCAGTTCCAATAACAGGCCTGGTTCTGAGAATAAAAATGGACAAATTACATAATAGAAGTATATTTTCTACTATGTAGTTAATTTGTTAATTAAAATAGTGCTTTACCCTTTAAATACGTTTTTTAAATGGATTTTTAGAGAGAAAGGATCTGAGAGGGATAGAGAAATAGAAATATTGATGAGAGAGAAACATCATCAATTGGGGTTGCCTCCTGCATGCCCTCTACTGGGGATCGAGCTGGCAACCCGGGCATGTGCCCCGGCTGGGAATTGAACCTGCAACCTCTTGGTTCCGGGGTCGAAACTCAACAGCTGAGCCACACTGGCCAGGCAAATAATGCTTTGTCTTTTGATCACAGAAATAAATCCCTGAAATTCTGACTCATCTGGGGGAGAGGAGGTTCTTCTTTGATCTTGAGAGAGAGCAAGGGAAAGCTGGTCTTTCTCTCCCTAGATTCAAACCACGGACATGGTGACAGGCAGCTTGCTTTGCGCCGTGGGGAGAGGCAGCCTTAAAAAGGAGCCAGCAGTGTAGATAGCAGAGGGGAGAATCCTCTGCAGCAGGGCTTCTCAACCTTGGCACTGTTGATATTTAAGGCTAGGTAATGCTTTGTTGTGCAGCCCGCCCTGTGCATTATGGGATATTCTGCAGCATCCCTGGCCTCTGGGATTGACTGCTTGGGCCAGACATCTCACTGGGGAAGAAATGGATCCGTACAGTCAGTGTTTCTTACAGTCGCTGGACCAGCAGTATCAGTATCACCTGGGAACAGGTCCAGGTCAGATCTACTGAACCAGACACTCGGGTTTGACCCAGCAGTCTGTGCTTTCACTCTCCAAGAAAAAAACCAGTTAAGGTAATAGCTGAGCGACTTCAAGTTTTCCCCAAAAGGGAGGCTGGGTAGGCATGGCTGGGCATGGGAAGCTGTGCTGCTTTGGGCTGGGTGGGCACTGTCTGAAGGCCACATGTTTTTGTTTTGTTTTGTTTTTGCAGCCAGTGCCTGATGGGCCCAGGTATTCTAATACATTTTGGAGCAACCTGCATTTTAAATGTTCCCGTTTCCCCATTGAGACGGTGCAGGAAGCTTCATGTGACTTCAGAGGCACCATGGGGAGGTCGTGTCTGTCAGAGGAAGAAGATGTGAATGGAGAGGCCCATTTAGATCCGTGGCTATTTCTCATTTGAACGGATAAGCTCATAAAACTTAAAAGGCTGGCCTGTAGGTGGGTTTAGCGCATTAGGCGCACCAGGTGTAGGAGGGGGAATAAAATAAGACCCCCTGGCCTTGGGCACATTGAAAGGCAGGGAAAGCCGCCTTGGCGGGCTTGTTCCTGACTTTTGGTTCTCCTGTCTGCTGACCCCGTGTTGGATTCCTGGGAGCTTTGTGCCTCCCTCCCCCGGCCTTGCATCACCTCTTACAGACCTTCAACAAAACCTGTTCTTCTGTCCTAGCCGGGTGCTCAGTGGTTAGAGCGCTGGCCCACAGACTGAAGGGTCATGAGTTCGATTCTGGTTAAGGGCATGGGTTACAGGCTTGATCTTGGCCCTGGTCTGGGTATGCGTGGGAGGCAACCAGTGGATGTGTCTCTCTCACATCGATGTCTCCCTCCCTCCTTCCCTCCTCCCCTCCCCTCCCCTCCCCTCCGCTCCCCTCCCCTCCCCTCCCCTCCTCTCCCCTCTCCTCCCCTCCTCTCCCCTCCCCTCCTCCCTTCCCTTTGTTCCAAACTGTAAATATCCATGGAAAAATATCCTTGGATGAGGATTAAAAAAAAGACCCTAAAAAAACAAAACAAGACAAAAAAAGAAAACTTGTTCTTTTCTGTGTGAGCCACTGAGGCCCTGTCCTCTGCCAGGTGACACTGGGTTAGACAGGCCACGCCTCAGTTTTGTTGTCAGTCAGGCAGGTTGTCCGAAGCTGTGCTCTCACGCTCGCACACGGTCCTCGCTCTCTTCAGGAATGGGGTCCCTAAGCACAGTCAGCGGCAGGAATCGGGCAGGCTGCAGGGGGTGTGGACCATATTCTTCCCCTCCGAGTCAGTCAGAATGGAGGCTGCTGACTGGTCAGGTTTCGTTTGCATGTCTTAAGCTTTGAGAGAGGGGGGGGGGGTGGGAGGGAAGGAGAGAGAGGTGTGTGTGTGGCAGGGGTCCTGGATGGCGGGAGGCATGTAGCTGTTCTCGGCACAATCTAAGGAGACTGGCCGTCTTCAGGCGAGATATCTGTGGAGAAGTCTGTTTCAAGTTAATGGACAGATGCTCAGATCAAGCTCTTCTCCATCATTTAACTTCATCCCCCCTCCACCCCCCCCCCCCCCGTGCATTGTGTGTTTTTAAGCATCATTCTTTTCGCATTGATTCTGCTCCATTAAGAAGATGCCCACAACTAGGCAGGCCCACGGCTCTTCAGTCCTGTTCTGAGTTTTCCTCCCAGCAAGCACCGGGCTGCGGGTGAAGCTGTGCAACTGTCAAGACGCGGGAGCGTGGCTCAGGGCCGGAGCCAGCCCTGCCTTCATCCCAACTCCTGAATCAACTCGAGGGAAGATCCTTTGTGTGCCTCTGCCTCTCTCCAGCACGGAGAGAATAGAAGGGCGCCCACGATGAGCTGCTCCGAAGCGCGGATTCTAATTTCCCTCTCTGAAGGCGGCCCTGAATGCAAAGACGCGTTACTACTCCATCCAATTTAAGACTCTGTCCGCTGGTGAATGGGCAAGCACCTAATTTCACCTTCGGGGGCCAGTGGGGAGCTCTTTGTGCTGAAAGAAAGCAGAGGAGAAAAGAGGATCCTGCAGGATAATTGGATGGAAATCCCTTTAAGGGGCCAGAAAACGGCTCCCGTCCCAAAGGGCTGAAACGAGGTCAAAATGTGTTTGTTAAAAGTGTGGGGCATGAAAGCCTTCATTATTTCTTTGGAAAGCCATGCCTTTTAAAGGCTTTAAACAAAGGCTCCAAGAAGGTGGAAGCTGCGAGAAATTGTCCGTGGCTTTAGAAAAGGTGGAGGCCGCAAGGAAAGCAATTACTGGGGAACAATGCGGTATTAATGGGGATTATTCTCCCAGATTGGGGGCACCTGTGCTGGGTTTGGGGGTGAGGTGTAGCAAACGATGGGCTGGGGGTCTTCCTGGAAGTGGGAGGGGCAGAGGGTGGCGTGAGCCTGGCTGTGGCTGGGAGGGAGCTGGGCTTGCTGACTGAGGAGGCAAAGAAATAGTCCTTCTATCCTAAGGGAAAGCTCATTTCTCTTGGAGCAGGAGGTGAGCTGTTATAGAGAGAGCTCTCTGGATTTAGACAGATGTGTGTTCTTATCTCCAGTCCCTCTCTTTCTGGCGTTACGGCCCTAGACACACACTTGACCCCGACGTCCTCATGTGTGAAATGGGGAGAAGATGACCTGCCGCAGTGGAAAGGGAGGCCTGGCGATGCTGGGCCCCGTGCACAGTAGGTGCCAGCCCTCAGCCCTCCGGTGCATGTCTCCCTCTGCTTGGTTTGGCCACTGGGCAGGCTCCCCGCAGCCTGTAGGTCCTTGCAAGGGCTGTGGCGGTGCCCTTCTGAAGGAGCAGGAGACCCCTTTGAAAAGAGGACGAGCCTTGTTGGAGCAGGCCTGCCCCAGTGGCATACATGGCATCAGAACTCACAGGGGCAGTGGGCATGCTTGCCGGTCTTGGCCTTGAAGCCGTTTGTTGTGTGTGAGGGCACAGCGGTCGCTCCTCATGTACGAACACCGGTGACTCTGCCCCTTTTCTTCCAGGGACATTCCCAACCAGGCAAGGGGCGAGGCAGGCAGAGGAGGGGCAGGGCAGGGCAGGAGCGGCGGCAAGACGGGGCATGTGAAGTGGTTGCCAGGGAGGCAGAAGAAAGACTTCCATGCTGACATTGTTTTCAAATAACTGCAGTTACCAGGAAAGAAACCACAAGCGATGCAGCAAATTATTGAGTGCCTGAGAGCCAGAAATGCATGTAATAAGCGAAGAAAGGCAGCTCGAGTCCAGCAGAGAGAGAGGGCGAATGAATGAATGAATGTGGGCGGGGACATAGTTGGTATGCCACTGAAGTATCCGCCTTCCCTCCTCTTAGACCAAAGCACTTTGTATCTTTTGTTTGCTTTTCTCTTCCACTTTTTGGGAAAAACTATATAAGGCCTCCCCAAAATACTGTATACACACACACACACACACACACACACACACACACACACATACTCTTTGAATAATTAAAAAGGCAGTGTTTATTAAAATACATTTCATTGTCAAAATTGAGCTATCAGCTGTTAAAGTGTGTATACATTTTTAGGGACACCCTGTATATTACATAATTACAGAGCAAAAAACAGTGGCTTATGTTTCATAATTCACATAGGTTTTGATCATTCTTTTAAAAATATATATATATATTATTGATTTCAGAGAGGAAGGGAGAGGGAGAGAGAGAGAGAAACATCACTGATGAGAGAGAACTATTGATCGGCTTCCTTCTGCACGCCTCACACTGGGGATTGAGCCTGCAACCCGGGCATGTGCCCTGACCAGGAATCGAAGTTTGACCTCCTGGTTCATAGGTCACCACTCAACCACTGAGCCACGCCGGCTGGGCTGTTTTGATCATTCTTTTACCTGCCCAACAGTTGTGATTTTTGCGCTAATGAAAGCTTGGGAGAGGAACACTTGCTTTTTCAGCCCTCCTCCACCTAAACTCATAGTTCCTAGGCTTAGAGGACCAGGATTGCTTGTCAGGGTCGAGCGGCTCAGCCTCCGAGTTATGGATTGTGCAGCCCTGACCTGGGCGAGGTGGGACACTCAGGACCCGGCACTATCGTCCTTCCCCTGGCAATCCTCTCTCTCTGCATGGCTGACTCTGACCAGGGCAGGAAGCGCTTGGCGGGCACGTGAGGAGCAGAGAGCCCAGCGTGGAGCAGAGAGCCCTGCACCACTTCCCCTGGACCCGGAGCAGGCCGGGAAGCGGAGGCAGACACCCATGGTTGTACCATAAAATCCTAGGAACGCTCCGCCTGCACTGCTAGCCTGGGAATCCCCGGCGTGACAGTGTCTATAAAATTTCCTGGCTTATGCTCCTAATACCCGTCTATAAAAATAACAGTCCGACTGGATGAGATCATGGGGACGTCGCGCGGGGCCATATGCCGTGGGCCCAGTTGGTGCTGACTGACGTGTGGAGGCTTACGTTCTGGGACTTGCTGGTTTGGGAAGGAGAAGAAATCGGGGTGGGGTGGGGCTGGGCAGAAGGAGACAGAGAACGAGAAAGGGGGTGAATGAGCTTATCTTAGCAGAGGAGAAGCCCATCAAGTTCAGACTGATGGGAAAGGGGTGTAACTACCATGTACTTGATCTCTTCCACATGCCAGAGAACATTTGTCTCGCCTCCTTCCGCCTTCTGTACCGTGTGAGTTGGAAAGGGTTAAGTCCCATTTGCCACAGGAGGGAACCGTGTCTTACCCACAGTACCTGAGACTCATAGTATCTGAGCGAAGGCCATGGGGGTTGAGGCAGGATCAGCCCCCGGACTTTCTGACCCCAAGGCCGGCCGTCATCATGGCTGTTGGGCTGCAAGGTATTCACTTCAGGAGGAAGTGAGGGTCCTGCGAGTGAGAACCTCCAGCTGGAGTTCCGAGGGCTGTGGGGAACGGCCGAGCTGATCTCTTTGGGGAGCTGAGCAGTTGTTGGAGGAACCTGTGGGTGAGGACCTCGCTCCTTTCCAGGCGCCAGGGATCAGCGATGTGGGATGGGCCGTATGAAGACATGGTTGCTGCTGGGCCAGGCTGCCCGGTCAGCCTCTTAGAAAACACCCGCGGCTCTTCAGGTGTAAATTGTGTCGAGAATTTGAAAACTTTGGATCATGGCACTCTTAAGTTGGAAACAAAGATCTTTCCCTCTCTTCATTGAAAGTGGCTCCCATTTTTAAAAACAAAATTAAATATTTCATAACAGCTGCACTGAGAGATAATTCACATACCGTACAATTCTCCCATTGAAGGTGTAGAATTCAATGGTTTTCAGTTTATTTGTAGAGGTGATGGTCCACCATTGTTACTATTTATGAACATTCTATTTCCATAACAAAATTACATTTTAAAAGAGTTTTTAATTTAAAAAGGTTTTTCAATCACAATTTATGTTTAATAGTATTTTTTATTAGTTTTAGGTGTACAGTATAGTGATAGACACTCATGTTCCCCCTGGTATTTCCAATACTCACCTGGCACCATGCAAAGTACAGCATAGGAATATAGTCAATAATATTGTAAAAATTAAATTTTTAATCAGAGAAAAGAAATTAACATTAAAATTCCAAAAAAAAGAGAAGAGGATCTCTCATGATTCTACTGCCTCCGTTTAGCTTTTTATATTGTTGCCACGCTACATACTACAGATACAGAGCAACAGTTAATCAACCTGTGCGTGTTGTCTTACGTCTGCTTTCTCACATGACGTTTCCAGTGCTGTTACTTCATAGCTTTAATGGCCCACAATATTCTCTCATGTTGATGTGCAGTAATTGTCTAACTCACCCTCTTTAGCTGAACCATTAGGGTGTTTTCTATCGTAAATAAGGTTGCAGTGAACATCTTTGCACATAAAGCTAGATTTCCCTTGATGAATGTATTTCTTGGGTTGTAGTCCCAAGAGTGGGATTACCTGGTCAAAGGGTAAGGACATTTTATGTCCCTCTCTCCCTTCTCCCATGTTTATTCCCAGAGAGGTGACACTGTTTTACAAAATGAAAAAAAAAGGCACATATTTGTACATACACACACACACACACACACACACACACACACACATTATACATGAAAAGTCATTTCATGTTACCAAGGTTTTGGGTTCATTATGTAAATCAGAGAGAGGCAAATCCGTGAGGTCAAACAGCATGCATTTCCTGAGAGCCAAGGAAGATTGCCCTTTTATACATCCCACCTGGTGACTCAAATAACTTCACCATTTCCCGCAGAAAATTATTCCCATGGAAAACGATTCCTCAACCTCCTGACCTTTTATTGGCCGCTGTCAGCCTGGGGCAGCACTTTGTTTCCAGCTGTTCTTAAAGCCCCTTCTCCAGCGTTTAACCCTTGGAGGCTCACAGGCATGAATAGGGCTGGGGGAGGGCCAGGGGGATGTGGGAGGAGGGAAGCAGGGGGGGGGGGGGGCGGGGAGACCGAACCTGTATTTCTGTAGCGCAGTGCCTTCAGGTCAGAGCAGCCAAGTACTGGCTGAGGGAAATGAGCACACCCCCAACTTGTTGTTAAACATGAAACATTTATTCTCTCACGGTTCTGTGGCCCGGAAGTCCAGAATCATGGTGTTGGCAAGGCCATGCTCCCTGGGAAGGGCCCTCTCATTTCTGGGGGTGGCCTGCAGTCCTGGGTGTGTCATGGCTCATGACAGCGTAACCGAGTGCCTTCCTCTCTCTTCACATGGCCACCTTTCTGTCTCACTAGCGTCCACCCTAAACCCAGTGTGACCTCATTGTCACTTGATGACATCTTCAAAGACCCTATTAGCTGTAAACTCTTCCGAAAGTTAATTGTTAACTCAGGTGTAAACTGTTGATGGCATTAGCCTGGACCCCCTCCTGGGTTATTTGCATTTTATAATGCACTCCTAGGAGACCAGAATTCCTTGAAGATCCTTCAAAAATGAAGCCTTAATGGAGGCATAAAAATGAAGATCCTTAAAGAATGAAGCTTTAAAGAATGAGGCATAAGTGTGTGTGTGTGTGTGTGTGTGTGTGTGTGTGTGTATGAGAGAGCGTTTTAAAATTCCTCCAATCTTAAATGTGTGCTCTACTGAAGGATGAGGGCTTTCTGAGTCATCTGTGATGCTCAGACTTGGGTACTCGTGTAGGAACTGCTTCACATTTTATTTAGCTACAGCTATTCTGTGTGAGCCAGTGAAACATCCATGTCAGGTCAGCGTGATGGCATTTAATGGTTACTTGGTATTCTGGGGGCGGAAAATGATCAGACAGGACTCAGAAGGTTAGATGATGCTCAAGTCTCTTGGGCAGTGAGAGGTTGCACCTGTGAGCCAGGTGTGGCCTCTGTTCTCTCCCTCCCCAGCCCCTCGCCCCCCAGGGTCCCCAGGGATGCTCAGCACAGAACACAAGCTCCCCAGGCTGAGACTGGTCTGGCTGCCTTAGTGCTGGGAGCGTGAGTCTGGAAGACCACAGGTGCTCAATCAATTGTGGTGAGGGCTGCTGTTAGGATTTCTGTCTTGCACATAAGTCAGCAGAGACTCAGAGGAATTCGCCCAGCTAGAGAGCGGTCTGTGCACACAGCTCCTGAGTTTGTGCAAAGCCTGGCCTCTCGTCCCCGGCCTCCCAGGCGGGCCGTCACAGGACAGGCCGAGCTTGCCCTCTGCTGCTGAGTGCGGGTCTGAAGCGGCTCCACTCACCCTCCAACTCCCAGGGCTTGGCCGCTGGCTCAGCTGGGCACTTGATCGCTTTTTAGGATGGAGTCTGAGGCGGAAAGCGAAGCACCTACCTCTTGTCCCAGCACCGCCCACCTCACTTTCTCAGAAACTAATAAAGTGAGCTAGAACATTCAAGAAAAGGACTGAGTGTATGTGTTGGCCGTGATAAAATTCAAGTGTTTAAGCAAAAATTCAAATTTTGGAAAACTTCTGTCAAATTATTAGGAGCTTGATACTGAGACATTCCTGATGAGACTGGTAGAGAGGTTAACAAATGGGACTTGTTTGATCCTGTGTGTCAGCGTTTGGAAGATCTGCATGATTCTGTGAAGTAATATTTCCCAGATGACCAAGGAATGATACACAGGCACAGACACAAGATCTATTGAAAGAGGAGGACAGCGCAGTGGCCTTTTACACAGCAGCGTGTGAAAAGCTTGATACAGTTTTGGATTTCACGTTGCAAATAACTTTTAAGAAACTGCCACGCATTGAGATTTAATGTATTACCAGGGAAAATATATCTAAAATTATCTGTAAAGGTTCTTAAAAGATTCTGCCCTTCCCCATTCAGCAAATCTTCATATACTTCAACTGAAATAATTCAACAGGTAGACATGAAAAAGTGCTGGAAAAAAGAAAAGCATTGCTTCTCTCCTCACTGAATTACTTGTCTTGAAAAATAGTTATTTCTCATAAAAATATTACGTTTACATATGAGTTATTATTTTGAATGAGTTAAGGATTCTTTAAAAACTTTCAGTTTTATTTTCAGTCTGCAGGTCGACGCTCTATCCACTGAGCCAAACCGGCTAGGGCTCAGTTTTATTTTCAAAAATGTTAAATATTGATAGATATAACAAATGTAAACAAAAGTTCTTGGGGTTCTAAATTATTTTTTAAGAGTGTAAAGATTACCCATCATCCCCTCTTTATGTTCAAACTTTGTGAACTGCTGATCTAGAATATACAACGAATTCCTACAAATCAATAAGAATGACAAGATCCCAAAAGAAAAAAATGGGCACAGGATGCAAACAGGTAATTTATAGAAAAAGCCGACGGGCATATCGAGAGGTGCTTGAGCTCATTCATAATCAGAGAAATGCAAACAAAAATACGACAGTGCTTTATATCAACAACATGCAGAAAGCCAAATCATGACAAGTTGGTGGGGCTGTGAGGACAGGGAAACCCTCATCTGCTGCTGCTGGGAGTGAGAAAAGGACAGCCCTTCTGGAAAGTAGTAGTTATTTCAGTCACTGGTGCATAGTCCGTAAGACCTAGCCCATCCTCCTTTTGGGCATATGAACAAAAGATTTTTGTCACACAAGTCATTTGACATGTGTGCAGATGTGTGTGGTGGCAGGGAGCTCAAAGCTTCTGGGCACCCATCATTGAGTGGGTTGGGAATGGGAATGCCATGGGTCCATCACAGAGAAAGTGCTGTTGGAACTGAGAAAGAGGCTGAAGTGACCCACACCCCAATCAATTAGAAATACAGTCATACGAAGCAGCTGGCGTTATGCAAAAATGAATGGATCTCTATTGTATTAGTTTCTGAGGGTTGCTAGGAAATGTCACAGATTGGGTGGCTTAGACAACAGAAATTCATTCTCTCACGTTCTGGAGAAGTGTGAAATCAAAGCGTCGGCAGGCTGGCTCCTTTTGGAGGATCTGAGTGGGGAGCGTTCCTGCCTCTCTCCTGCTTCGGTGGTTGCTGGCAACCTTGCTCCTTCGCTTGCAGATGCATCACTCCAATCTCTCCCTCTGTCTTCCTTCTCTGCATGTCTGTGTGTCCAAGTTTCTCTCTTCTGATAAGGACACCAGTCATATTAGATTTAGGGCCCACTTGAATCCAGTGCGATCTGTCATAACTTGGTAGCATCTGCAAAGACCCTGTTCTAAACAAGGTCACATTCTGGGTAGACGAGAATTTGGGGCATAAACTATTCAGTCAAGTACATACATGAAACAGATGAGCATGGTTGGCTGCATAGGGCAAGGGAGTGGGAATGTGAAATGAAGATAAATGGGCATAAACAAGCAAGAAAACAATAAACAAGCAGGAGTGGCCCTGACGGGACCAAGGACTGTGCATGCAATCAGTCCCACAAAAATAAACTTCCCTGAACCAGCCTTGGCCCAGATTCAGGAAGACAATAGTAACAACAACAAACCCAAATCAAAAATAAACACGAGGTCTCTTGAGAATTCTCAACCGCAATCTGGCCTTCACATGGTTTGGAACTACAGTTCACACCCATCCTAAAGTTCCAGAGACCTCCAGCTGAGAACTAATTGAGTTTCAAGTTTGGTCGTGCCTCCTGCCACTTGGCTTAAGGAATTCTAAATCCTTTTTAGAGAAAAACCACTTTACTCAGGCCTCCAAGAACTTCTACAAATAAAGTTTCTCAAGAATCCAGAGAGAGAGAGAAAATAATACATGTAACTTTCACACAAGTAACGAGAAAAATGGAATAAGACAAATTATAATCTATGTTAAATAAGGCAATAAGGAAGATAAAGTAAAACAAAACTTGTAGAAAGCACAGAAAGAATAAAATGAATCCAAATATATCCACATTAGCGATATATATATATATATATATATATATATATATATATATATATATATAAATAAAAATAAGAGCATAACATGTTAATTAGACCGGACGTCCTTCCGGACGACCTTCTGGATGAAGTGGTGGTGGAGGGCGGGGCTGAGGCAGAGGTGGCCGCTGTGTCCGTGGGGGCCAAGCCCCTTGCTCGTATTTTGTGCATCAGGCCTGTAATATATATATGATAACCTAAACTTGCCAGTTGAGAGATTGTCAGGATGGATTATAAATAAGTAAAGCCCAGTCATATGCTTCTTACCTGACTCATTAGGGCACTGGAAGTTTGCAAACATATGGATAGAAACAAATTTATTAGCAATAGTCCACGAGTGCCTGTCTGTGGAGCTGTATTAATATTAGGCAAAATAATGCTTTAGGGAAAAAAAGGTTTTTTATCAGTATAAAACCAGAATGTAAGATAGATGCAAACTGGACATTGATTCATGTTATTCCTTATGCTGATTCAAAGAGAAAAGCATATGCCCACTGTAATAGATGTTGAAAAGTTATTCAACAAAATTTAGTACTTATTCATGATAAGCATTCTTAGCAGACCAGGAGAACTCTTTAAATCTGATGAAGGCAATTCCCAAAATAATCTACAGCAAATCTCATACTTAGTGATAAACCATTAGAAACACTTTAAAATGAGAATCAAGGTAGGAGTGCCTGCTCTGGCTGAATCTTTAAAACTCTGTATTGCAATCCTAGAGAAAGCAACGAATTAAGTGAAAAAGAAGCACAAGGAATGCCATTATTTGGACATGAATGTCTCTAGAAAATCCAAAAGATCTATAGTAAATTATTAGTTTATGTGGATATAAAATGAATACAGAAAATAAAATTGCATTTCTATGCAGCCTTTAGAATATATGATTTAAAAAAGTATTATTTAAAATAAGTATAAATAAGCTACCTGGGAGATACATCTAAAAACAGATATCTAAGACCTTTGCAGGCAAAAAGTATATATATTTATATATGTAAAACTTCATTTCGGTCTTTAAGGAAGCCCTAAGTAAATGAAAAGCCATGCCATGTTTATGGATAGTATGATTGAATATCATAAAGGAGTTAATGTTTCCCCAATTGATGCATAATACTCCCAACTGGACTTTTCTTTGGACTGTCACAGACGGGTTCTCAAGTGTCCCTAGATACCTGGCCAGTGTGACTCTGGTTGAGCGTCGACCTATGAACCAGGAGGTCACGGTTTGATTTCCAGTCAGGGCACATGCCCGGGTTGCCGGCTCCATCCCCAGTGTGGGGCGTGCAGGGGGCAGCTGATCCATGATTCTCTCTCATCATTGATGTTTCTGTGTCTCCCTCTCCCTTCCTCTCTGAAATAAAAAATGTATTTAAAAAAAAGTGTCCATGGATGATGAAGGGGCCCTGCACAGCCAAGGGATCCCTGAAGAAGAGCAACCCGAGAAGATGTTTTTATCTGATACAAAGATCGAAGGGGAAGCTACAGTAATTAATATATTTGAGGTCCTCCTCCTTGAAACCTTTGGCTAGCTCTCCCCTGAACAAATCCCACTTACCTTTTCTGGCCACCTGTGGAAGAAAATAAAGCTCCAGTGACCGCAGGCTCTCATTTCCCCGGACTAGATCAGAGTCCTTGAGCGTGGCCCACTGCTGGGCCCAGGTAGAGTTACTATCAGGATTGACTACAGGGCTGGAGACTGCTGTGTCTTTTCTTAAAGTAAAAGGCCACTTAGAAGGTACTATTAACATTATTATTATTATTTTAATCCTCATCTGAGGATATTTTTTCCGTTGCCTTTCTGAGAGCGTAGGAAGGAGGGAGCGAGGGAGGGGGAGAGAGTGAGAAACATTGATGTGAGAGAGACACATCGATTGGTTGCCTCCCCCATGCGCCCTGACCAGGGGCAGGGAGTGAACTGGAAACCTAGATATGTGTCCTTGACCGGGAATTGAACCTGGGACCCTTCAGTCCGCAGACCGACGCCCTATCCACTGAGCCAAACCGGTTTCGGCAACACTATTATTTTTTAAAGTACCCTGATATACCTGTGATCAGGGCTTCTGAGAATGATACTTAAAAAAAAAAAAGGCTGGAGTAATGATCCAAAATTTAAACTGCAATTCTTCTCGTCACTTCCTGGTCAGCATAAGGAATATTGAGTTTTCTATCAAAGTGCTCCTATGAGACATGAAATACCTGTGCAGTGGGAGCAATCTGCTGCTTAAATTGGAACCTTGCAAATCAATTATCAGGAACTAGAGCATGCATTTTCTCCTAAGCAAAAAAAAAATTGTTCTTCACAATGACATTTGGCTGCTCACTGGATGTCAAACCAGGAAGCCAGGTGTGAGCGAGCCTGCACAGTGGCTCAGTATTCTGGTGAAAAAGAAAAAAAACAAAAAAAACCTCCTATGAAAAACTGTAAATCTCCAGAGATGTGTGAGCCTATACTTTCAAGACTTAGGAACGTAAGCAGCTTAAGAAAGCAGGATTTTATTCCAGTTCAGTCTTTTTCTGAATCATGCAAAGTGAAAACCCCACATTCCTGTGGGTGACCCTGCAGTGCACTCTCAGCAGGTCCAGAACCTGGGGAAGAGGAGGAGTGGGCTGGCCCCAGGGGGCCGTCTCCAAGTAGCTCTTCTCTGCCTCCACGGGGATGTTTCATAATATAAGCGTCAAAAAGGAGTTTAGCCCAGCTGGTTTAGCTCAGTGGATAGTGCGTCATCCCAGGGACTGAAGGGTTCTGGGTTTGATTCGGGTCAAGGGCACATACCAGATTCCTCTTGATCCCCGGCCCTGGTCAGGGACATGCAGGAGGCAGCCAATCAATGTGTCTCTCTCACATCGATGTTTCTGTCTCTCCCTCCTGAAAAAGGAGCTTAGTGGTTTCTTGCATGGTGGTTCTCCATCCTAGCTGCATTGTGGAATTTTCTGGAATGCTTTTAAAAGCGTGGATGCATGGGCCCTACCCCCAGAGATGCTGATTCAATTGGTCCAGGTTGGGGCTTAGCACTTGTAACAATGAAAAGATCCCCAGGCAATTCTAATGTGCAGCCAGAGTTGGAACCCTGGGTTCTCACGGAGGAGTCCTAAGATGATGGCATGAGAAAAATAAGAAATGGTACCTGGAAGCGAGGTGCTCGAACATGGTGACTTCCCTCCCCTTGCCTCCTCTGATGGCCTCTACCTCTACCTCTCCCCTCCCCCCACACCTTCACCTTCCTCCATCCCATCCTTCCTGTTCCTCGTCCTGCCCGGATTTCGGATGAGGTAATGGAAGCAGACACCCCTGCAAACCCCGTCTAAGTGCCCCTGCCCGTGGGCGTGCCCCTGCAGGATGGGTTCCCTACCTCCTTTGGAGGCAGGTGGTTTGGGTGGGAAATGGGAAATCTGTCATTTCTGGCGGGGCGTAGGAGCTGGTCCTTCACCCACAGGGGTGCCATCGGGGAGCAGTCACTGTCACGGTGACTTGCGCCTTCACTCTGCAAGTGCCGGCTGTCCTAGGCTGGGGGTGGGTGGCCCGCGTGGGTGGAGGCCTGGGGACTCCCCCTGAGGGTGAGGCAAGGAGGGCGTTTCCGCCTGAGCTCAGCCTGTGAGCTGTTGTCCAAGGACCCCCCTGTTGGGTAGAGGGCCAGATATGTCCCCACCCCCATGCCCAGGACCCTTCTCGTGCCACCTACAGGCCGTGGGCTTCGTGGCTGCTGTGTGTGGGTACTGCACTGGGGTGCTGTTCCTTTCCTGGGCCTGGGCTCCATCTCTGAGAGGCCACAAGAGGAGCCCGCCTGAGCCAGAGTTTGACACGGTCTAATTTCTTTTTAATTTAATTTTGTTTTCTATCACCATTTATTCCCCCTACATCCTCTTCCACTTCCTGGTTTGACAGGCAGGTCTTGTTTCATTATGACTGACCGTAGGAAGCAGAAGTGTGCAGGGCAAAGGCGGCGCCTTCTTGTCCTGTTTAAAATGCCGCAGCAAACCGAATGTGGGTTATTGTCAAGGTTGTAATGAGACATCGGTGTCTAAGGCGTGCACCTGCAGGGCCCAGAGAGGCAGGAGCCAGCCGCTTCGCGCAGCTGAAGGACTCTCTAAGTAGCTGGCTGCCCTCGGCCTGGCTCTCCCAAACCCTTCTCTTCAGGTGCTCGGTGAGGGACTCTCCTTGGAAGCGCTAATTCCTCTTCTTGTTATATAGCTCTCATGCTAAACATACTTACTTGGTGAATTGCTGGTCTTTGTAGTGAGGTGGCTGTGGCCCCACCCTCTATTTCCCTTTGAAATTGTGGAGGATTAAAAAACACACCAGGAAACCTTGGGAGGCTATTTGAAATGAGCTTCCTTTTTATTTAAGGTGAGCTTTCATTGACCATAGAAATGAAGTTCTTAACCAAAGGTGGATATTGGAAAGACATACATCAACTGTATTTCCTTATTGCTGTTGGTCTTGGAACGAAACTCTTCCAAATGAAGACACTGGGCCGTAGGAGGAGAATTATGGGCCACTTCTGAGATGAACACCCCCCGTGGTACATCCAGACACGGCGAGAGCTTCGCATCAGTGCTCTGCCAATAGCGACCGCTGGCCTCCGGGGTGAATTACCTGGGCTGGCAGAGTAACTTGACCTTGGAGCGACTTTAATCAATGTGCTCCTGTTAAGCAAATACTTCCAATTTTTCAGCAGGTTTGTTTGCTGTGTAAATTTCTTTTCTCTGCCAGGATGCTGAGCTGGCACCATTCATTTCCACAGGTGGGCCAGGGCCCGTGGCTTCCCTGCTTGCTTCTCAGCGTGTCGGGAGCCGGGAGGATAGAATTTCACGAGCCATTCCAGCTGCCCAGCGCCTGGGGCAACGTTGGCAGTGACGCAGGGTGACCACCCTCTACTACTAAGTGCCCCCCACGTGGTAGAGGAAGGTTCAGTTGTTTGAGGTTTACTGTGGATGCATTTTTAATCTTGGTGGTTGACACAGACAGGAAGGGTGGGCCAGGAATAAAATGTCTGAGGTCCCAGATGTTCTGCTCAGGGGAGCTGTTGGCAGTGACCTCTCCCGTAGACGCCGCTGGTGGCAATGGAGGAGACGATTGGTCTGTTCCTAAATCAATAGCTTAGGAAGCAGAATTTTAAGATTCTGTGCCCTATATTCCAAGTCATAGAAATTACTATTTTTTTATTTTCTATTTTTTTTTTTAAAACAAGGAAGAATTTATTGGCCGCAGCAAAAATATACTTAGGACGGTGAAACAAGGAAGGGCATAGAAGAAGCAGTGGGAGAGCCCCGGCTGGGCTGCTTTAGCTCACTGGGAAGTCAGAGAACAGGGAGCCTTGGAGAGAGGTTCCAGGGGTTAGCCGGGGACGAGCTGCTGCCGCCATTGCTCCCCTGGTTGCAAGCCTCATGGGGGTCCTTTAGAGGTTAGGGGACATGTGCCCGTGGGGTAGGAACTATAAAAAATGCTAAAGGTGAAGCATTGCTTGAATGCATTTCATATCGGCTTTTAGCCCTCAGTGGACAGAGGAAAATTCCTTTTGAAGCTGCCTCTCAATTTATGTTGTGAGGATGTCACCAAGTATTATTGCTAAGAAGGAAGCAAAGGGAATTGGCCATCGTTGAGCCTACTGGGCTGGGGAGCGCAGGTAGGAAAACCCATGCGCAGTACAAGTCAGAAGATGCAGGGGGAGGAGCTTGACCATAGACGCCTGTCAGTCTAGCCTGGGAAGGAAAGAATTGGTCAGGGGTCGACCCGTCAGAAGCCCACACAGGCTTGCAAATTGATGCGTTCTTTGGGAAAAGCTCCTGGTTTCTCTCAAGCCTGAGAATACATAATCCCAGGGGAACAAAGAAGAGCTCGCCCCCCCTCCCCGTCTGTCTGTCTGTCTGTCTGTCTGTCTATCTGTCTGTCTCTCTTTCCCTGGCACACCCAGTGACACACTTGCCCATTTGTTTGAGTGCTCTCTGGCCCCGGGAACACAATAATCACGGGTTCTAGCAGCTGCTGGGCCCGCGGCAAACCTCAGCTTTCATAAGAAACAAACTCTGGCCACTGGCCTTGGAAGACAAAGGATGGCCTTTCCCGTGGCAGGTCGGACACGGGAAACCCAGGAGGGAACGCCTTTGATTCTGCATCACAAAGAAGCCTTCCCCTCCACAGGCTCCCGTGCGTGGGTCCTTGGAATGCCTTCCTCCCGAGACCGAGACCGTGGAAGAGCCTGAATGTCACGGTCAGCAAGGAAATAGCTGAAAGCTGAAAGCAAAGGGAAAGTTCCACAGACTGAACAGGATTCAAAAATGCTTGTGTGCACGCACCCCCACTCCACCCCCTTGTAGCACACCTACACACAGCCGTGCCCGGCCCGCCCGAGGGGCGGCCTCACCCAGGGGCTCTGTTTGGCCAGCTCTGGTGGCAGGAATTGACCCCCCTCTGTTTAGCCTGCAGCTTCCTCCCCTTCAGTGACCCTTCAAACCTGCTTTGGGGGAATGAGTCCCCTGCATTGGCTTCCCATTCACTGCGAGGCTTCTGATCACCAGATGTCCCCGGGCTCCTGCTGGTTAAGATCATGTCCAACCCCAGAGGGAACTGTGGGAAACTCAGGATTGTGTGCAGTCATCCAAAAAGGAGAAGAAGAGAGCGCACACTCTTGAATTAAACACAGTTACTGGTGGGTAACTACAGCACATCACATAAGGTATTGTTGTAGGTAGAGCATGGGTTAGTAAGACTGAGGAGTCTCAGCAGGCCAGCAATGAAGCCAGTGTGCCCAAGGGGACATCTCCCTCCTGATCTGGTTCCTTTGTCATCTTGTTCAGTGTCTTTAAAACTTGGGGTATCTTCTATAACAATAAAAGTGTAATATGCTAATTAGACCTACCGTCCTTCTGGACGAAGCCGGGGCTGGGAGGGAAGCCCGGGTCCCAGTTGCCAGAGGGAAGCCAGTACCAGCAGCGGGGGGAAGGAAGGCCTACTCTTGCACGAATTTTGTGCATTGGGCCTCTAGTAATTACATATAGCAAAACACACAGTCTGATGGAGCTTGTCTAGTGTGCTCAACCCCCAAGTAGCCAGTCAAGGTATAGAACATTTCCGTTCCCCGAGACCAGGATTTCTCACCCTGTACACTATTGACATGTGGGGCCGGATGAATCTTTTTTTTTTTTTTTAAATCCTCACCCAAAGATATTTTTTTACTAATTTTTTGAGAGGGAGGAAGGGAGAAAGAGGGAGAGAAAATCATCGACATTAGAGGTAAACATCTAACCAAGGTAAAAATCAGTTGCCTCCTGTATGTTCCCTGACTGGGAATCAAACCCGCAACATTTTTGGTGTATGGGACGATGCTTCAACCAACTGAGCCACCCGGCCAGGGCTGGACCATTCTTTATTGCGGGGCTGTACTGTGCATTGTAGGATAGCTGCCAGCATCCATGTACTAGATGCTAGAGGCAGGACAATCAGAATGTCTCCAGGTGTTGCTAACTGTCCCCTGGGGGATAAAATCACCCTAGTTAGGACCACTGTCACAGATGGCTCATTTCTGGCTCTTTTCAACCAATCCCCCCAGAGGAAACTGCTCTCCTTTCCATCTCTGTAGATCAGTTTTGCCTGCGCTGAAGTGTGCATGCGCATATAGTATGTATTTGTGTCCCTCATTCGGGCGCCATAATGCCGGGGCTCTTTTCCCAGCATTACAAAGGGCTCAGCATTCTGGAGAAAGGGGCTGCGCGTAGATGATTAAGAAGGAGTCCAAGGACGAAAGATAATTTTGAAAGGCATTTGGGGCCAGAGGATCTTCAGCTAAAGGAGCTAAAGACTCTCCTTGTCTAGGACCCCATGGTATTTATTAAACACAATTTGTCCTAAGGCAAGGTGGAGATATACATTTCAAAGGGTACGGTATCAAAGGGTAGAATACAGAAGCATTGTCAGTTTGGGGAATAGCCTACAGCTGTTCAGGTGTTTGGCCCACAGGAGGCAATAACATGCCCTCAGCTGTCTGGCAGCAGACAATCCTATTCAGGTTTGGGGGAAGTGCCCTTGAACCCTTTCCAACAGGTAAACTACATATGTGCTCACCCTTGTCGAGCCGCCCAAGCTTCACCAACCTTTTGGTGAAACTCTTGTAATTATGACGTGCTGGGATTGGTTCCCTGCAAGTATGTACCCTTTGTGGCTGGCATCTTTTATTCAACATAACGCTCGTGAGATTCATCTTGGGCATTGTGCCTTATCAGTCTTCCCCCCTCTCCCCTCCGTGTCAATGTACGACGAACTCGCCATTCCATTCTCATGCTGATGGACATTGGGGTTGTTGCCAGCTTTTGGCTGTATGAACGAAACAGCTTGAGACGTTTTGTACGCGGCGCTGTGTCCACATATATTTTCATTTCTCTCAGGTGAATGAATACCCAAGTCAGACATTTAGGTGAATGCTGAACTTTATGAGAGGCTGCCAAACAGTTTTCCAAAATGGTTTGTCCTCCTGCCAGCGTTGCTCTGAAGTGGCAGGCTTTCCCCATGTCCCCCAACACCCGGTGTCCTCTGTCCCGCGAATGGGAGCCACTCGAGTGGGCAGGTGCCCTCATTGTGGCTCTGATTTGCATCCCCCTCATGGCCAATGACAGCGAGGCTCTTCCCATGAGATTATTTCAGATGCACACATCTGACGAAGGGATGTGTGTTTAGCATCAAGAACTCTCACAAATCAATCCCCAAAAGACAAATAACCCAGTGAAAAGGGGCAAAAGGCGGGAACAGACAGTTTACACAAGATGTCGAGGTGAAGATTCTATCTTTGTTTTGTATCTCTTCTGACTCAGGCTGTCATTTGTGTGTTGGGACATTGCTCGTTGTTTTAACACCTGTGCTTAATATGTACCAAGCATGTTTCTAAGCACGTGACACTGCTACCTCACGCATTTCTCCCTAGTTAGCCTATTTAATTCTCAAAGCCACCTTGTAAGGTGTCATTATCCCCATTTTACAGAGGAGGAGACAGACACAGGGAGGCTGGGTTACTTGGTAAAGATCATGGTCAGCCAGCGGAGGATCGGGATTCCAGCCCAGGCAGCCCGACTCCACCCAATAGGTGTGCTCCTTGCTGTAAGGTGAAGGCTGCAGTCTTGCAAAATAAATTTTCAAAAATGTATAAGCGCAGGAACACCTGGGTCCAGACACCCAGAGTGTAGAGTCTAGATTTTCCTTTCCATAGCTGTCTCTCTTGCTGAGTGCTGTTATGCACATTTTCATAGGGGAGCCTTGGGAGCTGGGACTTGGATGCCCCAGTGAGTAAGAAGGTGTTTTCCAAGCCCCTTCTAACTGTGGTGCTTGTGATACAGAGAAGGGCTGTATAGTCTTCTTTTAGGAAAAAAAAGAAAAAAGGGAGAGATCCTGTGGTCTGGGGGTTGCCTGGGAAAGATTTATCCTCTCTGACTCCATTCTCCTCCAGGGCATCGCCCAGTATCCCTGACAAAGCCTTTCCCAGCTGCCCGGTGCCAGCGGCAGTGAGTGAGGTGCACAGCAGAATTCTGGCTCACCTGGGCTTTCGGCCTCCCTCTTCCGTGCCCATTACACGGGTGATGTGAGCACCATTTTATTGAGAGCTACTGGCACTTTCCTGATCCTGACAGAAAAAGGTTTTATGAGTAAGACCCTCTTCAGTATTCTTACTCCTTTGAATTGGCCTCATGCTAACATGGCAACATTTAAATTCGCAATTTAGGAAATTTGCACAAACTAGCACATACAAGTGCAGGGAATGGTATTCATTCAATTACTCCAACAAACATTTATTGAGTACTTGTTAGGTGCCAGGCAATGAGGGGAGAAACAAATGCGATATAACGTAGCTCCTGCCATCACAATCGCGCCAACGGGGTGCAAACGGGGTCAGATGTGTTAAGTATCAATTGCCACCCAGTTTCAAACCACCTTTATGGTGTGTGTGTGTGGTGGGGGGAGGGGGCAGCAGGGAGATCTTGCCCGTGCGTGGGGTGGGAGAAACCCTCGACCTCCACCTGCTCTATTCCGTGCCAACAGAGGAAGCCAACTTTGAGGGACCTGGCGGGTTTAGAATCATGACAAGGGCAGGAGCGAGGCAGCAGCATGGGTACACGGAAAAGCACATGTAAAGTGCTTGAGTGGTCCAGTTGATTTCCACAAGGCTGAGAGCTAGGGAGACAACTGGACTGACAGTGTAGGGTCCTGAGTGTCCGTGGGGGAAGGAGGGCTCCGTTCCCAGTCTCTAGACAGTAGCGGGTGAGACGTAGAAAGAGGTCTTGGATGTCCTCCAGGGTCACCTTTTTACAGCCACATGGGAATACTACAAGGACTGAGAATTCAAGGGATAATAAAAATGCCAGTTACGATACTTATGATGGGAGCCTCTCCAGATAGGCTGACTCTAATAGGATAGTCCTCAGGCACTCGCCTTTGACACCGTTTTGGCTCTTTGACCATTTTGGAGGAGATTTGGCATCTGAGATTTTTTTCCTTTTTTATTGAATTTATTGGGGTGACATTGCTTAATAAAACCACACAGGTTTCAAGTGTAAAAAAGAACATAAGCTAAGAACCATTGCACAGGAGAGGGAAAGAAGTTTTACTTTAACTAGAAACTCCACACCTTGCTTGTAAAAGAAGCCACAGCGGCTGACAAGGAAAAGCCCCACTAAGAAAAAATGCAGATGGCTCTAGAGCTTCGTGCCACAGGTCATTTCCTCTTTGTGCTTCCGATATGTAAGGAAATGAGAACCAGGAATTACCCGGGCCTGGACCTTGGCTTATTTTCTGATACCCAATCGGAAAACGGTGAATGCTGAGCAGTGTTACCTGGACCAAGTACCCAGGCCTTAGAGCTAGCACCTGCGTAAGGTCTGGCATTAAATGAACGAGTCGCTGTGAATGCTGTCAGCGTCTTACAGCCCCGTTTTTTTCTTAGCCACTCCAAAAATGTTTGTTGAATGAATAAATGGATGAATGTTCAGCTAAATTCCTGTTTATCTTTTAAGGCTAATGTTAAGTCTCACTTTCTCTAAGCAGCCATTTCCGTTTTCCCTGCCAAGCTTGCTCCTTAGGGTGTGACCTCCACCCCACGTTGCTTCCATAGGGACATTGGCAGTGCATCTGCTAGCCACGGTGCCAACTGCTTTGCACGTACTATCCCAGTCCTCACAAAAGAATGCGAGAAGTCCTTTATTCCATAGGCAAAGAAACAGGCTCAGGGAGTTTAATGTAAGGCCAGCCATTGGTGAGTTCAGTGTCCCCAAGCTCTGGCTTGGATGATTCCAGAAATCAGGAGAACCTTGTGTAAGGTTTGAGGTACAGGAAACGGGAGTCAGAGACCAAGACAAGTTAAAGAGGAGGTTTGTCCGCACTAATGAGCGACATTCATTACGGAGGACGTAGAGAAACCAGGATTAGAGGAGGGGGAGAAGGAGGAGGGACCCAACCGGGCTGACTCGCAGGCAGACGGGGAGAGAGAGAACAGCAACACGTGCATGGGTGGAGATGCCTTTTGAGGGGAGGGACAGGAAGGGGTTGGACCCAGGGAGGACCGGGAAGGGGTGGGCCCCAGGGCACTTGGCACGTGCTGATTGGTGGTTCAATGTCTTGGTGATGTCCAGGCAAGTTACGTCATACTCCGCCCACCAGCTGCGGGGAGGGAGGATCTATCACCTTGGAGCTTTTGCATGGGGTTGTAGGGACGACATGCGCACTAGGCCGCAAGCTTCCGGAGGAAGGTGCTTTACTGCTGCCCCCACTTCCGCCACTGCGCTTGCCCAGTCCTCTGAGCAGACCGGATGTAGAGCAAGAAGGCCTGGACGGGGTGGGAGGCTCTCTCTTGGTGTGTGTATGTAGTTTATGCGCGTCATTTGGGAAAGCCACCTTTCATTTCCGCTTTGTGTGGAAGCCACACTCTCTGTGCCCTGACAGCCTGACAGAGCTGAGGGGGCATTGGGTTCCAGTTTGTCCTTTTGAGGAGACTTCCCACCACGGAATTGGCCTCTCTGGCCATTCTCCCAGAAGATAGGTGGCGCCCTTGAGGGAGAAAAGATTGACCAAAATGAAGAGTTTGAAGAAGCCGTCGGAAATCCCGGCTCCTGGTCTCCTGGTGAGATCTTGACACGAGTGTGGGGCGTCTTGTTATGACAAAGATGGGGAGAGGCTTGCATTACCCTTACGCACTACAGCTCTCCCAATACCCCTCTGTTACAGAGCCGCACTCAGTCTCCAGCCTTTTCTTCTTGAAACTTCCTCCTCCCTTTCCTCCCCTGTTCCTTCTGTTCTTCTAAGCCAACCTCCTGGCCCCTAAAAAGTGGACTTCTCCAGAATGACAGGCCCTGGCCCCCCTCGTCTTCCAGGCTGGTCTCACATGTCCATCGACTCCCCCAAACATCTTCCCAGCTGTTCACCTCTGTTTCCCCCGGTACTTTCACCTGGCTGGGTGGGTCCTTGCAGTGGGCACACCACACTCAGCACCCCAAGTCATCATGGTCTCCACCCCTCCCACCTTTTGTCAGTGTCCTTTAGTTTTGTGAGCGGTACCCGCTGTCCACCGTTTCCCAAGCCCACGACTGGATTAAAACATGTCTCATATTTGTGAGTCATCCCTCGGGCGGCTGTCTGAAATGCGCATGCGCCTTGCAGGGAGGGAGGGAGGGCACTGCCCCTGCCGTCCAGGAGCTCACAGTCCAGTGGTGGTGGCAGACACACCAGCTGTGCGGGCAGAGGCCTGCGGGGCGGACGGGGCAAGGAGGCAGACATTGGCTCTGTCTGCACAAGGCCTCTTCGGGGAGGCGCTGCAGTGCACAGGGGCTGAGGGTTTCGTAGCGGTGGGTGGAGTTGAAGGGAGCCCCGTTTTCAGCATTGGCCTCGCTCCATGGAATGTGAGGTGCACCCTTGTGGGCGGGCAGAGGTTTGCCTGCTGTGGAGGCCTGGGCGCACCAGAGAAGGAATGAGTGGAGACTCTCCAGAAAGAAAGAGCAGTTTCCCTTGTGAATTTCCCTTCGTAATAGTCCTCTCTGGTTTCAGGAGAAGAGCGGTCCTATTATTTAAACTACAGAACTACTAGTGTTGTGGCAGAACGCACGGGAGAATGATCAGCCCGCACTCTGAGGGGGGAGCGTGTAACCTTTATTTCGCAGATCTGCTAGTCCTGGGGATTCCGGATCCACAGCCTGAACTGAACTCCTGGGGAGGCTCTGGCCTCTTTAGCTCCCCCTATGGCGGGCCCTGAGGGTCCCCACAGCTCCGCCCAAGTCAGTCAGAGGGGAAGTCAGACTACAGTTTTAACCAGATAAGGAACTAGGTTGCAAGCCCCTCCCCCTTTTCCTTTTCACTAGGACTGGTCAAATTGGCCACTCTGGCAACCTAATGACACCTTTGAAACAGACATTTCTGTGGCCTTATCTTTCCCATATGTCTATTAAATCTAGATGATAATGAGGGGGGTTGTCCTTTTAAAAAAAAAAATCCAGCTTTTTTTTTCCCCCCAAGAGAGGCCTCTAGAGTGCTTGAGACCAAGCCTTCCCCTTTACAGTAAGTGCACTGAGGCCCATCGACTCCACATCCTTTACTTGCACGTGGCCAGTGATTGGCCAAAGCTGGGGCTCCGGAGGCAGCTCCCTCGCGTCTCCAGCCGGATCCCTTTTCCTGGTTGGGCAGGTTACGGGGTCCACTGAGCACCTGCTGGGCGCCTGGGCCTGGACCACAGGCCGGGAGTGGCCGGGGCAGCTACCCAGCGAGTCGGGAGAACACCCGAGACACTGACCCCGGGCGGAGTGCGGTAAGGTCTGAGAGAACATCAGCAGGGCTCGCGTGCCCCCAGAGGGGGGAATCACGGCTCCTCACATACGAAGCTTCTAGACGGCCTGTTGCTGAGCCCTTCCCATGAATCAGAGTATGTCAAACAAGGGAGCTATGTAACACAGCCTGTGCGGTACGGACGGCTTTTACATTACAGAAGAGGAGACTGAGGCACAGAGAGAGGAGGAGCAAATTAGTTCAAACTTAAAACCTGTCTCCCCCCCCCCCCCCCCCAGCCTCTGCCCCTTGATTCCTCAGTGGCTGTCCATCCTGTGGGCCCCTCCTTTCTCGGGGCCACCCCCATGGGTGTCTGCCACGCTGCCTCCACCTGCCCTGCCATCCCAGGTGGGCAGGGCACTCGCAATTTACACAACACGGTACCCTCCATCACGCCATAGGTGAACTCCCATCTCCGAATTCTGAGACAGAGGGAGCTCCCCGAGGGCCTGACCCCTGACAACTTCATTCCAACTCGCGTATTCTCCAGGAAGTCCTCGCTCAGCGCCTCATGTCACGGCGTGTTTCGTCTTCACAGGGTTTCTGCCCAGGTAGCCGGCCACTCTGACTTCCCCTGGGCCAAGGCTTTGAGGACTTGGCTGGGTCCCCATGCTCCTGGATTCCTTGGTGGCTGTTCATCCTGTTGGCCCCCCTCCCCTTGCGCGAGGCCACCCCCAGGACGTCTGCTTCTGCCCCCAGGACGTCTGCTTCTGCGCTGTCCTGCCATGGGGTGGGCGGGCCACTCGCAGTTTACATGACACTGTACCCTCCCTCAGGCCAGAGGGGAGCTCCCATCTCTGAACTCCCTGTCTGGTTTACCCTTGGGCCACATTCCCACCCTGCTGTTCGGTCCCCACAGGATTAGCCTTTGGGGGGGGGGGGAGGGGGATGTTGGATCCCAGGGGTAAGGAAGCTGTCAGATGAGCACCAGTTCTTGGAGAATTTGATGTGAGAAATTCAGGGCCTGTAGCTAGACACTGCTGTGCGCTGTCACATGCCAGTGAGGACAGACCCCGCCCCCGGACCCCGCAAGGTCCCCAAGGTCATGAATGCAGCCTCTGCATGGAAGGAGCCGGGGTTCGGGGCCAAGGGGGCTGCGGAGATCAGCGCCCAGCCCGAGGGGTGGTTTGCAGCGTCTGTTCTCTGTTCTGTGATAGCCTCCTCGCAGCACGGAGGGAAGCGCGCTTCGTGGTGCTGGTTGGATTGCTTTCTTTCTCTGTGGCTTTGCTGCCCTCCCCCAAGGCACCGTGTGCCCTTGCATCGTGACCACCCTGCCACAGTGAATGCTCCGGATGCCGCTTTGGGGGCGGGTGCCCGTCCTGGGTCCGCAGCATGGGTAGGTCCTCAGTGGGGCTTTTGACGGGGGGCTGCTGGGACCTCCCTGAGGGAGGGCCCCTTGGCCTGTAGAGGCCAGTTTCATCCGGGAAGCATCGTCAGCCAGTGGGTGCTCAGCCCGCCTGGTCCATATTGCCAAGAGAAGGCAGTGGGGTCCCAGACAGGGCCTCCTCCTTTCTCCTGCATTCTAGAAAGATGAGGCCCATGGTCCCGACTCCTGCAGGTGGGGGTTCTTAGGTCTTCCACTTGGGTGGCCAGAGGGATGCTTTCCCCAAGTTTGTGTTGCTGAGCAGGGGGAAGTCTGCATGGGGGCTTAGCCAGGCAGAAGTCTGCGTGGGGGCTTAGCCAGGCAGAGCTGGGTGAGAAGCTGGGGAGAGAAGCTCGGCCCCTGTCCAGGGCAACCCTTAAAAAAGGCTTCATTTCAGTGGCAGCTGTTGTCTGGACTGCTGCTTGTTGAGGGCAGAGCGGAGGCCAAGCTGGTGCCAGGGGCAGCAGCAGGCAGGCCTCTGGGGGTGAGGGGGTGGGCCTGAGGAGGCGGGCAGAGACAGAAAGGACCTTGGGGTGACTGAGAAAAAGTCCCGAGTGGAAACCATCACGGGGAGGCTTAGAAATCCACATCTGTTCCGGGGCAGAGGGCAGCGTGCCAAGGCCGGGTGGCCTCTGATGGAGCAGATTAGTGAGAAAGAGAAAGTTTGCTGGGGGGTGGGGGTGGGGAGAGAGCCCGGGCTTGGAACTTCGTCCATCTGTCTTCGAGGGTTCTGAATATACTCCAGTCTCAAAACACCTCCACTAGACGGATCTGAACGAGTAAAGAACACAACAAAAACATGGCACTTCCGGGTTGTGATGCTTGCCCTAGAGGCACCCTTGGACGTGGGCAGAAACCACCCTTCGTGTGTCAGAATCCTTGGCCACTGGCATCTTCAGGGTCTCACCCAGAGGAAGGGAGGGAAGCTTTTGCCCCTCTCAGGTGCCAGATTCCCCTCGTTTCATATGTTTGCTCCCGGAACCGTGTTTTCGGAGCTGAGAGGACACCTTGCTTCCGTGTGTCTGCAGAAGCGGCCCGTCCCCACTCCAACAGGGCGCGGTAATGACATGGCCCCCGAGGGCGAGCGGGCTCCGCGAGCACCGGCAGCGCTCCAGTGCCCTTTTGTCCTGTCGCTGGTGCAAGAAAACCATGGTACCCTGGACCACAGGAAGGCTAAAAGGCAGGGGGCCTTCAGCCATTCAAACACCTTGCACTCCTACATCTCAATTCTTGCCGCTTTCCTGAAAACGTTCTCATCGGCCCAGACCTGAAGGCTTAAGCGCACATCTTTTTTTTTTTTTTTAAACCCCAATAAATTAAACCAAAAAGAAACCGAGCATACATCTTCATGTCACTCTCAGCAGATAGAAAAGAGATTGGGGAAAGGAATGGTCTGTCCCCGAACCCTGCCCGGGAGGTTTTGCCTTGTCTCAGTCACCTGGTAATTAAAAGGGGGGGCTGCTGCTCCCTGGCGTGGGCCAGCCCCTTCCGAGACGGCCCGGTTTCCCTCAGATCCCCCCACTCCTGCCTCGTCACAATTAGACGGTGAACGCTTTGCGGGCGGGGGCTGCTGTCGGACCCACGGCCGCTCCGTGCAGCTGGCACATAATGAGTACTCAATAAGTGCTGGTGGAATGAAGCGTGTGGAGAATCCCACACGTTTGGGGTTTGCAGCTCCTGGCGGGGGGCGGGGGGCGTTTCCTGCTTTGGAGCATACCCATGTTCCTCTGCCAAGTATGAACATGAGGAGCAGCCCGGGGCCCTGGCCACGGCCATGGCACTGACATGCCCTGAGGAGCCCCATGTGGAGGGAGGACCATCAGGCGAGTCCCCACGGGGAAGCGCACTCACACTTTGGGTCTCGGCTTGCAGGGGACCCCGAAGACCATGAAGAACCCAAATCAGAGGAAAAGGGACCAAGAGTTCCTCTGATTTTCATTTTTTTTTTCTCTCATACTCTGGCAAAGAACAACAACTTCCAGTACAGCCTGAAGTGTCCTTCCCCCTCAACCCTCCATGCTGTGCCCAGGCAGAGCCAGGCTGGAGCGTTCCTTTGCACTCAGACGTGGTTTCGTCACCTTCCTTCCTTCAGCGGAGGAGGACAGACGTGGGGTCTTGGAGCATGTGACAGGGAGGGTGGGGATGATTCCTTCCTTTGGCCTGATCCTAGGGGACCCGCAGGACAGAGTCCTTTGGGGGTAGCAGCATGAGTTCTCTTCTAGAAACACCCCACCGAGGCGCCTGGCACCAGAGAACCCGGATGCGAAGGCTGGACCTCTTCCCCCGGGCTCGGGGCAGGGGCCTGGAGCTGGGCTCCGACTGTCTGCTAACAGCAGGAGATCCTGGAAGGACTCTAGCCCTCCGGGCAGGTGGTGGAGGTGAGACATCCAACACCGGACCGCAGAGAGGAGGAGGAGGCTCCAAAGGAGGACCCTGCAACATTCAGCATCAAAGTGAAGTTCATAGAGCAAGGCACAGAAGGCCCCACCGCTCTGGTTTTGGCCCTGGCAAGAGCAGGTCGCACATAGAGGAGAAGACCTTGGGGTGCAGCAGCTTGAGGGGTGGGATGCATCCTCCAGTGGCTTATTCCTGCCCCAACTTTAACTGCCAAGCGACACCTCCGTCAGTGACCTAGGTCCCAGGGTGCCCAGGCCCTGGGCGCCACCCCACAGCGGGGTGGCTGGAGAGCCAGGACCCGCCAGGAAGAGGGAGGACCTGGGAGGAGCCACAGCGTTGGCATGGAAGCCAGTCATGCCTCGGGGTCACTCCGGAGAAGAGGCTGAGCGAAGGACGGAACAGTTCCCCTGTATTCTCATCCTCCCAGGCCGCTAGCAAACCGTGAGCACACACTTCTGGATAGTAGATGCAAATGGTGGTGTGTTCAGTTACATATTGGTGGCTCTGTCCACACACAGAGACGCTCGTGCGCGCTCGCACACACACACACACACACACACGTTCAAAGCATCGTAATTTTCAAAATATAAAATGAGCATTTAGTCCATAGCACATGCTTGAAAACAAGTGCTACATTTGCCAAACTAGGCCCCTAAAAGTTAAAGGTTTTAACTTCTAACGGAGTGAAAATGTGACAGCGGCGGAATGAGAAGATTTTCCTGGAGTGTCTAGGGCAGCGGTTCTCAACCTGTGGGTCGCGACCCCTTTGGGGGTCGAATGACCCTTTCACAGGGGTCACCTAAGACCATCGGAAAACACATATTTCTGATGGTCTTAGGAACCAAGACGCCGCTCCTCGGTGCAGCAAAATGTAGCAATGTAGTTTACTGTTTGTTATGTTAAGACTGTTACCCATGCTACACCGTGCTTCAAGACAAAATTTCATTTATTTGTAATTAGAAGTGAATATTTCACAATATATAATTACATATTGTTTTTTTGTGACGAATCACTATGCTTTAATTATGTTCAATTTGTAACAATGAAAATACATCCTACATATCAGACATTTACGTTACGATTCGTAACAGTAGCAAAATTACAGTTACGAAGTAGCAACGAAAATAATTTTGTGGTTGGGGGTCACCACAACATGAGGAACTGTTATTAAAGGGTCGCGACATTAGGAAGGTTGAGAACCACGGGGCTAGGGGATTTATTTCAACTTGAGGTCTAGAGAAGACGACACCATTTAGAGACATGAAGGGAATTAATTACACAAGAGGCTCTGATGACACAGCCTTCTCGTTGTGCTCTGGGTTGGAAACACATACATGGCTTCTGAAAGAAGGGCGAGAAGAAAGGGATGTCAGGAGCAAGGGCTGTCAGCCTTCTGGAAGGAAAGGAGGGTGCAGGGCCCTGGCCCTGGCAGGAAATATCGCGATGCTCTGGAATGGTCCCCTGCCCAGTGCCGAGCCTTCCTCGGGGCCGTGTGGCCTGGGCGGGCTGGGGAGTATTCCAGAGAAAATAAGAGCATGTGCCTGGTGAGCAGGATCAATATCATCCCTTTGAGTTCACGCATCTCATGAAAGAAGAAATCAGAAGAAAGGGGGAGAGGAGACAGGAGAGAAGGAAGGGGTGGAGTCGTCCAAAAATGAGCAGAAACAACGAGGACTGGAACACGCAGCCACATTGGAAGGCTTCTGGGTCGTCCTCGGGGCGTGGAGGGCATCGCAAAGGATCGGTGAGGATGCGGGGCGATGCCAAACCCCGGCCATGGGAGGGGAGGGCGACAACCTCCCTCCCCTCGACTCAGGGTGCGGGAAGGCTATGAAAACAGTTCTCTGAGTGCAGAAAAGGGGTTGGAGTCTGAAGGGGAGGGGGTCTCTGCCCAGCAGGGGGGTGGTGGGCAGAGGCTGAGCCCGCATTGGCTGCGGTGCTCTTGTCTTGGGGAAACATCTGACCTTTCCTTCCTTCACCACGTGCCCACCTCTCCCTGCCCGTGCCCCCAACCAGAGCTGCCGGGCACCCCACAATTTTGTAAGCACTAGGCAGAGAGAAGACGGTGGGAAAGTTCAGGGAAGTCAGCCAAGAAGAGGGAGGCGGGCGAGCCCTGCCCACGAGACCAGTCTGGCCTCTGTGAGACTCTGCTGGGAGCAGAACAGCCGCCTGGGGGTTGGGCAGGGGGGAAAGCGTGGCAGGTGGCTGGGGGCCCCTGGGGTCAGTTCAGAGTCTGCATTCCTTAAAAGAAGACTGGAGGACACAGTTCACTTTCTCAAGCATCACAGCTGAGTCCAGCTCATTTTGGAGTAACAGAGCGGGCCAATCCCAGTTTGGGAAGAAGTCTGTGCACAAAGGGATGGAGCCCCTGCTTCTGGCTCCTCGTGGAACAGCGGCGCCCTCCCGGGCTCTGACGCCTGCTTGCTCACACTGTCTAGGACTGAGGGCCCTGTGGGCCCCGCTGAGAGCCTGGGTTGGGAAGGCCTACACCCTGGTTGCTTTAGAGGGCCTCAAAGTTTGGCTGTGGAGCGACACGTGATAGGAGAAGTCTCTTTTTCTTGGGGTTTTTTTTTGGCGGGGGGGTGGCAGGGGATATTTTAGCTCCTACTACATGGGAACTGGAGGAAGCAAGCTGGGTGCTTGGAGGAAGAGGAGAGAGAGCAACTGGTTGGATCGCGGCAGGGTTGCGGGGGTTAATGAGGCGAGGCTGTCAGCATCTCAGAGTGACATGCATAGCCTTGGCCTTGGGCCCCGACACAGGAGCCACTGGGGGAGCTTAGCCTGAGAAGCGCCAGGCGGGCAGCAGGACTTTGGGGATGCTAGGGCTCCTGGTGAGTAGAAGCAGGCGGGACGCCCAGGGGCAGGAGGGCAGGGCCTCGTCTAGCCCCTGTGTGCGCACCCACAAGCTGTCGTGTTCGCATTTCTCAGATTCTCTTTTCCAAACCATTCGCAGTCCTCGCCCTCCCTCCTTAACCCATGTATACGCGGCCTGAACGGGGGTCCTGCTCGACAGGTTGGAGTGGGCAGGGCATCTGTTCCCTGGCAGATGTGCCCACACTGTCTTCCAGATGATCTTCACCCGCCATTTTTCAGGTTCCGTAGCGAGTAGGTCTGAGTGTTAACGGGTATCGCACACACACATAGTATGGGGGTGGGTTTGCATCATCATCATCATTTCCTCAGCTCTCTCCCCAGTGGCCCTGCTTCTATTTTTTCCTTTTAGGACTTGGGAGAATGTCTTTGCTTTGAGCAAACCCCTTTAGGCTGGAGATGAGTCAGTTATCTGGTACTTAATGTCTTTACTTGCAAACAGAGAGTAGAACTCAGTCAGTATAGTACCCAACTTTCATATGCATATAGGAATGCAGTTTTGGGGGTAAATTAACTGTCCTTTCTTTTCAAATACCAGTTCCAAGCACAGTTAGGCCTGTGCTATTTAGGGAAAGCATGCTGGGAGATAAGCTAGGAGATAGTCTCTTTTTCCTTTGTGACTTTCGGCTAGCTCTTCCGTCGCTCTAAGTCTTAAGTCCTCCATCTTTAAACGAGACAGCAATCCATCTCCTCTGCCCCACTTTCTACATCGGACTTGGGGAATTATGCGCACATATACACACATACACAACAAAACGGTGCCAGGGTCCCTCGGTTATTGCTGGAACCATGGTTCAACCCTTGGTAGGTCTCTGTGCCTGAGGTACCTGATGGTTTTGTCTTCATTACCGATGCCAGGGAGAAGAATGGGGCTTTCTTAACCGTGGTGGGGGCCGGACCTGCTGGCCATACCCGATACTCATTTCCCTCATGACATACGTGCACACGGGCACAGTCTAACCTTCTGTGTTTGGCCCCTGCTCTAGTGTTGCCATTGGCCATTGTGCTTTTGGCTTCAACATCAAGACCAGAGCAATTCAACATGAACTCCCAACAAGAAAACTTTGTCATGGCCTCCACGAGCATGCGTGGTTCATCTCTCGGAGCACCTGAACGCCTTCTATCTGGCTGTCCTAACTACGCCACGTTTTCCCCTGCACTCATTGCTCCTGCAGTTTCTTCTACCTAGAACCCCATTCCCCACCCCTCCTCTTGCCCACTTCAGCTAAGCAATTCTCACTCAGCTTTTAGATCCCCCTCCTTTGCTTTAAAAGAGGCCCTACAGCTCGATCAGGGCTTCACACTCTCAGCGTCAGATACCTGTCATTTGTAATATCTCTCGGGGAAGTATTATAGAGCTACTTGTAATCATCTGGCAGGGACTGTCCTTCTGCTCCCTCTTAGAGTCCTAACGTCCAGCACAGAGTAGGTGCTCAATAAGTATTTGTTGAATGAATGAATGCATGATATTGTTGCTTGTAGAGAGCATACACCCAGGCTTGTCATATTCCCAGTCAGCACTCTTTGCAAAGTACCAGCTCAGCTCCGGAGACAGAGGCAGCCACGCCGCCTGCCCCGTGAGGAGCCAGCCTGTCAGCTCAGCGCTTGGGGGAGAGGCCGGGTTTCGTTTTTCCAGGGCGGGCTCCCCAGCAGAGTCACAAAGTGGTCGCTTTGCCTTCTGGCCCACTGGCCTATTGGGATGCTCAAGCCCTCGGGTGCTCTGGACCCTCAGGTCTCCTTTCATATGTTTGCAGGCCCCTGTGCCCGCCTCCCCACTCTTCCCCAGCCCTTTCCAGCCCTGTCTGCAGGGTCTAAGGGGCCTCCCCTCCCCGAGCTCCTCCTTGGGGTGTCTGCGCTCTGCCCTGGACTGTGAATTCTGCCTGCTCTGAGCCTGGGCATCAACTGCTGCCTTCAACTGCCAATAGAACATTCCGTCCTTAAAATTCTAAGGGGTTGGTGCGCTGGCCCTGCACAGCCACATGGGCCACCAGACCCCGAGCACAGGGCCCAGGCGTTCATCCTTCTGCCGGCTCAGCGTTCAGCATGCAGTAGCCACATGGCAGCACGCGGTGGCTCGATGTTTTAACCAGATGGTACTCAACTTTGGAGGGCAGTCCTGGCTGCCGGCCTGAGCCCTCCTGCTGCAGTTTCACAGCCTGGTTCAGTTCTGCTGGCTGAGCTGAAGGAAGTTGGGGGCCACCTACCCTGGCCCAGCCCTCAAGGCAACTCTGACCCTCACCTGCAGCCACCTGGCCGCAACTGCCCCAGAGCAGCTCCTGTTCCCAGACTGCACCCACTTCTGCTTCCCCACCCTCTGGGCTGGGCCAGACTTGGAGGAGGAGGCCAGGCCACGCTTGGCGCAAAGGGAGAGTGTGAAGGCGTCGCTCACAGTGGCTTCGCTGGAGTCACAAATGCCTTTAGCTCTAGGAAATAGGAACTTGTGTTCCCCACCCCCACCAAGTGCCTCAGGCTCAGCCAGTCTCCTGGGCTTCTGTCTTAACTGGGGAAGTTGGGGCTCCTCCTTTACTTGACGATGCCTTTAATAGAGCCGCGATGTTTTGTACAGGGAGCTGGAGGCCGGTCCCGGCAGAGCTGGCTTTGGGCTCCAGGTTTACTCTGGCCACTCTTGGCACTTCTGGAACGAGGCCTCGTTTGTATGTCCTTCCTTCCTTCATTCATTCATTCACCCATTCATTCGTTTAATACCTATTGAACAGCTATGTGCCAGGCATTCGCTAGGTACTGGGGCTACAAAAAGTGTCAGGCTAACAGACTGTCACCCTCAGAGAGCTCCAGTCTAATAGAGACCTGTGTGAACAGAGCAGGTGTGTGGGACACCTGGCTGGAGGGAGGTGCCGTGGGAACTTGCAGACCAGGCTTAGAATTTGTTTTTATCCTAGAAGCCTTGAAGAGCCATTGAAGGACTTTAAGCAGGAGAGAGAAATGATGACATTTTATTCTCTCTTCTTTTTTAAACAAAGAGACACTGGCTGCTGCGTGGAACACACGCGAGGAGATGGCAGGAGCGAAGACTGATCAGGAGGGCCCCTGGGACATGCCGGCGGCTAGGATTGGGGCGGCTGGGATGAATATGGGGGAGGCCAGTGCCAGGCTGGGGATGGGCTGAGGAACAGGGATCCCTTCCTGTGAAAGCCGGCCTTGGAGGAGGGCCACGAGTTAGGTTTGGGGCAGAGTTAGTGGCATACGCTTGCAGAATACACCCGGGTCTGGAGCTCCGGGAGAGATCTGCCCTGTGGGTAGAAATCGGCGAAGTATCTGCTTGCATGTAATTATTCCATGACCGGGAGAGAGCTTACCAAAAAGAAAGACTAGAACATTGGGGGGCTTGAGGGGAACGGAGGCCGAGGAGGAGGGGCCAGAGAAGTAGGCAGGCCTCTAGGAACTGGTGGCATCACTACAGCCTTCAAAGAGGATCTGCTTCTGTCCACATGACCCACCCCGGGCGATGCTCTCCTTCATTCTGAACGTGAGCTGTAGGGAGAAGCGTAGAAACGGTGGTCGTGTCCCGCGCAGGCCAGGGGCCCTCTCAAAGTCACGGGCAGGCGGGCCCAGGAAGTCTCTGGCCAACTTCATTAGATTTGGAGGTGCTTCTAGAGTTGGGGGCAGGCATGGGGATGCTTGTTGAAGTTCAAGGCTGGGGGGGCAGCATCTTCTCTACCTACAGGTCCCTGGGCTGTGAGCTGGGGACCTTGTAAATGTGGGGGCTGTGGGGTTAGGAAGCCTTGATTTGGGCTTCAGCGGGAAGGCGAGGCCAGCTTCCATGGCTGCCGGGCCTCGAGCTAGGCAGCAGCTCCTTTTCCAGGCTTCCGCTTGCTTCTGAGAGAAGTCAGAGGCTTAGGCATGCTTCTGAGAGAAATCAGAAGCAGCAGGCGATGGTCAGTGTAAAAGGAAAGAGAGTAGCAGTCAGTGGGCAGGAGAGAGAGAAGGGAAACGAGTGAGGATCTGATCTGGGAGTCCCTGGAGGAAGCATGTCCCGGGTGCAGGACTCCTGTTCCATATTCCCAGGGGTTCCCCTGCGGCTCACCCAGCCCCCTTGCCCACCCAGGCTTTATAGAGCTACTCAGAGCACCCCAGGGTCCAGAGAGAAGGGGCTGTGGAGAGACAGGCTGAGCGAAGCTGGGCAGGGTCCGTGTGGGCCACCAGTAAAGACAGCCACAGCGGATAGAGGCGGCCCGTCGGATCCCCTTAACCACGCCCTGGCCAGCAGGCCAGAGCTCGGGGTGGGCAGTCCCCTGCAAGCACTGGGACCACCTGTCATTTTGTGCCTGGGCTTCCAGACAGCCCCACCTGGAGTCCATTGGGGTGAGACCCAGCACACGGAGACAGAGAGGTCCTGCCAGGTGCAGGCTTGAGGCTACGCTGCGGAAGGCGGCGGGAGCAGTAGGCGTGGGTAGGGTGGGGCGGAAAGAGCACTCTCAACCCCCCTTTGGGGTGTGGCTTTCTCACACCTGTAAGAGGAGACATATGTTGAGACAAAGAAATGGCTTTTTTAGGGGAAGCAGGAGGCTTAGCATGGGCACCAGAGGAGGCTGCCGTGACCTTGAAGGGACAGTTTCAGTGGTTCTCCCAAAGTTGGGGGCGGGGGGGCAATACTGCCCTCCAGCCCTCCATGTCCCCGTTGTCCAAAGGGGATACTAGAGTAGCCCCTACTTCCTAGGGTCGCTGTGAAAGTTCCTGAGTTAATTTTGATATGGAATACTTAGAGCATCACACATACTGGTTAACGTTTTCGTAATTGCCCCCTTACGTGAAATTCTCGGACCACGTCTCCGATTGCCCCTTCCTACTCAGAAAACCGACGTTCCCTGTTCAGGACCGAATAGTAATGAGAACAAGATTTGGTTTCAGGATTACGTATGGGGGTCAGTTTGGAGAAATCGTTTCTTAAGGATTTTTCTTCATTAGAGTGGAAGGGATACAGAATTAGAAGTCAAAAGACCACAAAGATTTGTCGAGTATCTTCCATATGCTCTGGGGACTGGGCTTCAGTCATCATGGAGACAGAGGTGCTACCCGCATTAGCAGAGTTGTTGACTCTGCTGGGAAGACAGACAAAAAAAAAATCAGAAAATAATTACACATTTTGATTAATGTTATAAAAGAGAAAGAACCCAGTGGGCAAATAGGATGGAGGTCAGAAAACCTTTTCTGATAAGGTGTCATGAAGCCAACCCTTGGTCCCCCAATATCAGGGGTAGGGGCGCTTGGGAGGTGGGGAGAGCTTTCCAGGGAGGAAGTGATTTTCTTTGCAAATTTGGTGCTTTTGGGACCGCTGTGAGCATGGGTTTCTGTAGTTGTAAAATGAGTAGCCCTGTCTATCCAGCTGACCGCACAGAGCTGGTGTGGGAATGAGTGAAATGATGGGAAAACTGTTCATTCTTATCAGATAGATGCACAGAGACAAGCTTGTGAGGAAAGAGCCTCGCTGATCATTTTCTCCCCATTTTTCTGTTTATTAAATTGGGTTCCCATGGTTCACGTGACTCGCATAAGGAGGTGTCCCTGGGAGGGGCAGTGGCTAAAGGTCATCTTGAGAAGAAATGACCTTGGAGTCATGAGTAGCAGTGCAGGTGAGGGTGTTCAAGGAAGACATAAGTGATTTTGGGGACAGGAGATGGAGGAACTGAGTCTTAGACGATAAGGGGGAAATTCCAGGTTTTGGTAAAGCTGAGAAGCTGAGGAAATTTCAGTGTGGAGTAGTCGGTACATATCTCAGTGTTCAGTACATAACACACCCTTATAGGAGCCATCCTGGGGGAAGGTCATGGTTAACATTCCGTATTCTTCCTCCCCAAACTCCTGTTAATTTGCAGGAACAGAGAGGCAGCTGTGCTTTTCGCAAAGTGCTCAGAACGGTGTCTTCCATCCAGCAGATTACCAAGGAGTGTTGGATGAATTGAAAGCTACTCCAAAGTCGAGAGGCATCCGTGTGAAGCACTGGTAGCTGCCTTGCAATCCTTCAGCTATAAAGGGCAATGTTCGAGCAGGACCCCAACTTCCTTATGGTTGAAAAGGCAGCAGTTTTGGTTGTCTTCACTAAATTAACCTTCTGACTTGGCAGAACTTTCTAAATGCCACTCAGTTTACCAAGAGATTGCTTCCCAGTCATAGTGTGTGTGTGTGTGTGTGCGCGCACACACACACACAACTTGAACTATTTGGGAATTGGGTAGGAGAACGGGAGAGTATCCCTTTGCCATTTTAAAGAGAAGTTCCAGGGCACCTAATCCAATCATTTTCTTGAACCATAATTCATTACTGCTTCTTCCGGGGAGAAGCTCAAAAGGGGTGAGGGTAGGAGGGACTTTGTTTCTTTGCAGTTGACAAAAACTATGGCATCTAGGAATATTATTATTCAGCTGCTCACAGGGGGCAGTACAACTCCAACCAGGCAGATCAGATCCTTTCATGGGGTGGCCTTTTCGAGCAATATTTCCCATAGCGGTGACCCCCAGAAATGGCAATCTGTGCACTGAGACTGCTGTGGCTGCTCTATATCTATAATGCCTCACTGTCATTGGCTTTTAAATGAAGGGTTTATGTATACGGGCTTGTTTGCTTGAAAGTTAGACCTTGTATGATTTGGGATAAGCCAACTGGAACCTCTCGCTGGATCCTTGAGGTACCAGGTGTGTGTACCCTGGGAAAACAGCCCCAAGCCTCCAGGGTCTCTAACCACAGGGTAGGAAGAAATCCCAGTCTATTAAAAAAAAAAAGTTCTGCTCTAGAAGAATGTGTCTATAACTGTGTCCTGAAAAGGAGACTCTGATAAGCCCACGGAGGCCACTCTGTGGCGGGCAGGGCCTTGGACAGAGCTGCAGTCTGAGGTGAGCCTTACTCAGAGCTTCATGTCCGCCCAGCCAGGCCACCCTCGGCTGCAGGTCCCTCTTCGAGAAAGTCTTATTGAAAGTCGTTGATTTTCCCTCCCAGCGCCTCGTCCACTGGGTGATGGGAAAAGCACCGATTTGGGTCTTGCGTTCTTTACCTTTTAAGATCCCAATGAAACTCCATCTGGTGCTTCTTATGGGAGGGGAGTGGGCTGTGATGTGCACAACCTGGGAAGAGCTTCTGCTGCCCTGCTGGGCTGGGATTCTACTCATGTTCTCCCAGCACCAAGGTCTCTACGAGCAGAGACGTGGAGTCCGAAGACCAGACATCTCTTCGGAGCTTTTAGTCGAGGCTTCAGATTTGAATGGAGCAAACAAAATGATACAGAACTTCCAACCCTAAAACACCCTCCCAACTCCAAAAGGAGACTCTGGGACCCACAGCCTCTTCTTTAAATGCCCACGCCCTCTCTTTCAGCCAGTGCTCATTGTGTCTCATCGCCCAGCTGCAGAGACAAAAGAGAGATGCGGTATTTGTGATCAGAATGTGGGATCTTATTGGGGAGGGACCAGAGAAGTCATTCCACCCAATATCCCATTTTTCACGGGTGAATCTGAAGTCTCATCGCCCCCATGCCACGCCTGTGTCTTAGAAGGGACCCTCAGGTGGCCTATAGGTGAAGGAAACGTGCCTCATTGGGATGGGCAATAGTTTCTTTCCTTCATGGCCAGGGTTATGGGGGGCTAGGATCAGAACTCTCTGCGCCTTTAAAAACCACCCCATTGAAAAGAAAACGGACTGAATAAAAGTGAAAATTAAAACTGGAGTCCTTATTTTCTCTGTGAATTTCCCTACCCGGGGCCGGAGGCAGAGTCAGCGCTGCAGCCGTGTTCTGTTAGTCTCTGGGTTCTCAGAACTGTGGTCTATGACAGGTGAGGTCGCCCAGGCAGACGTGCAGACACCTGACATGGGCCGCGAGGGCTGTGTGTGGGAGAGGCAGCTTATCTGATGATGTGAGAGGAACACATCGTTGACAGGAAGGTCAGTGGATGATGAAACTGAACAACCATTTCCCCCAGGAGAGGCTCGTAACATGCTCACGGTTCCCTGTCGGGAGGAATGCAGGCATTCGAGGGGGTTGCATGGCAGTCATACAGATGTGAAGGGACGGGCAATGGTATGTGAAAATGGACGCCATCCCGTCCATTATATCCATGTGCTTGAGGTTACCCTTTGCCGCCTTGGGGACATCCGTGAGTCACAGACAGCAGAATCCCCCACTCCCTCTAAGAGATACGGAATGATGCTGGGTCCACCACTGGCCGGGAACCGGAGGCTTTGCAGCCCTCAGCCCGGGCGAGAATCGGGCCCTTGGACTGTGTACATGACGGTTCACTTGCTTGAATCAGAATTTCCTCCTTCAGTTCACCTGTGCCGGACAGGTGCTGGGCTCGGGGTGTAAGCCACAGGCTGGGCCTGCCAGCTGTTGACAGTCTGTCAGGGAGAGAGCTGCTTAAGAAAAGATGATAGTGTATCATCTGCAAGGATAGAAAGGAATAGGATCACGGAGCAGGAAGGCAGAGAGGAGTCTGACTCTCCGCGGGCCACGTGGGGGAGGCGGTCATTACGCTGTGCTTTGAAGTATCAGTAGACGCCGATGGTTGAGCAAGGGTGGAATCCAATGGAGATGTATTTGGAGGCGAACCTGACAGGAAGTGCTTAGTGACTGACTGTGAGTGAAGAAGGGGGAGGTCCAGGCAATTCTGAGTTTCCAGTTTGAGATTTGGAGCAAATGAAAGAGAGGAACACTCCCCCCCCCCCCTTGGGCAATGTGTGCATTCTGTGAGGGTTAGGCACACGGTGGGATCCCAATAAATGTTAGTCCTCCCTTCCTCCTCGGAGGTGTGAGTTCCACCTTTATTATTGTTTGGAAATAAAACGAAGCCACGTGGGTCATGAACTGGCCATGATTTCTGCTGGAATTTGGTCGCATTGCAGCTGAGCTGCCTCTGGTCATGGGAGCGGTGACTGGGCTCTCCTAAGCCGTTTTGTTTTTTGAGTGTCCCCATTGGCCGGCTGACAAGTCTGTCAGCCGAAGGAGCCTAGAGGGACATGGTTAGAAGCACACTCCATGGGAAGTCATAGCTTCTCTAGACTTTTGTGTACAGGCTGTGAGCAGAGTTTTGCTCTGTCCAATAGCCCCCCCCCCCCCCGGGTTCCTTTGCCTGTTGGTTGTCAGCATTAGGGGGCTCCTTAGGTCTCTGTGAAGCTACATTTAGGGTCTCGGCTCCTCTGACAGCCCTGTCTCCCTCCCCAGCCTCATCGCCATTCTGCACTGGGTCTGCTCAGCCACTCGCTTCATTCAGACCCCTTGATCACTGCCCAGGTGTCTCTCGGGGACATCGAGATGGCACGGTTATGTCTTACCCTCCTCCCCGGGCACTTCTTTCCCCGGATCCCTGGGACTAAGGAAATGGAATTGCCTACAAGTCCCTCCGACCTCAGCTCTCAGCCTGCCCAGGGCCACAGAGCCGTCTGCTCAACTGAGAGAGGCTTTTGAGCTCAGACAAGCAGGCTGTTCACGTTGGCAGGTGCTGGGGTGAGCGCCCAGCCCTTTGGCACGCACACTGCCTCGGAGAGGGAGGGGCTCCGGGGGAGAGGGAAACTCAATCACAGAGCAGGAGCGGGAGGAGGCTTTTAGTCCAAGTGCCAGTCACCGGGGGCAGCTGATAGCATCGCCCACCGGTCTGGTTACATCTCCCTGCCTCCCTGGAGCGCTAATGAGAAGCCAGCAGTGGATACCAGAGAAGGTGGTCCCCAGTGAGCTGGAGGCGGGGCGGCCCGAGGCGGGCGGCGGGGAGGGAGGAGAAGTGCATGGGCTGGGTGACTCCAGCAGGAGCGTTTTGTAGTTTTGCCTCAAACCATTGCCTGAAGAGAGACGGTGATGGCTTTCTTCGGGAAACGGGTAGCGCCTCCGAAAAGAGCCACCTTCTTTAAAAAGAAAGTTCCGCGTCTTCCAAGACAGATGGTGCCCACGTTTGTGGCACCCGCTTCTGCTCACCTGCACCAGTTGTTGCCACGGTCTGGCCTGCTGTTGCTGGAAAATGTGTGGGGCCTTCTCTTCCCTTTAATCCGAAGTGGTTTCGGGGGGTGGGATGATACACCCCCATTTCAAACTCTCTCCCCTTGGGGGCCAAGAAGACGAGGGGCTGCAGAATTCTAGATGAATCAGTTTAGCTCTCTATTGGTTTTTGTGGAACTAAAGCAAAATACCTCTTTTTTTTTAAGTTGATTTTTTATTGTTGACATTATTACAGATGTTGCCTGTTTTCCCTCCACTTCCCCCCTCCCCCCAGGTCTTCACCACACCGCTGTCTGTGTCCATGGGCTATGCATATATGCATACAAGTTCCCCCCAAAAAGGATGCCTGCCTTGTTCTAGTGGCATGTTTGCCTTCAGGCCTGGTGCCCATGAAATGTTTTGCGCGCATTGATCCCCACAGTAATCCTGTTAGATAGGCACCCCCCCACCCCCCCCATTTTGCAGATAGGGAAACGGAGGTCTAGACAGGTTAAGTCACACACATAAGGTCATGAGTGTGGGAAAGCCTAAGCTTTCTGACTCGAAAGCCTCTTGACATGACACCGAGTGTCATCTAGTTCGCAGGGAGTGTCTGTCACCACTCGGGACACGCCCCATGGCCTTGCCTTCACTCACTCATCTTACTGAAGGAGCGCTGCCGTCCACGCGTGCTGGGGACACACGTGTGTCAGGGGAGGCCTCTGTGCTTGAGGAGTGACGCGTCAGGCAGGGAGCGAGCCGGCACCGCCACGGGAAACCCCGGGGCTGTGAGCACCCCCCCGAAGGGATGCCGAGTGCCCAGGAAGGTGGGTCAGGGAGGCCTCAAGGAACCTTCCGGAGAGAAGGCACAGCACAGCCCGGGCCTGGCCGGGAGATTGGGGGTCTGCATGAGGATGAGGCTCCGGTGGGCTGCTTGGAGCCAAACCAGGAAGGGCGACACTGGCCACTGGCCAGGGGTGGGCTTTGGGCTGTCACACGTGCTCGGTGAGGCTGTAGGCAGGGCAATGACCAAGAGCACATCGGTGACTGAGAAACACTTGTGCAGCTTACCTCCCTAGCCAGGCCCTAGGGTCTCCAGATGTTTGTCGGATAGACATCTAGCCCTGGTGGGCTGCCAGGTGTTGGTCTCTCTGTTGGCCGGTCCCCCCAAGGAGAGAAGGCGCAGCACCTGCGAGGGGACGGGAGCCCCGTCACTGTCAGGCTGACTCCCGCCCGAGGGAGGGACGAGGAGGCAGATGTTCGTGAAGTTTCTGGATGAGGCCTCCCTGGCCACACTCGAACAGTGTTTCATTTTTCTTGCAGGGAGCTTCTTTTTTCTTATTTTCTTTTTTGGTTTTTGGTTACCATTTAAAAAACACCCCCTACATGTTCAGCAAATTCACTTCAGGCTCAGGACAGACAAACTTGGGAGGAAATCTCAAGGGATTTGGCCACGTGGTTTCTGCTAGACAAACCGTTATAATTATGCACGGAAACCACTCTTCCCTCGTGCGTCCCATTAAGTCGGGGAGGCCCCAAGGCCCCAATTAGAACTGAAAATTATAAAAGTCATGTGTAATGTTAACAGTTATTCTGAGCGATTTTTATTGTTCCCTCTGTGCCTCCCCAGCCCTCGCCGCCTCATGGGCTCTGAGTCAGCCCAACCCAAGGTTTCCCAACCGGGACTCTGTTACCACGCGGGGCCGGACAACTCTTTTTTCTGGGTTTCTGTCCTGTGTATTGTAGCATGTTTAACAGCACCCCTGGTCTCTCCCAGTGATATCACCCCAACTGTGACAACCAAAAATTTCTCCGGGTGTCCTCAAAGTCCCCTGGGGGCCACTGTCACCCCAGGCTGAGAACCCCTAGTCTCAGTTACCTTCTGAATGTTGGCTTCTCGACTTCAGAGCAGCCTGGAGTAACTTTGGCAAGTTACCAGAACCCCCCGAACCCCAGATCACTCACCTGGAAACTGGTGATCAGCGTGTCTACCTTTCAGGGTTGTGACATCGTGCTTGTCCAATGCTGACCCCTTCACCGAATTCTCAGAAAAATCCACTCACCTTTCCCCAGGACCGGCCCAGCAGCCCACAGGGAAGGAATCCTTCCACCGCTCACGTGGGTCTGACTTCTGGTGAGGCCCAATCCGCAGTGAATTTGGCAGCCGGGGCTGCAGAAAGGTACAAAGGATGCGCCCTGACTGGCAGGTGATTCGCTGGGCGCTCCTGGTCGTGGTGCGTCCACAGCTGCGAGCCACATTTGAGGCGGGCACCTGTGTGCGGCCCACTGGCCCGGCAATGGCGTGGGCTATGGTAGAAGTTGATCGGAACCCTCCTGCCACATCCCCATTCTTGTCTACTTTGCACAGATTCGGTACTGATTTTTTTTTTTTCTTTTTTGGAACCTTGCTCTCCGTGTCCTTTCCCACCCTCCTTGCTTGCACAGAGCATAAACGGTTAAGGGCATTCGGCTTGGCTGCCTCCCCAGTCGCTGTAGACTGCCCGGGAAGGATTGAATGAAACTGATAGGACTAACATTACCGCGCTCCAAACCCAAAGAAAGAGTAGCTGGGCGGATAGAAGGAATGACCCGAGAGGAAACAGCTGTCAAGGGCAGCTATTGGTTTATCTTTCATGGAAAGAGAGACGGCATGAATTCTAAATTAAGAGGAACCAGAGGCAGCGTAGTTTATCGGCCTGGCAAAGCCGGGGCAGCCCACGCTGCCACTCTAGACGGACGGACTGCTGTCGCGCTTGCGTGCGCTGAGGCCTGGGGCGGCCTGTCCGGCCCGGCCACCTTGGAGGAGGGTGTTTGTGTACATTGCAGAAGAGCGCCATTTAAAGGCCCGGGAGCCTACATGACGGGCGTGCTGACACTGCCAGTTTAGGCCACACACGGGGTGGGGGGCGGGGTGCATGCCGGCCAGGCCCACATCTGGGAGTCAGTTTCACAGGCCCTGGCCCCAGAGGACCACGCAGCCTTCTCTGGCTCCTCCCATTTTCCCTTCCCACCCCCCACTACCCTGTGGATGTTTCTCCACAAGCAGGCAGCACGGCTTTATAAGGGAGGTTGTGGATCTGCGTAGAAAGGGGATTTTGCAGGGAAGCTGATCCTGATAGAAATTTGGCTCATTTCCCTTTTAAACGTATGACCTTGGCAAGTTATTTCGTCTCTTGGAGGTTCCGTTTCTTAATCCTTAAAATGGGGACTACATGACACCTGGGAGTTTTTGTAAAGAGCAGACATTAGAGCGATAATGAGTGGCGCCCAGTGCATGGCTCAGCATTGCCCCAGTGATGGAAGGCGGTGTTACTGGTGAGAATTGAAGCTCAGTGCATCGAAGAGACGTGGCTGTCGACAGTGAGCCAGGGAGCGGCAGAGCAGGACACGAGTCTGTCTGTGCTGACCCTCAGGACTGTTTCCTCTCTGAGGGCAGCCGGCAACCTTTAGGATGCTAACGCACCAAGCAAATCCACCTGTTTTGGTGAGAACAAGGAATCATGCCTCAGAATGAGGTTCCTGCATCCCCCGCCCCCTTCCCCCCGATTGCCACAGTGGCTTACTTCACTCCATATCCTACCACCTGGCCAGGTAGTGCCTCATCTTCCATCAATCCAGGAAGCCCACTTGGCTTGGGACCACAGTGATGAAAGATACAAGATGACGCCTGAAGGCAAATTGATTAACAGAGAAATAGTGTGGGATAGTAGGTGGTGAATGCTAAGAAAGAATTATGTCTTCTCTAAAGCACGTTATTAATTGCGTTAAATTACTGATTCACCTTGGTTCCTGAAAGGGTTAAGGAGAGTGAGTTTTGAAGTGGTGTGAAAACCGTTGTTTTATTTCCAACGACTCTCCAGTGGCTTTGAGGTACCTGGATCGGGGGAGCACCCAGTCATTCATTGCCAGTGTCTTGCCAGAGGCCCAGTGTGATGGCTTCCCTTCCATCTCGACTGTGATTGGTCCACTCTGTGCAGCCAAGGTCCATGTGATTTCCCGAGTAAAAGGGAGCGTTTGCTGATTCCCTTGAAAACACACACTCCCCGGTTTAGCCACGTTCACACACTTCCACCTTTTTTTAAGTCTTTAATTAAAAACTGCAACGATCCTTTGCTCTGAAAGATGAATTGGGCTAAATACCCTATAATTAGCACACGCCACCTTTGGAGTGAGATGTGTCAAGCTGTGATTAAATGCAAATTGGTGCTTAAAAATAATTAGCCGAGGTGGCTTGGAAACCCAGCGAACATCCGCATCCAATTACTCCCTGGCTGCGCGTCGAGTGCCTGATCGATCCCACTTCTGTCTTCGGAAGACTGGAATCCCACCCTCCTACGTTCCGAGACTGATGCTCCATAGGAAAAAAAACAAACGGCCATCATTTGAGGATTAAAAAAAATAAAATCGTATTAAGGCAGATGGAATGGACACAAGCTTTGGGTCCATGTAGTCATTTCCCGGCAGCGACAAATAAGCTCAAGGTGCAAGTCAGCAGGATAATTTTTCCTGAAAAAGGCATTGCAGTAAGGGCTGAGGCATCCACAAAATCCGTGACCCTGCCTCAGTCGGGGCTGTCCTGACAGAACCCGCTCTGATTTGTCAGCATGTGGCTTACCCATTAAACTAACCACTGAGACCACCTGTCACTTATGGTCCTCTTAATATTCTTCATATGTAGCTGTTTCTGCGCACTCCTGATGCGTCAGACCCCATATGAGATGCTTTGCATGTTTTATTGAATTCTCACAATCACTTTCTGAGAAAGGTTCGGTTATTTACCATTTTGCATATAAGGAAAGTGAGGCACAGAGAGATTAAGTCCCCGGGATTACAGACCTAATAAATGGTCCTACAAATCCAATGCATAGCATTTGTCAGAACTGTTGGAAGACAGAATATGGTTGCGTCAGTATAAACTCCAAAATGACCAGGAAAACAGTTCAATGGTTGCCTTGCTGTTGATGAGTCAGTAGCATCCTTGAAAAGGAATAGTATGTATCACAGCTTATGTGTCAATGCCTGTGTTTTGAGCAGCTGTTTCTTAAAGGGACAGCCACCCCTTTCCCTTATCCACTGGTGCTTGACCAGCAAATTGCAGGGGCCGAAGCCGGTTTGGCTCAGTGGATAGAGCGTCGGTCTGCGGACTGAGGGGTCCCAGGTTCGATTCCGGTCAAGGGCATGTACCTTGGTTGCGGGCACATCCCCAGTAGGGGGTGTGCAGGAGGCAGCTGATCGATGTTTCTCTCTCATCGATGTTTCTAGCTCTCTGTTCCTCTCTCTTCCTCTCTGAAAAAAATCAATAAAATATATTTTTAAAAAAAGTTGTCAGCTGCAGGAATAAAAGTCAACCCTCTGAGGCAGTGCCAGTGTTCGTGGCTTAAAGGGGCAATCCCTTTATTTCCATTTCCCCTAGGCTGGGGAGCTGATCTAAGGAGACCTGTTTCAAATACATGGAGCATATTCGGGCAGACATGTTAATGAAATCTTCAGGAAGTTAGACCATATGCTGCAGCAGAGTTGTAGGCAATCAGCAGTAAGCCAGCCATCTCTTGACTGACCACGATTTAAACATATTTGAAACAATCCTTTTCTCTTAAAGAGACATTCTGGTGACTCCACTTTGAGGTCAATGAAACCACTGCCTATGGGTGTTAATAGCAAAATCATGAAACAAGGAACCATTTTGCCCATAAGCAGAATGGAATGTCAGCTTGTGACCTAGGGCCTCTGGGGATAATTCACTTCCTCCCTCCGCAGAGGACACCAATTTCCTTCCCAGGAGGTCAGTGGCAGGAGGTGTAGGGTTACCATGGAGTCTAGATTCCAAGAGAAGTTTGAAATGTAATTGCCCTGCTGGTTTTGTTTAGCCGCAAGGTTACTCTTCCACAGAGGCAATAATGAGGAAATAATCGCTGGCGTGGTCGTGGGTTGACCCATGCAGAGAAAGATGAACTTTTTTTTCCCCCTTTCAGACGGGAGGGTGGCTATTATGACTGTCATTTCTCCCAGATATGTTTGCCTTGGTGGCCAACCGAAGGAGACAAGGATTGCTAGGTCAGTCCATTTTCCTGAATCACGAGACATAAATCAAAGCGGAGCGTCAAGCCTTCAGACTGTCTGTGACTCTGTAAATGGGCTTGAGAGCTTCCCCTCTGGCCCTTGGGTAGAAGGCTGCTTGTTTGTATTCAGGGCTGGAATTGGGCTCCCGGTTCACAGATGCTTTGTTGACTTTGCAGCAGTAAATAATTCCAGTGAAAGGACTGCAGTAGAGCCCGAAGCCATAGATGTTTCCATAGTGTAATCCCCGCCTGTAGGCCAGCTCAGAGCAGCCACACACATAGAGCGCTCAGATCCTGCCTGTCTGGGCTGCTTTCTAGTACAGGGAGAGCAGGAACCTCCATCATCCCTCCCACTGATTCCTTCACCTGAACTTGAACCCACAGGGAAAGAATTGAAAGTTTTGATAAAAACACCTTTCCCAGTCTCAAAATAGAAATGCAGATTTTTGAAAGGCAGCTCCCCACCCCCTTTTTTTCATTTTCTTAAAAAAAAAGTTCTTTTGGAAAACCAGCTTTTGTCAGTAAATACCTCTGTTCAAGGCATCTAGAAGCGTATACAGCACTGCGGCATTCTACCATCTCTCAAAGGTGAGACTGCGTTTAAGTCAGACCTCTGTTCATGCTTACTGGTTCAGTCTAAGGTGAACACCGGGAATTTCTGGAAAGACCCTGTGAAATGTCAACATCTTTTTCACATTGCCTGTATGCAGGGATACCAGCTTTTACCCAAATATTCATGTTTCTTTGTCCAGTTTCTCATTCCGATTTAAAAAATTATAAAAATTAGCATCTAATGTTCCGTAATGATGGAGACATTTCAGTTTTATGCAATGTGCACGTTCTATTTTGGGATTCATTTTGATCAGGAAACAGCCCTTTTGGTGAATGAAGGCAGCTTGATAATGACAATATTAGTTCTGCTTCATTCAAATGTTGTTTTGGATAGCAAAGGATAACATATGTAAAATGTGTTAGACTAGCTCTAGGCAGTTTTGCGCAGTGGGTAGAGCTCTGGCCTGTGGACTGAAGGGTCCCAGGTGTGATTCCGGTCAAGGGCAAGTGCCTCAGTTGCAGGCTCAGTCCCAGACTCTGGTTGGGGCACATGCAGGAGGCAACCAATCGATGTGTCTCTCTCTTATTGATGTTTCTCTCTCTGTCTCTCCCTTTCACTCTCTAAGAAAATCAATGGAAAAATACCCTCTGGTGAGGATTAAAAACAACAAAAAAGTGTTAGACTACTATAGTCAGTGTTTTCTTCAGTCTGCTACGAGCCTTTATGCTGTTAAAGAACACACTGTTAAATGTATTCTGCTCTCCTGCTTTTAAGGAAACTTTACAATTTTGGAAGAATAGTCATTTGTGATGTCTTCTGAGCCTTCTTCGAGGGCTCAGCAAGAATATTTAGACTAGCCGAAACCGGTTTGGCTCAGTGGATGGAGCGTCGGTCTGCGGACTGAGGGGTCCCAGGTTCGATTCCGGTCAAGGGCATGTACCTTGGTTGTGGGGCACATCCCCAGTAGGGGGTGTGCAGGAGGCAGCTGATCGATGTTTCTCTCTCATCGATGTTTCTTGCTCTCTATCCCTCTCCCTTCCTCTCTGTAAAAAAATCAATAAAATATATTTTTAAAAAAGAATATTTAGACTGGTGGTTCTGTCTTATTGTTTTTTTTTTTAAGTCTTTTATTTGCTATGTGACAGCTGTGAAAGGCACACTTTCCCTCGGCGCGTGGTGATGTGTTGGTTGCCAGCACATTTTCCCCACGGGGCTGTGGCCTCTGCTAAATGCCTGGTACTGATAAAGCGGAGGACTCCTGAGTGACAGCGGCTTCTGTAGAACTTCCCAGGGAAGGGACCCAAAGCCACCAGTGTTCGTGTGCAGCACCTGGTGGGTCCCGCCCAGGTCAGCCTTTCTGGTCCTTAAGCCTTTAGCAGATGGACCATCGCAATACCGACATGCAGGCTGGCAGAGTCCAGCTTTCTATCCATTTGTTATGTCCTTAGCTTCCCTCCTTCTTAGCACATTCAACTACCTGTCCTCCACCCAGGCTGTGGGCTGCACCAGGAAAGGAAGGAGTAGGACAATTGCTCAAGAAACAAGCACAGCCCGGCCGGTGTGGCTCAGCCGTTGAGCGTCTACCTATGAACCAGGAGGTCAAGGTTTGATTCCCGGTCACGGCATCTGCCCGGGCTCCGGGATTGATCCCCAGTGGGGAGCATGAAGGAGGCGGCCGATCAGTGATTCTCTCTCATCCTTGATGTTTCTAACCTCTCTCTCCTCCCTTCCTCTCTGAAATCAATAAAAAACATTTAAAAAAAAAAGAGAGAGAGAGAGAGAGAAACAAGGAAAGCATTTGCCAACTTTGGGTTTGTATCTGACAAAATAATCTAGATGAGGTTCCCGAATGACTTTGGCCATTGTCCTATGTGTTCCAGATGACCTCTCCTCATCCCCTAGGTCAAGTGGTCGGCAAACTGCAGCTTGTGAGCCACATGTGGCTCTTTGGCCCCTTGAGTGTGGCTCTTCCACAAAATACCACGTGCAGCTGCGCACGTACAGTGCAATTGAAACTTCGTGGCCCATGCGCAGAAGTCGGTTTTCGGCCTGGGCGAGTCTATTTGAAGAAGTGGCGTTAGAACACTCAAGGGGCCAAAGAGCCGCATGTGGCTCGCGAGCCTCGGTTTGCCGACCACTGCCCTAGGTACTTAATGCTCCACCCCGTGTTCCTGGTCAGTCCCGGAATGAAGAGCATCTGATGGTCCTTGTCCGGCCTGGTGTTACTCTCTACTTGCTGTGTGTCTTGCTCACTAGCCTGGGAGCTCTACAAGCAGGTGTTGTTTCCCTGCTTTTGCTTCTCAGGGCCTGGCACCCAGTCCTGGCTCCATGAACAATGATTGGATCTGTGAAACTGTTACGGTTCGGAGTCTCCTCCTTTGTCACATATTTTTGTGGTTGGCAACTGTCAAATGCAAGTGGGAAAATAGATGACTCTGTCAGCACGAGCGTGCCTCCCCGTGAACATGGCCCATTTGCTCCTAACTACATTTCATGCCCCGTATTTTCCCCCATTTTGACCAGCCTAGAAAGATACCTTACGGAGGAAGAAAAATAGAAAGCAGGGAACTTGTAATGTCTTTGATGCCTAGGGACCTGTCTTACGTTTTTCAAGTGTAAGAGGAAGGCACCAGTTCCATTTTTCTAGGAACTCAAAGAACCTTTTGACAGAACCGGATGGTGCCTTTAAGAGGACGTCTGGTATTGGCTGAGAGACACATTCTCCTGACCTTCAGAGTAGCCTGAGCGGGCAGAACTGTGTCTAGCATGGTGGAGCTAGCGGTCCCAGCGGAGGTTGAGGCCCGACTCTGATCTCGATTGGTTTGTTGGTGTCTTTCTCTGACCATTGAACTTGGCTCACCCCCTCAGCTTGGCTCTTGCCTCTCAGCCCAGGTGTGATGTGCTGGCTACTCTCTGTGAGAGCTTTGGAGGGTCATTCTGCTTTCTCTCTGGCTTCCTGGGCTGTATACTACCATTCAGACCTAATTTACTGACTTTGGCCGGGAAAGCACACCTCTTGGGTTCAATTTACCCAATAATAGTCAAGCCCTGGATTTACTTCAAGACCCAACTCAGAAAAGTTGGGTCCAATCACATAGAAGCAAGGAAAAAGGGTTATTGGTCCATTAGGAAAGGCTCAGCAGGCAGACCTGGGTTGCGTCAGAGGGCAGTTAGGCATTTGGAAATGTAGTTTATTTTATTTTTTTTAAATAATATTTTTATTGATTTCAGAGAGAGGGAGGAAGGGAGAGGGGGATAGAAACATCAGTGATGAGAGGGAAAGAATCATTGATTGGCTGCCTCATGCACACCCCACACTAGGGACCGAGCCCACAACCAGGGCACATGCCCCTACCCGGAATCGAACTGTGACCTCCTGGTTCATAGGTCGATGCTCAGCCACTGAGCCACGCCGGCCAGACTAGTTTATTTTAGTTGACCTTTGAAGCCGAAGGAGTTGCTGACCTCTACAGTGAGTTAATTTTAAGTATTATGAGGATGAAAAAAAACACACCCAGCTTCTTTATGTTCATGTAACTCACAGTATGGCTTCTAACAGTACAGAAAGACGTTATTGGCTGAATCTTGTCCTCCCTCCAGAATATCCAGGCATCCTCCCCCTTAGTGCCCTGAAGGTAACCTTACTGGAGACAAGTTCTTTGTAAAGAGGTAATTCAGTGAAGATCTTTGGGGTGGGCCCTAATGCAGCATTCCTGGTGAGCTCATGAAAAGTGGAAATTTGAAGACTAAGACAGACCTGTAAGGAGAAGGTGGTGTGAAGAAGCGCAGAGAGAAGGTGGCCGCCTGCAAACAAGGTGAGAGGCCTCAGAAGGGGCAACCGTGCCACCACCTTCATCTCAGATGTCCGGCCTCCAGAACAAGAAGGAAATGAACTTGGGTGGTGGCAGCCCCCAGGCCGTGGCATTTTGTCACAGCAGCCCAAGAAAGGCCACGCAAAGACCTAGCAAAGATTTTTGATTATAGGACTTAAGGAATGTTTGTCATCAAAAACTGTGGTATCAGGTCTTTAAAAAGAAACAGGTGACTAGATAAAAGAAGTTTGAAAACATGGATTGTTTTTTTAAGTAGAAGATACGATCTGTAAGGAAGATCAATGAGTCAGAACCAGTCCAAGTAAAACTCCCACCTTCAGGAAAGAGAATGACTAAGGGAATAGTAATTCCTTCACCGGGCGCCTGGGACGGGCATCTGGGCTTGCGGAGCCCGGGGCACGTAGGCAGGTTCGCTCTCCCTTTCTTAGTGGTCATGGGAGTTGCTGCTTTTTTCACAGTCAATTGGAAAACAACAGTCGCAGAGACGTTTGGAAGCACACACCGGGGTATTGGGCTACCTTTGCTTGGCCTGAAACGCATCAAAGGGATCAGGAGTCACAAAGAAAACCATCCGGCTTTCATTCTTCCCAGATCGCTTCCTGAGTGCCTGCTCTGTTCCAGGTGCTGGCTGGGCGCTGGGGCCAGTGCACGGTTGACTAAAAAGCACACAGTCCCTGCCCACATGGCACTTGGGCCCATTGTGGAAGAAGCAAGCTTAGACCTGAGCAGCAGGGAGGTGGGGGCGGGGGCGGGGGTGAGGTCCGTGGTGGAGCTCAGATTCCCAGACGCAGAAAAACAGTGTTTTAGTTATTTGAGTGGCAGGAGGCTGGGGGGAGGGAACCGTGGGGAAGGTTTGGGGAGCTGGCAAGACAAAGGGCCCCAACCCAAGTATTTGAGTCAGCGAGGGCTCTTGGGAATCCACAGGCAGCGTGGTTAGCTCCCCCAGTGGAAACTGGCCTAGTTTCCTGTTCTACGCGAACTCAAGAAGAAAGGGATGGACGGGCTGCTGTGGGAGATGGCGCATCGATGTTTCTATCGCTCTCCCTTCCTCTCTCTTTCTCAAATCAATAAAAACAAACTTTAAAAGGAAGGAAGGAAGGAAGGAAGGAAGGAAGGAAGGAAGGAAGGAAGGAAGGAAGGAAGGAAGGAAGGAAGGAAGGAGAGAAAAGAAAAAAAGGAAAAGAAAGAATGAAAGAGGGATGGGCTTTGAATAACAACGTGTTTTTATTGCTGATTCTTCCCTGAGCCAGAGGGGAGAAGGAGTGAACCCCAAGACTGGAGGAAAAGGGAGTGTTTCTTTGCATAGTCAAGTCCACTCATTTATTTCTAGATTGTTCTTGCCTCCCATCTTTGAAGGAAGTTAATTTCTGTAAGTGTTTCTCCCCTCAGCGATTTTATCTTGACAAAAAACCAGCCCTTAAACATGTGCTGCAGTATGTACTCTTCCAGGCATGAAACGGAGTCTTTTTAAAATACATATATTTTTATTGATTTCAGAGAGGAAGGGAGAGGGAGGAGAGAGAGATTAGAAACATCAATGATGAGAATCATTGATTGCCTCCTGCATGCCCCCTACTGGGGATGGAGCTTGCAACCCAGGCATGTGCCCTGACTGGGAATCAAACCGTGACCTCCTGGTTCATAGGTTGACGCTCACCCACTGAGCCATGCTGGCCGGGCATGAAAATGGAGTCTTGAAGAATCTTGTAGGTACTTGTGAGGTTCATGAGATCTTGGCTCAGCGTTACTTGGTGTTTCAAGGGAGCCCAAAGGGGCCACCTCTCAATAGAGAGCGCGGCATGCAGGTGGAGTGTAAGCATACAACTACCCTCGGATTCCTCCTGCTCCCAGGCGGGGCATTGGCTCTTCTGGGCTTTCTAGGAGGCAGTCAGAAGCCAATAGGGGGCCCTAGAGCCCTTAGGGCCTTGGGGAAGGTATAAAACGGGGTGGGATTTCTCCTGGGCTCTTATACCCAGTCCATTTCTTTCTCTCTCTTTCACTACCCCCTGCCCCCTCTCCCTTTTCCTCCTACTTTCCTATATATTTGTGCTTCCCAGCAACACATCTTGCTTGATTTAGCCTTAAAGCTAACATTCAGACCTCCTGTTACATAAATTAAATGAGGCCATTAAACTGACGTGGTGGCTTATATAAGCAAAACAAAATCTAAGCCTGTAGATGCCTCAAAGTTACAGAATCAAAATGCTGAGAATCATCAGTCACAAACAGCTGATTGGCCTTAAGCTAGAGCCAAACAAATAATTTCCTACCTTTGATTCCGAACCTTCTCCATATAAGTCTCCTAACCTTTTCCATTTTGGCATTGCCCGGTTGGAATTTATTTTTGCTCAAAAAAAATTTTTTTTTAAAAATGTTAATATACCTCAGCTTGTCTTTTAATGGCCCTACTCTTAACTTTCTATCTGGGAGTTAGAGAATTACAGAATGTCCCAGCGGATGGGACCTCTGACAGAAGAGGAGCTATTTTTTAGTGTTAGAGCAGCTTTTCATTACCCAGTGGATAAATTAAAATGCTCTGTAAAGGTGAAGGAAACCAGGGAACTGTTAGGTCTTCCAAAGGAAACCGACTTGATTTTGCCTTGCTTGAGAGTCGCAGAGGGCTCAGCTCCGGGTGAGGCACAGAGACAAATAAGATTCTGTCTCTGTCCTGAGACCTTAACCATTTAGTGGGGAAGGGAAATGTCCAAGTGATTGTATCATTAGAGGCCCGGTGCATGAAATTCGTTCATGGGGAGGGGGGTTGTCCCTCAGCCCAACCTACACATTCTCCAATCTGGGACCTCTCGGGGGATGTCCGACTGCCCATTTAGGCCCGATCCCAGGGCAGTCGGACATCCCTCTCACAATCCAGGACTGCTGGCTCCCAACCTCTCGCCTGCCTGCCTGCCTGATTGTCCCTAACCGCTTCTGCCTGCCAGCCTGATCACCCCCTAACCACTCCCCTGCCAGCCTGATCATTGCCTAACTACTCCGCTGCTGGCCCGATTGCCCCTAACTGCCCTCCCCTGCCAGCCTGGTCATGCCTAACTGCCCTCCCCTTCTGGCCTGGTTGCCCCTAACTGGCCTCCCCTGCGGCCTGGTCACCCCAACTGCCCTCCCCTGCCAGCCATCTTGTGGCGGCCATCTTTGACCACATGGGGGCGGCCATCTTGTGTGTTGGGGTGACGGTCAATTTGCATATTACCTCTTTATTATATAGGATGGTACACTGGGGTCTGTCCCAAGGTGCAGCAGGGGCCTCTGTGAGGACGGGGAGCATCCAACAGGGATTCAGGGAGAAGTTGGTGTTGGGCTCAATGGCAGAAAGCCAGTAGTCGTTGGCCAGTAGAGGAGTTTCAGGCAGGGCAGAGCGGAGGAAATGTTTGAAGACAGAGAGCATGGTCCAGCGAAGTGCAAGGTGGCGGTGGGGAGTGTGGCCGGCAGGTAAGGTATGATGGAGTTGGGACAGGAGGGAGGGTAGGAGAGGTGGGTTGGGCCCTGATGCCAAAGAACCTTGTGTGGAGTCTGCCGTTCATCCTGCAGGCAGTGAGCGGCAGTGGGGGGAGCACAGGGGCAGGTTTGTGTTTTAGAGAGAGCCTGCCGGGAGCTGGTGGGAGGTGGATTGAAACGTGGCGAGCTTGGAGGCAGGGAGGCAGGAACAGGCTGTGAAAGTCCAGTCCGGTCTCTGCAGCCCAGGTGTGAGCGCTGTGACCGCCACATCCGCAGGGTCTGTTACCATGATGTCAGGAGCATCTGTCCCGTAGCTCATCCTGTCCCACCAGGAACATCTGGTAGGATGTGCTCTGCTGAAGGATTGACCAGAGCAGTTGCTTAATAAGCATTCTAGCGGCTTCCCTGTGCATCTGCACCATGCCGCTCAGTCTTCCAGCTTCCCAGCCCGGAGAAAACAGACTCATCACTGGATCGTCTCCATCACTGGGGCCAAACAGCGAATGAAGTCACCTGAAGTCGCTCTTCTGGAGCAGCTTACATTCTAGTAAACAAGTAATCACATTGGATGCCAGGGGGCAGTGAAAGTGCCGGCCACCGCACTCGCGGTTTTCAGTAGGCACCACTGCAGCTTGGATGAGGTGATAGTTTAACAAACTTGATCCCTGCGGACCTTCACTTCAAGGTCAAGTTGTCTAAAGAGAGGCCGCCTGGGACCAGTGGGATTTGCAGAGGTTCTGTGGCGCCTGGCGGTGCCAAGCGGTCTGCTCCATGCCTGCGGAGTGGGCGCCACGCGGACCATAGAAGACTTACCTCTGGTGGCCATGCTGGAAAGAGGTGCCAGTAGACCCGCTCTGGTCCTCAGCTTGACTATGCGAAACCACTCACCACTCCCCCCTCCCCTTGCGCCCCAGTTTATTTTCTAAAGTAAAAATGCTCAGCTCATCTGTAGCATCTGTTTCCCAGGGAGGCCCATGTTTCTTACTCAATTTTCCAGCTGCTTTGACTTATCAGGACACAAGCAGGTCACTCGACTGGGCCAAGGCCACACAGTGAAAAAGGGTTCAGCCAAACATAGACCCAAGCTTTTTTTTTTTTTTTTTTTTTTTAATTGCAAAGTTGCTGGGAGCTCCGGGGCTGTGGCAGATGGGCTGCTAATCACATTCACCGAGAACTTGACACAGGCGCCGAGTGCCGGGCTGTGCATCGGTAAGGGCTGTGTATGGACTGGTTTCCCTAGTGAAGAAGACAGAGCAGGGGATGCCCCCCACTGGAAAGGCCATTTTGCCCATGACTTGCAGGCTCCCCAGTCAGAGGACATGGTTCCAGGGCAGCAACATTTTGGATTGCTGGCTGCTTCTTCTTCTTTTTAAAATATATTATTTCAGAGAGAAAGGGAGAGGGAGAGATAGAAACATCAATGATGAGAATCATTGATTGGCTGCCTCCAGCATGCCCCACACCAGGAATTGAGCCCACATCCGGGACATGTGCCCTGATTGGACCTCTTGGTTCATAGGTCGATGCTCAACCACTGAGCCATGCCAGCAGGGCTGGCATCTTCTTCAAAGACCATAATCCAGGGCCCAGCCTTGCCCAAGTTAACTATCTTTTCTCTTCCTGCCCCCTTCTTCTCATCCCCTTCCCCACCCCTCAGACATTTCAACTTCATAACCAAATTGATAGAGTGTGAGGGAATTTCTCGGTACAGATGGCATGCAGTTGTGGGTGAAATCTGAGGGATAATGGCAGTGAGGCTGAGGTGGACACGGGTTTAGAAAATTGGAAAAGCACCTTCTGGGCATTCTCATTTGTGACTCTATGTTTGTATTAACCTTTGGGTTAGGTTTTTCAAGCTAATGTATTCAGCTTTAATTTTCTAAACCTTTGATTTTTTTTATATCATATGAAGCTACAGAATCCTATTTTCAAATAAAGGTTAATGCAAAAACTTGGTGTTGCTTTCCTGCAAGTTCCATGAAATCCCTGCCCAATAGGTTTTTCCATTCTCCTCCCCACTCGTCAGCACCCCTTCGTGCCTCAGGGCCCTGTGGGACCTCTGGCAGAGGTCTTCAGCTCTCTGAGCCTCAGTGCTCTCATCTGTCATTTGGGCACAAGTGTATGTCCATCCCGGGATCCATGATGATAAGGTTCATTGAGATACTGCATTACGACGTGTGTGTTTTTCTAATGACCAAGCAATTCTCCCACCCCAGCTGGGTGCCGTCCTTACTTCTAAGACTATCTTCCTCGAGAGAGCAGCCTACAGGTTCAGGGCTCAGTCCTACAAGACCGCTGGCCCCTTCAGATGCCAAGTGCAAGGCCAAGTTGGCACCTGAGCTTCTGACCGATAGCCTGTAGTTCAGAGGTTCCTGTGTCCTCCTCTTTGGGTTCCATTAACTTGCTGGAGCTTCGCACAGAGCTCAGAGACTCATCGGACTTACTAGGCTACCAGTTTATTATAAAAGGCAAGAGATGTAAGTCAGCAAGAGATATGTAGGGCAAGGTATGGGGCAAGGGTGCTGGGTTCCATCACACCACTTTTCTAGCACCTTCGAGTTCACCAGCCCAGAGGCTCTCTGAAGCCTGTCCTTCTGGTTTCTTATGGAGGCTTAATTAAAAAGGCATGATTGAGCCCTGGCCGGTTTGGCTCAGTGGATAGAATGTTGGCCTGCAGACTGAAGGGCCCATGCCCCCGTTGTGGGCTTGGTCTCCAGTAGGGTGTATGCAGTTGACAGCTGATCGATGATTCTCTCTCATCATTGATGTTTCTATCTTTCTCTCCCCCTCACTTCCTCTCTGAAATCAATAAAAATATGTTAAAGATAATAAAATTTAAAGGCATCATTGATGGAATCATTGGTCATTGGTGAGTGACCTCAGTCTCCGGCCATCCCTCGCTAGGCTGGGAGTGCGACTGAATAGAGACTAGGCTCAGCCATTAGAAGCAGAGGAGCCACCCAGCGTCACACTGGGTCTTCCTGCATAAAATTTGGAGGCAAAAGGAATATAAATGCATGTCAACCTTTTGCCGGCCACATGATGTCATGGAAGAAAGCCAGAAATTCTGGTTTGAAACCCTAGAATTTCCTGAGTAACAACCCTGGGAGAATTGCTTAACCTCCCTACGCCTTCTTTCCCTAGCTTATGAAATAAGGAGAATAGAGCTGTTAGGAGAATTACCAGGTGTACTGGTTAATAATGTGGATTTTTTTTCACTAGATGGAGTTACACATTTGTTGATATATATGCGATTTGATATGTATGCTATTTTGTTGTATTGACAACAAGCTTCAAATCTTCATATGTCAAATTTTCTGAAGGTGTTAACATTATAGGATATTTTTATGCTTAAAAATGTCGCATTTCATGCCAAACAAAGAGCATTTGCAGGAAGTTTTAATTCATTGCTTTATTTTGAAGTAAAGTGCTGCTGAAAGTCATTGTATACTTCGGGAAGCTTATGGTGAACATGCCCCATCTCAAGATCCTTGTGAACGATGGTTTAAATGCTTTAAAAGTGATGATTTCAATGTGAAAGACAAAGAACATCCAGGTCAACCAAAAAAGTTTGAAGACAACCAATTACAAGCATTATTGGATGAAGATGCATGTCAAACTGAAAAACAACTTGCAGAAAGATTAAACGTTGCTCAGCAAACAATTTCCGACCGTTCACAAGCAATGGGAGAGATTTTAAAGGAAGGAAAACGGATGCCACATCAACTGGATGAAAGACAAATGGAAAACCGAAAAGTCATCAGTAAAATGTTGCTTCAATGGCACAAAAGCAACTGGTTAAGAATGCAGATTAATTATTAACCATTTAATAATGTGGATTATTAACCGGTTAGTGTGGATTTTGTAATAAAACATGATAATTTCAAGAGAAACATCAAAAGTGCTTTATTCAAAGTAATGACCATCACTAGCTACACATTTCCCTCATCTTTCAGGTAAGTTGTGGATACCGTCCCAATAGAATTTTTCTTGTTTTGAGGCAGACCATTCAGAAACCCAATTTTCCACTTCTTTATACGTTTTGAAGTGCTGCTCAGAAAGTGCGTGTGCCATCGATCGGAACAAGTGGTCATCTGAAGGAGCGAGGTCTGGTGAATATGGTGGGTGGGTAAATACTTCCCAGGCAAGATCTTTTAGCGCATCTTTAACTGGTGTTGAAGTGTGTGATGGTGTGTCATCATGAAGCAAAATTACTTTGCCGTGTCTTCTGGCCCATTGGTCATTTTATGATCAAATTGATTATTTGTTTTTGGTAGCGATCAGTATTAACGGTTTCACCTGGTTTTAGAAGCTCATAATACACCACACCTTCCTGATCCCACCAAACGCAGAGCATTGTCTTCTTTCCGAAGCAATTTGGCCTTGCAGTCGATGTTGATGGTTGACCTGGATCCACCCATGATTCTGTGCATTTGGGATTCTCAAAATAAATCCACTTTTCATCGCCAGTCACAATTCAATGCAAAAATGACTTTCTTTCTGGCCGTTGAAGCAACATTTTACTTTTCGATTTTCCATTTGTCTTTCATCCAGTTGATGGGACACCCATTTTCCTTCCTTTAAAATCTTTCCCATTGCTTGTAAACAATCAGAAATGGTTTGCTGAGCAACGTTTAATCTTTCTGCAAGTTGTTTTTGAGTTTGATATGCATCTCCATTCAATAATGCTTATAATTGTTGGTCTTCAAACTTTTTTGGTTGATCTGGACGTTCTTTGTCTTTCACATTGAAATCACTTTTAAAGCATTTACACCAGCGTTCACAAGGATCTTGAGATGGAGCATGTTCACCATAAGCTTCCTGAAGTATACGATGACTTTCAGCAGCGCTTTTCTTCAAAAAACGCTCTTCCGCAAATGGTCTTTGTTTGGCACAAAATTCGACATTTTTAAGCATAAAAATGTCTATGATGTTAACATCTGCAGAAAACTTGACATATGAAGTTTTGAAGCTTGTTAATACAACAAAATAACATACATATCAAATCGCATATATATCAGCATATATGTAGCTCCATCTATTGAAAAAGATCCGCATTATTAGCCGGTACCAAGTGCTAATTGTCTAGACTGGCCTTAAGCAGGACTCCAATAAATGGGAATTCTGTTGTTTTGCCACACACTTCTTCCCACGTCTTCAATTTAGGCTTCAAATTGTCCCCAAGCCAATGCGCCCACTGTACTCATCAGACTTTTGCAGTTCTGACTCAGGGTGGTGACAGGGAATGGCGCGGGGTTTGGGGCTCGCCAGGCAGTGAGCGGTTTGCTTAGGGTGGAAACTCTCCTGCTGCGAACACTGTCAGCTGCTCTCAGCGAGGTCTCCACGGGAGAGGCCTCATTGCAGAATCAGAGTTCTTCAAAGGACACCAGAAACTGCGCTCGGAGCTGACAGCCGCGCCTGCCAAGAGCAGGGCTGCACACAGCCGGCCGTCTGGTTCCGTTCGCAGCGCTCTGAACCCCTGGGGGAAAGTTTCCTGTAAGTGTGGGTGTTAAAAACGGTCTGTTTTGGTGTTGTTTTTGATACGTGCGACTCCTTCCAGAGACGACGAAAGGGAAAGCCTGCCAGAAACGCATCGCCGGGGAATCAATAATATCAGAGCTGCGTCCTGACACCGGCAAGTCCTGATCCACACTCTGCTCCCCCAACGCCCCTTCTCCCGTCTCCAGCTCCAAAGTTGTAGACATTTCAGCCGAGGCGCTAGGCAGCAAACGCTTCCAAAGCTGCTTTGGCTCAGCTGGGCCCGCCCATGCGAGGATGGGGCGGGTTCCAAGGTAAACAGGCTGCGTTATCACACCAGACTTTCTTGGCTGGAATAGCCCGTTTCCAGCCCCAAAACATATTTTTGTGTGTGCGGATAATAGACAGGCAGTCACAGGGTAAACACATGAGGAGTTTGCAGGTGTTGTGTTCCTTTGTGTCCGCCAACCAGATGTTCTTTTCTGGGACTTGCATTTCGGCCCCTGTGGGCGCCCCAAGCCTAACAGAAATGTCCCTCTCTCTTGCCCTTTTCAATGAAATAAGGCAGGGTTCTCATCGGCGATGTCCCCAGATGAGCCGTAGATTCCACTTGTAAACGATTAATCTGCGTGTGTCTATTTTTTTTCTTTTTTCCAATCTGGATTAGACCAGTCAAAAATAAACATGTAAATCTTGGCCTTCAGAAAAGTGACTACTATGGCAGAGCTGTAAAAGTGACCCCAGCCCGCGTGGCTCAGTGGTTGAGCGTCAACCTGTGAACCAGGAGGTCGTGGTTCGATTCCCGGTCAGGGCACATGCCTGGGTTGCAGGCTCCATCCCTGCTGTGGGGCGTGCAGGAGGCAGCCAGCCGATCAGGGTGGTTCTCTCTCATCATTGATGTTTCTATCTCCCCCTCTCTCTCTGAAATCCATAAAAAAATATAAAAAAAAAAAAGTCACTCCAGGGAACTGAGCTGCAAAAGTGGTGCTCGAGTCCTCTTGCTTTGGTTTGAGGAACAGTGGAAGCCCCGCCCACTATGCTCCAAACCAAGGCCCAGCGTGTTGGGGGACACTCGGGGTCGTGTGGACAGCATGCTCTCTCTCTCTGTTTGGCTGATTGTGCAGTGGATCTGTGGGTCAGTCCAGAGAAGTCTGAGTGCTTCTAGAATGTCTGACAGATTGAGGGAGGCAGTGAAGTGAATGGACTTGGGATTAGAAACCCGGAATCCTTCAAGAGCCATGCTGAAGTTCAGTCGCATGTGTCATTAGACTAGAAAGATTCCTCCCGGTTCCTGTTGAACAAGACTTGGCCTGAGTGCAGGACTAGTTGGCCATAGCAGCAAGCAGATGGCACAAAACCCCTTTTGCTATTAAACCTTAGAATTCCTGGGTCAGAAAGGAGCATCTTACTCCTCCTTCCCATCTTCCCCATGCCAAAGAGCATCAGGCCATTGCTCCTCAGTCACTAAGTCTTAACACATCCAGGCTTCCCAGGATATGCCCCGTGCAAGGCAACTTGTCCTTGGCCGATGATAAAAGGACCTGGTCCTAAATGTCCTAGAGGTTAAAGCTGACTGTGGAACATGCACACAGCGTGGCTGGCTGCTTTCGAAGTTCAATGTCACGTGTACTGAGTGCTCCTCAAAGCACTGTGGTTATGAGATCTCATTTGTGATCTTCCTTGATCCTAATTAATAACACCTTGTGCTACCATAAGTAGTTGTGGTTTATAAAACACTCTGCCTTACTTTATTCAGGACAAATTTACGAGGCAGGTGGAATTAGGCCCCCTTGACAGGTGAATTACCTAGTTCTCAGTGAGGTTACGTGGTTTACCCAAAGTACTTCTCCAGTCAGCGGCAAAACCCAAATCAAAGTTGAACCCCTTAACTGTAAATCCGGTGTTTTCCCCAGCAGCCTGGGAGTTCAGCGGGTTAGTGCCACTGTTTACATGTAATAGATGAGAACATTGAGCAGCGATTGGACAACTTTGCCCACAAAAAGTAATTTGTGACTGAGTCTAAGAAATAACCTACTTTTAGACTCAGTCACAGATTACTTTTTGTGATGTCAGAGAGGAAGGGAGAGGGAGAGAGGTAGAAACATCAGTGGATGAGAGTGAATCATCGATCAGCTGCCTCCTGCATGCCCCACACTGGGGATCGAGCCCGCAACCCTGGCATGTGTCCTGACCAGGAATCAAACTGTGACCTCCTGGGTCATAGGTCAACACTCACCCACTGAGCCACACCAGCCAGGCTAACCCACTTTCCTTGACTCTCAGTCCCATCCCCTTTTCAGGGCCCCAGGAAGCTGGGAGGGGGAATCTGTGAAGGTGGGGGAGAGTTTGTGGTTAAAGGAAAAGATATCTAATATGTAAATCCTATCTCACAGGCGATGACAAATAGGTAGCGTGTATATATCATCACAAGGTATAAAGTAGTGGCAAAAGAAAATCTCTACTCATCTGTTCCATTTATGGACTCTGTCGTCTGACCTGTTATATGCTTACAGTGGATGTGTGTGGAATGTGTCTCCCTTGTGAAGGCTGTGATTTTGTGGTGAAGACATGATGGATAACCACACACAGAGTTGCACTTGCATGTCGCATCTACTGACAGAAGTGATGGAGTCAGTCCCACCTTCTCGACAACACGCGTTTATTGTCCTTTCCAATTCGAGTTTTACGACAAGGTTCCAGGGTTGCTCTAGACCAGTGGTGGGCAAACTCATTGGTCAACAGAGCCAAATATCAACAGGACAACGATTGAAATTTCTTTTGAGAGCCACATTTTTTAAACTTAAACTTCTTCTAACTCCACTTCTTCAAAATAGACTCGCCCAGGCCGTGGTATTTTGTGGAAGAGCCACACTCAAGCGGCCAAAGAGCCGCATGTGGCTCGCGAGCCGCAGTTTGCCGACCACGGCTCTAGACTGACAGGCAGATGGTGACTCTGGAAAGAGTCCTGTCACGTGCAGGGGGACGCGCATCCCTTGCTGTCGCTGCGCGTCCACAGCGTGGGGAGAAGCACACCCACGGGAGAGGCAGCAGATCCGAGTGATGAGACCCGCTCGGGGATGCTGGCTGTGAGGTTGCTGTCCCTCCTCCGGGTGGGCTTGTGAGTGACCTACCGCAGGGCGACGTGTTGCTAAAGCATCAGCCCCTGCTGCGGAGCCTCTGACACCCTGCACCTATGTCGTCTGGCCTCCCACTCTTCTCTCAACTTCCATGTATCTATTTTCATCACGAGTTCTCCTCTGAGGGTCTAACCTGGGGCCCGGCACCCTGCATGGGCTCTTGGGAAGCCATTGAAGAAACGCGTGGGGGAGTGACAAGCAATCTTAAACACAGCATCACAGCGATGCCCCGTGTGTCTCCGTTGGGTAAACGGTCCAATATCCACTCGAAATTCAGCCCAGTGTGGAGGACTGCAGTGTGTCATCCTCTAAGCGAGATGAAGTGGCTCTTGGCTTGTTGGTGGACTTGCTCTGGGGCCACATTGAAATGTTCTGAGCCCCGCCTGATACACTGTCCACAGTGAAGTGGGATTACTCGAAATTCTTGACCTTATCTCTTTAAAGGCATGGGTTGTGGGTGTAGGTGTCTGAGAGCACCCCTGCTGGGGACTGCGTTAAGTCTAAACTCCTTACAGAGCTGCCAAGAGCTGGCTCTGGCGCCTCCCTCTGTGGTGTGCGGTTAGGTCATCTTTACAAAACACATTGTTCTCCATTGTTCTTCGGCACCCCAGGCCGGACCCTCGGCACCTCGTGTCCCTCTGTCCCTTAGCATGTCTTGATGACTCAGATCAAATGCTACTTTCCCCTCTTTCCCCCTCAAAGGTTTAAAATCCCTCCCCCATCCTTCCCACCTCTTGCTGGTACATTTTTAAAAAATATATTTTATTGATTTTTTACAGAGAGGAAGGGAGAGGGATAGAGAGTTAGAAACATTGATGAGAGAGAAACATCGATCAGCTGCCTCCTGCACACTCCCTATGGGGATGTGCCTGTAACCAAGGTACATGCCCTTGACCGGAATCGAACCTGGGACCCTTCAGTCCGCAGGCCGACGCTCTATCCACTGAGCCAAACCGGTTTCAGTTTGCTGGTACATTTTATAGCATTTTGTTTATGTAATAATTATTGCATTGTCCACAGTGAAGTGGGATTACTCGAAATTCTTGACCTTATCTCTTTAAAGGCATGGGTTGTATTATGTTCATTTTGGTATTCCCCGAAGGCATAGGAAAATGCCTGGTACGGATTAAATGCTTCCATCTTGGTTGGATAAGCAATTGGGTGATTGGCTGAATGAGAGAGAAATAGAAGCAGAATGACTGTTATTTATTTTTTATTTATGAAAAAAGATGAGAAGGTTTATTCACAATTTTAGACCAATAGACATTCCTAGCCTGACCTCTTGGGTGGCAGGCTTCTGAAATACCAGCCTCTGAGCTCAGTTCCGGGCAAGTATGAGGGGTCCAGTAAGGTTTTGTTGCCTGAATGAATGAAATGCATGAACAAATGGTCTGAGATTCTCCTACAAATATGGAGGTTGGGGTGTGGCTTAATTTATTTAATCATCTAGCTTAGTTTAGAGACCTGCATTTCTTTTCCCTGTTCCTGACTAATCCCTGAGCATTGGGGACACTAATACCCTTAAGATATGGTGAAAGATGATACAAGGAAGTTTAGCAACTTTGTGAAATATGGTACCGAGGAAAGGCACACTGGTTATTTTTAAATCTGACTTTCCTTCCTTGGGTTTCCAGCATCCGAGATCATTAAAAATAGATAGCATTTAGACCATTTTAGACACCTGTGTTACTTTATTTCCACCACTCATTCTGCTGCTTCTTCCTGAGGTTCTCTGAGGTTGAAGAGAGAAACCTCAAGGTCACTTTCAATGTCAGGCAGTTTCACTGCTCGGGGCCCACATTCCTCTTTGAAGGCTGCTTTATTCTTACCTTCTATACCTTTTCATGAAAAGATGGTTTGCAGAACTATGCTAGGTGCAAAATTTAGGATTGAAAAATTGGAAACTCTGAGATTAACCTAATCACTCAAGTGCTATTTGGATTTAAAATGTGTAGAGAATATTTAGCTAGATCTACCTGATGATGAATTCAAATTCAAACTTTTTAAAATGGATAGTAGGATTTCATCATCAAATAGATGGCAGATTAACATAGTCTCATTTTAAAAAATACATATATTTTTATTTATTTTAGAGAGAGAACAGAAGAGGGAGAGAGAGATAGAAACATCAATGATGAGAGAGAATCATTGATCTGCTGCCTCCTGCATGCCCCACAACAGGGGTTGAGCCCGCAACCGGGAATGCGCCCTGACCGGGAACTGAACCATGACCTCCTGGTTCGTAGGTTGATGCTCAACCACTGAGCCACACCAGCCAGGCAGTAGTGTCTCATTTGATATTCATATTCTTTCCCATTAATAATCCATCTGGGACTGTCCTGAGAACGCTTCCTCACCCAGCATCAGTGCAACTCAAACCACATCCCCTGCTTATCTCCTTCTCATCACTTTGATTTGCTTCCTCGTGGCATTTATATTCATATCTGTTTCCCTTCTGGATTGCAGATTTCTTTGAGTCAAAGGCTTCCTTATTTATCTTCTTCTCCCCACCCCCAAGCCTGCCAACATGTGTAATAAATGTTCAATAAACGCCGACTTTTCCAAAAGGGTAACAGATCCCCCCAAAAGTACCAAAGACAGAGGCATAAGAGCTTGTGGACTTTCTGTTCCGCTTGAATCCTGTCCACACGGATGCCTGGGGGCCTTTCATTTCTTCCCTCCCTCCCACCTTGCTTTTCTCCTGCTCTCAGCGCTCCATGTCCGCTTGTTAAAAGAATGAAACTGTTGCCTGGCTGCGTCACTGGTCAGATCTCAGGGAGTGAGGAGACCGGCCTCGGAGGCTTGGCTCTGCTCTCCGAGGCACCGGGCACGAGGCTGCGAAAGCCGGCCGAGTGCCTGACAAGCTGCAAAGGCGCTAGCTTTCAGTTTCGCTCTGAAACAGTGTCTGAAATCAATACGCATCGCCTAGACTGTGGGGAAGATTGGGAGCGTGCAGCACACTCTGACATTTCAAGAGTATCATGCCGTTCCCAGGGGTGGTCTGGTCTCCTTGGAGCCCAGGGTAGTGCTGGTGGGGGAGGGGCCTGAGGGGTTCTCTTCAGAAACCCCAGGGGGCAGCTTTTGATCTGTGCAAATCAGAGGAAAGAAGACCTGACACCCCGGTGCGGGTGTTTTGATCTCCCAGGGCCTGTTTTAATTCATTTAATTGATTTTTAGGGCTGATGTCACCAAAAGAGTGATGCGTTTTGCTGCTGGGCAAGAGAAATGGAGCAAAATGGGACGTTTTGGAGGAGACCCCCAGGGCCAACCCATGCAATAGGTGGGTGTTTGGCCTCACCAGGGGACAAGGCCACCAATGGGCGGGGACCCCCGTGAGCGGCTGGCATACAGGCCTGGAGAGAGCATGCGCACCGTGGCCAGGGCAGAGCCTGGCAGAGCACTGATGCTTTCAGAACTGGGGCTCTTCTCCAACGCAGTCCCATCTCTTATTGGAACCAGCGCAGGCATAGCCCCATTTTAAGCGATCATGCCCATGGACACTTAGGAGGTACGGAGCTCTCCTGCCACTTCTCATGGGGCGTGTTTTAGCACCCAGATTCTTTTGGGGGGTACCTCCTCTTCTCCCCGCTTCCTTCCTTCCTGCAACTCCCAGAACCCCCAGTTGTTTCTCTCTTGTGTCCTCAGGCTTATTTCCCTCCGAATTACGGTAACAGGGCATCCTCATTGGGCCTTCTGTCCCCAGGTCCTTCAGCCTCTAACGAAGCCCCTCTGCTTTCAGAGTGCTCATTGTAGCACAGCTGCATCCTCATTCCTAGCGCGCACACTCTCCAGTGCTTCTCATTATCATCTGGAGGGCGTTTGCAAAAATACTGGCGCCGAAAGGTCACCGGTTCCGTTCCCGGTCACGTCGCATGCCCGGGTTGCGGGCTCGGTCCCCACTGAGGGTCCTGCAGGAGCTGGAGATGGATGTTTCTCTCTCATCGTCGATGTTTCCATCTCTTTCTCCCTCTTCCTAAAATCTATAAAAACATATTAAAAAAACAAACATTGAATTGGATCATTGCATCTTTGTCTCCGTCCCCATAGCAGGCTCTGTCTCTGGACTCTCCTTTTCCATAGACTTCTTGCATTGGAATGCGAGACAGTTGCATCTCAGACATCCCCATGCTGTTAACTCCCTTGTGTGCAAGCTCCTTTCCATCTGTCAAGACTCCACTCAAATGCTTCCGATTTCGCTGCAGAGCAAGCCACAGCCTGCCCTGGAGAATATCAAGGGAAAAGTTACCGCGCGGCACGGTGCCTCCACTTCTCCTCCAGAGCAGACGTGTGACCGAGGTCATGTCAGAGTCTGCTCCGTGTTCTCGCAGCCGGGTTTAGAGATGATCTCTCGGGATAATGTGAGCAACATCATTTGCCTAAATATTAATTTGACACTCTTCTGCGTTTGGTCATGATGAAAGCATTTGAAAAGATAGCTTTCTATAATGAAGTCAGAGGCATTTTTATTCATGGGCGGTGCGTTAGACCAGTGATTCTCAACCAGGGTCGATTTGGCTCCCCCCTTCGCCTTCCTGCCACCAAAGGGGACATTTGACGGTGTTTGGAGACATTTTTGGTTGTGATAGCTGGGGTTTGCTACTGGCATCTATTAGGTAGAGGCCAGGGATGCTGCTGAGTATCCTGCAGTGCACAGGACAGGCCCCGCCCACCCTCTCAACAGAAAAGTATCTGGTCCAAGATATCAATAGAGCCGAGAAACCCTGAGTTAAATCAAATGGCCTTAAAAACCTCTTGCCCCCTTCTAATCTGAAATCATTTAACAATACTTGTCCCTTCTAGCACAGGCAGAGTTAAATGAGGGAGGTGCTGACTTCTGTGGCTTTGTCTCAGCTCCCTGTCGAGGAGATGATCAATGCCTTGGATTCCTTTCTTGCTGTCAGTTATTGACTTTCTCTCGGTCTCTGGTAGCCAAGCTCTTGAGCCGGGGGGTGTGGGAGGGGTGCTCTCGGGATGGGTCAGGAGATGGAGATCTCGATCCATCTCCCATCTCCCTGAAATGTGCCTTTATTCCAGAAAAATTACCTAATAAAATCAGGTTAATACCAGGTCAAAGAAGAGATTAAGGAGACGGGAATAGATCTCACTGGTAAGAATTAGGAATATGACTTCAATGTTTTAGAGGAAATAATTTATGTATGTGGTGGATAGAGTCCTCTCAAGTCATTTAAAAATATAATTGTTACATTCCTAACACTAAGAAACTCCCATTTACCTGCCAAATATGCTGGGTGTTGCCCCTGGCGTTCCATCTTCATTACACTAAGTGAAATACAGATGCTTGTGTGATTATTTTATATCAGATTTCAACCTGACTTCCCAACCCTTGTCTGCGTTTATACATTAATTAACAAATTATTTTTTCAGGCCATGTTTTGATGTCTCATCTATTTTAGTCCTCTGTTAGCTCTTGAGCAATGCAGATGTGTACGGAATATGGCTCGTCCACTTGAAAAGCTGATGAAGTCTAGTGGAAGAGAGAGATTTTTAAGGAAATCTTTTTAAATTTAAGGGGATCACTGTACAGAAATGCAAGACACTCTAGGAACACACACAAGACAAATCCTGTTTAGGGAATTGAGAAAAATTTTATGTGCAAGATAATGAGTTGGGCATTGAAGAATGAATAGTTTTCCAGGCAGAGAAGTAACACACAGAGGCAAGAACTTACTAAAGAGCATGGATTAATACAGTGTGACAGGGATATGATGTTATTTCAGATGGATGGCAGAGATGATGTTGGTTTTATTCTCCAAAGTGTGTTGAGCTCTTTGGGAGGCAAGAGCTCTGCCCTACTCTTCCTTGTATCCCCAGAGCTTGCGACAAAACCAGGCACATAGCATCTCATTACTTTCAGCATCATCAACATCAACATCAACACCAACAAGGGATTGTCGATTGTATACTCTAAGTCCCTAAGCAGAGGAATAAAACGATGGGGGTTGGAGGTACTGGGAGAGGTTAAGTAGCCACAGAAGTAGCAAGTCTGGTCGTAAGGACACTGTGATCTGGGTAAATTGTGATAAGAACCACGGCAGAAAGAAAGAAGGAAAGAGGAGGGATTCTAGAGATATGTGTAGGGAAATCTAATGGCACTTGGCAAACAAAATAAATGGAAGAGAGATGTAAGGTGTCGCTGGAGGTGCCACCATTCATTGTGTATTCCGAGTATAGCTAGGAGCCTCCTATTAGAGTAGCACCTATAGATGCCATGAGTCATCAGAGGGCTGGTCTGAAGATCTGGTGATTTACGGTGATTGTCTCCGATGCTTTGTCTTCAGGGACCTTGGCTCCTGGCTCCTTGCTTGGCTCTGGCATCCCCTGTGACCTCACAGCATGGTGTTGGCCTCACCATCTCCTTGCCTTGCTGGCCCCCCACTCCCAACTTTCACCACAGACTCAGAGCACTTGCCTCGTCTCTAGATGCTGGTGACAACCTGCCCCTCTCGCCCTCAGAAAACTCATCACCCACAAGAAGAGGTGAGTGGACCTCTTCATCACTTTGATGCTGCAGTTGGCATTCGAAGCAAAGTGTATTGTGACACAGTAGCCCTAAGGTATTTCCCTCCTTAACAAGATTTACATAGATTAGTAACATGTCTGTTTGTACCAAATTATATTTTGAAAAACATTCTTGTTCTTCACACCGATTGGGGACATTTGGGGGATATGACATTATCTTTAGCATACACAGCAAAAAAGAAAGCCAAACAACAGTCCATAGAGACCCAGAGCTGCTGTGAGATCTACATTGCTGAGTCTGTCGAGAAACAGAGCCAGCAGCTCCTAATTGTTTTCACCTTTTTATGTTTGACGGCGCCAGTCGGTTTTCTTAGCATTTATTTTTAAAGGGACATACCAAGTGTATTCCTTAAATGTAGGGTGATTCTGATTTTATTCCATAGGCTTGACTTGGTATCACAGAGCGCCTCTGAGGCCTGCTGCACTATTTCAAACCAGGAGATTACATGTAGCCTATCGCCAAGCAAAGAGCATTATCTGGAAAAGTGCATAGGCCAAAGAGAGCCAAGTTTGACTCCCCAGTCTCCTGTTTTCTTGATGCAAAAAATGTACCTCCTCTATGCCTCAGTTTATAACAGTAGTATTGCAGAGTTGTGTGAGCATAGAGTGTGTGTTGAACGTATCAGCCTGTAGTAGGTCCTTCCACAGAAGTTGGAGGTTCTGGCTCAAGGTCTGGCTCATGTTCAAGGAACACCAAACCACATAATTGCCCTCATCCCCTGTTAATGCATAAAGAATTTAAACTAGTCAGTCAATCCAGCACAATGTGGTCATAAAGATATATATTTTCCAATTTGAGTCTTTTTACACATGGAAATTGGGTAGACGTGGAATCCAGGGACTCCGAGTTAATAATAAGCAATTTAGTCCGTGGCCTACAAGGCCGAGTTGGGGCCAGGTTGTGAGAAAATCACAAGGGAAGAGTGGACAGACACAGTCTAACGTGTCCTGTCTCCTGCGAACCAGTCTGTACAGAGTCCTGTCCTTTTACATTTGTTCCTTATGACCAAGCATATGCAATTCCTGACTTAACTTACGGATGAAGTAATACATGCTCCCAGAGGTTAAGTAACTTTCCCAGGTCACATGGCCAGTAAGGACTAATAGTGGGTATTGCTTCAGATTTCATATGTCTCCCAATGTCCCATGCTACCTCCTGGGGACTGGGAATGAGTCCTTTTGTCTATAGTAAAAATCATGTTGGGGTTTTGATATCCCTGCTCCCAGAGAGAAGGCTGTTTGCATTGACTGTGACCAGTGGTCGGCAAACTGCGGCTCGCGAGCCACATGCGGCTCTTTGGCCCCTTGAGTGTGGCTCTTCCACAAAATACCACGCCCTGTGCGAGTCTATTTTGAAGAAGTGGCGTTAGAAGAAGTTTAGGTTTAAAAAATTTGGCTCTCCAAAGAAATTTCAATCGTTGTACTGTTGATATTTGGCTCTGTTGACTAATGAGTTTGCTGACCACTGACTGTGACACTAGAAAGGAGGCTAAACTCAGCCATGGGGTCAGTCCCTACATGTCATCCCCAGGAGTTCTGCTCCGGCTGGATATTGTCCCCATGGGCCCTGCCCTGCTCCAGGCTCTGACTCCTGCCACCCTCTGCCTTTACTGGGAGTCTAGGCATGGATGTGGGGAGTGTCAGGATTGCACATGCATGCCCCATGGCATCTTGGAGCAGGACATGACAGCAGCTGTCTCTACCCTGGGCTGGCAGTGCCCACGTGCATTTTGGTGGTGACCTGGTAGGAGTGAGCCTCTCATGTACCTCCAGTCTGGGCACCTGGCATGTCCTGGCCCAGAGATTGCAATCCCCGTTTGCCATGAGTTGAGGTGGTAGGCTCAGGGTAAGAGGAGATACCGCTCAGCTTCCTCACCACGGGAGGGGGCATGGTGCTGGTCCAGCACTTGCAGGAGGGGGTTCTTGGAAGATGGTGGACTGTGGGCCAATCATGCACACGGGCATGTACATGGAGCCACAGGGCGGGCTGTGTGCGAGTGTACCTTGCCTTTGCCGTTTGCACAGCATGCAGCGAGTCCTGCTGAGAATTTAGAGGACAAGCTGCGTGAGCTAGTTACCTGGGGCCCCTGTCACTTATTTGTGTGGCCTAACTGACCCTGCAGGCATCTGAGTTTGGGGCTGTGGCACACAGGATGCACCCTGAAATGAACTGGGAACTGTGCAGCCAGGGTCCCTGGTACCCACTTGCTGTGCGTGAAACCCCGGAAGTTAGGGAACCCCTGGTTTCTGCAGCAGTTGAGTGTCTCTGTTCCCAACAGTCGTTCTGACTCTCTGCATGACCTTTAACATGTAAGTGTGAGTCACAGAGCCCTGGAGTGGACCCTTCATTTTGGAATTTTCAGCTGTTAATGAACGCTGTGGATCGCCTGGCCCTAAAGGTCTGTCTCCTTTCTTGCAGTGATTAGCATCCTGGCCGCCAACTCTTCGCCTGCTCGTCCCTGGGTGAGTTTAAAGTCATCATTCAACTTCCCTCATGATTGACTTTTATTATTTAAGGGCAAAAAAACCACACACACACACACATACACACACACACACACACACAACCAACAAACCAAAAACCAAACAGCTACTAATTGAACATGCTGTGAAATGTTTTTCCTCTTGCTAAGAAAATATGTTGGTTGCTGGCTGGGGACTTGTATTCAAGGGAACCTGAAGGAGCTGAGCAGGCTTTGTCTGGCCCCGTCCCCCACGAGCTGCCTGTGTTGGGAGGTGTCTTGGTTTCGGTAGCGCAGTAAGCTGGGTTGCTGTTTTCCATTTGTGAATCGAAGGGGGTTTTAATATTAATTAACCAGGGGAAAAAGTCAGAGAAGCCAAAATAAAATCTTAATGACTCATTGTTATGGGGGAGAATTTTAATCTGATTTATAGAATTTCCCTCTCCCTTTTTAATGAAAATAGTTTTATTGCTTTCACTTACAAAGAACATTTCTAACCAACTGCTAAAAAAAGAAGAAAAAAAAGGAAAAAAGTTGGTACTGCCAAAGAGAAGTCCTACTGGGCCTAGTTAAGGAATAAAAAGAGGTTCATTTATAATTAAAATTGTTCCTCAGAGGCAAATTAACACATATGTTCTTAACCTAATTACTCTGCACACATGTGCGTGTGTGTGTGTGTGTGTGTGTGTGTGTGCGCGCGCGCGCGTGCGCACGTGCATGCACGCAGGTTAAACAACTACTGTATTTGCTTACTGTATTGATTGCATACAGAATTCTCTTGCTCAATAAGCAAAGGCAAAATCCACTCAGGTTTAGGAGCACAGATTCTAAAAGAGAAATGTCAGCTTATAGCGTGTGCCCCATCCATCACACCCCTCTTCCCCACCAGGGTTTTGAACCGACTGAAAAATAAGATACAGGAATAAGGTAAGTGGAAAACAAAATACTACTTTTATTGGTGGCAAAAGTGACTGTGAAATATGGCTTAAGAATGAGAGCCACCTGGACCTCTGCATGGCAAACCTGCAGGGTTAGCTGACCGCTCCATTCTAGGCCTGGGCAGAGTGGATGGGACAGGTCTGCATGCTGGGGGTTAGGTGGTGAAGTTATCAAGGAAAGTGAAAGCCCGAGAAGTGGCTCCTGTCCGTGGAGCTACGTGGGGAGTGAAAAGGAAGTGGACCGCGATGTAGCAGGTGGAGCACAGGATTCACAGCCAGAGGGACTGTCAGCTCTGTCACTTACTGCTGACTGAGCTCGGGCGTAATCTCTCAGGGCATCTGTTTCCTCATTTTAAAAAGTAATGATCTACCCGGCCGGTGTGGCTCAGTGGTTGAGTGTGGATCTCTGAACCAGGAGGTCGTGGTTTGATTCCTGGTCAGGGCACATGCCCGGGTTGCGAGCTCGATCCCCAGTAAGGCGCGTGTAGGAGGCAGCTGATCCATGATTCTCTTTCATCATTGATGTTTCTATCTCTCTCCCTCTCCGAAATCAATTAAATGTATTTTTTAAAAAAGTAATGAGCCCAGCTGCTGTGGCTCAGCGGTTGAGCATCAACCCTGGAACCAAGAGATCACTGGTTTGATTCCCGATCAGGGCACAGGCTTGGGTTGCAGGCTCGATCCCCAGTAAGGGGCGTGCAGGAGGCAGCTGATAGATGATGTTCCTCTCTCATCGATGTTTCTCTCTCTCTCTCTCTCTCTCTCTCTCTCTCTCTCTCTCTCTCTCTCTCCCTCACAATCACAAACATATTAAAATAGTTTTTTAAAAAGGAAAAGTAATGATCTACTTTGCACGATTATTGTGAGGATTGGCCTTATATATACACGTGTCTAGTAAGTGCCCAGACCAAAGAAGGCATTCAAGAAGTGTCAGTGATGGTTACAGGGTTGAAGAGTGTAATAAAAATAGATACATTATTCAAAGTGGACATGGGATGGGCAGTATCCTGGATGTGTTCCCACCTTCCGCCTCGATTCCCCGGTGGGTCATTCTCCAGCGAGCTAGAGACAGACTGCCTCAGCAAAATGGGTTGGGCTTGCCCTGCGATTTGCTTTGTCATCCCTGGCACTCAGATGATTGTGTGTGACTGTGCGGTGTGTCTTTCATTTTACCAAAATACACTGTATCCCTGTGTCACTGGAGAAAACACTGCTCTACCCCCAAGCCTTGCAGCAAGGTTCCAGCAAATTCCCTAGATCAGGCGTGGGAAATGTCTGGCCCGCAGGCCGAATAAGGCCCGAGAAATCATTTGGTCTGGCCCTGCCGAGGCATTAGGGGTGAGTTAATTAAATGTTTGACCAAATAGAGCAGGATAATTTTTAAACTGATACTTTTGTACGGCCCGAGAATGATGTTGTCAATATCCTAATGGCCCTTGGCAGAAACAGGTTCCCCATGCCTCCCCTAGATGCTCCACTGTCTACTTCCGGTCTCATCGCCGTCTCCAGCGTCTGCATTTTGGAAATAGGGGAAGGGTCACAAGTTTGCTCCCGTTGGCCCTTTGGAAGGCTGCCTGGTTCTGGAAGTTCCAGTTAGAGGCTTGTCATGACTCATCTCTGCTCTTTTGTCCCATCCAGAGAAGGGCTCCTTGCTCTAGGCTGGCGTTCCACTTGTTCAGCCCCGTTTCCTGCCAAAGTCTCTATTTCCCCCAAAGAAAATCCAAGATGTTCTGAGTCGTTCATTGATTTCTGCATGTGGGATGAATGAGGAATTGCTGTGAGGGGCCCAGCAGTAACGAGGTGATAAGCCAAATTGGGTGGGATGACCCAAAAGCAGTCCCTCGCAGTGAGCAACTAACCATTAAAAATTGGAGCCCAGGTACATTTCATGATTAACTCACTCAGCCTGAGCTTACAGTCTCATTGATAATTAGTGAGTCTGCCCTGGCCAGGTGGCTCAGCTGGTTGGAGCATCGTCCTGCACACCAAAGGCTGCGGGTTTGACCTTTGGTCAGGAATGTGTACTGGAGGCAACTGATCAGTGTTTTTCTCTCACATCGATGTTTCTCTCTCTCTCCTTTCCTTGCTCTCTAAAAAATTAGTAAAAACATATCCTCAGATGACGATGAAAAATTAGTGAGTCCGAAGCCAATTTTTTAGAAATGCATACCTATTTTCCATTGAAAGCATATGCTATTTCCTTTCTAGACAGAATTAAGATTTGGATAGTCATATCGTGTACTGATTATCAGTGTGTGACCACTGCTGGATTGTTTAGGAAAGACGGACACATGTGCATGGCTGTATGTCATTTTCTTCAATTTCCAAAGGCACAGAATGGATGGCCTGTGTTCGGTGCCGAGTTTGTCAGCAGCAGGGATGTGCGGGCATCCAGGACCTCTCTCCTGCGCCCCCTTCTCCCTGCCGCCCTGTCTCTACCGTGGCAGGGCTGGTTCAGGTTTTGACAAAGAAGCTCAGCCTGCTATTTCTAGTTTGGGCAGATTTGCATTTTGGACTTGCATTTCAGTTTCTTGGTTTTATCCCCCCGGCTAGTCATCCTCCTGAGCGACAGGATTAATAGCACTGCTGACGTGTTGGATCCTGGGACTCAGCGTGGCCCCGGCCTCGGCCGGTGGTGGGAGCCCAGGCAGCCTCCCTGGCTCCCCTGCCCTGCACATGGGACCCCCATGGCCAAGGGCTCTGGTTACTCTTTTTAAAATCATCACACACACACGTGCGCAGACACATACACAGGGACAGACACATACTCACTGTTTTTTTCTTTTATGAAACTGGGTTAGGAATACACAAATTTCCTTAGGTTTTTAGAATGACTCTTTTTTTTTCTGTGTGTATACATGTATGTAGGTGTGTATAAAAACATGCATATAAATATATAAAATTATATATTTACCTACACTAATAAAATAGAAACATGCAAATTGACCATACCTCCGTGACGCCCACCAGCCAATCAGGAGTGAGTATGTAAATTAACCCACCAAAGATGGGTTAATTTGCATACACAGGCGCAGAGTGGAGACTGAAGACTAAAGACTGAAGAAGACTGAAGACTGAAGACCGAAGAGGCTTGGCTTCTCCGCTGTGGCCACAGAGAATGCCTGGGTCCGCAGGAAAACCGGTGCCGGCAGCCAGGGGAAGGAAGGCCTATTGCACGAATCTTCATGCAATGGGCCTGTAGTATAATATATAAAAGTATATATATAATATATAAATGTTTTACCTCTGTAGTCAAACCTCAAGAAAAGGCCCCTTTTTGGGTAATAAGGTGACTACATGTTTCAGATGGAAATGAGAAATCGGCAATCACTTCACTGCAAACTACCGTTCCAAAGTCAGAAAAAGAAAAGGACAGGATATCAGTAATGACAGAGACTGTTTCCACAGTCAGTCCTGCTGGAAGGACATAACCCCCCACCCCCGTCTCCCCCTCATCTGACACACTGTGAGGATGGGCGAGAGCCCCTAGAAATAGAATCCTGGACCAAACTCCAGCTCCACAAGCCTCGTGGCAGCTCCTCCAGGAGGCCCGCCCTCCACGCACTGTGCGCTGTGGTGATGGCTGGGAAGACTGGAAGCCTATCATTTGGGCCACATTCTTCTTTGGAACAGAAGCCACAAGTCAATTATTGTGGTTGGTGAGCTTTCGTTTTGGGCGTGAGTTGGGGGTCAGTTTTTCAGGAAAGGAGGGTTTCCCTCTGGCGCTGGCTCCCTGCAATCGTGGACTCACATCTGGGGTTGCCGAAAGCTGGATTCTCCAGGGAGCTCCCGGGGGAACCCGTGAGGGTATCCCTGGGACCCTGGGCATTGGAAACTTTCCCACTGCAGGGCCCTGCAGCTCCTCTCCATGACTTGGGGAAGTTCTAGCCGCCTCTTTGCACTTCAGAACTTCCTCTTTCTCGACTATGGATTCTAGAATCATAAGTCAGCCCTTACTAACCATGGCTGTGGCTATTTCCTCATCGTTGGGGTCAAGGACCACTCTGGTCTGAGTTACCTTTTCTCGAGTGGATCTCTTTCTGCCTCCGAAGATCTCCTCCCTCCCTGCCTCTCTTCTCTTCCCTGTAGTTGTTGATACCGGATTATGTGAAAGGCATCCACAGTGTTATGTTCACCAACCGTGTGCAGTCGGAGAAGTTTTATACTTTCTCTGATGTGATGGGAGGGAGGGAGGGAGGGAGGGAAGGAGGGAGGGAGGGAGGGAGGGAAATATTTCCAGAACAGCAGGGTAGCTTTGGGAGAGGCTGTGGGTTTGGGAGACATCTGGGGATTTATATCCTTTTTGCACACATACTACATATATGACATGGACAGATTGTTTCATCTTTTTGAGCCTTGATGCCTACATCTGTAAATTAGTAATAATAACAGTGTTGTCTTGGCATTTGGAAAATTGGAAGAAATGCTTCAAAACAGTGACTTGCATGCCCGACCAGCGTGGCTCAGTAGTTGAGTATCGACCTATGAACCAGGAGGTCACAGTTCCATTCCAGGGTCAGGGCACAGGCCCAGGTTGTGGGCTCAATCCCCAGTAGGGGGCGTGCAAGAGGCAGCCAATCAATGATTCTCTCTGATCATTTCTCTCTCTCTCTCTCTCTCTCTCTCTCTCTCTCTCTCTCTCCCTCCCTCCCTCCCTCCCTCCCTCCCCCTCCCTCTCCCCCTTTCTCTCTCTCCCTCTCCCTCCCTCTCTGAAATCAATAAAAATATATATTTTAAAAAAGTGGCTTGCACATGGCTTAACTCTTAACTCTGGATTATTGTTGTTATTATCCTTTGGTTATTAGTCTGATTTGGACACAATGAAGTCGAGTCTCTGCGAGTGGGAGGAACTTGCCAGAGAACACAAAGATAACCCCTCTAGGAGGCAGCGCTGGATCGGTGGCCTTCAGACCCCAGGCGTCACTCACAACCCCTCCCCCATGGTGTTCTTTCTGCAAAACCCCGACGTGAAGAGAGGCTTTCTCCTGTGCTATGAGTTGAATTCACTCCTTGGATTTGTATTTTTCCCTCTGGACTTCTGTGATTTAAAGTGCACCCAACCCTTCTCAGTCGTCTGGGGTATGTGGTTCCGTGGGTGGTGAGAGAGCCATCACAGGTGCTGCGAAGACAGGTGCAGGTTGTCACCCTCAGGGAGGTGGTGGCTCCTGGCCCCACGCTGTCTGCACACGCAGGTCGTGGGGGACACTGGCTCATTTATACTCTCTCCACTGTGTCCTCTTCCTCACTAACTTGAGGCACATCATGGTTTACCTGAGATTTCACCTTGAATACCTACAAGGTGGCATTCAGAGGCACTGACTGTACATCTTCCCTCTCCTGAGCAGAAGCAGATAAATAACGAGCACGCTTTCTGTTCAGCAATGACAACAAACAAGGGACTTCCTGGTGTGTGGCCTGGAGTTGTTTTTTTGAAGTCTGTGTTCAGCGGGGTGGCCAGGAGTTGCTAACACTAATGATACCCGTGGCGTGCTAGGGCCATTTCTGCCTGTGGTGCCTCTGCTTGCGATACTTGTGTAGGAGGCAGGAAAATGCCCCGCGTATTTGAAAATGCTAGAATTACCACTGCTCGAGCTAAGTTTGATCTCTTCGCCTTCAGAGAGAAAAACCACCAGGTGCAAAAGCCATTGGCGAACAAAGAGTTTTATTTAAAATCTGTCTCTCTTTCTCCCCTCCCCACTCCCTCCCCCACTCACCACACTCTCTGCAACTTCTTTTGACTTCAAGGGGCCAACAGTCCTGAAACCTTTCTTATGAAAACAACATTGAGAACCATATCGAGAACATCATGCTGTTTCCAAAGGTATTTTTTCAGAATGGTTTAGAAATGTCTAGAAAAAATACATGGAGGTACATTTGGGACTCTGAATCATTTCTGCTTTGTACACTGGGGAGAAAGACTTGGGGTTTCAGTTTAGTGAAAGATGAACTTCAAGGTCTGCAAAGCATATGCATCCACATAGTCCCATTGTTATCCTGGCTGTGAGCACTAACTTGTACAAGCAAGTGGCTTGTACAAGCAGGGACATTTTGAGTAATATTCAAATTTGTTCTTATGCCAAATGATATGAAAAGGGTAATTGAGAGGACTTTTCCTAGGATTCCTGGTCACTAACAAACTGCATGAATAAAAAAACATAGTTTGCCTCTTCAGTCATGCCCTGCATATTTCCTTGAGTGATCTGAAGAATAAGGTCAAGTGCATAGTGCTTGATCAGAGTCAGTAAAAAAAGGACCAATGTCCGACTCAGCAGACAGGAGGAGTTTTCTTACTCAGCATTTTTGTTGTGTTCAGGTCTTCACCTGATTGGGTAAGGCCCACCCACATCTGGGAGAGCAATCTGCTTTCCTGTCTCCTGCCACAATGTTATTCTCACCCAGAACCAGCCTCACAGACACACGCAGAATCATGTTTTACAGGTGGCTGGGCCCCCGTGGCCCAGTCAAGTTGACACCTAAAATTAACCATCAGAAGTGAATGCTATGGGCTGAAGGTCTGTGCCCCCCTAAAATTCCCATGTTGAAGTCCTAATCCCCAATGTGATAGTATGGATTTCTAGCTCTTTTATTAAGAACACCATTAAAAACTTAGACCTTGGCACTAGGTTTGTTTGCTTTTCCTGGGGTGTTGTTTCTTCAAGCCCTCTTAGTTGACAGAACAAGAAAATATATACATGCATGTGCACATGGATATATGTAACCATCTGTATCTCTGTTAGGCTAAATATGACGATACTGATATCAGCAACTATAACCTATTATCTCACTGACCACTCTAGCCTCCTCCCCTTGTTTGTATATAATCTCTCACTCAATAGTGAGAAGCCTGGCTCCCACCATCCATTCATTTAATTGTGATATTCCAGTATACACATATAGTGGTATCAGAATTGTTAACACTGTCCCGTGAAGCCAGAGCACAATGAAAAAATAGATTTCATTCATTTAATTTTTCTCCCAGGGAGCTTGTTTCATTTATGTTTGTAATACAGTTAGATTCATTTGTCACAGTCTGTACTCCATCCTGGGATCCCCTGATCTCCTAAATGATTTTTCAAGTTCATATCCTTGAAGGTTCATTGTTTATGCTGTGAAGTTCTGTGGGTTTTGGCAAATACATAGTATCTCAGAGACAACAACCCCTGGGATATTCTTTTACAATAAATATTTAATGTATATTTATCTTCACTTAAATTTTGCTATTCTGGATTCATGATTTTACTCGTGAATAATGTATTTCTTTATTTAACAACCACATAGATAAAGTATTTACTCATTTAATATTCTTAGCATTCCTCTGAGATAGGTGCTATTATTATCCTTATATTACAGATAAGGAAACTGGGACAAAGAAAGGTTAAATAACTTGACAAGGTCACGCAGCTAGTATGCGCTTATCACCCAAGGCAAACACAGCAAATGCGGCCTTTTTGGTAGATGTTCATATCACACGGGTACTTGGGTGAAGCCGAGCAGATCTGCGTGCCTTCCTGCATGTATGTTGTGCTTTGTGGTCGAGGGCTGCAGGTACACAGCAAGCAGGAGCCACGTGATATGTTTTGAACAGTTTCCTCAGCAGTTGCGAAATTGGTGAGATAGAGTAACTTACAGTTGCTTTGCTGAATAATTCACCAATCAAATCATTCAGAAAAGCAGCAAGATGTGAAATAGGAAGACAAGGGAGGAAGAAAGCTGGATCAGGGGAGGATTAATAACAACCAGCGAGGCTGACCGCTGCCCACCAGGCCAGCATTGGTGAAAGGCAGGTCTTTGCCTCCAGGAGGCACACCTGGCGGTCTGCTCAGCTTCCGACATCCAACGGTTGAGAGCCAGCGTCCGCTTTCAGTGGACTGTGACCTTGTCTTCCTCTCACTTGTCTGTTTATTCTGCATGAACGTGTCGAGGGTGTGGAGCAGCCCTGGGTGCTAGGATTTCTATCATAGATTCCCCTAGACCAGGGGTGGGGAACGTCCAGCCCGCGGGCCGTAGAAAGCCCTGGAAATCATTTGGTGTGGCCCTGCCAAGCCATTAGGGGTGAGTTCATTAAGTGTTTGACCACATAGAGCAGGCTAATATTTAAATTGATAATTTTTATGGCCCACGAATGATGTTATAAATATCCAGATGGCACTTGCCCTAGATCCTTGTTGCAAATTGCATGGCTTCTAATAATGATCACTTGGGGGAATAGTTTGCAGTTGGTAAAGGACTCTGCATGTTGTCTGTTTAATCTATCCAACTTACTCTTAAGGTCAATGTCACAGGTTACCTGTACCTCAGAGGTGAGGACCAGTGCATGGGAGGGTAAACCGTCCTGCTCAGAGCATCTGCAGTTCAGAATCCTGACTCCACATCCCCCATGCTTTCCTGTCTTTTTTCAGTTGTCTTCGTCTCATATGCCACAAGGAAAGGAAAATCAGATTTAACTCAAAGAGCTGGCCCTCGTGACAACCATTCCATTAATTTTAGTCATTTCTGCATTCTTTGCTCCATCTATTATTCCACATAGACATCTGTGTGCTATCACTTGGGAATCAAAGACATTTGCCTTGTAGTATAACTTCAAGATTAAATGACCATTTCGAACGCTCATTTTTCTAATCTTGTTTAGTGCCTGCACCACAAGCGCTTTTGCTGCTCTCTGGGCTTTCGGAGTAACTTATCTTAATTAACCGAGAAGAAAGCCGAGGGACCGGGCGAAGAGCAACGATGCCAGCTTTAGAATCAGCTCAGACAAATAAATAGATGGAGCAGAATTTTCTTCAGTGGTCTTGCAGAGGACCTCCTAGCCTGGCTTAGAGAATCTCCTGAGAATTATACTAAGGAAATAGTTAAGTCTAGCTTACCATTTCTCATAGTTGAGATGCCAGATGATTTTTTAAAAAAGTATGTTCTTATTGATTTCAGAGATGAAAGGGGGTGGGGGAGAGAGAGAGAGAATCATTGATTGGCTGCCTCCTGTATGACCCACACATGGAGCCTGCAACCCGGGCATGTGCCCTGGATCGGAATCAAACCATGACCTCCTGTTTCTAGGTTAACATTCAGTCACTGAGGCCACACCAGCTGGGCATGATTTTGTTATTCTAGCAGTAATCATTACTAATTTTATGTTCTGGATTTTTTTAATGTGTTTGTTAAATAAAGAAATACATTTTTACAACCCCCAAAGTGCTTGAGTCAGTATTTGTATGTTGATTGGACATCAACTTCCTTCCAATCCTTAAGGTATATGCTGAGAGCTAGACTTTCCAGCGACTGTCATTTTACCTAAATAAATGGGCCATTAGTTAGTGCATCAGATTTCTTTGCCCATTTTAGCAATTGAATGGCATTTCCTGCCAGTTGATTTATGTGTTGTAGCAGTATTTGCGCATCAGAACATTCCCTGTCAATGTGTTACAGCTAGTTGACTTATATTGCAACGACCAGCTAGCTTCTTGGTCCTACCATTTCTCTTGTGTTTGGAATTATGGTTCGTTGTCTACTTTTGGTACTTGGTCTGTTAAAATGTTTAATGCATATTTTGAAACGCATCTTTTTCTATAGTCATTTGAAGTTAGTCATTGCATTAGTCTCTGGCCAGTGAAAAAACTTTATTTTATTGATTTTTTACAGAGAGGAAGGGAGAGTTAGAAACATCGATCAGCTGCCTCCTGCACACTCCCTACTGTGGATGTGCCCGCAACCAAGGTACATGCCCTTGACCGGAATCGAACCTGGGACCCCTCAGTCTGCAGACTGACGCTCTATCCACTGAGCCAAACTGGTTAGGGCTGAAAAACTTTAGAATCCCATCTCCTTCTATTCTCTCTACCATGTCATAATCTATTATTATAGTCTTTTCTTTTCATTAATCAATAAAGATTATACATAACTATTGTTTAAGAATATCATCATAGCCCTAACCGGTTTGGCTCAGTGGATAGAGCATCAGCCTGCAGACTGAGGGGTCCCAGGTTCGATTCCAGTCAAAGGCATGTACCTTGGTTGTGGGCACATCCCCAGCTGGGGATGTTCAGGAGGCAGCTGATTGATGTTTCTCTCTCATCTATGTTTCTAACTCTCTCTTCCTCTCTGTAAAAAATCAATAAAATATTAAAAGAAAGAATATCATCATTTATTTTGGAGGTATCACATCATCTTCCCTGTTATGTAATTAATTTTTGATTTTTCTTCATGCATCTTTGAATGATTCAGAGCAGGTTTGGTGTGATAAGCCATCTGCATTCTGGCATGGCCAAAATATATTTTTCCTTTTTTGATATACAGGGTGTCCCCAAAAATATATGCACACTTTAACAGCTGATAGCTCAAATTTGAAAATGAAATGTATTTTAATAAACACTGCCTTTATAATTATTCCAAGTGTGTGTATACATTTTTGGGGACAACCTACATATATATATATATTTCCCTTGACTGTATATAGAATCCTAGGGTCCAAATATTTACTCCTGAAACTTCAAACATGTTGCTTCTGATTTGTAGTAATTTTCTAGTGATGCTGGTAAAAACCAAATGTAAATTTTTAAAAGGGATGTCTGTTCATTTCTTTGAGAATTTCATGCTTTTGTTGTTATCCCTGGAATTCTAGTTTTACAAGGCTGTGTTTTATATGAGTCATTTATAATATTTTTTTCATTTATACATTTTTTAACTTGTTACTCAGTGTGTTTTTCAGTATAAAGAGCTATGACCTTCATATCAAAGACTTTTTTTTTCTGGAATCAATTAATTAATTCATCTTTACCTTTCATGTCTCTATGCCTTAGAACTCTCACTAAATGGAAGTTGGGCTTTCTAAATTAATCCTTCAGCATTTCGCACCATGCCTCTAATGTATTAGGTACATTATAAAATCGCTTAAATTAAAAATCCCCTCAGCACAGAACACAATGCCTAATTTTGATGGGCTCACATATGAAGAGTTCAGTGCACATTTAGTGTACCTTGAAGACAGAGCCAGATTATGATACTCGGAAACGGGATTTAATGGGAAAGCAGTGACTTGAGCTAAGGCGTGCAGGGGCACTGGGGAGGTTCCAGTGGCAAAAATCACCTTGTTAGAATAAAGGGTTTGGTCTGAGAAGTAAGAAAAGACACAGCTGGAGGGTTTTGCACACCAGATACAGAAATGTAGGTACTTCATGAAGTGGACAGTGAGGAGCCACAGGACGGAGATCATTCCTAAGATACCACAGAAAGTTGAATCTGGTTAGCTGTATGGGTGACTCACTTTGGAAGAGCAAGGTTGAAGGGTGATCAGTTAGGTGTCTTGATGAGAAATGAGAAGGGTTAGGACCCATGTGATGCCGTTAATAAAGGAAAAGAGAGATGGAATGTAGGAAGGGAGAGAGAAATGAAAGAGATAAGGATATGACCATCAGGAAAAGTTAACACAAGGAAAATTCGAAGCTTACAAGAAACAGAGGCGGTCAAAAAGAGGGCTTATTTTGGTGGAAAGATGATTTCAACTTCCGATGTATTGAAGTTCCGGTTTTTGTAGGCTGGCCCCTGAGGAAATCCAACAGGCTCATGCAAATGGGGTGTTAGTAAAAAGGGGAAAGGAACCCTCCTTGGCCACAGTGTGAAGGATACAGGTGCCTCTAAGGTATGTTTTCCCCCTTAGGGGGCTTAAAATCTCTCCGTGAGGTCAAGGTAACACTTTATGGCTAACAACAGTAAAGAGAAAGTAATTTAGGGCTAAATTGGGCGTAACACTTCCTTTGTCATAAGAATTTAGGGGAAAAGGGAATTAAAATTTCTTGGGGACATTGACCACTGCAAAACTTGGTGGGTAGGGAGGTCTAGCATGGGAAGGTTGACATGGATGCTGTCCTTTAGAATTAACAGGTACCCAGATGCTATGGGCACTATGAGTAAACGTCTTGACAAGTAATTAGTCCTGTTGAAAGGCAGGTGCGGGATGCCCATGCACTTCTGGGCTCTCTGCTCTGTGGCCAGCTCGATGTTGTAGGCACTCCCTTCCTCCTGAACCTGAGGTAGGTCTGCGGCTCCTTGGGGCTGTGGCTGGCACAGGGCCGCTAGTTCAGCAGCAGATGCAAACTGTGCAAGTGCAGGAATCTGTGTCCTTGTAAGCAGGATGGTGCTTAATCCCTTGGAAGGTAATACAAGGCAAGATTTCACAGTCTGTAGGTGATTTTGTTTCCCAGGAAAATCTAACGTGCATTTGACAGCTGAGCACCCTCAGGCTTGGCACCAACAGACCAAAAAAGTCCTTTCTCAACAAAGAACAGACTGTCAGCTCGCCTCACTTTCCCCACATTATCCTCTCCCTGCTTTCCTGGAAGAGGGAGTAAAACGCATGATTTGTATGTGTGTGTGCATGTGTGTGTGAGAGAGATGTGGCATTTGCTCTGAGTTCTGTAGAGCAATATTGGGAAGCCGGGTTTCTCCTGGAGTTCTCAGTGATTTCGGTGGGAAGCATTTGGCTTACCATTCCCAGTCCCTGCTCCTCTGGCGAGCCCGGAAAGGGAGATTCTGGAACCGCTGATTCTGCAGATGGAGACTTGCCCCCGTCTTTTATGACTCAGCTCAAATGTCATCATTTCCAGGGAGCTTTGGCTCTCCGGCTCCTCTAGTCCCAACCCAGGCTCTGCCCAGTGCCTCTCCACTCTGTTCCTTTAGCTGAGTTTACAGCACTGACTTCTATGTCTGTTCATTGTTGCCTGAATTATCAGTCGACCTTGAGCTTGTTGAATGGGTAGGGCTGGTATAGTCATCTGTAGATGCCCAAGACCAAGGCCTGTGCTTGGCCATTGCAGGCCCTTAAGAAAGGCTTGCTGAATGGATGCATGAGTGAATGGATGGCATTAACAATGAATGAATGGATGGCTGAGCTGAGGGACGGCATTAATGCATAGGCTCAGCCACATTTTGTGTCCACGTTTTATTTGTGTCCACATTCGTGAATGAGCTCATTATTGTTACTCCCTCTACATCAGTGTTTGAAACAATTCCATTAAGGGAAGAATCCTAAGTCTGACGTTTAGATAGATTTGGGCCAGCAGCCACATGGTGGTGCGTAGCTTGGCCTCAAGGCATCAGAACTGCGCTCCCTCCAGTCTGGTGGAGACTTGGGTGGATTGAGATACAAGTTCTGAGTATACTTGTCACTTCTATTCCTCATCGATTGGGAATTGTCATCTGGGCTGTCCCTCTTTGTAGGCCCTTGCCCAGGGCTGTGGCGTCCTTAGGTACCACAGGTAGCCCTTCTCTCAGGGCACGTGACTGGCGTGGCTTGATGAGAACTCCAGCTCTCGTTGCCTCACTTTCCCTTTTTGGCCATCTTTGTGCAGCACCCATGTGTTTAAGCTTCCCCAGTGGGCCTGCCCAGCCTCCCACAAATCCTTTGGGCACCCCTCAATGACCCTCCATCCCTCTCTGCTTTCTGGGCTTCGGGAACCCTCTCCCTGATGTAGGGTTCACTGTAGAGCCTCAGAGTTTGCTCCTCACAGGTTGTTGGGAATAGAAACCTGGTTCTTCCAATGTCCCAGTGCCCTCCGGCTCTGCCCACGTGGTATCATCTCTGTCAACCCCAGGGACTCATCCAGACCAAATGGAGGCATTTTCCTAAACACGCAGAGAGGTACGCTGCCAGCCACACAGGCACAAGTAGAAATGCCTGCAGCCAGGTTTGTAGATTCAAAGCCCTGTCCTTTTTTTGGTTCGTTTTCCTAGAGTTGTATACGAACAGCTCATTTAGGAAAACAGAGGCTCAGTGGATTGAAAGAACCTTCTCAGCTACTCGTGATCCTAATTCCTACTGAAAGGTAGAACTGGAATTGCCAGTCAGGCCTGTGGGCTCCAGGTCTCATCATTTTCCCATTTGCTGCGTTGACAGCCTGGATGGTGCTTATGACACTTCTCGAGCTGAGAGTGCTGCCCTGGGCAGACGGTCGCTTCAGGGACATTGGGGTGAACTTCAAGGGCAACCTGCTTTCTATGGGGAAACGGTGAGAACCAGCCTTCACTGAGTGCAGTCACCAGCCCCCTGTGGCACTGCTCTTTCCCGGCCTCCCCTGACACCCCTGGGTTTGTGGGAGGAATTAGAAATGTATCCCTGCCCGACCGGTGTGGCTCAGTGGTTGAGTGTTGACCTATGAACCAGGAGGTCATGGTTCAATTTCCCGGTCAGGGCACATGCCTGGGTTGCATGCAGGCTCTTTCATCATTGATGTTTCTATTTCTCCCTCTCCCTTCCTCTCTGAAATCAATAAAAAAATATTTTAAAAAAAGTATCCCTGAGTTTTTGTAGTACATAAGGAAAGGGCAGTGATACTCGGGAACTTCCCAGGCAGCAATAGGCCTGCAATCTTAATGGCCTCGCAGCATTTATGGCTAAACATTGTCACAAGGAAACACTCATTTCCATAGCTAACTGCGAAGAAGTGTGTCTATGGAATGTTGAGCCCAGAACTCATTTGCAAACGGAACCAGAGAAAGGAACAAAATGAAAAGCAAACACTCTTTCCAGTATTTCCAAGACTCTGATGTTTGGCACCGGTTGTCAAAGAAAAAAAATAAGATGGAAGTACTTGGGACACATAATGAAAGCTTGTGAGCCAGAATGAAATTCCAGCTGCTTTTATTAAAAGATTTTACAGGAATCCGTAGGGACACTGTTGAGACCATTTTAATTTCGGTTCTCCTCAAATGGCCTCGCATCATCCCCTGATTAGTAGGTTTCTTGGACTGGGAGGAAATTACTTCTTCTTATTGACTTGATACTTGGGGGATGACACTCTCAAACGGGCAGGACAAGGAATGAACAGCTCCTTCTGTGAGGGACACAGGAGATCCTCCCAGAACTCACACTTAACAGATGCTCTTTGATGAGGATAACTAGTTGTGATATTGGGACACAGACATTTGTAAGACCCTGTCATAGTGAGAAAGTTGTTTTATGTTTTGTGTATTTACATATCTAATTTTTAAAAATATGTATTTTTATTGATTTCAGAGAGGAAGGGAGCGGGAGAGAGAGATAGAAATATCAATGATGAGAAAGAATCACTGATTGCCTGCCTCCTACACGGCCCCCATTGGGGATCGAGCCCACAACCCGGGCATATGCCCTGACTGGAAATCGAACTATGACATCCTGGCTCATGGTTTGATACTCAACCACTTAGCTACACCAGCCGGACTACATATATAATTTTTAATTCATTTCTATTCTCCTCCTAAAACTTGAATTCCCTTACCTATTTTGTAATTAATGCTAAGAGTTTTCCTTTGGGTGATCCATGCAAAAGTGGATATTATCCATAATAGAAAGGAAAAGGGTTAGGTTGTGGAGTGCAGAAAGCCATGAGTTTGGGTCATCTACAATTGATCTGTTTAGTTAGTTCACTAATTTGAATTAACTAACTGATTAAAATAGAGAATTTACATCAAGAGCCTTGAATACAGGTTGGCATGTAATAAGCATTGAAATAGTCATGGTCTTCTCCCTTTGCTACATTGATGTGCTCATGCTAACTATCATTGCCAATTTATTCTTCAACACAACATTTTGAGAACATCAGAGGCAACCACATGAGCTTTTGATGAAATTAATATATCACCTCATTTATTTATTCAGTAACACTTATTAATTCCAGACATAGTGAGCCAAAGTAAAATACTTGACTTGCTATAATAATTTCTTTAGTCCTGAGACCTAAGTTCTTTGGATTTTAAGTAAAAAAATGTCTAGTTTTCTGAATATACAGGGACTCTCTCTGAGAGTCAACTGATTCAAAACATATGGAGGGGAAAAAACTAACATATGATCCTGTTATCAGTGGACTGATATGATTTATTTCTACCTTTGGTGGACGTATATTTATGTACCATGCAAGGTTCTTATCCCAGTAGGAAAGGTTTGCTGGCTTAGCTTTGAATTTACATCGATAAGAGTTAGAGTGAAGATATATTCTGTGTGGTTTTTTAAAAAATTTAGGCTTGATTTATATTTATTGACTTGATGTACTTATTAGTTAAAAACTTTCTTACTTTCAAAAGTGTTCCAGGAGGTGCAAAACGTGTTTGGGTGATATATTACCTGGGCTTCCCTCAGAAACAGTGGTTTTGTGGCTCTTTTTGAAAGATTCTGGAAAGTACTCTTCTTCACCATTTCCTGTTCACGCCCAGGGGTTCCTTGTGAAGGCCTGGGGAGCAGCAGAGGCCAGCTGTCCGAAGGTTTGTTATGACGAATGGAAATGAACGGGCAGGTGAGGCCAGAAGGAACAGATAGTAAATGCCCACTTTGGCAGGGGGCACCAATGTTAGCAGTCCATTGCTAACTAGTGAAAAACCGGCCTAATGAAAAAGGACTTCCCATTTCCAACCTGTTATGAGAATCAAATTGTGCAAAGATGGGCGAGACAATGCTTGGAGTAATCCTTGAGGAGGCTGGTGCGAGAAATAAAAGCATTTGTCTCTTCCCATTCGACTGGCGCTTGTATAAAACAGCTATGTAATCATCTTAAACCAGAACGGCCTGAAAGGACTGAGGACAGAAACTCCCGAGGCTTATGTTTCCGTCACCCACAGCTGCTCATCAATAAGAAAGAAGCAACTGTTCCAACAAGCGCTTTCTCGTGACAATACCGGGCATTCAGGCATAACCGGAAAAAAAGAAAGAAACCCGGCCGTGGATTTGTGCGCACTTGTGCCATGAATTTGGCTCAGCGCTACGCTTGATCAAAACCAGGAGTGCCAGAAGCTTATTGTTGTTAGACTCTGTCAACCCGGAGCCCAGCTCATTTCCACCCACCCGACTGTTTACCGTTAAGATCCTTGGTGGTCTTAGCGCCTGGAGTCTGTTCTGCCGTCTGTTGGATTTGCCATGTGCCACGTTGATAATTCAACTGGTTATCCATAGAGTCTAAGCCACAGAAGACTTCCTGGGGAGAAGGTGTGGTCAGTTGGAGGAAACCCTGGGTGAGGAATCTGGCCACATTATCGCCTGGTTCCCTTTGTGATCTTGGGGAACCCACCTGGCTTCCTCATGCCTCCCCTTTCTCACCTGTACACAGGACTAACCTGGTTCCCGGAAGCGCTGTGATCTAATATACCAGCGGTTCTCTCTGTCCACCCTGTACTTCCTCACGCACCAACTCCTCCTGGACTCCCCACCTGCCGCTCTTTACGCAAAACTCCACAATATTTTGAGGTGCTGCACAAATGCCAGCTGTGCCCCGGGACAGTTCCTGTTCTCCCAGGTTCTTGGAAAGAAGTCATGTCTGCCCCCTCTGAGCCCATTCACATGTTCTCTCTGTTCTTTCATGATAACATCCGTGTTACTGAGCACTTTCTCCATTTTGTTATCATTCTCAGGAGCATGTGAGATGTTCCTGTGGGCTGGCTGTGCTGCAGCTCAGTTTACCTGGGTGCCAGAGGCAGAAACTGGCACGTTTTACTTGCTACCCTTCCGTTTTTATCAGCCCTGTCCCCCTTCCCCCGCCTCCCCCTCCACCCCCGGTGCAGTCAGGATCCTGGTTTCTAATTCCTTCATTTCCCCTTGCACCCGCTGCACCTCTCCCCTCCTGCCACTGGCTGCTTTGCTAGGCCCTCCCAGTTCTTCATGGCCAGTGGTCGGCAAACTGCGGCTCGCGAGCCACATGTGGCTCTTTGGCCCCTTGAGTGTGGCTCTTCCACAAAATGCCATGGCCTGGGCGAGTCTATTTTGAAGAAGTGGCATTAGAAGAACTTTAAGTTTAAAAAATTTGGCTCTCAAAAGAAATTTCAATCGTTGTACTGTTGATATTTGGCTCTGTTGACTAATGAGTTTGCCGACCACTGTTCATGGCTGGTGCTGTTTTCTTCCAAGTTCCCCCAGGTCTCCTGCTAACAGTCGTCTACAGTGCATTTGGTGGCCTCTCTCAAAGATCTTTCTGGAATCTGACCAGCTTGTCTCTGCTTAAAATTGGCCAAGGAGCCTTGATTTCACGCCTTTAAGGGCAGGATTCACAGGGGCCACCTGTGCAGAGCCCAGCGCCCCATGTTTGGGTTAATGCTCTTACGGTCCCTATCTTGGACTTGTTAATATTTTTAAACTAGGGGACCGAACATTCTATTTTATTTTATTTTAAAAACATTTTTATTGATTTCAGAGAGGAAGGGAGAAGGAGAGAGAGAGAAACATCAACAATGAGAATCACCGATTGGCTGCCTCCTGCACGCCCCCTACTGGAGATGGAGCCTGCAACCCAGGCATGTGCCTTCACCAGGAATTGAAACTGGGACCTCTTGGTCCATAGGATGATGCTCAGTCCTCTGAGCCACACCAGCTGGGCCTAAAATGTTATTTTGCACCGGGCCCTGCAAATTGTGTGGCTGGTCCTGCCTTTGCTGTAGAATCCAAGTCCTGTAAAGAGCCTTCATGGCCACCTCCCCTGATAGAACATGCTGGTCACTGTGCGAGACCCTGAACCCTAACTTTTCTGCTTCTCCCCTGCATGCTCCCCCACAACCGTTTGGTCTAGTTGGTGTCATTTAAGCAACAATTCACCCCCTGCCTGATGTGTGCTAGAGCCTGCAGTCGGGACCTGGGCTCAGAAAATACCAGCTACACACAGATAATGACAAAACAATGTGGGGCATGCAATGTGGGAGACATGAATACTGCATAAGCCATTACACACACACACACACACACACACACACACACACACACGACTTCTGTTTGTTTGATTTTACCAAAAGAGAATTGTATTTTACTTATTATCCTGAACTGGTACCTATCTTTTGTAATTTTTCTCTATTTATGTAAGGGTTTTCTCATTGTTCGCTTTAAAAAAAATGCCACATTATATATTCTTCTTCTTACTTTTCTAGCTTAGTAATTTCTTGTGTAGATCTCTCCTAAATCAAGAATGAAAAAAAGTCTGGATGATTATAATAATCCCCTTTTAATCATTTCTTTGTTTCTATCATTAGCTTAAAGTTCATTTCCATTCCACTGCTTTGTAAAGGAATATGAATAGTAGTTGCTTTCCAACTCGAGTTACTTGCTTATTAAAATTAGATATTCAGTTCCACCCTCAGATTTATTCTTTCAATTAGGCAAACGAGCATATTATTTGGAAATTTTGTTGCAAATGCTGGCCTTCCCTTATAATTTTGTTCTCGAAACATCTGTGTTTGGAGGAAACAAGTAAGTCATAAAATAATCCCACAAATAATATTCAGAAGAAAACTGCCAGCTCAGCCTAATTTTACAGCCACGTTGCACCAATTCTGTTTAATTAATCTCACTTGCGTTTTGTCTCTTTTCTCCGGTCACTTCCCTCTTCCCAGAGAAAATGGGATTTTTTTATAGTGTTCTCTTTCCTCCCTCCATGTAGCCAGCCATAGGTCATTGCTGACTCCATGCTTCTCTATGCGAGTTCACCAAGATCCCCGTACGCAGGTGCAACCCGCCTTTGCCTCGCTTCCCCAGCCAGGGGGCAGTTAGCACGTTGAACCTGATTTTCCATCAGCTGTGCAAAGGTGGGCAGTTTTTCTTGAATTTGAATTCTAGGAATCATCAGTTACTTTCTCTAGTCTGGGTTGTCTGGGGTAGAACCTAATGGTGATTGGGAGCCTGGGGACATGGCAGGGAGCAGGACCAATCAGAGAGCAGAATCTCTCTGTATGTTTAACTCACCTTCTGTGGGCAACCATTCTCCCTGTTACGTATTTAGTTATGTATTTGCTCCTTGAAGGCAGGACAAAACAGTCCCATCAAGAGTCGCTGAGAGTCCCCTAGAACAGTGGTCGGCAAACCAAGGCTCGCAAGCCACATGCGGCTCTTTGGCTCCTTGAGTGTGGCTCTTCCACAAAATACCACATGTGGGTGCGCACGTACAGTGCACTTGAAACTTCATGGCCCATGCGCAGAAGTTGGTTTTTGGCTCTCAAAAGAAATTTCAATCGTTGTACTGTTGATATTTGGCTCTGTTGACTAATGAGTTTGCCGACCGACTGCCCTAGAATCTTTTGCAATAATGTAGATGTTCTTTCTCTGCCATCCTCCATGTCTTTGCCATGTGCGTCTACTGAGTATGTGAAATTGGCCAGTGTGACTGAGGCATAAAGTTTTAAATACTATTCCATTTAAGTTGGAGTAGCCCCATGTGACTACCGTATTAGACTGTCTTGACTGTGAACTAGGCTGTTGGGCGTGTGGACAGAACACCACCAACACCACGGAAGTGAGTGATTGAATGTGGGAGTGAAGGAAAGTCAAAGTCATGGCAGGTATTAACACTGCATTTGTCATACTCAACGTACACACCCACCCGCCCACAAGCACGCACCTGGCAGGGTTGGCTTCAGTGTGGGAGGAGGCCTTCGGTAGCCTCTGGAATTGCTGAGGTGGCTTTGCTGGCCCCGAGGGAAGCCAGGTGAACAGGGCAGGCTCATCCTCAGCCTCACTTCACCCTTGCACGGGGTCCTGCCTTCCTCTGGGCTCAGGGAAGCCATCATGAGGCCAAGGATGTCGGCATGGTCCCCTGAGTCACCAGGAAGCAGCAAATCCTCGCTGGGCGAGTTCCCTGCCCCGGGAGGATGTCCTGAACATGCTGGGACCTGAACAAGCCATGTTTATCTTGTAGCATAAAAGCCCTCTGTTGGCCGCACAGCCTTGCTAATCCAGAGCTCTCCTGAGGCCTGACTCAGTAGGTGGTAAGTAAAGAAACACACTTACCCGCTCCATTCCTGCAGCCCACACTCACGGCACATGCCCGGACTGGAGGCGGCCTTTGCTTTAACAAGGGGTATGTTCCCAATGGTACATTGATCCGTGTCTGTCAAAGAGTCCCTCACCTTGGATGACACAGGAGGTCACAACCCAGTTGGCTCAGTTCTCTATTTAGAACCGGACCGGAAAGGCCAGGCTGGGGAAGATCCACGTCACTTTCAACAGTGTGTGAGCAGGACGGCGCCAGCTTGTACTGCAGACCCGCAGGTAGAGGGTGGGCTCTCAGCAGAGATGCCAGTCTCCAGGCTGCGGAGCCAGAAAGGGTTCCCGCCCTTGCTCAATCCAACACCAGCATTTCAACCGCCTTATGCACGTCTGCGTGCCCCTGCTGCCCGCTCACTGTTGGGACTCAGTGTGGTCCCTGGGAAATCTGCCTTGTCCATGGCTGGGCTAAGCTACTCAAGGGACCTTTATGTAGTTAGTCAGCAGGAACAGAACATTCCAGCAGATGAAGTATGTCGTATTTTTGGTTTTAATGTTGTGGAATAAAGTAGTTGCTTATGCAATTTTATTCCACTGAATTTCTGTACCTTTTCGAATGTCTCTGGTTCCTTGCAACGGGGCCCCGTAATGAAGCCATAGGTCGGTCTATGGGGATTGGATGTATTGGGAGAAGAGCATTCTGCCTAAGACAGAAAAATAATAGATCGATATAAATATATTGGGGCCAATTGCTTATCTACTTGAAAAAATACCTCACATTGCACACAAAAATAATCTATATTGCAATACAGTCTTTAAAAAGATACACAGTTTCAGAAAAACAGTTACCTTTCGGCATGCTCAGCATCTGCTGTCATGGCGTCACAGCGAGGCCAGGAGGACATCTCTGCAGTGGCCACTTCATTCATGCCAGGCACCTCGGTCCCCATGAGACTGAGCCTTCTCCCATTCAGTGGCATGGAGGCAGCAGGATCATGTGAGCATTACACAGGCAGGCGATTCAGTATACACCTGGGCCATGAAACCAGAGGAAGAAAGAGCAGGCTTGCTCTTGACCATGTATATCCTCAATTTAATAATTTTATACAAAACACAGGTGCTTTCACTCATGACCTCATCCTTTGTCTGGCCTGATTCCCAGACTCCGTCCGAGGTAGAACCAGCCCTAGGTGAGGTGGCTGTGCGATTCAGCGCTGTTTCTTCCACTTGCATGCAGGTCCTCGCTTTCCCATCATTGTCGGAAGGCGAGGAGACTACTGTCTGGGCCACTGAGAAACGTGATCAAGGGCCCATTGTGTTCTGGGCATGCGCCCTCCACCAGTGGTTGCCATTATGCAAATTACCCCCTGCTTCTGCAGCTTTGTCTGTTTCTTTAACCTGCACTTATGTCTACATTTTATTTCTGTTATCATACCTTGACACATGTACCCTTTCCAACAGATGCCCCCCGCAGCCCAAGCCCACCAATATTGTATGTTCGCGTTGTGACTAGAACTTTTGCCTCACCTTCAGAACAAATGGCCAGACCTAGTTGAGTTGGCTGAGGAGAGCAACAGAGGAGAAGGTTCTGGGAAGCTGCCGGCTTCCCCCTTCTGCCAGGCCTGTTTCTCTCCTCACAACCCTCCCCTTCTAAGGGAGGAACTGAAAAAAGCAAGCGGAGAAATGACATCTTACAGTCAGGTGATGTGTGGGATTCCCGGATCACAGGCATCAGTGCTGGGTCCAACTTCCACATTTTCATTTGAAGAAAGTTAGAAACTTAAGTGACTTTCCCGGTATCATACACCTAGACCTGAAACTCAAGTGAAATCAACAAGCTCACTTCTAGAAAATTCGAATGCGATGTACGCAGCATCCTCTGGAATACACAAGATAAGTCTCTAGCCTGGAGTTTGGGATGGCGGCAGGGCATTGTGCTTCTTGGCATACTGTTCTTTATGCCAAATATTAAAATTAATGTATGCAAAGGAAGAGCGTTATTTTAATTTTACAAGCTGATTTATAGTGAGCTAAGCATCTTGATGAAATCTTCACTTAATATTCATGACAACTTCGCGAAGTCTGAATTGTCATTCTGCTTTTGAAACTTAATTATCATAGGGTGATTGGCTTTCACACAAACAGTGTTAACGGGTAAAAGAAGGGCTCAGATATGAGTCATCTCTCCAAGGGCCCAAACAGTGGAGGCACCGCTCATTCATACCAAAGATGCCTCACCTGATGTTTCCAGAAAAATCAAGTCACTGAGCACCAGCCCTCCCTCTCGGTGTGACCCCAGTTATAAGGAGACCACAGAGGATCATGACCCAGCATGTTCTCTTCAACAGTTAGAGCTTCAGATGTCGAAAAAGACAATAGAAGCCAAGAATGAAGTCATACTATATTAGTAATTTTTAAAAAACAAGAGTCCCCATTTCTGGCATTTTTATTTACAATAATTAAATTTGAATGCGCCCAAATTAGTGCAACCAAAATTATAGAATTGAAGATCCATTTGAGAAAGAAAATATAAATAAGCAGGAATTACTTCCCACCTAATGGTAAGCCATTGATAAGGCGTCAGGGAGTGTATTGAAGGCTCCTTACCCTGCATCCAGAAGCATCTGAGTTCTCCCTTCCTCCCCCTCTTGGGATATTCCTGTAATCTGTCTTCCCATGCTGGAGCGATTCAATTTCACACACACTTTTGCCCATGATGTTTCCAGGATAATGCCAACCCATCTGTCAGAAACAGAAAGAAAGACACGCTTCCTTTGCTGGAATTTTATAGGTTGTTCCCCGCACAAGTTAAATTCATTCCTGCAAAATTGGAAACTTAAGGGTGATTTGTTGTGGTTTATCGTTTTATGGACGCAGAGCCAGAAGAGATCCTGGGGGCCCGGGGGTTGCGCAGTTTTATGTTGTAGTATGTTGTCGTAGGGGATGGAATGAAGACTCCAAGGGATTAACGGAGATAGCCTGGATTTTCCTGGCAATTTCCTTGAAAAACAGTAATATTTAGGGGCAGAACTGAGTCTAAAACACATTAGTGCGGGTCCAGGTCACGTGCTTTTCCTGCTGTACCTCACTGCCTCCAGTTCCAGGTTTTCGTTCTCCTCTCCTGATCTGCTGTGATATCCAGACAAGTGCATCTATCTCCCTCTGCCTCTCTCTCCTGATCCAGGAATTCTGATATGACTCCTCTTTGTAAGAATGTCATTGAAGAGCTCTGGCCAGTTTTGCTCAGTGGAAAGAGCATTGGCCTGCGGACTGAAGGGTCCCAGGTTCGATTCCATTCAAGGGCAGGTACCTCGGTTGCAGGCTCAGTCCCTGGCCCTAGTTGGGTAGTGTGCAAAGGCAGCCAGTCAATGAGACACATGGATGTTTCTCTCTCTGTGTCTCTTTCCTTTCCACTCTCTCTAAAAATCAATAGCAAAATATCCTCAAGTGAGGATTAACCAAAAAAGAAAAAAAAAGAATGTCACTGAAGAAAAATTTTCTTCCAAAATCATACTTTGTGCACTGACTTTTAAAATGGCTTTTCTGCTTTAGCTCCTTTTGCTAATCGTCATTGCTTATGGGGACAGATTGGCAGTTGCTCCTGAAATTAATTACTGACCGATGATGAGTTTTCCCTTTCCCAGAGCACATATCAGATGACTTGGCAGTTTCCTATTTTCTGGTCTGTGTCCTTGACTTCGCTGTGTCCACACACGAGAACCTCACGGAAGATCTGCTCACTCTCACCACCATTGCCGGAATCTGCATAATGCAGATCAGCTGGCTTGCTTCAGCAGCGTCATTCATTTCTGAATAATAGCAGCAAGTATTATTAGCTGCTGACCGTACCTGGCTCAAAGTAAACATGTAATGTTGATCATCTCCTTTAAAGAAGGTACTATCGCTAATTTCATTATGCCAGTGCTCTGTCTGAAAGGAGTTGAGTGCATTGCTAAGGTCCCAGGCTGAGTGATAGAACCGATTTACTCACTGGGATCTCGCTCACTGCCTCCGACGTGAGCTCATGGAATCCCAGTAAGAGTGAGAGAGGCCTCGGATCTGAATCTGATTCCGTGATGCGGTTCCTCCCCTCCAAGCGGCCATTTTATCTCTGAACGTCTTGGTCACACTTTACAGTCTCGTTTAGTTTCTTTTTTTAAAATTTTATTTTGTATTTTTAATATACTTTTTATTGTTGATGGTATTACAAATATAGCCCCCTTTCTTCCCCCTTTCCCCCGCTCCTCCCAGCCCCTACCCAATCCACCCCCATGTCTTCATTACCCTATTGCCTGTGTCCATGGGCTATGCCTGTAAGTATTATTTTCATGTTCTTAAAATATTTTCAGTTCCTTTTATTTATTTTTTAAAATATATTTTATTGATTTTTTACAGAGAGGAAGGGAGAGGGATAGAGAGCTAGAAACATCAGTGAGAGAGAAACATTGATCAGCTGCCTCTTGCATGCCTCCTACTGGGGATGTGCCTGTAACCAAAGTACATGCCCTTGATCGGAATCAAACCTGGGACCCTTCAGTCCGCAGGCCGACGCTCTAGCCACCGAGCCAAACCAGTTAGGGCTCCTTTTATTTTTTGAAAGTGACTAAGCACACACATTTTATATTCTATGTCTGTTAACTGTAACATCTCAAGTTGTTTCTTGCCCTTGCTCTTTTTGTTTTTACATATTCTTATTTACTTTCTGCTGGCGCCTTCTCCTCCGGAGAGGAATTGTACTTTGTTGTAGATACACGACACAGCAACAGCTGAGGACAGGGTGAGTGTAAATGCTTGGCCGGAGGTGTTGGGGACACGTACAGTGTGGCTCTGCCCTCAAATTCTCGTAAAGTCTGGCTTAGGTTTACAAATCCGCAGCGAGATGTTTTTCTCCCTCTACCCAACTCCAAGTTAGACTTGGGCAACTTTTTTTGCTGTCCTGTTTGCTCTGTGACTGTTCCCTCGTTCTCTAGAACACCGAGGGACTCGGCCTGTGGGGTCCCGGCCGTGGCAGGCATTTCTTAGTGGCCTGTCAACCTTGGGAAAAACCCGCGCCCGCTCTATTCTCCGTGCTGCACGAACATTTGGAAATAAAAACCAGGCTTCGTCAAGACAGATGAATCCAGGATAAGCACTAAATTCAGAGGGTGCTTGCCTTTTGGTTTCATACTTTTACTACGTATTTGGTTTTGGAAGAATTTTTTTTTACCTTCTTGCAAATGGATTTATTTGAAATTTAAGTGCGTGTGTGTGTGTGTGTGTGTGTGTGTGTGTTTATGTACATATACATGTATGTCTCCACTTTTTGATTTTTTTTCCACAATAGGTTTTTTTTTTTCCCAAATGTGTTTTTATTGATTTTTTTAGATAGAGAGGAAGGGCGGGCGGGAGAGAGAAACATCAATGATGAGAGAGAAGCATCGATCGGCTGCCTCCTGCATGCCCCACACTGGGGATAAAACCCACAACCTGGGCATGTGCCCTGACCAGGAATTGAACCCAAGTTTTTTTAGTTTTGTTCCTCACTTTATTAAAGGTCATTCTAATGTTCAAGCCTTTAGTTTAATTGATATCTGAAGGCTTTGATAAAAATGCATAATCAGGCCGCTTTTGAGATTTTCTCTTTATCTCTGATTTGAAAATTTTTACTACCACATTTCTAAGTGCTTTTTTATGTTTTTATTTATTTTTTAACATTTATCTTCCTTTGTTTTGCACAGTTTTTTGAACTATGGCTTGATGTCTGTTTTGGAAATTTCTTAGCGGTTATCTCTTCAAATACTGCCTCACTGTCCTCCATCTTTCTGGTTCTTTAATTACATGTACATCAGAACTTCTCATTGTCTCATATATTTTAACACTCCTTTCGGAATCTCCCACATCTACTTTCTCTGTGCTTCAGTCTAATTTACCTACTGCTTTATCTTCCCACTCACTAGGATTCCAAATATGAGCAAAGCCAAGCTGGAAGCCCATAATGACTATGAAAACACAACTTTGAAATCCTGACCTGGCACTTTATGGACTAACAATGGCATAAGTTCGTTGGTGAGGAACCAAGCTAAGCACTACCTCTTACATCCAGATTCACTAATTTCCCCCCTTTGGCTAGTGGGACTAGAGGAAGTGCCAATTATACACTGAGTGGCCAGATTATGATGATCTCTGAACGCATAATAATCTGGCCACTCAGTGTATTTATACATATATTAGAGGCCCGGTGCATGAATTCGTGCATGGGTGGGGTCCGGCCAGCCTGGCCAGGGGGAGGGGACATGGGCGGCCCCATGAACTCCTGGTCGAGGGGACAATTTGCATATTAGCCTTTTATTATATAGAATATACACTGAGTGGCCAGATTATTATGTGTCCAGAGATCATAATAATCTTGCTACTCAGTGTATGTGTTAGTGTTTCAGTACAGTAATATAAGTGTGCTAACTGCGTAGGGTAAAGCTTTGGGACAATTTAAGAAGTTTCCCTCCAACAGGATTTAGTATGCTCTCATTCAGTGCACATTTGCACATTTCTGAGCGACTAGTGCATCTTTGGACTCTTGAGTTTCTGGTGAAGCTCCACCTCCATGAGGGATTAAAAGTACATTTGTGTTTGCCTTTTTGCTTGTTTGTTTCTTACACGTTTTAATGGTATTGCCACAGGCGTGATCAAGGCCATCTTTCTCAGCCACAAACCGGCTGCTGTGTGTGTCCTGTAATATGAATAATTGGACTGAGGCATGCGTGCCGTCTGGTCATGGTGCATTTCAGAGCCTGCCCATGGAAGACCCTCCGCCTTGGCGTGGCTCTCACTTTCTTCTCATGAATTCTTAGACACTTGTTTCAGAGGAGACTAACCTTCCAGGGGTGAGGCCAGACCCCCAGCCAGATGGCTGAAGAATGATGGGGAAGGTTAGATGACAGAGACCAACCTACATTCCAGGGAAAGAGCGATGGCTGGGCTGGTGTGTGAAGGTGGTGAGATACTTAGGAAATGAATTATGTCAAATCCCTGATTTTAACCAGCTGTTCCCCATCTCCAGATGGACAGAAAGAGTTCAATTCCCCCTTGTCTTCTGTGACAAACAATACATTATTATAAATTAACATTTATTCAGAAATGTGCATAACAGCTGCAGGTCGGGTGCAATAATGTGATAAGCATATGAAAAAAACCATGCCTGATGTGAATGAAGCCTTCTAACACAGAGGGAAAAGTACAGGCAATTACTTTGGCTGTGTCTTGCGAATGGCTTGGTTGTTTTGTCTCCTGTCCCTTTTCACAATACGATGCTAAATCCTTCTGTCTGTAGGGGGATTTTTGCTGTTCCTGTGAGCTTATAATCTTTCTCCTCAAGACATTTTATTCATTCTGTTTTGGAGAGCAAAGTTTGCAACAAGCCATAAGGGAGAAACTCGCAGAGTTTTTCTCTTTTTTTCATGAGCTACAATCTTTTCTTTTGTTAATTCCCAAACGCCTTTGCTATTTGTTCTTGAATAACTGGTCACATGAACAAATGAGTTAAAGCAAGTTTTCTTGCTCTTGGGAAAACAAACTCATCTATTATGCTATGACTTTAATTTCTTTCTCTCTTTTTTTTCCATTTAAAAAAGACGACCTTCTCAGATGAGAGCTTGTTGGGAAGAAAGTCTAATTTGTACCTGAAATTTGCATGAACCACATAGAGAACAGAGTTATATTATTATTTTTTTTTTGAGATCACTTTCTTCTTGGTTCTACGTGGGATAAATGGGCTTGGTTTAGAACGCCAGGGATACTCGATGACTTGCAGATGCACTGTGTGGCTTTTCCCAAGGCAATCGCCCTGGCGATACAGGACCTGTGGATTCTGTATTCCATGGGTTCTCAGTTCAAGGTCATTGTCTGCTTCCCTTTATTCTTCATTTTAATCCTAGAGAAGCTACAAATGAGAACCCCAAGTCATATAATGGCTCTGAAAGAGGTCACCCTGCTCATTTTGTTTTAAAATAAATAGATGTCCTCTCCTCACCTGAGGTCGAGGGAGACAATTTCTCTAGGGGAGAGATTTTAACCTACCCATTGAGAATCAGATGGGTATATGCAAGCTCTTCCCTTGCCCCTAAACACATCAAAAATTTCGCAGACGATATACAGGAGTTAGAGTCACCCTGAAGACATTTCACGTACACTAGTAAAGAATTCCTGCTTTGAAGGCACGTGGCGTAAGTGCTCAAAGCCCAGGCTTTAGAGCTAGAGAGACATGATTTTGAAACTCAGTTCTGCTACTTAATAACGGTGGGAATTTAGACGAAATACTGAAAACCATAATGCATCAGTTTCTCCATCTATAAAATGAATATTATAGTACACATCGAATGCATTAGTTATGGTGGATATTGAAGTGCCATATAAACCATGAGAAAGGAAAACAGAAAAATCACAGCTCGTAATCCTGTCCTGTAACTTGGAAAACAGATAAAATGTCTCACACGATGACACACTGCAAAACTGTCAAAACTCAAATTGTTCAAATACCAGCTCCTTCCGACCTGCATGTTCTGAGATTGGACCCTGAAAACCCGTTTTCCCAGTAACTCTGTATAGACCTAGGTGTTTCAGAGATAAGACTGCTGAGCATTCCAGCAATTCACCCAGTTATAAGTCCTGATCAGTCCCTGCCCAGGTCTTGATTAATAAGTGCCCTAGCCCTAGCCGGTTTGGCTCAGTGATAGAGGGTCGGCCTGTGGACTGAAGGGTTCCAGGTTCGATTCCTGGTCAGGGCACATGCCCAGGTTGTGGGCATCTAAAAAAGATACATATTTTAAAAAAAAACCAGCCTATAACTTCCCTTCTACATTCCCATTCTGAGACACTTCTGGAACTATTTGATCAATAGGCTTCTCTAGTGTCCTTTGTCTGTGGGCTTCAATGACTACTAGGCAGCCCTTGAGGGCAGACATTGTTTTGTCCTTTTTTTCTTTTATGCAGCATCCTTCCAAGCCCAGCTTTAATTTGGGGAAAAGAAGTGTTTCCCCAAAGTGTGCTGAGTTTGTTTACTATTCTTATTGTCACCTCCGGATGAGAAGGAAAAAGCAAGATTGTGAGGCTGTTTAAACGTGGGTTATAGCCCAGCCGGCGTGTCTCAGTGGTTGGGTGTCAACCTATGAACCAAGAGGTCATGGTTAGATTCCTGGTCAGGGCGCATGCCCAGGTTGGGGCTCCATCCCCAGTAGGGGGCGTGCAGGAGCAGCTGATCAAGGATTCTCTCTCATCATTGGTATTTCTATCTGTCTCCCTCTCCCTTCTTCTCTGAAGTCAATTAAAATATATCTTACAAAAAATAAAAGTGGGTTATAGCAGCCCTTTTCCGTGAATGTTCATATCTTTTGCCTATTTTCCCTTGTGTTGTTAGTCTTTTTGTTTCTAGAAACTCCTTATACATTAGGGGGATTAACCCATTTTCTCTTATGTGAGTTGCCAGTATTTATTCCCCTATTTGGCATTTGTCTTTTCACTGTGTATATGCTTTTATTTATTTCTTTTGGTTTGTCTTTCAGAAGAACTTACTAAATACCAGTAAATTGACCTCAGCCCAATTGTCATATATATATGCAGACAAATAGACCAGTCTTTTAGTAGCTTCTGAATTTGAGTTGGGATTATAAAGACATTCCCCACCAAAGATTAAGTTTCTTGGGGAAAAACAGGCAAGTAAATAAATAAATAGATAAGAGATGTTTTTAAAAAGGAGAACATATGAAAGCAAATGTAAAAGTGTGGTGATGGTGATAGATGGAATAGAAAAATACAGAATTAATAGGAAACCAAAGGCAAAAACTTATAGAAAGTTACTAGTCCATAAAGGTAGCATCTCAAACCAGTAGATAAACTATTGGCTATGGGGAATTGAAACAATTGGGTCACCATCTGGAAAAACAGAAAAGTTGGAACTTTACTCTGAATAAATTTTAAATGGCTCAGAGATTTAACTGGGAAAAATAAAATTCATTATAATTCTAGGAGGGAAAATCGTTTTTAAAATAAGTTTGATTCCTACTGGAAATTGGTTCGTTACCTTCCTTCCCAGCATGATTCCTTTTGTATTAAATGTCCAGATTTCCTATAAATGCATCGATACAGGAAGGACATTGGTGGCTGCCTGGCACTGGGGGTAGGAGCAGGAATGAAACCTGCAGTGGGCATGAGGGATCTTGGGCGGACATGGAAATGTGCTCAATGCGGACTATAGAGATGTTACAGTGATTGAACCGTACATTTAAAATGAATGAGTTCTGTGATCTGCAAATTATACTTCAATTAAGCTGTTCAGATCAAGTATGGCTTAGTGAGACAGCTGTTCCTGGGCAGAAAGAGCCGGAGCTACCCTCTTGCCGAGGTCTGTCTTGTCCGATGGCAATTCTTCTCCAAGACTAGGATCCCCAGTGTGGGGCGTGCAGGAGGCAGCCGATCAATGATTCTCTCTCATCATTGGTGTTTCTCTCTCTCTCTCCCTCTCCCTTCCCCTCTGAAGTCAATAAAAATACATATATTTTTTAAAAAGAATAGGATGTTAAGAATAGAGGTGTCTGTGATTCCCCGAGGAATAAAGAGGTAGAGCTGGAAGAAAGGGGAGATTTTCTTCTGAACGTCTACTTCCCTTCCACTGGTTGGATTCCCGGTCAGGGCACATGCCCGGGTTGTGGGTTCCATCCCCAGTAGGGGGCGTGCAGCGGGTCCTGACCAGCTGTGTTGGCAATGGCGTACTGACTCGCTTCCACAGACGGTGACCAGCACAGCCTGCCTCCCGGCTGGACAGTAACCAGCATCCTTCGCTGACCTCAGGCAGTTGTTGCTTCTCTTGCTTAATTGGCTTTGCATGCAAGTGCTTCAACCGAAAGCATGTCATTTTTTTTTTTTTTTTTTTTTTTACGGGACGGTGCCAGAAAACAATTAATTTCAAATACACAGCTTTTACATCCGAGCCTGCGGTTCCTGTCTGAGGCAACATTTATTTATGTCCCTGTCGGAGGGAGATAGCACACCAGCTGAAGGAACAAGCACACGCACACCCCTGGGAAATAGCCTTGTTGTTGGTCTGCCTCTTCTCCTGGCATCCGCCGCCTGCAGCTGTGGCTGCCTCTGCAGAATGGTAGCAATCAAGTGTACCCAGGGACCGTGGCTCTTCTTTCTTTCTTTCTTGAAACCTTAATTTATTACACTAGTTTATACTCTGGATCGGACCCTAACAACTGTGGGAAGGTTCCCATGAAATCTTACATGCAAGGGAATATTATTCGAATTCCGGGGGGATTTTCATGTCCCTTTCAACTCGGACTCTGGAAGGAAAAAAAAAAAAAAAGGAAGAAAATCATACTGTCTGTCCTGTTCCTGTCTCTCAGGAACCCACTAATATTTCATTCACCGTGATATGTCTCTGCATCTATGTTTTATTATGCTCTACTGGGTTCTGTTGCTGTCATTTAAACTCTCGAGGCTGGCCCTGGCCAGGTGGCTCGGTTGGAGCGTTGTGGGTTCACTTCTCGGTCAGGGACATGCCTAGGTTGTAGGTTCGATCCCCAGTCAGGCCACATATGGGACACAGCCAACCAGTATTTCTCTCTCACATTGATGTTTCTCTCCCTCCCTTCCTCCTCTCTAAAATCAATTAAAAAGTCATATCCTCGGGTGAGGATGTGACAAAATTTTAAAAATAAACAAACTCGCAAGGTTATCACAGAGAAGGATTGCCCAGAAGGACAGCCACACAGCAGGGTGGCGCTGGGGCACATGCGTGTTCTAGGTCCCATCTGCGGGGTGTGGTAGGCAGCTCCAAGGAGATGGGCCCGCAGGACAGCGTTGTCCCTGGCTGTCTCACTCCAGTGCGAATTGGAGAGCTTTACAGTCACTCTGCTTAGACCTGAGGACTCCTGTTCCCTTGGCCCAGGTTCCCTCTCCTGGTCAGCTAGCGTGCAGTTTCTCTTCTGTGCGGATGGAGCCTGCTGGCGCTGTTTGCGCTGTTTGGTTAAAATAAGCCATGAAGCCCGGCCGACGTGGCTCAGTGGTTGAGTGTCAGCCTATGAGCCAGGAGGTCATGGTTTGATTCCTGGTCAGGGCACATGCCCGGGTCGTGGGCTCGATCCCCAGTGTGGGGCGTGCAGGAGGCAGCCAATCAATGATTCTCTGTCATCATTGATGTTTCTCTCTCTCTCCCATCCTCTGAAATCAGTACAAAAATATTTTTAAAAAATGAGCCATGTAGCTTGTGTTAAAGAGTTGTTTCTATTTCTTTAAGAAGAATTTGGTGCTAATGAAAATTGTCAAATTTGTTTGTTCGCAAGTGACATCAAGCAGGGAAAAGGATATGTTGATCATTCTTGATTCCTGAGTAGTCTAATCCCATTTCAACATTTTCTCTCTTCCTTCCCTCTTCTTCCTTCCTCCTTTCCTCTCTTCCTTCACTTAGACAAATGTAAAGAATAAAAAAAATAAAATAAAACAAATCAGAAGAGCAATACGTAAGCTCACAATACAGGCAACACCGTAGACTCTCACACTGTTGTGAATGTGGAACTGAAAATCTGGCTAATGGGCAGAGCAGGAGAGAATCATCTTCAGTTGACCACACAGAGAACACATACCAGTTTCTCTAGGAAAGTGAAAGGTTCTGGCATTCGTTCTGGAAGCCACCATCTCTGCTTCTACATAGCGTAGGAGACAGGTGTCATGCAGTGTGTAAGGCAATGGCTTTGTAATGAAATTGATAAGATTTTAACCCTGAATCTGTAGCATTTCCAGGGAACACTGAGGTCTGATAGGAGTGTGTGACCTAGTAACACTGAAGTCCTAGTAGGAGTGTGAGAGCCAGGCAGTTTTACACAAACTGATGTTGCTTTCTGATTCTCTGGCTTAAACGATAGATGAAGCATGGGATTCATTGAGAAGTGGATTATCTGGTTGATTTTCAAACCATGCAGTATAAATATCAATTATCTTGGCAAGGCTTTTGATAAGAGTTGGGCAACAGTAGCTGAGAGTTATGTCCGCTGTCAGATACCATCATGGAATAATTTCTCTCCGCTCTAACCTCCCACCAATTTGGCAACGAATCCAAGTCATAAGCCTGAAGCCAGAGCGTGTGCTAGGGAATTCTTGAATGCTGAGGACTGAAACGTCGTCAAAGAATTGGCTTCACCTTAGGAAAAATGGGGAGGTGGAGGAACCTCAGTACCTTTGGTGAATGCTGACGCCTCTTTTTGACAAACGACACAGCGCAGATCTGCAGGGCTGTCCATCTTGTTGGAGGGCGATCACTGTTTGCCATCTCAGACTCCAGGGGATCCATCTGTATTCATTACGCTCCCTAGGGTGGTGGAGGGGGTGGATAAATAGTGCCTTCTGGTTTTAACAAAGGTCTGGTGTCACAATGGCAATTTATCTAGAAAACCCAGGCTAACATCTGCATCCTTCTGTAACGAGGGTTCAGTATAGGCCCGTTCAGCTTTTGTTGTTGTTGCTGCTGAGATCTGATCATCTACCTTTTCATGAACAACTGACGCTGTCGCATGATTGAAGAAGCACACTGGAATATCACCAAGCTGGGACTTTCCAAAGGCGGTCATGATTTAAGACTATGTTCCCTTGTCTTATTATGAACCTTACTCAAAAAATGGAAGGTGCTCCCCGCTTTCTTCAATTTCTAGTTTAGATCCTCTTATCCCCAGCTCCTGAGCATGGAGTCAATGGTGTTTGGGGTAGATTAATGAGGATCAAGATGGAAGAACCTTATCTAATGGGACTCAGCAGAGCAAGGGAGTAAGGACACAGGGAAGGGTGTTAGAGAAAAAGGGGCACATAGTTAAAAATATTTACTTTTCCCCAGTCGGTGTGGCTCAGTGGTTGAGCGTTGACCTGTGAACCAGGAGGTCTTGGTTCTATTCCTGGTCAGGGCACGTGGCCGGGTTGTGGGCTCCATCCCCGGTGTGGGGCATGCAAGAGGCAGCCGATCTATAATTCTCTCTCATTATTGATGTTTCTATCTCTCTTCCTCTCCCTTCTTCTCTGAAATCAATAAAAATATATATTTAAAAATCTCTAAATCACCTTCTTATTCTTTTTGGGACCAGGGCGAATTAGCACAGCTCCTGCCTCTGGTGAGTTTCAGTATCAAGTTGACCTCTTGTGAACATTGCAGAGACTTGATCAGACCTTCTCGTCACATTTCTCTCTTCTGGCTCTGGTTGAAAACACGTGGCAATGTGGGGCTTGCTTCATTTTATGGTCTAATGTGTCCCCTGTTGAAAGATCCTTCTGCCCTTTCTGAGTTGCCCACACCCCAAGTTCTGTAAATTGCAAGAAAACTCTTCCATGACCCATCTTTCCCGAGGCAAAGGGGCATTTCTCGCTGCCTGAACAGAATGTTTCCTAAACCACCCCGGCAGGGATGCCCCCGTGGTCACCAGAAAGCCAGCTGGTATTTATGCAGAGGTGAGAAGCCATGCTTTTCCTTCCTCATCGGGTCCCTGCAATTTGCATATCCCATTATCTGCTCATTAACCAGAGCATCTCGTGACAATGGCAGAGTGTGAAATATGCACACGCGGCTGTTCAACAGCAAGCTCTCGGGTCATCCTGCGATTCCAACGCTATAATGAAGAGGCAAAAGGCGAGGGTGCGACAGTGGGATATCCAGCAAGGGAAGGAGATCAGGATTTGATCTAATGCAACATGACGTGCGCACAGCACAGGTAGACTATCAAATGGGCCACGTGAAACTCAATCCTTGGTGTAATCTTTCTTTTATATCCATTGTTCTTCCCGTCATCTGAATGCCATACAGAACAGTATGTAAATTAGGCTTTCATTAACAGGCTTCCTTTTATCTTGATTCAGTTTAATTGTGACTTCTATTTTTTAGCTTAATTTATTCTGGGTGCGTGAATATCTGGGTAGATTAGCAATATGATGGAAAAGAAAAAAAAATGAAGCTATTCACTGACTTCTGGGTTATATATCCTCAGTGCCATTGAAGGTAGATATATAAGTGATTTCTTTGAAAGCAGGTATAGTCAGAGTTAAAATAAACGGTCTAAAATGATGCATTTTTGGGAATTTGCTATGTATTAATTTTATCCTCAGGGACCTCTCAGAAATACAATCTTTTGCACTTTATCTTCCGTTAAAACAGCAAAAGATGTATAATGTCTTTGCAAGAACAACTAACAGTGACATAGGTGCCCTGGGCCACTACTCTGATACAACACACAGTAGCTGATTGGGTTTCCATAGCAACCCTGGCGGAGGTAATTACCATGACTGTTTCTGTCCTCCTCAGCCAATCAGGATGCTCACGGGAGTGAAGAAGGCTGCCTGTGGGCAGGGTCAAGTAGCAAAGATCCTCTCTACTTTGAGCTGCCAGAACAAAGGTGATCCTGAGGCTCTAAGTTAGAGCCCTCAACTGCAATCTGAAACATTTATGCCCAGGCATCAGGCTCTTCAGTCTTGCCAGACTCACCGTGCTGCTTAGTAAAGAGTTGCTCTCTTCCTTCCTGGCACCTGGCTGTCATCACTGGCTTCATCCTCAGCTGGGATGGCCTGGTCCCCCTCCTGTCTTGCCGCCGCCACCCCTCCCATGGGGTGAGGGGATGTAGACCCTGCTGCAGGCCGCCTCATTTAGTTCTCAATCCTCTCTCAGGAAGAAGCCATTCTAAAGGTTGCATTTATTTGTTTTACATCTGGAGCATTCTTGATCAGGCATCTGGAAAATGGGTAAGCCTTCTCTTCTTGAAAATGCAGAAATGCTCAGTGAACACAACACAGCCACAGGAATTCAGCCACTCTATTCATTGTTCTGGAGAAGATATCTAATGCCAATAAAATGAAAACCAGTGTCTGAGCCTGCTTCGAAAGAAACTTAAGCACCTTTGGAAATGAGCCTTTAAAGAGAGAAGCTGGCTTCTCGGCTGCCCTTGCCATGGCAGTTGGCTGCATTACCAGGTCCTGGTTTAAACTTGAAGGTCAAATAGTTAACTTATGAGAAATGATACTATGTTGAGGTTGGAGCCAAGGCAGAGCGTGTGGGAAAGCTTATAAGAAAGCCATTAAGGTTCCATTTCTTCTGACCTGTGCGGACTCTGGATAGAAAAAGTATAGATTCTTGCAATAAGCACTTTGTGCGGAAGCCAGAGCGGGTATTACTGGCTGAGCTGAGGTCAGAGGGAAGCAGGGTATCAGAACCCAACAATAAGCCCATTTAAGGTTGCACTTCAAACCTGTCCTCAGAAATGTCAGATTTTCCCTCTTTTTTTTTTTCTTCATCCATTCTCTCATTGGATAGAAGATGATTCAGGAAATAACACGTTTGATTTAATAGAGAGAGTTGGATAAGCGGCGTAGTGGGATGCAAGTCAGGAAGGGCTTGGCACCCCGCCAGCATGGCTCAGTGGTTGAGCGTCAACCTATGAACCAGGAGGTCACAGTTCGATTCATGCACAGGCCCGGGTTGTGGGCCCCATCCCTAGCAGGGGGTGTGCAGGAGGCAGCCAGTCAGTGATTGTCTCTCATCATTGATGTTTCTATCTTTCTCTCCCTCCCCATTCTTCTCTGAAATCAATAAGAATATGTGGGGGGTTTTTTTTAAAGGACTTTGCATCTGTGCTGAATACCTTGAACCCTTTCTTAAAACTAGCAAAGAACATCAAGGCAAAGGGTGTCATGATCAGATTATTTGTAAAGACAACACTGGTGGATAGTGGAGAGCAAGAAACGCTTAATTATTGAGATCCTGTATGTACATGGGACCCTTCTTGTTCATCGGCAAGACTTTTGAGGGCTTTCTAGAAGCAACTGCCCTTCAGTTGTGAGACCAGCCATACCCAATTTTGAGGAATGCAGAAGGAAGAAAAGGGGCAGTTGTCTAGCAGTTTGGAGGCAGTATGGCTCTTGCACACCTGTGTGCATTAATTTGAAGGTGAAATATAAAAGGTGAAGGGCCATGATAAAAGCAATCATGAGATAATTGGCTAGTTTCAGCCAATACAACATCAGGGGAGATGTAAATTCATCCTCCTTTGCCTATCTTCACGCTGTATTAGACACATTAATTACAGATGCTTTTAAAAATGCCAGCATAAGATGGCAGGAACCAGAAGCTAAGTTGCTTATCACCAATCCATATATGACATTTCCTCTTTTAAGATTTGAGCTCAGGGGTTGATGGAGGTGAGGAGGGTGGGTAGGAAGAATGGCAGGTTGCTTTAGTTTAGAACATGCTGTTAAAACGGAAACAGAATTGCTCGTACTTCATTATTTATGGAACTACAGCTATTTATATGGTTATTGGTCTTAATTACATATCTCCATGTACTATTGGGTTCAGTTTAGACTGTGCTATCCTAGCGAGAAGTAACTGGACCTGTTGAACTTGACTTTAGCTTAATGATGACTAGGCTCAGAAAGGTAATGCTTAACTAAATGTTGACATTTCCCAGTTTAGTAAGGACTAATGACTAAATAGTAATTTAATTAAAGAGTAAGCAATTTAAATAATCTTGTCATAAAAAATGCCTTCGAGTTATACACTGAGTGGCCAGATTATTATGATCTTTGAACACATAATAATCTGGCCACTCAGTGTATATCCTATATCCAAAGAAAACCAAGGACGCTTCAAAGAAGAGGAGGGACACTGTTTAGTACACCAGCGGACTCAGGGAGCAGCCTTCCAAATCTGAGTGAAGGAACATGCATGGGGCTTTCCTTTATATCTCCCTGTGGTCTTTGTCCCGCAAATATGGATTATGCTTACGGTCCTTTTCGCGGGCCTTGCAAGAAGGCCCCCAGGTGTTGGGGGTGTCCAGGCCATATCTGATGGTCTGGCCTGGCGCCAGCGTTAATAACCCTCCCTCTGGGGCAGTGCACTGTCCACAGCCCCATGGCCTCTGTAACCGGTTCTGCAAGACCAGTACCTGGGAAGGAGGCAGTGACTTAATTATAGGTTTTCACGAACTTACACTGAGCTTGCTGGCATGGATTCAGATCACTAGCCTCCAAATACCAGGGTTAAATTGGAATTAGCCCTTTTTAGCCTTCTCAATATAATAAAAGGCTAATATGCAAATTGTCCCCTCGACCAGGAGTTTGACTAGCAGGCAGGCCGGCCAACCGCCCATGTCCCCTCCCCCTGGCCAGGCTGGCCGGACCCCACCCATGCATGAATTCATGAACCGGGCCCCTCTCTCTCTCTCTCTCTCTCTCTCTCTCTCTATATATATATATATATATATATATATATATATATATATATATATATACACACACACACACACACACACACACTGACTGAGTGGCCAGATTATTATGCGTTCAGAGATCATAATAATCTGGCCACTCAGTGTATAGTCACTTGCCATTTTAAAATAGTCTTATGCTTTATGGTATTCTCTGAAACCTCTGCTGTGTCAGTAGGGTGTGTATGAGCGCCATAGTTAGTGTGGAGAAACGAGGGGCAAGGCTTACAGAAGCTCTCTCTAGGCTCAACCTCTTCTCCCAAAGGCTCTGTGCATTTCGTTTCTTCCATCACAGCAAACCCACGTTGTCGTGATCCTCCAGCACGGACTCCAGGAGCCTTAACTCTGCAGCCCCAAAACAGTGCACTTGCAAACCCATCTTTTGTGGATTTGTCCGCTCCTGCACAAAATGTCATTTTAAATTTTTATGGATTCCAGGAGCAATCTGGCCAGTTGGAACCCCTTCCTCAGTGCCCTTCAACTTGGCTGACTGGCGCCAGGCAACCTTCTCCAACTGGCCCGCTGCTCATGTGCTCATATTTCCCGTCAGGCGCTCCCCTGGCCCCAAGTTCCCCATTGCCATTTTGTGCAAGTCCTATTTTTAATTACAGTTGATTTATCCCAAAGGGGAGGTGCCGTGGTCATCATATAAAATAGCTAGTTTCTGAGTTCCTGCTCATGGTTGGGGAGATGCAAGAGAAAACTGCTTCAGTCTGGAACCGATTATTTGGCATGATAGATGACAAGCGAGGACCTGAACAGATGGAAAAAGGGCTGAAAATGAGGATCACTCACCTGATCCTAATTACACACACCTACCCTTGGAAGTCTTTCTGCCAGACATCTTGAACAGCTCAGGCCTAGGAGGAGGAGAGGTCCCCAGGACTCAGAGTAAAAATGCAAACCTCCGTGCTGAACAGAGGGGTCACGTGAAAAGAAATGGGGGAAATTATTGCGTGACCAAGACACCTGGGATGGAACACTGAGGTTCTTACCTTTTATAATCACATATGTGATTGTAGTCTGCAGATCTTGGCACCTTCAAAGAGCTGAACACGTTACAGATACTACTTTATAAAGGGAAGCTTGGAATGCTTTAAACACACAGTTTCCATGATTTAAAAAGGAAACTCAGAGGGTATAATGTACATAATAATTATTTGAGCATCTAGCAAGGGTCTGTGTATCCATGTCGGTGAGGAACACAGTTGACACGTGGCCAAAGATTAAATATCAGCCTCGGAAAGTAGAAGGACAAAGTGGGAGAGAAAGCGGGCAAAGTGTGTCCCGCATCTGCTGAGTGCCAGGAGCTCGTGCTTATAATTTCTCATGTGTTTTTTTTGTGATCCTTTGAGGCACTTTAAAAAATATATATATATTTTTAATTGATTTCAGAAAGGAAGGGAGATCGAGAGAGAGACAGAGACATCAATGATGACAGAGAATCATTGATCGGCTGCCTCCTGCACGCCCCCTACTGGGATTCGAGCCCACAACCCGGGCATGTGCCCTGACCAGGAATTGAACTGTAACCTCTGGTTCATAGGTCGGTGCTCAACCGCTGAGCCATGCCAGCCGGGCCAGCCTTTTATTTTTTTTAATATTTTTTCAATCCTAGACTCTCCTTCTGGAACTTTAATGACATTAAAGTCCCACAGATCGCTGAAGCTGTTCATTTTCTTTTCCAGTCTATTTTCTCTCTGTTGCTTTGCTGATGTTTTCAGTTGTGCTGATTCTGTTCTTTTCACTCTGCTATTATTGAATCTCTCCACCCACGTTTAAATTTTGGTTATTCCATTATTGTAATTCTATCATTTCCATTTGGTTCCTCTTTATAATTTCTCTTTCTTTGCTGAGATCTGCTGCTTTTTTTCCAGGAGAATTTGTAATAGATTGTTGAAACGTTCTTGACGGCTTATTTTAAAATCCTAAGCAGACAATTCTAACATCTGATTCATCTCAATGTTGACATTGGGTGCTTGTCTTTTCTAATTCAAATTGTGGCTTTGTTGGTTCCTTGGACAACTTATGTTTTATTTTATTCAGACACATTGGTTATTATGTTAGGAGACCCTTGATTCTATTTAAATCTTTTATTTTAGCAAGCAGTAGCCTTGCTTAGATTGATTGCATAAATTCTGGCCAACTTTTGTGAGCTTTATTTGCAGTGACACTTTAGTGCTCAGAGCTCTTACAATGCTGGTTGTTGTGTTTTTGTTTTTTTTTTCCTGGTGTGGTGGTGGGACCCCTACTCAATCCTTGATGGTGACATCTCCCAGGGTTACCTGGTGTCACTGGGCCACCTTCTGTGTGTGGGGGGGGCTGTTGGGGGCAGAAGCCAGTGGACCTGAGTGTCCTTATGTCTGTGGATGGAGATCAGGGAGACGCAAAGCTTCCTGCTGGTACTGCTGTCCACAGACCGGGCTCCCCACCAGGCCCGGGTCAAGGGCGGGATGCGGTTGGCCTGGGGTTGGCTGCTGTGCTGCAGGTGGACCGGACCCCTTGCTGGTGTGGAAAGAGAAGGAGATGGGCTTCTCTTGTCCGGTGCTTCAGCCAGAGCACGCAGCCTTGCCTATTTTTTGTGTTTGTGGTGGTTCTGGGTTGTGGGTCTCTCCAGAACCCAGCCTGGAGTAGAGGGGACATAAGATGATAACCCAGCAAACTCACCACATCCTTGTTCCTCAAGTCCTAGGATTCCTAGCCAGTCCTCCGCCTGTCAGCTTTCCAAGTCCATTTATCATTGTCTGTTGAATGATTTCCAGGATATTTGATTCAACTTAGAACAGAAACAAATGAGGCTATGTCATCCTTTTCCAGAATTGGATGTCCATCCAATGTGACACTTCTAATAAGAAAAGAAATGTCCATTATGTTCTAAGTGAACTTGTAAGGTCTGAAACAGTTTGCATAATATTGACCTATGTTAAAATATACGAGTGATACTTATAAGTATGCATAAAAAATGATTCAAAGAAATATACAATTAGGATTTTTTTAGAGTGAGGAAATTAAGCCCGATTTTTACTATGTCACATATTCATCTGGATTTTACAATTATTTTTATAGTGAACATATATTGATTTTGTAATCTAAAAATAAAGGCTAGGCCTTATCATTTTGCTAGCCTTTGAAAAAAATTACACTGACTGGAAAATTAAATGTAATCACAGGGAATAAGGTTCTAATTTTGACAAGAAAAGCTGGGGGTGGATAATATGCTTGTGGTTTTTTAAATCCTTAAAGAACTGTCAAGGTAAAGAGGGATTAAACTAATATCCTTCCCCCAGAGGCAAGATTCAGAATGAGGACAGAAATGACAGGGAGGGACATTCGGCTTAATTTGGTAGAGAACTTCTATGACATCAATTTTGTGTAACAATCTCATGCTCACTTGTCAAGTGTGTTAGAGAGAGAGCTCGTGTGATGGGAAGGTCCGCCAAGGTGACAATACATCGCCCAGAGCATTTTAATGACCTAATTATCCAGATGAGAACACCTTCCCGAGACTTGACTGTTGATCAGAAAACAAATTCGGTCCTGGCCAGTTTGGCTCAGTGGATAGCGTGTCAGCCTGCGGACTGAAGGGTCCCGGGTTCGATTCCGGTCAAGGGCACATGCCCAGGTTGCAGGCTCCATCCCCAGTGGGGGACGGGGGGTGTGCAGGAGGCAGCCAATCAATGGTTCTCTCTCATCATTTATGTTTCTATGTCTCTCTCCCTCTTCCTTCTTCACTGAAATCAATAAAAATATATTAAAAAAAGAAAAAAGAAAACAAATTTGTCTTGTTGGGAAAAAGTTAGAGTCTGAAAGTGAATATTTAATATTACTGCTTTCCTACTTATCTTTCCTTTAAGAGGGACACCCACTTCTTTGATTCTCTCCTGGTACCATTTTGGAGGTAAAAGATGGTGGCGAAAACTTTTTTCACCTTCTCCCTATTGTTAAAGAAGAAAAAAAAAATTCTCGCTGCAACATCTGGCTTCTGTCTTGTCCAACTATTTGTCATTTTGGCAACCAGATGAGTTTCTCCCTGAACATTTTCCTTTGTGTTTAACAGTTTTAAGCATCTTACCTCCGAAATTTGGGGCATGGACGAGAGGTGGGGCAGGGCCCTGGACACAGCCCTGATGCGGGGGCCAGAGCCCTGACTTCAAGTGTCCGTGCTATAGCCCATTTAGTGTATGACGCTGAGTTACCTGCTCATATCTCTCCTGAGTTATGCTCCCTGTAGATAACCTGGTACCTGGGGCGTTCAGTAAGATGTTTGCTGAAATCGTAAATAAGTGCCTGCATCTGTAAAATACTGACTTGGATCTATGCGAGTGGTTTTCAGATTGTGTATTTGGGATGAATCAGCGGGTCCAGTGCATTATTACTTCAGGTCCCTTCGTAAAGAGAGCGTAGGCGTTGCAGGGAGAACTGTGGATGCAGCATTAGCCTAACCCCGTGGTCGGCAAACTCATTAGTCAACAGAGCCAAATATCAACAGTACAATGAATGATTGAAATTTCTTTTGAGAGCCAAATTTTTTAAATTTCTTTTAACGCCACTTCTTCAAAATAGACTCGCCCAGGCCGTGGTATTTTGTGGAAGAGCCACACTCAAGGGGCCAAAGAGCCGCATGTGGCTCGCGAGCCGCAGTTTGCCGACCACGGGCCTAACCCAACACACAGACCAAACCAGAGAATCAGAGCAGCAGAGAAGCAGCTTCGGAGAGGAACTGTGTGGTGTAGGAACTCAGCCTCCTTAGTTCTTTCCAAGTAGAGCTTTCGCGGCTCAACCTGGGGAGTCTGCTTTTTTGCCTCTGAGCAATGAAAGCAGCCCCTTTAAGAGCTAGCCAAAGCCAAGGCCACATTGGGTATCAGTGGAAAGAGGCCTCCGTACAGAACATGAAAGGAGCTTTGAACAGATGGACTTTGCCTGCATCAAATACAAATATTGAGTTACTTCAAGAGCACATGCACCTTAACAATTCTTTGTTCTCAGGAGCGTTCAGAGCCTGCTCTCTCTGAGCGCTGGGCTCCCAGGGAGAGAGCCAGCATCAGAGGCTGTGCACGGAGAGGCCGGAGGAGAAATCAGAGGGCCCGGGGGTCTTTCCAAGGCTGCTGGCCCCCAACTGGGGACCGAGCCCGCAACCTGGGCATGTGCCCTTGACCGGAATCAAACCTGGGACCCTTCAGTCCGCAGGCTGGTGCTCTATCCACTGAGCAAAACCGGCTAGAGCTGAAATTGATTTTTAAAAAAATATATTTTATTGATTTTTTACAGAGAGGAAGGAAGAGGGATAGAGAGTTAGAAACATCGATGAGAGAGAAACATCGATCAGCTGCCTCCTGCACACCCCCTACTGGGGATGTGCCCGCAACCAAGGTACATGCCCTTGACCGGAATCGAACCTGGGACCCTTCAGTCCGAAGGCCGATGCTCTATCCACTGAGCCAAACCGGTTAGGGCTGGAATTGATTTTTGAATCTAGTATTAGGTGGGGGTCAAAATTTACTTTGTCCCAAATGGCTATCAACTCATCCAGTACCTTGTGTAGAAAAAAACACCCTATCCCCACAGCAAATCAAGTCACCATAGAGAGTTGGGTGGCTTCTGGGCTCTCCTTCAGCGTTGTGTTGGATTTATTAACTTACTAATTTCCGCATTCATCCAATATACATTGAGTGAATATTTCCAGATTCTCCTGTAAATCAACACCCCTGGGTGCGTTCTTAGCATCAGGAAATCGCAAAGGCATAGAAACCCAGCCTGGTTATCTCATCACGGCCCCCTATCTACCTGCAGATGAGCTTGGGTGAAGAATTAAGTATGTCACGTGTAACATTTCACTGCATGCGAAAAGCTGTGTTATCTGTTGGTTTGAATAGGTGCATTTATTCTTGAATTTGTTCCCAGGACTGTGGTTATCAGTTCTGAGTCATTTCAGTCCTAGGCTTTCACTCATTTGCAGTGTCTTCTGCTGGCTCAGTAACCTTTGCAGTCATTACATCAGATGTTATCAAGCATTGCAACCAATGGCCTTTTAAATTAGCATTTTAATTCTTATATTGAATATTACGTAAAGCAAATTTTATCTTTAATCTGAAATAAATTACGACTTCATAAATATTTATTTAACTTCTGGGGAACATTGTTCATGCTAAATAAGATAACATTGTAGGTTATTAAACTTACTGTGGAATCTGCATTCATTTACTATTTAGGAGGGAAAAAAAACTAAATTAAAAAGAAACCATAAAAATAGCCATTAAAGTCAGGACTATTTACTGTTCCCCCGGATAACATGACATTCCTACCTCCATAACATTCCCTTGGTTTATTATTGGTTCAGGCAATTCCCTTCACTTCAGAATGCTCTTTTTCTTTATCTTACTATAGATTGCCCTTCAAAGTTGAACTTAAATGTCACTCCTTCCATAAAATTTTCTTCAGTGCTTCAACTGACATTATTCCCTCATTCCTTTATGACTATATGGCTCTTCCAGTAATTTTTAAAACCGTTTTTAATCGAATAATTTTTCCTGGACAGGCACATATAGGAGATTCATCTTGGTAAATACATCACACATTCCTACTATAGCATTATGTGTCTCCTGGGCACCCGCAATATCTGGGCATGTGTCCTTGACCGGAATCGAACCTGGGACCCTTCAGTCCGCAGGCTGACGCTCTGTCCACTGGGCCAAACTGGCTAGGGCCAAGAAATGTTTCTTAACCTGACTTGGATAGACTCGGTACCCAGAACAAAGGTGGCCACTGACCCTGTAATTACCAGGGGTTATTTTATTTTCTTCTCCGGGAAGAAACACAGAACTCCAAGTGTAATCATCTCTTTGCACAGGCTTCCCCGTTATTGAATCTTTAATGTCATTAATTGGCTGGCTGTGTGATGACAAGAGAGGAGTAAACACTGTTTGCAAATCAATTGCATTCTCTTCTGAACCAGCATTTGGTTTTCAGGGTGAATAAAAACAATTACCAGCCTTTCATTGGCCTGACTTCCAGGGCCTGGCTGATAAGATTATGGAACAAAAAAAATTTTTTTCAGAGAACATACCTCTTGGTACAGATATGCTAATTGGGGGTTTTCTTCTCCACCGACGACTGCCTTTGAAATCTCCTCATTGGTTTCATGTGGATCAGGGGTGAGACCAGGAAGCCAGTATCGTAAGATTAGGGTTTTCCCAAACACCCATTTCTTTCCTTTCATATTGATTTGCCTCTATGGTCTATTGAACTCAGAATCTTCATCCCAACCAGGGTCAGTGAGGAGCCATTTGGTTGGGTTACCTGCTGTCCCTGCACCCATGGTTGAGACTTAGTGTGGTACATAGTGCTTCACACTGTGGGGGCCCTGGGCCTGCAGGGTCAGCGTCACCTGGGAGTTCCTTAGAAATTCAGATCCCTAGGCCCCTCCCCAAATGACTGAGTCAGCAACTCAGGATTTATGTTTGAAAGGACTTTCCAGGGGATTGCAAGGTGGGGAACCACTGGTGCAGATCAGGGCTGTGTCTGCTTCATACGAGCAGGAGGACACTGTTCCCTGTCCTCGCTGAGGGCACCCACTCCGTGGGGGAAAGTGAAAGAGGTGACTCCACTCGACTCCCGGAGAAAATGTTGTGAGAAATAAATTGCTGTTTCTTAACCTCAAACGCCCTGCAGCATTGGCCTTGAGCAGCTTCTGACCTCTGCTAGTGGAGATGGCCATTTCAGTTGTTAACTTCCATGTCTTTTCTGGTTTACAGAGGTACATAACCAGGGCCAGGGCGCTAGCCTCCAAGGCAGGGGTGGGGAACGTCTGGCCCGCGGGCCGTATGAGGCTCGTGAAATCATGTGGTCTGGCCCTGCCAAGGCATTAGGGGTGAGTTAATTAAATGTTTGACCAGATACAGAAAGCTAATTTGTAAGTTGATAATTTTGTGTAGTCCACGAATGGTGTTATAAATATCCAAATGGCCCTTGGCAGGAAAAAGGTTCCCCACCCCCTGCTCTAAGGGCAGAGGAAGCAGAGGGCAAGCTGCACGTGAAGGAGAGAATTCTGCCAGTTGAGAAATGGCATTCTGTTGAGGAGAGAAGGGGGCCTTAGTGTTGATCTGGGGTTTTGTAATACTAGTACTTCCGGGCCCATGTGAGAGCCACCAGGATGCTGGGAATGACGCTTCGCTGACTCGTGGTGGAGCTGTTGCTTCCTGGCTGGGAGGATGGACGCTTGCATCTTCTCCTTGGTGTGGCCAAAGAACCCTGGTGGAGTCCCGGGAGGGAACAGACAGAACTTCCAGGAGAACCATCCCTTCCTTCGGGTGGGGAAACTGAGGCTTTGAGTCCAACTCAGTGCTCTGAGGTCTCCCCTCCAAGCCTCTTCTCGGCCGGCCTAGCCACGTTACTATGTGCATCTTTGCCAGCATCTCAGACCCAGCGCCAGTGCTGCATTTGCGGTCGGAGAGCAGCAGTCCTTAATCAAGGGATTACACTTCAGGCTCCACCTGCCGAGCCCTCTTTATGACAGGTTGATGATGGAGAAGCTTGGGCTGAGAATTAATTTCAGTATTTCTTCCTCGTAATTTACTAGGCAGCCGAAGACTGTTGGGGGTGGGGTGTTGGGCATTATGTGACAGCTTGTTCAATGGGATAAATGTGGAGTAGGCAAGTGATAAAACTCCAAAATGTCATGTTAGTTCCTGCCTCCTAGGACCCACCCATCCCGGCACCAGGCCATATTCCGGCTTCCCTGGCAAAGGCACTCTTCCCTGAGACTCAATGGGCATTGTGTGCAGTTGGCTGCTTGGGGAGTTTTCTCGGGAAATTACCTGTAAGGGGGTGAGGAAAGTAGGATTGGGCGGCGGGAGGGGAGGAGTTGAACTGCAATGAAGGTGTAATGGTAATTCCCCAAAAGGAAACTCGGCGGGGGGAGGGTGTTAGCAACAAATAGGGGGATTGTTCCAAGGCCAAAGCAACAGATGTCCCATATGCGCAGATTTCCTAGGAAGTGTGTTTTCTTTTTCATCTTCTTGAGAAACATATATTAATATGGATTATAAATTATGAATGTGTATTTGCAGATAGCACTTCCCTATATCTTGTAAACTTGTAGGATGGCCACATTTAGCAGCTATTGTGTGTGTGTGTGTGTGTGTGTGTGTGTGTGCGCGCGTGCGTGCGCGTGCGCGTGCGCAAACACACACATATGCACGTGTGTTTACATAAGCATCAAGCTACCCTTTGGATTTCAATAGACACAAACCCCCTTGGGTTGGAGCTTTCCTATTTACTTGTTTGGCTGGTGGGGAAAGCCGAAGTTAATTATGCCTGCTTTTCCAAGAGCATAATACCCTCTCAGTCTGGGGTAATTAGGGAGTCTAATTAACCTTTAAAAAAAAAAAAGCAACACATAGATTTATAGTGGCTATATCCCTTCATTAGTTTAGTTTGGCTCGTCTTAACTGGCATAGATAGTACTGCTGATTTGCATACCTTTTCCCATGGTACTTAGTGCCATAACTTGTAATGAAAACACATTTAAGGTGCACTAGGGATCAACTCAGAGGAATTGCCTGTGTCACCTGCAGAGATTCTTCCAAGGGCTACAGATTGTCTTCATATTTACGGCAAGGCACTTACTGGTACAACTTAGAGAGGGAAAAGCTTTCTGAGCAATCACTTTTTAATAATTAGCTTAGGGATAATTTGGAAACTATCACTCGAAGCACTTTAATAATGTAAAGTGAGCTATTTCTGGAGATGTTAATGGAAAGCAAGCTCCTTGGAGACGGCAGAGAGTTCAAAGATCTGTAAGAATGGCTATTAATTATGGCCCAAAGCCCTCTTTCTGTTATTAGGCAACACAGTTATAAAGCAAGATAATGCGGCATTCAGAACTCATTGCACCCCTCTCGTTAGACAACGGGTAGTAGTCTCAGCCAGCATGAAACGCAGGCCTTGGTAAAAGCAGGCACGTCACAATGGGAGGGCGTTGTACCATTCCCCGGCCATACTGACTTCATGAGGGGTATGCAGCAACGCTTAGCATTCCATTAGCAAACACACCATATTCAAGCATTCCAGTATTAAAACAGCTAAAATAACTATGCCTTTCGGGATCGGCTCTTTCTTCCACTATATCAAAGAGAAACTCATTTCTCAGTATAGTGCAGAAATGCATAGAGTGGGACCTATGTGAATTTTAAAAAAATATTTTTTTATTGCCCTAGCTGGTTTGGCTCAGTGGATAGAGAGTCAGCCTTGGACTGAAGGGTCCCAGGTTCGATTCAAGCCAAGGGCACATGCCCAGGTTGTGGGCCTAATCCCCAAAGTGGGCCCGATCCCCAATGGGGCATGCAGGAGGCTGCCAATAGATGATTCTCTCTCTCATCATTGATATTTCTATCTCTCTCTCCCTCTCCTTTCCTCTCTGAAATCAACCAATAAATAAATAAATAAATAAATAAATAAATAAATATATTAAATATTTTTATTGATTTCAGAGAAGAAAGGAGAGGGAGAGAGAGAAACATCAGTGATGAAAGAGAATCCTGCATGTCCCCTACTAGGGCTTGAGCCTGCAACCTGGGCATGTGCCTTGACCAGGAATCGAACTGTGACCTTCTGGTTCATAGATTAATGCTCAACCACTGAGCCACGCTGGCTGGGCTGTGTGAAGTTTTTGACGCGCACCTGCCCTTCTGTGGCAAGACTGAAGTGTTCTCAGCCGTAAACCCTCCCCTTTTCCACCTCCTTCCCCTCTGGTCCCACTCCGTCATTCTGTCCTTGCACGGAGTTCTCAGAAGTGCATTGGGGTTCTGTTTTACTGTGCCCAGTAGGTACCGTCTTTTCTTCCCCAGGCATGACCTGCACACCCAGACTTGTGATAGGACACCCACCCTCCAAAATCTGATGGTTTCACCATGAGTTGCCCCTCTTTTTTTTTTTTTTTTTTTTTTTTTTTTTGCTAAGAAGCAGGAGTGTATTCACTTGTCGCAGTGTGTTTGTGGCCTGGGCTCTCTGCATCTTGGCTTTGAAGTAGCATCAGAATCACAGGTGCTCTCCAGCGGGGCTGTTGTATACCAGGCTTCTGTCCCGAGCGGGGCCTACTTGTTTCCATGGAATGCAGTACTCAGCTAGAGGTTTCACATTGTGGCGGGAACATACAACATGCTTTAGTACGGAGCCTGTCACACACTTAGGGTTTCCTTTAAGCTCTGAAGGCAGAAAAGAGAAAAGGTCAGGCAACAGCTCTCACTCAGTCTGTTCTGCTTAGCCACACCTTCAGCTGTTCTAAAACAAAAGCACCGTAAATCCTTCTCTGTGTCCACTGCTGTCTGGCATTTGCCTTCTTAAAGGGCAAGCTTTTGTAAACACAGGGCTCCTTAGGGATCAAGGACTGTTTGTCCTTCCTTCTTCTACTGAGTTGCACCGAAGCCACATATAAACTAATTAGAGGTTTGTTATTCAAGAAAAGGTACACGTTTGCCAACAGGGCATTGCCTAATCTCATTGCAGACCCATCGGTGACTGTACATGTGTGAAATTAAATGGATCGGGCTGATCCCTGCCCGTTTGCCTGTTTTTATCTTTAGACAACACTCCCCATCATACAATTGTAGAAATGGCTGCTATCAAGGGCTTATTGTAATGTATGAGACACTATTGAGGTCCCTTAGATAGTTCATCAAATGTTCTGTTAGTGGGGATCAGAAAGTCAGATTTAATAGCCTCCAAGATTTATCCCAAGAAAGGAAGTTTGACTGAGAAAGTATTGTAATCTTGGCCGTGAGGAAAGGATGTGTTACTGATGGACTCAGAGTTTTGCTGGGGAAGAGGCCTTGCCGTGTCATCCCAGGAGCTATTCTAGCATCTTCTACAGAAGCCCCCACCAGCCCCTATTAAAATGAAGAGTGATCCAGGACATATACAAAAGGTGCAAAGCAAAAATGTCAGTCGCCATCAAGAAATGGAAAATTTGAGAGCCCTTCCAAACACTTTTTTTTGTTGTCTTCAAATCAAATCGTGCTGCCTTTGTGTGTGTGTTTATTTTTTAATTATTTTTTATTGATGTCAGAGAGGAAGGGAGAGGGAGAGAGTGATAGAAACATCAATGATGAGAGAGAATCTTTGATCGGCTGCCTTCTGCATGCCCCACACTGGGGATGGAGCCCACAACCCGGGCATATGACCTCCGGGTTCATAGGTCAATGCTCAACCACTGAGCCATGCCAGCCAGGCCCTTGGTGTTTTTTGAATAAAAAAATAAAGCGCTGTGGGGCGGGGGAAACCCTACAAATCTCAGTTGTTGAGATTGTACGTGCAGAGTTACACATTCATTCACTCAGTACGCATATATTTAGCTCCTGCTGTTTGCCAGGGACCAAAGACCTCATAATGAGTAAGACAGACAGGTCTCTACTTTCATGGAATATAGAAAGAAAGGAAGAATGAAACAACAAAGAACCGAACATAAAAATAAATATATAAGATAATTAAAGTGCATAGTAGGTGTTAATTAAATAATTGTTAACTGAGGGAATTAGAGATGATAAGATGCTATTAGGAGCACAAGACCTTGATGTGATAAAGGGAAACTGAGTTAGAAATGGGAAACGGGGGTCACTATAGTAACACGGCATCCACCTGCTTCGGAGGTGTGCTTTATTCATTTCATGTGCATTTATGGAGCCCCAGCCATAAAGTGACCAAAAAAAAAAAGTGTGTGTGGGAGGGAAGCTTCTGTTACTGAAAGGTCCTTGATTAGTGGTATTTCTTGTTAAATATCAAGAACTTTCCTCCACCAGTGCCTCCATTTTGGGTCAGGGCGGATTGAAAATGGCAAGAAACCCCATGAATAACGGGCACACGAAGTAGGTTCTGCACATCCAAGAAGATACGGGCCCGCCTTCCAGGCCAGCTCTGCAGATGCAGGGTGGCAGATGGTGCGTGAGAGCTCCCGCAGGAGATTCAGAGGAATCGGACCCTCTCAAAGATGACAACGTTCACCACAGCCAGTTTGGCTCAGTAGATAAGAGCATCAGCCTGCGGACTTAAGGGACTTGGGTTAAATTCGGGTCAAGGGCATGTACCTCGGTTGCAAGCTCAATCCACAGCCATGGTCGGGATGCATGCAGGAGGCAACCAATCGATGTGTCTCTCTCTCATTGATGTTTCTCTCTGTCTCTCCCACTCCCACTCTCTCTAAAAGTCAATGGAAAAATATCCTCGGGTGATGATTAACAACAACAAAAAATGCCAGCTATTGGCAGAATGTTGTAAATGCTCATCGCCCCCTGCTCATGATTAAATTGTACAGATGAACACAGAAGCCCGATTTGTCTTTCGCAGCCTATCAGAAACTTTTTACAGCATGCCGCAGCCAATAGCGTTATGATGTGTTCATTTATTTCCTCCAAGCAGTGAAGAAGAAATGGCCCAAATTTGAGCACTCGGATATTTCTCCACTAGAAGAAATTGGTGGGGCGTGTTATCTGGTTTCAGTCTACATTGTTTTGCTTAAAGTCGCAGAACTTCTTGGTGACATTAATTGAGGACTTACTATACCACAGCTAGCAGATGGTTAGGTGCATGCGCGCATGGCCTTGTCTCGAGCCCTTGTCAGTAAGATCCAATGTGATTCAGTGTGTCAATCGGGAGAATGCAGTCCATTCACAGCACAGACCAAAGGCATGAATGTAATTTTCCAAAACTCCATGCTCAGTAGCCTTCATGTAGAATGAAAAATTAATAACCCCCTGGAATCGTTCATTATAAGATTTGATTAAAGAAAAGGTAATTAAATCTCCAAGTGATGGACTTGCTGATTCGTCTGATTCAGAATGATTAAGATCAGCTGGTCAAGGGCATGAAAAGGTCTCCCCCTCTCCCCTGAGAGAGGACATGCTACCCTGCATCAGTCTGTGGGCTTGTGCAGTTCAGGATGCCTTTAGGGAGATTTAAAGGGAAAGGCCCCATCTGGCTGTGCACCCTGATATTTGTTCTGCTTGGAGCGCTGAGGGTGGGGGGCTTTGGGCGGCAATGTCCCTTCAGTGCACTGCCACCTGGGCCCCCGCCGCACAGGTGCCGCCGGTCCCCCAGAGCTTTCCATAACTCCTTCTCTCCTTTCAGTTCTCACTCACCATGTCGCCTTTGAATGCTTTTCTGTGCCTTTTTAAAGCCTAAAATATAACCAAAGCAAGTTGAGAACTGTACGACCACAGTGTCTAGGATTCTAAATACCAAAAAAAAAAAAAAAAAAGAAAAGAAAAAAGAAAGCAAGAAAGAAAAGGAAATAGCAGAATGTCAAGGGTGAGATTGTTGAAAAGAATCACGATTACATCATGATTTCCTTCTTCCAGAATCATCCCCGTCTGTGCCAAGGGTTTTTGTAAAGACTTGAACAACCTATCTCTCTTTTATTCCATAAATCTGACAAGATGGTTCATTCCGAAGGGCCGGGCAGGCCTTTGTGTGCTGGCTTGTGGAGGAAGAGGGAAAGGCATTCTTACGGGGAGGCTGCTGTCAATGCTGTCTGGGGCAACTTGTAGAAACAGAAGAAGAGCTCGCATCCCCTTCCCATTTCCCAGAAAGTCTTTCTCCCACAGATGGGTCTGCCTTTCACCTCCCACGACCAAGTCTTCCAAAACAGCACCACCATCTACTCCCCCCTACAATGGCGGCCTTGGTTTTCTGGGAAGTCTCTTAAGCCCCTTCACCTACCCAAGCCCTCTTGACCAAATCTACACTAATAAAAGAGAAATATGCAAATTGACTGTGCCTCCGTGATACCCACCAGCCAATCAGGAGTGAGTATGCAAATTAACCCAACAAAGATGGAGAGTTAATTTGCATTCGCAGGCGCGGAGTGAAGACTGAAGGCTCTGGCCCGAGCGAAGACTGAAGACTGAAGACGACTGAAGACTGAAGAGGCTTGGCTACTTTGCTGCGGCCAGAGAGAAGCCTGGGTCCTGGGTGCTGGAGGAAAACCGGTGCCGGCAGCCAGGGGAAGGAAGGCCTATTGCATTAATCTTCGTGCAGCGGGGCTCTAGTCATTTCATAAAGGGCTGGTGGGGCTTTCAGTTACAGAAATCCTCTTCAGAGGTTAACGTCTGCAGAAGGATAAGCTCTCCTCCCCTTCAGCCTCTTCCCACGGCCCCGGGAGCAGGCACCGGCTCCTTATTGGCTGCCAGTATCTCAGTCCAAGGCATAGGCTGAGCTCAGAAGGTGGGCGGCTGGTCAGGAGACCTGCGCATTGCAGTAGGAACAGGTCTCTGCCCTTCTGCTTCATTGCATCCGCTCTACTCTCCTTTGGCCAAGACGCAAAAAGACTCTCACAGAATGCAGGCTCCCTGCCTGCGTGGGTCCAACATCCTCGAGTTCTCTGGCAACTCGAAGAGGAGGAAATAACACAGAAAGGGATGGGGTGGCTCAGGACAGCTCACTTCTCCTTGGTGGTCCCCATTGTCCTCTGCAGATGGAACTAGTAATGCTTGCCTTCCCAGGCTGTTCGAAGCCTCTGAATACTGTTAGTGAAATCTGTGCAAACCATAAAGAAGTGTTACAACACTACGTTTAAATCTACATGGAGTGGCCAGATTATTGTGATCTCTGAACGCATAATAATCTGGCCACTCAGTGTATATCCCATATAATAAAAGGCTAATATGCAAATTGTCCCCTCAACCAGGAGTTCGACCAGCAGGCAGGCTGGCCAACCGCCCATGTTCCCTCCCCCTGGCTAGGCTGGCCGGACCCCACCCATGCACGAATTCATGCACTGAGCCTCTAATATATATAAACACACATACACACACACACAAACTGAGTGGCCAGATTATTATGCATTCAGAGAATCATCAGAGGGATGATTCAGAATCAGACGGGGATGATTCTGTTGTAACAGATCATAATAACATAATAATCTGGCCACTCAGTGTATATGTTATATAACATTTATATATATATATATATATATATATATATATATATATATATATATATATATATATATAACACTATACTATATGTATATGTAATAACTATATATGTAAATATAGTATATATAAATATATAACAGTAATCACATATGGTATGGGAAGAGGGAAAGGCTGAAAGGGAAACACTGAATTATTATCCCAAGAAACTTTCAGCTTTGCAAGAAACAAGCTTTAGGAATTACAAGGGCAGACAGATTTAATCAGGAGCCCCTACAAAAGCAATCACGATCAAATGAAGTGTAATTATGGTGATCAGTTCGTGAACTGCAATGCCATGTTCCTAATTTCAAGTATTATGAAGGCCTGCATAGTGAATCAATCTGTCATTGCAGAGGTAATAAAGTGTCCATGTCTGATGGGATATATTCTGTTGGATGGAAAATTTGTCATTCTTTTCATCAGAAGCTGCATTAGGGTCACCAGTTTTTAATTTAATTAAAATTAAGTGAAGGAATTCTATAAATCTACCCATCCATCTATCTCTCTGTAGCTCTATTTATTTATATATACTTGAAACAATAGATTTAACGTAACTGGTTATGCAACTCCTGTTCCAATTTCACCTTAAAGGTTATTTGCTCTAAGAAACCCTTCCTACCCCCAAATGAAGTCAGGTTCTCTGGTTATAAAGACCCGGATTGAGCCGTTGTCTTCCTCTACAGTGTGTCTCAATTTGTCGTTCCACTTGTATTTTTGTGACTCTCTGTTTAGTGTTTGTGCCCCGCCGTCTAGACTGGAAGACAGGAGGGCAGAGGGTGTGACTGTGCAAACAGATGGCGGTGAGGATAAACCCACCCTCCCCGCTGTGGTCTGGGAGGTGCTGTGTACTTTGGCCTCTGCTTTCCACGTCATTCTTCTTTTTGTTCCTCAGAATCCCCGGCACGTTTCCACTTGTGGCCTGTCCTACTTGACGTGTTCTCTGCCGGGACCTCACTTCCTCTGGATTGTGCCTGGCTGTCTTCCATGCAAAATGTCATCCAAATGCCACTGCCTCAGCAAGGCTTGCTCTGATCTAACCATCAAAATTGGAATTCCCCACCCCAGGCACCCTTCATCTCCTTGCACTCTTTCATTTCCTTTAGTGCGCTTGTCAGAACTATCTTTCCTGTGTACGTATCTACCTTCTTATGTATGCATTTGTGCATTTATGACCTTTGTTTCTTCTAAGCTGTAGGGCAAGCATGTCACACTCACCGCCCGCAGGCCACATGCCTCGTTTATTTGGCCCGTGTTAGCCTATGAGTTTGACATGCTTGCTGTAGGGTCTCTGAATGCAGAGCTCTGTCTTACTGATTTGTTTACTTATCATCAGGGACTAAACTGATGCTTGATGGTAGTAGGAATCCAATAAACACCTTTTATATGAACAGATGTTCTAAGGTATATTTTGGGTGAATGAGACAATCAATAAATGAATTGTATTATAACAAGTTTATTCAGATAATTTTTAAAAACATATATCTCTATTGATTTCAGAGAGGAAAGGAGACGGAGAGAGAGAAACATCAATGATGAGAGAGAATCATCGATTGGCTACCTCCTATTCAGGTAATTTTTTAAAAAATTTGCAATCAGGCTTTGGCATGGCATAAAAATTGGGCTGTGCTAGGAACCAGTTTTCCTTTGGACGTTAACGTGTAAAAGACTTCTTAGGTACGTGTGATCTCCACTCTGAGGTCGGTTAAAGGTACTGATGCCACTGGGCCCAGGGGTTCACCAACTCCTTTCGGTTCCTGGCCCTGCGTGAGGTTGATACGGTTCCTAACTGGGATCCGTCTTCCGAGTTCTGTCCTTGAGAAGAGTCAAAGCTAAGCCATCATCCATAGGGTTCTCCTCACCTGGTTTATTTGCGAGGAGAAACAAAAATGGAAATCAGAGCCTTTGGGGCTACATAAAACTTATAATAATTTCATGCAACTTGGGTTTTCTGGTCCTAGGTATTTTCACTAATTGACATGAGAAAACAATTGTCTCGATTTGCTACCAGTCTTAGTATCATTTGCGTTTTTAAATTGGAAGGCCTGTGAAGGGCAATACTTAATCCAAAAAGTTGAGACTACAACTAGATCTCTAAGATACCTTCAACTCTAACTGCCCAAAATATTAAAAGAGTAGAATGTCCAGGATGGTTGAACTTGAGCCAAGGGTGTATTTCTTTTCTAGGGGGAAAAATCTATCATTTTTAGAACTATGCAGTGTGATAAGCCATCTGTTTTTATCTGTAAACATGAATGCTGTTGATCCTCCCAATGTAATGGAGGATTACGCTGACCTGCTCTTAGCATCACGTTGAAAACTTCTCACTAGTAGCAGATTTCTCTCTCTCTATACACACACACACACACACACACACACACACACACACACACACACTGAGTGGCCAGACTATTATGATCTCTGAATGCATAATAATCTGGCCACTCAGTGTGTGTGTGTGTGTGTATTAGAGGCCCGGTGCATGAATTCGTGCATGGGTGGGGTCTGGGCAGCCTGGCCAGGGGGAAGAGACATGGGCAGTTGACCAGCCTGCCTGCTGGTCGAACTCCTGGTTGAGGAGACAATTTGCATATTAGCCTTTTATTATATAGGATATACACTGAGTGGCCAGATTATTATGTGTTCAGAGGTCATAATAATCTGGCCACTCAGTGTGTGTGTGTGTGTGTGTGTGTGTGTCTATATATATATATATATATATATATATATATATATATATATGCTTCTAGATGTATGCATTAGATATTCCTGATGAAACATTTGACAAATTTGTTCTTTGTAGATAGAATCTTAGTATCTTCCAGTGAAAATGAATTAGCATTTGAAAAAGAATCTTGAAAGGAAACCCATCTTTATTAATTAATTTGGAGTTAAAGGCTGATTGTTGGCTTGATTAGTTCTTTTATATAGTCTAGAATTATTTGGGACTGATTTTCCATTTTTTCTTTTCCTGTCTGAATATCAAAACTTCTAAGTCAAATGCCACATAATTTGCCACAGAACGATGAAGTGGTGGCGGGCATCCAAATTGGACGGCATTCTGTTTTATGGGGCCACAGAGAGTCGTTCCTGAGAACAAATGTGAGCGTCCTCTGAGAATGACACTGGCCAGAAGCTGCACAGTGAGTGCGGGGCTGTGAATGCGGGTGTGCTGAGGTGATGCGGGGACAGCTGAAGCTGGGCTTAAGGCTTTCTGGAAGTTACCTCGGAGAGGCGGTGTGCGGTGGGTGTACGTGCAGTTCAGCCCTCCGAATCTCATCCCTTGTGCTTGCTCTCCTTGGAGAAGCCCCTGGGAAGCAGATGGCTGGGTGAGGAAGCATATCCGAAGAGGAGCACCAGGCCACGGGACGCCCTCTGTCTGCAGCAGATGGCTGGTCTTGGCCAAGTAGGCTTAGCACCATGATCTCCTTCACCAACGAATTCCTACAAACCGCGGGGCTTCCTCAAGCCTCCTTACCTGAGGGGTAATTCTTGAGACCAGCCGGCATTTCTTGTTTAAATTTCCTTTCACCCAGTAACAGTGATTTTCTTCCTTTTTTATGTTAATTCTCACCCGAGGATATTTTTTCATTGATTTTTAGAGAGAGTGGAAGGGAGGAGTAGAGACAGAGAGAAACATCGATGTGAGAGAGGCACATGGGTTGGTTGCCTCCTGCACTCACCCCGACTTGGGGGTGGGGGTGGGGGCTGAGCCTGCAACCGAGGTACATGCCCTTGACTGGAATAGAACCCGTCACCCTTCAGTCCGCAGACTGACAGTCTAACCACTGAGCAAACCCGGCTAGGGCACAATGGTTTTCCATTTATTATGTTTTGCTTGTAATAAGGGGATGAGTTTGTGAGTCCTAGCTGAGACTGGCAGTGTTTCCATCTTAAATTAATGTTGGAAATCTGTTTAAATGCGACCTTGTTCCTGAGAGATAGCCCCTCTGACTGTTCCAATAGTCTCCCTCATCATAGATCCTAGACTGTGCTGACTTCACTGCGTGTGTCCTGTCTGAGCAGCCCTCTGGCCTTCATGAGGTGACATTTGATGCCATTTTACTCACCTGAGATGTCCATCAATTCACAGGACTCTGTTAGGAGTAATTGAGCATTGAGGCAAGTTTGTTTTCTGGCTTCTAATGTATCTTTTCTATTCCCAGTTCCTCAATCTCGGGTTCTTTTCCTCACCTGACAATCATCTCATAAGTGGCTCTTGTCAAGGTGTAAATGACTGATACCATTGTCATTTAAATATGTAAATTGCGCAAGCATACATTTATAAATCAGTTATGACTCAGAGTCCTGGAATGTATCACTTTTTACAAAGTTAAACAATGCTTTCTTTATCTTTATTGTTTAATTTTATGCATTTTTATTCTCCTGTTCCCTCCCGTCCCATCCCCGGCCCTCACCACCCCATTGTCTGTATCCATGGGTTATGCATATATGCATACATGTTCAGTAGTTGATCTCTTCCCACCCACCCTCCCCTCCCATGCCTTCCCTTTGAGGTTCAGCAGTCTGCTTTCTTTCTTTAATTTCTGGACATATCTCTTTGCTTTGCACTTCTCCCAGATCTTTGGGGACTCAACTTTTGCTGTATTAATCTCCAACCATGGCTCTGCCGAGGGCTTCCTGAATGCAGGGCAGGCCGGGATGTGGATGTGCACAGAAGACTCTGCTGGGCGCGTGAGGCAGCTGCAGGGCCATGTGGTTATGCCCACTGGTGTGTTGAGCCATTTACTCTGCAGAGAAGGCAGCCAAGTAATGGTAGCCCATTGAGGCAGGCACCTCCCGGGATATTGACACTTCGTCCATTATTCTCTGCGGGTTAAAAGAAGAGAGAAAATGTAGGAGACTCAGATCCCTGAAATCATACCTTCAATTTAGTTTAATATCTCCCTGTGTCTTAGTTCAGTTTCCCCCAGAAGCTGACCCCGAGAGAGGATTTAAGGGCAAATAGTTGATCTGGGCTGGGCAGAGGGTCGGGGGGGAGAGACACAGGGAAGAGAAGGCGGCAAATAGAAGGTGCTCTGTTAAGCTAGCTGCCACCAGGGGTGATTGGTATTTGATCCCCAAAGCAAAGTCTAGGTCATGGTGTAGAATACAAGACATGGCATTAACCCAGCTGAAGGGCAAGCAGCTGGGGGATTTATACACGGACCCTTGAGTCATTGATTATGGGTGTCTCGTGGGGTGTAGTTTCCTGACACTGCTGGCCAGCAGCGCCTACGGACTCAGAGAGGCCAGCACTCACATTCAGAACTCATCCAGCCCAAGGGATTGGTGGGCTCTATGGGCATGGGGGAAGCGTTGGCAAGGGACTTCCCTTTCAATATTGGATGAAATCATAGACTTGTGAAGTGAGATTTGGCTAATCTAGCCAAGGAAAAGAATTTCCAAGGAGAGATTTATCGCAGTGCCCAAATTTAGGCCGTAAGGCGGGGGTAGGGAACCTCTTTTCTGCCAAGGGCCATTTGGATATTTATAACATCATTTGCGGCCACACAAAATGATCAGCTTAAAAATTAGCCTGCTGTATTTGGTCAAACATTTAATTAACTCACCCCTAATGCCTTGGCAGGGCCTTGTAGGGCCCACGGGCCAGACCTTCCCCACCCCCGTAAGGGGATAGTGTGAGTGTAACTGCTGTTCTTCAGTGAGGATATTGAGGTGGTAGAGATGAACGTGGCCTGAGGTCATATCCTTGAGAAAAGAAAGACATCACTGACAATAGGAAGAAGTCTGAAGCCACAAAGATCTGAGAGGCTGACCATTACTCCCGAGCATCATGGGGGCGCAGCACCTTCCTGGGTGTCCTACCTGCTCTGCGGAGGCGACTCAGAGGCAGCTGGACTCCAGAAGGACAGCCAGCCTGGTAATCTGCAAAGGATAATTCCTATTTGATTAAGTTTACAGCTTCATTCTAATCACAGACATATTTTTCCCTGAAAGAGCCCCATGATTAGATCAGTGTAACACCTTGACTTTGTAAATAGCGGGTTGAGAAGTTCCCCAGTCCTCGCATAACTCACTTAAACACCGTCTTTCAGGTGGGCCCACTCTGCTTATGGCACAACTCACCCGTTTTGGGTTCCAGACTTAATGTTAAATATTGAAAGCATGCTGGTTAGTCGTCTTGTTCCCAGACTCTGAAGGTGTATTTTGTTGGGGAATTGAAGCTATCTGTGTAAGGTAGATGAATATCTTTATACTAGTAGCCCTGCACATGAATCTGTGTGCCAGTAGCTCTCTGCAGGGCCTGGTCGCTCCGTGCCTGCTGCCCAGAGGCTCTCCGCAGCCCAGAGGCCCATCCGCGGCCAGGCGCAGAACGCTTGCCTCGTCACCGCAGCGACAAAGCAAGAGTTCCGCCAGGCCGCTCATGCTGCCTGCTCTCAGCAGCCGCCCCTTTGGTACTGGGGGACTCCGGCAGGGCTGAGAGGACTGGGCGCTGCCATCTTGTGGCTATGGGCACCACCATCTTTGTGACGGAGTGATGGTTAATCTGCATATTACCCTTTTATTAGATAGGATTATCAGTCCAATGGAGATGTAAATCAATTTATTTTTCTTACCTTGTGTTGGATCCAGAGAATTTAATTATCAGTTATTTATTTAGCACTCAGTATTTTTAGGTTTTGACAGAAGTAAGAAGGTGCAAGTAAAAAAAAATGGATGAGAGTCGTAATTCAAACTTCAGAAAATGTTAAAGTCATTCATTTAAAAATATTTACTGTGAAAATCTTACATCAGGTACTGGGCTACGTTCTGAGGACACCATGTGAGCAAGAAGGACGTGAGCCTTGAGCTGGTGGGGAACAGAAATGAGTCAGAAAGAAATTGTCAAACAGTGAGATGCACGTGGAACTCCGACTTTTCTCTCCTTGCTGTTAGCCAGCCCACGGCTGGATTGGATGGGGTTTTAGTGTTCTCATCCTGCAAGAAAAGAAAGAAGAAAAAAGAAAAATATTCTTCTGAAGGCTTGGGTTGGGGGTCCGGGGCAGGCCAGAAGAGGTCAATGGGGGATGGGTGGGAGGGGACATATGTAATACTTTCAACAATAAAGATTTAGAAAATTTTTTTAAATGTACTGAAATTAAAAAAAAAAATACTCTTCAGTAGCAATAGAATGCTGACTGAACTTGTTACTGGGAACTGCATTTAAAAAGCTCAAGCTTGCGGATCAGTTCGTCTTAGACACTGGATTCTGTTTGCTCAGGTGGCCAGAAGCATTCTGGGAGGCTAGGTCTCTGGGTGTGTTCCAGTGATTGCAACTCTGCATGTTCAGTGGGGCAGGATTAGGAGGGAATACCGTGGACATAGGTTTTTTAAAGGTAAATACGCTAGACGGATGTGGGGAGATTTTCCTAGTGTTTACCATTGGATCTCGGGGGGGTCTACATTGTCTCCCCACCTGGAGTCAGGCCGGCAGGTCTGCTGAGCTTGTAGGGCAGGTCCTTCAAGAATCTGCTTGCATGAGAGTCTCCTAGTGATCGCTTCTTTCAAGGAAGGAGGAGTCAGGCACAGCCAGATGGCTGGAGGGGCGGAGCCTAGTGACATTAGTGCTGAGTGACGAAGAAGTAACTGGGTTCTCAGTAGAATCCAGCTTAGCCACCAGGGCAGGACTGTTGTCTTCATCATAAGGAGAAAGTTTAAACTAAAAACTGGTGCCCTGACCAGTTCTCTCAGTGGTTAGTTAGCATGTCAGTCTGTGAACCAAAGGGTCTTGGGTTCAATTCCTGGTCAAGGGTATATACCTTGGTTGCTGGCTCAATCTCTGGCCTGGTTGGGCGTGTGTAGGAGGCAACCAATCTATGTGTCTCTCTCACATCAATGTTTTTCTCTCTCTCTCTCTCTCAAAAAAAGTCAATGGGAAAAATATCCTCAGGTGAGGATAAAAATAAAGTAAAATAAAAACTGGCACTGCTTTTCCATCAAACACATGTGAGTTAGGGGAAGCCCATGTTGCCATACCAGGATATCAGGAGGAAAGGCAAAGACATTCCCTGGGACCACTGTCCAGCTTGGGCACCAGAGAGACTCAGTGCCCGGAGGAGGTGTTGGGTGGGAGGTGAGGGAAGCGGCCGCCACCTCCAGTGGAACTCCCAAACACGTGGAGGACGATGGAAGAAATTTCTTAGCGCTCAACAGCTTGCAGTCGTGGCATGGCGTGGCAAGTGCGCAGGCACGCCGGTTGGTAGCGTCCAGTGGATGGCAGTAGCCGTGGTGCCTGGCAGAAGCCATCGGCAGTGCGGGTCCCTGGATGCTGACGGAACGTTCATAGGTGCGTGGGGATCGGGACTCCCAGGAACCCTTGCTGGCTGGCTTTACAGGCAATGGGTTCCTTGTATGAGCAGGAAGGAGCAAGAGCCAGTGAAGTCTGTATTGGAAGCCAATTCCCATCTGTGCTCTCAGGGGCGGACTTACAGGAAACTCCAGGCAATTTTCCTCCTCCCACACCTCCTCTTTTGAAATTATTACTGGATTCTGGCATTGCTCTTTTTGTTACACAGGGAACTTCTGCTTGCTGCTGTAGTCCCACAGATATAGGACAGAGGTTTTCCTTTTATCCACATGTGACATTTCAAATGAGTGACGCCTATTTTGGAAGAACCCTTTGGCACTGATAGCCCCATTTTTCGTGCTGTCTGTAGTCGCATCCCAGGGCGGTGTCACGGCTTTCACGGGTAGAAATGATGGTGGTTGTCAAGCCCCTTCAAAGGCTTAGGTAAATTACCAGCAAATCTGCTCTTATTTCCCTGTAATGATGGGCCATCGTATTCGTGGGAAAACATCTGACTCCGAAGGGGAGATGTGCGGGATTTTCACGCAGCTGCGCTCTCCTCCCCAGGCGCTTTGGTCCTGCAGCCCCCCCCATCTCCTTCCCCCTCTCCAGGGCTCCCCATTAAAGTTGCTGTTTTCTGTCACCTCTTTCCCCACAATGTAGTGTTTGAGTCCCTGCCCCGACCATTGGGGGGTCCAGATAGAAGTTGCTCTTTCAACTGTGATTTGGGGAATTTCTCTTTCACCCCTTGATTGCACCTAAGCCAGTTGGGAGAGATGTGACAGAAATGGCGATGCATTTTAGCCATCTCCAATAGAAAGCGAAAATGAGCACATCTGGCTGTTGAATTCTGGAGGGACAGGACGATTGTGGGCCCATAGGGGTGAGTGTAGGGAAGCGTTAAAACGGAGGCACATCTGCATCCCCTTGGCTGGCAGCTGCTCTAAATCCTTGCAGGTAAAAGACGTACAAAATAGGAATTCTTAGGACAGCAGGGGGAATTTAGAAAACTTCTAGGGGAAAAAAGCCTCTTTCAAAAAGAGCTTTCAAAAGCACTGGGACTGAGTCTGATAATCTTTTCTTTTTAAAAAATATATTTTTATTGATTTCAGAGAGAGGAAGGGAGGGGGAGAGAGAGAGAAACATCAATGATGAGAGAGAATCACTGATCGGCTGCCTCCTGCACGCTCCCTACTGGGGATTGAGCCTATCCCCCAACCCCCATCCCCCTGCATGTGCCCTGGCCTCGAATCAAACCATGACCTCCAGGTTCATAGGTCAACCCACTGAGCCACACCAGCCAGGTGAGAATATTTTTTTTCTGCTGAGTGGCTGGTATTAGACACTCACATCACTCTTGTCCACATTCATTATGTGGGATTTGAATAGGTGCATATAATCCCAACCTGCTGTGCCCTTCACTTGCTAATCTATCCCAACAGCAGTGGAATATTCATGACCGAGGAGCCATAACACTTTCCATAACCTCTGTTATTTGCTCTCTGACAAAATTAAGCCCAGTCTGCATTTAATTACTCAGCACTGGACTTCAGCAGGAAAGAATTCAATTTTGTAAAATAACAAAGTTTGGGGTAATTGCATGCATAGTCAATGCATATTTTGTCCATTCAGTGGTGATCTTGAGGGCTGGTTATTATTCCTTCCCCGGCGAAAGGAATGTTACACTCTTAAGGTCAATGTCCTCATTGCCTTAATGAACAGCAAGAAAAAAATGAGTGGAACCTCAGACATTTCTGTTTTGGTTTTCGGTCCTTTTTTGCATTTAGCATTGCGGCCGCAAAATTTTGAGGTCTTGGCAGGTTTTTCTCTGGATATTTTTCTTGAAGCCCTTGTCTAGATGAAGTTTGTTTTCTGGTAAAAGGTGGCGTATTTTCTTTTTGTCAGAAACAATCATTATATAACTGTCTTACTGTCCAGGGCGGAGAACAAAAGAAAAGTCCAGATGACAAAGGAAAACACCTCCTCACACTAAATACACATCTGCATAATAGGTAGCCCTTAGCCTAGGGCACACGGTGGCTCCTGAGGCATTCATTGATAATGAACTTGGCTTCAGGCTCTTAGATGTTGGCGTGACCCATGTGGTCCATTTTTCTTCCAAATGAAGGTGTTAGTTTTAGCTGTCACCCTCCAGGTCCAATACACTAGCATTAATCCAAGAATCTTCTGTTCATTTTTTCACCATTCTTCCTTCCCTCTGTCTCTGCTCTTAAAAATACTATGCACAGCCCGGCTGGTGTGGCTCAGTGGTTGAGCGAAGACTTCTGAGTCAGGAGGTCCTGGTTTGATTCCTGGTCAGGGCACATGCCAGGTGGCAGGCTATGGATCAGTGATCCTCTCTCATCATTGATGTTCTATCTCTCACTCCCTCTCCCTTCCTCTCTGAAATCAATAAAAATATATTTTAAAAGAACATAGTATGCTCACACAGGAAACAGGAAGTTGGGAAAGCAGACGCCCTTTCAGTGTGGCTCATGCTGGGCCTCCTTGGAAGGCAGGCCCACACCCAGGCTTTCAGCCGAGGAATGTTATAAGACCTAACGTGTGTGACCCCTGGGAAGGAGGACAAATGAGGGAACAGTAAGGGGTGCCCACGGGACTGAGGGAGAGCTGGCTCTGGCTCTCTCCTGACTTCCCAGGCTTGATATTTGGGGCAGAGGGGTCAGCAAAAATACCTAAATCAATCCTACCAAGCAGAGAAAATGAGAGGCTCAGCCTCTCCTTCCCTGTGTCCCCATCTGCCCACCCTTCCCCCCCCCACTTTAGTTCTGTGTCTTCTGTTTATATGGCTCATAGGGAGTGTTCTGTTCGAAGAAAGTTCTGTATCTCAAGAAGATTGGAAACTCCTGAAGAGGCCTAAAGAGCTTCCTTTTATAGAGTGTTAGTGGCACCTGTATGTCAGAAATGGAGATGGCATACTCAGAGTCACAGAGCTAGGAGGAAGGCAGGTCTTATATCCTTATGCCAATTGCACACTTACCCATCTACAAAAGCTATAGTCATGCCCCAGCTGGTTTGGCTTACCAGATAGAGCATCAGCCTGTGGACTGAAGGGTCCTGGGTTCCATTCCGGTCAAAGGCACATGCCCCGGTTGTGGGCTCCATCGCCAGTAGCGGGTGTGCAGGAGGCAGCCGATCAATGATTCTCTCTCACCATTGAAGTTTCTCTCTCTCCCTCTCCCTTCCTTTCTGAAATCAATAAAAAATATATTCAAAACAAAACAAAAGCTATAGTCATTATTGAAGACAGCCCAAACCAGCATCATTCACAATCAGAAGATAGACACTTGGTTTTATGGCTTGTTGCTTTTGCTTAGAGAGTATACGGCTTGTCAAAAACTTGCCGTGGATAACATCAAACTTGGGCATCCTCAGCTGTTGGCTAGTTGTTTAGTTTCAAGGTTTATTGATTCAAATTCTTGTAAAATTAGATCCAGCTTCCACCCTTGTCCACCCCCAGCCTCCTCTAACTGCTAACCCTGTTCAAGAAGGAATGAATCTGTGTGAGCAGCTGGCTGCATTCTCCTCCTGTTCCCACCTTCCACAGTGCGAGGCAAGAAACACAAAACACATGGACGCTCATGAATAATTCCAGCCCCTCAGAGAAGGCGATTCAACACTGACCCAGCACAAACCTCGCCCATCCGTCTGCATGTTTTAAGCTAACCCTGGGAACACCTGCCTCCTTCGGACGTGCAGCTACAAGGCAGTTCTGATTTGTTAGCCTAAAAGGTCCTCGGGTAAGAAAATCAATTCAAACCCAAAGTGACATTTCAGTTTTATGAAGTCAGCATTGTCTGGCCTGCATTATTTAACAGGGCGTATCTCGTATCGCGTATGACCTCCGAAGAGTTAACTCTCAGGGACAGCGGGGCCGAGTGCTATCTGTTAGGATTTCCACTGTAATGATTGGAAGCACAGGACTCATTATTCTGCTGAAAGTCGGCTTTGAGATGGTTTTTATTTCAGCTCCTCCATCAGAAGGGAGCGTGCCTCGGAAGATTTCATTGACCTCATTTCAGCCTGGGGACCCATCTGTTTAAACATTTAGAATTAACACCCAACAGGAACCACACTCTCAGGGGGGTGTTCTGACCAGCCCTCGTTTCCAGTAGAAGGGGCATCTTTAGGAATGCAAGGTGGACCCCGGCCCAGAGACTTCCTGTTGAGACTGACACAGCAAGGACCGGCAGCACACACAGGAAACAGGTGCGAGGAGCTGCTTGCTCCAGAGCTACGGTTCCACATGCACACTCTCTGAAATTGAAGGCCACGGTAGTCACTGGAAAAATTCCAAATTCCAGTGCAGTGTTGGGGTTCACATTGTGTCTGCCAAGTTCGCGGGTTACTTTTCTTTTTTCTCTTAAAAATTTTTTTTTTCTTTAATACTCACCTGAGGATATTTTTTCCATTGATTTTCAGGGAGAGTGGAAGAGAGAGGGAAAGATAGAAACATCGATGTGAGAGAAGCACATCGATTGGTTGCCTCCTGCATGAGCCCCGACCAGGGCCTGCAACCAAGGTATGTGCCCTTGACCGGAATCGAACCGGGGACCCTTGGGTCTGTAAGCCAACGCTCTATCCACTGCGCCAAACCAGCCAGGGCTCATGGGTTACTTTTCTACTAAAATTGTATTAAATGATCGATCGGTTTATCCAAATATATCATTTATTCTGATGTAGGAGAAACGGTGCCATTTCCCACACTTGTAATAGGAAACAACGCTTCTGCATAGGAATTTATAAAGCTTGAGTTGGAACTTCCAAGAACAAGTTAGGCCAGGGTTTGACAAACTGTGGTGACCTACAGACCACATCCAGCCCACCTCCTGTTTTTGTAAATAAAGTTTTATTGGGACACACATGCCCCATCATTTTCAGTGTTCTATCTCTGCTTTACACTGCAGGGGCAGAGGTCAGTGGTTTCCACGGAGACCATCAGGCCTGAGGAGCCAAAAAGATGTACTTTTCAGCTCTTTCCATGAAATGCCTGCTAATTCCTGAATTAGACGAGAGTGTAAATAATCTGTGAGAGGCGGACTCTGCAGAAAACCCCTGAAAGAACAGGGTATCGATCAGGTCAGAAAATCAGAGGCAGCTGCCCTGAAATCTAACCAAGACTAGGTTGCCAAACACAACTATTTGACAATTCATGATTTTAGCTGAGGAATAACTACTCCAGATCACGTAACAGAACTGGAACGAAACGCAGGCCTTCTGACATCTACTAGCTGATCTTACCACCAACTCCCTTGCTTCCCCAAATCGTAATTAGTCCTGGGCCAAGCACTTACAATGGAAAAAAGAAAGAAAGAAAAACACCCCGCTACATCGCAGCCCATTTCTCGAAAATCTCCAGGCTAATTTTATAGATTTAATTGGATTGGCATGGGCAGGGTTTGTCTTCGTAAGAGAACGCATTCATTAGGTTGTAAGGACAACCCCAAGCGGGAGGCAGCCTGTGACAAATTGCAGAAATAACAAGGCTCCGAGTGGCCCAGCGAGCGCACCTGGCCATGCCACCTGGGGCTGTGACTTCATTACCCCCATAAACCAAGCCAAGGTCAGGCTTCGTCAGACTCCGATTAAGAGGCCCCCAAGGAGAGGCCAGGTGCAAGAGGAACTGGGGTGGATGCAGCGAGATATGTGAGCAGGTCCCTTTCCTGTCCCGACGTGGGCCTTGCTGGGACTACGTGATGAGGTTTAGAGAGCCGGGTGCAGGGACACGGGGCAGCGGGCCAACAGCCAGAAAACCTGGCTTCCATTTGTCTCCGGCCTTTGTTAGCACGGGGGCCAGGGAGGGTTTTCATCAGCTGCCTGCGAACGTAACCCTGCACGTTTGCTCAGGTGCAGTGGTTCCCCTCTGAACAGGAGGAGTAAGTCTGCGCCTTGATTTGCTGGAAAGTGGCGGAGCTGGGGCCAGTGGGGTGAGAGTGAAGCCAGAGTTCCTGAGCCTGGGGAGCAGCATGGGAAGCCAGGTGACCCGGCCCCGCTCCAGGTCCCCCAATTAGATCTGCTTTTCTGAGTGGCTCTGCAGGTTCACATTGTCTTCCTCAGAGCTGACCCCGCAACAGGATTCCTGCTCGCAGCGTGCCTCGTGCAACACCGCTTCGCTGAATGCCGTGCGTGAGGTTTGAGGCCAGGCTTTCAGAATGAGCGCTGTGTGAGGTGGTCTTAAGGGTTTCTTGAGAGACAGTGGGCTACTGCAGCCATGGCTGATGCTGCGTAAAATGTTCTGTCATGTTTAGGGTGCACATATACTCTGGCAAAGCCCGAGTTTCCCATGCTGTCCAGAAATTACGGTGGGCACTAGGAATGAATGGGGAAACTTCTTGAGTGACAAACAGGATCCAAATACTAGATTTGAATATACCATGATCTTATGTGCCCCATAAATCATTCACAGAGCCCACGGGTACCTAAGCTCTACATTATTTTTAAAAAATATATTTGTATTGATTTCAGAGAGGAAGGGAGAGAGACAGAGAGATAGGAACATCAATGATGAGAGAGAATCACTGATTGGCTGCCTCCTGCACGCCCCACACTAAGGATCCAGCCCGAAACCTGTGCATATGCCCTGACCAGGAATCAAACTTTGACCTTCTGGTTCATAGGTCAACGCTCAACCGTTGAGCCACACCGGCCGGGCAAAGCTCTACATTATTTTAAGCAGCTTGATTCATTCCATGTTATGGATAAGTGGTGAGACTACAGGCTGGGATGTGGCTTGACAGGGCCTTGATCGGGGCACATGGATACAGGAGGTGATCCCCCGGGGATTCCTGGATTGGAGGGCTCTAGTTCAGCTGGATAGTTACTGGAAATAGCCACAGCCTGGGACGTATAGAGCATGTGAAAAGGCTACATCTAAGGTGCACCATGGGCCAACGCTGGGGACACTAACTTTGCTCTTCAAGTGAATGAACCAAGTTTATGGCAGGAAATGCGGAGCCAAGTCCAAGAAGGTCTGAAACAATGTAGACCCTACAAAGCCAGTTTTTTAAAGAGGAGAAAAATAGGGGAGCAATACCCGGAATCCTGAGATGTTCTGTGTTGGAGCTGGAGTTCTTGCCTTTATTTTATTTCATTTTCTGTTTTGTTTTGATTGGCTCTGTGGTGCATGAATATGCCCACTTTGGACTCTTTATTAACTTCCTTGCAATCTGTTTAGATTTTGTTGTTTCTGCTAGAATTACCCGGGCAAGTGATTCCAAGGCATACCTTGAGGCTCAGTTATTGATTGATTTGGCGAGGTCCAAAGTCCATTTTTTAAAACCTCAGTTATCTAGCTGATTTATGTCCAGATGTGCAGCTGCAGACTTTTTCCAGGCTTTTGGGTCTCAGGCTGATATTATGAAAGCAAAATAAACATTTTTTTAAAAAGAGTAAGAAGAGCCTAGCCGGTGTGGCTCAGTGTTTGAGCATAAACCCATGAACCAGGAGGTCACGGTTCCATTCCTGTCTGGGTACATGCCAGGCTTTTGGGCTCAATCCCCAGTAGGGGGCGTGCAGGAGGCAGCCGATGCATGATTCTCTTTCATCATTGATGTTTCTATCTCTCTCTCCTTCTCACTTCCTCTCTTTGAAATAAATAAAAACATATTTTTTAAAAATTAAAAGTAAATGTGATTTGCTTAAAAAAAAAAAGATGAAGACAGGGTGATGGTGCCAGATACCTTTTGTGTCCATAGTTGATAACATTTAACCCTGCAGAAGCCTTAATAACGATGATTATTTCCGGTGCCACTGTTGACTTAAAGGGGGAGCAGTAGTTTTAACTCCGTGGGATGAACACGTGTCCTCCCTGGGTCAGCAAAGCAGAGGTCAACTCTGCTCTTTAAGCATTTGCCTGCCCCCTCCATTGAAAGTCTAATGAAGAAACCTAGTGAATGGTGGTCTCCTTTCCTCCTTTCTTCTCTCTCTCTCTCTCTGGGGTAGCAAACTGGTCCTAACTCGGCTAAGAGCCCGAGAGGAAGAGGACTTAAAGATCTCAAGTGCAACCTGCAGAATCCATTTCTCCAACAGCCTCCTAGGCCTGGCTGACCTGCGGTGCTGTGACGCTAGGGGGCAGTATAGCGGCAGTGGGGAATCTGCCACAGATCAGCTGCATCCAGGTTGTGTTCCTGAGCCCCTATCTAACGTTCTCATGGTGCAGGTATCCAGGAGGCTTCCTGGAGGAAGACATGAGACTTCTGAGCAGTGGCTTTGAGGAAGCCCTCAGTGGGCGGGCCGCAGTGCTGGCGGCCTGGTGACTCAGGGACCCATCCACCTGTGCGGCCGCACACGGCAGGCTCTAGCGCTCCCATTTCCGGAGCTGCTGGTCTGCTAGGAGAGGTAGGCTATTCAGATGTCTAAACATGCACGTGCCCGGACCAGTGTGGCTCAGTGGATAGAGCGTCGGCCTGTAGACTGAAGGGTCCCAGGTTCGATTCCAGTTAAGGGCATGTACCTTGGTTGTAGGCACATCCCCAGTGAGGGGTGTGCAGGAGGCAGCTGATTGATGTTTCTCTCTCATCGATGTTTCTAGCTCTCTCTCCCTCTCCCTTCCTCTCTGTAAAAAATCAATAAAATATATTAAAAATAAAAAAATAAACACGCACGTGACAGTTTGATGTATTCTTTGAATTTTAAAAGTCCCTATTTTATGTGTGGTTCTTCCTATTCTGGCCAGAGGTTTTGGAGAGGGGGGAAATATAGGAAGAAAAACCTTTAGAAAATTGAAACATGCAATAGAGAAAAATCCTTTGTGAAAAAAAGAAGAGCTACGGGAAATGTGTTGGAACATTAGTTAGTGAGGACTATTCCAAATAGTGGCTTGTATCAAATTAGTTTGTCTTAAACATCCCTGTGTCCTGAGAATTATAGTTGTGCTGCTGAAATTTGATTTTTCATTCATTCAAGCTGGGTTTTGGGGATACCCTGTGGCAACAAAATATTAGAAATACGTTTTTTCTTTTCCTTTGATGGCTTTAGAAGTGAAGTTCTCTTCCATGGATCATTGGTCATGCTTTTGTACTTGTTCTGTGGGGCATGTTAACTCAAATAACAGAGACCTTAAAATGAAAAAGGTGGTGTGCCTGCCTGCGTGTGTTTCTTTATTTCATCCTCCCTCGTGTCCTTAATATAATTCAGATCTTTAATTCTGAATGCTCACTATCCATGTTAATAATTTGTAATGATTGCCTGTCTCCCACGTGCCACGCACTGTTCTAGGTACTTGGGAGACACTGAGTAAAGTATCTTATTCTTTTTATTTATTTATATATTCAATTTATTAAATGAAGATATACTCAATATTTCCGTTAAAAAGAAAGAAGTAGACTGGAACACAATTGTATGTGGTTTATAAGAAACACATTAAATTTAAGAACTCAGAAAGTAAAGACGTGGAAAAATATGTTATGTAAATTCTAATGAAAAGAAAGGCAGTGTAACAGTATTAATAACATAATATAGATTTTAGTAAACAAATAATTTTGGAGCTCAAGAGTGGTATTTCATAGTAATAAAGATTCAATTTACTAGAAAGGCCTAAACATTCTAAATTTATATGCTCTTAATGACATGACATAGCCTCAAAATATATTTAGCATACATATAACTAGAGATAAACATGCTAACTCATCATCATTTGGGGAGATTTTAACACTGTTTTCTTAGTAATTGATAGAAAAAGAAAACAGACAAAAATAACCCATTAAGGTAAAGATATATAAGTAACATGAATATAAGACAGAATATAATTTGCATACATAAAATACTGCAACCAATAACTGCAGAATGTATAGTCTTTTCCAGAGCTGAGAGAATACTTATCAATAAATAAACAATGTTGAGACATGAAAACAAGTCTCAATAACCAAGAATTTAATCAGTATTTTACCTTCTTACAGTGGAAATAAACAATATGGGTCAACAATAAAAAGAAAATACTAAATTTTGTAAATTAACAAATACACTCCAAATAACGCATGAATCAAAGTTGAAATAACATCAGGGTTAGAAAACACATATTTATTTGATATTTTGGATGCCACTATAAATTGTATTCTAAATGGAAAGAGCATATTTTTTTCTAATTTATTGTTGATGACTGTAAAACAGAATTGGATTTTGTCTGTCAAAGTTATATCTAGCAAGCATGAAAAATTCCCTTAGTAATTCTAATCATTTGTAAAATAAAACTGTCATTCATAGATGATAGGGTTGGAATGTGTAGAAAATCTAATAGAAGCTAATTCTAAATATGAATATAAATATAAAAGGTGTAGAATATGTAGAAGCCCCCTTTTTCACCTTGAATGGTAAAAGATAAAACACAGAGTGGAAAATGGCCAATTAAACTCATTCTTTTCCCAGGCGACAAATGAATGGATTATGATGTTGAATAGTAACAGCCTAATCAGGAGGTGGCCTGCACTTAACCTTATATCTAGACAGAAGGTCTCAGATTAATAATACATTTATGTGTGGTTCTCCCATTAAAGTCTTGTAAGTTCATGGCATCTCGCGTTAAAAGAGAGCAAAATTTGGTGATGATAAAGAAATATAGTGAATATTAAAATATTCTCACCTGCATTTCTCATGCTCAGTAGGAAAAGCATTGCAGTCATATCCAAGGATGTCATTGGTGCTGTTTTCCTAAGTACAAGGAAACGTGCGTGGAGTTGCCTGTGGCTTGATCATTTCTTTCATCCCAATGCTGGTGTCTCCCCCCACCCCCTTTATTTTGTATGCATGTCTCCCCAGGCTGCAAGTAGATAATCCCATTTAGCATAACACTCCAGCTAAGTGGCACGAAGAACCAGGAGAATTAGCAAGTAGGCTTGCTGTGTTCTTCATTTGCTGCAGAAGAAAAAGTCTCTTCCTTTGTTGTTGTTGTGAGGCCAGTCAGTGAGGGTTAAGAAAAGGACTGGTGTCCCCTGGCTGGGTAGCTCAGTTGGTTAGAGCATCAGCCCTATGTACCAGGGTTGCAGGGCACATACAATAATCAATCAATTAATGGATAAATAAGTGGAATCTCTCTCTCTTTCTCAAGTCAATCTTTAAAAAGAAAGTGAAGCATCTACTGAGAGCTCAGAACCCTGGAAGCTACTTTCATCTCTATGATTTGGAAGCAAGATGAGAAAAATGGGGAAATGTGCAAGTTAGAATCCACTGCACCAGGAAGCTTAGGTCTCAGGTATTCTGTAATACTTCTTTTCATTTTGCTCTAACGTAGAAGAGAAGGTGAGAAAGTTAAGCTGTTGATTACCTATGTTAAAAAGTCAGAAGATCGCCCAGCCAGCGTGGCTCAGTGGTTGAGCGTCGACCTAGGAACCAGAAGATTACGGTTTGATTCCTGGTCAGGGCACATGCCCGGGTTGCAGACTCCATCCCCAGTAGGGGGTGTGCAGGAGGCAGCCAATCAGTGATTTGTCTCTCGTCATTAAAGTTTCTCTCTCTCCCTTCCTCTCTGAAATCAATTAAAAAATATCTATAATAATAAAAGTGTAATATGCTAATTAGACTGGACAACCAGACGACCTTATGGACCAGGCCAGGGCTGTGAGGGCTGAGGCAAGCCACCACGGCTGTGAGGACCGAGCTCCTTGCAGAATTTCGTGCACCGGGCCTCTAGTATATATATAATAAAGTCAAGGATTGAGGAAAACTATCAGCAGACTTCTGTCCTCAAACACTGTCAGTTTGTCCACTTCCATAAATCGGATGTGGTTACGAAGATGTGTTTTGCCCTGCAGTTATTAACATACAGGTGAGAGGAGCCTGTTGCCATGAGTGTGCTGGCTCCGGCAGCAGCTAACTCAGGAGGGGAAATAGTCTGAAAGTGATGCCTTGGAGGCCCTGGCTTGGGTTTGACATAACTGGATACAAATACGAAGCTCTGGAAGGGAATTGCTGGGAGACTTAGCATGGGATTATTTAATCATAGATTTAGGAAAGCAGAATCCTGTGGGTGCCAAGAAACCACAAGATTTTGAAGCTTAGTTGTGGTCACAGAAGAATGAGCCTACCACCTGTGTGTGTGTGTGTGTGCACCTGGTTCCCGGGAGAGTAGAAATTATTTATTTAGTCATCGATCCTTTTATTTCCTCACCAGGACATCCTAAAGCACCTACTGTGTGTTAGGCAGTGTATGGGTTGAATTGTCCCCGAAGTAGCTATGTTGAAGTCTTAACCCCTAGTATCTGTAAATGTGACCTTCTTTGGAAATAGGGTCTCTGTGTAGCTGTAATTAGGATGCAAATTAAAATCAGGTCATGATAAAATAGGGTGGGCATTTAATCCAACACGACTGGTGCCCTTATAAGAACAGGAAAAGAGCCCGGTGTGGCTCAGTGGTTGAGCACAGACCCATGAACCAAGAGGTCGCTGGTTCGATACTCGTTTGGGGCACATGCCCGGGTTGCAGACTTGATCCCCAGTAGGAGGCAGCCAATCGGTGTTTCTCTCATCCACGTTTCTATCTCTCCATCCTTCTCTCTTCTCTCTCTAAAAATCTATAGGCAGTATGCGTGGTGCTGTGTGTACTGAGGTAGACACGTTCCTGGCCCCAGGTTCAGGAACGCCCGGCCACATGGCTGGGATATGAGCCATTCTAGTATCTGAAATAAGAGTTCTATGGAGAGCTTAACTTGGTACTGGGGGTGGGCACACAAGAGCTTCTCAGGGACCTGCTTTGCCAGGTGCATCTCAAAAGATGGTTAGGAATTTGCCAGACAGATCACAGGCTATCATGTGGCTGCTTCCCAGGTGAAAATTACACTGGAGAGAGGTAGTGGGGAGGGGTAAGGAATTAGAATAGTGACTACTTTGCAGGGAATATCCTTGGGGAGCAACAAAAATGAACATGTTTTCTTACTTCTGATGATGACGTCAATCTACACTAATAAAAGAGAAATATGCAAATTGACCATCACTTCGTGATGCCCACCAGCCAATCAGGAGTGTATATGCAAATTAACCTGACAAAGATGGCAGCAGCCCCGCCCCCCAGCTGCTCCGGGCCTCTAGACAGCACACATGCAGGCACGAAGCAGGCCGGTTGGGGCGGGATGCTTGCTATGGGGGGGCGAGGGCAGAGGGAGCTACAGGAGTGGCGCTCTGGCTAGAGCGAAGACTTAAAGCGGCGGCCAGAGTGAAGGCCTGGTTCCTGGGTGCCGGAGGAAAACCGGTGCTGGCAGCCAGGGGAAGGAAGGCCTATTGCACGAATCTTCGTGCATCGGGCCTCTAGTGATAATGATAAAGATGATGATGTTTTATCACCACTTGCTGAGTTTCTATCAGGCCAACTACTGTTATATCAGACATGGTATTATTTAGTTCTCTCAGCAAATCTCCAGAGGAACTATTACCATCTGCATTACACAAATGAGGAAACTTACTCTCAGGGAGTTTCAGTAATTCCCTTAAAGGCTCCACAACTAACAAAGAGAAGCAATTCATTATATGCTCTTTGTACTACATGGTGTATATCTTTTTGAAATCATAAGCTCGGATTTGGAAAAAAGTCCCAGTACTCTGAGTTTGGTTTCTGTGCTTCTGGAGTTGATGGCAGATTTCACATTGCACATAAACCGTCCCAGCCTTTGAAATGCAGTTCTACTCCAGGGGCCTATCCACAGTCACTTCTCAGACTGTTCGCTCACTTACACTCCTACATCCGACACATGTGCCCAGCACGAGGCTCGGTGCTGTGTGCCAGAGCACGCTGCCTAGGCTGTTGCCTTGGTCACATTAGGCATGTGCTGACTTCTGTTTTCTCCAGTGGGGTGGACCCTGCCTTTGAATTCTACTTGCGAAGCAGCTTGCCCCCACCCTAAAATTCATCAGACAGTTTCATGAAATAAAGGACTCTCATTCTTTGTAAATACGCTGGCAAATACTTTTATTTTCTATTTTGCTTAGCATTTGCATAAATCTTGGTTAGATAGGTAGATAGATACAGATATATAGATGTATAGATATCTACACTAATAAAAGAATAAGATGCAAATTGACAGGTACCTTTGCGACGCCCACCAGACAATCAGGAGTGAGTATGCAAATTAACCCAACAAAGATGGCAGGTTAATTTGCATACACAGGTGCTGAGCGGCCAGGGGCAGGGCGGGACGCAGGCATTCCCCACTGCCCCAGCCGATCTGGGCCTCTGGGCAGTGTGGGAAGGCAGAAAGACGGCTCCGGCTGGAGTGAAGGCGGTGCAGGCAGCCAGGGGAAGAAAGGCCCATTCTTACACGAATCTTCATGCATCGGGCCTCTAGTATATATATATATATATATATATATATATATATATATATATATTATGTATAGATGTGTATATATATATATATATATAGATGTATAGATGTATAGATAGATGTATAGATGTATAGATATAGATATAGATATAGATATAGATATATGTGATTCACATACCTTCCTGGGAATATCTAATCATATATAAGTTCATGAAGTGTTAGAATAAGAGCATCCCTTTATCTCTTACAGATTTTAAGAGATTAAGATGTAATTGACAAACTGTCCCAGCTAAGCGGAGCCTAAGGAGACGATGACGAAATGTAATTGTGGATCATACATGACATCTTAAAGGGACATTACGTGAAAATTGAGGAAATCTGAATTAAGTATGGACTTTAGCTAATAATAATGTATCAATATTAATTCCTGAATTGTGTCAAATGTACCACACTGATATAAGATGTTAATAGGGAAAACTAGTGTAGGCTATGTGGAAACTGTCCCCTCTTGGCACTTTTTCTATAAAACTAAAACTATTCTAAAATGAAAAAGAATTGCGCGGCCAGCATAGCTCAGTGGTTGAACATCGACCTATGAGCCAGGAGGTCACGGTTCGATTCCCGGTCAGGGCACATGCCTGGGTTGCAGGCTCGATCCCCAGTGGGGGGCATGCAGGAGGCAGCCCATCCATGATTCTCTCTCATCATGGATGCTTCTGTCTCTCTCTCCCTCTCCCTTCCTCTCTGAAATCAATATAAATATATTTTAAAATGAAGAATTGCATATGATTGACACATCACAACAGTTCTTTAAATTTCTATCTGGATGATTCCCTTGTAGGACCTTAATTTGATTTCTTCTTAAGTTTTCCAGACATCTTTCTGTGATATAAAAGGAACTGCTTAGATGGCTTGGAGCAGGGTGGGTTGGAAGCAGCTGCATTCTCGTCTGGGTGGCATCTCTGTCAAATATGAGAAATTGGTAGATAGGAGCAAATGGGGGAGAGACCCTCCAGGACTCTGGGGAAAGGTGAAAAGTATGCAAGATTCTTGCCAAGAAGCCTTGAGGAAAATTCCTTCCTGAACTGAAATTTATTGACGAAAGGAACTCAATCTATGTCAGAGATAATCTTAAAAGCCACATTGCCTGGCATTTCTATCACAAAATCCCCAATAAGAACTTTTAAGGTGAGCTTGTCAGAGCAGAAACTTTTTCCCCTACTGCCTTTTTAATGCTGAACTTTGTTTCTGGTTTTACATTTAAAAGTAACAGACTTGCCCTAGCCAGTTTGGCTTAGTGGATAGAGAGTTGGCCTGTGGACTGAAGGGTCCTGGGTTCAATTCCGGTCAAGGGCACGTACTGGGGTTGCAGGCTCGATCCCGACCCTGGTCTGGGTGCATGCGGGAGGCAACCAGTTGATGTGTCTCTTTCACATCTATGTTTCTCTCTGTCTCGCTGTCTCTCCCCCTCTCTTCCACTCTCTTTAAAGAAAAAAAATCAATGGGAAAATACCCTCGGGTAAGGATTAAGCAAAAAAAGAAATCACAGATTTTTTTACGTAGAGAAAAAAAAACTATTAATGTTTTGGTGGATTCTTTTAAGTTTAAATAAGTCTTGCTTTACAGAATTCTTGGTTAATTTATCAGAAAATGCAAATGCTTAAAGCTTTTCTTTCTAAGAATAGGTTATCGTATTTTATCTCCAAGGATTCTGTCCTTTAAGTTTGTTTCTTACTGAACTTGAAATATTTGGGGCTTTCTTTTGTACCTGTGAAGACGTGTGTTTAGTTATAGCCCATTTGGGGTGTGTTGAATGTCGGTAAATCCTTCGTGCACCCTGGCCTCACCCTGACTCCTCTCTGACTGTGCTCTGCAGAAGCACTACTGAGGAGCAAGGGCTTCTGGGAAGAACTCAGAGGTGGTACCTGTGAGCCATCGGAGAGGAAACGTGGGGGAAATGCAGTGATGCATGAGATGCATCTAGTGGTGAAAGTCACCTGCTTTGCCTTTTGGCCTTGTGTAAATGCAACTACTTTATTGATTTTTTTCCATATATATCTATATCTATGTCTATATATCTATATATCTATATCTATATCTATATCTATATCTATATCTATATCTATATCTATATATATTATTGTATTGACTTTAGAGAGAAAGGGAAAGAGAGATAGAAACATCAATGAGGAGAGAGAATCTTTAATCGGCTGCCTCATGCACGCCCTACACCAGGGATTGAGCATGTAACCTGGGCATGTGCCCTTGACCAGGAATTGAACCATGACCTTCTAGTTCATAGGTCGATGCTCAACCACTGAGCCACATCGGCCGGGCTATATGCTGCTTATCTTGATGCAGTGTTACATTTCCTTGTGTCTACCCTGTTCTTAGAGCAGTTCCCAGAAACAAACAACAGAAAGACATCATAGAATAAAAAAGCCTAGAACTGACTCTTTCCAGGCCTTAAGCACAGCCTTCCTGAATCTATAGCTCTCAGGTGCTGTTGCTCATGGCCCGCTGTTCTTTCCCAAAGCCCCAGTTGCATGCTGGTCACACCATGAACTTTGAACCCGGCTCCTGCAGTGAACGCTGTCCCATACCCTGTGTCCTTGGCCGTCCACCGAGTGGGACCTACAAACATGAAAAACATTAAAAAGCCAGTTTGTGCCCAGGATTACATCATAGCACCAGACCTCTGCTGGCGAAGGGCAAGGAGCCATGAAACCTCCTTTCTTTTCAGCTGTGGTCCTCGCACCTCATAGTGTTTCCATTTCTAATAGGTGTTGAGAGACTTTGCAATAGTCTGTGGACATCTTGACCCAGAGATGGAATGGCTTGAGGAGACCCTGGCCTTAGATGAATGGTGACTGTTCATGCCCTTGGACCTATTCATCATCAGCGAAGTCTGAGTCATGTCTGCTCCTTACCACACGGAGTCTATAAATCCAGGGATGGTCAAACCATTCTTCTAGGTTATTAAATTATACAGTGGGGTTTTATCATGCACACGTTGGCCTTGGAAATTCATCATTTTGAAGAAAGTGTATGACTACACGTAGCTGTAAAATCACTCCCAAATAAATATTCTCCTTGGAGGGAAATGCAATATTTGCTCTAACGGAAATCAATTAATTTTCTATTGTTTGGTCTATAACAGTGGTCTTACCTTTCACTATGAGAATATGGTAAAAGGTATATATCCAGGATACTCTCCCCGTCTTAATACCTTTAATCACATTTGCAAAGATCCTTTTCCCAAATAAAGTAACATCTACAGATTCCAGAAGTTTGGACCTAATGTTTTGAGGGGGTAATTATTCAGCCTCCTACACTGCTGAGTTTCCAACTCCTGTCTTAGATCTAAGTTACATATGCTTCTATGCTTATCTATTTATTCTGTGATTTTTATGGGTCATTTTATATTTTTCATTGGGAAACTTTATGGATGTACATACTTGTACATACATGGATTGTATACAATATATATGACTGTTTAAATGGAATACTTAAGACACCCAAATGCATGTTTATAAGAGTTTATCTTAATGACTATTATTATAGCAGCCCAGCTCAACAAACATTAGAGCTTCTATTGCATGACATATTTTTGGGTGATCCGAAGGTGAATAAGGCAGCCTCTGAAGTTTTCAATGATATCATATTAAACTTTTAAATATATATAAAAGTAAACATTATGCTCCATTGGATTCATTGCAACCTTCGTGGTAGCTAAGTTTTCACCTGTACACAAGCTGAAAACTCAGATATCTCGCCTTTTCCTGTCATGGGGGGCAGGTCCACAATCTTTCCACCCCACGAGCTGGCCGCTAGGCTCTGCTGATTGTCCAGGTCAGCCGCGTTTCCTAAGATGGAGCCATCGCAGAGAGGGCAGAGTGAGCTGGAGACATAGGGCAAAGCCCCCTTCCCCGTTGTGTGAAGCAATAACATTGATGTAGATGATCTATAGCGTTTATTCCAACAATAAAATGAAAAGATTATGTCCAACATGTTTCTAATCAACAGTATTTTTATTGCAGGAAATACAGGTGTTTGTTTTTTTAATGAGTCCATACCCCTTGCTTTTTTAAAAAAACAAACAAACAACATATTTTATTGATTTTTTACAGAGAGTAAGGGAGAGGGAGAGAGAGTTAGAAACATCGATGAGAGAGTAACATCGATCAGCTGCCTCCTGCACACCTCCCACTGGGGATGTGCCTGCAACCAAGGTACATGCCCTTGACCGGAATTGAACCTGGGACCTTTCAGTCCGCAGGTCGACACTCTATCCACTGAGCCAAACCGGTTAGGGCTATACCCCTTGCTTTTAAGCCACAAATACTGTGCTGTCTTTTCCTCTCTCCTGTCTTGGGGATGCCGGCAACTGCATCACTTCCATCAGATGGGACACAGGTCATCTGATGCCATTCTGGACCCCCTCCCATGGGGACTGGGCCAACCGTTATTGAATCTTATATATTGAGCTCTCATATTTAATCCCATTTTATTACCACAGCACACCTTTGAGGAAGATATTCTTACTCATTTCCATTTTAAAGAGAGTCAATTTCAGTGTAAGTCTGACAGGCACTGAAGTGGTAGTTTAACTTGCAAGTTAGACAGCCGGATTTATCTCAAATTTCTTAGGCTTTAGTAGCTGGAAGAAGAAATAATATCTGTTGAGTATTCACTCTCTATCCTATATCATACTGTGGGTGCACTAGTCTTTTTGATAGTCACACAACCCATTATTAATATCATCATTTGGGTCTGATAGTGAAATATGCATAGAGCGAGTTCCCTGAATACAGACGAAGTAAGTGGCAGAGGTAGGATTTAAACTCAGGGCTGGGTCTTTAACAATATCAACTGTCTTCTTCTACCTGTGTGTTACCCTTGATTTAAAAATTGTCTTGAAATAAGCCGGAGGAAAAAAGACACATACTGTATGATTCTACTTACATGAGGTACCTGGAGTCATCAAATTCATGGAGACAGAAAGTAGGATGGCGGCTGCTGGGGTTGGGAGTGTGGAGAATGGGGAGCTATTGTTTAATAGCTCCAGGGTTTCAGTTTTGGAAGATAAAAAATATTCTGGGGATGGAAGGTTGTATTGGTTGCACAACACTGTGAATGTATTCATGCCATTGAACTGTACACTTACAAATAGTTAAACCCAGTGTGGCTCAGTGGTTGAGCTTTGACCTAGGAACCAGGAGGTCACGGTTCACTTCCCGGTCAGGGCACATGCCTGGGTTGTGGGCTCGATCCCCAGTGTGGGATGTGCAGGAGGCAGCTGATCAATGATTCTCTCTCATCACTGATGTTTCTTTCTCTCCCTCTCCCTCTCTGAAATCAGTAAAAATACATTAAAAATAGTGAAAATGCTAAATTTTATGTTGTATGCGTTTTAGCACAATAAAAAATGTGATTTTTCTGTCCAGGTTTACTTGGTAACTGAGAACTTGTTTATGGAGGCCGAGGACAGAAGCCCCAAGTCAGAAAAGATTAAATAACATTTGCCTCAGCGAGAGGGCCAAATAAGACATTTATCTTTCTCATCTCAGATCTCCGTTATCCTATTATTTTTATTGTAAAGTCTTTCCAGAGGCAAGTTTTCCCCATGAAAGGCCGATTGAGACTCCCCCTTACAAAAAAGAAATATTTATTCTCCAATTACTGAAACTGAAGGTGTTAGAAAGAGAAACCGGAAATTGTTTGGAGGGAAAAAATGTGCAGAACACAGCTTCTACCTTTGTTTCATGAAGTGTCCTCCATTTAAATGATCTGATGCAACTTGGAGAGGAGATGCCGAGAGGAAATCCTTCTCCCAGCACAGGTCTTGCAAGAAAAAACACGTGTAGCAACGTGTCATGCAGGTGAGGAGAGAGAAAGCAGTGGGGACAGGAATGCAGCGAGGTGGGTATCCATTACTATGCACCAAGGAGGTAGGAGTGGTGATGAAGCAAATGGATATAAATTCTAAATATTTTTATTGATTTCAGTGAGGAAGGGAGAGGGAGAGAGCTATAGAAACATCAGAGAGGAAGGGAGAGGAAAAGAGATATAGAAAAGATACAGAAACATCAGTGATGAGAGAGAATCACTGATCAGCTGCTTCCCGCACATCCCTCCCTGGTGGTCGAGCCCACAACCCGGGCATGTGCCATGACTGGGAATCGAACCGTGACCTGGTTTGTAGGTCAGTGCTCAACCACTGAGCCACATCAGCTGGACAAGGAAGTGTAACATTTAGCATGAAAGTGAGTTTTCTCAGGAAAGACCCCAGGATCTTAGGAAGTGACAGCAGCCAGAGGCCTGGGGCTGAAGACTTGTGATCCATGGAGGATGATATGAGGGCCTCTAGGGAAGGAAGAGGAGGAACTGTGTGAGGAGCTGGAAATCACACAACAGGAAGGCAGGAGCCACCCTCAGGGACGCGTGAGCGACCCATGAATGCTGCCTACAAGGGGCCATGCTGGAAATTGCTGGCTACCTCTGCTTTCTCACCAGGATTTGTGTGCCACTTGTTAATTCTGGATTTCCAGCCATCGGCTTTTTCCATTTTTAGAGAAATAAATATAGAGAACTCTATTTCTAACAAATGTCTAGACTTATTAAAAAAATGCCTCTGGCTAGACAAAACTCTGTGTTGCTCTCTCAGACATCATCCCAGACACCTCCAAGACAGGTGTGGTAATTTCTGCCTTGCCCGTGAGGGAAAAGGGCAAGGACATTCACATGCATGAAGGACCAAATGCATTCTTGGGCATCGTATCAGGAATTCTACATACGTTTCCCCATTCTAGTCTCATGACCACGTTGAGAGGCAGGTATTACGTGTGCTGTCGACTGGAAGTGGAAACTGAGGCTCAGAGACACCTTTTCTGAGATGGACTGGCCAGCGATGGCTCTGGAGCCACGCCAGGTGGTCTTTGCAGCCTGCAAAGGTTCCAGGGGATAATTGGCCAAGTATCGGGAAATGCAAAAGGGATAAATGGTCTGTTTCTTTTTTTAAATATATATTTTTTATTGATTTATGAGAGGAAGGGAGAGGGAGAAAGAGAGAGAAACATCACTGATGAGAGAGAATCGTTGATCAACTGCCTCCTGCACGCTCCCTATTGAGGGTCGAGCCTGCAACTAGAGCATGTGCCCTGACCCGGAATCGAACCATGACCTCCTGGTTCATAGGTCGACGCTCACCCCGAGTCATACCGGCCAGGCAAAGGGTCTGTCTGCTCTTGAAGAACTCTGGGGAGGCAAGAAGGAGAGAGGAGCGCAGAGGGAGGGGCATTCTCAGAGAGCGTGTGAGAGGAAGCCTGGGGCTGTCTCTCCCCAGTGCCCTGTGTGGTTTCTGCACCTGTTCCCCCAGGAGGCATCACTACAGACACATTCTCATTTCCTACCAAGCGGTTCGGTTAACTCTCTGAGCAGTTCAAGGACTCCATTCCCCTGGTGTGCCAAGAGCTTGAGGCTGAGGCTGCCTTTTGAGCCCCAGCCTCCAGCTGTCATAATAAGTAAGCTCCGAACTGTTTCGCAGCGCTGTTAGTTCACGTTTTGTGCCCTCCTCCCTCCTCGAACTTCCCTCCTTACTGGTGTCAAAACTAGCTATTTACTGGCCATTAGCAATGAATGGATGATCAGGTTCTTTCCAGACCCCGGGAATAATGCATGCTGCCAGCCAGGGGGTTTGCCACCCAGCACTGGGCTCTTCAGAGGCAGAGTGGCATGAAGGGACCTGTTGCTCAATGTCAAGATCTGGACAGTTTGAAGAAACAATTTCGCTTTAGTGTGTGGATGAAAAAAGTTATCCTTAGCGAACCCTATTTTCTGAGCAAAAGCTAAGGCTAGGAAGCCTGCCCAGGTCTGTTTGTTCAAATATTTTATTTTTCTTACCTCCTCCCCTCTCATCCCCCTCCCTGCCCCTCTGTAGTAACAGCACCAGGTACATTAACCCGGAAGCTGTACACCTTGGTTTTCCTGTTTAACCCGTGCCTAGAAGAACTATTGCATGCCATCTATCCTAGCCACATTTTCTCCCCAGTTTCCTTTAAAAAATAAGGCTTAACATTTTATTCCATAGTCCCAGGGGTGGCTCTTCTCTCCTGGATATTCTCTCTAAATGCATGCGTTTTCTTAGGGATCTGTTTGGTCAGATCTAGCAGCCTGTTAGGGACCAGTGGGGGACAATTGGCCGAGTGTGGGAAAAGTTGAAACGCACAGTCCTAATCCAAAATAACAAGATTAGTTACCAGAAAAGTCCCGTTTTGAGACCCGCATTGTACAGACCATTTAGACTCCCCTGTCGCCCACTCTGCAAAGCCTCCACCCTGTGATTCATCCCGTAGAAATTTCAATAGCTGACGTGCCAATCATATTTAATTCTTCCCAGTTTTAGAATAGTGTTCGATTTATAGAAAATGTGCCAAGAGGGGACAGGTTCCACATAGCTTATGCACAGCTTTCCCTATTATTAACATCTTACAGTAAACTTAGTGTGATAGGCACTGGCTGGTGTGGCTCAGTGGTTGAGCAGCGACCTATGAACCAGGTGATCATGGTTCGATTTCCCCGTCAGGGCACATGCCTGGGTTTCAGACTTGATCCCCAGTGGGGCAGCGGTGGGGGGGGGGGGGGGGGGCGGGGCGTGCAGAAGGCAGCCGATCAATGATTCTCTTCACCATTGATGTTTCTATCTCTCTCTTTCTCTCCCCACCTCTCTGAAATCAATTAAAAATATATTTAAAAAAACACTAGTGTGATACTTTAGATACAATACATGAACTAATGTTGATACATGTTTATTAGTTAAAGTCCATACTTAACTCAGATTTTCTCAGTTTTTACTTAGTGTCCCTTTCTGGTCTAAAATCTCATCTGTAATAATAAAAGTGTAATATGCAAATCGACCGAATGGCCGAACAGCGGAACGACAGTCCAGACGAAGCCTGGGTTGTGAGGGCTGAGGCAGCTGGGGCTGCGAAGACCTACTCTTGCATGAATTTCCTGCATCGGGCCTCTAGTGTAGGATAAGAGGGACCAGATGGTCTCTGAGCATCCTCCCCCTTTACAATTCTATGATGGTAGAATGTGGGCTCATTTCTGCAATCCTATTAAGTTTTCAAATGGGAAGGGTTTATGACTAAGACTGCAGTGTGGAACTTGGGCTTCTCAGTCCAGAGAAGGGACTTTCTCTCTTGGTTTGGGTGGGGCGAGGGACTTGGAATTTCCTTGGAGCCAGAAGATGTTTTCCTGTGAGGCTTAGGCTGCCTGATGGTATGTCTAGCCCACCAGGCAGGAGAAATAGGGTTGAGGATCATTTGTTGGTTGGAATAACTTCCCACAGAGATGGAGGAGAAGCGAAAGGCAGAGGGAATGACTAAGCCTTGCCTCGCCCTAGTAGACAAGCTGGTGAAATTTAGAAATATATGCATGTCTTTATTCACCCAGGCCCTCTACCTGAACTAACAGCTATTCATGAAAGTTTCCATATTAAACCTTCAGTTCCAGTAAAGTTCACAGCAGCTTCTAAAACTGCACTTGGAGGTGACAACATAACATTCCTTTGGGTCTGAGGCATCGAGGCTTGGAGTGCGAGGGCTGAGAAGGGCTTCAGAGGGGTCGGGCATACAGCTGTGCTGCTGCCATGTGCCCTACAGGGTTACTGATTCCAGCTGGGTGCTTTATATGTGTTTGTTCTCATCTTCCTACGAATCCTGCCAAACAGGTGATGGTTTACAGGAAAGGAACTGAGGCTCAGAGCAGCGTATATAACTTACCCAAAGTCACTCAAGCCTAAGGTACTGGTTTGGTTTTTATTTTTTAATATATATATATATTTATTGATTTCAGAGAGGAAGGAAGAGGGAGGGAGAGAGAAACATCAATGAGGAGAAGAATCATTGACTGCTTCCTGCACGCCCCCTTATTGGGCAGTCGAACCTGCAACCTGGGCATGTGCCCTAAACCGGGAAATGAACTATGACCTTCTGGTTCATAGGTTGACGCTCAACCACTGAGCCACGCCGGCTGGGCTGATTTGAATTTTTAACCCGAGTGTGTGTGACTCCCCCTCCAGTATCATTTCCAACCGGAGAAGCCCTCTTTGACACCCCAGAGAATGTAAACGAGTCCCCTTTCTATATAATTGCTTTATTGTGTGAATCACATGCTATTTTATTTCTGTGTTCACAACCTCCCCTTACAAATCTGTGAAAGGCTGGAGAAGAGGGACAGTGTTTTATTGGCCTCTGAGTCCTCAGTACCTGGCAAACGGTAGATGCTCAGAAAATACTCGTCCAGCCCAAGTCACACAGTTAATTAGCCCCCGAGCCCGAACTCTATCCAACCCTCATGCCTCCTGGTCCGGAATATTTCACCACCACATTATTACTTTTAGATTTTTTATCACATCCAATTTCCAGACTAGTCTCCCCCTGAAACCTCCTGCTTTCCTCATCCCAACCCCTGCACATTATTTCTTTGAGAAGAGGGAAAGTTTTTGTCACAAGTGGCAGAGGTTTGCGTTTATTGAAGACTCACTGTGTGCAACCTTGTAGACTCACTATGTGTTAAGCCCTTGTGTATTTTCTCTCATTTATTCCTGACAACTGTATGAAGTGAATGCTGTTATTAACCTCATTTTATCAGTAAGGACGCTGAGAAATAGAGATCGTAACTAGATCAAATTCCTAGAGCTGGGAAGAAAGTCCATGAAGAGTCATTGATTGGCTGCCTCCTACTGGAGATGGAGCCCGCAACCTGGGCATGTGCCCTGACCAGGAATCAAACCGTGACCTCCTGAGGCCACCAGGCTGGGAGCGTAGAGTGAAGACACTCAGGCTGGCTGGAGTGGCTCAGTGATTGAGCATCAACCTGTGAACCAGGAGGTCACGGTTTGATTCCCAGTCAGGGCACATGCCTGGGTTGCGGGCTCGATCCCCAGTAGGAGGCGTGCAGGAGGCAGCCTTCCATGATTCTCTCTCATCATTGATGTTTCTCTCTCTCCCTCTCCCTTCCTCTCTGAAGTCAATAAAAGTATATTAAAAAAAAAAAAGACAACACTCTCCTTTGTTGTAACCACTGGGAACTGGTGTTGATTGAACAGGGTGTTGGGGAGAGAGAACAGTGTGGATGACACGCTGGTGTGTCAGGCCTGATTCACTTGAGAAGCGAGGAAAAGGCTGACCTGGGAGAGCGGTGACCCTCGGGACTTGACACATGCGTGTCAGATAAACTGGGAGCCGTGCTGTGCGCCGGGGAGTCGGCACATCTGGCGACGGGAACATCACGTGGTGGAGGAGCCAGCTGTGCAGAGGCGGGAGCGCGTCACCCAGCTTGTTTATGAGCGCTGCCTGCTCGCTCAGCTCCTGGCAGCCCTGGGGCGACCTCTTCCCCCAGAGTCAGCCTTATCTGCCTCTTCCTGGTTTTGGCAGCTACTGAGGTTGAGGTGCTGGTTCTGAGATTCAAAGCCTGTCAGCAGCAACAGTCAGTGAGATTCCCTGTTGGAGAAAACGCGTGGCTGCGGAGTTCACGCACAGCCTCACCCCAGTTTCCTCTATGGAGGACAAAGACTTAAACCAGGACCAGGGAAACAAACGAGTACAGATTTGAGTCCACTTGACTTGGATTAAGCATGTTGTAGTTCTCTTTCTCCAACATAAAAAAACATTTTGTGTAACATCTCTTTGATAAAGGTGTTTTTGCTTTTTTAACAAATCTTTGTATGGATTTCAGAGAGGAAGGGAGAGGGGGAGAGAGAGAGAAACATCGATGATGAGAGAGAATCATGGATCGGCTGCCTCCTGCACACCCCACACTGGGGATCAAGCTTGAAACCCGTGCATGTGCCCTGACTGGGAATGGAGCTATGACCTCGTGGTTCATAGGTCGATGCTCAACCACTGAGCCACACCAGCTGGACTTGCTTTTTAAAACCATGTCTGGAGCACCATCTGGGGAAACAAACCACCGACAGCTGTCTGGGGACCTTTTGTCCAGAGGAAGTAAATTGCAATAATTCTGAGAGGCGCAGGGTGCAGTGAGAGAGCCAGGGGTCTGTAGTTGAACATAGCTCTGCTTGACCCCTGATTCTGCCCTGTTTTGGCTCTGGCCAGTATGGCAACGGCAGGTTGCTACATTATCAGAATAGCACATTTTCCTGTATTGTAGATTTCAAAGACATTATCACATGGCAATTCGGCTGGATTCTCCATAGCTATCTTAGAAAAGGACCCTACTGGCTCACTAGGACTCCACAAAGCTTTAACCCCATTTCTACACAGTGGTTCCTCTTTTATGATGAAAATTGCCAACCTGTAAACAATGTCTTAATCTTTGGTCTGACCCCCGTTTCTTTAATATTGTTATATTTGTCATACCACCGTGATGTGGCCAAAGGCAGTCTTGTTTTAAGAGGGTAAATAAAAATAATTGAGCCTGGCCAGTGTGGCTCAGTGGTTGAGCATCAACCTATGAACCAGGAAGTCATGGTTTGATTCCTGGTCAGGGCACATGCCCAGGTTGTAGGCTCAAACCCCAGTAAGGAGGGGGCGGGGTGCAGTAAGTAGCCAATCGGTGATTGTCTCTCATCATTGGTGTTTCTATTCCTCTCCATTTCCCTTCCTCTCTGAAATCAATACAAATATATTAAAAAATAACTGATCTAAGGAGAAAAATGGGATGCATTTAGATTAGTGCAGAATTTTTCAGACATGTTGTAAAATGTTCTATTAAGTAACATCCCAGAATAGTTTTCTCCAATCTAAGTAGAGAAAATTCCCTTATGACGAAGGGACCCTGCATGTATACACCCCCTGCCTCAGCCTCGGTATCTTTGATTTTCCACTTGCATGTCATATAAATATAGATGGCACTTATAATGTTCTGTGCAGTAGGGAGTTGCATTTAATAAATTTCCCATCACATTTGTTGTTATTTTGTTACCATGGTAAAACAATTTCTTGAGATTAAGTATCATAAAACATTTGAGGCTGTGTTGCAGCTGAGCAATTGAGAAAGACATGCGATGAAACGAAAGAAAGGCGGGGAATAAACACACGTGTGCACCCTTTGAGCAAACACCAGTTTCTTCAATGAAAAAAAAGGGACTCAATGCAAAGCTTTTACTTTTCTTTTTTTCCAAAAAAAAATTTTACTATATTTTTTATTGATTTCAGAAAGGAAGGGAGAGGGAGACAGAGAGAGAAACATCAATGATGAGAGAGAATCATGGATCGGCTGCCTCCTGCATGCTCCACACTGGAGATCGGCCTGCAACCTGGGTATATGCCCTGACCTGGAATCGAACCGTGACCTTCTGGTTCATAGGTTGATGCTCAACCACTGAGCCATGCTGGCCTAGCCAGAGATTTTATTTTTTTATTAGCAGTCTCTCTTTCCTCTTCAGTCTATTTCCACCAAACTTGGGACTCACTAATAATTGCTTCCTAATATGACAGCCATAACCAGGCAACAGTTCAGTGATTGATTGTGCTCTGAGTAAGCTGTATGAGACACCCGTAGGCAGGCCATAGCTCTTCCTTATTCATTGGCGTAAATTATTAAAGTATTTACAGACTAAAGTAACCAATTCCTTTGGCATTACATGAATCCCATCTAATTCATTGCTACAAAATACATACCATTTATTTAATACCTGCTGTGTGCTAGGCATGGTGCAAAGCCCTTTGAAACCATTGTCTCCCTTAATCTCCACCACAGTCCTGGGAACCAGGTATTGTCCCCCCTCTTTATAGAGGAGGAAATAGAGACCTCAAGGGACTTCCCCAAAGTCTCATGTGTAGGATCCAAACTCTTGTTCATCTGATCCCAAATGCCATGACCTTTGCCCACACTACCATTGAGCCATCAGTAAAAGTATGCCTGACCGGTGTGGCTCAATGGTTTAGCATCAATCTATGAACAAGGCGGTCATGGTTTGATTCCAGTCAGGGCACATGCCCGGGTTGTGGGCTAGATCCCCAGTGTGGGGTGTGTAGGAGCAGCCAATCAATGATTCTCTCTCATCACAGATGTTTCCATCTCTCTCTCTCTCTATTCCTCTGTGAAACCAATAAAAATATATTTTTAAAAAGGTGGATATGAGATGTAGATTTGATTTGAAATGTAAATGAAAATACTTCTCATTTAGAAATGGTACCACACTTATACAACATCTTCCAGTTATGAACACAGACCTTAATATTCACTTTAATTGCTTCACCTTCAGGAAGCAAGTTCTTTGTTGTCACCATGGGAATGATGTCATGACCAGGGTGCTGTCAGTGGCCACTTGGAGCAGAAAATGAATAGACATGGAAGACTAGATACTGGACCTTCAACTGGAAAACTGAACATGCACCTGAAAATATTTGATACTAGAGGCCGGGTACATGAAATTCATGCACGGAGGGTGGGGGGGTTGGGGGGGAGGGGTCCCTCAGCCCGGCCTGTACCCTCTCCAATTAGGGACCCCTTAGGGGATGTTTGACTGCTGGTTTAGGCCTGATCCCGTGGGCCTAAACCAGCAGTTGGACATCCCTCTTGCAATCCGGGACTGCTGGCTCCTAACTGCTCACCTGCTTGCTTGCCTGATGGCCCCCTAACTGCCCCCCTGCTGGCCTGGTAGCCCCCTAACTGTTCGGAAGGAAATCGGACGTCCGGAAGATGTCCGGTCTCCTGGTCTAATTAGTATATTACCCTTTTATTAGTATAGATAAGAGCAAACTGATACATATATGAGGCTCTGAAGTACAAGGGCATTGTCTGGGGGAAACTGTGCTCGGTTCTGAAGAGTTAAAAGTGACTGAGATAGAATTCCCACCCTCTCCCATAATCCTGAGTTTCTCTCTCATTCGGTTCAGAGGGGACTTTGCTCCGTATCAGCATTCAGGGCAGGGATTGCTTTGCAAAGTCATTGCGACTTCCCCCTCACCCTCCTCCTTTGTGAGGATCCCAGAACCTTGCTCAGCTGGAGATTTCCAGCAGGATGACCCACCCCCCACCCCCCCACCCCACCACTGGATGGGCAGGTAATGCAACCTCATTTCCCAACAACAGCCTCTTTTTCTGGGCTTTTCAGCGGGCCATTCAGGTGCAGGGAGCATGCAAAAGCAAGGGGGTAGGATTTCAGGCCTCAGCCACTGCTTGGCGGTAATCCCTCCCAGTAGATATTTAATTAAGCTGAGAAAGGCGGTGTACCAGCTACGAGGCAGCATGTTCCAGCATCAACCATTTACTCTCTGGGCCATAATGTATCCCCGGCAGAGAATGAATTTCATTATGAAGCAGAAGGACAGACGCAAAGTGGGCCAAGGACCTTCTGATTGTAAGAAGGCAGCTTTTTGTTTTCCAAAATTCACTTAAAAAGAGCAAGTGGCTCCCATTACCGGTATCCAGCGCTGTAACTGAATCGCTATCCCCTGTATCGCCAAACCTGCCCTTGAAATGGACACACCCAGCCCCTTTGCTCCCCAGACAGGTATGTGCCCCGCAGACAAGCCACCTCGGGGAAGCCTGGCCAAGGCTTGGCTCGTAGGATCCGAGTTGACATGCATTGTGTGTGCGTGGTGAATAATGGTTGGAATCTGACTCATGCGAGGAGGAAAGGGTGCATTTGAAGATTTATCTGTAGTAAGTTCCGGAAGGCGATAATATCACCACAGCCTTATTCAGCATCCCGCGGGCGCAGAGCACACTGGGGACACGTATTCTGTGGGTGCTGGTCCTCATGGTGTTTACCATGTAGAAAAGGAGCGCCTCCCAGGAAGTATGCATGGAAATACTGAAGTTTTCTGTACACACCCACCTCCCACCCCCACCCCCTCCATCCGTCTCTCTCAGTGGGAGGCAGATCATCTGGGTTTGGATTCTGATACGACCTGTTATTGCCAAGATCTCTTTGAGTCTCCGTTCTTTTTACCCAAAAAGATGGAGATAAGAATATTTACAAGGATGAAATGAGGAAAATCTTGTACAAACGCCTCACATATTGTCTAGACCAGTGGTCGGCAAACTCATTAGTCAACAGAGCCAAATATCAACAGTACAACGATTGAAATTTCTTTTGAGAGCCAATTTTTTTAAACTTAAACTTCTTCTAAGGCCACTTCTTCAAAATAGACTCGCCCAGGCCGTGGTATTTTGTGGAAGAGCCACACTCAAGGGGCCAAAGAGCCGAATGTGGCTCGCGAGCCTCAGTTTACTGACCACGGGTCTAGACCGTTCCAGGTGCTCACTAAATATCAGTGACCTTTCTTTCCCTTTAGATTTCAGTAGCTGGTGTGTTCACATACAAGACACTCAGAGCTTATTGAGTTAATTCTCCTTTTTCTCTCTCTCCCTCTCTCTCTCTCTCTTAGAAATTAAACATTTAAAAAAAAATGTTTTTATTGCCGTGACCGGTTTGGCTCAGTAGATAGAGCATCGGCCTGCGAACTGAGGGGTCCCGGGTTCGATTCCAGTCAAGGGCATGTACCTTGGTTGCAGGCACATCCCCAGTAGGGGGTGTGCAGGAGGCAGCTGATCAATGTTTCTCTCTCATTGATGTTTCTAACTCTCTATCCCTCTCCCTTTCTCTCTGTAAAAAATCAATAAAATATATTTTTAAAAATATTTTTTATTGATTTCAGAGAGGAAGGAAGAGGGAGAGAGAGAAACATTAATGATGAGAGACAATCACTGATCGGCTGCCTCCTGCACACCCCCTACTGGGGATCGAGTGCAAAACCCAGGTATGTGCCCTGACTGGGAATTGAACCGTGACCTCCTGGTTCATAGGTCGACGCTCAATCACTGAGCCATGAAATGAAGCTGGGCAGAAATTAAACATTTTAATGCCAGGGTCCTCTCTGGATCTGGCATGTAGAGCCCTGTGCTCAGTGTCTACTAATTAAATATTTGTTGAAAAAAATGGGAAATGAGGCTAGAAAAGCAAGGTCACCCCCAAGTGAGAGCTGATTGCATTTGTGTCTGGAAAGGAATTGAGTCTGAAACTCCCTGTTTCTCCCAGAACGGGCTCTGGACCCAAATTCTCGCCACTATCTCCAAACAGGTCCCTGTTTATATATATATTTTTGTTTTTATACTTTAATGGAATGTCTCAATGCCTCAGGAACACGGGAGGAAGCCATTCATCAGACACACATATGCCACTCCTTTGAAACCTGTCACACACATGCCTGAAAAATTATCTGTGTGCTTTCCGCAGTGAGAAAAGCAACACATTCTCTTCCCCTACAGAATATTAAATCCCGCCAGCAAAACAAATGCCTGGTGACTGGAGATTGATAAGCATCTCTCCTGACAGCCCCTGGCACAGAAATCGCCCCTCAAACCAGCCTCTACAGGGGACTCGGATCAGTTGAATCAGCCCACTCGCTCCCTCCCCACGCCTCGTGGCGCACCGTCTACCGGAGCCTCACGTCAAAGACATAACATTGAGCTGACCTTTCGCTTATCATAAATGCAGAATGAGCCGCGGGGATCCCCATCTACCAAGGCGCCATCTCAGGAAAATTTATTTCTCCTATCCATACAGAATAAATCGCCCCTCACAAAGGAGAGACAAAAACACCCCCTCTCTTCCCCTAAGAAGATTATTATGAAAGGGATGATTTCTCCAAGCAATCGTAGCTGGTGGCGTGTTGTCAATTTTTATCACGTTTTCGTACCACACTCAGATCGTCTGGGGCTCCAGAGAGAGGGCATGCAGTGGGCTGGTCTTGCGTGTGTGTGTTTTTCTTTTAATTTTGCTGATGGGATGATGGGGTCGGATGTTTCTAATGTAGGTGAACTTTTTCATAGTATTGGCCCCAATGTTCCCCCATATTCAGGTTAAAAGCTTAGGGGAGTGCGGAAGCAGCTTCGGAAGAGGGAGAGGATGATGCTTGGGTATTAATGTGCATGCACACACATGCATACGTGCACATGCATGTGCTCGCATAACACACTCACACTGGGTGCTGCTCCACACTGCAGGTCTGCAAAAGTAGGACAGCAATCCTGCCGTTGTCATAGGAAAAACATATGTCCTCTAGCTTTGGTCTTGCTCAACAGCCTTTACGTTAGTCCCCGGGACACTTTGCTCAGTTAGCGATCCGCCAGAGTGGCTGCTCTAAATGCTCTACGGTGGCCCTTTGAAGCCAAGAATGAAACTAACTGTGGTGTCTACTTGGTGCCGGGAAAGATGCTAGGTGTTTTATAGAAACCCCATCTTCACGAGAGGTTGCTGTCCCTCGTTGAAGATGAAGAAACGGAGGTTTGGACAAGTGGGGAACTGGGCTGAGTCCCATAGCAAAGGAGAAACAGGGGGGAGGGTTAGGGGGGACAGCAGTCCCTGAGGAGGCGTGATGGGAGGGGGGACCAGCAGGATGGTGTGTAGGTACCTAAGACCCGTGGACCATCTGGTCAGATGGTGCTTTAAAGGTGGCTGGGCTCCATCTGGGTATGAGGCTTCAGAACCTAACCTGGATGGGTAACAACCTGACTGGTAACCTTCCCTAAACCTGGGCTCTTCAGGGAACTTTTAGAAACCTTACTTGGTTTATCTTGTCGAATGTGTAAGAGTGAACATGTCTAATGCTTTCCAACTCAATGTCATGTAAAGATAAAGGACTGTATGAGCGCGTGTGTGTGTGTGTGTGTGTGTGTGCGTGTGTGAGCCTGTGTGTGTGTGTGAGCCTGTGTGTGTGTGTGAGCGAGCCTGTGTGAGCTTGTGTGTGTGTGTGTGTGTGTGTGTGTGTGTGTGTGTGTGTGTGAGCGAGCCTGTGTGTGTGTGTGTGTGAGCCTGTGTGTGTGTGTGTGAGCTGTTTCAGAGGCTCCCTGTCCTGCCTATAGGAAGCGTGATGGACACTGTCTTCAAAAGCAAGAATCAGTACTTACAGATCCTTGTAGAGAGAAAGGAGCTCAGCCAAACCTAGAAGGAAAGAATGTATTCCTCACCAAGAACGTGCCATAGAGTAAAAATAAAATGGAGACAAAATAAAAGGAAGCCCAGCCTGAGTGGCTCAGTGGTTGAGCATCGACCTATGAACCAGGAGTCACAGTTTAATTCCTGGTCAGGGCACATGCCCGGGATGTGGGCTCGATCCCCAGTGTGGGTCATGCAGGAGGCAGCCGATCGATGATTCTCTCTCATCATTGATGTTTCTTTCTCACTCTCTCTCCCTTTCTCTCTGAAATCAATAAAAATAGATTTAAAAAACAAAAGTAAAATAATTTTTTAAAAAAGGAATACAAGTAACAATTTTTTTTAAATCCTATCAATTAGGAGCATAGATTCCTCTTTTTTAAAGAAATGCCCTTTGTGTATTAAAGTGGCAGCATATTTGTGCCTGTTATCAGGTTTTATTTCTTTGCTGTTAATTAATCAGTGTGAGGCATCTATAAGCCACATGTGATACTTTAATCTGGCTTCTCCGTGTGTCTCTGGGGTTCTCCTCACATTTCATTTTGAGACTTAATTTGCATTTTTAAGAAACCACTTAGGGGAGTTTGAGAAAAATCCAAGTGCCGGTGGTAAACGAGGACACCACACGCTTGCTCCTCACCCTCCCCTGCTTCTCGGCGAGCTGGCTAACGCACACCAGGCCACGGCCTGGGCCACTTTCATTCCCAGCATGGAATCGGAGTGACCCGCGTACCACGTGGGTGACTTCCTGACCATTGCTGTCACACTGTCATGCTTTTTATTAAAGTCATATTTTACAACACGTGTGAATGTAGCATTACAGGAGGAAAACCAGCCAGGTCCCTGGCATTCCGTGGTGTTTGGCCTCGTGCTGGGAGGAAATTAATTGCCCCTTCTAAAGCCGAGAGACACCCCATGAAGCACCCCGCATCTGGTTCCTCTTAAAGTGGGTTGTGCGTGTTGGTGTGGATGAGTGAACAGCGACCAGGCCTCGCTGAAATATTAGAGCTCAAGGTGCCTTTGTGTGGACCAGTTATCAACAGGTCTTTAGTACAAGAGGGGCAACCAGGAAATTGAGTGAATATTTATTACTCAATCCCATAACTCGTATGACCTTTAACACAATATGGACTCCAGCCACAAAGCCGACTCCCCAGAGAATCAAAATTCAGGGTTGAATTGGCATTACCATGACTATGATTTGTGTGTTTATACATGGGCTATATACATGGCTTCGTATGTGTCAGGGATAAACCTCCAGTGGCAATTGCTGTGCACAGTAGGAAAGAATAACTTGCAAATTCACACATGTGGTTTTGATTAAAACTAATATTTCAGAAGATAATTGTTTCTTAAATAACAGTCACCACAAATTAATATGCATACTAGTAGCTATAGCTTTTTTGACAAAGATACTGAAATCTCTGTAGGTATGCATGGAAATACAACATCTTGAACATTAATTAAACAGTCAAGATATTTAAGTGCTAACACTGACAATCACTGCATGATAATTTATTTGTAGTAAATTTTTTTTGTAGATGTATAAGTAAAACCAAATGTAAATATGCTTTTTATTTTATTACAATATTATCAAATACTAGCATTAAAAAGTTAATGCCATAATTATTTTATACAGATTTCATAACTGGAAAAAATAAGTTACATTTAAAATACTTATGAGGCAGATAGGAGAAACAGTATTTCATAAATTGTGTAAATTGGCACAACCTTTATCTTTATGCAGGACAACTTAGCAATGTGTTTCAAATGCTTAGTTCTGTGAATACTGTCTCAGCAATCCTATTTCTAGAAAGTTAACTTAAGCAAATAATAAAGAGTGGGAGGAAAGTTTCAGATACATGAGAATTAATAACAGCCTAATCTATTACACTAAATTTTGAACATAACATAAATGTCCCCCAATAAGAATTTGCTGAAGAGAATATATATATTCCATATAAAGTTTTTCTCTGTCTCCATATATATATGTGTATATATATATGTGTGTGTGTGTGTGTGTGTGTGTGTGTGTATATATATATAGTGTGTGTATATCCTATATATCAGTGTTTTTTTCTGGTTTTGGTTTATAATTTTTTGGAAAAAAATTTTGTATTCTCTAATTTAAAATGTACATGCAATTCATTTTATTTATTTTTATTTTTCAATCCTCACCCGAGGATATTTTCTCCATCGATGCCTAGAGAAAGCGGGAGTGAAAGGGAGGCTGCATGCAATCCACTTTAAATTAGAAAAATAAAGGTTTTCCCTTGTAAAAATATAGTCTAATCTAAAACCATTTTAGGTAATTATTGTAGATAGTGGATAACTGGTGGCATTCCATTTAAACCATCATTTAAGAAATACTTGCCCTAGCCAGCGTGACTGAGGGCTTAGAGCATTGGCCTGTGGACTGAGGGTCTTGGTTCAATTCCTGGTCAAGGGCATGTACCTTGGTTGCAGTTTTGTTCCCCAGACCTGGTCAGGGTGTGTGTGGGAGGCAACCAGTTGACGTGTCTCTCTCCCATCGATGTCTCTCTCTCTCTCTCTCTCTCTCTCTCTCTCTCACTCATTCACTCCCCTTCCCTCTCTTCCACTCTCTCTAAAATCAGTGGGAAAGATATTCTCCGGTGGGGATTAACAACAACAACAAAAAAGAAATGAACTTACACTGTGTATTGTCAAAGGGAGATGCAGAGACAGAAACAGTTATGAAGGAAACGAGTGTAAAGCAGTCAGGATTCAGAAGGAACAGCTCAACAAAAAGAAATGCAATCAGAAGTTAAAAGAAAAAAGCAAACCTGGTTTCCAAGTTACATTCACTTGTCCAAGGCAAGAGAAAAACCAAACAAAACAAGTTTTCTCACATGATTATCATACTTCGAAGTGTCAAGATGTCTCTTTAGACATCAGCACAGCAAACATCGGGAGTAAAAATGCTTTTGCAAAGTTCAGATTTACAGGAAACAGTGAAGGTTTTGTTATTTGGAATCCAGACCAAGGCAGGGTGACTCCGCTGTGTTTGGTTTCTGTCAAGTACAAGATGTTTTATTTCATGTCTACCTGTGGTTTATGAGCTTCTTAGTCATATTGGACGTGGTACAACCATCACTTTTTTCTTTCCATGATCCCTTTTCATAGTCAATTTCCTGTTATCAAGATGTTGATTTGACTGCAAAAGTTGCTTAGAAATTTTCTCATTTTGTATCATTCATTTGATATTGTGATTTTTGAATAGCTTTTTAATATAGGAATAACGAAGTAGGATGAATACTTACATACTTTTCTTTTGTATCATTCACAAAGCTAGAGACATGTGATACTAAACTTAAAAGTTACTTTTTGTCTGAAAGTTTAAAAAGACCCTGGATTTGTCATTTACTTTAAAATTTTTTTCTATCTTTATTGATTTTTAGAGAGAGGGAAAGGGAGAGGGATAGAGGGATAGAAACATTGATGAGAGAGGAATATCATCCATCGGTTGCCTCCTGCAGGCCCCCCACTGGAGATTGAGCCAGCAACCTGGGCATGTGCCCTGACGGAGAATCAAACCGGCGACCTCTTGGTTCCTGAGTCGACGCTCAACCGATGAGCCACACCAGCCGGGCTCTTGTTTACTTTTATGTCAGAAGTCTTTTGCTGTACACATCAGCTTGATTGAGACTGGGCACCAAGAACCTGTTCATGGACCTCTATAGATTACACCTGTATACCTCTAAGCATAGGTGTCGTCTTTTTGTGATGCCCACGTCTGTGTTAATTGCCCAGGTCTGCCAGGAGGTGCATTCTTTACCATTGGTGAGGCCATTTCATAATCATGAGACGAGAATCAGTCCATTTTCCCTGTGAGTACTTGGTAGACATCATTTCTACACACGAAACCTCCTTTTCACTCCTTAACAGTGAGCATGCCTGACTTATTGAAATAATGTTTGTGCTTGCTTATATGTATACATCACACTTATCCCGTTATATTCTGATGGGGAAGAGGATAAATTATTACCCACTGAACTCTTGTAGACTTCATCTCACTGGAACTTCCAGGAATCACTGTACAAGGAAGATTCCCAGTTAGAAATATTAAGGAAGTCCATTTCCAGTGTGTGTCCGTGAGTAGAATGTTGGAAAGACTGAAATCTTCCATCACCAAATAAAAACCACAAGTATTTAATGAAAAAAAAAGTTAAATTCCCAAGGTTATTACATTGATATTATTATTCTGTTCATAGTTGGAAAAGAGCAATTGATTTACATGATGATTGAGTCTGGGTTAATGGGAAATATTCCAGGGTTTATTTCGGGGAGCAGAAACAGGGTGACCCTATTGTTTTTGATTTAAATCTTAGAGTTCTCAGAGGGCAAAGTATTTTTTGTTTGTTTTCTCGATCATGGCATACGAAGGATTTAGTGATATTAGAAAACAAGACAGAGTATCATTTTTTTTCCTACTGTATAAAATGATTGCCCTGCGTCCCTTCCAGCAAAAATATGATGCGTATCTCAGAGACATGGCATATAACTTTCAGCACACAATCACACGCTTTTCTTCATTTGTGCTGCTGGGAACATTTTTCTGTCTCAGTCCAGCGTGCTGACTGTGATGTCCTGAAATGCACCCCATTGAAAAGCAAGACAAGTACCTTTCTAATTTCCTGGGGTTTATTCAGAGCTAAATTGTCAGCCCAGGTATGTGCGAGAGTTCAAGTAATTGTTTCAGTGTCTGCTCCTTTTTGAGAAAACGCGCCTAATAGCAGCTCTTCCATTTTACTGCTGTTTCTTTCGATGATGTGAACCAATAAATTATGTTGTGTCACTGTAGAGAGGGGTATATGTGTGAGTGGACAGGTGGGTGCCACGGAGGGGGTGGCATCCCTGGCACAGCCCTGCTCCTAGCCTGTCACTCAGTCCAGGGGTCTCAATTGCCCTGGTCAGTTGCCCTCATCAGTTCCACAGGTGGACCCTGATGTCCCCAGCATGGTTGTCTGTCAGCAAAGTTAAATAATCTACACTAACAAAAGAGAAAGATTCAAATTGACCGTACCTTCATGACGCCCACCAGCCAATCAGGAGTGAGTATGCAAATTAACCCAACAAAGATGGTGGGTTAATTTGCATACACAGGCACCGAGCTGCTGGGGACGGAGCGGGACACAGGCATTCCGCACTGCCCCAGCAGCTCCGGGCCTCTGGGCAGCGTGGGAAGTCGGAAAGGCGGCTCTGAACTGGAGCAAAGACAGAAAGGCGGCTCTGGTCGGAGCGAAGGCGGTGCCAGCACCCAGGAGAAGGAAGACCCATTCTTGCATGAATCTTCGTGCATCAGTCCTCTAGTTCAATATATTGAGACATACAGTATCCTTTTGAATTTTAGTGATTTTATCATTTGGAAGGAAACAAACCTGTCACTTGGATACTTCCTTTTTCCACGTCATACTTTCCCCCTTAATGACACTGTCCACTTTTAGAAGAAAAAAAAAAAAATCTAGGTATTTCTTCACTTGTCCTTTCCATGTTGCTTCTCTGGGGAAAATCATTGAATAGTTTTCTTGAAAGCCGAGTGGCCCGAACCAGAGGAGACCTGGAGAGGAACGTTGCGGCTTCTCTGCCACGTTATCTTAGGTCCCGTGTAAGTGGATATTGAAGATGGTGCACACTGCGAACCCGCCTCTGGACCAGTCTCTGCGGTCTCCCCAGCCCCTTCCTGTCCACAAGCCTGCTTCGTCCCGGGTTTACTAGTACCTTGGGCGTCTCAGTAACTCCGGGTCACTTTTCTGCATCATAGCAAAACAAGCAGACCCCTGTGTTGCTACTTCAGCACCACCAGCCCGAGAAACTCCATCAGCCTTTAGCGTGTCACCGGGCACCCGTTGGAGGTCGACCTTCGCCTCCTCTGGGAGCCTGTCTCCACCCACCGGCAGCGCATGCTCAAAGGAGCCAGGCCCTTGCTCCAGTTCTAAAGGGGAAGCCAGCACACAGGGTGGGAACAACCGCTCCCTTTCTCTTTCTCTGACCTGTGTTCCTTTGGGCATCATGAAGGGTTTTCCCAGGTGTGGCAGGAATCTAACATCCCATTCCTCAGATTTTATTTCTTTATGAATATACAAAACCTCTTGGTTCCAGATTTCTGGTCTTGGCTCCTAATATTAAGAGATCAGTCTAACCCTAGCGGGTTTGGCTCAGTGGTTAGAGCATCAGCCCTCAGACTGAAAGATCCCAGGTTCGATTCCAGTCAAGGGCATGTGCCCTGGTTGCAGGCTCGATCCCAGGCCCTGGTCAGGGCATGTGCAGGAGGCAACCAATCAGTGTATCTCTATCACATCGATGCTTCTCTGTCTCTCCCCCTCTCTTCCACTCTCTCGAAAAATCAATGGAAAAATATCCTCCGTTGAGGATTAACAACAAAATCAGTCGTGGAAGTACTAAGAAACCCCATGTCTCCCTCAACAAAGCTAAGTATTTGCAAGTGATAAGCATGTCGATATCTGATTATCTTCTGTGTCTGGGCCAATTTAGTATCTTGTCATCAAAGAATTGGAAAAGATCCCTGACGGGTTAATGGAAGGAGAGATGAATGCATTGGAAAGCATAAATAAAGGCCGTTGGAAGAAGCTCACTGGCTTAAGGTAAACCTGGAGAGGCCTCCGTGGCCGGTGAACTTCACACCCGGGACCAAGTACTAGTATCTCAGCCCTCAAGACACCGGACACCTAGATCCTCTCATAGATAGAGTGGTTTTCCCTCTAGAGACGAGGAAGTAAGAAAGGGTGTTTCAGAAACACCTGGCTGTAGTGACTCTAACATTCACATGCCAACGTGTTATAAATGGCAAAACCGACTACATTCTCAATGACGGAAGATGCTTGTGTTTGGAGGGACTATGGCTGCAACGTGGCTTAAGATCCCCGACCCTTCGTCCTTCCTGAAGGAATAGCGTTGAGTGGGCTGCTGGTCAGAAAAGCAGTTGCAAAATCAGACAAAGGAATCTTCGGAGCTTCTCTTCTGCTTCCACGCTACGGGCTCATAGCATTGTTCCCCTCCCCCTGCCCCCACCCCCGCCGTTAGCTGAGGAATTTTCAAGTAAGAAAACAATTAATTTAGACCCCAAAGCTAATTGGAATCAATAGTTAAGGTTTCTTCTCAACCCTTCAAATTAATTGCAAAATGATGTATGTTCACTTTGACTATAGATTTCTATCTAAAATTTCCCTCCAGGGCCCCCTTTTCAACAAGAAGTCAGCTCTGTGTAGTTTGTCATTCCATCCCTTCCCCCATCCGCCTTCTTTGCTGTCTCTTCTTGAAGTTTTGTGTCCAGGGCGAAGTTAATATTGAGGCGATGAATTAGCTGTACTGTACATGAAGAGAACGTGCCTCTAAGATGTACTCAAGCATCAGGGGGTCGTGGTTTAGGTGCAGGCACGCCTAACCGGTGTGGCTCAATGGTTGAGCATTGACCTATGAACTGGAGGTCACGGTTCAACTCCTGGTCAGGGCACATGCCCGGGTTGCGGGCTCGATCCCCAGTGTGGGGCGTGCAGGAGGCAGCTGATCAATGGTTCTCTCTCATCATTGGTGTTTCTATCTCTCCCTTCCTCTCTGAAATCAATAAAGGTATACTTAAAAATAAAAAGCTGCTCCAAGGCTCAAGGTTTCTTTGTGGGTAAGTATAAGGATACAAATGACAGTTTCCAGTGCTGACTAAAATAGAACACAATAGCAATAGAGAACAGTCACAAAATAGTTATCATGCCAGGCACTGCTCTAAGCATGTTCATATGCTTTTGACCCTCAGAACAACCCTAGCAGCTCTCAACTTATAGGCAAGGAAGAAAGCACAGATAGGGTAGGTTAACTTCCTGCAGACACACAGCTTGGGGACACAGGGGCAGACATAGAAACCCACGCAGCCCCCAGCAAAGCTTGTGTTCCTTTCCAAAGTACATTCACCAGAGAGATGGATAGGATGCTGAATAGCACTGAGTAAGCATTTGACGTTTGTCTTCCTGAAAGGTTACATGTAAATGACATGTGCAATGCCCTTAGCTGTGCCTGGCACACGGTATGCACAAAAATACTGGTGGGGAAAACCAGTTTCTACAGCTCCTTTCATTCACAATAAAAATAACCTTAATATATATATATATATATATATATATATATATATATATATATACACACACATATATATATATATATGTGTGTGTGTGTGTGTGTGTGTGTGTGTGTATATATATATATATATATATATATATATATATATATATATATTTCAGAGAGGAAGGGAGAGGGAAAGAGCGATAGAAACATCAATGATGAAAGAGAATCATTGATCGGCTGCCTCCTGCATGCCCCCTACTGGGGATCAAGCCTGCAGCCCATGCATGTGCCCTGACCAGAACCGAACCATGACCTCCTGGTTCATAGGTCGACACTCAACCACTGAGCCATACCGGCCGGGCAAAAAATAACCTTTAAAACTTCTGAAGTTTCTTCTCAGTCTTGAAAGAGGCCTTCCCCAGGCGAGTAAGAGGAAACCAAAAATCCTCCCCGTTGAACAAAAGAAGCGTTTACTTTTATAAAGGTACATTCAGTTTCGGCTCTGACGGATAAAAATCAAAGCATGAAAAGTGAACATCAGCCAAAGAACAGAGGGTCCAGACAGCAGCACACGGGGGAGCTCAGGCCGGGCCAGGGGAAGGCTGGGGAGCCGGAGTCAGACCCGGCTGCGTGGACGTCTCCTGGAATCGGCTAGGGCCTGCACATCTGGAAAACGAAGGCCCGGGATGAATTATGCAAGGATCATCTTGCACTTGCACAGGCATTTCTGTTTATTCACAGCCGAGGAGCGTGAAGAAGAAAACCTGGTTCGCACCTGGCGTTTCATTTAGGAGGGATTGCTCCTTGCGCTGAAGGAAAAGCCATCTGAACTCGGCTCGGCCTGGCTCTGCTCTGGGCCCCAGCGGCCAAGCAGAGCGCACTCACCGGCAGCACCTGGCACGCGGTTTTGCAATGTGCTCTGCAGTGTGCCTGTGCGGGGGATGCGTGTGCACACAGCCACCCCTCTGTGCGTAGGCCCCAGATGCAGCCCGAGGGGGAGGGGCCCAAGCACATCTGGCGCAATTGCTAAGCTTCTCCCTTCCCCAAGGCCTCTCCATCCATGTCACCAACAACGAAGGCGCTGCACTGAGCTCCCATCCCAGCACCCCAGGGACCACCCCCCCCCCCGCCCCCACGCATGCTTTCCTTTTGGCTGAATTCATCTTACTCCCTGGGTTTGGCAAAATCGGAAAAGTTCATGGGATTTTCATCCCCGTCCATCCTGTTAGCACCAAAGCCACGGTTTAGTGTGAATGTCTGTGGAGTTATCTCATTGAGCCCTGTTTTGGGGGTACCACAGAACCCTCCTCTCCTCCAGGCAAGCCCCGCCTCTTTGTAAGCGAAACAGAAATGTCCCTTGGTATCTGTAGCCTACGGATGTTCACATTGTTGAAAGATGCTCATTCATCCCACCAGATGATGCTGGCTGCACCGCTGCTCTCTGGGAGGGACCGGATGCTTTTATCTCGCTTGGAAAGGGAGCTTGCAGAGGCTGGGAAATTATTTTAGTGATGAGGGTACTGGTTCTACCTCGCCAAAGATTTATTCGAATGCTGGTTTCATATATCCCATCTAATATTACCCTCTCAGCATCCTTATGAAGTAGGGATTGAAAATTCTTATAATCCCATTTGTGTGTGTTTTTTTTTTTCCAAATGAGGAATAGAGGCTTAGAGATTTAAAAATAAAATTTTTTTTTGTGGGGGGGGGGGCGGTTAATCCTCATTTTAGAGCAGCTGCCTGATGGGGCATGGGCTGTGTTCCCTGTCCGGTCCGTCCACGCTGGACCGGCACACAACATAACCCAGGGCCTCACTCCCGAGCCAAAAACAAAATGGAAAAAGATGTCTTTTTCTCCAGAGATACAAAATATTTGGAGACTGCGAGCCTTCGCCAGAATGCCTGGTCTTAAGGCAGATGATGTAAAAGCAAAGATTTTTATTTTTATTTTTTTTTTTATTTCAAGGGCCTCTATTTAAGAATGCAGCTTGTGCTGAGTTCCAAGCAGTTCATATGGCCACAGTCCCTCCGTGCACAGAATCGGGCTGAGGAGGTCCTTAGAGGGGAGCAGTCTGGATTCACTTAGCCTAGGCCAGCGCTTGCAGACTGCTCATGCGCACACAGCTAGCCCGGGATCTTATTAAAATGTAGGCTCTAATGCGGTGGGTGTGGCTTAGAGCACAGCACTGCCTACCAGGAGTCAAGCTTTATTTTCAGGGTAAAGGACAGCATGATCTAGTTGATATAATGTTTGGTATCGTGTAATAAAAGCAGAGTTAGTTCCCAAAGGTCCTTTAAAAATATTCTTATTGATTTCAGAGAGGAAGGGAGAAAGAGAAATAGAAATATCAATGATGAGAATCATTGATCTACTGCCTTCTGCACGCCCCCTACTGGGGATTGAGCCCACAGCCCAGGCATGTGCCCTGATTGGAACTGAACCGTGACCTCCTGGTTCATAGGTCGACACTCAACCACTGAGCCGCATTGGCTGGGCTGTTCTCAAAGGTCTTAGTAAAAAGAGTAATTTTCAAGATGGGTTAAACGCAACAGTTTGAAGGCCTACAAAGTCTCCAAGAGTTAACATTCCTCATCTGGAAACCCTATAAAACCAATTATTTTCATGATGTATCTTCTGTTTGCAGTTTGGTCTAATCTGAGAGGTTGGGAATCAATAGCATTTCTGAGTTTTGCTGACATTGATTTAGGAAAGAGAACTTTTAAAAAAATCCCTAAACTTCAAAATTATTTCTCACACTTCTAGCATCATATCCCAACTTTATTTATTTTTTTAATACATATTTTATTGATTTTTTTTACAGAGAGGAAGGGAGAGGGATAGAGAGTTAGAAACATCGATGAGAGAGAAACATCGATCAGCTGCCTCCTGCACACCCCCTACTGGGGATGTGCCCACAACCAAGGTACATGGAACCTGGGACCCTTCAGTCCGCAGGCCGATGCTCTATCCACTGAGCTAAACCAGTTAGGGCCCAACTTGATTTAAGTTGAGGTTTGTTTCTCTTACTTAACCAGAAATTTTCCCCATTATGCATGAGACACAAGCACATCTGGCTCAATTGTTAAGCTCCTTCCTTTGCCAAGATAACTCCATAAATGTCACCAACTAAGGCACCGTGCTGAGCTCCTAGAAGGACAGGGACCTCAAAAATCATTTTTAAACATTTTTTTCTCCCGTATAAGTTAAATATGCAGATGCTTATTACTTCATCAGACTGATGGGGGGAGTGTTCCGCCTTAATCTGGGGAGAATATTAACCACCGGTATGTTTCAGCAGTGACTCGGGTGATTTTAATGCCCAGGGGTTGAAATCACTGGCCTCATATGTGGGTCCTTTTACTTTTGTGCATTTGGAGAATATTTACTGTACCTGCTCGAAGCCCAGCAGGGCGAGGATTGAGAAATATAGAGACTTTTGCCCTAAAGATCTGACCTCCAGAAATTCTTGCTCTGTTGACCGAGAATTCAAACATTTCAGCTTTTGTTTCTATTGTTCTATCCGACGTGCCGCCTTTGTGTTACAGAATCGCGGGCTGTGGCTTTGCATTGAGGAATGGCTTGTGTGTGAGAGTTAAGTGCATCCACCTGTTTCCCTGAGTGGCCACGGGAAACATTTTGTGCATGTGCTTTGGGGGCAGGGGGAGGAAAGACATTCATCTTTGCTTTCTGCTTCCTACGATGACCCAAGGCTTTCATTTTAATAAGGAATTTCTCTCTTGGCAGAGAAGGAAAACAGATGGTCCGTCTTTAAGTGCCTAATGTGCGCTTCCTCCACATGATCCTGGAGGGCAGGCGTGTGGGGAAGGGAAGGGAACTCATGCTGTGAGAAGCAGTGGGCGCCCGGGATGGCTGCCGTGTGCACACAGTGATGGCTTTTCCTGATCCCGCTCCGTCTCCATCCTCAGGATCTGTAAGAGCAACTGTTGCTCAGAGAGACCGTATTATTCCAGCAAGTGAGTGACCAGCTTACACAACGGGGAAGGGTTTTCCAAGAACCAGCATCAATGACCAGATGTCACTAGTACGCTTGTAGGTAATTCTGGCAAACTCATTAGCAAAGTCCTCGGACAATTCATATAAGCTGCTTAAGGAGTAACCCTCACATTCTTTCGTGGGCTTACTCTAAACCAAATATGCTGATTTGAACTCCCTTCCTGCAGACCGTACATATGACAATTAGGACCAATCTTTCCCAAAAGGTAATTGTGAATTTGGAGGGAAATGCCATAAATGATTTCAACAAAATATATATTGTGCAGGATCTATAAAATGCCATATATGATTTCAACAAAATATATATTGTGCAGGATCTATAATAATAAAAGTGTAATATGCTAATTAGATCGGATGTCCTTCCGGACGGAGCCGGGGCTGCGAGGGAAGCCCGGGTCCTGGGTGCCAGGGGAAGGAAGGCCTACTCTTGGACAAATCTTGCACAAATTTTGTGCCATACACACACACACACACACACACACACACACACACACACACATATGTATGTATGTATATATACTGATGTTTCAATCTCAGTATAGAATTCGTGCATGAATTTGTGCATGGGTGGGGTCTGGCCAGCCTGGCCAGGGGGAGGGAACATGGGCAGTTGGCCGGCCTGCCTGCTGGTCGAACTCCTGGTTGAGGGGACAATTTGCATATTAGCCTTTTATTATATAGGATATACACTGAGTGGCCAGATTATTATGCGTTCAGAGATCATAATAATCTGGCCACTCAGCGTATACTTTTATTGATTTCACAGAGGAAGGGAGAGGGAGAGATAGAAACATCAGTGATGAGAGAGAATCATGGATTGGCTGCCTCCTGCACGCCCCCCACTGGAGATCAAGCCCACAACCCGGGCATGTGCCCTGACAGGGAATCGAACCGTGATTGGAGACCCAGAAGAAAAGCGGGCCTGGAGGTGTTCTCAGTCTAATGGTTCTGGTCCCATTTCTCTGTGCGGCTCTGGGCTGTGTCCTCCTCCGTGTGCCGGCACCAGCCTCACGCTGAGCACTCAGCTCCTGCCTTTCCAGCCCATATTTGTGCATTTGGATGTCCCGAGCGCTGGAGAGCGTCACTTCTGGAAAATCTCTCAGACAAGTAAGGAAAAACACTCCCTGCTAACGTCTTCTCACCTCCCGCCTGACGGCTGTTGTTACTCCTTCAGACCGAGTGGAATTCCAGGAACTTCTCTTTTGTTTGCAAGTCTGAAAACCCAAGTTCAGCGTCAGCCCCTTGTCGACGGATTAAGGGGAGATTTATGACATCTGTGCGCCGCTTTTCACCGAGGAAACGGTGGTCCGTGGACCGCACAGCCCCTGAGGAGTTCTCTCCTGACCCATCTGCTGGGCGCTCCTGTCCCACCTCCAGGAGGCCGTGCAGGGAAGAGTTAGAGCGACTAGTGCAGCTGGTCACGGAACAGCCAGCTTTCTGGCTTTTCCCAGTGTCATCGTGTGTCAGTGTCAGAGGTACAGAGCCAGTGGGTGTCCCTGGGCCATTGGTACATCTGAGCTCCTGATGAGCTTGTCTCTCTCTCTTTCTCTTTTTTATTGTTTTTACTGATGTCAGAGAGGAAAGGAGAGGGAGAGAGAGATAGAAACATCAATGATGAGAGAGAATCATTGATCGGCTGCCTCCTCCATGCCCCCTACTGGGGATGGAGCCTGCAACCGGGGTATAAGCCCTGACCGGGAATCCATCCGTGACCTCCTGGTTCATAGGTCGACGCTCAACCACTGAGCCACACCAGCTGGGCGACCTGGTCTCTTTAATCAGGAAGCCAGGATGTGGGGAAGTCAGCTGTCACTCAAACGTGAAGAAAAGTGGTGAAAGTCTTCTACCCTGTAAGCCCCGGTTTCCATAAGGAGTAGACAGGGACACCGCGGGAAGTGGCCACAGTAGGTGACCAGGCGTCGTCTCAGACAGCAGCCGTCCCGGGTCTGTGGTTCTGGAACTGCCACCTCCGGCCTCATCACACAGGGCCACTGGGGAAGGGCGGGGTCAGCGCTGCCATGAGGGGAGGGTGGACCAGAACGGCTGCAGGCTGTGAGCGTGTGTGTGAGTGTGTGTGTGTGTGTGTGTGTGTCTGTGTGTGTGTGTGTGTGTGTGTGTGTGTGTGTGTGCGCGCGCGCGCGCGCATCTGATATGTATTTATAACAGTCCTTTGACAACACTACATAAGGTATCCTGGATAATAAGGTTCCTTAATTTAGAGGATATTGTAAATACAAGGAAATGTTACGGATTTTTAAAATATCTTTCCCTCCTTTTTAAATTAAATTGATTGGGGTGACATTGGTCCATATGAACATACAGGTTTCAGGTGTGGGTTTCAGTTACAAGACCTGTATATATTGCACCATGTGCCCACAGATCTTCTCCTGTCGCCTCATATTAGCACCCCCTTCACCCCCCAGCCCTTCCCTCTGGCAGCCATCACTTTGCTGTTTGTGTTCATAAGTCCCAGTTTTATATCCCACATATGAGTGAAGCCATATAGTTCTTAGCTTTTTCTGACTGGCTTATTTCACTCAACATAATGTTCTCAAGGTCCATCCATGTGGTTGCAAATGACACTATTTTTTCATCCTTGCTTATGGCTGAGTAGTATTCCATTATGTATCGCATTTAAAATTAAGGTATAATTTACTTACAGTGAAATGAACAAATATTAAGCATGCATTTTGATATATTTCTGTGCATCTGTTCTGATCAAGGCATAACTAAGATAGCAACATGTACAGATCTTAAGTACAACTTGATACATTTTGATAAACTAAACACGTGTCAATGAACCCCCCCCAAAAAAAAATATTACAAAATATATTGATCCAGAACATTTCTGTAGATGTCCTTCCAGTCCACTCCCATGTCACAGAGGCAGGCTCTCTTCTGATTTTTGTCACCATAAAGGGCCAGAGTTTCATAAAAATGGAATCAGACAGTCAGTACCTTTTTAGGTCTGACTCCTTTCACTCAGCATAATGGTTCTGAAATTTACTTGTATCATCACATGTACCAATACTTCATTTTTAACTGCCACATAATACTCCATTGTATGATTGTACCAGTGTGTTTATACACTCTCCTGCCAATGGTATTGGGCTTGGTTTCAGTTTTTGGCTAGGGCAGTGGTCAGCAAACTGCGGCTCGCGAGCCACATGTGGCTCTTTGGCCCCTTGAGTGGGGCTCTTCCACAAAATACCACGGCCTGGGCGAGTCTGTTTTGAAGAAGCGGCGTTAGAAGAAGTTTAAGTTTAAAAAATTTGGCTCTCAAAAGAAATTTCAATCGTTGTACTGTTGGTATTTGGCTCTGTTGACTAATGAGTTTGCCGACCACCGGTAGGGCACAGCTGACTCTTGCCCCCAGTTGTAGCAACTTTCGTGTGTCTTCCTTGCTGAGAATGCCTTGTCCTCTGGAATTCGTCAAGTCTTCCTCCAGTCCTCTCTCTTCCCAAGGCCTATAGAAAACTGGGATGATTCTTCTCCTCCTGTTTCTTATTCCAACATGGACGTACAAGTCCTTTGCATTCATCCCATCCTAACTGGACATCGAGTTTCTCTCTAAGCATTGCTTGTTCTTGGAAGGTGTGTGTGTGTTGGGTGTTGTTCCAGGAATTAGCAACAGGAACCTGTGTGGGTACAGTCGAGTGATAGGTTGTATTTTATCTAGAAATTAAGGGGGGGAAACGGAGGCGTTCCTGAAGAAAGCATGGAGGGGAGTCTGTCCCCACTACAGTCGTGAGAGACATAAGCGCAGAACAGGAACATTTTCCTGGAAGGTGCCGCTGGGCTTGGAGTGCTAATGCATTTATCATGGCCAGCACTCGGCGCCTTCTATTAAAACAAGCTGAATCATTTGTAATTGGGGAAACGTATTTTAGGGAATTTGCGTGCCCCACATTCCCCGATTGAGAGAATGAAATGGATCCTAGGAAAAAACCTCTCTCTGGATATGGGATAGAAATTTCCTAAACAGGGTAAGAAATCATACAATTAAAATTTGAAGAACATGGTTCTCTGCTAGAGAGTGAGGCAGGGTGGATTTTATTATTTTTAAATAAATTTTCAATTTTTTTTTCAATTACAGTTGACATACAATATTAGACTAGTTTCAGGTGTACAGCATAGTGATTAGACATCTCTATACTTTACGAAGTGATCATCCTGCTAAGTGTAATACCCTCCTGGCACCAGATATAGTTATTACCATATTATTGACTATATTCAAAAAAGGAGAGATTTCAACAGAGAGATGTAATGCTCACATTTAACAGTGTGTGTGTGAATGTAAACAGGCTTTTGATAAAATGCTGACGCATCCTCCCCCCTCAATCTTTCTAGGCATCCCAATCTTTTAAAAAATATATATTTTATTGATTTTTTTATAGAGAGGAAGAGAGAGGGACAGAGAGTCAGAAACATCGATGAGAGAGAAACATCGATCAGCCGCCTCCTGTACACCCCCCACTGGGGATGTGCCCGCAACCAAGGTACATGCCCTTGACCAGAATCAAACCTGGGACCTTTCAGTCCACAGGCCGACGCTCTATCCACTGAGCCAGACCAGTTAGGGCTCTAGGAATCCCAATCTCACAATACATTACGTAAGCTGCATACAGTTTGGTTTAGTGGCAGTTGGGAGAAAGGACCCAACTGCTTTCCAAGGGAAAGATGAGTGAGGGCTCATGGGAAGGTGAATGTGAAGGTGAGAGAAGCTACAATGTGAAGCCTTTACAGCAAAGCAGAGACCTCCCTACCCTCAGATGTATGACAGGGCAAGGCCCTTGGGACATGGAAATGTTCATATGTGGGTTCCATACAGGGTGGGGCAAAAGTAGGTTACAGATGTTCATATGGAAAATGCTATAATTAGTAAATAATACAAGAATAAACTCTGTGTTTTATATACTCACAACTGTAAACCTACTTTTGCCTCACCTGGTATTTTCAGAGCATTTATTTCCAAAGCAAAATAGTTGATTTTTTTTTTTTCCTGGATGAAATAGTGAACTCACCAGTATCACCCAGAGTCTTGAACCTGTGTTTATAGGCACTTTTCATTGACTTCTCAACAATGAAATTAGTGTTTCTAGATCTCTTTTAAAGTTAAAAAAGTGTTTGAGCCCTAGCCGGTTTGGCTCAGTGGATAGAGTGTTGGCCCGCAGACTGAAGGGTCTTCGGTTCGATTCCAGTCAAGGGCATGCGGGCGGAAGGCAACCAATTGATGTGTCTCTCTCACATCGATGTTTCTCTCCCCCTCCCTTCCACTCTTTCTAAAAACCAATGGAAAAATATCCTGGGGTGAGGATTAACACACACACACAAAGTTGTTGAAGTAGAGAAGGGGTAAGAAAAGTCACATTGGCTACAAGCGCTAGGTTTAGACCAAAAATGCATAGGCTACGCCATTTATTAGTCACTTGGGGTGAGGACACGGGACCACTTGATTTCCTCTCTCTGTCTCTCTTCCTTTTCACACATTCAGCATCAGCAGGGCAGACTTTCCACTTACTCCTTCCAGTCAATTCACCGATGCTCAGAACCACTGTGTTCTTTAGGGCAGGACAGCTCAGGGCCTCTCCCTCGTACGCATATGATTGGAGTACTTCAGACTAGTTCCCAGGAAACCCAGGGACAGCCAGGCACCTGGGGTGTCCCAGGATGAAATGCAGCAGCTGAATGTTGCATGAGTTTCGTCCCCATCACAAAATAGAAGAAGACAGGCCCAGTGTTGCTTTTCCGCTTACGGCCCATCCGTGAAAGAATTACTTTATTTATTTTTATTTTTAAATATATATTTTTTATTGTTGATAGTATTACAGATAGCTCCCATTCCCCTCCTAAGAATAATATTTTAAATACCCTTCGAATCAGATTCAAGCTCACCTCCGAGACATTTGCAGTTTTCGGGGCTGAAGTTGCTTCTCCTTTATTTGCTACATGCTTTATTATTAGACTAGAGGCCCGGTGCACGAAATTTGTGCATGGGTAGGGTACCTAGGCCTGGCTGGCGATCAGGGCCAATCGGAGCCTTCCTGCTGCCGGCCAGAGCCTTCCTTCCAGCTGCCGGCTGGCCTACCTTCCCCGGCTGCTGGCCAGGGCCTTCCTTCATTCCATGCTGCCCCCTGGTGGTCAGCACACGTCATAGTGAGCGATCAGTCTCCCAGTCAAACTCCCGCAGGCACACTTTGCATATTAGGCTTTTATATATATAGGTAACAAAAACAAAAATGCTATTACGTGTGACTTCATGGAAGGTCCTGGAAATATTTTGTGCCTACCTAATGCCTTCCTAGACTCTGAAAGCTGACGGTCTTGCACGAATCTGTACTTTGTCTGCAAACTAAATCCTTCCTTGATTTCTTTCACATGTTAGGGAGCAGCTCCATGCACACTAAGCATTCGAATGGATGGTTAATCCTCCCAAATGGTGACAGCATCCCCAGGGACAACGGGAGGCACACCGCAGGGAAGGTTATTGATGGGAATGACTTGAGATTACTCGGGCCAGCTTCAGAGAGGCCTCCCAGCTGCTAACAGCAGTGAGCCATTCGTTTTAAGTGTGACAGGTTGATTTTAAATCTGAGGTCCTCTTTGCGTGATGAAACTCCTGCAAACCAAGACTGCCCTATCACATTGGTTCTGAGCTGCCTAAAAGGAATGCATGCGGACAAAACCCAGGGGCACATGGATACTGCAAAGAAAGTGTTTCTCCAGCTAATTTGAGTTTCATTTTATCTCTTGAATGAATGGCTCTAATTTCCAAAATATTGACAGACCCAAGTCCTCATCAGTCTTATATGGAGGCATTATGCATTACACCATCAAGGTAAAAAGAACTACAGTCCAGTTTGGCCCGGCATGGCTCAGTGGTTGAGCGTTGACCTATGAACCAGGAGGTCACAGTTTGATTCCCGGTCAGGGCACATGCCTAGGTTGCGGGCTTGATCCCCAGTGTGGGGCGTGCAGGAGGCAGCCAATTGATGGTTCTTTCTCATCATTGATGTTCTCTCTCTCTCTCTCCTTCTCCCTTCCTCTCTGAAATCAATAAAAATATATTAAAAAAAAAAAAAAGAAAAAGAACCGCAGACTGTCCAAATTAGAGTCAGCTTCAGGTAAGGGTTAGCTAACCCCATTGGTCACTGCTATTGCTCCGTGCCAGTGGTTTTTATCTTGGCTGTATGTATATTGGAATCAGCAAGGGCGATTTAAAAAAATATGGATGCCAGGTCCTAATCCAAGAAATCCTGATTTAATTTAATTCTGGGGTGTGGCCTGTGCAGCAGGACTTTTTAAAGTTTCACAGGTGAGTGTAGAATATGCAGTCGAGGCTGAGACTCACTGCTCAAAGCAGCAGCAGGTGCTCAATTTGTTGGGTGTGGGGCATAAGGGACAGATGTTTGGCTGCCAATTGCTGCACCTGTTGAAGGTTGAAAGCCATCATCTTGGTCAGGGGTCCTCACACTTTTTAAACGGGGGGCCAGTTCACTGTCCCTCAGACCGTTGGAGGGCCCGACTATAGTTTAAAAAAAAACTATGAACAAATTTCTATGCACACTGCACATATCTTATTTTGAAGTTAAAAAAACAAAACGGCAAAAACACCCGCATGTGGCCCGCGGGCCGTAGTTTGAGGACGCCTGAGTCCTGCGTAGGGTCACCGATAGTTGTGGTTTGCCTGAGACTGGCCAGGTCCCAGCCCTGAAAGTCCCATACCCTGTACAAACCAGGACGACGGGTACAGAGCCTTCTGGGAGTCCCCGCCAAACATTCAGGAGGAAAACACATTGGCCATGAGCAAAGGAGAGTGGGAACCAGTGGGAACAGAAAGGGCAGCCCTTTGCAGGGAGGAGCCCACAGCTGACCTGGTCTGGTCCAGCCAATGTCAATGTCAAGGGGGTCACAGCCAAGGGGAAACCGTGGCAGCAGGACTTGGCAACGTGAGTGCTTACTGTTGTCACGTGTCCTGGCCTTAGATCAGTGGTTCTCAACCTTTTGCTGTTATGAATCGTAATGTAAATACCTGTGTTTTCCGATGGCCTTGGGCGACCCTGCTAGCGGTTCTCAACCTGTGGGTTCATTAACAGTAGCAAAATGACAGTTATGAAGCAGCAACGAAAATAATGTTATGGTTGGGGGTCACCACAACATGAGGAACTGTATTAAAGGGTCGCGGCATTAGAAAGGTTGAGAACCACTGCCTTAGATGGAGCTAGCAGTCCTGAGCTCTTCCGAGAGATGCATAAATCGAATCAGACCCATTTGCTTCCCAAGTTCATCGCTGCTGCAGGATCCTTGATCTTGGTCCTCCGATCGAATCAGCGGGCATGGAGAATTCTTGCTCCCTCCTAGCCCCACCTCACTCCCTGGGGCCTGTGCTCTCGCTGTTCCTTCTGCCTCCCACACCCTGTGTCACTCTGGGGCAGAGCCTCCTTTTTAAAAAAAAAAAAAAAAAGAAGAAGAAGAATGACCTATATTAAAGAGCAGAACTCTTTAATGGCCTGGTGCAGTGGTCGGCAAACTCATTAGTCAACAGAGCCAAATATCAACAGTACAATGATTGAAATTTCTTTTGAGAACCGAATTTTTTAAACTTAAACTTCTTCTAATGCCACTTCTTCAAAATAGACTTGCCCAGGCCGTGGTATTTTGTGGAAGAGCCACACTCAAGGGGCCAAAGAGCCGCATGTGGCTCGAGAGCTGCAGTTTGCCGACCACGGGCCTTGTGGAATGAGGGGATTTGCAGCCATAATGAAGGGCCCTGACATGAGGCAGTCATCCTGGATTACCTACGTGGGCCCTCAATCCGATGGCCAGTGTCCTCCGAGGAGGAAGCCAGGCCATTTTCTCGGGGCTCAAAGTAACAGAGGAGGCTTCCGAGATGAGGTTCCCGGGACAGTGGGCATGGCGCTCTGGAAGGGGTTAAGCTGTCAATGAAGGGGCTGGGTCAGGGCACACAGTGACTCCCTGCCAGCATCCTGACCTTCGGTTCTGCTGGCCAGAGCTCAGCCCGCCCTGAGGCTAAACGACATAATTAGGTGAATGGGGAGGAGTGGACCAGCAGAGCCTGGGGGATGAAGAGCCTTCCTCTCCTTCCTGTGGCTGCTGCTGGGATCCATGGGGCAGGGTCTCCCGCAGGAACACTAGGCGGGGCGTACTTGACCTTTCTGTGCCTGCCTTCCTCAGTGCGTGGGAGAGTGAGAATCGAGCACACATTGGTGGGTGATAAGGGTCTCCCCCTTCTTCAGCTATTTAGGTGGACCCTATGAAGAGTCAGTTTCTTGGAGAGTTATGGTCTAATATGTGGGATGCTGAAGAACATGTGCTCAGTGAGGTAGACTGAGCTGCCGGGAGAAATCCCCCATCCCATCTCAAGCACAGAGAAAAGAAACAAATGAAAATTGTTACATGTGTATAGCAAAGTTTAAACCCCCCACCTAAGGCAACCCCCAGGGGCAAGATTTAGCGAGGGAACCCCAAGCCTCTGGTGCCCGGAAACGGAAGCTGACAATCTCCTGGGGAAAGCAGGGCATGGCACAGGCTGCAGCGGCAGGAAGGGGGGCGGGGGGCAGAGGGGAGTGGGGAGGGCCCTCACTGCTGCCCAAGGTGAGACTCTTGTCCTTGGCAAAGAAACCTGAAGCCTCCCAAGGCCCAGGGTGGAAAAAGAGTCGGCCGGCCAGGACCGTAAGTAGGTGTGAATTCTGAGTGCAGGCGACTAATACGGCGCAGTGACCCCAAGCCAAAAAACCAAATAGAAGGCTCTTGGCTTAATAGGACCCGGATTGGGGTACATTAAAAGTGCGTGCTGGGCCCAACTGGCATGGCTCAATGGTTGAGCCCTCAACGGAGGTATATGCCCTTGACTGGGAATCGAACCAGCATCCCTTCAGTCCGTGGATCGACGCTCCAACCAATCAGCCACACCAGCCAGGGCTATAGAACTTTTATGCAACAATTTAAAAAGAGAAACAAATGACACTATGTTTGTAGGGACATATGTATATTAAAATACTTTAGGAAATAATTTATGATGAATAGAGAAATGAGTCCAGGGGGTAAGAAACTTCAATTTTATACTTAATCCCCTATTTTTTATCCCCGATTTTTTAAAATGTGAAACACTTTAAATCAAAATTGGCAAAATGTTAATATTTGTTAATCTGGGTCCACAAGTAAATTTTACATTGTTCTCTGTGCTTTTCTGTTTTTCATTAAATAATTTAAAAATTTTAGAAATGGCATAGAAACAGTGAAAAAGTACCAACTGTGTGTGTGTGTGTGTCTATTTCCTTATTGTTAGATTGCATGCCGGTATTTTTTTTTTCCAGAGCAAGACTGACACATGATCCTTCAAATGAATGAAAATTCCCACTTCAATGACTCAATTAGTCAAAATAAGTTAGCATGCTAATATGTGGTTTAGGTACATAATCCTTCAGCTAATGGCAATAAATCACATTGTTATGTTTTTACAACGTGCAATGCCCAGACATAAAAAGATCAGGAAGCGAAATGATCTTGAAGAAGAATAACAAGTTCAAAAACGCAAGTGGGGACAAATTATCAAGATATAGGGGATGACATGGTAAGTCCCTTCTTTAAGTAAAATTGTGAAGAAGTTTGCTTTGGCATTCATGCCCACAGGGCTGTCTGGGCAGGAAGCGACAGAGACCACACCTTACTCGGGCTCCCACAACGCTGACAGGCATTATTTCACGTAACTGGAGGCAGGGGGTTGATCAGGGCTTGTTGCTATCATCAACTCTTTATGCCTCTGCTCTGCCAGCCGGGGCGCGAGCCTTCCCCTCGGGCTGGCAGACTCCCAGCTCTTCGGGCAGAATTGGGTTAGAGACCCGTTCCAGATCCACCATGATCTGCTTAGGCATCGAGGTGACTCGAGCACCGTTTGGCCCACTCTGGGGTTCATTCTCTCACTCTCAGCTGGCATTTACAGTCTCCCGTTTGCTTCAGACCTTGTTTTTCTTGTTTCTATAAAAAATTGAAGATCAAAATTTCATTGCTGTTCATTCATTCATTCATTCATTTAAAATTTGGTCTCATCAACCCAGAGATCTTCAGGAAGTACACCAGTGGATGGCCAGCTGTAGAGTGAGATGGAACTGAGGAGCACTAGGTAGCAAGGTTTGAAGTCACCTGATTCTCCTCCCGTTACCTTCCTCCTCTTTCATCCCCCTGGAAGTAAGGCCATTGAAGAAGATTTGGAAAATACACCTGCCAAGGAAAAATAGAGTTGTTCATAATCTCAGAAAATCCAGAGAGAAGTGCTTTCATTGAAAGTTTGGAAATCAGTTTGGCCGGTGTGGCTGAGTGGTTGAGCGTCAACCCATGAACCAGGAGGTCACAGTTCAGTTTCCCGGTCAGGGCATATGCCCGGTTTGTGGGCTCGATCCCCAGTAGGTTCCGTGCAGGAGGCAGCCGATCAGTGATTCTCTGTCATTATTGATGTCTCCATCCCTCTCTCCCTCTCCCTCCTTCTGAAATGAGTAAAAACATTTTTAAAAAGTTTGGAAATCATTTGTAATATTTGTTTGAAGAAATATGTTGGATTTATATTGGCTTTCTATGGCATATTCTTGCTGAAAGGGTGACACTCTTCAAAGATTTTGTAAGGGCTTGGTTCAATTTTTTTTGTCTTCTCCCTCCACCCCCACTCGCCGCCGCCCCTCTTAAGGAGCTTGTCAGTACCTGTCTGTTGAGTCAGCAATGGATTCTGCAGGCATAGCCATCCAAACGCGGAGGGATTAGGGTTCACTCCACCGTGTCTGGCTCCACTTCAACCCCAAGGACCCAAATTGGGAGAACAAATCCGAGCTCACAGGCACCGACTTGCCTGTGTGACTCATCCAGCCCTCTCTCTCCTGGAACCCAGAGACCGCGAGGGGCGTGGCTGGAAGGGAGTGCCTTCCCCCCAAAAAAGAGCAGTGATGGAAACTCTGACGTCAGTGAGCTGCCTTCTCTGTGCTAATAGCACCCCATTGGGCCAAAGCGTGACCTTTCGTTGAAGTGGAGACCCAGGGAGCTGGAGTACCGGGCTGCAGAATGATCCCGTGGGAGCTGACACTCGGCAAACTGCCCGTAGATTTTACACTCGGCAAACTGTCCACCGTATCATCTTTGCTATCGTCATTCACTAAAGAGGGGACACTTTAAGCCAATGGTGTTATGCTTGACATTGCCACCTCTCTACCCATCTTTGAACATTCCTGCTCTTTTTTATTTTTTATTTTTTAATATATTTTATTGATTTTTTACAGAAAGGAAGGGAGAGGGATAGAGAGTTAGAAACATCGATGAGAGAGAAACATCGATCAGCTAGCTGCCTCCTGCCCTACTGGGGATGTGCCTGCAACCAAGGTACATGCCCTTGACCGGAATGGAACCTGGCACCTTTCAGTCTGCAGGCCGACACTCTATCCACTGAGCCAAACAGGTTAGGGCTATTCCTGCTCTCTTTTTAAAAAAATTATATCTTTATTGCTGAAAGTATTACAGATGTCCCCTTTTCCTCCCATTGACCCCTTCTAGCCCACCCTTTTCCCTTGTCCCAGGCCTTCATCATCCTCTTGTCTGTGTCCCTGGGTTATGCATGTATGTGTCCAAGTTCTTTGGTTGATCCCTTCCCACCCACTATCCTCCCCAACAGTCTGTTCCATGCTTCTGTGTCTCTGGATCCATTTTGTTCATCAGTTTATTTTGTTCATTAGACTCCACACATGAGTGAGATCATGTGGTGCATTTATACCATGGAACACTATGCAGCTGTAAAAAAGAAGGATCCCTTACTGTTTGAGACAGCATGGAGGGAGCTGGAGAGTATTGTGCTAAGCGAAATAAGCCAGTCAGAGAAAGACAAGTTTCCTGAACCCTTTTGAATTTGAGATGTCAGCTTTCCCCCGAGGCTTCCCAAGGACATTGCTGCCATTCTGTGCCTCTTCCTGTTGATGGTGGACTTGACTAGGCCGTCCTTGTCTTAGTCTGGCCTCCAGACTCATGTTAGGATGCTGGTCATTGTCAACCTCCCAGGGAGAGGAGAGCTCCGTGGTCTCTAAGGATACGGTTCACATGGCAGGGGCCCTGTGGACTCAGCCTTGGTTCCCATAGACAAGAGCACACACTATGCATTCCCTTCACATGGGCAGTGATCTTTTCAAATAAAACTCTTTGCCTTTTCGTGGACAAGGATGTAAGCAATGCGTCATGATGGGTGAGTTTAATTGATTGGCCTTTAATATTACCTTACACCAGGGTTTCTCAACTTTGGCACTATTACTATTAACATGTTTATATATATATAAACAGTTTATTTTGTTCACTTTTGAGTGAGATCATGTGTGTATATACATACACACACACACACACACATATATATATATACATATACATATGTATATATGTATATATATATATATTTTTTTTATTTATTTCAGAGAGGAAGGGAGAGGGAGAGAGAGATAAAAAAAACATCAATAATGAGAGAGAATCATTGATCGCTGCCTCCTACACGTCCCCTACTAGGGATCGAGCCTGCAACCCGGGCATGTGCCCTGACCGGGAATCGAACCTTGACCTCCTGGTTCATAGGCTCAACCCCTGAGCCACGCTGGCCGGGCGACTGTTAAATATTTTGGGTAGAATATTTATTTTGTGTGGGGGCTGTCCTGAGCATTGTATAATATTGTCAGCACCTCTGGCCTCTACCCACTACCTGCCAGTAGCCTCCTCCCATGGTGAGAGCAGAAATGTCACCCGATGTTGCCAGATGCCCTCTGGAGAGCTGGGCAGAATTGCCCTTGGTTGAGAACCACTGCCTTAAACATTTATCTTTGGGAGCCAGGTTGCTATTGTTTGCAACTGTAGCCTTGGAAACAAATAACAGATCCCAACATCTGACCTGGGGGCGTGCATACACACACACACACACCACACACACACACACACACACACACACAGCGTCTTCATTATACTGTCATTTGGGATTCCTGGGTGCCTGACAAATTAAAAACTCCCCAGTTTTGTTTTATTTTGCTGCTGTGCTTTAGGGGAAAAGCAATGTGATCTGGGTGTGCATGAGTGAGATAGAGCGATGTATTTTCATCATAGAATTTGAATGTGGAGCAATCACATGCAATTAAGTTAAAGGCTACCTTGTTTAACATGCACTGGGCATAACGTAGTCAGCAGGTTGCAAACTGTGGAAGATAGATTTTCATTATCAGGCCTGTAAAATGTATTTTTGACAGGCCTGATAATGAAATAACCTGGATTTGAGAGTTGATGGGAGGTATGTAAATTGTTGAGTGCCGTTAACTAAGGTGTAATATGGCCTACCTCAATTTTTTACTGCCATTTTCTTAATTTAAGCACATCTGTTACATTGCCTTTTTTTCAATTGCTCTTTTTGGTTAGTATGTTACTGTCATGCTTTCTGCCATGGCTATCGACATAGTCTGAAGAATAATGTCATGCTCCTCGCCAGGCTGGAGCGAGCAGAGATGGGCAATCTGACAGTCTCTAGCCTGGGCATACCCAGTGGGATGATGGGAAAAACCATGGAATCTGTTTTCTCACTGGCTGAAATGGAGCTCTCCCTGTTCATTTTCTAGTTCCTACCTGACCCTCTGTCTCTTTTTATAATAACTCATCACATAACCATTTCAAAGATTCTGTTAAATTCATTTTTTATTCTTTTGGACAACATATTCCATCTGCCCTTTATTTTTGCCAGTAATCTGCCTGCCTCTGTTCAGATTCTAGCTTACCACTTAGAAGCTGGAAAATTTACTTTTACTCAGGAGTGATCATCAAAATATGTAAAACTAGAGGCCCAGTGCATGAAATTCATGCAAGGGACTCAGCACTCACAGCCCTGGCTTCGTTCAGAAGGTCGCCCGGAAGGTCTTCTGGAAGGTCGTCCGGACAGTCATTCTGCTGTTCAGTCTAATTAGCATATTAGCTCTTTATTATGTGGGATTGGTGAGGCACGAACATATGGCAGCATAACCCAGCAGCAGATATTGCAGATTTGAACCTTAACCTGCGAGTCACTGAATCATGGGAAAGCAGCAGTGGGAAGGGGTCAAAGAGGGGGTGACCCAGGGTAGGGTCTGTAGCAGCCAGGGTACAGGAGCGTGTCAGACTTGCCACTGGTATATCTTACCAGCAGTAGACTGGATATACAAAGCCTGATTAAGCTTCGCTTGCCTCATACAAAATGGAAACCAAAATACTGCCTTGCGTATTTGAAACTTCCTTAGAGAGTAAATATTAAAAGCTCTCATGCCAAGTAAAAAATTGTAACTATGAGTGGTGATGGATGTTAAGTAGATTTATCATGTGGTCATTTCACAATATACACAAATCATTAGGTTATACACCTGAAACTAATGTTACGTGTCAACTATACAAAGAAAGGTGTATGTAGGTTGCTAAAATTCCAATGTTATTCTCCTTTTAACATAAAGAGAGAATGTATCTCATTGTATATGTTTCCTCTAACAATGGGCACTAGACGACTATTAGGAAAATGAGGCAAGTTCATGGTCCAGACCCATTTCCACTGGACCAGATGTAGTAAGACATGAATCCAAGACTCAGCTCTGCCACCTGTAGGTAGGACTTTGACCAAACTACTTCTCTCCGCCTAACATATTGCGGACGGATCACGAGAATTCTCGCTTCCTATTACATAGTGTTTTGCAAAGTCTCATACTTTAAAAAGATATTAGCTTACACCATAAGAACATGTAATCAATAAATTCAAAATGCAATGTGTGCCTTTAACATTTATGTAAAACGTTTTTTGTACTCATTCAATAGAAACTTATCTGGCCACTGGGTAAAGCTAGCAATAAAACTACTGGTCCGCAATGTGTTAAGTTCCTTGCCAACAAAATAAGGGGCGTGTCCTAGACAATATTCCATGTTGCTGCAAGATTGAGCATCTCATGCCGCTAAGTCTTTAAGGACTGTTGAAAAATAACCAGTGCTCAGAATGCTTGGTCACAATCTTCAATTAAAGAAGAAAACCAATACCATGCTTCTCCAGGCCTGGCCCATTCAGGGCAGGTGGAGGAGGAGACAGAAGTGGGGGTGGGATTGGGCAGGGAGGGCTGCAGGCGATTTCTCCCAGCTGCTCTTATAATGAGGAAATAATGACTTAATGTCTGGGCAATTTGTAAAGCAGCTGCCAGTGGGGCAGGGAGACAGCTGTTCTTAAAAAAAAAAAAAAAAGAATTGGGCCTTTTCTCTTCTGTATCCCATAGTGCACAAATGAGCAATGCAGCTTCAAAATCAGTGATTAATTCCCGGGAAGTGATGTCTTTAGGACCCCTTGATGAGCACGGGGCTGAGGGGTTGATGAAGTTTCAAAACTCACATTTTAGAAACCATTCTTAAAAACACGAGAATCTGCCCGGCCTGTGTGGCCCAGTGGTGGAGTGTTGACCTATGAACCCGGAGGTCATGATTTGATTCCCAGTCAGGGCACATGCCTGGGTTGTGGGCATGCCCCCCAGTAGGGGACTTGCAGGAGGCAGCCAATCAAAGATTCTCTCTCATCTTTGATGTTTGTATCTCTCCCTCTCTCTTCCTCTCCGAAATCAATAAACATATATTAAATAAATACCTAAAATAAAAGCATGAGGATCTGATAGAAATAGAAGCTCACAGAAAAGGCCCACCAGCTCCCCTACTTGATGTTGCTGTAGTTGATAGTCATTGATTTTACTCAAAGAAATACCATGGCAGAGGAACCCTCTCTTTTTGGGGGGGCACTGGGTTTAGAACAAAAGAAGGTCCCATTCTCTGAGGGCTTTCGCTCAGGGCAGGAGAAGGGGATGATGACATGAAAATTTGGTGCCTCCTCAGTAAGTGTGAGCAGTTAACTGGACGAGGGGCCTTGAACACATTTTCTCATGGGATCGTCCCCGTCATTCCGGAAGGTCTCCTGGTCTCCACTGTGCAGATGGCAAAATCTAAGTCCAGTGGCCTCACTTGCTTATGGCATTGGTGTCTGAAGTCATGTTGAGAATTTGTAACAGATTTCAACTCAGCCTATTGGAACCCGGAATTGCCACTGTGTGATGTGGGACAAGTGACTTAGCCCATGGAAGGCTCATGTCCACTCAGCACAGTGCCCTGTGCACCATTATTAATCCTGCCTGGCTTCAAAGCACGGGTCTGTTACCACACTTGTCTGTTCTGAAAGTAACAAAGATTTGTGGGGAAATCTATATACATAAAAGCCCAGTGACCAAACGGCGGAATGATTGGAATGACCAGTCGACCAGTCGCTGTGATGCTCACTGACCACCAGGGGGCAGACACTCAATGCAGGAGCTGCCCCCTCGGGATCAGTGCACTTCCACAGTGGGAGCAGCCACTCAGAGGGCGGGTCCACAGCCACTCAGCTAACCAGCCATGCCCCCTACCAGTACACAAATCTGTGCACCGGGCCTCTAGTCTACACTAATAAAAGAGCAACATGCTAATTGACCATACCTTCGTAACAGCCCACCAGCCAATCAGGAGTGAGTATGCAAATTAACCCAACAAAGATGGTGGGTTAATTTGCCTACACAGGCACTGAGCGGCCGGGGCATTCCGCTCCACCCCAGTCGCTCCGGGCCTCTGGGCAGCATGGGAAGGCAGAAAGGCAGCTCTGGCCAGAGCATAAAGGCGGCTCTGGCCAGAGTGAAGGCGGTGCCGGCAGCCAGGGGAAGGAAGGCCCATTCTTGTATAAATCTTTATGCATCGGGCCTCTAGTTTTAAATAAAACCAATAAATACATTCAGCTGTAAGAAATCCACTTTTCACTGATAAAGCACATGTGTTCATTTTCCTAACATCAAACGGCCTTCACTCACCACTCTGAGTTTTAAGTTGAGTTGTCAGTGGTCCAGGCAGGACCTGTGCAGAATCACGCATCCTGAGAAGATGCAGGAGCCCATCTCGCCATCCACTCCCCCTGGCAGGCAGGAAGGAAACAGCAACCTAATCTCATCATCTCCAGATGGAACAAGATCTGCTGTGTGACCGACCTGCTTAGCGCAGGAGCAGCTCTGTGGTCGCCTTCCCCCAGCTGTCTAAATAGTTCTCAGCTCCCAACCCGTCTTCCTCCTCTTCCTCCAGGAATCCTGCCCGGGGCCTTTAGGACACTCTGACCTCTGTCCCCTGTCCAGGCTTCCAGCGTCCTTTGCATCTGGGCTGCACACTTGGGAACTTGTTTTGATTATCTTGTACGGTCTTCTGGTTCATTTTAAACCAATGTTTGTTTGCTGGCTTTGGAGACCATATCGGCGGCCATTGTTTGGCCCCTGCAGAGATTAGCATTATAATAGAAGTGTTAGCCCTAGCTGGTTTGGCTCAGTGGATAGAGCATCAGCCCACAGACTGAAGGATCCTGGGTTCGATTCTGGTCAAGGGCATGTATCTCCATTGCAGGCTTGATCCCCGGCCCTGGTCAGGGCATATGCAGGAGGCAACCAATTGATGTGTCTCTCTCACATCGATGTTTCCCTCTCTCTGTCTCTCCCCCTCCCTTCCACTCTCTCTAAAAACCACTGGAAAAATATCCTGTGCATTTTGGGATGTTTAGCAGAATACTTGACCTCTACCCACGAGACGCATCCCCTACATCATGACAATCAAAAAAAGTCCTCAGACATTGCCAGATATCCCAGGAGGTGGGGGTAACATAACCCCAAGATGAGAACCATTCCTCTACTCTCTTTTAGGTGAGCTCATTCATTCTCATGCCTTGGTTTACCATCATCACACAGATAATTTATAAGTAGCATTGCCATCTCCTATAGGCACCAGATCCACATAACCATCTTCTCTCTTGACTGTCCATCCAGTTATCTAGTTACTAGAGGCCCAGCACGCGAGGAGGCACCCCGCGGGGGGCTGGGACCCACACCAGACTCGCGCAGGGCCAGCCGCCGCAGGAGTCAGGCCAGATCGGTGCCGTGGGGGGCCGGGACCTGCGCCTGACTCGCAGCGTCCCCCAGACTCCCTGCCTGTGTCCACTCCTGGGCCACCCGAGCCACTGCGCCAGCTCGGGCAGGCTCCCCTGCCTCTGTCTTCGTCTCTGCTCCGGGCCTCACCTGCGCGCACGACCTCCTCCTGTCTGGTCGTGACCCGTTACAGAGTCCTGGCCTAATTTGCATATTACCTCTCTATATATTAAGATTATATATTAAGATGCAAGCTAGAAACCTAGGTTCATTCCCAGCTGCTCATGCCAGGCCTCGTGCTAGACCTCCACGTGAGAATCTCTGGAGGTGGGATCCAGCATATGTAAAGGTCCATAAGTTTTTACAACGTGCATCCAAGGTTGGGAACCATTGTCAGCAGTGGCCGGAGCCAGCTCTCCTTGGCCTGAGTGTCACTGATTTCACAGCCTGCTGAGTCTGTTCCACTGGAAGTTTCTCTGTCGCTTTCAATTTATGCAGAAGCCACCCTTCTGTAGCTTCGAGCCCTTCCTCACACATTTGAAATCTCAAACAACCAATATTGATTTATTCTCTGCTGTGTTGGAGATGGCCTTCAAGGAGACATAAATATTTGCTGTCAGTTTGAATATCCTTTGTTTTCAATGGTTCTATTTTTAAAATATTGCAGTACTTATGGCAAGGAGCCAGTTTCCAGATGTGAATACTATGTCAAGTACTTTCAAAATATTTAGTGCTTGAAGTAGCTAGGATCTATTTTAAGGAAAGCCTTCTCCCTGTGTCTTATTTTCCCCTTGTAGTCTTTGGAGGGGTTGGGGGGTCGGATGTGCAAGAACAGGGGTACCATCTCTCTTGACCCACCTTGGGGAGGCTCATTGCAGTGGTACATGCAGAAGAGCGCATGGCTGGGATGAGGGATTCATGTTACCAGCTTTCCCCTGGGCCGCGCCATCTGCTGGAGTTCCTGCCAGTACTTCTCTCTCTCTCTCTCTCTCTCTCTCTCTCTCTCTCTCTCTCTCTCTCTCTCTCTCTCTCTCTCATTATTTTGCAAGTCTTGGAATGATGACACTGCTTTTGGGTCCAGAATTGTTTATAATCATTTTGCTCAGCCCAGGAAATTATTAAATGTTTTACGATGATGAAGAATGTGTGGCGATGATGGCCACATGAAATCTTTTACTCTGAAGTAGGGCCGCCCTTTTTTTGGATAGCAGAGTCCATATCAACCCCTCTTGACACCAGCGTTATTGACTTGCTTATATGTAATGAGTAGTTTTGACCCGATGGTATTTTTCTCCCTCTTCTAACATTTTGCACTCTGTGGTGGGATGTGAAATAGGCCCTTCCCTCTCAAGTTTGCCTGAAGCTACAAAGATCAAGAATAGAAGATCTTGTTCAGCTCAAGGGAAGAAACTGAGAATTGGGCCACTTCCTCCCAGCCATGCCATATCAAGCAAGAGATGGGGCAAGGATGCATAAAAACGCCATATGATCTCTTACCATTTTGAATGCAACTTGTCCTTCCTTCCTTCCTTCCTTCCTTCCTTCCTTCCTTCCTTCCTTCCTTCCTTCCTTCCTTCCTTCCTTCCTTCCTCCCTCCCTCCCTCCCTCCCTCCCTCCCTCCCTCCCTCCCTCCCTCCCTCCCTCCCTCCCTCCCTCCCTTCTTTCCTTCTTTCCTTCATCACCCGAGGACATGCTTAGAGAAAGGAAGGGAGAGAAAGAGCAACATTGATGTGCTTGAGAAACATCAATAGGTTGCCTTCTGTACGCTCCCCAACTGGGCATCAAACCTGGCGCCCAAGTAATGTGCCGTGATTGGGAATCGAACTGGCAACCTTTCTGTGCACAGACGACACCCAACCAACTGAGCCACTCTGGCCAGGCTGCATGCAACTTTTTCTTGTTTGGGTGTCTGCATGCTTGTTACAGATTTCTGATCATTTCCAGAGCTCCATAAAGCTATTAGTTGCTAGCTGTTTATTTGGTATTTCCTTGGGGGAATGAGTACCGGGAGCATACGAGTTCACCACCTTGAGGATATCACAATAGTTTAGAGGTTTTCACACATTTGTGAAGGAATAACTAGAAGGAATTCCCTTTTAAAAAGATGCCCTTTTAAAAATATTTTTAAATTGATTTTAGAGAGGAAGGGAGGGGAGCAAGATAGAAACGTCAATGATGAGAAAGAATCATGGATCAGCTGCCTCCTGCACACCCCACACTGGGGATCAAGCCCCCAACCTGGGCATGTGCCCTGACCGGGAATCGAACTGTGACCTCCTGGTTCATAGGTTGACGTTCAACCACTGAGCCACGCCAGCCAGGAGATGATGTTATAATTTTTATTCATTTTTGTGCTTAATTTTATATTTAAAATTGTGTATCCTTTTTGTAAATAGTTTCCACCCTAAAAGCTAAATTTGGTCCTGGCTGGGGGAAGGAGAAGTTTTAAGTGTGAAACAAGGCTTAATTTTTATTATTTAACTGGACATACTATTTTTTTTTAAAGTCATGTTATGATCATCTTTCTCTTTTTTTTCTTTTTCCCCCTGGGCTATGAAATTGATCCATCTGTCCAGAAACACAGGAAAAAAATCTATTCTGGGTCATGGAAATAATCAGAGTAGACAGTTGGGATTGAAAGTAAACTGTGTGTGTGTGTGTGTGTGTGTGTGTGTGTGTGTGTGTGTGTGTGTGCTCTCTGTCTGTGTATTTAATTGCTAATATGTGATTATATAGAGGTCTTGTAAGAAGGGAAATAATGATTTTTAATTTGAGAGTCTACATTTCATTTATGAAAGTGTTTATGAACACTAGTTTTATAGTGAGATAGGCTTAAATTTTGATCTTACATCTATTTGATTGACTTAGAGATGTTGTTTATTCTCTAAAAGCCTCAGTCTTGTTTGTTATCTGTAAAGTGAAGGTTATAGAACATGTCTTAGACTTGTAGTAAGAAACAAATGAGCTCATGCAAATAGGAATTTTAGCATAATTCCTAACCTGTAGGAAATACTAACATTAAAAAAGAGGAATTGTTATTACCATCCTTACTTGTTAAGATACTTGGAGAAGCAGGTAATTTGGTTCACCTACTTTATAGCTGGGCAGATTGAGGCCAAGCATTTAAATATTTTGTTCCTAATTGCTTAAGAGTGGTGGCTATACCTATAGCTTGTAAAATGTAGAAATTATCAACATCTTCCTTCCTCTTTCCATCAGCTCATTAAGAACTACAAATTATAAATGTTTCCAGATTCTGAGCTGAATGTGCAGAATCTGCTGGAAACATTAGGCAGGTGGGGTTGAACTTGGAACTTTTCTAAGAATTTAGTCCCTTTATTGCTCATTTTGCTGGAAAATCAGTGACTTTTGCCAAACACGTTGTTTTCTTCTCTTGACAAAAAGCAGATCAGCAAGTTTTCATATTGCACTATTTTTAATGGCTGGAGCATCAGCATTTTATAACAAGAAAAAATTAAAATTCTTTAATATTTGGACGAGAAGGGCTTATAAAAATTTTCACATCCACGCACCATCTGGAAAAGCAAGGTTGGACGGGCTGATGAGGCTTAGGGTCCCTAAGCATCTTGGACAATGACCTCTTATTTAAGACATTTCCTCTGCAGGACGCCACAACATGCACCTTTCTATAACTTTACACTGCGAAGGGCTGGCCATGGAAGATTAAGACATGTATGCATGACCCTAACCAGTTTGGCTCAGTGGGTTGAGCTTCAGCCTGCAGACTGAAAGGTCCCAGGTTCGATTCCGGTCAAGGGCATGTACCTTGGTTGCGGGCACATCCCCAGTAGGGGTTGTGCAGGAGGCAGCTGATGGATGTTTCTAACTCTCTATACCTTTCCCTTCCTCTCTGTAAAAAATCAATAAAAATATTTTTTTTTTTAAAAAAAAAAAGACATATATGCATGAATGGCCAAGACTTTTTACTGGGGAATATTTTAAGGCCAAATGAACTGCAGGTTCATGAGTAAAACCCAACACACCTGGGCTTTTTACTTCTCCACTATCGTCCACATTCATAAGTACTTATGGCCCGGCCAGTGTGGGTCAGTGGTTGAGCGTCGACCCTTGAAACAAGAGGTCACTGATTCAATTCCCAGTCAGGGCACATGCCAGGGTTGCGGGCTTGATCCCCAGTAGGGGCCGTGCGAGAGAAAAATTTTCACATCCACGCAGCCAGTGGATGTTTCTCTTTCATGGATGTTTGTATCTCTCTATCCCTCTCCCCTACTCTCTCTCTAAAATCAGTGAAAATAAACAGTTTTTTTAAAGGTACTTATGGACTGCCTCCTTGAGCCCAGCCCTGGGCTGAAGACAGATAATTCAGGTGGAAACCTGTGCATCCTCACTCGTCTAAAATGGAAGCCTTGCTTTAGCAAAATGCTTCCAGCAATTTCTCCACCGCCTCAGAGTTCGGCCAAATGCAATGCCCCCGCTCCCCACAGTGCCTCGAGTTTGTGCACATGCAGCTTACCGGTCCTAGGACATGCGTTGGCATAGAGGATGATTTGCCCCATATGTGAGCAGACCAGGGTTTCCTGGATCCAGACAGACTTAAACTGAGGGAGAACACGAATGCACACTTAAACTGAGCCGAAACTGCTATTTTTTTTCCAAGCCAAATAGGCCTGCAGGAAATTGTGCTAATTAATTTCTTCTCAGTTTACAGGTCTAAGTTTTGACCTCAATATGCAAATGCATGCAAATGAATACAGAGAGTCTCTCCTGGTAGGCTCCCCAATCATGTGAGTTAAGCCTGGCTAGGGGAGGCCGCTGCTTGGACCCCAGCTGGTCACCTGACTGAGGGCACATGAAATGCATGTACGTCATTAGTGATTATTCTAGGGTTGAAGGCAGGCCTTTCTTTTTAGTGGGTATTTAGGTGAACTGCAGATTTAAATTTTATTTTCTTCCATAATGAATATATTTTCTTTTTTAAAAAAATATATTTTATTGATTTTTTACAGAGAGGAAGAGAGAGGGATAGAGAGTTAGAAACATCGATGAGAGAGAAACATCGATCAGCTGCCTCTTGCACACCAAGATACATGCCCTTGACCGGAATCGAACCCGGGACCCTTGAGTCCCCAGGCCGACGCTCTATCCACTGAGCCAAACCGGTTTCGGTGGCCATAATGAATATATTTTCTATTGGCCTAAGTTTTATTACATTCTAAACACTGAAAACTTTTTTTTTTTTATGCCATGGGGGTACAAGATGTTTTCTTGCCCAGGGTACAAATGTCCAGGTCACCGTGCAGAGCTGTGAGCTGGCGAGTGCTCAATGAAAATTTGCTACCTAACTTTTAGACCCTCATCCAAGTGGCTGCCTCTCTTCCTCTCGGTCTGGAAACCATGGCATTTCCTGTATCAGCTACTATTTTATGAATATCTACCCCTCAGCGAGAAGGAAAGTCAAAGAAATCTAACAGGTTCCTGTGAATAGTTAAGTCCACATGTTCAGCAGGGAGCTAGACTTGTAAAAGTCCATCTGTGGTGTGACTGGCATTGACAAGAAGGACAGCCTCTTAGAGTGAGAGTGGGGGCAGAGAAGAAATGGGAAAGCCGTCTGGTTCCAGAGGTTCTGCAAGTGTGGTCCCTGGGCCAGCAGCCTCTCCTGTGCATCCTCCCAGCCGTCCCGGATCAGTCCCTCTGGAGTAGGTCTAGCAGTCCTTGTGTTCCCCTTTCCGGCGATCCGTCCACTTTCAAGTTGGAGACCCATTGTGTAGTTAGGCCACGCCCTTTCCCTTTCATCATGGCGCTCCCCATTGTGATGTCATACCAGAGTCAGGCTTTGGTCAATGTAGGGTAACATTTTAGGTAGGTAACACAGACATTCAACTATTTTTATCTACTTTTGCCCTGGTAGTTCTTAGATCGGGTCCTGGATCCCAATAAATGATTAATAAATGGTTGTTGAGCCTGGCTGGTGTGGCTCAATGGTTGAGTAGCGACCTATGAACCAGGAGGTCACGGTTCGATTCCTGGTCAGGGCACATGCCTGGGTTGTAGGCTCGATCCCCAGTATGGGACGTGCAGGAAGCAGCCAATCCATGATTCTCTCTCATCATTGATGTTTCTATCTCTCTCTCCCTCTCCCTTCCTCTCCGAAATCAATTAAAATATATTTTAGCCCTAACCTGGCTCAGTGGATAGAGCATCGGCCTGCGGACTGAAGGGTCCCAGGTTCGATTCCAGTCAAGGGCATGTACCTTGGTTGTGGGCATATCCCCAGTAGGGCGTGATGTTTCTCTCTCATCGATGTTTCTAACCCTCTATTCCTCTCCCTTCCTCTCTGTAAAAATCAATAAAATATATTTAAATATATATATATATTTAAAAAAAAATAGTTGTTGAGTGAGCGTGGATTGATGGAACCAGAACCATGGCGCTGAGCACCTTGGATTCTGAGGTGCTCACAGACCACGAGAGGGGGTGAGCCCTGCAAGGGATGGACAGGAAAGCAGAGTTCTCCTTGAAACCTCATGAAGTCCGTTTCACATGCCAAATATTATTTCTTCTAACATTGCCCCACTGGAACCTGAATTGCTACAATAACAATTCAGGATATTTCCCTCCCTTCAGCACTGGCCTATTCCAATGTCTTACATAACTAACGTTCAGAATAATATTTCTCCAGGGTCACTTTGCTTGCATAAGTCCTTTTAGAAATCCTCCACTTGGCGGGTTGGTAGCTCTGTGCTGTGCATCCGCAGCATCATGTGACTACCTCTCTACTAATAATATAAGCGTCTCTCCACAGAACCGGAATTTTCGTTCAACTAGGAGATTGTCTGGAGAAAAATAATACATTAATTACCTAGTAAGATTGGTTTTGCATATTCCCGGGATTTAGCAATGTCCCTGGAACTGGCTTATAAAATGTGTCATGTGTGTTTATTTAATACGTGAACAAAACGAGTTCCTGGCCAGGGACTTGATGCTCCTCCTGTAATCCTTTGTCCCTGCCTTCCAGACTTGCCCATTTCTTCTTCCATCGCTCTCATCTTTGGCCCAACAAGTCCCCCTGGAGTCCACTTCTTGCTCAACCGGTTGCTCAAGTCACCATTGGGCCACACCTTCCGTGTGTTGGGGTAACACCATATTTTGGGTTTACGATGAAATGCATGGAAGCTAGCCGTGTCGTGGAGAGCCCGGGTCACACTTCAGGGACATTGCACTTCTTTGGGCTCTGTCTCTGGTCTAGAACTCTGAGATCTGAGGGACTGGCTTCTTGAGCAGCTGTGCGCTTCCCTACTTACACACTTGCTCATTAGTAAGCCTCAGATGAAGACTTATTTATTCTTTGTAATAAGATGGACAGCGCGATGAGATGTCAGACAGGGACAGTTGGCTTCTAGGAAGTGAGTAAGTCTCTACAGTAAGCACTTTAGAACTGATGTTTCTTAATTTTTTTCCTTTTTTCTGAAGGACGCCCAGCAGAGCCTTCTCCCTGCAAGGAGGGCCTGAACCTTCATTTCAGTGTTGGCCAACGTCCCCACTAACCCCATGGGACACTTAGGGCCAATTCTCAATAGAAGCATTTTCAACCGATTCTTCCCCCACAAGGATGGAGGATGCCAGTCCCCTCGGGCGAGAGCTTCTGGCAGCTTGGCAGCTTTTAAATGCCTCCCATTGAGTACCCAGCCTCCTTTTCTGGAAGGACGTAAAGCTCCATTATTTAAGTTGCAATTAGTGGCTTCCCACAAATTACACAGCGCTTAGGCAAGTGCCGTCTTCAGGCTCGTGGAGTGTACATCATTGTTCTTTCGTGGCCAAATCGTTCTCTTCCCTTTTCATTCTCACCACTTAGATCCATATCTTCCCAGGTGTCAACCCCAGGGGGCTCCACCTTGGTGTTTACCAGGCCCCCAACTAGGAAAGCACAGAAGCAGTGTCACGCCTTGCCTTCCAAAGATATTTTATTTTCTTGGCAGAAATATTGTTCCATTTCATTTTTGGTATGTAGGTGTTACCTAACCTACGCGCTGGTTTATCACCTTTATTATAGCAAAGAAAAGACACAGTTACAAAGAGAACATACACTGAGTGGCCAGATTATTATGATCTCTGAACGCATAATAATCTGGCCACTCAGTGTATATCCTATGTAATGAGAAGCTAATATGCAAATTGTCCCCTCAACCAGGAGTTCGACCAGCAGGCAGGCCGGCCAACCGCCCATGTCCCCTCCCCCTGGCCAGGCTGGCCGGACCCCACCCATGCATGAATTCATGCACCGGGCCTCTAATATATATACTGAGTGGCCAGATTATTATGTGTTCAGAGATCATAATAATCTGGCCACTCACTGTATTTGCAGTAGTTCCGTGTGGCCAGTACTGAGCCAAATAGCTCTTTTCACAGAAAATAAAAACAAAGTTAATAAATATGACAGGCTGATTCTTGAGGCAGAACACCCTTCCAATTGCAGTGGACACATAAGCAGACAAAACAGTGAATCCATGCCATTGATCCAGGGGCCAGTTTTGTCAAAGGCCTTTTGCCTCTGCTAAACAGGTGTTGGAGGAGACTTGAAAAGGAAGAAGCACTTGGCAAAGGCAAAGTAGGTATGATCATTTCAGGGAGATAGTTGGCTGATCGAACATGAGCATTCAGGTGGAAACAGAGTATTGTGATAGGTGACCCCCACATAGAGGCTGCCAAACTAGTGGTTGTCAACCAGGAATCAAGTCAGGCCCAGTGCTAGGGTTGGCTATATGTATGTCAAATTTTATGACAGGGACCTTAACCAGAGCAGAAATCAGAAGGGCCAGTAGGAGGAGCTCTCACAGGTAGGTGGGTGGCAAAAGCCCTGCAGGACGAACTCTTTGGTTATACCAGCCCCGCCCCTTAACTTCCTCTGCCCTCAGTAAGGAATTTCCTTCTTCTTGCTCTCTCCTCTTGCACATAGCTTGCCATGGCTGCATGTACCGAACTGCAATCCTTTCTTTTTCACTAATGAATCCTTTTTGCAGACAGAATACCTAGTCGACTTTTTGTTTATGGTCATAAGAGGTATTTAGAAGCCCTAGACTTGGCCTGCTCTAGCACTTCGTAGCTCTTCCACACTAGAAACATCACTTGAGTGCTCTTGGCCTCTAAAAGTTCCTTATCTCTGGAATGAAAGAATTAAACCGATAATCTGTACATTCTCTTTGGGAGCTATCTTAATGTCCTATATCTTGATAGACGTTCAAGGTGCACAGGTTATGCGTTTTCCAAAGTCAACAAATGTATAGTTACTTTGTGCACTTCCTTGTGTATAAACTTCACACCTAAAGAACAGCTGTAAACAAACACTGAACCGTCTTAATGATATGTCTGCTTAAAACTTGTGTCTGCAGTTTATTTGGAAATGCATCAAAATGAGATTAGTCACATGAGTGAACTACTGACATTGAGAGAGGTTAACAAATTGTCCAAATTTTCACTAGTAAGAATGAAACTGGGTGGCATTTGATCCTAGTTCTGTCTCACTCCATATCCTTGTTCTTCCATTCTCTCCTGCCTGTACTGGAATGAATGGGTAGAAAATGTAAATGACTTGATATGAATCTTTATGAAAAGAAAGATTCAGGGAGGAGGTTGAGCGGGAAGCACTGTGGAAAGCTAGAATTCCAAGGATAAGCCAGGTAAAAATCATATAGAGTTTCAACAATGCACTGCTGATTAGCTCTAGTGCTTAGATCTAATGTGAGGTTTCCTGAGGGTTGTGACATTCAGAGGTGACTAATTAACCTGTGCAGCAAATCCATTTTATTTGCTGCCATGACACAGCCGATCAAGACTGGCTCACCGTTTGCTCATTTGAAAAATGATTAGGCTTCCCATTTAGACTTAATTACAGTGCAAAGGTTGACAATTATCTTCTCTATAGAAGCATCAGATGCTCCAATATCTCAGTGAACATGTGCCTATAATTATGTACATAATTTGTCTAGCAGAAAATGTAACCCAGCCATTACTTGGATCTTATGCCTATAATTAGAGATCATCAAAAATACCACATGGAAAAAGTGGGTTGGTGGGCTGTTAGGACCATTATAATGTAAGAATCTGTCTGGAGCTGTTAGTGGGAATACAGCAGCAACCAGCATCTCAATTAGGAAATTTGAGAGAAATTTGAGAGAAAGGTGGAAATTATGGTGGAATAAAAGCACAGTACAATCACTTTGACCACAATCATTCAAAGTCCCACAGGCACTCAAATTCAACACAACAAAAACCAAACTCATTAGTCACACCTCGCCCCCCATAACTGCTACTTCTCTGTGTTTGCTGCCTTAGATAATGGCTAGGCTTTCTGGAATCATCTGTAACCATTGTTATCTAGCTTCTTCCTTCCAATAAAAGAGGTGTAATCACTAAATGTTCCTGAGGGTATCTGCTCCTCCCTCTGACAGGATACTTTCATACTCCTGTCTTTATCATTCTTTTTTTAAAATATATATATTTGTATTGATTTCAGAGAGGAAGGGAGAGGGAGAGAGAGAGAAACATCAATGATCAGAGAGAATCCTTGGTTTGCTACCTCCTGCACGCCACACCCTGGGGTTGGAGCCCACAACCTGGGCATGTGCCCTGACCGGGAATCAAACCTCAACCTCCTGGTTCACAGGTTGATGCTCAACCACTGAGCCACACGGGCCGGGCTCATCATTCTTGTATGGTCAGTGTGGAGAGAAAATCTAAGTGGTTCTGCCTTCCTCTAGCCTTTCCTTTCTGTTGCCCATTGTCCACATTTCCCCCGATACGACCATATCTAATCACAACTCAGCGTATGTCACTGCGCCATTTGGAAGAGTTGGCAGTGCCCACCTTTCCCTAAAGAGCTTTTATCAGGGCACAAAAAGAATTTTCCACTTCCGACGATGCTCTTCTGCCCTACTCCTCGTTTAGCAGCTGGCTTCCAAACAACTTCCCGAATGTGTTTTGCAACACACTCATCTACCTAATAAAAGAGTAACATGCTAATTGACTGTACCTTCGTGACACCCACCAGCCAATCAGGAGTGAGTATGCAAATCAACCCAACAAAGATGGAAGGTTAATTTGCATACATGGGCATGGAGTGGCCAGGGGTGGGGTGTCCTGCACCACCCTGGCTGCTCCAGGCCTCTGAGCAGCGTAGGAAGGCAGAAAGGCAGAAAGGTGGAAAGGTGGCTCTGGCCAGAGTGAAGGCGGTGCTGGCAGCCAGGGAAAGGAAGCCCCGTTCTGGCACGAATCTTCGTGCATCGGGCTTCTAGTGATATTAGTGATGTTAGTGCCTTCAAGGTTAGGGAATTGAAGCTCCCATTGTCATCTTGCTCGTGATTTTGTGAGTCAGGATGCAGCGCTGGCTCTGGTGGGTGGCCGTTGTTGATCAACACTTGGCATCAGCTGGAGTGCTTCATCCTCTTCCCGGATGCCTTCTTCACACACATGTCTGGTGTCTCAGAGCTTCCGGATCTTTCTCAGGTGGCTTCTTCGTGGTTTCTCCACCTGGCCTCGAACCTTGCAACATGGATGCTTAATGGAAGTTTCCTTTTCACACAGGGGCTGCATCCCAAGAGGCAGGCAGGAGAAGCTGCACTGGTTCAGGGCTATGTTCGAGGGTGGCATGTTGCACCAAGAACTAAATAAAAGGCCCTCGTTGGTGTGGCCCAGTGGATAGAGCGTCGGCCTGCAGACTGAAGGGTCATGTGTTCGATTCCGGTCAAAGGTATATATATACCTGGGTTACAGGCTCAGATCCCCAGCCCAGGATGGGCACATCCGGGAGGCAACCAATCTGTGTGTGTCTCTCACACCGATGTTTCGCTCTCTGTGTGTCTCTCCCCCTCCCTTCCACTCTCTAAAATTCAATGGGAAAATATCCTCGGTTGAGTATTAATTTAAAAAAAAAAAAGAACTGGATAAAAGGGGGAATGGATGTTCTTAGGGAATATCCCCATAGCTAAGCTCCCTGGATAAATATCTCATGATTTTTACTTCTGAATAATTGAGAGGGTGTCCCCAAATCTGAGCACCTTTCCCCTTGGCCAGAGCCACCGGAGAACTGTGTCAATGACAGCACTCCAGGTTCAAGCTTCATTCCCCAAAGGGTTATGAAATAGCATTACTTTGTTCCATGTTGTGCTTGAGGTCTCCTCCCTTAGAGCGAGTGCTGTGCTGAGAGGCATGGCTACACTCTGTCCTGAATAATGCGGCGAGTCTGCACTGAGAGCCATCGGGCCCTGCTCACTCTATAAAAATGGGACTCTCCCTTAGAACCCAAGAGAAACATGCTTTCAGGTCCCTGTAACCTAACTCCTGAGAGGTCCCTGGGGCAGGCTGATTGATTGGACTAAGAAAGAGATGGCTCCTCCCCCTCCACCCAACCCCACAATCTTCAGGTAGGCGGAGAGAGGCACATACCATACAAGCAGAAGTGTTTGGGAATGAGTCGGTAGCTGATGGATGAAAAAAGAATCATTACCTACATGAAGAATATTTGCCTTCCCGACATGTTAAAACGCCCACTAATGCAATTCGGAGAATTCAGACCACTCCAGAGAGGCTCTCTGATGTAAGAGGGCAAAGGGGCCCTCGGTCTGTAATGCATTTCAAATTCCAAGCAAAATTTCCATCAACAACCTGAATATCGGAAAGGAATTTCAGGGCATCCATTTGTGGACCAGGATTATGAGGACAAACCTTTCCGTGTCAGCAGTGACGGGAGCCAGACCCAGGGGTCTGGGAACCCAGCAGGAAAGGAGTTCATTCTGGAACCCTATGAGGGGCTCTGAGGGGGGTGATGCTGGCTTTGAGAGGTGGAACTCTCCAGTCTTCACCCATGACCTTCAGTGGCCTCAGTGTGCACAGCTGCCTTCAGACGCTGTGATTTTTGCATCCTAGTCCAACGAGCAAATTCTCCATCCTTTACCCCCCTCCTCTCTTCTGATTCCAGTGAAATGAACCAAACTGTTACTTTAATAATTCCTCACTGAATACTCGCTAATGGTTTTACTCCTGGGTCTACCATTATGCATTGCATCCTTGCAGACTTGGACAAAACACTCTTCTTAGCTTCAATTGCATTGTGATGAAAATAAGAATAATATCTTCCAGGCTTACCCCACTCTATTTATTGTAAAGATTAATGAATTATTGTAGGAGACATTTAATTTTATTCCCACAGCACTTTATTTATAACACATGGAATGAGCATTACTGGTTTGCACATCTACCAGTTCATTAGAAAGAGATCTATCTCTGTGTCTATTCAATCTTTTATTAGTTAAATTATTTCATGCATTGAGCAACAACAAGAACAACAAAATTATGTCATGTACTTGTTAACCAGCAGCTGTGTGCCAGGCATTGGGTGTTTATAACACTGGGTTTTTTTCTGACCTCTCCCCAACTATCACACAAATTCCCCTTGGGTGATCTATTCACTTCTCTTACATGTTCATTCAAATTTGTCTCTCCAGCCCTAGCCGGTGTGGCTCAGTGGATAGAGTGTCAGCCTGCAGACCAAAGGGCACCAGGCACAATTCCGGTCAAGGGCATGTACCTCGGTCGCAGGCTCCTCCCCGGCCCCGGGCTCTTGTCGAGGCTCGTGTAGGAGGCAACTAATCAATGTGTTTCTCTCACATCGATGTTTCTCTCTGTCTTTCCCTCTCTTTCCCACTCTCCCTAAAAACCAATGGAAAACTGTCTTCCGGTGAGGATTAACAAAAAACCACACAAAAACAAATTTGTCTTTCCAACACTGTTTCTCTTCTGGACTATAATCCAGCTGCTGTTTAGGCTTTTCCGCTTGCTGTTCATCAGGCAACCCAGCCTGATCAGCCTACACTGAACAGAGTGGCACGTTTTCAGCCCATTTACAGATACTCCCAAAACCAACGAGTAACAGATATAGCCTTGACGTATCTGCCTCTTACCCAGACTTCTCAAATAAGTCCAACTAATCACCAAGTGTCGTCATTTCTAGCTCTTGCCTATTTCCTGCATCTCTCCCCTCGATTGATTTTTGCTCTTACCACTTTGACGCCAGCCATTATCATTTGTCCCGGTTAGGAGACAGGTTCCTAATTGGCTTTCCCGCTCCAGGCTTTTCCCCATTCTACACTCCCTTCTCCACAGAAGCTTCAGTGACTTTCCTGGTTTGAGTCAACAGAGAAGGACGGGAGGGCCTGGACTAGCCTCCTGCAGGAATCTGAGCAGAGCCAGCACTTTGCAGAGCGCCTGGCACTTGGCAAGTTCTCTGTGCTTGTTTGTGTATGCACAATATAAAAAGGCGCCCGGTCAGTGTGGCACTGTAGTTGAGCATCGACCTATGAACCAGGAGGTCCCAGTTCGATTCCCAGTCAGGGCACATGCCCGGGTTGTAGGCTCAATTCCGCGTGGGGGGCGTGCAGGAGGCAGCTGGTCAATGATTCTCTCCCATCATTGATGTCTCTCTCTCTCTCTCTCTCTCTCTCTCTCTCTCTCTCTCTCTCTCTGTCTCTCTCTCTCCCTTCCTCTCTAAAATCAATAGAATTATATTAAAATATATAGAAAGGCATTTTGAAAACCGGATTCTGCAAAACAAAGCACAGAATAACACATTTAGTTTAATATTAATGACATTTACTTCTTTTCTTCTTTCCTTCCTTTCTTTGTTTATATATATTGTTCTGTTGAGAACTTTTAATACATATTTTTGGTTCTTTCTGATTATTTATTAGGAATTTTCAGAATTAGAGGTACGGAGTAATGGGTGTATGCATTTAAAAACATTTTAAAATGTACATTCCCAGATTTTCCTTGAGGGACAGTTATCAGCTTACGCTCCATTAATACCTGATGACTCTGGCCATTTTTCCTCATTTTTGCCCAAACTTGGTGTTAGCATTTTCTAAGTCTACTTTATATCATTATATCAACCTCTCTTTATATTGGGGTTACACTTTCCCATTAATAAGAATTTATAGTTTGATGAAAAGTGAGCACTGCTGTTAGATAGATCTGGACTTTATGCTATAAAGACAATATATTTGACATAAAGTAGTAAGTTGCCTGCTGCCTGTTCAGGGTTACTTCAGATGAATTATCTCCTAAACTGGCATGCCATCACCTTGTCATACCTTCATGCGATAATGTTCGATTTTATCCACTTTCTATTATTAGCAGTTAATTAATTACAGACAGTCTTATTTTGAAGGTTGTGATAAAGTCTTTAAAGGAAAAAAATTATTTAAAAAATATATATTTTTGTTAATTTCAGAGAGGAAGGGAGAGGGCGAGAGAGAGAAACATCAATGATGAGAGAAAATCATTGATTGGTTGCCTCCTGCATGCCCCGCACTGGGGATCAAGCCCGCAACCTGGGCATGTGCCCTGACCAGCAATTGAACTGTGACCTCCTGGTTCATAGGTCAATGCTCAACCACTGAGGCACACTGGCCAGGTGAAAGGAAAAAAATCTTATTGTCCTTTACAATGTTTGCCCCTTTGAAACTTTTAAAAATTTCTTGCTCTTCATAAATTATGATAGAAAGCTCTCTTTAAGTGACCTTCACTTAACCCACTTCCAGGGTCATACTGGTGCCTCAGGGATGCTCACAGTACACTGAATGTCCATAAACTCCTCACACCAAGAAATGGCTTTTGTTTTTTTTCTCCCTTCCAAGGTTACTTGTGTAGGACATATTTGTTATTTAATTACTTGATTTAAATAGGAAGTACTCAAATGATAAAATATGAAGACGAAAAGAAATTTGTTTTTCTGCAGCTAAGTTAAAAGCTTTAGAAAAGAACTTGACAAAGGCAATTCATTTAAAAATTGTATTAAATAAGAATGATTAAGGGGAAAAATGGAAAATTTAGAAGAATTCTGCACTTATGTAGCTTTGCCTTATCTTTAAGTTCCAGACATTCTTTAAAGAAACAAAAAGTGGAAATCTTAAATAATGAATCATGTATATAATTTGTATAAAAATGATGACAGAATATTCACATAGCAGACTCCATCCATTGTAAACACACACACACACACACACACACACACACACACACACACACACAAATAGGCTCTAGGACCACATTGTGTTGTGCAAATGAGTACATCATATAAGTTATTAATTTAAAATACATTCTGTATGACATGCATGTCATTTTTAAAATGATTCCATTCTCTAATCCAATTTTAAAATTAATCAACCGAGTATTGTCCCATTTTGATTACAAAGAGGTTTTCTACAAAACAGAGAATAGCAAGGAGTGCAGAATTCAGTAATAGCAGATAATTTCTCAGGATTTCTCCTTGATTCCATTACTCCATGGATGTATGAGACTGTCACAAACACTGCCACAGAAAATTACTGGCTAATTTTATCATACTTTTTATAACGCAAATACAGGGATTTCCTAAACTAACATTTGGAGCATTGCCTCTTTTATAAAAATTCAGAATTCCTCCTATTTCCCCCTTTCTTTGCCCTTCACACTCCCTGTTCCCTTGTAGTGTTTTTCCCAGGGATGAAAAATAGTCACTGAAGTCAAAGCTCACATCCATCTGCATGATGATTAACAGCAGAGGGGAATCCACACTGTTGAAAGCTCGGGAAGTCCATTAAAAAATTAATCCTGGAGTGACAAATGGAAACGCGGAACAAAGGCCATCTGTCTGCGGAGACACATTTTCCACACAGAGTCTAGGTCCTTTCAGTAACTCTCAAGAAAGACTGTACAAAGTGCTCGTAGAGACGTCAAACTACGCCTAGCATCGCAACGTTTCTCAAGATGGCCCATTTGAAAACATGATAAAATACCTATCAGAAGTGTTTTAAGGCCCGCAGGTGTGGCTCAGTGGTTGAGTGTCGACCTATGAACCAGGAAGTCACCGTTTGATTCCCGGTTAGGGCACATGCCTGAGTTGCAGGCTCCATCCCCAATAGGGGGCGTGCAAGAGGGAGCTGATCAATGATTCTCATCATTGATGTTTCTCTCTCTCTCTCCCTTCCTTCCTCTCTGAGATCAATAATAAAAAAATTTGTTTTTAAATAGGTGTTTTAATTGACTGGCCACGTGCAAGGTGATCAAGGATGATTCAGGCTCCCTTCATCGAAACCTATTGTCTCGGCAGTCTTAGGATTCTTCTACTACTCATTATTAGAAACAAATTTATGGCTCCTTTGTTCTAAACATCACTTCCTTTACAACCTCACTAGAGGTCCGATGCACGAAATTCATGCAAGAGTAGGCCTTCCTTCCCCCGGCTGCCGGCACCAGCTTCCCTCTGGCACCCAGGACCCGGGCTTCCCTCGCAGCCCCAGCTTCATCCAGAAGGACGTCCGGTCAAATTAGCAGACTATGCTTTTATTATTATAGATTAGAATTTAAATTATAAACTAAACGTTAGAGAACTTTTTACTACCTCAAGACAATCTCTGACATTCAAGTTCATCCTAATGTGATTCCCATCAACTTTCCAGCTGTTTATCCTCCGCCACACCTGTGCCTACAGCACTCCTCCCTGCCCCTTTTGATGGCTTGCTCTTCCTAGGCCATATCATGAGTATGTCCTTGCTCTGTGGCCTTGCTCTGGCTCTCTCTCCTATAGGTTTATATCCGTATCCCTCTCTGGATTGTAATACGCTGCACAGTGCTCTCTTCCAGATAGCTACATGCTCCGCTCCCTCACTTCTCCCTGGTATTGGTTTAAATTCCACTCATCCTCCAGGTCTTCCCCTCACCCTGTGGTTTCTCCATAGCCCGAGTCACTTCCTGACATTGAAGGACATCTTTGCTTTGCTCAGCTCTTATCTTCTGTATGCCCATTAAGTATGTAAGCTCTACAAAACAAGTACCACTTCCATTTTGTTCCTTGTTCTCTAACATCTGGACCCATGCCTACATTTGGTACTTAGTAAATAGTTCTTTAATAAAGAACCTGCGACTGAAGGGTTCCAGGTTCGATTCAGGTCAAGGGCACATGCCTGGGTTGCGAGCTCGATCCCCGTTGGGGGGCGTGTGGGGAGGTGGCTGATCGGTGATTCTCTCTCATCATTGATGTTTCTGTCTCTCCTTTTCCCTTCCTCTCTGAAATAAAAAAATATATATATATTTTAAAAAGAAATGAATGAATCAGAACGGTGTCTCCTTTAAGACTGTATTTTCCCAATAAGTAGTGCAGGAAGTCAGTGATTATTTGTTGAATGAATGCTAAGTCACTGAAATATTAGAGTGGGAGGACAGTTAATGACTGATAAGAGGTAATGAACACCGAGGCTGTTCCTCAGACTCACCGGCTGAGTCAGTCTCTGGGGTTTTCGGCACTGGGAACCGACTTGCTGGTGGTGCTGGGCAAGCATGTTGCTTTTTCGACACAGGAACCTCAATTTTTGTCCAAACTCAACCACTTGATTCACTCTCATTTAAATAGTAGGAGTTTGCTTTTGCAAAGTTGGTTTTTTCTTCATATTTTCTCCACAGCTGTCTTGGCAACATCTGTTTCCAGCCTGGGCAGGAAGCATGTGAGTCAGAGGTGGGATGGAAGTGTTTCTGGGGCCGTTCCCAGCCCGCCGACAGGGACTGTCTTTCCTGGAGCCGCTTCTACAAAGAGTTTGCAGAGAGTAGGAGGTTGCATGTAAGGAATTCGCCAAATGAGCAGTTCACCTTCTTTCTGATTAGCACAGGGATTTAAAAAGTGCAGGTAATGGCCCGGCTGCTGTTGTCCTGTGGTTGAGGATCAACCCATGAACCAAGAGGTCGCTGGTTTGATTCCCAGTCAGGGCACATGCCCGGGTTGTGGGCTCGATCCCCAGTAGGGGGGACATGCAGGAGGCAGCTGATTGATGATGTTTCTCTATCATGGATGTTTCTCTCTCTCTTTAAAAAAAAAAAGTGCAGGTAATAGAGTTACGCAGACCTGGATTCAAATGTGAGTTTTGAGACTTCAGGCAAGTCATTTAGTTCCTCTAAGCCTCAGTTTCCTCGTCTCTAAACTGGAATGATCATAGTGACCCCCTCAAAGAAATATTTCAGTAATCGATGGTGATGGACCTCAAATACTAGGTAGAACATCTGGCACAAGTTAGCTGCTCACAGACACGATCTTACCTGTGACCTTTTCAGTGACTTCCCATGCTACTGATTCTACCCTGGAAGGAGCAGCTGATTTGTGATTTGAATTTGATGAGATTTTCACAGTTAGTTGCCATCTTTATTTCTGTGAGAAAAAGCACTTGGGGCTGGCTGGTGTGGTTCGGTGGTTGAGTATTGACCTATGGACCAGGACAGTGGTCGGCAAACTCATTAGTCAACAGAGCCAAATATCAACAGTACAACGATTGAAATTTCTTTTGAGAGCCAAAAACCGACTTCTGCGCATGGGCCACAAAGTTTCAATCGCACTGTACGTGCGCGCCCGCACGTGGTATTTTGTGGAAGAGCCACACTCAAGGGGCCAAAGAGCCGCATGTGGCTCGCGAGCCGCAGTTTGCTGACCACTGGACCAGGAGGTCAAGATTCAATTCCTGGTCGGGCCATATGCCTGGGTTGTGGGCTCAATCTGTTGCAGGAGGCAGCAGATCCATGATTCTCTCTCATCATCGATGCTTCTGTCTCTCTCTCCCTCTCCCTTCCTCTCTGAAATTATTAAAAATATATTACAGAAAAAGCACTTGGAAGGATCAAAGCTTTACCTCCAATGTCTTTTCTCTCCCTTGCTAGTGCCCCGTTTCTGCACTGAGGGATTGATGGGCTTTTTGCTGCTCCATTTATTTGGGCTGCATAATCTTTCTTTATTGCCTTGCTCTGCTCAATAAACCTGAGGGATTCTGTTCACATTTCCACTCCAGGGGTACGTGGTGCTGCGACAATGGAAAACAAGACCTGAAATACCATGTAATAAGGCTATAACCATGGGGATGTCTTTCATCTCTTTGAGCCTCAATTTCCTCTTAAGTTAAATGAGATCTGTCCCGCATATCTTATTTCTATTATGAGCACCAACAGATACAATGGCAGTCAAGTACATTATACAGCTTAAAGTTCTATAAAAATATAAGCTCTTGCCCTGGCCGGGTGGCTCAGTTGGTTGGAGCATTTTCCTGTGTATGAAAAGGTTGTGGGTTCGATTCCCCAGTTGGGGTGGGTTCGGCAGGCAACCAATTAATGCTCCTTCCTTCCTCCCTCCCCCCCTCCCTCTCTCCTTCTCTTCCTCTTTGTGTTTCTAAAATAAATAAAAATATAACCTCAGGTGAGGATTAAAAGAAATAATAAGCTCTTTTCATTACTTTATTGCTGTGATACGATAAGGAAGAAGCCGCAGATAAAAGTGATCCCCCGTCAGTTCTAATTGCTACCTCCCGCAGTAGGAAAGGACTGGGAGAACCTGTTTAGTCTGAAAGTGACATTCCTTTCCAGAGAGCCAGAAAATGACTGACGTAACATCTGTGTCTCTATCTTGTTAAACTTTATAGGAAAGAGAAACAGTCAGAAGACTGACAGTGATGGCTCTTGGGAATATCAGTTGTAAGACCCACCTATACCAGATTTGGTGCGACTTGTGCATATTTAATTACAAAATCTGAAGAACGGGGGCTGGGCGGGGCGGGGGGAGGAGGAGGTGTCAATGGAGGTGGGGATGTGTTTTAAGAGACCAACCCTTCCCAGTAACCATCAGAAAACCCCCAAACAAACAGGAAATTGCATTAAAAAAAAAAAATAAAGGCACGTGGGGCCTAGAAATATCTCACCTCCGACAGGTTCTCCCCAACTCTTCATACTCAGTCCCATAACCTTGCTCACCATGTGCTGTTGGCTAAGATAGTCTCTCTCTGCTGGTAAATGTTAATATATATACACGTATATGCATAAGTAAATTTATTATTGATTTTACTGATCTAAAAGATGTGTAGCATGCGTTTTGTAAATAATAAATATATAACACTCTTTCTTATAAATTTCCTACCGCCAATTGTTTATCACAAAATACTTGCATTGATTTTTGCCAAATTCTTACATCCATTGTCAACCTGAGGTTTCATTTGTTTAGCAAGTATAGTTCTGAAGTGAAGGTTGGATGATAATTTAGTTTGCATTTACAAGTGAGACAAAAGTGAAACCATACAGACATATGCAAGAAGTCACTTGCTCATCGGTGGTGACATAAGTGACATTTTTGCAGAATTGAATGATGGTCATTTCAGAGTCCTGAAAGAATAGTTCATTAATTTGTGTATTATTTATGATCTGATGGCACCCTATTCTTTTAAATTTAATTGGAATCATTTATTATTTTCTCCATACACTTCTTGGGTCTAGACAAGCAACAAAATAATAAGTTACACTGTTGTTTGTAGCAATTGCCGATTTCTCTGGTGTAAATATTTCTAGTGTGGTCTGTTTCAAGCAACAAGATGATCCCGCTATATGGGGAGGTGGGAGGAGATACATTTTAATCCACCAATCTTTACAACATACAGTTATAATAGTTATAAATAATCTTCCGAGCATAAAATGTAGTAAAATAGGAATTGATAAGTTCTGAGTATTGCCTTTTTATTTGAATTTATTTAATAGAACACTTATAGTCTTTATTTTTAAAAAATAGTGGCTGTGTTTAATAGCTATTTTGCAAAGTTCCTGAAAATTGAAAATCAACTGTCATGAGCTATTCTAAGTTTACTTGAACACACCTTTCTAAGATTTTGAGAATGCACCCGAAGTGCTTGGTACACTGATTTTTAAAATTAATTCAGGGCTCTTTGCTCTGCTCCAGGTGGCATCTTGATGACAAAGCATTAGCAGGCCCCTTGTGAATTTCCCTCTCTACCTTCTCACACCTCATTGCACCAAGAGCCACACTAAAACCTTCCCTGGTGAGACAGACTCTCAATGCTCAGCTTCACAAGAGTTTGATGCTGGTAGAAAATGATACATTATCACACAATTAATAAATCAGTCTACTTCTCTGGTCTCTGGAATACACATTTCTTTTTTAAAAAAGTATATATTTTATTGTTTTTTTACAGAGAGAAAGGGAGAGGGATAGAGAGTTAGAAACATCGATGAGAGAGAAACATCGATCAGCTGCCTCCTGCACAACCCCTACTGGGGATGTGCCCGCAACCAAGGTACATGCCCTTGACTGAAATCAAACCTGGGACCCTTCAGTCCTCAGGCCGGCGCTCTGTCCACTGAGCCAAACCGGTTAGGGCTGGAATACACATTTCTGCAGCCATCAGAAGTCTCTCTCTTTAAAGATCAATCTCAAAAACATGCTTTTTTTAAAAAAAAATTCACTTGCCTCATTTTACTTTTGCCATTAGCAGCAGGTTAAAAAAGTTCTTCAGGATGCAGTTTCCATTGTGTGTGTGTGTGTGTTTTTTTCTTTTCTAGGTCTTCATTCTCTTTACTCTAAAGCTCTCATATTGGAAATTAGTTTCATAAATTTAGAAAGGACACCCACATGGCCAATTCTGCTTAAACTCAACAGACTGATTTTGTTTTTGACCCTTTTCAGGGCAGCGGGGGCGTAATGGATACACGTAGAATCAACCGACGTAAAACCTGACAAGCACATATTTTATGATATTGCCTCGTGGGAATCCAAAGAGCAGATGCTCTTGATCGTGACCGCTTTCCAATTTTCCGACTGAGGCAGAGGAGCTCAGCACATTTGAGGACCAGCTGCAGGGACCCATCGCTGTCTCGCTGCCAACAGCAACGCTGAAAGGCAGGGCCCAGCTTAACACAGAGACAAGGGCCTTTGTGCGCTCGCACAGACGGGGGTTTTAATGACAGGGGCTATTAGGACATCTTCTGTCTGTCTCCCAGATGCTCAGTTGAGGAGCTGGAGAAGGAGGCCGTCTGGATTTAAAGTGCCAAGCGGCTGAAATCACAGGGCCACCTATCTGCTTTGGCAGTCACTGCGCCAAGATAGTTTCTGGCCAAAAGGGCTTGGAAAAGTCCGAGCTGTTTGCTGCTTGTGCGATTGGGTATTTGCCCATTGAGGTCCAGAGACTAGGACAGAGGGAACTGGAGTTAGATTCAGTACATTTCCACATGGGAACGGACCAGGGTCAGTGCAGCTGAGCCCGGCCTCAGGAATGAGAGAGCGTGGTCCTTTATTCGCCAGAGTTGGCCTGATGCTGGCATGAACCAGCGGAGGCAAGACTTTGCGGGTCTGTCTGTGCAGCCAAAGGCAAGGGGTTGGTAGCAATGCACTCGATCCAACAAAGGAAGCAGGGGGAGAGTCATGATGAGATGCCACCCATGATGCACTGGGACAGGATGAATCCCAGTGGAGTCAGGAGATGGATAAGAGGGAACCTTGTTGATTTCAGTAGGGTTTATCCTGTGTGTTAAGACCATAGGGCTTTTTGACTTTGAGCATCGAACCCCAGAGCCACACTTGGGAGCAGAGATCAGGAAACAACAGCTGAATGAGGTGCCCAGGACATTCCAGTTTCCATTTCTCACCCACAGTTTGCAGCTCAGAGTTCACGGACTTACTTCTTGTACCTAGCTGGTGCCTTGGAGGGGACCGCAGCCTGTGGGGGACTCATTCATTTGAGTGCTGGCCATGGCTGCTTTTACACTGTGACAGCAGAGTTATGTAATTGAAACAGATTGTGTGGCCTCCAAAACATACACTATCTCGCTCGTTACAGAAAAAGTTTGCCAAGTCTTTTTTTTTAATTTAAATATATTTTTATTGATTTCAGAGAGGAAGGGAGAGGGAGAGAGAGAGACAGAAACATCAATGATGAGAGAATCATTGATTGGCTGCAAGCCTACACTGGGGATCAAGCCTACAACCTGGGCATGTGCCCTGACCGGGAATCGAACTTTGACCTCCAGGTTCATAGGTCAATGCTCAACCACTGAGCCACACCAGCCAGGCAGTTTGCCAACTCTGACTCAAGACCTCAAGCTCCGTCCAAAGAGGGAGGGTGTCCATGTGGCTCATTATGTTATTCCCCTGTAGCTAACACATGGATTTCTAGCTTAATAAATGTCTGTTTAATTAATGAATCAATGAGGAAATCTACAAGCATCATGAGTTCTATGTGTGTAAAGTAGTCAGAATCACACAACAAAACATTTTCTGAACAACATAAGAAAGAAAGCCTGCTTTTGAAAGGCATATTTATTGTTGAGTTCTTTATCATTATCAAAGTAAACAAAAATTGGAAAATACATTAGTGAGTGATTATGATATTCAAGGACATTTGACTTAGACTGATGACAAACTTTAAAATGCTAATCTGGCATAGGGTTCAAACATAAAACCCTGATTAACCACCCAAAGCAAATGTTTCCTTGAAGGATGTAATGTCCTTAAATCGCCAGCCAACCATTTAGCCTTTTAAAATGAGTCGTGTAACTCCCAGATGCTGGCTTCTAATGCCGTTAGGAAACATGAGTTGTTGCTGGTTGGTTTTAATATATTTTATGTATTTGTTTCATAAATGACCTGAATTACATGTAACGCCATCATATTGCAAATGCTGCTGTTCCGTGGGCAGCCTTAAGTATCAATTTTTCCTACAGGGACAAATTACTGTTTGATTGAAGACACAGACTCTGGCTTTTGACTATAAATTAATATGTTAAACACACTTAGGCGTGTGTATCCTTAGTGGGCAGCATTAGACTTAATTTTTCAGTTCCGTTTAAAATTTTATATTTTCCTGGCTTCATAGAAATGATCCGTGAACCGATTGGGGCAGGCATGGGGTGGGGGCCTCCTGACTAAATGGACAGGTTCCAACTTGGCGACACCCCCAGCCTTTCACGACAGGCCAGGAGTCATTTAGGACGGCAATGAATGGCCGCGTCTTTTCTGTGCTCAGGTGGCTGCCTGGATCCGGGAGGAACAGAGCCCTGCTTTCCAATGTGATCCACGTAATAGAGGCGGAAGTCAGGCCTTGAGAAAGGGCGGAAACAGCTGTCTGGCTGCCTCTGTTTCTATGCAGCAGCCGTTCCTGAGACATGACCAGCCCCGCTAAACCGTTTCCCAGGGCTTCGTTCATTGGCTGCTTGAGGAAGAGTCAGTCTCGGCTCCCTGGGTCTCCAGAGGCCGGTCTAGGTCTACACCTTATTCGATTAGAACTAGAACGCAGGCTTATCTCAATGCAGAACCTGCTTTTGTCAGTTTCTGCCTTGGGCAAGGGCTGGGCTGCTCTGAGCCTCAGTCTCCTCCTCGGTGGGGGAGGAAATAATGCCTCCTGGGAATCACATGGTTAGAACAATATCGTGGATACAGTAAGTGCTCCATCAAGCAGAGCTATTACTATCTGCTTTTTTCTTTCTTTAAAAAAATATATACTTTTATTGATTTCAGAGAGGAAGGGAGAGGGAGAGGGAGATAGAAACATCAATGATGAGAGGGAATCATGGATCGGCTGCCTCCCGCACGCCCCACACTGGGGAACAAGCCTGCAACCCGGGCGTGTGCTCTTGACAGGAATCGAACCTGGGACCCTTCAGTCCGCAGGCCAATGTTCTATCCACTGAGCCAAACCGGCCAGGGCTGTTATCTGCTTTTAAACAGAAGTTCTGAGCTGGCTGCTTCCCTAACTGGGGACTCTTATGTGGACATACATCTTTTCCCACAAGTATTTTACTTAGTATTTCACATTCTCAGTCACATGTCCAATCCAATTGTTCCACATAATGAAATGGATCCTAAGCTTTCGTTTTTCTAAGAAACCGATGATGAATTCCTTTCCAATAAAATCTTTGGTCCTAAAACTTTTCTGTGGTTTGGCTTTTATGCTAAAATGTTCCCCCTCTCTTTATAATAAAAAAGGAAATAGCCCAGCCGGTGTGGCTCAGTAATTGAGCGTCAACCTATGAAGCAGGAGATTGTGGTTCGATTGCCGGTCAGGGCACATGTCCGGGTTGGGGGCTCGATCCCCAGTGTGGGGCGTGCAGGAGGCAGCCGATCCATGATTCTCTCTCATCATTGATGTTTCTCTCGCTCTCTCTCTCTCTCTCTCTCCCTCTCCCTTCTTCTCTGAAATCAATTAAAAATATATATATATTTTTAAAGAAGGAAATAGAACTAGTATTTACTGACTACCTACGTTGGGTTAAGTGTCTTCCCTTTGCTGATTTGACTCATCACCCTACAAAACAGGGGTTGTGACCTCTGTGACAGATGGAGACACTGAGAAAGGTGAGACATTTTTCTAAGGACAACAAGGGGCAGAATGCAAACCGCAGGGTCTCTTCCCTGGACGCACTCAATCACGTGACAAGGGGAGCACGTGGTGTCCGGTGGCTGCCACCTGCTTTTCAAGGTAAAGACTTCACAAGCAGGGGCAGCCCAAGTTCAGTCTGTCTCTCACCTTAATTCTTGGCAGGACCCGGGCTCACTGTCTGGGTAAGAGACAGCCATGCAGGTCACTTCACGTGGCAGAAGTTCCGACTATGCAAACTTGATGTAACAGAATGGCGCAGCCTCTTCAGGAGACAGTCTGGACGTTTCTTGCAAAGCTAAACATGCGCTTAACAGACAATCACGCGGTGATGGAGCTGAAAACTCAGTCCGCACAGACCTCTGCTCATGGTGTTTATAGCCCTCGTATTCCTGATTGCCCAAACCGGGGAGCTGCCAAGATGTGCTTTGGGGTGAATCATAAACAAACTGTGGTCCCTCCAGAGAATGGGGTGTACTCAGCACTAACAGGAAATGAGCTATCAAGCCGCGAAAGGACCTGAACGAGCCTTACATTCATACTCCTCAGGGGTAGCAGCCCATTTGAAGAGGCTGCATCTATATGGTTTTAACTGGAGGATGTTCTGGAAAAGGCAGACTTACAAAGACGGGACCAATGTGAGTGGTCGCTGGGGTTGAGGGGAAGGGGGAGGGATGGACAGGTGGGCCACAGAGGACTTTTAGGGCAGTGATACTATTCTGTATCACTCTAGTGGTGGAAACCTGTCACACATGTGTCCAGACCCCTAGAACGCGGAGCACCAAGGGGACCCTCGTGTAAACGGTGGACTTGGGTGGTTTTGATGTGTTCCCAGTGTAGGTTCCTCAGCTATAACTAACTAACCACTCTGGAGGGGGATGTTGGTCATGGGGCCGGTCTATGGGGAATCACCATTGCACTAGGGCTGGTGTATCTGGGTGCCCCAGTAAACAAGGGGCCAGCTATACCATTCCCACCCTTCTCCCACCCTCTCAGGCCCCGTTCACCCCATGTCTGGAGAGGATCGCCTTCATGGCAGACCAGGGAACAGCAGCCCCCCAGGAATGCCTGGAGTCCCTGATCCTTCAGCCTTACAAAGGGCATCTATTGCAAGCCTCCAGGTCCCCGGGCCTGAGGTTTTAAGAAATCAAATCAAAGCAAAAATATCCCATCGCCTGCAAGTGTAAGGGTCACTGTTCAGGAAGCAGGTCATGCTGCATCTCATCTCCAGGGTCGAAACCTGTGGGGTTTTCAGTGATTAAACGTGGGCGGCTCAGAACCTTCCCGGCGGGCGGTTCCACAGCTTAATCCAAGCCGGCTTGAGGGGACACCTCCATGTGTAGCTTACATTTGCCTTCCTAATTTGTTTCCTTACTCCCAGACTCATTTTCTGATACCTGATCCTTCGTCCACTTACGCGTTTCCTATCATTAGCCGGAGCCCCGGGAGTTCATCACTTTCTCCAGAGCAAGGGCAAGTTCACGTCCCTCCTTTCAGCGACGGCTGAGTTGGGATGCCCGCTTTGGCCCTTTCCAGAAGCAGGCATTTCTGCGGAGGGCAGACATCTGTAGCAGGCACCTGGCCCGGAAAAGCGGTCCTGAGGGACTAGAGCAAAGGGGGGGGGCGCATGAAGCGGAGGGGAGATAACCAGGTTGTGGGATATTAAGCCTGCACCCCCTTCTGTGATTAATGGGTGAGCTCTCCATAGACCGATGGAGTGAACCTGAAATGGCATCTGAAATAATATATTTCTCATCTCAGCTTGGAAGTCGTCTCTGCTTAACAAATAGTCTGAACATAACCTCTGGCAGCTCTCTTTCTTTTCTGTCTGATTCAATACAAGAAACCTCCCATTTCTCATCACCTCCTTTTCTTCTGTATTTCAATTGTTTTATTTTTTTCCTCCTAACAATAGGCAGGGCTCAGCCGGTCCCTGTCCCCCAGGAGCCCTTACAGCAACTAACAAATTGTCATTTAAGAATCACCCAGTACAGTCACTTCACTCGGCTTAACTAAGGACACTTCCATCATTGCATGTGATAATTATGTCGCCACATGCTATATAATTCAAATTAGATGATGATTACATGCCATATATTAACATTAATTGTGTAACTAGACATAACCATATGTTTATATGTGGATTTAATTATCATCTTTAAAAATCCCATCAGAAAAGATGTATGTGACAATATCTTAAAAGGGGAAAAGCAACAAGGAAAAACATGTTCAAATAAATACATAAAATTAAACATATGGAGGAAATGCAAATAATCGGAATAGGCTTTTAAATTTGCATTTAATTACCTCGCTTTTGTGCTTCTGTTCGTAAAAATCATAATATTATGAAAGTTTAAAATGATCAGGTAGATCAGCCACAGTCCCACCACCACAATATGACTCGTCTCCAGCCCCTACTTGTGAGCATCTGTGATTATAACATCGCATAAAATGGTGGTTGTGTTTTTATGTGATTTGTCACAAGTGACTCTTTCTCGTTTATTGCTCAGTGTCCGGCATGCACGGTATTTACAGCAGTGTGGCGTACGGATTCCAAACGCTGACTCTGACATGCATTTATCACTACCCAGAAGTCCCTCCCTTCTCCTTACCCCAGTCCTCCTCCCCGAGTCCCATCCAATTCCTTCCATAAACTTGTTACCTAGCCTGCCAGTGGCTTCCTAATCTTTCTAAATCCAGCTCTTACCTGACCGGAACTAAAAGGAGCCCAGGAGCTGACCTGCCAAATCATCCTGGGAAGAGTCAGAGGAGGGAGGTTGAGTGTAAAAAAGGATATTCATCTTAGTGCAAGGAAAAGAGGCTTGAAACATTCATGAATCTGTCAATCAATCTATCTACCTATCTCCCTACCTCCCTGTCTATCATCTCTTTCTATCTATCTCCAGAAGTGTTTTCAATTTTTAAAGTAAAACCCACAATGGTGAGAGTAAGCATATTAACCAGGTCAATCCCTTAAGAAGTTTAGATTTCATTCAATGAATGTTCCACTGTTATCTCTATATATAAAAGCCTAAGCGACTGTCCAAGCATCTGACTGGTACTATGAGGTGCACTGACCACCAAGGGGCAGATGCTCAAAGCAGGTACTGCCGAGCTGTGATGACTTGGCAGCTGTACTTCTTGGGTGACATACCCGGAACCAGAGTGGAGGGAGCTGGATTCCGGGGTGCATCACCTGAGAACCACCCTCTCACAATCCGGGACCCTTCGGGGGATATTGGAGAGCTGGTTTTGGCCCTATCCACGCAGGCTAGGCTGAGGAACCCCACCGGTGCACGAATCTGTGCACCGGTCTCTAGTTTTAAAATAATTGATATTATAGAGGACACGAAAACACCTCATAGTTATTAACTCTCATCCATAAATGATGTAACTTTATCCACATAAGCCCATCTTTTCTTACCCGTTAGCTTCTTCACATCCCCAGGCCAGATCAAATCTGCAATTATATTTTCCATTCTCTATAAAATGATGTTCATGGGTATTTCAATGAAAAGGGAGATTTACTTATTATAATTATCCCAACATAATATTGGTTTCATTCTTTACCAGGAGCCGTTTCATTATTGTCTTAAGAAACTGCACTGTCTGGGTGTGACACTTTAGTACTGCACTTCCTTTAGCATCTCCCTGTCCTGAGGCCTGCATCCAATCCCGAGGGCAGGGGCTGTTTATCTGCCTGGGTAGAGGAGGTAATTGCTCTTGGCACTTCGTTTGTACTGTTGTCAGATCTGATCACATTACAGTGTGACTCGCTCTCTGGTCTGCATGCCGGGAAACGTGTAGCTGTTCCTGCTTCACGCTGCTTAAGGTGCCTTGTCCTGAAATCCCAGACAGATGTACTATTTGGTGGTACATTTCTTGCCCTCGTTTCTATCCCAAACATACATGTCTGGATCCTACGACTCTAGGACCTCTCCCAACTGAAGATGTATCAAGAATGAATACTCAAGCCCTAGCCGGTTTGGCTCTGGAGATAGAGTGTCGGCCTGTGGGCTGAAGGGTCCCAGGTTTGATTCCGGTCAAGGGCATATGCGCGGGTTGTAGGCTCAATCCCCAGTGCGGGGGAGGTGTGCAGGAGGCAGCCAATCAATGATTCTTTCTCATCATTGATGTTTCTATATCTCTCCCTTTCCTTTCCCTCTGAAATCAATAAAAAAAAAAAAAAAGAGGAAAAAAAAGAATGGATACTCAAGCCCATCCGGGGTGGCTCAGTGGTTGAGCGTCGACCTATGAACCAGGAGGTCACAGTTTGATTCATGGTCAAGGCACATGCCCGGGTTGTGGGCTCCTTCCCCAGTAGGGGGTGTGCAGGAGATAGCAGATGGATGATTCTCCCTCACCATTGATGTTTCTATCTTTCTCCCCTCTCCCTTCCTCTCTGAAATCATTAAAAATATTTTTTTTAAAAAAAAGGAGTCACAGAGAGGGGCCTTGCCTCACCCAGGGTCGTTCCTCATCATTGGCAGGGTTTACACCCAGATCTCCTCATTGCTTGTATCAGCTTCTCTTCACCGCAACCTAATTCTCCCTCTGCACCCTCTTTTTTGCCCTTTGAGAGAGATTATGCCAAGTTCAGAATTAATAATCGAGCAAAGTGGAATCGGAAAAAAAGGGGCCAAGCCCAGTTTTACACAGAGAGAGGCGTGGGCAGAGTCCATGAATGTTGGCTCACCTAAACGCACGCCTGGGTTCTGAGAATCAGGAGCCACTCGCGCTGGCCTGCTGCCTGCATATTCCTGTTGCCGCATCAGCCCTCGGGTTGGTGCTGTCTGGGTATTAAAGTGACTGTGCATCGTGTTTGCTTTCGTAATGTCACTGCGACTTAGTCATCCCAGTGTCAGCCAGGGGCAAGAGGACCCTTTTGGATGGTAATGTGAGCATATACATAGAACTTGTGATCCTCGAGCCTCTTTGAAGGCATGAGCAAATCAATTTTCCGAGAACTCTTAGGAAGCAAATCATTACTTTTACAGTTGGAGAGAGAATATGACTGTGGAGGTGACCTACACATGCCATCCACTGAAGCAATACCAGCGAGATCTCGCCAGTCCTCCCTGTGGTTGCTTTTGGGTCCCCCCCACATTTATCACAGGACTCTAAGGTGACCCGGGAGATTAGGATGAGATTTGATCTCACCAGCACTCAATGGAGATATTCATTATGGACTCAGCAGTCTTTAGACTGAATTGAATGGAGTGGAGCGTGTGTAAAGAAGAAATGGCCCAGCCGCCATGGCTCAGTGGCTGAGTGTCAACCTATGAACCAGGAGGTCACGGTTCAATTCCTGGTCAGGGCACATGCCCGGATTTCGGGCTTGATCCCCAGTAGGGGGCGTGCAGGAGGCAGCCAATTGATGATTCACTCTCACTTAGATGTTTCTCCCTATCCTTCTCTCTTCAAAAATCAATAAAAAACATATTTTTAAAAAAGAAAAGAATTCAATAAATTGGGCTCGGTTAATTTTAAAAAAGTAGAAAAATGGGTGGAAAACAACATTTAAGGAGTAAAATGAAGGGGTAATTAAGTCCACAAATCCCACGTGTTTTCAAAGGTAAGCGTTGAATCCAAAGGCCTTATAAAAGGGAGGGGAGTAGCAAGAAGAATTAGTCACTTCAGTTTATTTGGTGGAAATAATTCCGAATGGAAAATGAGATCAGTAATTTATAGATGGTGTTTCTGATAAGACAAACACTGACAAGAAGAAAGGTCATGGAGCTCTGGTCTCAAATGGACTGAGAAGTGAAGGAAACGAGTCCACATTTCTCCTTGTCCCTCCTTGCTTCATTTTATCAGAAGAGTCTGATCCCATTGACCCACAAAAAATCCAGGTCTCTAATAATAAATGGAGAGAAAAATAGTTTTCCAGTTTTAGGGTAAAAGGATATCCTATATAATAAAAGCCTAATATGCTAAGTGCCCAGTCAACCGGTCAGCCATTCAACCAATCAAAGCGTAATATGCTAACGATATGCTAAGGCCACTCAACCACTTGCTATGACGTGCACTGACCATCAGGGGGCAGATGCTCCGACTGGTAGGTTAGCTTGCTACTGGGGTCCAGCCGATTGGGACTGAGTGAAATGGGCTGGACATGCCCTGGAGCCCTCCCCTGGCCCCTTCCCAGCTGGTGTCTCTCCCTAGCCCCAATCGTGCACCAGTGGGGTCCCTCTGCTGGCCTACACCCTCTCGCAATCCGGGACCCCTCAGGGGATGTTGGAGAGCCAGTTTTGGCCTGATCCTGCAGGCCAGGCCAAGGGACCCCACTGGTGCACGAATTCATGCACTGGGCCTCTAGTTTATGCATAAACAAGAAGGATATTTTTAAAAATCACAATAGAAAGTTCACAGCTAAATGTTCATTCTCTTGGCTATGTTTAAAATTTGAATTTTTCCAAATAAATTTAGTTGATACCCTGGCCCATCTGAATAAAATCAGTTAACCCCGTTTCCTGTATAACTTGTCACTTCCTCATTATGCCTCTTTCCTTTGCATGGGAATCTCACTCAGTCATGGACTCATATTACTGTTGTCGTCCTGGTGAAAGCTTTCTCATGTCAAGTTAGAAAAACGTTCTCCTGGCCAAGCCAGCAAGGACCACAGAAATCTTTGGTCTGCCAGATGTTACTCCCAGTTTCCCACATATAGGCTTATGGAGGGACTTGAAGGGGAAGCAAAAATCATCTTCTACTCGATAAACGATATTTTCAAGTTCTTTCTTAAAATAATTTCTTTGTTTGTATTTTATGCACATCCATTTTTCACATGCAAAGATTCTAGTACACACTCCCTACCCACAATAAAAAATAATGACTTTCACACTAAGGAATGGCTATACCTTGTACATTGGCACTGATTGCTCATGTCTACCTTCTATAACTATGTTTTCATTTGCCAAGTATAATTCAAATACTGTTTAGGACGGTGTCACCTACATAGGTGAATAAACTATAATTTCTTATCTTTGAGGAGTTTGTGGAAGGAATGATTTCTGAAGTAAAGATGGCAGCCCGGCCGGTGTTGCTCAGTAGTTGAGTGTCAAACTGTGAATCAGGAGGTCAAGATTCGATTCCCAGTCAGGGCACATGCCTAGGGTTGTGGGCTCAATCCCCAGTAGGGGACATGCATGAGGCAGCCGATGAATGATTCTCTCTCTTCATTGATGTTTCTTTCTCTTTCTCCTTCTACCTTCCTCTCTGAAATCAATAAATTATTATTTTTTAAATGATGGCAGGAGAGGTTATTGATAATATGTTCAATTTTATCTTTTCTTCCTTTTTATGTCCATGCTCAACTCTTACTACATGCAGTAGAACTGAACATAATTAAGAAATATGGTTCTAATAGCTCCTGGCTAGAACATGGATACACTATGTCCACCATTCAGAGGATTATATTACAAGATGGTCTCCGGTCCATTTCTGATTTATTAAACATGTGAGAGTCATGTGCAATACCAGAAGCCAGACACAGCAATAGCACATCTCATGTTTCATGCATCCCAGTCGCCCTGCCTGGAATGTTGCTCCCTATTTCTTCAGCTTCCTCAGTGCATGACCCCTGGCTCTGTATTTTAGGGTTAAATACTTACACCTTATCAGATCCATCTTTGTTATTAAGTGATCCATTCAGATTTTCTTTCTGGCTTATTGACCAGCTTCCTACTTGACTCTTGATTTTGAAGAATTGCCCATGGATTTTCTGTCAAACATGGCCCTAGCCTTGACTCTGGATCATGTGACAAACTGGCCACCACCCTACCCTAACTCTATGTCAGTCAAGGTGCATTGAAAAAGTCATAGAGAATCAAGATGATTGAAAGACTGTGGTTTGTCTGAGGGGAATGCGTTTAGGATGGATGTTGTCGCATACCAATGCACTGGTCCATGGCCCTTTAGATGGTGGGCTTTTAAGACAGTTTATATTCTAAATCCCTTTTCACCCACGGTTGATGAAAGTATCAGTTATGATTCAAGTCATTAAGGCTTTCCATTGTAACCAGCCAGTTGGACTTAGACTTGTAAATTTAATAGACTCCATCTGTCATATCTAGTCCATCCTGTCATATTTTCCCTCCAGGAGAAATAATAACCAATTTGCCTGCCTAAGCTTTATACCTCCCAAACCAATTGGTCACACAGAATCCACGAATTAGTAGTACAAGGCCAGTCATATTCCAAAGATTAAATAAAGTTGGTTCTTATTCTTGAGACACTCGAACACTTTTATTTTTTACAAGACACGTTTAATTTTTGAAATATAGAGATTGTAACAGGGAAGTACACTGCCCTTAATAATTTTTAACATCATCTTTCTTAGGTGAATTGTCCTCAAGCCTTGAAAAGTCATTTTAATTTTAGTGTAACCTGTTTGTCTGAGAGGGGCATTGCCCAATCTAAACATCTGAGAGTGAAAGTGAGGGCTGGGATTAATTTTTCCAAATTATGCTCAGAGCAAGAAGTAGTCATTCCTGCCCTAGCCGGCTTGGCTCAGTGGATAGAGCAATGGCCTGCGGACTGAAGGGTCGCAGGTTTGATTCTGGTCAAGGGCATAGGCCTAGAATGCAGGCTCGATCCCCAGTAGGGGGCATGCAGGAAGCAGCCAATCAATGATTCTCTCTCATCATCATTGATGCTTCTATCTCTCTCTCCCTCTCCCTTCCTCTCTGAAATCAATAAAAATATATTTTTTAAAAAAGAAGTAGTCATTCCTATTATTAGTTGGTACTACTTAGGTTTGATACTCACCGCTTTGAAAAGATCTGGCAAAAGAAACCCGAGAGGTCCTTTAACTACAAAAAAAGCATTTATCCTTTACAATTGTTTAAGAGAAACAGGGTATGTTAAGAGCTAATGAATTGGCTGGCCAGGAACAGGTGAAGCAGGAGAAAAATAACATCTCATTTTAAGGGAATATGTACTAGGAGTCAGAAAATGTTTTAGATCCTTGTACATGTCTGTACATGTGCTCATGTAATCAGCATCCTGTGATGTGACTATGAATATTACCCCTGTCTTGCAGCTCTGAAATGGATCAGTGGAGATGTGAAAATAATAACATTTCCTGAGCATTTATTACATAGCAGGCACCATGATCATTGCTGCATATGAATGACCGCAGGGTGTCCGAGGACATGTTAAAGACTACCGTGTTGTCCGTTTTATAGACCAGGAAACCTAGACTCACTGGTGTTAATTGTCTGATGTTCAAGAAGCAATGGATGTCTTGCACATTCATCATTTTGCTGTACTGCTGGGAGAGAGAGGACTTGACTCAATATTTAATGAGCCCAAATGTAGGTCAAATTTTAAGTGAGGAAAACAAGCTGTAGTAGTGTGATACATGGAACACAAAAAAGTGGTCTTGGGTTTAAAAAACACATATTCAGCCCTAGTGGGTTTGGCTCAGTGGATAGATTGTCAGTCTGCGGACTGAAAGGTCCTGGGTTCGATTCCGGTCAAGAGCACATACCTTGGCTGCAGGCTTGATCCCCCTGGGGCACGTGCAGGAGGCAACCAATCGATGTGCCCCTCACATTGATGTTTCTCTCTCTGTGTCTCTCCCCCTGCATTCCACTCTCTCTAAAAATCAATGGAAAAATATCCTTGGGTGAGGATTAACAAAAATTAAAAATTTTAAAAAATACATATTCATATACAATTCACGTACATTCAATTTTTTTGTAATTACCTACTATTAGAAATTAATTCCCATAGAGTCCTGTCCCCTCTACTTAGGGAGGATGCACTTACTAGTACATGACACCTCGGGTGGTTGACACTGGGATGAGGTATTTGCCAGCTGACCCTGGGCTAATCAAACACAGGACCAGTGGCTCTGGGAAGGAGGCATGGCCGTGCCTGGGGAGTGACACGGGTAGGGAAGAATGGACCACCTTTGGGCTTTCAGTAGTCCTGACTGAAGGAAGTTTCTAGCACAAAGCACAGGCCTCCTCCGTTCCTATCGTTAGCCTGGCTGCGAGGAGATCAGACGATCCGGACCCATCTCATTACTCAGCCTATCTCCTGCTCTCCAGGCCATGTGGCTTCAATTTCCCCCATATGAGTTTGCTGAGAGCAGAAGCAGAAACCCCGAGGGACTGTTTCTCAAACAAAGGGAGATTTATTGCTTTGAACTGAAAGGGGATTTGTTAGAGTCGGAATTGTGTGTGTCAGCTGAAGGGCGGGGCTCCTGGCTGTGGACTGGAAGGCCGTTGAGCGGCTCCCAGCAACTCTGCACCCTCCCACAGGTCTTCCGTTCTCCTAGGTCTGGCATCTGACCTCCAGTGTCCAGGCTGGAAAGGAAAACCAGAGGTCAGGCTGCAATGGCGAGGTGACACTCCTACCTTTCGGCCCTGACCCTGGCAGCCCCGGCCAGTTCCCTTATGGCTGACTCTGTCTCCATGGCTGAGTCCCAGCAGAGGGACATGTGTTCCTCCAGCCCCTGGGAAAGGAGAGAAGAGAGGGAGGCTGACTCTTGGCTGCATATCAGGCAGCAGGGAGAGTCTGGGATTAGATACCCCTGTTAGGGGCTGAATTGTGTCCTCTCCAAATCCACATGTTGAAGCCCTAAGCCCCCCCGATGGGACAGTTGTGGAGATAGGGGTTTTAGGAGGTAATTTTATGGTTGGATGAGGGCATAAGGATGAGGTCCTAGCTAACAGAATTGGTGGCCTTATAAGAAGAGGAAGGCCCAGCTCAGTGGTTGAGCATCGACCTATGAACCAGGAGGTCACGGTTGATTCCTCGTCATGGCACATGCCCGGGTTGCAGGCTCGATCTCCAGTAGGGGCCGTTCAGGAAGCTGCTGATCAATGATTCTCTCTCATCATGGATGTTTCTATCTCTCTCTCCCTCTTCATTCCTCTCTGAAATCAATAAAAATATATTTTTTAAAATGTTAAAAAAAAGAGGAAGGAGAGATTGTTCTCCATGTGCGCATACCAAGAAAAGGCCACGTAAAGGCACAGCACAAAGGTGGCCGACTGCAAGCCAGAAAGAGGGCCCTCACCAGCAACCCAACCACGTTGGCACTGTGATGGAATTTGAAGTCATGGAATGAATGAGTTCACTCAGGTAATTGTTTTAGGGGAGAGGAGAGATGAAGCCCAAAGTTTGCACCCCAGGATGGTCTACAGATCAAAGGTCAGCAAGACGAGCAGAGAAAGGAAACATGAGGGAAGGGAGTGGATGGTGAGATGAAGGAAAAGCAGAAGGGAGAGGTGGGTGGAGGAAAGCTGTGAGGAGCAGAGACTGAGGGACACTGTCCAACGTGCTGATGGGTCAGGGAAGGTGAGGACAGGAGTTAACCAACCCATGTAAACAAGAGCATTTCAGTGGAGTTTTGGGGGCAAAACCCTGATTGGATTAAAGAGATAATGGGAAGAAGGATTTTGAAATATCAAGTAAAGGTACATTTTGCGTGTTATTATAGAGGGGGACAGAGGAATGGCACCGTCATTGAAGGGAGAAGTGGGGTCAAAAGTTTGTTTTGATTTTTTAAAATAGAAGTAAGAGGAAGTTTCTTTGCTAATGGTAGAGAGAACACTAACTGTAAGAACAATATCATTATGTCTGTGGTGATTTGGCTTTTGTTTTGAGCACAGAAATTCTCAACATCACTATTTATTAGGGAAATGCAAGTCAAAACCACAGTGTGATGTCACCTTACCCCTGTTAGAATGGCTGAGTGTTGGCGAGGATGTGGAGAAAAGGGAACCCTTGTCCATTGTTGGTGGGAATGTAGATTGGTACAGCCACACAAGTAAAACAGCATGGAGCTTCCTCAAACAAATTAAAAATAGAATTGTTATACAATCGAGCAGGGCCACTGCTGAGTATGTACACAAAGGAATTGGAATGAGCATCTTGAACAGACATCGGCACCGCCATGTTCATGACAGCATTAGTCGCGATAGCCAAGACGTGGAAGGATGAGGAGATAAACAAAATGTGGCAGATACTTACAATGGACTATAGTGCATCCTTAAGCCCTGGCTGGTTTGGCTCAGTGGATAGAGTGAAGGCCTGCAGACTGAAGGGTCCTGAGTTCGATTCCGGTCAGGGGCACATGCCCAGGTTGTGGGCTCACTCTCCCGTGGGGGGCGTGCAGGAGGCAGCAGATCAATGATTCTCTTTCATCATTGATGTTTCTGTCTCTCTCTCCCTCTCCCTTCTTCTCTTAATAAATAAAAATATATTAAGACAATAACAAGGAAATCCTGATATTTGCAACACTGTGGATGAACCTGAAAGACATTGTGCTCAGTGGAGTAAGTCAGAAACCGAAGGATAGATACATGATACCACTTTTATGAGAAATCAAAGCAAAATGGTGTTTGCCAGAGGCTGGAGGGAGCAGAAAAGGTACAATGTGAGGACTTAAACAAAACGAGAAAGTCCTAAAGGCCTATGGCACAGAACAGGGTCTCTATGAACAATACTGCACCATCTTCTCTAAATTTTGCTAAAATGGTAGATCCTATGCTGTATTTTTATCACACACATAAAATCATAGTAGTAGTAATAATGAAAGCGGGCAGGAGGAATCTTTCAGAGGGGATGGATATATTTATGGCATAGATTGTAGTGATGGGTTCACAGGTGTGTACTTATCTCCAAACTCAGTAAGCTTTTTTTTTTTTTTTTAATTTCAGAGAGGAAGGGAGAGGGACAGAGAAACATGAGTGATGAGCCCTAACCAGTTTGGCTCAGTGGAGAGAGCCTTGGCCTGCGGACTGAAAGGTCCCAGGCTCGATTCCTGTCAAGGGCATGTACCTTGGTTGTGGGCACATCCCCAGTAGGAGGTGTGCAAGAGGCAGCTGGTCAATGTTTCTATCTCATCGATGTTTCTAACTCTTTATCCCTCTCCCTTCCTCTCTGTAAAAGATCAATAAAAGATATATTTTTTTAAAAAAAGAAAAGAAACATGAGTGATGAAGAGAACCATTGATGGGCGGCTTCCTGCACACCCCACACTGGAGATCGAGCCCCCAATCGGTCATATGCCCTGACTGGGAATCGAACGTGACCTCCTGATTCATAGGTCAATGCTCAACCACTGAGCCACGCCGGCCGGGCAACTCAGTAAACTCTTTATATTCAATATGTCCCTGAGAATATTGCATATGTCTTCACTAGCCATCAGTGATCAATTATTTTAAAGATAGTTTAAATGGAGGAGATGCAAAATAAAAATAGTAATCAAATATAGGATTCCTGCTGCTAATATCACATCTTAGAATACAGCTGTCAATTCTCTCGTCTAACAACAACCAAAGAGGTAATGAAATTTTTTTTCTCTGCTTACAATTTCTTCCTCTGAAAGTGTTTTACCCTACTTTTTATTCTCTTTACATATACCTTTACCATTTCTCATTTAGCAATATGTGATTGCTTACAGGTCTCTATCTCCTTTAAGACCTAGGAAATAAATGTAATTCAGTGAAGTTCTATATTTGTGTCAGTTACCATGTTGGAGAAGTAGTTCATCAGTCTTTGGGAAGAAAAGGACATTTCTGGGAATACACGGGATACTCCAGACAGATTTTTGTGTTCGCATCTTGACCCTGTTTATCTTGCTCTGATTGGTTGGAAAAACCATGACTGTCTCTTAATTTACAACGTGAATTTCCTCTCGCTCTCCCTAAGGTCTCATTTCCCCCCAATAATTCCTTCAGCTGCATATCAGTGAGCAAGAGAGACATTATGGATAATGGAAAGATCCACAGCAAGGCTGGATGCCTGCCTCGTTTGAGGAAATCATATTGGACCATCGTGCTCTTCGAACCCAGGTGTCCTCTGCTAATACATTTATAGAGCCATGGACCACAGAGATCCTATAAAACAGTGATCTAGAATCTAGAAAGAAGAAACAAATACTTGACTTACAAAGTAAACCTGCCACATATGCTTATGTTTTAAAGATACATAACACCAAAACATCTCTAAATGTATGAATTTCCCCGAGACTTTGACCATATAATCTTTTCTTTTTTCCCCCCTTGATCTCGGCAGCTTCATTATAAACCCCAAAATCCAGCTTGAGATTTCCCCTAAGGTTTACATTTTCCAATCTTGTTAGAGGTGCAGAAAGGGAAATGGCGATCTGTGATGTCTCTTTAGAATCGAAAACCTTATAAAAAACTAGAGACCTGGTGCACGAAATTTGTGCACTGATGGGGGGCGGTCCCTCAGTCCGGGAGCCTGGCTCAGGGCTTCAGGCTGAGCAGCACTCCCCCTGTGGGAGCGCACTGACTACCAGGGGGCAGCTCCTGTGTTGAGCATCTGCCCCCTGGTGGTCAGTGTGCATCATAGCGACCAGTCATTCTGGCATTTGGTCAATTTGCATATTACCCTTTTATTATATAGGACAGTGATGGGCAACCTTTTGAGCTTGGTGTGTCAAACTTGGCCAAAAAACTGAGCATAACTCGGGTAGTGTGTCACTTTGAGAAAAAAAACATTATTTCGCAAATGTTTCATCCTCAGGAGCAGCAAATATTTCATCCTTGGCATGCGGCCACCTCAGCGGCCGCGTGTCATCAGAAATGGCTACGTGTGTCAGTGCTGACACGCGTGTCATAGGTTCGCCATCACTGATATAGGATAATGTGGCCCGGCTGGCAAGAACATCAGTAAAGCCACACATTCTATTCAGTCTGACTCTAATTTGCAAGCTTTTAACCATTAAGACTTTTGCTCAAATGAGCCAATGGACTAGTTCAAAATCAAAGCGAAGGCTCTACGAGTGTGAGAACTTCTTATTTTCTGTAGTGTACACCCCCAACTCAGGAAAAGGGACCTTGGCCACCAGGTTGGTTGGGCCCATGAGCTGAATGAAATCGGGGAGGAGTTGCAGGGTGTCATGTGCACCTAACCCAATCAGATTCTCTTCTGGGAGATTCTACTGGCTAAGCTGTGATTTTTGCCACTCTGGACTGGCTGTGTGAACTGGGAGGAGGTACACTGTGGAGGTGTCAGCAGCTAGGTGGGGAAGCTGGTGTGGAGAGGAAGTGAGACTGGCCCAGATAGGCAGAAAGAGGTAGAGGTGAGACCAGGTGACAGAGGGAAGGAAGGATGAAGATGCCCATGGCTTTCTATATCTAGCTGCAGCTGCCTTTGAAGGTCAAAGTCACTTCCTGCCTTTTGGTACCAAAAACTAGCCCAGATGCCTCCCCATTTATTGCCTGACCTACACTGAGTGGCCAGATTATTATGATCTCTGAACGAATAATAATCTGGCCACTCAGTATATATATATACTGTGTGTGTGTGTGTATGTGTGTGTGTGTGTGTGTGTGTGTGTGTGTGTGTATTTTAGAGGCCCGGTGCATGAATTCGTGCATGGGGTCTGGCCAGCCTGGCCAGGGGGAGGGGACATGGGTGGTTGGCCGGCCTGCCTGCTGGTCGAACTCCTGGTCAAGAGGACAATTTGCATATTAGCCTTTTATTATATAGGATATACACTGAGTGGCCAGATTATTATGCGTTCAGTGATCATAATAATCTGGCCACTCAGTGTATATTGAGTGATTCTTGCATTACTTTATCCCAAAGTTACTATACCCTTCTCAAAACAACCCTATTCTCACCCCCAAACTCAAATTCTTAGCCTCTGTGTTCAAGTGCTCTTTTTGGGTGGTCATGGTTATTTTGGTTGATGATTGGAACACGTAAAAGGTCTTAACTTTATTACGAAGGGGTTGAGATTACTAGCTTTGGATTCAGACAGCTCTGGGGCTGGCTCTGATTCCATTTCTGACTAGCTTTGTCACCTCGAACATACTGTCTGTTTCATCCCCAATTTCAATGTAGAAAAACAATAGGAACACTCTACTCTGTAGGGCTATCAAGAATCCACTAATATTATAGTTAGTCTCTATTAGAAATTGTCTTCCTGGATTTGGGTTGTGTAATCGTCACTCTCTATGCCCTTTTCGTAAGCACTAGGTAGATGGAGACCAATGGAATTGTAATTTTTGGCCAATTTCCTGAGTTCAAAAGCACTGATCAAGAATCCACTCATTTTCGGATTACAACTCTCATGGTCCTTCGTCCTTGAAAGCGCTATCACCCTCCCTGGCTTGAGGCCAGCCTGCTTTCTGCACTGGAGGCTGCCTTTTGCTTGTAAAAGAGGCAGCTGCCGGGAGCTCCTCAGATGCTGTCTTCACGGCAGATAGCAAGGAACATCTGCCGGGCACGTGCTAATTGGCCTTGATCCTCGTCACTTTCTGCCGCACGACCGAGCCAAAGCCAGGTGGACACACGTCCGCAGACAACAGTGAGAACTTCCTGACGGCGGATAACAAAGAGCCGTGGCCTTGGCCAGCTGCATTCCTCCTCAATCTCACGGACAGATGAAAGATCACACGTTTCAGCGCGAGGTTAATAAATGCGCGGGCATTACTTCACTGACTTTGTTTATCACCCATCTGCTGACGAGATGGAAGATGATTTACTGCTTCCAAGAGGTTTATGTGAAAACCACTTCTCGGAGCCAGGGGAGCCACTCTGTGGTGCAACACTGGCCTGTGTGGCCGCTCCGCTAGGAGACAGATGCTCCTTGCTGGGCCCAAATACTATAAATGTGGTCCATGATCGTATGTTTGTTTGGATTATCAACTGATGGAGACTCATCACCCCTCCTTCCCTGTCACTGATCGCGTGTGGGACCTGGGACAACTTCCCTGATCTTTGTAAAATATGGGGATGGATCATAGAGTTTGCTTTGGTGAGGACTGGTGAGGATTAAGGATTATTTTAGTTATAGTAGTAACTAGTGCCTGGTAAGTGCTGATAAGCATAGCGTTGTGGCCGTGATGGTGAAATGACAGTCATAGTGGTAATGGCAAGGATCTTGCAACCAGCCCTCTTTTTAAAAATATATATATGTATTTTTTTTATTGATTTCAGAGAGGAAGGGAAAGGGAGAGAGAGATAGAAACATCAGTGATGAGAGAGAATCATGGATCGGCTGCCTCCTGCACACCCCACACTAGGGATTGAGCCTGCAACCCAGGCACGTGTCCTGACCAGGAATTGAACTGTGACCTCCTGGTTCATAGGTCGACGCTCAGCCACTGAGCCACACCTGAACCAGTCCTCTTACGCAGGGGTTGCTAGGACATTTGAAGAACACATTTGAAGGGGTTGCTAGGACATTTGAAGAACACTTGGCCCTTTTAGCCCAGGGACAGCAGTAACTATCTTTGGCTCCTTTTACCTTCGTGCCCCGGGCTGCAACATCGACCGCTCTCCTAACAGGACCCTCCCAATTGAAGTTGCTCTCATGACATGGTTCCTATGAATTGATTTAACACTTGAATAGGAGGCTTACACTGAGTGGCCAGATTATGATGATCTCTGAACGCTTAATAATCTGGCCACTCAGTGTATATCCTATATAATAAGAGGCTAATAGGCAAATTGTCCCCTCGACCAGGAGTTCGTCCAGCAGGCAGGCCGGCCAACTGCCCATGTCCCCTCCCCCTGGCCAGGCTGCCCGGACCCCACCCATGCATGAATTCATGCACCGGGCCTCTAATACACACACATACACACACACACACACACACACACACACACACACACACTGACCAGATTATTATGTGTTCAGAGATCATAATAATCTGACCACTCAGTGTATTTTGTTCTGAATGTTCAAACATAGCTAGTCCTTCGATCATGACCTAACACACTCTTATGTGAACCATGGTCTTCCCAAGACACGCATACAGGCCTCTGCCCGAGCTGGTGCAGGAAGAGCCAGCCTGGCAAAGCCCGCAGAGAATTCCCCGTGGCTCTTCCGGCGATGATGGCCTATGTTCGTGCAGGTGCAGGCCCTGTGGGGAGTTCAGAGGGCACGTGATCTTGCTCTTGTTGTTCTAGAAAGCTGCCACTGGGTGCATCTGTGTCCCCCGTGTGTGTGTGTGTGTGTGTGTGTGTGTGTGTGTGTGTGTGTGTGTATGTGTATGTGTGTGAGCTGGTTTAGGACTTAGGACACAGTGTGTGCTTCTCAAAGGGGAATTCAGGCCAAATTGGGAGCTTTGCCCTTTCCGGAGGCATCTGCATGACTACTATAAGGCAAGCAATCTTTGTGTTCCCATTGTCAAGTCTCAAATGATCAGTCTCTGACTTGTAATCACTTTGAGAATGCAGCCAGAACAATAGTCCCCGGATCATTTTCGGAAGGCCAGTGACCAAGTCCAAACGACAGAAGCTAACACCCACAATTTCTCTTTTTCTAAGCTGAAAACTGAGCTCCGTGTTCGATTTCAGATGACTAGGAATAATTTTGGATAGCCAGCCGCCTATTGCCAACCTCAGCCTTTTTTTTTTCCTTCTTTTTTTCGTAAGCTCATTATTTGCTAATGCTTTTCTTGGCTACAAAACTCATAAAATTCCCCTGAGTTACTTATTTCGGTGCAACTCTCAGGACATTTGCTCCATTTGTTCAGCATCTGCGCCGGACAACATCTGGAGCTGAGGAAATGCCCCCGCTCGGGGTAGGATGCGTAAATGAAATGACTTTTTCATGCACTTCAGAGGCGATCCGAGAGCATCTTTCTGACCAAACAAGCCCTTTTGTTCTCTTCCCGCAAGTGTTTCTCATTAAAAATGTCATCTCGCTAATAAATTGCCTTATTGCCCCCGCAGCTGCGCCTATTGTATGCAAGGTTTTGAGCGCACTCTGATTCTCACAGGGAGCAGGAGGCGAGAGAAAAATGGGACTTTCCCCCCCATTCTGTCTGCATGAAATGCCTTTCTTTCGCCTTTGTATTCGACTGAGAACTTGGCTTTATGGGAACCTTCTGAGGCTCCCAGGATTCACTGCTTCTGATCAATTGTCCTCAAGCATTCCTCTCAGATACTGGACAGTCCTGCTTGCTTCTGGGGATTCCAGCTCAGGGTGAAAGGCAGCATTCGGGGGATTATGTCCTAGTGATTTTTTTTTTTTTGCGAGAAAATGTTTGATTTAGCCAGTCTGTAGTCTCTGCCGTAACATTTATACACCAATTTTAGAATTGTGTATAAATGAAAAGAATCGAACTGAGGATAAAGATGGGGGGGGGGGAGAGAGAGAGAGAGAGAGAGAGAGAGAGAGAGAGAGAGAGAGAGAGAGAGAAGAGGAGAGGAGAGGGAATGAATGAGAATGAATGAATGAGTATCATGCGTTCTTTGAGGAGCCACACAAAAGTTTCAGAATAACCTTAGAAACAATAATCCAAGCTAGGTCCCAAGAGTTGAGGTGTGAAAAAGCATCTGGATTTTGTATCTCTGGTCAAAACCAAATCTGAGTATTAAAGGGTCAACTTCGATCTGTTTCCTTTCCCCACATTCCTACCCCTTCCCCCTTCACTCAACTCTAGAACTCACCTTTATCCACCAGGTCAGCTAGGGCTCTGTTATCTCCAAACTTCTTTTCCCTGGTTATTCAACCCACTTTCTACATCGAACCTAAAAATAAATATAAAGAGAATGACCTAATTGGAAGAGAGAAGAGACGTTTCTGGCTCACAAAGTTGCTCTGCACTGGGAATTCTTTTGGAATCTCCAGGCTCCCTCTGACTCCTGCAAAACCTAGAAGGGATGGATGGATACAGGAGGCAGGAGGACGGAATTGGCAGGCCTGTCAGGAGCTGGGCGTCTGGGCTGATTCTGCGTGCAAGTGTCCAGAGTTTCTTTACCAAACACAAAGTAGGTCATGGTTAACATCTGCTTCTTTGTGATTCTTCTGTGTCCGAGGAGCAGATCCCTGAGGCCAAGGGCCATGAGTGATATGGAAGCTGATTCTGCCTTGTGCCCGGGGGCTCTGAGGTTCTGATCGAAGAGATCCTAGACCCGGCATGCCTCCTACCCTGTCAGGCATCAGTGAGGTGCCGCAAGGACCCCTGGAGGCACTCAAGTTCAATCTAACAACCATCTGCCAGGGGTCTTACAAACACCTCTGCCAACCAGCTCTGTCCCAGAGGCCTTACAGTCTACGTGTGGGACAACTTTTTAAATACTTGCACATGTTGTAATCATTACAGATCCAACTCACAAAGACAACAGAAGCAAAGAGTTTCCGTGAACGGGGAAATGAAGGGGAGCGTTGCCATGTAGTTAGTGACTGAGGTAGGCCGGGACACATGAGTTGGCATGGCAGTGTCAAACACATGAGGAGCTTTGACCTTGCTGGGTATAAATACTTACAATATTCACACTGGTATTATAATTGTCTGTTCATTTAACAACTCCATTAACAGTTTCAGAAAAGTGGGCAGGGCCGTGAGTAAAAATCTCCCATTTCTTTTCAACCTTCTATGTGAGCAGAGGGTCAGGCTGGGTCTGCCTTTTTGTGAGGAAGTCATGCAATGTCTCCCATGAAGGTCCGGTTCACTGTATAGTCTTCAATAAGTCATCAAAATTTCTTGAAGAAGAAATCTGTAAGTTTTGAATTTGACAGATTGTATCTTTCTCCAGTTACTTACTTACTCCAGAAGTGTGCATCGCGAGGGCTCTTCGATTTGTCCAGAGGAGGTATTCAGAGATGTCTTAGGTAGAACAATAGGAAATTGCTGACATCAGCCCATTTTTTTACCTACAAAAATAATTTCGTCTAATTCAGCGATGGGCAACCTTTTGAGCTTGGTGTGTCAAACTTCGCCAAAAAACTGAGCATAACTCGGGTAGTGTGTCACTTTGAGGAAAAAACATTATTTTGCAAATGTTTCATCCTCAGGAGCAGCAAATGTTTCATCCTCAGGAGCAGCAAATGTTTCATCCTCGGCATGCGGCTGCCTCAGCGGCCACGTGTCATCAGAAATAGCTACGCGTGTCAGTGCTGACACGCGTGTCATAGGTTCGCCATCACTGGTCTAATTCAACCTCCGTGTTGTCCAGAATTTTCTGAACAGAACTAGATAACAATAGTAATAATGGCAGTCTTGTTTCAAGTTTTAGTGAGAATTCCTCGAGTCCATTGTTTCATCGTTAGGCCTGATGGTGACTTGATTTTAGGTAAAGAATACTTAGCTAATTGAAGAAGTGTCTTACTGTCCTGCTGGCCCGATAGTAAAAGTCTCTAGAGGCCTGGGACTGGCTTCACCTCCTCTCTTAACCAGTCAAAGAAAAGACCCGTGAAGAAAAAATGATATTATTTAAAGAAACAGAGCCCTAGCTGGTTTGGCTCAGTGGATAAAGCGTTGGCCTGTGGACTGAAGGGTCCTGGGTTCGATTCCGGTTAAGGGCACATGCCTGGGTTTCCGGCTCAATCCCCAGTGTGAGGCGTGAAGGAGGCAGCTGATCAATGATTCTCTCTCATCGTTGATGTTTCTATCTCTCTTCCTTCTCCTTTCCTCTCTGAAATCAATAAAAAATATATTATTTTTTAAAAAAAGAAACAGAACGGTTAAAATGACACAGCTCTTTGTGGTTTCCAGAACTTTTCCTGTGAATCGTTATCATTTCATCTAATTGTGACAACTGTCCGATTAAGTAGGCCTTATTATTCTCATCATACGGACAAGGAAGCCAGGGCTCAGAGAAGGGATTGTCCCAGGTGGCCTATCTAGAAAGAGGCAGTAGTAGGATTTGAACACTGTTGGTCAGAGCCCCCATAAAGCATGTTCAATATCAGTGTGCCTCAGGTACACTCAGAATTTTCATGAATGGAGTTTGTCTCCTCTTCCCATCATGAGTGATTCACTCATTTCCAGTGGAAACAGCCCAATACGAGAAAGATCAGAAGTGCCGTGCTGGTCTTTGAAAGAGCATTTTAAAAACTATATTGGGGAGCCCAGCCAGCGTGGCCCAGTGGTTGAGCATCGACCTATGAACCAGGAGGTCACGGTTCGATTCCCGGTCAGGGCACATGCCCGGGTTGCTGGCTCCATTCCCAGTTGAGGGCGTGCAGGAGGCAGCCACTCAATGATTCTCTCTCATCATTGATGTTTTGCTCTCTCTCTCTCTCTCTCCCTTCCTCTCTGAAATCAATAAAAATGTATTTTTTTTAAAAAAACTATATTGGGCAGAGCACTGATTTCATCAGAGACCTACACATTTGTCAAAAGAAAATTTTGAAGCTTAGTTAAACTGAGTTAAATAGTTTTATTTCTCCTTGTATAGGAGTTGTCAGAGATTGAAACAAGCTAATATACATTTGAATCTCTGAAAAGGCACCATTGAATATAAAAAATACACACATTTAACAACAACCAACAAATAATGGGGTGGTGGGCGGGAATAAATCCTAAGACTAGTGTTCCCTAGAGCACTCCTGGGAAACACATCTCTGATTCCAGATAAATCTGTCTTCTTTCCTTCATGACACAGCTCGCTATAATGGGGAAAACAAGCGTGACTTGCAGCCAGATCTGGGTTAAAATCTCATCTCCGTCACTCAACAGCCGTGCTCGCTTGGACACATTATTTAGTAGCACCAGGACCCAGCTACTTCATCTGTGAAAAAAGGGGATAAAAAGCTTCAAAAGCATTGACTTGTTGTGGAGGATTGAGCAAAATGGAAAGGATTGAGCACGATTTAGCGTAGTGCTTGGCAGACAGTTGGCATTCAGTCAAGGATCATTCCTTGTCTATCTCCTACAGCAACCCAGTTAGAGCCTGCTTCCCACCCCTGGACTCCTGAAGGCGCTTTCTAAAGAAAACCCTTGTCAATGGCCCTCATCCAAGGGACCATCTCACAAACAGGACCTGCCAGGCATAGGATATAACAGTTCTTTTTTAAAAAAAAAACAACACAACACAACAGGTTTTTATTGACTTTTAGAGAGAGAAGAAGGGAAAGGGCTAGAGAGATAGAAACATCGATGAGAAACATCCATCAGCTGCCTCATGCACGCCCCCTGCTGGGGATCGAGCCCACAACTCGGCCATGTGCCCTGACCTCTTGGTTCCTGTGTTGATGCTCAACCACTGAGCCACACCGGCTGGGCGGATGTAACAGTTCTTGTGCTGAGTGGACGTGGAGGTAACAAGGTTTATTAGGTCCCTGGTGCATCCCGCCCATGGCATCACTTTCATTTCCGTTTGCTCGTGTGGGAAGTCTCTCACTCTGCACATCTGACCTCGCCTTGAGGCCTCTTTTCCCCCTTCAACTGCTTTCCTAGCCTGGCCCCGGCCGATCGCATATCATAACCCGCAATCGAATGAAGCAAGAGTGTGAAACAAGCCTTATTTCATCACTCCGCCGCTGGTTTCAACAGCGGGTAGTTATGAGACCATCACGGTTTGCCTGTGGGAATATTGAGTGGGCCTCCTCGCGACCTCTACCTTAGACTCCTGGCTCCCAGGACATTCAGTTCTTTGTTGCCAGACATTCAGTGCTTTGTTTTGAAGACTTCTGCTTCCTAAGCAAGGTTGTCATCCGAGAGGCCTGGTTTTTCAAAACGTTCCCCCACCCCCCCACCCCCCCAGTTAGGTTTTGTGCGTATCTTATTAAAACGCGGAATTAGCGGGCCTTTTCTCTAATCAAATTCTTGACTCGGGGCCATAAAAACAGGAACTATGCATCAACTTAGTTCCTCCTTCTTCAGCAACAGTGGTAACTGAGCGTCTTTCTACGGAATGTCAAGGCCAATGTATTTGACTCGCATCTGGCTTAGGGGCCAAATTGTCGATGAGTAAGCCATTCCATTATTAGTCCAGGTGGAACTGAAGCTTCTGATCTGTTTATCTTACTTCAGCAAAAATATTCGGGTTCTGCCTTGTCTGAGAAGAACCTGGCTGTTGGGCAGCTATTTTAAGCGGGTGGTAGACTGGGGACCTTCCCATGGTATTGAAAGGAACCAAAATAGGAAACAAACTTACATTGAGAGCACTCTACCATACTGTGGGTCTGGGCATTCTTAAAGTTATTTCAGAGAGAAGGTCTGATTTAGTTTAATCCTCACCACAGCTCTGTGAAATAAGCATCAGTAATTTACAGGCGAGGGAAAGGAGGCTCAGAAAGGCTGAGTAATTTGTCTGGGGTCACACAGCAAGTGCTTGGCAGAGATGGGCTGCAAATCTAGGTCTGTCGGCTTAGGTTTCAGGGCTCTGGACCCCAAACAGCTCTGTCATCTCTCACTTTATAGCGTAGCTATCACAGAGCACCCTCCCCGCCACCACCACCACCCCCAGACACCTCTTGTTCAGACCTTCAAATTCCACATTTTTATAAAATATATTTTTATTGATTTCAGAGAGGAAGGGAGAGGGAGAGAGAGATAGAAACATCAATGATGAGAGAGAATCATTGATTGGCTGCCTCCTGCACATCCCCTATTGGGGATCGAGCCCGCAACCCCCTTGTGCCCTTGACCGGAATCGAACCTGGGACCCTTCAGTCTGCAGGCCGATGCTCTATCCACTGAGCCAAACCAGGTAGGCCCAATTCCACATTTCACTTATTTCTTAACTGCATTTCCAAACATCTGGGCAATACGTAAAGGTCGTTTTTACAAGACCATAGAGAAGGTAGATGGCCCGAGCTTGTATGAGATGGAATGCCTGCTGCTGTGAATGACATAGTTTAGTTCCAAGGCCTTCCTCTCTCCTTCCCCCCCTCCTCCCTCCCTCTCTCTCTCTCTCTCTCTCTCTCTCTCTCTCTCTCTCTCACACACACACACACACACACACACACACACACAGGCTCTGACTCTCACATGCACGTATGACTCACTTGCCCCACAGTTCAATGAAAGACCTTTACATCTGTTTCCTGCTGGTGATTAGCATGACTACAAATGCATGTGACGCAAAAGGGCCGGCTAGTTCTCCTGGCCTGCAACTCAACTGAAATCATAATTCCTGAGATAGATCTCTTCTCTCAGTGTTAATGGGAGCCAGCTGCCTCTTGTTAATAATAATATATGCTAGGCGGGGGAGGGGGGGCGGGGGGGAAGGGGGGGCGGGGGTGAAGAGAGAAGGGGAGCAAGAGAGCTATTTTTAGGTTTGGTTTTGTTTTCCCCTGAAATATTGGGACTGTGTAGCTGGTGACAATGTGAAATTTCAAAATATATTTATGCTGAAAATTTATCATTATTCATATAAGGCACCTGCATCATTTACCTCCCTTGAAGGAGGTAACATACCATTGGAAAGTTATTTTTATTTATATATTTTGTCTGTTGTTTATTGGTATGATTCCTTCCTTCCAAAATAGGAGATCAGTACTAACGTTAACATTGTGTATTGTTCTTCCCACTTAAAATGGCGCTTTCTCAATCTCAATTCCATATAAATTGTGAAACTAATGGATGAGAAGGGATAGTTGTACTATGCACATTACTTAATTGCAAATAAAAATGAAGCATTTCAATCTTATTATTTCTGTATCAAAACATTATCCATTATAACCAATTCTTGTAATGAATGGGTCATTAATTTAAAAATTGGACATTCAAAAGGAGACTATTTTCAAGTGATAATAACTAACTAGTTTTTAAATGAACCCTATTTATATGCAAAGCAATACAAAGTATGACCTATTCTAAAATGGTTTCCTGTTGGAAATTTAGGAATACATTGGCTATTTGAACAATGCTTTTTCCCGCCTCGTTTCCATATCCATATGCAGTTGTTCAGTTATTTTCAAAGTGAACTAAGTCCTGCCTACTATGCTCATGTGTTTGTCAGAACAATGGGTTCTTGGTTAAGTCATATAACATTTAGAAATAAAGCACTTCAGCCAGAGAGCCCAATTATTCAATAGATCCAGTACTCCAAGATGCCTCATCTAAAATGAAGGTACAATGGCGAAGACATGGAAACAACCTAAGTGTCCATGTATAATAATAAAAGGGTAATATGCTAATTAGACCAATGGCCTTCCGGGCATCATTCTGGATGTCCTTCCGGACAAAGCTGGGGCTGGAGGGAAGAGCCCGGTTCCCGGATGCCTGCTGGTGGCCAGAGGGAAGCAGGCCAGGTCCCAGGTGCCTGCTGGCAGACGGAGGGAAGCCCGGGTCCCGGGTGCCAGAGGGAAGCTGGTGCCAACAGCCAGGGGAAGGGAGGTCTACTCTTGCACGAATTTTCATGCATCGGGCCTCTAGTTGCGAAATAAAGAAAATGTGGGATACACACACTCACACTGGAATATTATTCAGTGATCAAAAGGAAGTCCTGCTACTTGCAACAACATGAATGAAAATTGAGGGCATTGTGCTAGGCAAAATAAGTCAGACAGAGGAAGACAAATTCTGTATGATCTCTTCCGTGAGGAATCTAAAATAATCAGACTCGGAGAAATAGAGCGTAGATTGGGAGAGGGCCATGAGGGAAATGTTTCCAGCTGGCCTGAGGATACAAGCTTCCATTATAAGATGAATAAATCCTAAAAATCTAATGTACACCACGGTACATGGTACAGTTAACAACACTGTTTTGTATCTTTGAGTGTAGGTATTTAAAAAAATCTGCACACACAAATTATAACTATGGGAGGTGATGGAATGATTAGCTAATCTTATTGTGGTAATCATTTTGCAATAATATACATACATTAAATCCTCATGTTGTACACCTTAAACTTGTACAGTGTTACATGTCAATATCTCAATAAAGCTGGAGGAAAAATAAAGTGAGATAAGATCCCATTGCTTGACCTTAGGCGAGTCCCTTGACCTTCACGGTGCCTCTGTCTCCTCACCTGTAACCTGGAGAACAATGATAGCATCTCCCCTGATTTTTGTGCAGGTTGAGTGAGATAATCTGTGTAATGTCTTTACGAACTCTTAGCACACAAGAAGCGATTGGTACACTTGGGCTGTAATAATTGCTATTCATTTGTGGTAGCTGAATGTGTTCTCTGAGTCCTATCGGATGGTTGTAAAACTAGAACCTAGAACGGCTGGGATGAAATGAGGTATGGCAACATGGTATATTTTGGCCATCACTAGAGGGAGCCAGAGATAACTGAGCAACCATCTTTCCCCAACCTCATTATGCATTATCCATATTTGCCAAATACCAATAACGGATCTGCAGTAAATACGTTGTTATGTAAAGTTGTTAGTTGGCTCCAAAGATGTGTACAATGTAATTTCAGGCTTCAAGAAACATATAATCTAATCGAAGGAACAAATAACAGGCATTAAAAACCCATTAAATGATAATGCATGACAATGATATACAGCAAAGCAATGGCAAATTGAATGTCTCATGGACGGCTCAGACCATTTGTGCTAACGATTGCCTGAGAAGGGAATGACGTGTCCCTCTGAGGTGAAACAAACTGGAAATGCTTCATGTACTTCATAGGGACCTTGCAGGAGGAGTGGCGATTAGAGAAAAGGAAAACAAAGCCATCCGAGAAGAGAAGGTGTGAATGCGCCCATATTCCTTTAAAGGCGGCCTCCTATTTTCTACTTCCTGCCTAATGAATCTTTCCAGGTTATCACTCTGACTTGGCTATCCCCTCCCCCGTACTAAGAGTTGTAAATGTTCCCCACTGCTTATTGCATTAAACTAAATGCTGCAGCCTGGCATTGCAGGCCTGGGCACTCTTCTAGAGAAATAATAATGGGAAGTTATCCTGGGCTTGAACTGTAGGAGGGGCGAGCAAGTTGGGCATGGTCTACACTGAGTGGCCAGATGATGATGATCTCTGAACGCATAATAACCTGGCCACTCAGTGTATATCCTATATAATAAAAGACTAATAGGCAAATTGTCCCCTCGACCAGGAGTTTGACCAGCAGGCAGGCCAGCCAACCGCACATGTCCCCTCCCCCTGGCCAGGCTGGCCGGACCCCACCCATGCACGAATTCATGCACCGGGCCTCTAATATATATGTGTGTGTGTGTGTGTGTGTGTGTGTGTGTGTGTACTGAATGGCCAGATTATTATGCGTTCAGAGATCATAATAATCTGGCCACTCAGTGTATATCTCAGGGACAGTGGGAACCCCTGAAGGTTTTGAGGAGCTGAGTGGCCTAATGGATGAATCTAACTTTAATGACTGATAGGTATGTAAATTATCAGTAAAATACTAATTTTTAAAATATTTTTATTGATTTTAGGAAGGAAGGGAGAGGGAGAGAGAGACAAAAACATCAATGATGAGAGAGAATCATTGATTGGCTGCCTCCTGCACACCCCACACTGGGGATCAAGCTCACATCCTGGGCATGTGCCCTGATCGGGAATCAAACCATGACCTCCTGGTTCATAGGTTGATGCTCAACCACTGAGCCACACCACCGGGCTAAAATACTAATTTTTATGCTTTTTCAAAAGTAGAGTAAAAATATGAAAATAAAATAAAGTCCTATCTTTTTTAGCTATCTTATTTCTCTTTTTCTCTTATGGGCTGGGGGCTGGGGACTGGAGGAGAAGCTTGACAAGTAATGGAAGTTACTTTTCCTCCTCGATTTATCTAATTTGGGGCATGGTAGTTATCAAAGGCAAGGTATTGCAGGTTTTCAAGAAATGAGACCTAGAGAAAAAAATAAATGAAATTAAAAGGGAAGTTTTATTTTTATTTTGTCTTTCCTTTGGAAAAATAAAAGCTAAGCTAATGATAGGCATGCTATCTTTTGGAGGGTGGGGAGTTTGAACAGTGTTAGCAATCATTGTAAAGGATAATGAGGTCAGCTCATATTATGATACTGGCCTTTGAAGAAACAGCCATTTAGAATAAAAAGTTTCTATCACAGAGTTAACCTATCTTGTGGGAAATTCATGATCACTTCCTAGATGACGGGATTTCTAAAATCTTGTACTATATCATGTAATTTGAAGTGTCTCATGTAACTTTAGTTCCATCAATTGTGAAGAAAAGCCCTTTTAAAATCTTTCTGTAATTAAAGCATGTTTTCATATACACCAGCCCACTGAATTCTCCATCTAGCCTTTCCTGTCTTCCTGGTACCCAACAGCTATTATAGAGCAAACTAGAGGCCCCATGCATGAAGATTCATGCAAGAATGGGCCTTCCTTCCCCTGGCTGCTGGCACCACCTTCGCTCCGGCTGGAGCCTCCTTTCTGCCTTCCCACGCTGCTCAGAGGCCCGGTGTGGCAGGGGCAGTGCGGAACGCCTGCATCATCACCATGGTGACGATGCAAGCATCCCACCCTGCCCTGGCCGCTTGGCGCCTGTGTATGCAAATTAACCTGCCATCTTTGTTGGATTAATTTGCATACTCACTCCTGATTGGCTGGTGGGCGTTGCAAATGTATGGTCAATTTGCATCTTACTCTTTTATTAGTGTGGATTAGTGTAGATACCATGTTTGAGACATCAGGGAATGGCAGGAGATTTTAGAAGAACCAATCTTAGCCCAAGCCCATGAACAACTGGAGAGACTAACCACAGGGATAAGAAAAGTAACTATTAAGGCCAAGGAGACTAAACAAATGTAGTGGACATTCACCAGCAGAAGACCTGTTGTCTCTTGAGCGGAAACAAACACTGAAGAAATGCTAAAGGTAGAAGAGAGAGTAAAGACTTGGATGTACAAGATGGGTAGGGCAAGTGGCCAGGACAAGAAATAATGTGAGAAGACCTTGTAGAAGAAAAGCATAGACAACATGATGGTCTGATTTGGTGGAGAGTGTGTGAAAGGGAGAGGTAGGAGGAAATGTGACAAAGTCCCTGGACCACGGAATTCGGTAGAAGTGTGCAGGCATCCCCTGCCAGGTTGTGGTATTTGGGTGTCATCAGTAAGCAGGCGGGAGCCATTTATAGCATCGGATGTGGGAGTAACTGAGTCAGAGTTGCAACTTAGAAAAAAAACCCAATTGGTCATAAATAGCAAGTGAGTGAGAAATGGGAAAATCCTAGGGCGTAAGGAGATCAGTGATTATCTGGTATTCAGAGAAGCATGTGAGGCCCGGATTCTGTTTGGGGGAAATAGGAAAGTGGGGGATGGTGAAGAGAATTGACGATGATTTTAATGTGCTAACGACAGCTCAGAGAAGTTGAGCTGGGAAAATGGATTAGATGGCACTTATTCCAGAAATAATAAAATTGAAGCCCTAACCTGTTTGGCTCAGTGGATAGAGCGTCGGCCTGCGGACTGAAGGGTCCCAGGTTCGATTCCGGTCAAGGGCATGTACCTTGGTTGCAGGCACATACCCAGTGGGGGGTGTGCAGGAGGCAGCTGATCGATGTTTCTCTCTCAAGGATGTTTCTAACTCTCTATCCCTCTCCCTCTCTGTAAAAAAAATCAATAAAACATATTTTTTTAAAAATTGGAAAAAAGACTTGGAAATGGGACTTGGAGGCACTGACTTCTCTAACTCTGTAGATTAAGTAAATGAGTCTGTGCTGGGAGAAAAATGGAGGCCTGGCAAGAAAGAGGAAATTTAGGAAAGTCCTACCTATGTGGAACTTGCCTGACTATATTGGATACACATGCTTACCTCTGACATACAAATTACATGAAATAAATATAATTCTCAATTTGTGCTAAAGTGATTTTTTGCTCTATGAGTACATTTTGAATCCTCTTGAGTTATTTTAAGTTTGTGGTCATTTCATACTAATTTATTTAATTTTATTAAGTATGTCAGGTCCCTGATAAAGTCAAAAATTCTATTTTCTGTCCAAGGCATTGGTCAGATTAATGGTACTGAACACCATTGATCAGTTTGAATAGTAATTGACTCGTAACAGCAACAACAAATCTTCATGATCTCTCTAATCATTTACCCGGGTAACAACACTCCACTATAGGCAGGGCTTAACCTGACAACCGCCACAGGCATGCATTTGTACAACATTTCTGGAGCGAAATATGGATATGGATCAAAAGCTCTAAAAATAATCCATATCCTTTGACATTGAAAATGCACTTCTATGAATGTATTCTAGGCAATAAGGCACTAAAACATTCATGCCAGCAACATTTATGATTAAAAACACAACCCTGGGATTATGTGAAATGGCATTTATTGCAGGTAAATAAATTGTTACATTCATATGACTGATTGCCCCATAGTCCTTAGCTGTGATGAAGCGCATGTCTATTTACTGGAAAGGAAATCTGACCCGTTTGTGGCAAATGAAAAAGTAGTTAGCAGACGTATGCATAGTATAATCACATAGACATCACACTGGGATCTATATTCATATTATTTAAAATATATCTATCCAACTCACATAGATAGATGGATTCAGATTCAACACATGCTATCGGATATGCATATGCAAAGAAATCTGGAAATATATACATCAAATGTTCATAGCAGTTATCTTTGGGATATGTGAGATTTGGGGATTTTTTTTTCTCTAATTGACATGTTCTGCACTGAACATGAACTGTGAATAAAAACCCCTCCAGTTTATAAATATTTCAGTTAATGTAAGTTATTGTTATACCATAGGTGTTTGGCTTATGAAGCATATAGGTGAGAGGTACAGGTCAGATGCAAAACTGAAGGGTGGCTTCTAACTAGACCCCAGCCTTCCCCCAGAGCTGGCTGATTACCGAGGGCAGGCCAGGTCCCACATTCCCACATTCGCGAGCTGGGAGAGCAGCCAGAATGGGAGGAGGGGGGGTGGGTGACAGTGTGGGGCTGGGGACACGCCCAGAACTAGAGACAGTGCAGAGTGAGGAGGCAGGGCATCAAAGATCACCACTTCCACTGCAATGTTAAGAGCAAGGCTGTGTGGCCCGGCCGGCGTGGCTCAGTGGTTGCGCGTTGATCTATGAACCAGGAGGTCACGGTTCCATTCCTTCCATTCCCAGTCAGGGCACATGCCCCAGTTGCAGGCTCCATCCCCAGTGGGGGCGTGCAGGAGGCAGCCGATCAATGATTTTCTCTCATCATTGATGTTTCTCTCTCTCTTCCTCTCTGAAATCAGTAAAAACATATTTTTGAAAAGATAGAGCAAGACTGTGCAGTAGGCCGCTCTTATGAAAGGCCTAGCTTCAGCTGCCCCGGTGATTAAGCCACCTGTCTTCTGTATGTTGCTGTTAATCCTCACCCGAGGCTATCTTCCCATTGATTTTTATAGCGAGTGGAAAGGAGAGGGAGAGACAGAGAGAAACGTCGATGGGAGAGAGAGACATCGATTGGTTGCCTCCCATGTGCACCCCGACCTGAGTGGGGGACAGCGGCCCGGAACCAAGCCTGCAATCCAGTTATGTGCCCTTGACCAGAATCGAACCCGGGACCCTTCAGTCCAAGGGCCGATGCTCTATCCACGGAACCAAATCAGCGAGGGCTAAGCCACCTGTCTCAGTGTGGCCACGGTCTTCCTCTGTCTGGCCACTGACAAAGTGCTTCATCTATGGCAGTGGTCGGCAAACTGCGGCTCGCGAGCCACGGTTTGCCGCTCTGTTTACTAATGAGTTTGCCGACCACTGATCTATGGGAGGTATAATCAAATACGGAAATGGGCATCGAACAGCGCAATCGGAAATAGCAAACAGTGGGGAACGATGTCCCCAGTACAAACAAGAACGTCCTACGCTATGGTGATTGCAATTCGGAGGAAAGGGTTTTAAGTGGATGGCTATTCACTAAAGGAAATGTCTTCGGAAGAGAAGTGCGCAGAACAGCAAGATTTTGCTGATGGGGGTTGACCCCAGGTCATCCTCAGAACACGTTCTCCGGCTTTTAGGGAAAAATAATCCTGGCCCGAACTAGCATTTTTCTATGTGCTATCAACTTTGGGGGTGGGGAGGGGAATTTCATCTCATCATCGTTATTATTAGAAACATATGTCGGAAAATAAAACTAACATATGTCGTCAGCTAGTGTTCTTTAACAGGAAAGGGCCGGATTCGAGCTGCTCAGATGTTTCTGTTAATTGTCAAAAAATGCATCTGGCTAGTCCTCCTCACCTATCGCCTCCCACTTTCCCCCTCTTACTCCGAAGGGAGATTGAGTGATTATTTGGACAACATGTGCAGCGTTGGGAAAAGAAGCAACAGTGGGAGAAGGATCCTGGGAGGAGGGAGCGGTACTCCTGTCTTCCCTGGGGAAGTGTGGAGAGGCGGGCAGAGACCAGGAGGGCCGCAGGAGGAGGCATATGCATGGGGGACCAGGAGCAAATGCTGACTATTCCTCCCAAGGCTGAGCAACTGATGCACTTTCCAGACCCCAATGTCACATCTTGAGCGTCAGTAAGATGGTTCAGGCTGTAAGAGAAAAAAAAAAAATCTAAAGTAACTCACATATTACAGGGTGTTTATGGGCTTATGCAAGGACAATGTCCGGAGGTTGGGTAAGCTTCAGATAAATTTTTTATATATATTTTTATTGATTTAAGAGAGGAAGTGAGAGGAAGAGAGAAATAGAAACATCGATGAGAGAGACATTATCAATCCGTTGCCTCCTGCACGCCCCCTACTGGAGATCGAGCCCACAACCCGGGCATGTGTCCCGACTGGGAATCGAACTGGGGACCTCTTGGTCCATGGGCCGATGCTCAATCACTGAGCCACACTAGTCTGGCTTACTTCTGTCACTCTTTTAATTAAAACATTTCAACTTTTAACCATCTTTCCCCCTTGTCTTTTTTTATTTTGAGCATTCCCCTTGGCCGCCTCCAAAAATCTTTAAGCATGATAAGAGACTGAGGTTTGCAAGTTATTATTGGATATGATGTGAATGCAAAGCAAGCCTTTAAAGCTCATCCTATTTACGAGGAAAGAAAGGGTCAGAAGGATCAGCATGACAGGGAAGTCCCAGGTGACGTGTGTGGCCTCGACTTCCCCTCGTCTCCCAGAGCAATTAGATTGAAGCTCTGTAAGGCTCAGTCTAAGGCTCATGCCCACCTTCCCTGCCTGAATGCTGCCTTGGGCTTTTTTTTTTTTTTAATATATTTTATTGATTTTTTACAGAGAGGAAGGGAGGGGGATAGAGAGTTAGAAACATGGATGAGAGAGAAACATTGATCAGCTGCCTCCTGCACACCCCCTACTGGGGAGGTGCCCGAAACCAAGGTACATGCCCTTGACCAGAATCGAACCTGGGACCCCTCAGTCCGCAGGCTGATGCTCTATCCACTGAGCCAAACCAGTCAGGGCGCCGCCTCGGGCATTTGACACACATTGTCGGTTAACTTTAGTGCCAGGAGGGCAGTTTTCAGCCTTTCCTATCTGCACCCCCTGCTGGTTCTGACTCGCTCCGCTAGATCCTGCCTGGCTTCCCCAGATGTGTTTTGGGACCTTTTTGAATGGCCTGTCAGACTCTGCCTGCCAGGTTTCGGCGGCCTCAGCCTGAGGGGGCTGTTCCAGGCCTCCTGTTTACGGTCCCCAGCTCTGCTGACTTTGGCCTGGGCGGTGGAACCGACGCTTTGCTGGAAAGTCGATTGCGCGAAGCACGCCTCTCCCATCCTGTCAACTTTGACCTTGAAGAGTGTGTCCTGGCACCGCAAATGAAGTTCCATTTTAAAACTCACATTCAAGACACACTGCAGGTTCCGCTGAGGATGTGGGGTGTTTAAATGCTAAGATCGGGTATTCCGGTCCCACGCCTTGTACATCCAGGAAACACAATATTACCAGGAAGCGGCATGTTTAACCACGGAGGCTGGCACGGTCCTCTCCCATCCGCAAAGAGGAGCCACGAGCCCTTCGGAGATGCCACTGAAGTGCCCAGGTCAACCTCCGTGGGCACATCCTTCACCTTCATGGTAACACAAGGACATGGTTCACAGACTCGAAGAGAAGTTCTATTGCCCTAGACTCAGTGCCACGCAATACCACAGAACAGTGTTGTGTGGACTCCGGGTCCAGCAACGTAAATTAGGAAGAAAAGCAGTGACCAGGGTCAGGTGGCCTGTGTGGTCCTTTGGAAAGGGTCTGATTTAGCCCGGCCGGCATGGCCCCGTGGTTGAGTGTCAACCTATGAACCAGGAGGTGACGGTTTGATTACTAGTCAGGGCAATGCCCGGGTTGTGGGCTCAATTCCCAGTAGGGGGCGTGCAGGAGGCAACGGATCCATGATTCTCTCTCATCATTGATGTTTCTATCTCTTTCTCCTCCCTTCCACTCTTTGAAATTAATAAAAACATTTAAAAAAAAAGAGAAAGGGTCTAATTTAGACTCTTTTTGTCTGATTTCAAAATCTAAGTCCTGCTTGAGAAGAAAAAATACAAATATAACATATAGCATAATATATAATATGATATATGCACATACAACACACATAACATATACACGTACACACATATACACTGAGGGGCCAGATTATTATGATCTCTGAACGCATAATAATCTGGCCACTCAGTGTGTATCATATATAATAAAAGGATAATATGCAAATTGTCCCCTCAACCAGGAGTTCGTCCAGCAGGCAGGCCGGCCAACCACCCATGTCCCCTCCCCGTGGCCAGGCTGGCCGGACCCCACCCATGCACGAATTCATGTACCGGGCCTCTAATATATATATATATACACATATACACTGAGTGGCCAGATTATTATGTATTCAGAGATCATAATAATCTGGCCACTCAGTGTATATATGCACATATGCAAATTGTATACACAGATTAAACTATTTGGTACTTATCACTCAAATAATAGAACCTGGCGATGATTAAAATTTACAAAACACCCATCAAATGGAAAGACACTTTGTTTTGCTACCAGGCATTGCAATAATTTTGTAAATGGTAAAACATAAATGCTACTAGCTATAACGTGTTAACATTTGCACTGGGCTACGGCATTATCATGCGCGGATGGCATGGATGTTAGAGAGCACACTACACAAAATTCTGGACTTCGTTAACTGTGGGCTGTGAAAAAAATCATTGGTTGTAATATAAATTTCTTAAGACCTGGATTACTGTAAGTAATTTATAAAAAACTGGTAGCCTTTTTTTTTTTTTTATGCAGAGAGCATTATCTAAAGTGGAAAGATGGCCCTGGCTGGTTTGGCTCAGTGGATAGAGCACCGGCCTGCGGACTGAAGGGTCCTGGGTTCAATTCCAGTCAAGAGCACATGCCTGGGTTGTGGGCTCGACCCCAGTAGGGGGCATGTGGGAGGCAGCCGATTGATGATTCCCTCTCATCATTGATGTTTCTCTCTCTCTCCTTCCTTCCTCTCTGAAATCAATCAAAATATTTTTTAAAAATAAAAAGTGAAAAGATGAAATGAATGATGAAATACCTCCACCCCCCCCCCCTATGCCTTTGAAGTTTCAGAATCACAGAGAGATTTTTCTGAATGCTCCATTCTCCTCTGGCAATTTAAAACCAAGGCCTCGAACAGCTGAGCTCTGAGGAGCTCTCGGGGCCTGGCACTGTGTGCCGCGCCAAGGTCAACGCAGTGCCCTCCCCTGATGCCTCGGGGACATGGTGCACAGCTGTTCCTCGGAGAACGGCACCGCTGCAGATAACAGAAGGGTCCCCAGCTCCCTGAGCCACGAAACCTGGCAGCGCTCTGAGCTTTGATTTGTCGGAGACGAGATGTTTCCTGTTCTCCGGGAGATAGAGGTCTTTGTGCTTCAGCGCAGATGTCTGCCAGGGGGCTCGCTGGCAGCTCTACTGATGAACCTGCCAGCGCGAGGCGTCCCGACCTCCTCCCTTCGACTCGGAAATTCTTCAAGATGTCGATGCTCCTGTTGCAGCTTTCACATCACCTGCTCTTTGTTTAGTCTTGTACGCCACCTGACACTCTTCCTGGAATGCTACACGCTAACACAGAGAGCTGTTCGGATTAAGACCAGGGTAAAGAGAAACATATAGCTGAAACCGGTTTGGCTCAGTGGATAGAGCGTCGGCCTGCGGACTGAAAGGTCCCAGGTACGATTCCGGTCCAAGGGTATGTACCTTGGTTGCGGGCACATCCCCAGTAGGGGGTGTGCAGGAGGCAGCTGATCGATGATTCTCTATCATCGATGTTTCTAACTCTCTATCCCTTTCCCTTCCTCTCTATAAAAAAATCAATAAAATATATTTTTTAAAAAAAGAGAGAAACATACAGACATAACTGCACGAGGAAAGGAGAAAAGAAGACCCGGCCTGCTGTTTATTCCTGCTGTTTATTCAGAGGGAACGTCTCCCAGGAAAGTGGACTTGACAATGAGGTGGGTGGGGATAAGGAGGGAAGCTGGGTCCCCAAGAATATGTCCAGCATCGGACAGATTTCAGATGTCTTTTGGACTGTGGTCATTATTCACAGGCCAATCGGGCTCGTTAGAATCCTTGTATCCCCGGAAAATTTCTGCATCTCAACTCTGTTTCCCCAATGAAGGCGGCGAATTGTTCCCAATTATGTGGCAGAAATTGCTTTTTTAGCCCTAACCGGTTTGGCTCAGTGGATAGAGCGTCGGCCTATGAACTGGAAGGTCCCAGGTTTGATTCCGGTCAAGGGCATGTACCTTGGTTGCGGGCACATCCCCAGTAGGAGGTGTGCAGGAGGCAGCTGATCGATGTTTCTCTCCCATCGATGTTTTTAACTTTCTATCCCTCTCCCTTCCTCTCTGTAAAAAATCAATAAAATATATTTTAAAAAAAATAAATTGCTTTTTTATTTCAGAAAGGGGACATTGTCACCATCATCACCGTTGCTTGATTCTCCCCCAAACGTCAACATTACAAAAGCAACATAACACTTGCATTGTCATCGACATTGGTTTCACATAATAACTGCTTTTCAGGAATAAACCACAACCCACTAGAAATCACCATGAACAATCAATAAAAATATTCAAGTATGGCCTGGCCGGTGTGGCTCAGTGGTTGAGCGTCGACCTATGAACCTGGAGGTCACAGTTCGATTCCTGGTCAGGGCACATGCCTGGGTTGTGGACTCGATCCCCAGTAGGGGGTGTGCAGAAGGCAGCTGATCAATGATTCTCTCTCGTCATTGATGCTGCTATGTCTCCCTCTTGCTTCCTCTCTGAAATCAATAGAAATGTAATTTTTAAAAATACTAAACTACAGACAATGAAAACAACAGCCCTTGTTTCCTTAAGTGAAACTTTCTTACATCCCTGGACTCTGCCCTTAGCTGTAACCTGTAACCTCAAATATCGTCCAGGAGTGACCCACACAGATGCCCTGCCCCTCCCCACAATCCTCCCCCCGGCCCTCGGGGCCCCTGGGGAATCTCCATAAAGTTCCTTTCTGGAAGTTATTCAGTAAGCGTATTACCAGGTTAAATGGTCCTTTTTATTAGCCATTTCCCCACACCCAGCCTCGATGATTTCATAGGAGGTAAGGACAAATCCTGACACCCTTCCAAAGCTTAGGGAGCTGGTGGCCTCAGGAGTGGGCCCTCCTGAGTGCAGACGGCCGGGCCAACGCCTCTCCAGAATCCCCGCCCCCCCTTCCCCCACCTCCCCCCACCCCCCAGCACGCGGTGTACTGCGCAGCTGGCATGGCTGTTCTGAAACGAGGCGGGCCTGCTGCAGTGTTTAGTTTGGGGTAGAATTTATGTTTCTGGCGGGCCGCCACTGTGAGCCGTGTTTAGTTTGAAGTGACAGGCCTGGTCAGCACCACAGGTCGTAGGTGAGACTGGCTGATCCCTCCTAGGTGTAAAGCCAAGGCAAAGGTGGGCTCCCCTTCCCAAGTTTATTCTGCTCCCCTTACTGCCTCAGTGCGGGTTCATCCCGGATAAAACATCCTGGCCTTCCCCCGACTCTCTGCCGTAAGCCCTTGCTAATTTGCGATGATGCCCTTTAGAAACCAAATATCGAGGCCCCGGGAGGGTTCTGTGGGTTTAGGAACAGAAGGGAGTGGCCACTCCTGGGAATGGAGCCGGCAGTTAGTGTAAGAAACCCTGAGAGATGTAACATGGTATTTTCCAACTTGAACCGGGACCTGGGCGGTTCAGGAGCAAGTCAGTGGGACACTCGAGAGCCAGTGACAGAATTGACAACCAGACGCGAGACTGATGTCTGCACACCAGTGTCACGGAACACAAGGAGTTTTTATTGTATTTCCCCCCCCAAAGGGGCATGTGCAGTGAGCCATCTTGTGCCTGCTGTTTACACTGAGTGGCCAGATTATTATGATCTCTGAAAGCATAATAATCTGGCCACTCAGTGTGTGTATATATATACATATTAGAGGCCCGGTGCATGAATTTGTGCATGGGTGGGGTCTGGCCAGCCTGGCCAGTGGGAGGGGACATGGGTGGTTGGCCAGCCGGCCTGCTGGTTGAACTCCTGGTTGAGGTGACAATTTGCATATTAGCCTTTTATTATATAGGATATACACTGAGTGGCCAGATTATTATGCGTTCAGAGATCATCATCATCTGGCCACTCAGTGTATTTCAGTGCAGCGAAAGTGACTCTTTTTTCCCACTATCTCAACGCGAACCCGTGCATGTGCCCGGCTGGGAAAGCGGACCTTCCCACCACGGGAATGCGATCCAACCATTATGAGCCCCACATAGTCTTTGGGGGACAGGTCAGTGAGGTGTGGGATGGCATAGGGGTCGGGGGCCATGCTGTTTCCCCTGGGATAGGAGAATGACACAGAGTATAATCATGACCTTAAAGCTAAGAGAAGTCGCTATGACAATGAGCTTGCAAGAATCATCTGAGAATCTTAAGTATTCAGGATATATTAATTTTCTTTCTTTTTTTTTTCTTCAAGAAAATAGCCCTGGCCAGTTTGCTCAGTGGATAGAGCCGAACTGGACTGAATGGTCTTGGGTTCAGTTCCAGTCCAGGGCACCTGCGTACCTTGGTTGCAGGCTCGATTCCCGGCCTTGGACAGGGTGTGTGGAGGAGGCAACTAATCTATGTGTCACTCTCACATCAAAGTTTCTCTCACTCTCTGTCTTTCCCCCTCCCTTCCAATCTCTTTAGAAAATCAATGGAAAAATATCCTCATGTAAAGATGAACCCAAAAAAAAAGAAAGAAAGTAGAAGGTAAATGACATCCTGAAAATACAAGTTCCATAAAATAAGGAATTTTGTCTGTTTATTTTTATTTTTTAAAAATATTTTTTATTGATTTTTTACAGAGAGGAAGGGAAAGAGATAGAGAGTTAGAAACATTGAAGAGAGAGAAACATCGATCAGCTGCCTCCTGCACGCCCCCTACTGGGGATATGCCCACAAGCAAGGTACATATCCTTGACTGGAATCGAACCTAGGACCCCTCAGTCCACAGGCTGATGCTCTATCCACTGAGCCAAACCGGTTAGGGCTTGTCTGTTTATTTTTATTGTTCAATGCTAGATAGTAGATTTAGCCTGACACATAGGAGACAATAAATAAATGAATAAATGAATAAGTTAATTAATAAAAAGTATGTTTGTAGAGGGCACATAAAGTGGGAAAATGTAGCATCCATCGCATGTCAAATAAAATCTAAATTCAACACTACCAAACGTTATCCCTGTGATAGGAGAAATTTTTACTAGACAAATATTACTTTATTTCTGGAATTACGATTTAAGCATTTGTATTATGGAGGAACACACTGGATTTAAATGCATTAATTCATACTCAAATGTTATATAAATATATATGTGTATAAATACACATAAGACTACATCATATAAACTGAGTGGCCAGATTATTATGATCTCTGAATGCATAATAATCTGGCCACTCAGTGTATATATGTACATGTGTATGTGTGTGTGTGTGTACATATATATACATATATATATATGTATATGTATATATGTATATATATATATTTATTTTTTTTTTTTAGAGGCCCAGTGCATGAATTCGTGCATGGGTGGAGTCCGGCCAGCCTGACCAGTGGGGAGGGGACATGGGCAGGTGGCCGGCCTGCCTGCTGGTCGAACTCCTGGTCAAGGGGACAATTTGTATATTAGCCTTTTATTATATAGGATATACACTGAGTGGCCAGATTATTATGTGTTCAGAGATCATCATAATCTGGCCACTCAGTGTATATGTGTGTATGTGCTTTTCCCCTTATTTATAGTTAAGAAGGGAAAGGAATACTGTAAAGGGACAATATTAAACACAAAATCCCTAAAACTATCAAACACAAAAGGGCCAGTTTCTTTGCAATATGCATCCGTTTTCTTCCTCCGTTCTGCTGGCCCTGGCTGGATTTTGACCATGACCTCTGCTACTATGTGCTCTGCCAAGGATGTTACTGATCCTGGGCCCCATCCCCTAGATTAGGGGGAGTTTGCACCCCACACTGCAGTCGTACTTTGGGTTCTGGAGAGCCAGGGCCAGCGTATGGACCTCAGCAGGCCTCTCCTAACAGGCTCGAGGGTCAGCGTGCCTGGAATGGGCTGGTGCTGGCAGGCGCTTGGGCGAGTTTTCCAGCCTCGGTGTGGCTCCGCACGCCTCTTTCACCAGGTCTTCATCTGGCTCGATTCGTTCATGGGCTTCAGACTTGGAATGGGCACATGTGCATTGCGCAGATGGGCAGTCACATCGCCTGGCCTGGAACTAATTAAAAACTGGAATAGCTGAGATCAGGAGGCCAGGAAGTGTGGCCAGATTTGCAGGGATAGTGCAAGGGAGCCGAAGGAGCAAACTGAACCAGCCCTTCAAGAAAAATCACTGCTGCCTGACCTTAGGTAGCCCCAGGTGGGCGTGGACCCTGCTAACCTGACAGGTACCCAACCATGTCAGTGACAGGAGATCATCATCTCCTCCTCCTCTTCCTTCTCTCCCTTTTTCTTCTCTCCCTTCTTCTTCTCTTCCTCCTCCTCCTCCTCCTTCTTCTCCTCCTTCTCTTCCTCCTCTTCCTCCTCCTCCTCCTCCACCTCCTCCCAGATCCTTCCATGAAAAGTGAGTTGTCAGAGGCAGCTGCAGTGATTGGAGGGTATGGTGGCATTGATGGAATTTTATTAGAATACTAGAGGCCTGGTGCACGAATTTGTGCACAAGTGAGGTCCCTCGGCCTAGTCTGTGGGGATCGTGCTGAAACCAGCTCTCTGACATCCCCCAAAGGGTCCCAGATTGCGAGAGGGCACAGGCCAGGCCAAGGGACCCCGCCAGTGCACGGATCTGTGCACTGGGCCTCTAGTATGCATTTAAGATCTTTGGTTAATCTCTTCCTGCCCTCCCCCCTTCCCCCTTCCCTCTGATATTCATCAGTCTGTTCCATCTTTCCGTGCCTGTGGTTTCCACTCCTGCGTCAAGCGTATGCCCCCTGGTGGTCAGTTCCTGTCATAGCTACCAGTCAAGACGGTTGCTTAGGCTTTTATATATATAGACTAGAGGCCTGATGCACAAAAATTGGTGCAAGAACGGGCCTTCCTTCCCCTGGCTGCCGGCACCGCCTTCGCTCTGACCGGAGCCACCTTTCCGCTCCGGCCCTGAGCCACTTTTCCGCCTTCCCACACTGCCCAGAGGCCCGGAGCGGCTGGGGTGGTGTGGAACACCTGCATCCTGCCCTGCTCCCGGCCGCTCAGCGCCAGATTGGCTGGTGGGCATCACAAGGGTACAGTCAATTAGCATGTTACTCTTTTATTAGGTAGATTGGAGATGAAAAGAGTTCTGGAGATGGGTGGTGTTGATAGTTGCACAACAATTTGAATGTAGGTTCTGCCACTGACCCTTTTACTTAAACATGGTTGAGTTGGTAACTTTTTCAATGTGTATTTTACCACAATTTTAAAATGTAAAATAAAACAGAATAACAATATCAATCTCTTTACTTTTTTTGTTGTTGAGTGGATTATGGGATAGTGTTTTTCATGATGTAACCTAGTAGTTGGCACTTATTATAGTACTTGGTCCTTCATATGTGTCAGACACTAAACCAGTCACATAAATATATTGATTTTGATTAAAGGGAATAAAAAGCTTCAGCCGAGTTTTTCCACCATGGGCTGACCCCAATCACTATGATAAGATCTGTAAGGAACTAGCACTGTTAATAGGTCCTTTATATAGTGTATCCTCCAAAATATCTATCAATGCTCCGTTTTATAGATGGAGAATCCAAACACAAAATGAAATAGAGTTCTATCTGCCATGTGTCTGGCCCCAGTACCCAAGTTCTGTTACCTCTTATGTCCAAGGCATTGCTCGCATTTAGTCATGTAGTTGAACTTCAGTGAAATCAGCTGCGAACAAAATATTGGTCCATATGCTGCTGTGCATTTTAGATGCATGGCTTTTGGAAGGATCTGGAAGGATCCGTAAACGTGAGTAATTTTGGAAGGTCTTTGAAGGACAGAAACTTGGGTCAATGAATTGAGTGCCCTGTGGAAAAGATATCCAATATCTCATAGAATTCCATCGATGCCACGATATCCTCCAAGCCACTGCAGCTGCCTCTGACAACTCAGCTTCGGGGAAGGACCTGGTCTGGGGAGTGTGTTCCGCAATCCCCTGCTCCGGCCAACTGGCTCATGTTCAAAATGTTTCCAATGTTTCAGCCTCCACCTCAACTCTTCATCCTGGAAAAGTCTGTGTCCCATTCCAGCTCCCGGCTGTGATTTATTTTTGGCGGGTACAGGGAAGAATTAGTCAGACCTACTCTTTTTGAGTTTAATGGGAGCATTGTGGCTGGCGGGAAGGATGAGAGTTTATCAGGCTGGTGACTTGGAGAATTCACGGCGTGGCCTCCTTGCTCTTCCGAGTTTCCTTCCCCCTGTGAGTCCCTTTCAATCATAATCAAGAGGTGAGGTCCCGTGTCTGACAGCGGATCTCCTTGTGCTAGGTTTTAAGCGTTGCAATAATGTCCATATTGTGAAAGGAACGATGATGTCACCTCCCTGGCAGTTGAGAACAAAAGGGGGGGCAACTAAAAATGACCGGGGCCACCCACAGAAGTGCCAATCAATACTATTGACAAGGGGGAGGAAAGCGTTCTTTCTTTCAATCATGAAGTATGACTGAGCTAAGCAGTATTGACCTTGGGGTATAAGGCACTTCCCAGCATTTAATGAATGGCTGAGTTGCTGATGGACTTTGAGTCAAACTGGTTATTAACTGCCTAAAAGTGCCTGACCCTGGACTGTAATTGCTGCTGCGAACACGGATCACACAAGAAAGCCCAAGTGTGACCGACACAATGAGCTGTTGTGAGCAAGTCTCAATGCCGAACCGTCAGACGACCTCCCAGGGCAGCCGGGGGTCCGCCACCACAGACCATTCCTGAGTGGCCATCATTTCATGAAGACCCAAATGCTAGGCATGCATCCCAGAAATAAAAATGGAGGCATTTCCCAGGCTTACGGATCAGAATATCATATCCGCCAGGTATAGCGATGAACTTCAGATGGACTGATAGCATGCTGACTGCCAAGGCCGGCGCTTGTCTATACATTTATTGTTAAACTCATCAACCACGTCTGAAGATGCAGATGAAAACACAAACTGTAGACAGCACTGAAGAATGACGATGATACTTTATCAAAATGTTGGCTCTGTGTCAGACAGTATGTTCCCCCTCTCTCACCTATGACCTCATTTAGGTTGCATAATCCTATATAATCAAAGCCCAGGGACCGAATGGCACAACGACCAGAACACCCAGTCGACCAGTCACTATGACACGCACTGACCACCAGGGGGCAGACACTCAATGCAGGAGCTTCCCCCTGGTGGTCAGTGTGCTCCCACAGTGGGAGCACCACTCGGCTGACCAGGATAAACGGCACTCCCACAGCAGGCCCATCCCCGCCAGTGCACGAAACCGTGCACCGGGCCTCTAGTTATCCTATAAGAGCGATGATATTATTAGCCTCATTTCCCAGAAGGAAGCATGAAGTCCAAATAAGTTATGGGACATTTCAAATTCATACAGTTTATAAGAGGTGGAGCCAGAATTCAAACTCAGGGTTGACAAATCCCAGGCATTACGTTCTCGCCAATATACATGAGCCAGATTGTAAACCAGCTTCCACAACACCCATCGTTTCTGAAAGAATGCAGGGTGAATATAGGTAAATAAAAGTGGATCTACCCTAGCAGAAAAAAATAGAAAGATTAAGAATGTCCGTCCCTTCTTTCCTGCATAAAAAAAAATAGTGGAAAATAGGGAGAGAGCATGGGAGGGGCAGAGAGAAACACAGGGAGATCTGGAGGAGAAACCAATGCGGAGGACTTTGAGACCATCCAGGGAAGGAAAGTGACTCACTGTGCTTACCCTAAGAAAGCGAGCGGGGGTGTGTGTTGCACTTTTTCAAATGGCCCCAGCCTGCCGTCGCTTACGTTACCGTCCAGATGATTTAAAAGCAGCCTATGCTTCGAAGCCATTGTGGTGGCAACTTCATAATCTGCTCAGTGTCCAGCAAGACTCTCTTCAGTTTCCAAGTAAACAATTTCCAGGCAGAGCTCACAGGGAATTTATTTTAACCTGCTTTTATTTCGTGGGCGCTTTCCAAGTTTTGCATGTTAACTGCAGAGGGACAAATGTTTCTCATCAGGCCAGGAGGAGAAGAACTAGGGCATAAACATAATCCAGACTAAAAAATCCAAAGGCATCTCTGGAGAGAAAATATTTATAATTCATGCATTTGAAAAACCCCACACTCCTTTGCCTAGGGAATAATTTGTGATAATTATTAAGTATCTAAAAAAGGAACTATTAGACTTCTCTTGGAATAAACATCATATTTTGTCCACCTTTTTAAAAAATATATTTTTTTATTGATTTCAGAAAATAAGGGAGAGGGAGAGATAGATAGAAACATCAGTGATGAGAATCAGTTATCAGCTGCCTCCTGCATTCCCCCCATTGGGAATCGAGCATGCAACCCGGGCATGTGCCGTGACCGGGAATGGAACCGTGACCTCCTGGTTCATAGGTAGACGCTCAACCACTGAGCCACGCCGGCTGGGCTTGCTCACCTTTATACAGAAGTCATTATTGTAGCAACAGCTGTGTACAGGTGTACACTCTCAGAAACTTGTCCAAGGTCAGCTGGCCACCACTGTGTGGAGTGGGCGCAAAGACCCCTTTAGCCATTCTGACCAGGCCACATGCCCGGGAGTGTGAGGAGTCAACAAACCATTACACAACCCTTGATCAATGAAGGCCAGGACCGGTGGCTAGATGCTCCCCTCTTCTGTCCAACTGGATGATGGGCTTTGTTTTTTAAATATATTTCTTTATTGATTTCAGAGAGGAAGGGAGAAGGAGAGAGAGAGAGAGAGAGAGAGAGAGAGAGAGAGAGAAGAGGAGAGAGAGAAAGAAACATCAGTGATGAGAGAGAATCATTGATCGGCCGCCACCTGCACGTTCCCTACTTGGGATTGAGCCCACAACCCAGGCATGTGCCCTTGGCTGGAATCGAACCTGGGACCCTTCAGTCCGCAGGCTGATGCTCTATCCACTGAGCCAAGCCGGCTAGGGCTGGATGGCAGTCTTGAAAATCATTTATTCTGTTTATCTCATCAGCGTGTTCCTACTGGGATCCAGCCCCTGCTGTGCGTAGTACAGTCATTTTGAGAACAGACCAGTTCAGTTCTCCAAACTGCATCCAAGTGCTTGTCCGAGCTTTGCTTTTTAGAAGAAACTGAGCTAAGAAAAGGTTATTCCCATATTTCATAATTGATGCAAACTGTTTGTTTAGCTTCTCCTGAAAGTGTTGGGTGATGCATGTTTAAAGCAGTGTCTAAAAAGTTATTTTTATTGGAAATATACCCAAATACATAAGTTAATTTTTCTCATATGATAAAAATCAGACTTGGCGATTGCTAGCCTCCCAGGAAAGGCATGAAATGTTATAGTTTCACTCATATACTTGTATAGTTCCTATATCCACTATTTTGTGGATTGTGAAATTCCTTACATGTGGGTGAAATATGTTTACTATTGCTTAAGACTTAGTTAACTTCTGGAAGATCCATAAAATGTGACATTTTAAAAAATTAGACAAATTTGCCCTAACCCGTTTTGCTCAGTGGATAGAGCATTGGCCTGCGGTCTGAAGGGTCCCAGGTTCGATTCCGGTCAAGGGCATGTACCTTGGTTGCGGGCACATCCCCAGTAGGGGGTGTGCAGGAGGCAGCTGATCAATATTTCTCTTTCATTGGTGTTTCTAGCTCTCTATCCCTCTGCCTTTCTCTCTGTGAAAAATCAATAAAATATTTTTTTAAATTAGCCAAATTCATCTAAATTTCTTATTTGACAGGTGGCATGTCTTAAAATAGAGTAAATGAAAAATTCTTCAAAATGCCTTAACACACACACGTGGCACTTCCCAGCAAGACATGCAGAAGATCAAAGATGGAAGACCACTTGATCTCAAGATTTGTTTTTTATAAGAATCTCATAGAGATGGATGACACTTCAGACTCCCTCGTCACATTCCCAGAATTAGCATGTGAAAGATGAGTCCAGGAATATGTGCCTTTAATCATGGTCTTCCGAAGCAGACGAGCCTTGGACCACACTTTCGGAAATGTCACTTATAGAGTCTTCAGATTTCGAAGGTAGCAGTTCATCCTGCAGCGCAATCACTCATTACCAATGAGAAGGATGCTTTTGATTCTTCATAATTGATGCAAACTATTTGTTTAGCTTCTCTTGAAAGCGTTGGGCGACGCATATTTTAAGCCATGTCTCAAAAGACTTGCCAAGCATTTCACATTCCATGCTTTTCTACCTCCTCCTCTCCCCCCCTCCAATTATCTTATTTGTCATGTGGTTACATGTGAGGGCTCTGGGGTCAAGCCATACCTTTTCAAATCCTGGTTCTGCCCTTCCCTGGGAGTATAACCTCTGTGTCTCATTCATTCATTCATTCATTCATTCATGGATTCGCTCATCGTTCCAGACCCAATGATAAAGCCTTGGGACCCATCCGTAAAGAGATGAAGAACCTGTCCTCGAGGAACTGACTGGAAAATTGAGAATATTCATACCATCCGCCTCATCAGATTGTCATGAGGATTAAATGGCTTAATCCATGGGAGGCACTTAGACGGTTGCTTGGCACTTTCTTACCGAATGTTAGCCTTTATGAATCATGTGATCCCATGATTCAGAGAGTCACCACTGCCTTGAGGGTCAATTCCGAGCTGCTTAGCAAACAGACAAAGCTTCTTAGGATCTGGCTCCTGGTGGTGCCTCCTGCTTCACCTCCCTCCCCGCACCCCCACCCTGCACACCCTTTGCCGCCCAGCCGTGCAACGTTACTCATGGTTTCCATCCTGAGTCGTACCTTCCCCCCTTATGCCTGGATACACCCTGTCCTCTCTGTCTTGGACCATCTCCTTTGTGATGAGTTCTCTTTAGTTCCTTTTCTAGATATTTAATAATTATCACAAATTATTCCCTAGGCAAAGGAGTATGGGGTTTTTCAAATGCATGAATTATATACACTGAGGCCCGGTGCATGAATTCGTGCATGGGTGGGGTCCGGCCAACCTGGCCAGGGGGAGGGGACATGGGCGGTTGGCTGGCCTGCCTGCTGGTCAAACTCCTGGTGGAGGGGACAATTTGCATATTAGCCTTTTACTATATAGGATCTACACTGAGTGGCCAGATTATTATGCGTTCAGAGATGAAAATAATCTGGCCACTCAGTGTATATGGCTCAAACTGGCTCCTCTGTGAAGACAGTTGTGCTCGCTCCTCTGCACACATCCATGGCCCCCGCTGGCCACGCGGACCCGTTTCCCACAGCATTCACACCTGGCTTCGCTGGAGATGGGAAACGTGGAAACAGCGAGGCCTGTTATGAAATTCCAAGCTCTGCCTCAGAGGCCAGACCACCTTGGTGGCACAGAAGTCTAAAAGGAGTAGACTGGGCCCCGTGGGTGTGGCTCAGTTGTTCAGCGTTGACCTATGAACCAGGAGGTCATGGTTCAATTCCAGTTGGTTCGATTCCCGGTCAGGGCACATGCCCGGGTTGCAGGCTCGATCCCCAGTAGGGGGCGTGCAGGAGGCAGCCGATCAGTGATTCTCTCTCATCATTGATGTTTCTATTTCTCTCTCCTTCTCTTTTCCTCTCTGAAATCAAGAAAATTTTATTTTTTTAAAAAGAAAGCAGAGACTGTGTTCCAGAAACAGCTTAACCTCTTTCAAAGTAGGTCTGTGGTCAAGCCTTCGTCTTGACTCGCTGTACATTACGGGGCAGATCATTTCCGATGCCGGGTGGACAGGAGCCCTGGTGCGGAGCCTGTAAGAGAGGAACAATGACCTGTACTTTCCTGCGAAGCTCCGAGCGTTTCCAAATCTCCGGCTCATGTTGAGCAGCCTTGGGGTGTCTCTGCTCTGAAGGCTGAGCTCATTTCAGAGAACTTCTGTTTTGCTCATTTACTTTAGGAAACAAGGATGTTAGAGAGATGTTTAGCAGGAGGGGAAAAAACCCGGAAACCTGTACAGATAACTAGTCTGCGAGTTTTCAAAAGGTGCATGTCACTCTTTAGGAAAAGTACTTATTTATGAGTCTATTTCCTTAACCTCCCTGCCACGCATCTTCCCCCGCCTCCCTCCGATGTGAGGAATTAGCATATGATTTATTCCTCCTCTTAGCGGTCCTCCCCAGTGCGTCGCTGTGATTGGCAAGCAGACCTCGCTCTGAAAACCCGGTAGAAGTATTTGAAAAGGCACCAGGGCCAAATCTCCTTACCACCGTGCCTGCCACTTCATCGGCATGTACCACGCCTAAGCTGTGCCCAAGTCACAACTGGGTCGCTCCTCAAAAACCCTGCCTTAACCTGCCCCGACGGGCAGGTTCCCTGTTAAAAGAAAATCTGTGGGCGCAGGGGGAGGCCCTGCACCATCCGATACGGTTGGGGTGGAGTGCTCTTTGAAAGGCTCTGCTGCTCTGTCAGTCACCAGCGGCCTCTCCTCCGAGCTGTGGGAGCAGTTGGTGTGCACGTAATTGCCTCTTGCGTCATCCGTCTGAAGGGCCTGGATCTTATTTTGCGAGACAAAGGAGCCCTGTGTCTTTCCACGCAGCCCGGTGGAGATGGGATCAAATTGGAGGCGCTCTCAAGGCCTGGTGGGAAGTTGATCTGAAAATTATGATCAAATTTCCCCTCCCATCGTTTTGTAAATGGGTTAATAGGGGAGGCCATGTGGGAGCATCCTTGGCCTCTTGGCTTTCCTGGATGCTCAGTAGCATGCAGTTTGGGCCTTCTCTTATACACTGAGTGGCCGGATTGTTATGATCTCTGAACGCATAATAACCTGGCCACTCAGTATATATGTAAATATATATTAGAGGCCCGGTGCATGAATTCGTGCGTGGGTGGGGTCCGGCTAGCCTGGCCAGGGGGAGGGGACATGGGCGGTTGGTTGAGGGGACAATTTGCATATTAGCCTTTTATTATATAGGATATACACTGAGTGGCCAGATTATTATGCGTTCAGAGATCAAAATAATCTGGCCACTCAGTGTATATGTTAGTATCCATCACCTCACATGAATGGGGGTAGAGGAATTCTGCCATTGTCCTTTTTTCGAGTAATATGGATAACAATTCTTCAGATCGGGATTTTAAAAATTAGTTTTCTTTTGTTCTTTGGTTAATTTTTTTTTCCAGCTCAGTGACATATTGTAAAGACGGGTGGGTTTGTCTCTGAAATCCCATTCACTGAGTTTTCTGTCTTGACCACTCCCCCCAACATTCCCCCTTTCTGGACCTGGTCTCCAGGCCTCGGCCCCCTTTCCTCTCATGCATTCATTCAACAAATACTTTGATCCACTCAAGATGCCAGATGCTTAGTTAGGATTGGCATATTGTCCTAGGGGCCTACACTCTCTCTCAAGAAAATGTTTGAAAAATCAAAGCATACAAAAGAAAAGTAAACCTGGGCACATTTCATCACTAGGATTATTGGCCTATTAGCACAATATTATACCATGGATTATTTTATCGTTAAAAATATATTGTCTCGCCCAGCCGGTGTGGCTCAGTGTTTGAGCATCAGCCTATGAACCAGGAAGTCACTGTTTGATTCCTGGTCAGGGCACATGCCCAGGTTGCTGTCTCAATCCCCAGTAGGGGGCATGCAGGAGGCAACCGATCCATGATTCTCTCTCATCATTGATGTTTCTCTCTCTCTCTCTATCTCTATCTATCTATCTATCTATCTATCTATCTATCTGTCTGTCTATCTATCCCTTCATCTCTGAAATCAATAAGAATATATTTAAAAATATATAGTGTCATATATATGTGTAGGTAGGTAGGTAGATAGATAGATAGTTAGATAGATAGATAGATAGATAGATAGATAGATAGATAGATAGATAGATATAGATATGATTGGGGCTATAAGAGAAGATACCGCCTCCATGAGTAAAGTTTTATTTTAAAGAAATGTTCAGCAAACAAGAGAGAATATATAGAAATTAAAATAAGCCTAAGAAAAAGACAGATTTGGCAATAGAAGAGGAATAGGAGAAAAAATTTAAAGGATTAATTTAGAACGATTCTTCAAATTTAGATTTTTAAAATATTATCATTAAAGTCATTGTTTCCATGTAACTATTCCTCTACATAGATTCAAGGAGGCATTTGCAGCAGAAGACGAGCATCCATAGATTTGCTTTCTGAAATGACACACATCCGACTCACACATTTATTCCAGGACCCGCCTCATCCGTTTCCTTTAGAAAGGCTCAGGGATCAGAGACCGCCTGCTTTGCCTGGTGTCCTGTAAAAGGCACGTGACATAAACAGTCCACTTAGGAACCTGAGCAACATTGCGTCACCCACGGCTTGAGGGATAGAAATGACACGGGTTGAAGACAGGGGCCTGTGGATAAATCAGTGAAAAGCCACGGCCAAACTTCCGCTACAGCCAATGTGTTGGTGACTGTAGGGTTAGGAATGTGGCTTCCCACGCCAGCCAGCCTAAGGACAGCACCCCCTTTCTAGACTGTGTCCTGGAGAGAGGAGTCCCGGATCTAGAGCACCAGCCTCAGAATAGGGGGCCTCAGGGCATGGAGTCCCACTGCATGGCGGGACCCCAGTTCCTGTGGCGATGCCGTTCGCGCTCATGGATTGGCTCGTCTCGTTTGGCTTTGTTTGTTTAGACTCACCATTTGAGTGGTTTGCCCTGTCACCCGTTGTGGTCATTTCTCAAGAGCTTTCGATGGACTTTCCTGTGATGATGTCAACATAACACGCCTGCTTCTCTTCTGAGTTTACTAACAATAAAGTGGCTCATGATGATGTTATACTTTGCTAAGAGGGACCTGGGGAGCCTCGGGGAGAGGGCCCAGGGCCCAGGGCGCGGTCCCTGCTGCTCCTCAGGGTGTAAGATAGAGCCCCACGTCCCGGACACTGGCTTCTCTGGCATATTAGCACAATATTATACAATGGATTATTTCACCATCAAAAAGAGACTGTCTCGCCCAGCTGGTGTGGCTCAGTGGTTGAGTATCGACCTGTGAACCAGAGAATCACTGTTCGATTCCAGCGGTCACCCAGGGGACGAGGGACACTCTCCTTCAGCGTGTCCCCCTGACAGTTCCAGGTGACACTTACAGTTATTGTTTTGTTTGATGTAAACATGAACAGCCATCTTGACATGCAGCCAACATCAGTAGGGCACATACTCATGTCATATCTGTGCCAGGCAGCCCTAGCCAGTTTGGCTCAGTGGCTAGAGCGTCAGCCTGCGGACTGAAGGGTCCCAGGTTCGATTCCTGTCAGGACACATGCCCAGGTTATGGGCTCGATCCCCAATGTGGGGCGTGCAGGAGGCAGCTGATCCATGATACTCTCTCATCATTGATGTTTCTCTCCCTCTTCCTTCCTCTCTGAAATCAGTAAAAATATTTTAAAACACACACATTATATTCACCATTGTATTCCCTGAGCTGACCCTAATGCCAGGAACTTAGTAGGTACTCAGTAAACGTTTATTAAATCGAGTTCAATTTTCTTTCAAATTCACAGCAAAGAACCATCAATCAAATATAAGTTGGCAAAGCCTTAGAACTTGTACTTGAGATAGAATAGCAATCTGTAAGCTGTTCTCTTTCCAAGCTGGAAAAGGTAGCAGCTTACCTAACGTCTCCCTTCAAGGACATTCTTTGCTACCCTGGACTCCTCTTCCCGGAACCTGCTTGAGTTCGGAACGCCTGGTCCATTCCAGATCTGTGTGCGGAACAGTCACCATGCCTGCCTCCTCACTCAGGATCTCCATACTCCCTGGGGTTTGCAGCACCGAGTTTCCTATAGGATGTCTAGCTCACTCTTCACCCAGCGTAGAACAATGAACCCCTCCACAAACAAGATGTGCCTAGCTTAGACCTAATGAAGGTAGAGAGCTTCCTTGATTCAAACCTGTCATGTAGTGGTGATAGAGACAGGTGACAGAAGCTGACAGGCCCAGTAATGATCTTAGAAGAAGAGGCCTGGTGCACAGGATTTGTGCACTGGTGTGGGGCAGGGCGTGGCCTGCGGGATCAGCCCACTGTGGGAGTGCCGCTTATCCCGGTCAGCTGAGTGGCGCTCCCACTGTGGGAGCTCACTGACCACCAGGAGTCAGCTCCCGCATTGAGCATCTGCCCCCTGGAGGTCAGTGCACGTCATAGCGACTGGTCGACCGGTCATTCTGGTCATTCCGCTGTTTGGTTTGCTGGGCTTTTATTACATAGGATCGATAGCCATCCCCCCTTCAGGCTGTCATCAACATTTCAGCATTTCATAGTTGACTTCCTGCTTTCTTCTTGCCCACAGTCCCCTCTCCTCAGCAAGTTTCATACATTTTTTTTTTTTCATTGTTCTCTGATCTGTGAGCATCCTACCCAGGGTTTCCCCTGCAGGTTGCTAGTTAACATCCCAGAGGGAGAGCCGGCCTCTGAGTACTGTCACGCATCAATCATTTCCTCGTATTTCACGCTGCGGGGTGCGCATTGATTATTTTACTTCTTTGCAGCATCTCCTCCCTAAACGTCCCTGTGGGGAGAGAGCTCACCTCTCTCTCAATACGGAGAGCTTGGAGAGAGACGGGCACATTGCAAGGGGAATTACCAGTCCCCACCTGGCTGTCACACTCAGTGACCCCTTCCAAATGCCGCCCTCTCTCTGAGACCACCTTTATCCACGTCGCCAACCCCAGACCTCTTCGAGGATTTTATTCCCAACATTCCCATCTCTCAGCAGCATTTTAGGGAGAATAGTGAGGAAATAATTTGCTGATCTTGACAGCAAAGTTATGCCAGGATGCAATTGACAGGGCAGGAGCAATTGAGGGGAAAATGCTTTTCAAGAGACGTCTCCAATTTGGCTTTCATATGTTCAGGCTCTGACGCCCCAGGGGGTCATTGCATGGAATGGAGAAGCGAGAGGAGGTTTCCCGGGCAGAGCTGGCTTCTGCTCCCTGTTTCTGGAGAAACCGCTGCGTTGTTATCAGTGTATGGGGTTCATGAGCCTTGATTGCACATCTAGGGTCACGTAGAGCTAGAGCTTCCCCCGCTGGCATAAGCTATAGACCTCAAGACAGCTGATCAGTTTTGGGAGAGCATAGCTTTACAGATTGTCAACTGTGTAAGATGTTAGTTAGAGCCCAGCCCGCATGGCTCAGTGGTTGAGCGTTGACCTATGAACCAGGAGGTCATGGTTGGATTCCTGGTCAAGGGCACATGCCCAGGTTGCAGGCTCGATCCCCAGTGGGGGAGCGTGCAGGAGGCAGCCAATCAGTGATTCTCTCTCATCATTGATGTTTCTCTCTCTCCCTTGATATATATATATTAAGGGAGAAAGGAAGCAAAGAAAGAAGAAAGGAAGGAAGAGAGGAAGAAAGGGAGGGATGGAGGGAGAGAAAAAAATCAGATAATAATGAGTTCTTTGCAGAAAAAGTAAAATAGGGTGGGAGAAGACAGAGAAAGCCTGTTTGGGGAGGTTACATTTAAACTCATCTATCTAATAAAAGGGTAATATGCCAATTGACCATCACTCCAACACACAAAATGGCTGCCCTCATGTGGTCAAAGATGGCCACCCCCATGTGGACACAAGACGGCCGCCACAAGATGGCCAGCAGGGAAGGGAAGTTGGGAGGGACCAGGTCTGAAAGGGAGGGCAGTTTGGGGCGACCAGGCCTGCAGGGGAGGGCAGTTAGGGGTGACCAGGCTGGCAAGGGAGGGCAGTTAGGGGCATCCAGGCTGGCAAGGGAGGGCATTTAGGGGTGACCAGGACAGCAGGGGAGGGCAGTTGGGGGCAACCAGGCCTGCAGGGGAGAACAGTTAGGGGCAACCAGGTCAGCAGGGGAGGCAGTTAGGGGCAATTGAGCCAGGAGGGGAGCAGTTAGGCATCTATCAGGCTGGCAGGGGAGTGGTTAGGGGGTGATCAGGCTGGCAGGCAGAAGCTGTTAGGGGCAATCAGGCAGGCAGGCAGGCGAGCAATTGGGAGCCAGCAATCCTGGATTGTGAGAGGGATCCCAGATTGGAGAGGGTGCAGGCAAAGCTGAAGGACACACACACACACACACACACCCGTGCACAAATTTTGTGCATCAGGCCTCTAGTCTGTAAATAACATAGGATTCTTTCTCATCATTGATGTTTCTCTCTCTCTCTCCCTCCCTTCCTCTCTGAAATCAATAAAAAAAATTATTATTTTTTTTTAAGAGGGAATCAGAAGCAGAGAGACGGCAACTTGCAAGAGGACTCAGCCCAACATGGGGCTTTGGAGACAGAGGAAGGGGCCACGAGTCAAGGGATGCGGGCAGCTTCTGAAACTGGGTGAGGCACGGACGCGGTCCACCCCGGAGCTTCCAGACGGAACACCGCCCTGCCGACCTCCTCCTTTCGGCCCAGTGAGTCCCATTTTGAACTTCTGACCTCCGAACAGTCAGAGAATACATTCATGAGCTTTTCAGCCACGAAAATTGTGGTAATTTGTTACATCAGCAATAGGAAATTTATACAATATGGTAAGCCTATGTAATATGAGCCTCGTTCGACGATAAATCACACGTAGACACTACCTCAGCCTCTGTGACATTTGGTGAAATCAATTTGGAAAATATGTTTAGAAATTCATATGAGGTAAATAAGTTCTTAGCTTACCAGCAAGTGGTCCCTCTGGGAGCGGCCTGGCCCTGCGAATATTAATCCCACAGGCTTGGAATCCGGCCAGGGCTCCCCAGGAGTTTAGCTGAAATCAATTAGAGGCAGGAGCGCCAATGGGTTATAACACGCAGCTAAGTAACTCAGTGCTCACGTGACATCACGCACTTTGTAAGCTTCCACTTGTTAACACTGCCCGGGATTCGGTTATCGGATATTTACATTCTGTAGAACACCAGGAAAAGAAAGACATTCTTCCAAGTCTGACATATTGGCTATTAATGAATGAAAATAGATGGAGGAAGGCATGCACACGGACAGAAATCTCCTCCCAGAGCCAAAGATCTTATTTAAGAACGAGTCATTACATCGATCTGGTCCTGAAAGATTTCTGCTCCGGGGAGAAACATTCCTAGCTTTTGCAAGGATGGATTCCGAAAGCATCTCTTGCCACTGGCGTGGGATGCATTTGCTTTTCCTTGAGCTCCTCTGAGGATTTTAACCAAAATAACAAGGAAAAGAACTGATGTGACTGGAATTTAAGGGAGGTCACTTGCAAAGGAGAATCTGTATCGGAAGGGATGAGGGTAAACGCAAGAAGAGTTGAAAGGTTATTGTAAAAACACCTCTGACATCCAGAGGGTACAGCCAGGCGCCAACCCACTTCCCTACCAGGGAGAAGGCAGGATGATTCCTGGTCACATGACACCATGCATAGGGTGGATAATACTCATAATTCTATTGACGAAACGCTTTTAGGGATTGTGAGCCACATTTGCCTAAATTTCTATCTTAAATGCCAAAATCACTGCTAGTGTGGGACATGGCAACAACTTGGTGTGCTTTTAAAGAGGTTAGCGTCTCCAGATTTGTGGCCGCTTACACATTGACGGAGATGGTCATTTGAACGCGTTGATTGCTAGTCTGGAAATCCAAGTTAAGGTGGCAACTGGGCTCGGCCAGCGTGGCTCAGTGGTTGAGCATTGACCTGTGAACCAGGAGGTCATGGTTCGATTCCTGGTCAGGGCTCATGCCTAGGTTTCGGGCTCGATCCCCAGTGGGGGGCATGCAGGAGGCAGCCGATCCATGATTCTCTCTCATCATCGATGTTTCTATCTGTCTCTCCCTTCCTCTCTGAAATCAATAAAAATATATTTAAAGATAATAAATTCAAGTGGCAGCTGGAAAGGAAACAAAGGGAGCAAAAAGGGAAAAGAACATTTTTCTTAAAAGTATTGCATTCAGTTCTCAGTCACCCGAAGTCTTAGGTTTTCCTACCTCTTCCTCCGACAGGGAATACTAGCTGACATTCATAGGCCTGTTCCCCAAACAAAGACCCCGAGGCAGACTGCCCCGTGGTGAGAGGAGAGGGGAGCAGTTACCCGCCAAGTGCCTGGCGCCACCTGGGATTGGAATGTAGCAGCTGGGCCACAGCTGGCGGGTAAGGAGCGCCCGCCCAACAGTGGCCCCGAACAGGAGTGAAAGGCATGCTGGGTGCAGATGACACTGAGGCGGCAGGAGGCTGCGCGTGAGATGACACACTGGCGTGTTGCTGGGGTGTTCATCTTACAAAGCGTTCAGACCTGGGATCAGGGTGGGGCCTTGTCGCGGGTAAGGAACTGGGTCTTCTGGCTCAGCCCTGAGCATCAGACAGTGGCCCGAGGACAGAGAGATGCCACGCCCAGAAAGGGCACGAACGGGAAGCCGGTGCCTCCGCCCGGGGAGACGGAAAGAGGAGAGGGAGTCACGTCTCGCTGGACCTCAGTGGGCAGTTCCGTGTCCAGCAAAGAACCAGCACATTTCACTTGAGGGTTTAAAATGACATGGCCAGGTCTAACTATTTAATTTTTTAAAAAATATATTTTGATTGATTTCAAAGAGGAAGGGAGAGCCCTGGCCGGTTTGGCTCAGTGGACAGAGTGTCGGCCTGTGGACTGAAGGGTCCCAGGTTCGATTCCGGCCTAGGGCACCTGCCCGGGTTGCGGACTCAGTCCCCAGTGGGGGGCATGCCGGAGGCAGCTGATCAATGATTCTCTCTCTCTACCTCTCCCTTCCTCTCTGAAATCAATAAAGATATATTTTTTAAAAAAAGAGAGAGAGAGAGGAAGCGAGAGCAAGAGAGAGAAACATCAGTGATGAGAGAGAATCACTGATTGGCTGCCTCCTGCACGCTCCCCCTCTGCCCCCCACTGGAGATTGAGCCCACAATTCAGGCATGTGCCCAGACATGAGGGGGAATTGAACTGTGATCTCCGGGTTCATAGGTCAATGCTCAACCACTGAGCCACACCGGCTGGGCTTGACTTTATTTTCTAGCCACTGACTCTCTCTGAACAGGGGACTGAGATAGGTTGATGTATAGGATGAGGTGAGAAGGAGACCCGTCGTAGCGCAGCATAAATAACCCAGCATGAGCGAGATGGCACATGGAGAGGCGGCAAGCCAGCGGTTAGCATGGAGGCAGGACAAGACGTGAGGCGGCAGAAGTCTCGCTCTCAGCGGACACCAAGAAGCCGGGTCCTGGCACGGGCTCTGCCCTTGGTGTCCTGAGAGTAGGATGAACACGACGTGTCCCCGCGGCTTGGCACTTGCTCAGCTAAGGCGACATCATGGGGCTCACTGCTCCCCGAGGTTTCTCCAGCTCCACAGTCCCTCCCGAAGCTCAGAGCGAGCTGGGCGGGAGCGCTGCTGTCTAGCTGTGGAGCCCGTGGGGGACGTAATGGGAAGATGATTCTATCATCTCATTATCCAGGGAATGCTGTCTGCCTGCCTCCCCTCATTTATTAAAGGACAGTGAAGTGTGTGAGGGGCGAGGGAGGCGTTTGCATTGAGATCAGTTGTTTTAGGCCCTCTTGTCTGTCCGTTCAGGGCAAGGTCAGGCCAGCTGACGGAAAGGTTTCACTGCCCCCCACAAGCCCCCCACTAATGCAACTAGAGAGACGCCAGCAAGCACCCAGGCATGGGTTACACACGTGCAGACATCCACATACACCCTCGCTCTAAAACTCGCTCACTCAGATATGGTCACCCACTCATGCAGTTCACACTCACAGACACACATGCACATATGCGCTCACACATACACACAATCCCAGGCTCACTCACAGGCACACACATTGACTCACTCCAACATGCGCTCCTACACCCATTTCTCCATGCATGCACCTATATGCACGCTCACGCACCTTCATGCACTCATACACACACAATCACACTTACCCATGCTCCCTCATATATTCTCACTCACATGTACAGACACACCCTCCAGCACACACACACACACACTCACACACAGTCACTAACACACTCACAGTCACTAACACTCACACACACTCACACACATACACTCACACACACATACACACTCACACACACTCACACACACAATCACACCCATGCTCCTTCATATATTCTCACACATGTGCAGACACACCCTCCAGCACACACTCATACACACACTCACATACACACTCACACACACTCACATACACACACACTCACATACTCACACACACACTCATACACTCTCACACTCATACACTCACACACACACACACTCACACACACACTCTCACACTCATACACTCTCACACACACATACACTCACACTCACACACACACACACTCACACACACACACTCACACACTCACACACACTCACACACACTCACACACACTCACACACTCACACACTCACACTCACACACACACACACACACACACACACACTCACACACACACACACACACACAGGCTCCTTTCCCGGACGGTGCGTGAGGACGTGGGCTTTCCCAGCAGGACAGCTCTGAGGTGCCTGTTGCAGCCTCAGACCCAGGACCTGGCGCTGCTCAGGCTCCCGGCTCCCGCGGACGGAAAGCAGCATGGGCGATGGCAGCACGACTCCGCGAGCTGGATGTGGCCCGAGCCTTGAGTTTAGGAGAACGTGGCAGCCAAACCGGCTGGGAGGGACAGCCAAGCCCCGAACCCCCTTCCTAACCCCTCCCTCTGCCTCGTCTGCGCCAGCACCGGCCTCCCCCCGGGACACGCTGCCCGGAAGGCGATTGAAGCCAGCTTCTACCTAATTGAGGAGTAACCGCCCCACCTTCCTTTCCAAACGCGTTTGTAAATTTCTTGTCATTAAATTTCCCCCGCAGGGAAAGACCGCTGGGTTGCTCCTGAGCAGGCCTGTGCAGGGCATGTGGCCAGCAACTTCCAGGCCAGTGGCTCTGATAAGGCCGGAGCGCGCTGATGTCCGCTTAGGGGAGGGCTCGTGGCGGGGGGATGGGAGGGCAGGTGACCTCCAGGTCCCCCAGAATCTGAGATCTCTGCATACAAACAGGTGAAAAAGGCAGATAACAGAAAGGAGGAAAAAGGCAGATAACAGAAAGGAGAAAGCAGACCGGCTGGTGTGGCTCAGTGGGTGAGCATCGACCTATGAACCAGGAGGTCACAGTTTGGTTCCCAGTCAGGGCACATGCCCGGGTTGTGGGTTCGATCCCCAGTGGGGGATGTGCAAGAGGCAGCCGATCCACGATTCTCTCTCATCATTGATGTTTCTCTCTCTCCCTTCCTTTCTGAGGTCAGTGAAGATATATTTTTTTAAAAAGGAGAAAGCAAATATGCTACCATGAGGGCTATTTACCCATGCTCCCTCATATATTCTCACTCACATGTGCAGACACACCCTCCAGCACACACACACACACACACACACACAGTCACTAACACACTCACACAGTCACTAACACACTCACATACACACATACACTCACACACACATACACACACACACTCGCACACACAATCACACTTACATTGCAACTTCATTATTGCAATTAATGAAGTTGCAATAATTGCCCCCTAATTGTCACCCCGGTCCTCCTGGCCACCTGGGGGACAGGGAAACACTACCACTAATCAGAACCAGGGACCCCGACTCCCAGGGCAAGATGCTTTCTGGGTAGATTTTTTTCTGAGTCTGAATTCTTAAAAGAACGGATCTAAAATATTTTCTAAGGGTATTGGTAAACATTGACCAGAGCCGTCAGTGTTGATTTTTATACCATCCGTTGCTGAGCAGGTCCGAATACTTGGGTGTTCTCTGATCTTTTGGTCTCTGAGACGTCTAAGCACCAGGTTAGCTGTAAATCTTAAAGGAGAAAGTACCTGCGATAGCACTTTATCTGCAGTAAGTACACGTTACCATTATGAAGTGTGAGCAGTAATTCACATTTTGTGAGTGACTAAAAGATGAGGAGGAGTCAGAGCTCTTTGGAGCCTTCAGATTATTTTATTTTATTTTATTTTTATTGATTTCAGAGCAGAAGGAAGAGGAGAGAGAGAGAAACAGCAGTGATGAGAGAGAATCACTGATCGGCTGCCTCCTGCACGCCCCACACAGGGGATCAAGCCTGCAACCCAGGCATGTGCCCTGACAGGGAGTCCAACCGTGACCTTCTGGTTCAGAGGTCAACGCTCAACCACTGAGCCACGCCAGCCAGGCCAGCCTTCAGATTTTATTCCTCCCTCCCCCTTTGGGTGACAGAAGCCTTCTGGACAGGGAGACGTGGGTGCCTGGAAGGGAGAGCTGACCCCCTCAAGGGCCTTTACGTAAATCTGACTTTGTGAGCCACCCTCTACCCCAAACAGGAAGCTGGCGAGAGTATTTTGCAAGCCAGTCAGCCTGTGCCTCTCAGAGTTTTATTGGGCTGAACAGCATGTGCTGCTAGAGGTTGGAAGGGAGCAAGAGTGACCCTGGGCACCGCGTTTTGCGGCAGGAACCCTTGCTGGTACACCCTCTGTCCGTCCCCTCCTGTTTTCCCCGACCTACCCCTCAGCCAACGGCTGGGCTCACACCACGTCCTTCAGGGGGGGGGGGGGGGCGGCTGGGTCCTAAACCAAGTTCAGCGGGTAATTTCCCTACAAATTGCTCGTGCTGAACCTCCTGGGAATGACTTAAGGGCTCCACACCCCATCCCTCCCCTGGCCCGTCAGAGTCGCCGAGACGGGCAGCTGGAAGGAAGGCTGGGAGGCCCGGGCTAGGCGGTGGGTGTTTAAAAAAATACTTCATACTTGTTATTTGGAAATCTCTGATTCATGCTCATAAACGTGTGTGTGTGTGTGTGAGCGAGAGACGGGCAATGAATGGCTCTGATTTTACTTGCCGGGCTGCAGGGGAAAGAGGGGGAGAGCGTAGCTCCCACCCCCCTTTGCAACCTTTTGAGACCAGTCCAGTGGCGGCTTGGTTTTGCACGGCGTCCAAAGCCCTTTCCCAGACATTATCTAGAACTTTGTCTGAAGAGCAGACGTGAGCACCTGGACTTGATCCTTACCTTGGACTTGAAGTTGCAAAGCGGGGCCACGCCAGTGTTGGCCCAGCAGAGCGGCCCCCCTCTGGGCCTGAAGCAGCAGGTGAGTGGCTGGCGGGCCAGGACCCCACCCCCCACCCTTTGTGGGGACCCACGTGGACCAGTGACGCACAGAGACCGCGTCCTACCAGACTGCATTCTGGATCTGCTTCCCAGAGGAAGTGACTCATCTCCCGGCTGTGGGATGAGTGTGTTACCAACACAGCCCCGTGCGGGCCCGGGGCCTCGGTGCGAATCGTGGCGCCTGTGCACTCCGGCTCAGCTCAGCTCCGCTCCGCTAACCTGCTGTGTGGCTTTTGGCCACCTATCTAGCCTCCTCTGAGCCTCAGTGTCCTTCCCTGTCACATAGGGATTATAATAGCAAACTTACAAGATGATCGTAAAAATTTAATGTCACCGATTTTTATTATTATTTTTTTATATATATATATTTTATTGATTTTTTACAGAGAGGAAGAGAGAGGGATAGAGAGTTAGAAACATCGATGAGAGAGAAACATCGATCGGCTGCCTCCTACACACCCCCTACTGGGGATGTGCCCGCAACCAAGGTACATGCCCTTGACCGGAATCAAACCTGGGACCCTTGAGTCCGCAGACCGACGCTCTATCCACTGAGCCAAACCGGTTTTGGCGGATTTTTATTATTTTTTTTGCTTCTTTAACGAAGAGCTTAGCTCCTAGTGGCTCTCAGCATGTGGCAGCTACCTACTAAGCATCCATGATGTTGCTGTATTTGTATTTCTTTAAATTTATCTTGATTGGTGGAAGAATGAGCAAGAAAAGACCAGTTGAGCAGACACATTGCTCCAACCCTGAGGGCTTCCTGAAGGAAAAAAAAAACACCTCTTTCTTCATGAGACCGTCACCACTGGGGCTCTCAGCGTATCTGGACATCGAACCAGCACTGCAATCAATGAAAATGTGTTTGGATTCCACTGTCAAATTTGCCAAAGATGGAAAAAAAAAACACCAAAACACACTGTATGTCTTCAGCAATAACAGTATCTGATTCCTACAGGCACATCGGTCAGACGTTCCTTCCCAAAGGCCCCGGCTAAGCCACGCGCATCTCTGCTTCCACGTACAAAGCCGAGCCAGGAGCCTGTGAGGAGGAGGAGAGAGTCCTTTTGTCAGTGAGTCTGCGCCGCCGCCAGTCTGAGGATTCGACGCACAAAGGGATGCAGATGAGGCCCCACTTCCAGGGCCTTGGAGGGGATCATGAAACATGCAGGACCTCCCAGAATTCTGTGCGCACGCGTTACGTGCCAAGGTCAGCGGCTCTGAGACACCCCTAAGGCGGTCTCCCCAGGAAGGCGGCGGGCCCACGGCGCAGGAGTCTTGCATATTCTAGTCTCCGATTCCTTCTCCGGCCAACTTCAGTCCCCTCCCGTTTCTGTTTCATGGGAAACCGTTATCAGTGTTTGCAAAGGTACAAAATGAAGACGAGTGGAGAATGATAAAATGTTAGAGCAAAATGTACTCCTCTTGTTGACACAGACCGTGTTATAACGCATGAGGGTGATGATGTGTTTGTGTTTTTAAAGGGTTCAGTTTGTTTCAGAGCATAAGAAATGATTAAGTGCTTAAAGTGATAAGAATTATTGTTTGGTTTTTTAGAAAGCACTTTTTGCTAAAAGTAAGAATGCACGGTTTCCCTTCAGGGGTCATTTCTATTCCCACATTGAATTGTCTTTAATTTGCTAGGCGATGGTGAAAATATTCCTTCCTCCCCCCAGATAGGCAAACGTCTGTAGGACCACACAACAAAACTGCAACAATGGCCCGGCCGGCCGGGCTCAGTGGCTGAGCGTCAACCTATGAACCAGGAGGCCACGGTTGATTCCTCGTCAGGGCACATGTCCGGGTTGCAGGCTCCATCCCCAGTGGGGGGCGTGCAGGAGGCAGTAGATCAGTGATTCTCTCTCATCATCGATGTTTCCATCTCTCTTTCTCTCTCCCTTCCTCTCTGAAATCAATACAAATATATTAACCTTTTGCACTCGGATGTTGAGTGTGACTCGACACGGTTAGCATTAGAATAAAGGAATCGAGAAAAAAGCAAGCAAGTGCAAAGGGTTAAAAAAATTAAGAAACGACCTTAACTTTATTGCCATGAAATGACCTTTGAATTCATCCAGTTGAACCTCTTTATTTAAAAATATAAAGATGTGCCCTGGCCAGGTGGCTCAGTTGGTTGGAGTGCCATCCTGTGCACCAAAAGGTTGCGGGTTTGATTCCTGGGCAGAGCACGTGCCTGGGTTGCAGGTTCCATCCTTAGGGGTCATTTCATGGCAATAAAGTTAAGATTGTTTCTTCCTTAATTTTTTAAAAACATATTTGTATTGATTTCAGAGAGGAAGAGAGAAACATCAATGATGAGAGAGAATCACTGATCGGCTGCCTCCTGCACGCCCCCCACTGGGGATCTAGCCTGTAACCCGGGCATGTGCCCTTGACCGGAATCGAACCTGGGACCTTTCAGTCTGCAGGCCGACACTCTATCCACTGAGCCAAACCAGTTAGGGCCTTCCTTAATTTTTTAAAGAACTGTTTTTATTAAGATTCACTTACAAGGTCTTATAATCTCAGAGGGTCATGCTCACTTCCAAACAGTCACTGCTGGTTAGCTTTGTAACCACACACACACACACACACACACACACACACACACACGGTATCCATAGATGTGTCATAATCTAACTGTGTGTGGGGGAAGCCCAGTGGTGGAGGCTGATATTAGAATGGAAAACTCGCCATGATTTCAGCATGTATCTTATATCTTCTCCTACCACCGCCAATGAATGGGCCATGCGTGTCCCTTCACCCAGCGATATGTAAAACAGTCTGTGGGTTTCTCCGGGTTGATTTCCTAACCTGTCATCTTTTTCTCCTCACCCTCAATTGTGAACTTGTTCTGGGAGGGAAATAATTTGTTGACAGAAGAGCTTTGCCAGAAAAGTCCTGCTGAGCCCAACAGAAGCAGCCGAAGGCGGCCCCTGCACATCACCATGGTAACCTGCCAGTCACCAAGGGTTCACTGCAGTAGCAGCTCCCTGATACCCCCAAGCTAGGTGGCCATGCCCACCCGCTGACCTGGGGCGCACAAGGGTCACCTCCTACGTCTGGATCCCTCCACAGAGCAGATGCGTCCCATCTTCCCAATCCCACGGAATCCTTGCCTGGTCGAGTTTGGAAGCTCCATGGAAATCATCGATGCCTGCCAGACCTTTCTTCAAAGGACCATGAGCAGAAGGGTCCCCAGAGGCCGGCGTGGGGCCTCCCAATATTCAGGCCCCGCTCTGTCCTACCCAATCCTTGAGCGGAGCTCACACACCACAGCCAGGGTGGCGGGTTCATGTCGCTGCCCTCGCTCAGGCTGTGGTTGGTTGTGCCCTGAACATCATACACGCCCCACCACACCCCCATACACTGGTGCAACCCTCCCTCTTTTTCACTGTGTTTATTCTACTCTTGTTTTAAAACATGTTTATTGATTTCGGAGAGGAAGGGAGAGGGGGAGAGAGAGAGGGAAACATCAAGGATGAGAGAGAATCATAGATTGGCTGCCTCCTGCACGCCCCACACTGGTGCAACCCTCCCTCTTTTTCACTGTGTGTGTTCTACTCTTTTTAAAAAATATGTTTATTGATTTCAGAGAGGAAGGGAGAGGAAGAGAGAGATAGAAACATTAATGATGAGAGAGAATCATGGATCGGCTGCCTCCTGCACGTCCCACACTGGGGATCGAGCCCTCAACCCGGGCATGTGCCCTGATGGGGAATTGAACTATGACCTCCTTCACTAAGTCAACACACAACCACTGAGCCACGCTGGCCGAGCTGCTTATTCTGCTCTTACACAAGGCTTATGCCGCCGCCTCAACACAGGGGTTACCACTGTTACCCTCTCACTGTGCATCTGCCACAGCTGGCATCGGTGATGGTGCAGGTTTCGAATCTCATAACTCATCCGGGCACCATCAGATGGACCCCGGCCCCGAGGCGTGCGGCACCCAATCTACACAACCCTACACGGTGGACGCGCTGGCATTCGGTCACCTCTTTACATGCTGTCGCTCACATAATCCCCACAACAACCCCATCATGTAGGCGCTGATATCTAAATTCTCCCAGAACCCTAAGCCCGGAGAGATCAAACTCCCCAAAGAGCCCAGTCAGCATGGCTCAGTGGTTGAGCATGGACTTATGAACCAGGAGGTCACAGTTCCATTCCGAGTCAGGGCGCATGCCCAGGTTGTGGGCTCGATCCCCCAGTAGGGGGCGTGCAGGAGGCATGCAGGAGGCAGCTGATCCATGATTCTCTCTCATTGTTGATGTTTCTATCTCTCCCTCTCCCTTCCTCTCTGAAATCAATGAAAAAATATTTTTAAAAATTCCCCAAGGTTTCATAGCTACCAGATGACCAAATTAAGATGGGTACCTTGACCATTAGATGTGACGTTACCAAACTTTTGAAACCCAAACCAATCTTTGTTCAAGTGAAACATGAGCAGAAACACAGTTAAACCAGAACAAGGTTGAGTGCCTTCTTCTCTCCCAGCCCAGCGCACCTCAAAGATTCCCGAGGGTCTGAGACAGTCCCTGAGGCCGGCTCTTTCCTGGACATGCTGGGCCATCCGCTGGAACCCTCCCCTGTGAGGTTACCTGCTACAGTGGCACCTGCATGGCTCTGATCACCTCTGAGTCTGGCCTAGAACTTTCCACCGTCTCTCTACACTCAGTCCTTCTCACCACCCAGCCGCTGGCCGCACCTGCACAACAGGCTCTACCTCTTGTTGAGTTACACGGAAGCCAAGTCACATCCCCTCCCCTGTCGCCGGCACCAAATCACCCATCAGCCTGAATGAGCCTGAGTTCCCCGAGCCCCAGTGGACATGGGGGGCACAGGTCCCTCGAACCCCAGCGCTGTGGAACCTGGATGTCTGTCCCCTTGTGCCATCTGCCCTCCCTGAGGCCTACGCAGGCCTGTTGACCTTGAAGGAGAACCACAGTGTCTCAATGCCAAGCTCCTCTCTGCTAATTCATAGGACTTGAAGGTGAAGTTAGTGCCAGCTGATCCCTCTGGAGTTGGAGGTAAAGCATGAACCACGGAAAAGGAGGATCTGTGTAATACTTTTAACAATAAAGATTTTTTTTTAAGGAAAAAAATAGTCAATGAAATTAAAAAACCAAAATCAAACAACAACATGGAGTCACATTCCCCTTGACTTGGCTGACCCCTAACCACCCACGGTCTGAATAACCCACTAGTACAGTGGTCAGCAAACTGCGGCTTGCGAGCCACATGCGGCTCTTTGGCCCCTTGAGTGTGGCTCTTCCACAAAATACCACGGCCTGGGTGAGTCTATTTTGAAGAAGTGGCATTAGAAGAAGTTTAAGTCTAAAAAATCTGGCTCTCAAAAGAAATTTCAAACGTTGTACTGCTGATATTTGGCTCTGTTGACTAATGAGTTTGCCGACCACTGGTCTAGTAGACTTGCGGGGCGGGCGGGGCGGGGGGGCATGCCCTATTGTGGGCCTTTTCTCTCCCTCATCGTGGCATTTACCTCTGTCCTATGCACCTTTATTTAGCCTTCCAAGCTAAACACTCAAGTCCAAGGGGCAATGACTTTGTCTACCGTGTTCAGTACCCTACCCAAACCCCTTGTACTGAACCTGACTTATAGAACACACCCATTAAATCGTTAAAAACCTGTTGAATGGCCCTAACCGGTTTGGTTCAGTGGATAGAGCATCGGCCTGCGGACTCAAGGGTCCCAGGTTCGATTCCGGTCAAGGGCATGTACCTTGGTTGCGGGTACATCCCCAGTAGGATGTGTGCAGGAGGCAGCTGATCGATGTTTCTCTCTCATCGATGTTTCTAACTATCCCTCTCTAAAAAATCAATAAAATATATTAATAAAAAGACCTGTTGAATGAATGAATGGAATGATTGTGGAGGATTGAGTTACAGAATACTAGTTCAGGGCTCACACCTCTCGTGTGCAATAATAAAGCTGTATATGTAGATGAGGTTTACTTTTTTGAAACTTGTATTGAGTTCAGAAAGATCACTTTAATTCTCCTATTACTGATGTGAACATTGGGTTCTTCACTTGTAAGAATTATGATAAAAAGTGGGTTTGAGTTCACGTAGCCCCACAGAGCAAAGAACCGACTGCCTGTCTGTATCTGGTTGGCACCTTAAATTCATCAACCCCTTAAACTGCTTTTAATGATCAGTTTTTTAACTGGCTTCAAAGGCTGTATTCCGCTGGACTTATTTTATCATCCATTTTTTAAAATATATTTTATTGATTTTTTTACAGAGAGGAAGGGAGAGGGATAGAGAGTCAGAAACATCAATGAGAGAGAAACATTGATCAGCTGCCTCCTGCACACCTCCTACTGGGGATGTGCCCGCAACCAAGGTACATGCCCTTGACTGGAATCGAACCTGGGACCTTTCAGTCCGCAGACCGACGCTCTATCCACCGAGCCAAACCGGTTTTGGCTGTCATCCATTTTTTAAAGTGATTTAGAATATGATGTAAATATAAAGTTTATGCTTCACTTAACTCATATAATCAATGTTAAATTAATTAAAAACAAATCTGATAGCAAGACTTATCATCACCTAAGAGTTTATTTTTCCTTTACCAATATTGAATTTGATACCCACATTGAAAATAACTTTAAATTTAACAGCGAGGGCCCTTGTCTTGACGCCACATCATTTCATTCGACCCAAATAATTTGTTAAAATTCCCTGAACTGCCCTAGCTGGTGTGGCTCAGTGGATAGAGCGTTGGCCTGGGGACTGAAGGGTCCCAGGTTCAATTCTGGTCGAGGGCACATGCCCGGGTTGTGGGCTCGGTCCCCAGTGGGGGGCGTGCAGGAGGCAGCCGATCCATGATTCTCTCTCATCATTGATGTCTCTCTCTCTCTCCCCCCCCCTTCCTCTCTGAAATCAATAAAAACATTTTTAAAAATTCCCTGAACTAAAACCCTAAGTGTCCCTTCCTCCGAGGAGGGTGGCTCTCGGGTCACAGGCCTGGTTGGTGCAGGACAACCACAGGTGTTGTACGTGCCCCCTTTGATGTATGCGGGTCTCAGACAGCCAGAGCGAGACACATCGGACGGTTGGGTTTTGTCCACGTTGACTTCCCCTCGGCAAACTCGTTCTCACATTATGTTCAGAGGCAAACATTTTGAAAGCGAGGAACACAAGAGGTTGCTAAATATTAGCTTTCAAAAGCTGGGAGTCACATGCTGTTTGCTTGGGTTACCTCTCCGGCCCGGCCTGTAGAAAGAATCCTGTTGACTCTTGAACACCCTTCAAGGCGGAGGCGCTGCTGGGCAGAGAGCTATGCAAGAAAGAATGTAAACACAGCTGGGACTTGCTGGGTTCTGGGCTTGCAGAAATCCCTGCTTGGTTTAGGCAAATCCGAAAAACGGAGAAGTAGAAAATTAGAGCTATAGACGATTTTAAAGTCTTCCATGACATTTGGAAAATGATATCGATAGCACAAGCAACTAAATCAAACAGATATACATATATCTATGTGTAATATGCATGTACAACCATAGATACACATGTTTTAAATACATATAGACATTTATTAAAATGGACTCAAGAAGAGATAGAGCCCTAGCTGGTGTGGCTCAGTGGATAAAGCATCAGCCTGCAGACTGAAGGGTCCCAGGTTCGATTCCGGTCAAGGGCACATGTCCGGGTTGTGGGCTCCATCCTCAGTAAGGGGTGTGCAGGAGGCAGCCGATCCATGATTCTCTCTTATCATTGATGTTTCTCTCTCTCTCTCCCTCTCCATTCCTCTCCGAAATCAATTAAAATACATTTTTAAAAAAAGACAAGATAGAGAGGTTAAGCTGCATTTCTCAATCCTGGCCACTTAATCAAATTATGGGAGGGGAGAGGGAGTTTTAAAACCACGTCAGAATTAAAGTGAATCAGAAAACATTCCAAGAGCTTCATCATAAAAAGCACCAGACCCAATGATAAGAATTGCTTTCACACTGTCAAGTGATCAATATTATCCAAGGTTATCTTGATGGTATTTTAATGTTCCAGAGAAAAATGAAAAAACAACAATATTCAAAATCATGTTTATGAGACCAGAATCCTACAGCACCTGTGAGGAGTCTGCACCAACCAGCCTGTTACCCGAGAGCCACACTCCACAGAGGAAGGACCACTTAGAGTCTTAGTTCAGGGAATTTTAAAACCAAATCTTAGAAAGTCTGCATAAATATTGACGGGAAAAAAAAACCCAGGCTAATCCCACTACAAACAGATTTCTAATTAACACTATTAAAAACTGTTACAGTGAAATAAAATTTGTATCAAGGTGCAAGGACAGATCTTTAATAGGAAATCTATTGAAATAACCGTAGTAGAAGGTCAAGTAAGTCATCAATATGTCACAGAAATCAAGATACCTCTTTAATAAGAGCTGATGTCCATCCATGATTTAAAATACCAGTTGTTTCATCTAAATACACATAGTTCCTCACCGTGTTAAATAACATCACACATACTAAACCATAGCCAGCCTTATACGTATTGGGAAACACCAGAAATATTTCATTAAAGAAAGAAATAAGATGAGGATATCATCTGTCATTACTGATACATCATGGATTGAGACTTCCAAGAGGAAGAACCCAATCAATATATTCATCAATTCATCAAATGATATTACTGTTGGAAAACATGAGTTATAAGCCAGTTATTATCCATTTTTCAGAAAATAAACTATGAATCCTTAGAGTTGCAGTGATCTCCTATTGCTATATTTCGATATGCATAGGAAAAAGTCTGGAAAAGCAGACATAAAGGGGGAGGGAGCCTGTTGAGGAGACATTGATTTTCAATATTTTATGGCTTATAAAGTATTCATGTAGTGTTTGAGGTCCCCCTACACCCTGTCAAGAGAATTTCCAATATAGACAAATACAAGTGAGCCACATATAAACATTATGGAAATTATTACTTATGGAAATATTTGTATGGCACAAGTAGAAACACGATTTCCCTACCAATAAAACCAAAGAAACTAATCTGAGGGGACACTTTCAATAGTAATTAAAAATTCAAATAGTGAATACTACTTTGGGCGACACTCTTGGAAGAAAGTAATTCTTTCATATTTCTGAGATTATTTAAGTGGCTTTCTAAGGCGCAGCCAGTGTGGCTCAGTGGTTGAGCCTCGACCTATGAACCAGGAGATTACAGTTCCCAGTCAGGGCACATGCCTGGGTTGCGGGCTGTGGGGTGTGCATGAGAAAGCCTTGATGTTTCTCTCCCCCTCTCCCTTCCTCTCTGAAATCAATAAAAATGTATTTTAAAAAAACAAATAAAAATAAATGGGCTTTCTAAGAAAAAAACCACCACTTGAAATGTTGGAGTTGTCTGGGCATTCCAGTAACATCATTTGGTGAGGTCGTGCTGCCATCTGGTGGACATACGTGAGAATGCACTTCAGCACTTCAGCATCCCCAATAAAATCATATTTGCTTGTCATTAAATCAGTATTGATTTTATTATTATTAGAACTCATATAAAATCAACAGCTTTTCATGATCAGGCAGTTACATCTTATACCTTGCACACTGCTCTGTTAGGAAATAGACTGACACACCAAATGATTGTTTTGGGGATGCTGGCAATGCATTCTCACGCTTGTCCACAAGGCGGCAGCACTTTCACACCAAATGATTTTTTTTTCTGACTTTGAGATCTATAATCTTTAATAGCAAACTCTTAAAAACAGCATTTAGAAATATTTGATAGTATCTCATGGTTTGTGATTGGACTGTACTATTACTTTTATATTCTTTTATATATACATATTTTATTGATTTTTTACAGAGAGGAAAGGAGAGGGATAGAGAGTTAGAAACACAGATCAGCTGCCTCCTGCAAACCTCCTACTGGGAATGTGCCCGCAACCAAGGTACATGCCCTTGACCAGAATCGAAACTGGGACCTATCAGTCCGCAGGCCGACGCTCTATCCACTGAGCCAAACCGGTTAGGGCAGTGGTCGGCAAACTCATTAGTCAACAGAGCCAAATATCAACAGTACGATTGAAATTTCTTTTGAGAGCCAAATTTTTTTAAACTTAAACTTCTTCTAATGCCACTTCTTCAAAATAGACTAGCCCAGGCTGTAGTATTTTGTGGAAGAGCCACACTCAAGGGGCCAAAGAGCCGCATGTGGCTCGCGAGCCGCAGTTTGCCGACCACGGGTTAGGGCATACTCTTATATTCTTATTAGAACTCGTATAAGATCAACAGCTTTTCATGATCAGGCAATTACATCTTATATCTTGCACACTGTTCTGTTAGGAAATAGACTGACACACCAAATAATTTTATTGGGGATGCTGGCAATGAGTTCTGTTGGGGATGCTGGCAATGCATTCTCACGCTTGTCCACAAGGCGGCAGCACTTTCACACCAAATGATTTTTTTCCCCTGACTTTGAGATCTATAATCTTTAATAGCAAACTTTTAAAAACAGCATTTAGAAATATTTGATAGTATCTCATGGTCTGTGATTGGACTGTACTAGTACTTTTATATTCCTACAAGAGGCCTGATGCACGAAATTCGTGCAAGGGGCTTGGCCCCCTCCACCCTCTGCCTCGGCCCCACAGCCCAGGCTTCGTCCGGAAGGACGTCTGGTCTAATTAGCATATTATGCTTTTATTATTATAGATTGGAACTCATATAAAATCAACAGCTTTTTATGATCAGGCATTTACACCTTATATCTTGCACACTGCTCTGTTAGGAAATTGACACACCAAATAATTGCATTGGGGATGCTGGCAATGCATTCTCACGATTGCCCACCAGGTGGCAGCACCTCCACACCAAATGATTGTCTTGGGGATGCTGGCAATGAGTTCTATTGGGGATGCTGGCAATGCATTCTCACGCTTGTCCACAAGGCGGCAGCACTTTCACACCAAATGATTTTTTCCCCCCCTGACTTTGAGATCTATAATCTTTAATAGCAAACTTTTAAAAACAGCATTTAGAAATATTTGATAGTATCTCATGGTCTGTGATTGGACTGTACTAGTACTTTTATATTCCTACAAGAGGCCTGATGCACGAAATTCGTGCAAGGGGCTCGGCCCCCTCCACCCTCTGCCTCGGCCCCACAGCCCAGGCTTCGTCCGGAAGGACGTCCGGTCTAATTAGCATATTATGCTTTTATTATTATAGATTGGAACTCATATAAAATCAACAGCTTTTCATGGTCAGGCATTTACACCTTATATCTTGCACACTGCTCTGTTAGGAAATTGACTGACACACCAAATAATTGCATTGGGGATGCTGGCAATGCATTCTCACGGTTGCCCACCAGGCGGCAGCACCTCCACACCAAATGATTGTCTTGGGGATGCTGGCAATGAGTTCTATTGGGGATGCTGGCAATGCATTCTCCTGCCTACCATCTGGTGGGCAATCCTGAGGAGGCATTCCAAGCATTCCCAATAAAACCACTCTGTGAGAATGCGTGTCATATATAAAAGAACCCATCGGCCCCAAAAAAGGATCGCTGAAATGCCCATCAAATCAGTCACGTGTGCTTGCTGACAGTGGCTTCTTACCTGTGGCTAGTTGTGCTGTTTTCACTTCAGTATCTGTGATGTCATGGGGTGTTGTTGCTGGAAATGAACGCTGATTGTTGCCCCCAAAAGAGAACCTGGTGTTGTCAAGACAAAGCGAAGACGTCCATGCCTCCGAGATGGTGTAGTTGACTGATTCCCGAATGTATTCTCGTTGGCTGTATTCGAATCAACAAGGGGGCTCCTTAGGTACCTGTGTGGTGGGTTCTACTTCAGAAACCCCTAAAATCTGTATTTTTGCTCCCCCGTGACGAGGTGAGCACTGCTGGGGACATGCCTAAATCGACACGAAAATGTGGAAAGTGAGGAGAAAAGCAGTAAATGCCCCCAAAGAGCAACAGAAGGGCGGGCATCCTGGGAGACAGTTGGAAAGGAGAATATCACCATGGCTTCCATCTTTGTCCCAAATCATACCTGTTGATTCAACCCAAAGCTCAGGAGAATGATGGACACTTTTTAGAGGCCGTTTGAAAGCCTGCCTTTGAAAAAATGTGCTCAGTACCGATTGCTCTCCTTTCACTCACACGGAACAGGGAGGAACAGCTTCCAGTCTGATTGTGCAATTGCAATTTAACACGCATTTGACGGAGATCAATGTTTTCCAGTATCACAGACTTGGTTAACTGGCGAGAAAAAGGCCGCTCGCTGTAAATCCTAGGCAGGGGGGGGAGTAATATGTTCTTATTTTGTAACATTTATATCCTCACAGAATTGGACTGTAGTCAGCTTGTGTATCAAATTCAAGGGGGTGGAAATTCACTGGTAGAATAGCTCTTGAAACCATTCTGGCAAACTCCAGTCTGGAAGGGTCCAGACCTCAGTTAAGTCCTCTCACAGCCCTGCCTGCTCAGAGCTTCTATCCATAACCTCGATCTTTTCGACTCCATGGAGTGATGCATCCAAAACAACCTCATTTATCTCCCGGCCAGTCCCAGACGGTGGAATAAAGAGCTTGACACCAATTCTAAGCCTTTCCTTTCTCCCTCCCCTGATCATGTATTGCAGAAGAAAAATCGCCCTCCAGAAATGGTTTGCTTACCGCATGTTCAATAAATCCTTGCTGCATTTCTCCTATTCTCTGTCCCGCTGCAAACTCATCTCTGGCAAAAGGACTATTCGATTCAGCTCCAGGCTGAGCCACCAGGTTTGAGCAGTGACAAATTCCTCACCGTTTCCTGCAGATATTTTAGTTTTTCTGCTAGGCCGTGAATTTCAAGTTTACCCTTGAAATAGACACTGTGGGGCCCAGCCAGCGTGGCTCAGTGGTGGAGTGTCGACCTATGAACCAGGAGGTCACAGTTCAATTCCCGGTCAGGGCACATGCCCGGGGTTGCGGGCTCAATCCCCAGTAGGGGGCGTGCAGGAGGCAGCCGATCCATGATTCTCTCTCATTGTTGATGTTTCTATCTCTCCTTCTCCCTTCCTCTCTCTAGTCAATAAAAATATATATATATTTTTAAAAAAAACCACCTTGGTCACATGAGTTTATCTAGGAGGGTCAGTTTGAGATGGGATCTTCTTTATCCTTGAAAAGAGGGCAGAGACTCCTATAAAACCATCAATAACACTGGGTGCGTCTCAGACACGGCTGGGTCACCTCCACTTTGAAACTTACCAGGTCCCTTTAAGTCACTGCCATGGGGCCTTGCGCTTGCTCAGATCACGGCCCGGCTTCAGGGGAGTCGGCGGGGGGGGGGGGGGGGGGGCGAGGCATGACTGTGCAGACTTCCTCTGCACGTGACTGGGAGCCCAGCGCTCCTCCCGCTCGGGCTTGTGCAGGGACAAACCAAACCCCAGTTCATGGGGCTGGTGGTTTTGCTCGCCCTTCCTGTTTGGACAAGGATATTGCCAGGGAGCAGCCAGCTCAGCGCGCTGACTCATGGACGGTGGCAGCAGCCAGCGTGCAGCAGAGGCCCGGACCCGCCTTCATAGCTTCATGCTCTCCACACTCCTGAGGAAAAGGAAAGGGGCTTTTAGGGGTGAAATAGGCGGGTTTCGGAAATGTTACAAATGAAGGGGTCCATGGAAAAAGCACAGGGCTACAGAGCTGCAAAGGGTACATTTCCATAAGACAAGGGAGCTGGGAGCGGCAAAGGGTACGTTTCATAAGACAAGGGAGCTGGGAGCAGCAAAAGGTACATTTTCATAAGACAAAGGAGCTGGGAGCTGCAAAGGGTACACTTCCATAAGACAAGGGAGCTGGGAGCGGAAAAGGGTACATTTCCATAAGACAAGGGAGCTGGGAGCGGCAATGGGTACATTTCCATAAGACAAGGGCGCTGGGAGCTGCAAAGGGTACACATTTACAGAATAAAGGCAAGGAAGCCCCTCACTCAAAGAGGGAGGAAGAAAAGCTCAGAGGGAATAGGAGAACAATCAGGGAGAAGAAGGAGGGAACCTCACGTACTTCACCTGACACTTGAGCTCAGGAGTTGCTATGGCGACCAAATCAAAGGGGAGTAGTGACCAATCAGAGGGGCTATCGAGGCACCAAAAAACGGCAGCCTTTATGAACCACGGAAAAAGGGACTTAGCGGGGCTCTTTCCCCTCCCCAGGGGGAGTCTGTTCTTCTTTCTCAATAAATTTCCACCTTTGCTATACCATCCCCCGCCCGTGGTTTCATTCTTCAACTCCAGCGGACAAAGAGCCTGGGAAATCATCCTGTCAGGGGAACACCATGCGTTTCCAGTCCAAACTTTCCCGCATCGAAAATGCCCAGGGTGGGCGGGCGGGTATTTGGATGGTCAACCGAAGACCTTGTCTGCATAGGTGCATAACCCAAGGGCACAGACAATAGGGTGGTGAAGGCCTGGGGCGGGGGGTGGGAGAGGCGGGTGCGGGCTAGAAGGGGTCCATGGAGGGGAAAAGGGAAATCTGTAATACTTTCAACAATACAGATGTGAAAAATAAAAATAAATTGTAAAAGTATTTTTAAAAAAAAGCAACAAGAAGAAAATACCCAAACAAGATCCAAGATGTATTCTTAAAAATCCAGAGACATTCTAGTATGTGGCAAACATCACCGGTGATACCCGATAGATGATCATGGACCCTCGTACACCCTGCCCCTCCCCGCCCCACACCCCCATCGGATGTGAAAATCAAGGCTCTTCACCCAGACGCACCTTTTTGAAAACCCAGACCCCATTCTAATGGAAAGAAAAACAACAGATGGGAGGACATTGTCCGACACCCCTGGCCGGGACGCCTGGGCACCGTCAAGGTCATGATTAACAAGGACACTGTCACAGACCAGAGGAGGTTGGAGAGACAGCTACACAGAATGGGGTCCCTGGGTCTGGATCCTGGGGAAATAAAAGGCCCATTCATGGAAACACTGCTGAAACCAAAATAAAACCTATAACCTAAGGCGTGTTTTAATGATAACATCAGGTACTCATCACCCATCTTCCATGGTGGACAAGAGGATTTCATAGTGTTTAACTCTGTGACCACACATAGGTACTTGATACATGTTAATATCTTTTTTTTTTCCCCATTGATTTTTAGAGAGTGGAAAAGAGAGGGAAAGACGGAAACATCGATGTGAGAGAAACACATCAATGGGTTGCCTCCTGCAGGAGCCCTGACCAGGGCCCTCGGCCGGGGAGGAGCCTGCAACCAAGGTATGTGCCCTTGACCGGAATCGAACCCGGGACCCTTCCGTCCACAATCTGAGCTCTATCCACTGAGCCAAACTGGCTAGGGCTGTTAATATCTTTTCTCATTAAGGTGCAGAGAAAAATAAGCGCTTCCTTGGAAAACTGGGCATTGCCTACAACAGAACCTTCCAGATTGCCTGACTTTAGACTTTCCTTGCCCTTGAACTATATTACAACGTGGTAAAATTTATTTATTTATTGGTAATACATTGTTATTGATTTCAGAGAGGAAGGGAGTGGGGGAGAGAGAGAGAAACATCAGTGATGAGAGAGAATCATTGACCGGTTGCCTTTTCCACACCCCCTACTGGGGATTGAGCCTGCAACCTGGGCATGTGCCCTTGACCGGAATCAAACCCGGGACCCTTCTCTCCGCAGGCCAACCCTCTATCCACTTAGCCAGACCAGCTAGGGCAATAACTCGGTAAGATTTAGGTGATTCATAACAACGCCACATAATTCTTGGGTAGTTATGCAAATTACTTCTGTCTGGTGGAGGAACAAGTGTCCCCTCCCCCATCGGAAGAGGTGGTTTTGCATCTATTTGCAAGTTCATTTCCGTGTCTTTGGACTCCATTGTCGGAGAAAGTCATTGAGAGCATGTGACCACCGGTTATCCCTGGAGCTGGGCCCAGGTGATCAGAGACTCCTCCCTGCTACCCTGTCCTGGGAAGGTACCTTCTGCCCACTGTTCCCGCGGGAGAGTCATTTTCAAAGATGCAGCAGCCTTCAGCCCGGCCAGCGTGGCTCAGTGGTTGAGCGTCAACCCATGAACCAGGAGGTCACGGTTCGATCCCCAGTGTGGGGTGTGCAGGAGGCAGCCGATCCATGATTCTCTCTCATCACTGATGTTTCTCTGTCTCCCTCTCCCTTCCTCTCTAAAATAAAAAACATATTAAAAAGGAAAAAGACAAATCTTCCTGCGTCTCCAACATCAGTGACAGGTACATCTTGAGAGAGGGGTGTGATCACCAAGAAAAGTCCATTTTCTTGTCTGACTTACAGCTGCACGCAGTAGGCACTTGGATAATATCGGGCCCGTTTGCCTTATCATTTTAGTTACCTTCAGACTTCCTGATTTGATGGCCCCGCTGGTTTATAGCACTGCCTCGTCAATTTAAACTCCAATTTGCTTCTCCACATTTCCATCGATCACTCGCCTTTTCGTTTCTAATTTCCACCCTTTAGGCGTCAGTCACCCGTTTCATGGTGCTGCTAATTCTCCTTCCACTTGTCATCATCAAGCCCAACCTTGCTAACATGCGCATTTCTGAGCCTACTCCTCCTGAGTCCCACACTCGGAGAGAGATACTTTTTTGTTGTTGTTAATCCTCATCCAAGAGCATTTTCCCATTGATTTTTAGAGAGAGTGGAAGGGAGGGGGAGAGACAGAGAGAGAGAAACATCGATGTGAGAGAGACATATCGATTGGCTGCTTCCTGCACATGCCCAACCAGGTCGAGCCTGCAACTGAGGTACATGCCCTTGACCGGGAATCGAACCTGGGACCCTTCAGTCCTCAGGCCGAGGGTTCTAGACACTGAGCCAAACTAGCTAGCGCGAGAGAGATGCCTTAACAAAATTGAAACTCGCATAATCTACAAAAATCTGGTTTGTACAGGTGCAGTAACAGGATGTTGGGATTTGCTTGGTTCTTAAAAGTGATTCGTTTTTATAACTTAGGAAGAAAGAGTGAGTCTGTAAGAAATAAGCGTTTAGCCCTAGCCTGTTTGGCTCCATGGATCTAGAGCGTCAGCCTGCGGCCTGAAGGGTCCAGGGTTCGATTCCGGTCAAGGGCACATGCCTGGGTTGTGGGCTTGATCCCCAGTGTGGGGCATGCAGGAGGCAGCCGAACCATGATTCTCTCTCATCACTAATGTTTCTGTCTCTCTCTCCCTCTCCCTTCCTCTCTGAAGTTAATAAAAATATATTTAGAAAGAAAGAAAGAAAGCAGGCCACGGAATGTTTTCATCTGAGTCAGCGTGGAATCGGATCCCCATCTTACCCTTTTGGAAATCTGGGGCATGTTATCAATGACTTCTCCTGGCAAAACATACTCAGTCTGCAGGATAAGGCTGGGGTTTTCAACCGAGAGGGACCAAAAACAGGGCCACATTTTGCAAATTCGTCCGTTTCACCAGATACCACCGGCAGTAAGGAGACGTGTCACAAGCCATTCTGAGGGTGGGTGTGAAGGTCATTGTAAAATTTCAAGACCACGCCCAACTATGTCTGACCTTGAGAGCATTGGCTGAGATATTGATCTGAACTATTATTCTGCATTTTACTGGGTTTTAGCCTTCCTGTTCTTTTTAAAAATCAGCCGAACAGGAAGTTCTAACTAAGCAAAGTTATTTTTGTAAAGAGCAAGCCCTATGTAGAATGTATACTTTTCAGTCTAGTTAGGTGTTTCCCAATAAGAAAAAAAAAATTTGAGCACTTGTGTACTGGAAATTAAGAAATTCATTTAGTGTTGTTTTTTTTAAATACATTTTTATTGATTTCAGAGAGGAAGGGTTAGGGGGAGAGAGAGGAACATCAATGATGAAAGAGAATCATGGATCGGCTGCCTCCTGCACGTCCCGCCTGGGGATCGAGCCCGCAACCCGGGCATGTGCCCTGACCGGGAATCGAACCGTGACCTCCTGGTTCATAGGTTGATGCTCAACCCGAGCCACACCAGCTGGGCTCATTTCGTTTTAAAGTCATGTTCCTTACTAGCATTTTTTTTTAATTATTATTTTGGGTCCACATTTTCTTAGGAAGTGTCAACAATAGTCATTATCAAGATGCACCTAAAAAAAAAAAAATCTGTAAAGCAGGTAATGGTTTGTGAAGCCAGCTTGAGACTATGATTATTATGCACTTAATAAAGCCCCGTGCGTTTCCTGACTTCCCCGCCCATTCATTAGTGATTCTGTACTTCCCTTGTAGGTCATCATTACAGCGAGTCATTGGAGGCCGGATGAATGAAACCTTATCCGAATTATACGTCCCGGGCAGTCACAACGCTAGACTGGAGACGGCAAGTCCAAAATTAGTTAGAGTCTTCCACCCAGAGTCTTGTGCTGATTGCTCCCAGGGCATCTGTATTTTAATTTTCTGATTGCCTGAGTGAATAATTTATGGAAATAGCTCTAAGCAAGGCTGGCTTCGGATTGATCTTCTCCCCTTGGCTGAGGGGGTGCTCCTGCCAGTGACGTGAGCGCGGATCACCCCTGGGGATCTCCTTCCTCAACTTGGGGCTGCACGGAGTCCCTGTGCCTGCTGGCTCTCTTGTTCCTTTCCTACCTGCTCTCCTGTCCCTGACTCTGGACTCCTCTGGCTGGGCTGGTACATGGGGGGTAGGGGGGAGGTGGTCCCTCAGCCCGGCCTGCGCCCTCTTGCAATCCAGGACCCCTTGGGGGATGTCCAACTGCCGGTTTAGGTCCTGTGGGGATCGGGCCTAAACGGGAGTTGGACATCCCTCTCGCAGTCCGGGACTGCTCACCCCTAACTGCTCACCTGCCTGCCTGCTTGCCCCTAACTGCTCGCCTGCCTTCCTGCCTGCTCAGTGCGTGTCATAGCAACCAGTTGTTCCAGTCATTCCGGACGTTCCTTCTTAACGGTCGCTTAGGCTTTTATATATATAGATTTCAGGGAGCAAGGGAGAGGGAGAGAGAGAGAGAGAAACATCAATGACGAGAGAGAATCATGGATTGGCTGCCTCCTGCACACCCCACACTGGGGATCGAGCCCACAACCTGGGCATGTGCCCTGACCTGGAGTTGAACCATGACCTCCTGGTTCATAGGTCGATATTCCACCACTGAACCTCGCTGGCTGGGTGAGCTTGACACATTCTTGATTGGGGGACACACATGGCCACCGGGCTTCAGGCCACCTGCATTATTGGGCCAGCGCAGCGTTAACGATAATGGACACGAATAGCCTTTATGTGGGCACGCGCTCTGCAGGTTGTGCCAGTCCCTGTCTTCCCGTACGTGGTCTCAGTCACACTTTATCACACCAGCCTGGCCCTGCAGGCACCCTAGTGTGGGACCCTAGTTGTAGCAGCTCCTATAGTGAGTTGTGCAGATCAACGTGTCGATGAATGGATACCCTTTTTTTAAATGTATTTGTATTGATGTCAGAGAGGAAGGGAGAGGGAGAGAGAGAGAGAAACATCGATGATGAGAGAGAATCATGGATCGGCTGCCTCATGCACGCCCCCTCCTGGGGATCGAGCCCACAACCCGGGCATGTGCCCTGACCGGGAATCGAACCCTGACCTCCTGGTATATTGGTCTACGCTCAACCCCTGAGCCACGCCGGCCGGGCTGAACGGACATCGTATTGCATAAGAGCTGGTCGTTATCTTAATATTCTGGTCTGAGCAATCCCTTCAGTTTCATCTCAGACTTAGGAGAACGGGGTAGAAAAAGACAACTCCGTTACACAACGTACCGAAAAGCATTCCTGAATATGGGACAGAGGTGGCCAGTCTGAGCATTCCGGTAGTTAAATCAGAGATGGAAAGGAAGTCACTTGTGTTATGTGTAGAACCCGGAGGTTGTAAACCCTGCAGCTGCTGTGTGGGGAGGCCTGGATTTGCATTCCGGAGCAGAATGAAAACCTCTGCCTGGATCATCTCAATACAGTCCCCAGAATTTTATTTTATTTTATTTATTTTATTTTTTTATTGACTTCAGAGAGAAAGGGAGAGAGAGAGAGGGAGAGAGAGAAAGAGAGAGAGAGACACACACACATATCAATGATGAGAGAGAATCATTGATCGGCTGCCTCCTGCACGCCCCCTACTGGGGATCAAGCCTGCAACCTGGGCAAGTGCCTTGACCTGGAATCCAACTATGTCCTCCTAGTTCAAAGGTCTACGCTCAACCACTGAGCCGTGCCGGCCCGGCCAGTCACAGGATTTTAAAAACAATGACTCTGACCAGCATTCCAAGGGCACATTCAACAGCCCATTTCTCAAGGCTGACCCTAAGATGCCCATTGCTCTGGCCAACGGCAACCGGCTAGCGTGTAATCCAATACATGTGATTCCATGTGTGGCCGAGGCAATGGTGTGCAGTATGAAACACTCCTTTGCCCGGTTTAATCTGGGGGGAAATTTAAGCAATTCGCTAGTGGAATGCACAAAATCAGCAAAAATGTTGGTGATGACCTTGAGCAAGGTCAAGCTTCACCTCAAAAAGTAAAGTTGGGTTTGCTTTACCCACCTGATGAGTGGGGGACTAAGTCTTTTAAGATTTACCATCCATCTGTCTAATAATTTTAAGTTTGTTGTTGTTGTTAATCCTCACCCGAGGATATTGTTCCATTGATTTTTAGAGAGAGTGGAAGGGAAGGGGAGAGAGAGAGAGAGAGAGAGAGAAATATCGATGTGAGAGAGACACATCGATTGGGTGCCTCCCGCATGCACCCCAACCAGCCAGGGATAGAGCCTGCAACCAAGGTATGTGCCCTTGACCGGAATCGAACCCGGGACCCTTCAGTCCCCAGGCCGATGCTCTATCCACTGAGCCAAACCAGCTGGGACTAATTTTAGCTTTTTAAAAGCAACAGTCACCAGATGTCCATCCTGACCATGGAATTCCTACCCATAAAAGCTCCAATGTCCATAAAAGTGTAACACTGAACAACTTACTAATTGTGAACATTTCCAGCTAATTGGCTTATATTCACTATATGTCTAGGCACTTGAGAAAATGTACTACATAGGGTTATTATTAATAAGACAATTAAGTGCTGGTGTATGGTTTCCAAAGAAAGGCTATACATTAAGTCTCCTTTCTGAGTAATTGGAAAGAAAGACTCCTTTTCTGTCGGGGCAAATCCTTTATTTAAAAAAAAACAAAACAAAACCTGAATCCCTACCAGCCGCCTGCAGGAAAGCCCACAGCTAGTTAAGTGGCCGAGTTGGGTTTGGATCGAGTCACTAGCACCTGCTCCTATAAAAAGGGGCTGTGCTTCCCATAATGGCGATTATAGGGCAGGAAAAATGCAAAGACAATAACAAAAACGCTTTGCACTGATAATAAAAGACATGCCACTCCCTCAACGCCCTGAACACGGCACATAAGCTTCCTTAGAACACGCACCAACCATCTGCCATTTGAACAACGGACTCCCTGTTACCTGGACCAGTGGTCGGCAAACTCATTAGTCAGCAGAGCCAAATACCAACAGGACAACGATTGAAATTTCTTTGGAGAGCCCAATTTTTTAAATGTAAAGTTCTTCTAACGCCTCTTCTTCAAAATAGACTCGCCCAGGCCGTGGTATTTTGTGGAAGAGCCACACTCAAGGGGCCAAAGAGCCGCATGTGGCTTGCGAGCCGCAGTTTGCCGACCACTGACCTGGACCATTCCATTAGCTTCACACCCTGCTAGGTCTAGACCTATATGTTTATATCTCAGTTGTTTTTCTTTCTTTTTTAAAAAAAAATACATTTTTATTGATTTCAGAGAGGAAGAGAGAGGGAGAAAGAGAGAGAAACACCAGTGATGAGAATCATGGATCAGCTGCCTCCTGCACGCCCCCTCCTGGGGATCAAGCCCACAACCCGGGCATGTGCCCTGACCGGGAATCGAACCGTGACCTCCTGGTTCCTAGGTCGGCGCTCAACCACTGAGCCATGCCAGCTGGGCTCAGTTCTTTTCTGCATTTAGCTTTTATTGGCCCAGAAATGACCAGCAGCAGCAGTGGAGGGACACGTGAGGGATGCTAGGGGCCCAGGCCGCATGCCACTGTTAGCAGGTCTCAGAAGCCTTTCTCTTGGGCATTGGAGAGACTCGTCCTCACCAGATTCGCCCCGAGCTCTGGTCTGGGCCGACGCACGCCAAGCTCGGCGGGATGACACACACAGGCAGCCCTCCCTGGTTCCCTGGGGCCAGAGAGGAGTCGGAGCTCTGGCTTCGAAGCCCTTGCAGAGAGGGTCTTCTCTCTCTTCGAGAAGCCTCCGTGCACGCCGGCGCTCCGTTCTAGGCGCCTGCAGCCATTGCAGCACATCCTGTGTAAGCTGCGGAGGCTCCCTCAGCAGGCGCAGTGACATGGCTGGCTTCCCTGCACTGCGGTTTCTCACTGGGCGCCATCATCCGCGGTGGCCAGGGAGCATGTGAGATCCACAGGAGGCACGTCTGCCATTTCAGATCTAAAAAAACAGGTGGGATTATCAGATGGTGCCCGGCCGGCGTGGCTCAGTGGTTGAGCGTCGACCTATGAACCAGGAGGCCTCGGTTCGATCTCTGGTCAGGGCACATGCCCGATTGCGGGCAAGATCTCCAGGAGGGGGCGTGCAGGAGGCAGCCGATCCATGATTCTTTCTCATCATGGATGTGTCTTCTCTCTCTCCCTCCCCCTTCCTGTAGGTGTTTCTCTCTTTTCCACGTCCAGCACAGAAAAAGAATGGGTCTGGTTCCTGAGTAGAGGAGCTGAGGGTTGAGAAATGAAAGAAAGCAAGAAAGAAAGCAAGAAAGAAAGCAAGAAAGAAAGCAAGAAAGAAAGCAAGAAAGAAAGCAAGCAAGCAAGCAAGCAAGCAAGAAAGAAAGAAAGAAAGAAAGAAAGAAAGAAAGAAAGAAAGAAAGAAAGAGAAAGAAAGAAAAAGAAAGAAAGTAAACAAAGGAAGGAAGGAAGGAAGGAAAGAGAGAGAAAAAAAGAAAGAAAGAAAGAAAGAAAGAAAGAAAGAAAGAAGAAAGTCGCAGAAATAGAAACAAAGCTGTGAGCCGGGTGGGACGCTGTCCTCTCTGATGGAGGGACAGGGACCCAGAGCCGATGCAGCGTGTTTATACCCCCAAATACCAGGGGGTTTCACCAAAAGTTAGGATCAAAGGAGATTGTTTGCATTCTTGAGTAGGCCGGAGCATTCCTGGTGCTTGACTGGATTTACATATCAAAGTGACACCTGGGCAAAGGTGAGTCAATGCTGATAACACTCTTGCCTTCTTGGCCAAGCGTGTTCCCAGGGCTTGGCTCTGCCTGTCACCCTGAGTTCAGCTGACAATAATTAAAGAGATGCCCATGTGCCTCCCCAGGGGGCCCTCTACACTTCCTCTCTCAGATCAATACAAATATATATATTTTTTAAATTATTGGATTGCCACGCAGTCATGCACGTATTGTCTAAGACATAAAACAATTGTATGTCTTAGAGTGAGAAATCTCCACTTCCATCATCATATTGACAATAGAGGTTTTTTTTTCAGAGGCCAAATACCTTTTAGGAATGGAAATTCAGAAGGCAAGACCAAGAAGACCACCTATTAAAAATGCAGATTTTGGCCCTGGCCAGTGTGGATCAGTGGTTAGCATCAAGCTATGAACCAGGAGGTCATGGTTTGAGTCCCAATCACGGTTGTGTGCTCCATCCCCAGTAGGAGGTGTTCAGGCAGCCGATCAATGATTCTCATCATTGATGTTTCTCTCTCTCTCTCTCTCTCTCCCTTCCTCTCTGAAATCAATACAAATATATATATTTTTTAAATGCAGGTTTTATTTTTAAAAAGTAACAATTATGACATCATTGACAGTGTCTATCATATAAGACCTGGTTCAGAACCTGTTTAAATGGAGAAATGGAACGTTAACCTCAGAGCAGTGAACGTTTTATCAGCCACGTGAGCCCCACGGCTGCTCTAAGTGCCGCTTGTGGTTTTGTAGGGAAGTCACGTTAGCTAGAGCAACAGCATTATTCCACTCTTCCTTGGCTGAAACAGGCTAGAAAGAGGCAGGTACCGTGTTTGGACGATTAAAAACAAAACCCCCAAGGACGCTGGGCCGAGGCGGATGAGGCGACGAGGGGGACGAGGCCTGGCGTTAGAGTTCTGTGCCTGTAGATGTTTCACTTTCTGTAGCGTCTGATGATTGAAAAAGGCTGGTCGTCATTGTCGCCTTGCGGTCGGGCTGTGAGAACCACAGAGCAGGAACTGCCCAGCGGCAGAGTGAGAAGGAAAAAGCTTTTATCGTGGGCTCGCTTCCTATTCTAATTCCCGTGTTAGTCAGCTTTAAAGGTGTGGTTGCTGTTCCTCCTTACCGCTCTTTCTCTTCTTTCCTTTATTTATTTATTTATTTTATTTTATTTTTTAAAAATATATTTTATTGATTTTTTACAGAGAGGAAGGGAGAGGGATAGAGAGCTAGAAACATCGATGAGAGAGAAACATCGACCAGCTGCCTCCTGCACCCCCCCCACTGGGGATTTGCCTGCAACCAAGGTACATGCCCTTGACCGGAATCGAACCTGGGACCCTTCAGTCCGCAGACCGACGCTCTATCCACTGAGCCAAACCGGTTTCGGCTATTTATTTATTTTTTAATATATTTTTTTATTGATTTCAGAGAGGGAGGAGATACAGAAATATCTATGAGAGAGAATCATGGATCGGCTGCCTCCTGCACGCCCCACACTGGGGACGGAGCCCACACCCCTGGCATGTGCCCTGACTGGGAACCGAACCTGGGACCTCTTGGTTCATGGGATGACCCTCAATCCTTTGAGCTACACCGGCCGGGTTCTTTCCTTTATTTCCCCGGTCGGAAATGCGGCCTTTCCCAAAGCAGTGGGGAAACCTAGGTGTGTCCTAGGCCTCAGGTTGCCCGGAGCCCGCTGCTAACGTGATTCAGGTTATTTCCTGCTGCTGAGGCCTTAGGGTCCTCCCCTGAAGCCAGGGATGGTATGAACTGCCTCCCTCATGTCTGAAAATCAAATGTGACCATGTCATATGCCACGTGCGCACGCAGCCCCACTTCTAGGGGTTGCCTGGCTCGGTACCTCTTGCCAGGGTCGTGGTGGTAAAAACGGAGCCTGCTAGCCCCAGCCGGTTTGGCTCAGCGGATAGAGTGTCGGCCTGCGGACTGAAGGGTCCCTGGTTCCATTCTTGTCAAGGGCACATGCCCAGGTTGCAGGCTCATCTCCAGTGTGGGGCGTGCAGGAGGCAGCCAATCAGCGGTTCTCTCTCATCATTGATCCCTCTCTCCCTCTCCCTTCCTCTCTGAAATCAATAATTTGTTTTTTTAAGGAGGCTGCTATGTCACCATGGACCCTTCAGGGACCTATGGGAGCAAGGACCAGAGAAGGCAAACTCCAAAGCGACTTAGAGTGTGCAAACCGCACCTGTCCCCTTGCCTGACTTTGAACCAAAGCGCGGGGGAATTGCAGTCCCCCAGTCTCGGCCATACCTTTGGGCACCCCTTCTTTCCCAAGGAGCCAGCCCAGACTACAGGGCTCCCATCATCCTTCCCTCTGCGCCCAGCGGGGCGCCCCGAACCCGGCCGCGGCGGCGCTTCTTGCATCAGCTGGAGCGAAGGCGGCGCGCCCTCCGCTCCCGGGCGCTGGAGGCGGCAAGGTGACGCGGCCGCCTCCTCCCTCCGAGGGCGGGGCTGCCTGCGGGGGCCGAGGAAGTGGGGCGGCCCCGGCGGTGCCCCCGCCCCCGCTGCGTCCGGGCGTCGGAGGCGACGGCGGCGCAGGTCCCGCGCACGTGAGGGGCGCCCGGAGCCCCCAGTGCCGCCGGGACGCGGCCCCGGATCCCGGACAGGTGAGGGCGGGGCGCGGCTCACCTGGGCGCGCGCGGGCGGGCGGGCACCGGGGTCCCGGCCAGCTCCCTCCTGCGGGCGGGCTGCACCTCTCAGCCGAAGTGGGGACATGGGGGCCGGGGAGGGGACTCGGAGGAGCTACCGCCGGGGACTTGCTGGCTCAGGGCCTGAGGGTGCTGAGCGCGGGAGGCGGGAACCCGAGGCGCGGGTGCCGGGAGCGCACGCGGCGGTGGGGACCTGCCCCGCGTCGGGTAGGACACATCGGGTCTCCTGGCGGCTGCGGAGTGGCCACCGCCACCTCCACCTTCACCTCCACCGTCGGGACAGTCTACAGAGGTGAGCCCCTCACTTGGGTGGGATCCGATGCGGTGCCCTCGGGGGGACCCGGAGATTCCACTCTGGTCCCCTCCGCAGACCTTGGCTCAGCGCCACCACAGCAGAAAGCCTTGCCCTTGTGGGGGTTCCAGTGCGTTGTCACATTAGAAAAGAAAAAGAAAAAAAAAAAAGAAGTGATGGTGAAGGTGAGGAAATTGCTTTCGCAATGAGTTCCCCAGCGCGCTGGCCATTTGTTAGGCAAATAGCGCGCAGGTGGCTTTTAGAAAGGGTCTCCTTTCTCCAAAGCGGGTTCGAACCTGCCAAGTGTGAGGGCTTCACCGCGGCCAGATGCTTCCCTGATTGTGTTTGGAGGTGACCTTTGCGGAGGGCACTTCCAGGGGCCAGACCGCTCAGAAGACCTGCCTCGGGGACACCCCGAGTCGCAAACAGGGCCGGGGAGTGTGATTTCCACTCGCATTCATTTCCCACCTGGGTCAGCAGCCTTTCCATTGAGCAAATATTTGCTGTGCGTCTGTTGGGGGCCGGGGGAGGGGGGGGGGGAAACCTCTGAGCCAGCCAGGCGTGTGTGCGCAGGTGTTGACACAAAGGGGGAGGGTCAGGGCGCTCCTTCCGCGCAGGTGGAGGTTTGGAGAGACCAAGGATGGGCTCATTGAGCGTTTGCTTCTTCCACGTTGCAAGAATCGACGGTCATGAGCATTGAAAGGCAGGGAGAAGGTACAGCTAAGAAGGTCATCGGCCTGGCCTGACATCCAAAGTGACAGGGAGGATCCAAACCACCCTTAAATAAGGTTTTAAGCATCAGCCCTTTGTCCAGGGCCCGCACTAGGCCCTTTAACTCGTTGCATAAAGTATGCAAGGTAGATATTATTACTCCCCCTGTACGGAAGGGAAACGGAGGCAGGGAAGTAGCTGGCTCTTTGTTCCGGGTAACTGGTAGACCTGGGCATTGAATGTGGATATTTCTGACTGGGGGACCCATGCGCTTTCTCTATGCCATGCTGCTGGGAGATGGCACATCTGGAAGATTGCATGGCAGTGAGAATTTAAACTTACCTTCGCCAACTGTCCACATGCTGGGAGTTGAAGTAATAACTTCATGAATATAATGAGCACTTTTTTTTTTTTATTCTACTCCTGAGGTTGAACCATGACCAGTCCGGGGCAAGAAGAACAGCTATTTTTAATAATAAGATGTATTCTGTGTCATCCTTCACATATTTTTAAGGCCCTAATATATCCAAGCAGGGGAAAGTATGTATTCCTTGTGTATCACGCATTGAAGTTACAGCGGATTTTCATATTATTCATGTGCTTGATCTAATGCAGCCTGATTTATATCATATCTATAAATTTGCAATCTGTAGATACTATATGTAAATCAACTTGATTTTACATCATATGTATTTATATATGACTTACATAAACTTATACAAGTTATAAGTTTATATTAGTTATATGAATCAGCTTGACTTTACATAATTCAGCTTGATTTCTTCCATAGTTTCCAGGTGAATAGAGAATGGTGTTGTCCCCTAGAAAGGACATTATGTTTATGTAAAAATCTAGAATCAGGTATCGATAATGATAGCTAATATTTATATGAAAAGATGTAGCCATTTTTCCTTAAATCTGTCTCTGGAAAGCTAGACTGCTAAACTTATTTGCAAAGAAATCCTAAAATCCCTAATTTAGTGTGTGAGTCCCGGATCTATAACAACTGACAATTTCTTTATGTGTGTGTACACCCCAAAAGCGATTTTCCAATTAAAATGACTGTATTGTGTGGGATGAATGTGAAAATAGTGCTTAGCATTTTAATTAATATCTCCTGACACAGGAGAACACTTGCTTTCTTAAACCCTTCCTTATAATCATTGCTGATTGCACACAAAAATTGAGGGATTTTATATTTAAACTAGAGGCCCAGTGCACGAAATTTTTACAAGGGCCTCGGCCGGTGGTTCTGCTGTTTGGTCTAATTAGCATATTAGCTCTTTATTCTGTAGGATTAGCAGCAGGAGTTGAAGAAAGTGGTTTTTGTCGAAGCAAGTTTTTATGCCTGTGTTGGGAGGATCAGACAGGCTGTCCTGCCTGGATCTTGCTTTTGACCCGTGACCTTGATAACACACCTGGAACTCTCGTTTAGAAGCATTTGAAATCCTGCCTGGAAGGTGTTTATAAAGGTGTGATTGGGCCCTAGCTGGTTTGGCTCGGTGGATACAGTGTCAGCCTGCGGAGTGAAGGGTCCTGGGTTCCATTCCGGTCGGGGGCACATGCCTGGGTTGTGGGTTCGATCCCCAGTGGGGGGGCATGCAGGAGGTAGCCGGTCCATGATTCTCTGCCATCATTGATATTTCTCTCTCTCCCTCTCCCTTCCTCTCTGAAATCAATTAAAAATCTAGTAGGGAAAAAAAAAAGGGTGTGGTTGGCTTGGTTAAGATGCTGTCATTGGAGGGCAGGGTGAGTGACGAACTGGAGAAAACCCAACATGCCACAGAGGAGGAGTGTGGACGGGTGGGCCCAGATTTTGTGAGCCCTAAATGGTAGACACCTGGAACGAATCCGAAATAACCTTGAATGGAAACTGTAATGGAAGAAAAAAACAATGTGTTTAAGGTGAACACATTTGTGATCCTCTCTTGAGAAAAACACTACAAAGTTAGTGGTGACCGGGAATCCGTCTTTAGAAAGAGAAAGAGAGATGACAGTTCGCTGGAGGGCTCCCTCTCTGAGGTCTTTGTGGGCCATTTACCAGAAATGCTTACCCAGAAGGGCTTCCTGATTGCAGCCTCGCTTCCCCTGCCCCCAGGCACTCGGCGGGAGGGGGCGGGGTGGGCGCAGCCTGTGCCTGGGAGAAGCCGGAAGCCACGCTCCATCCCCTTGCAGGAGTGACAGGTACCTGGAGGCAGAGGACTCAGGGCCCATTGCTCATGGAGGGGACTGCTAGCTGGGGCGGAGGGACCAGGGGGGGTCCTGGGCTCATGGGGGCCTGGGCACTTCCTGTCCAGCCAACAGTTCTGAGACAAAGGCCCCCAGGCTGGTCTCCATGGTGGCTGGTTCTCTAGGGGGGCCTGGGGCTCCCCGTCACCATTTGTTGAGGGTTCTCTTTGTCCTGGGCACTGAGTCAGACGAGTCCTGATTGCCAGGGGGGGATCCTGGTCTCATGGAGCTGCTTTATTTATTTGTTTATTTTTATTGATTTCAGAGAGGGAAGGAGAGGGAGAGAGAAAAGCATCCATGATGAGAGAGAATCATGGCTCAGCTGCCTCCTGCACGTCCCCTCCTGGGGATGGAGACCACAAACTGGGCATGTGCCCTGACCGGGAATCGAACCGTGACCTCCTGGTTCATAGCTCGAGGCTCAACCCCTGAGCCAAGCCAGCCGGGCTCATAGAGCTGGTTTCCCTGAGCACCGTCCAGTGTTTGGGGAGCCCCCGGGTGTTCGGAGGGCCCCCGGGTGTGTGAAGGGTCCTGGGCGTTCAGGCCACCCCCACACCCCCCACGGATGCAGCGAGGCCCTCAGTGTTTCTCAATGTGCCTTCCAAACCCCAGCACCCACACACCTGAGGTTACCCGGTTGGAAATGTGTGTCCCCGGCCCCACTCCAGCCCCAGGTCGGAAGCTCCGGGTGTGGGCCACCTGAGTTCTCCCAGAGGCCTTCCTTCCAGATGCTTCTGGAGCTAATGAATGGGAACCGCAGCCCCTCCCCCTGTGGAGAGGGAAGGGAGGGAAGGGATGAATGCGGGGCTGATCTGTCATGATGGTGATAGAGTTATCATTTACATTCCTGTCGCTGACATTTAGTGGGCTTGGCCGGGCATTGTGCTAAGGATTATTAGCTCTTTTCATCGTTAACACAATCCTACCAGGCAGGGCTCTGATCACCTCCAATTCAATGTGGAGAAACTGAGGCACAGAGACGGGCAGGGGCGTGCCCCAGGTGCCAGGGCTGTAAGGATGCCGGTGCAGGCCGGCTGGGCCCTCCCCGGGGACAGCTTGCAGGAGGTGCTGGTCCTGTGTGGGTATTTTGGCCTAGGTCTGGAAGGCAGGCCTGAGGCTGATGGGAATGGCGGTCCTGAGCTGGCACATAAGCTTGCTCACCTCTTGGGGTTCGCACGCTTTTCTTTAGGGGCGCACTGCCGGAACATCGGAGGGGAAGGGCGTTCCGTCATTTCCTCCTACTGCAAATTTTTAAAGTTTCACAAGCGAGCGGACACGATTGCGTATAGCGGTTGCACAACATTGAGTTGCTCTCCCCGCGTGACCGTGGGCTCCCCGGGGTTCCCCAGTGGCTGGCAGTGGACGATGGCCTTGTTTCAGAATGCGGGGTTTCACCCTAAAGGCCAACCCCCTGCCCAGGGCACACGCGGACTTGAAGGTGAAGGTGTGTGTGTTTTTAAAGTATTTTTAAACATTTCTTATTTTTATTGATCTCAGAGAGGAAGGGAGAGGGAGATAGAAAAACATCAGTGATGAGAGAGAATCACTGATCGGCTGCCTCCTGCACGCCCCTCACTGGGGATCGAGCCCGCAACCCAGGCATGTGGCCCTTGACCAGAATCGAACCCGGGATCCTTCAGTCCACAGGCCGGCGCTCTGTCCACTGAGCAACACCGGCTAGGGCAGTGATGGTGTGTTTTGAAAGAACCTAGAAGAACTGTGCCTTGCATTTTCAGTAATTTTTTTTTTCTGAAAGAAATAGTTATCACCCCCAAGTCTGTACATTTATCACAGAGTAGCCCCATCATGTCAGGCAGCCTGAGTAAGAGGATTCAGCTGTGGCTACGAGCATATAGGTGAGTGTGTAGAGAGATGGCTTGCCTTCGGGGGTGAAACTCAGGTGACCGTGTCTTCTACTTCAGTTGACAAATGTTTAGACAAACATTAATTTGAGCTTATGGCCGGAGGCAGAGTTTAATGCTGAGAGTACCAGCTGTCTCGTCCATGCAGGCATTCATTCACGGGGTCATTGGTTGCTGGCCTCGCTGTGCCAGGTGTCACCTGTTAGGCACCGGAGCAAATACAGTGGTAACCAGATGGACTTGATCCTTCGACAGGGCATCACTTGTTGGGCAATGATTTGGGTGACTGGGTCAGATGCCCTGATTCTGGCCGTGTGTCGGCGGGAGAGGAGTTAAGAAGTTACCATAGCCCAGCCGTGGTGGCTCAGTGATTGAGCATCGAACTGTGAACCAGGAGGTCATGGTTGTATTCCCGGTCAGGACACATGCCCGGGTTGCGGGCTCCATCCCCAGTAGGGGACGTGCAGGAGGCAGCCGATCACTGATTCTCTCTCATCATTGATGTTTCTGTCTCTCTCTCTTTTTCCCCTCCTCTCTGAAATCGATATATATATATATTTTAAAGGAGTTTTAGTTTAGGAGGAAGTTACAGTGCTCGGCTGAAGGCAGCAGGAAGCAGAGGGGTGGAAGGATTTGGGAGATGCCAGGTGACCAGGTGGAGGTGGGTGAGGAGAGAGAGGGACCGCTGGGGATAAGGTCTGCCTTGGGCCCCTGGGTTGGTGCCAGTAACACAACGCAGGCCTAGAGGAGGCTGTTTTTAGAGAAGAAGAACGCGTCTTGTGGACACTGTAGGTTTGAAACGGCTGGATGACCCCACGGGAGAGGTGGTGGGTGGACAGCTGGCTGGGCTAAGGGTCTGCAGCCCAGGAAAGGGGTTGGCCATACAGAGCTCCGAGGGAACTGGTCTTGGGGTGGTCCTTGAATAATGGACTGTCAACCGGTTGAATAATACAGCTGGCAGACAACGGAATGAGGCAACGGATTGAATAATATCCACGATTGAATGTTGCGGACTCTCAAGGAGAGGGGGTAGGTGAGAAGCAGGCCACCAGGGACGTGTGGACGATGCTCCCGGCCAGGCGGCGGAGGGACGAGGGAAAGGGGGAAGGTTCACTTCCGCTCTTCTTCCGTGGGTGGAGAGGAATCGCCACTCCCTCTGGCCTGTCGTGCCTTTGAGGGCCCAGCTGGAGTGTGGGAGGCCGCCCTCAGCGTGCAGAAGCAAACACCACAGGCCTGGTGTTTGTTGAAAGCCGGTTTTCAGAATTGTTAACATTTTTTATTGATTGATTGGTTTGAGAGAGAGAGAGAGAGAGAGAGAGAGAGAGCGAGCGCGGGAGAGAGAGACTTGTCCCACTTAAGGATGCGTTCATTGGTTGCTTTTTTTTAATTCCTTTTTTCCCCATTGACCCCTCCCCGGCCACTCCCACCCCCCAGGACAAGCCCCCAGCACCCCAGTGTCCGTGTCCATTGGTTATGCTCATATGCATGCATACATGTCCTTTGGTTGATTTCTCATTGGCTGCTTCTTGTATGTATGTGCCCCAACTGGGGATTGAACCCACAACCTTGGTGCGTGGGGACGATGCTCTAACCAATTGAGCTACCCGGCCAGGGCCTGCTTTTCAGAATCTGAGCCCATATCATTGTCACAAGGTCAAATGCTTGCTATCCATCCTCTTCATTTTTTTTGTCTTTTATTAGAAACACTCACTTGTCATTTATGTTCATCGTAAATTAATCCTATTCTTTTATATACACTGAGTGGCCAGATTATTATGATCTCTGAACGCATAATAACCTGGCCACTTAGTGTGTGTGTGTGTGTGTGTGTGTGTGTGTGTGTGTGTGTATTAGAGGCCCGGTGTATGAATTCGTGCATGGGTGGGGTCCAGCCAGCCTGGCCAGGGGGAGGGGACATGGGCAGTTGGCTGGTCTGCCTGCTGGTCGAACTCCTGGTCGAGGGGACAATTTGCATATTAGCCTTTTATTATATAGGATATACACTGGCCAGATTATTATGCATTCAGAGATCATAATAATCTGGCCACTCAGTGTATAATTGATGGGTGGTTGTTTTGGAGAAATTTAGCAAGTTTAGGATAGCCTGTTTCCACTCTGTCTATTGAAAGGCAGCTAGTAAACAGGAGTATTCATGAGAATACTCATCTGCAAACTGATCAGGAAAATTAAAAAGAAAGGATTCAACCTATTTGTGTGGCCGTGACCGTGTTCGGGTCCAACGGGCAACCGAGGTGACAGTGCATAAAACAGAAAAGCAAACAAAAAACCCCAAACCAAACCAGAAACAAACAAAAATAATTCTTGTGTAATTCTTCTTCTTCTTTTGGTGGTGGTTGGGGAACTATTTTTAGCATTATGAAAGATGTGGGGTTGAGTATGTGCACTTAGGTAATAGATGGGGAAAGAACACCATTACTTGAATGACAACAGCCAACAATATTGTTATACTAGAGGCCCGGTGCATGAAATTTGTGCATGGGCAGGGTCCCTAGGCCTGGCTGGCGATCAGAGCCGATTGAGGCCTTCTGGCTGCTGGCCGGCTGGGGCCTTCCTTTGTTCCACCCCGCCCCCGTGGTCAGCGCACGTCCTAGCAAGCTATAGAACTCTCGGTCTCCCGGTCGAACTCCTGTGGGGACACTTTGCATATTAGCCTTTTATATACACTGAGTGTTAACTATTATTATATGTTATTATGCGTTCAGAGATCATAATAATTTGGCCACTCAGTGTATATAGAAGTGTTGTCCCAATGTAAAATATTTTATATCTACAAAATTCACCCTAGCCAGTTTGGCTCAGTGGATCGAGCATCGGACTGCAGACTGAAGGGTCCCGGGTTTGATTCCAGTCAAGGGCACATACCTCGGTTGCAGGCTCAATCCTAGGCTCCTGTGGGAGGCAACCAGTTGATGTGTCTCCCTCACATCGATGTTTCTCTCTTTCTCTCTCTCTCCCCCTCCCTTCCACTCTCTCTAAAAATCAATGGAAAAATATCCTCGGGTGAAGATAAAAAAAAAAAATTGTAGTCTGGAAATGACTTTTGGGGTCAGCTCTTCAACCCCCTGCTGTCCCCCCCGGAACCAGTTGGAGCCCAGAGGTGCCGAAGGCCCGCTTACCCTCCCACGTGGTCAGTTGGTGACACAGTCTGTCCAGAAAAATGTGTCTGCAAGTCCTGGCCTACAGGGACATGTTTTTCTGGAATCTTCTTGGCTGTTGCTGGAACATAGAAGTCTCTCGATCGCTGGAGCCGTTACCCCCCCCCCCCCCCCCCCCAGCGGCCTCCGGGTTCCTCCTTACCTTCCCTGCTGTGCTGTGTGCACTTTCTCCGACATAGTTGAGTGTGTTGAACTTTGCAGGAGGCCTCCGTGGAAATTGCCTTCCGCGGGTAGGCCTGTCCAAACAGGTAGGTTTCCGCTGGCATTTCCTTTATTCTCTTAAATCTCCTGAGCTGGCGGGGAGACTTGCAGGGTGAGCCAAGACTAAGAGCCGGGCCCTGTGCTAATATTGAACCAGGAGATGGGGCAGAACCGAGACGGTCCATGACGAATTCTTTCTTTTTTTTTGATAATTCAACCACACATCTTCATTGTTTGCTTTTCCCAGCTTCCCATTGAAACCTTTGCACAATGTTATAAGCGAAATGTCCCTTCCTTTTTCTGAATCTTCGGGCACAAAGGCTACTTTTAAAAAATTTAAATTATTTATCATTTAAAGTATTACATGAGTCTCCTTTTCCCTCCATTGACACCCCTCTCCGCCCCCCCCCCCCCCGGCCACTCCCACTCCCCAATGATGAATTGTTTTTAAATATCATGAACTATTTATGTGACATAAAAAAAAAGTGTGAACACATAGGTGTGGCCCGGATTGGTGTTCAGTTATTTATTAACTATTTCCTCCCCAGCTTCTAGCCTGGGTCAGTGTCTAGTTTTATCACCCTGAGCTCAGAATCCCAAATCACTAAGTCATTCCTGGTTCTCTCAGGAACCTGCTAGGGCAGTGGTCGGCAAACTCATTAGTCAACAGAGCCAAATATCAACAGTACAACGATTGAAATTTCTTTTGAGAGCCAATTTTTTTAGACTTAAACTATATAGGTAGGTACATTGTTATTAACTTAATTAGGGTACTCCTAAGCTGGCCTTCGCTAAAAACTCAAGGGGCCAAAGAGCCGCAGTTTGCCGACCACTGAGCTAGGTAAACTCATCCCCATTGTATGGAAAGGAACACTGAGGCTCAGAGAAAGCGGAGTCGCTGGTACGGGGGTCACCCCGTTGAATTTTACCTTTTCCCCCTTACTGCTTCATTCCAAGCCGCGGAACATCTCATTTTAACCATCCTACTCTGTCCAGGTCCCCAGTGAAGGTATTTAGACCTAAGACTGGACGGTCCCCGAGATCCGTTCCAACTGAAATTCCAGGGAAGTCTCCGAATCCTGGGGTTCCAGCCGCTGCTCTGTGCGTCCCAGGGTTGAAACCCTTCCTTTTGGCCTTAATGAACTAGAAGGGGTGCTTGCCTATCTTAACAGAACCTAATGATTCTTCCTATTTAAACACTTTATTGGGCAGGGTTTTAGCTCATTGGGGAGATTTGTTCGGATAGTTCTGATCTCTCTGAGTCTCTCCCTAGCTGGTCTGCATGGCATGAGAGACGGTAGAAAACTGGCGGAGGTTCATTTGGGAATTATCTCCAGAAGCCCAGAGCCCATACTCACGCTGAGAGCGCCACGCTTCCCACTGAGCCTCCTGATCCTTGGCAGTACGGGCTCTGCAGGCAGCTGCCCGAATGGAGCTGAGCTGGCCATCGGAAACCTAGTTTCATCCAAGAATACCTTGGATGGGATTTTTCCTTCCTGCTGGAGGAAAACATACTCTAACAGAAAATACCACTGCACACATTACCTTGATTTTTATGGCTATGTATGACAGAAACACATGGTGTCAGTATTAAAGGGAACAGAAATAAAACATTTAGGAAAAAAATCCAATATTTTCTGCCTTGAAAAAACGACCATGAAAAGTATTTCCAGCCCGGCCGGTGTGGTTCAGTGGTTGAGCATCTTCGACCTATGAACCAGGAGGCCACGGTTCGATTCCCAGTCAGGGCACAGGCTCGATTCCCGGTGTGGGACGTGCAGGAGGCAGCCAATCAATGACTCTGTCTCATCGTTGATGTTTCTCTTTCTCTCTCCTTTCCTCTCTCTCCCTCCTTCTGAAATCAATAAAAATATATTTAAAAGAAAAAAAAGAAAAGGGTTTCCATGTTCCTTATATTCTAGTCGAGTGGTTGGCAAACCGCGGCTCGCGAGCCACATGCGGCTCTTTGGCCCCTTGAGTGTGGCTCTTCCACAAAATACCACGTGTGGGCGCGCACGTACAGTGCGATTGAACCTTCGTGGCCCACGCGCAGAAGTCGGTTTTTGGCTCTCAAAAGAAATTTCAATCGTTGTACTGTTGATATCTGGCTCTGTTGACTAATGAGTTTGCCGACCACTGTTCTAGTCCATACTGACACATAACTTCATAGACTTTAAGCATGGTGTAGGTGCCATTTTATAGTTAGTGTGTTTTCCATTTACAATCCTATCTAATAAAGAGGGAATATGCTAATTGACTGCCCTGCTCTCAAAGATGGCAGCGCCCACAGCCAATAAGGAGGGAATATGCTAATTGACTGCCCTGCCCTCAAAGATGGCAGCGCCCACAGCCACAAGATGGCGGCACCAGTCCCCTCAGCCCCACTGGGGCGGCAGGCGGGTTCAGCCGCTCCGTGCACCTGCCTCTGGAGTCCCCCAGTCCCCTCCGCCCCCCAGCCGCCCAGGGCCGCCCAAGGCTCAGGTAACCAGGGCCAGCTGAGGCTTGCGCTGCCGGCAGTGGCAGCAGCAGAGGTGTGATGGGGCGTAACCTTCCCCTGATCGCTGGGTCGCCTCCCGCCTCTGAGGATCTCCCCGACTGTGAGAGGGGGCAGGCCAGGCTGAGGGACCTCCCCCTCCAGTACATGAATTTTCATGCACCAGGCCTCTAGTTATATCATAAATCATTTTCCAGGTTACTATCCAGCATCAGAGACTTAAATTTTAATGGTGGCAATAATGGGGATTAGTGGTTCAGATTTCCTTTTTGATGTGTGTGTATCTATGTTTCCCTTGATGATGTGTGCCTATATCTCTACAAATATATCACTGAACAGTGAGCATTCTGTCTTAAATCTCCTAGCCTCGGCGTGCATTTGTAGTTTGCATTAACCCAGTTGTCACCTGTGCAAACTGCAAGACATTCTGTTCCTCACCTGGAATAATTTCATATTTCACCCCGTCAGCTTGTATTGGGAGTTAGCACCGGAGCCAATGGGCCGTGTATTTTTTATGGATTTTCTCTAAAATATTCTAAATCTGAAAACACATGAAGGCAGACCATTGGGCTCTCGGGAGAGCTAACACCATGGAATAACCTTCACAAGAAATGTATCGAAGTGAATTGGTACTTGCCTATGGAGATGAGAGCTGTGGTGTTCCCTTTTTTTTTTTTTTTTTTTTTAAATATATTTTATTGATTTTTTACAGAGAGGAAGAGAGAGGGGATAGAGTTAGAAACATCCATGAGAGAGAAACATCGATCAGCTGCCTCTTGCACACCCTCTACTGGGGATGTGCCCGCAACCAAGGTACATGCCCTTGACCGGAATCGAACCTGGGACCCTTGAGTCCACAGGCCGACGCTCTATCCACTGAGCCAAACCGGTTTCGGCCGTGTTCCCTCTTATTAGCTCGGTGAGGGTCTCTGTATTAAATGACATGAGCTGTGTAAGGTGAAATCGCTCAGAGAACCGTCATAGAATTAAGAGAAAAGTGGCCTGGAATAATACATTTTGGTTTTTAGGCTTATTTATAGAATTCAGCACGAAGGGGCTAAGACAGCAAAATGGACAGCACAGCCCCACAATTTCAGCACAAAAACGATCTGTTCTGGGGAACAAACGCTACCCCCCCTTGTATCATTCAGTGTGAATCCGTGTCAATTACGTATAGAGTGAGAAGCAGTGGGAAATGTCCCCGCGGTCAAGTTCTAGCAAGGATCTGATCCAAATGAGAAGCCGTCCATTGATATTTATAGAAGGGCATCAAAAGCATGGCTTTGGGAAATGATTTGAAAATAGTGGCCCTTGGGGGACTTTGGTTTGATTGACAGACATGGGTGCACAAATACCTCGGTGAGTCCCTGCGTTCACATTTTTTGGGGGGTGTATACCCAGAAGTGGAATTGCTGAAACGGGGTAATTCTATGTGTAATTTTTTGGAGGAATCATTATACTGTTTTCCATAGTGACTGCACCATTTTACATTTCCACTCCACCAACACTGCACAAGGATTCCAAAGCACCAACACTTTAAAAAAATATATTTTTTTTCCATGGATTTCAGAGGGGAAAGGAAGGGGAGAGAGAAATAGAAACATCAATGATGAGAGAGAATCTGTGATCGGCTGCCTCCTGCACGCCCCTCACTGGGGATCGAGCCCGCAACCTGGGCATGTGCCCTGACCGGGAATTGAACTGTGACCTCCTGGTTCATAGGTTGACTCTCAACCACTGAGCCATGCTGGTTGGGCAACACATTGTTTTTTCATAGGGACCATTCTAACGAGTGTCTGGTGGTATGTCATTGTGGTTTTGATTTGCATTTTCCTAATGATTAATGACATTGAGAATAATTTCTTTTTTTTTAAGTTTTTGCAAGTGCAAGGCACACTTTTTTAAAAAAAATGTATATTTTATTGATTTTTTACAGAGAGGAAGGGAGAGGGATAGAGAGTTAGAAACATCGATGAGAGAGAAACATCAATCAGCTGCCTCCTGCACACCCCCTACTGGGGATGTGCCCGAAACCAAGGTACATGCCCTTGACCGGAATTGAACCTGGGACCCTTCAGTCCGCATGCTGACGTTCTATCCACTGAGCCAAACCAGTTAGGGCAAGGCACAACTTTTTGAGTTGTCACTGGAGAGTCAAAATACCTAAATTCCAGCCGTGTATCTATCCTAATTAGCCATTTGACCTTTAGTTCCATTTAATGAATGTTAATTAGGCCTCTACTAAGAGCGGATCACTGCACTAAGGTGCCACAGAGAAGAGAAATGTAAACCACAATTTTTCCATTCACGTCTCTTGTTTAGTTTCTTGTCCCTGAAAGTAAAAACAAACAAACAAAACTTAAATCTTTTCTAATTCCAGAGTTTTGAACCTATAATCTAAGGCCAGCATCTCTTCTAACTAGGTAGAATTGCCTGCCATCGAAATAAGACATGAAAACTATAATACCCAGGGGAAAGGCAATTGTGAGATTTTTTTTTTGAGGGATCTGACATTAAAATCCGAATCTTACATATTTACAGCTTCTACTTAGAGTTTATGAGTTTGATGTTGAAAATTTAACCTATCTCAGTCAAATGATGCTATTTATTGTATGCCCCCCGGCATACGACGCTCTCCTCTTCATAGCAAAGCTGCTTAACAGGGTGTCTCTTTGTCATATCTTATTTTCCTGCTCCCCCTGTGCCTCAGCCTCCCTCAGCCAACTTCTCTGGAGTATTTGAAATGATGGAGCCCTCTTTGAAACTTCCTCCTCTCTCAGTGTTTTTGGTCTTACTCGCTTTTCCTCCCCACTTCCCATTTGGAAACCTTACACACTCTCCTTTGCCCTCCCCTCCCCTCCCCTCCCAACACAGATCATCAGTAGGTTACATAATTCACTTTCTCAGTCGGTCTCCTCACCTCCATTCCGCTTGCTTCTTCCCTGGTCTAGGACCTTATCATGTTAGGTTAATGTACCTACTGTGTGCTCCATTAGGGTCTCATTTGTAACACCTCATAGCTCACACTCTGCTGTACTGGGATTGCTTTGCTATCTCTCATCCTACGGGACTCTGAGTTCCTCAGGAGAATGGCTGTTGTGTATTTTATTCCTTCATTACTATTTATGAGGTTGTTTGTTGTTTAACTCATAAAAAACATGAGCGGTACGAAAGTTCCTCAACTTTCTGTGTCACAGGTATAATTTATTTGCCATATTCGTACAGTTATAACCATTAACATCCCAGGATAGAAAATGAACGTGTTTTTTTTCAGCAGCTTAAAAAAAAAAAAAAGAAAATCTGGTGTTTTAGCTCATGGGAGGGTTGAAATCAACATCTGCTTGGAACGTGGTTCTTTATGGTCGGAAGGACACTGTTTACTTTCCCCTTCAATAGCTCCAGTTTCAAAGTGTAGAATCAGGGTTGCACGTGTGTACAAAGAGACTGGGGCAGGCGCGGGGGGGGGGGGGGGGGGGGGCAGGGGCGGTGAGGGGGGGGGAGGGGAGGGGGGGTGATGTGATAGAGAGCTTTGGATGCCTCTATGGCAGATCGCTGACAACAAATGCTTTCTTCATAGCATTTAGTTGTTTATGTAGTTCCTTTCTAATTGCTTCTGGATATTATCGGTACTTCCTTCATAGGATATCTAAATCCCATTACTTTTTTTTCTTTCTTCTTATTTATTTTATCTTTCTTTTTTTGTTTTATTTATTTATTTATTTTTTATTGATTAAGGTATTACATGTGTCCATATCCCCCCCCATTGCCCCCCTACCCCACTCCCATACATGCCCTCACCCCCCAGTGTCTTGCGTCCATTGATTATGCTTATATGCATGCATACATTAACCTTTGTACTTTTCCATGCTGTTTCCCACTCCAGTGCACCGATAATTCCAGTGTCATCCAAAAGGTGTCTTTTGAGTTTTTTCTTTGTTTTTTGCTTTTTTGTTTAATAGGTTTTTATTGATTTCAGAGGGGAAGGGAGAGGGAGGAGAGAGAGAAACATCCATGATGAAAGAGAATCATGGATTGCCTGCCTCCTGCACGCCCCCCAGTGGGGATCCAGCCCGCCACCCGGGCATGTGCCCTTGACCGGGATCGAACCTTGGCAGTGGAAAGCCAACCCTGGGAGTTCATTCAGAAGAGGAACTTGCCCAGTTGGTGATAGATCAGGCTCAACTCAGCCTTATCTCCTGTAGGTTTTGCACCTGCAGCAGTGGGTGGAATAACTACGGTGAGCCGGGAGCACCAAAAAGGAAAAGTCATTTCGTTTCTGGAAACATTGCCATTTGAAGAATATTTATGGCTATTTCTGCATATTAACCTTTCCTGGTGCTGTGGACCCCTCAGCGCTTCCATTCCCCGGGTGCTATTTATGATGTCACAGCTAAATCACGGCTTCCGACCACCAGATACATGGGTTCCTTTTAATGGTGTGATTGTGAATCCGGCTCTAATTGTGAGTGACTCAGCTCTCAAAGGAGATGCAAATCTTATTTTTTTCTTCCCCTACCTTTGCCTCCTCACCTGGGCGAGTGCACAGGATGTCCTCTGTGTCTGCTGTTGAAAATGCAAATTAAATGAAAGTGCTGGAAGGAAGCACCATCGTGCAGTTTGTAAATGTTAAGAGAAAACTTGAGACAAATGAGACCATTTGTTGAAATGAATGCTTAATGGGTTCCCCAAGAGAACCACCCTTCAGAGGACGGGATAGCAGTGTTTACCGAAAACCCTGTTTAAATCACACTTGCAATTTTTTTTTTTTTTTCCTAAAAACAAGCGTCTTGCCTATTTCGGCTTGTCTGGTGTGTATTATATTCACTCCCTGATACTTCTTTCTGAAAGGAGAGACGCGGTTCTGAAAATAGTCATTGCCTGCAGGGGAAACACACGATCTTTTCTTAGTATTGCAGGTTAGTATTATATTTCCAGCAGAATAAAGGGTTGAATGGGCCAAACGCTTTTGAAATGTTCCCCATTCTTTTTTTCATAATACAGCCAGTACGCAGGCACACCCAATGTGAGTGAGTGTACATTATTTCCTTATAAATTATGCACCTGTACTGTGGTACCGATATTGCATATATTATTAAACAGACGCAAAAAAAAAAAAAAAAAGGGGGAATTAAAAGGACCCATTAGGTCAGTCGGAATGGAAGCTCCAGTATTTTTCTATGCAAACCCCATGGTGTGCTGGCCCTCTCCCAGCCTACTCATGGGTTTGTAGTATCTCAATAAAAACGAATTGGAAAAAGGGCTAGAGTGTTTAAATGTCCCATTTAGTGTGCATTTAATATATTTACTGCTCCATAAAGCATATATGCAAAAGGTTTGTATTATATCCCGTTGGTTGCAAAATGAATTGTGCATATAACTCCTTTATGGAAAAAGAAACTTAGATTATTATTTCTTCTTTGTGGTGCAAAATGAACTCCGACTTCAATCTTTGTGACCATAAGCCTGTTTCAGAAGCCGGCAGGATGGATTTGCCCTTGGATTTGGGACTGAATATGCCCTTGGATTTGGGACTGAATCTTTAATATGCTCTTGGATTTGGGACTGAATCTTCGCTTACATACACGTATTTAAGGCAGAGTCCGGCACATCAGCCCACAATAGTAAGCAACTGAGTTATCCATACTCAACTTGCCTTTTTATTTTACTTTTATTCACCACCAACACACACACAAAAAACCTCTCCCCAGAAGGTAAGGAAAATAATTAAGGGGCCAAGTTCTCAAATAGGAAAAGGTGGAGAGGAGGGCATGTTAAACTAGGCCTTTAGGGAGAGATGAACTCTCAGTCTGGCCGGAGTTCCAACGAGTCCCAAAAAAGCAAGGCCTGATCCTCACTCTCTTTGAGATAAAAGCAATTGCTTAGGAAGTGTGCCTGCTATTTTTAGAGCAGCCATTTTTTTTCTGGCTGTTTCATGGGATCCCTTGATGTTCAGATGCCTGATATGCTGATCTGTACTTTATTTTTTAAATATATTTTTATTGATGTCAGAGAGGAAGGGAGAGGGAGAGCGAGATAGAAACATCAATGATGAGTGAGAATCATGGGTCGGCTGCCTTCTGCACGCCCCCCCCCCCCCCACTGGGCATTGAGCCTGGAACTCCAGCATGTGCCCTTGGCAGAAATTGAACCCAGGACCCTTCAGTCCGCAGGCGGACACTCTATCCAGTGAGCCATACCAGCTAGGGCTTTCATTTTTTAAAAAATTGTTATTGTTGGAAATATTACACATGTTCCCGCTTTTTCTCCCATTGACCTCTTCTAACCCACCTTCACTCCCACCCCCTTTTTGTAGGGTTAAATAGCTCATTATTATTATTTTTTAATATATATATATATTTTATTGATGTTTTACAGAGAGGAAGGGAGAAGGATAGAGAGTTAGAAACATCGATGAGAGAGAATCATCGATCAGCTGCCTCTTGCACACCCCCTACTGGGGATGTGCCTGCAACCAAGGTACATGCCCTTGACCGGGATCGAACCTGGGACCCTTCAGTCCACAGGCCGATGCTCTATCCACTGAGCCAAACCAGTTAGGGCTAAATAGTTTATTATTAATTTTTCTTGTTTTTTGAGGTATGCCTGTAGTGCTATGAACTTCCCTTTCAGCACTGCTTTTGCTGTGTCCCAGAGATTTGGGTTGTTGTGAGTTCATTTTCATTTGTTTCCAGGAAGTTTTGATTTTTCTTGATCTCATTGGTAACCCATTCATTATTTAATAGCATGCTATTTAGCCTCCATGTGTTTGAATGTTTTGGGGTGTTTTTACTCCAGTTGATTTCTAATTTCATTCCATTGTGGTCTGAGATGATGCTTGGTATGATTTCAATCTTCTTGAACTTGTGGAGACTTGTTTTGTGTCCTAACATGTGGTCTATCTTTGTGAATGACCCATGTGCACTTGAGAAGAATGTATATTCTGTTGCATTGGGGTGACATGTTCTATAAATGTCTACTAAATCCATCTGATCCAGTGTGTTCTTTATAGAGTCTCTGTTTCCTTGTTCAGTTTTTGTCCGGAAGTCAGAGGGGTGTTAAAGTCCCCTACTATGATTGTATTGTTGTCGATCTTGCCGTTAAAGTCCTCCAGAAGTGTTTTTATATATTTAGGTGTGCCTCTATTGGGTGCATGTATGTTTACCAGGGTTATATCCTCTTGTTGGATCGATGCCTTTAGTATTATGTGATGCCTTTATTGTCTCTTGTGACGGCCTTCATTTTGAAGTCTATTTTGTCAGGTATGAGTATTGCTATCCTGGCATTTTTGTTTGTTTGTTTCCATTTGCATGGAATATTTTTTTCCATCCCTTCACTCTTATCCTGTGTGTGTCTCTTGTTCTGAGGTGGGTCTCTTGTAGACAGCATATATAATTGGGTCATGTTTCTGTATCCATTCATCTACCCAGTGCCTTTTGATTGGAGCATTGAATCTGTTTACATTTAAGGTTATTATTGACTAGAGGCCCGGTGCACGAAATTCATGCACAGGAAGAGTCCCTAGGTCTGGCCAGCGATCAGGGCCAATCTGTGGGGTGACTGATGGGCCACCGGGAGGCCCCCGCTGGCACCCGCCTTGGCTGGCGTTGCGCCGCCTGCTCACTGACCCTACCCCCCGCTGGCACCAGTTGCCTCCCTATGCGGGGCAACTGGCAGGGTGATTGTGGGGCTCCTGCTGGCACCCACCTTGGCTGTCCTGGCGTTGCCCGCTCACAGGCTCCACCACTGACCAGCGGGGCGATCAGGGGACCCGCGTTGGCACCCACCCTGGCCAGCCTGGGACTTGCAGGATGGGGGCAGCTCCTGCATTGAGCGTCTGCCCCCTGGTGGTCAGTGAGCGTCATAGCGACCAGTCGGTCCGCAGGTCGTTCCACCATTCGGTCGATTTGCATATTAGGCTTTTATTCAATAGGATATAGGATAGGTGCTGAGTTATTTAGGCTGACCTGTCATTTCTCTGCGTGTCTGTCGTTCAGCCTAGAGTCTTGGAGGCTGTGCGTTATCTCGTTGAACTTGAAGTCTGCATGCCTAGCCACAAGGCACCACGCTGCTGGGGCTTCCTCGCGTCTGATGATGTGATTGCCAGAACACTTGTCTCTGCAAGGACCGTGTGTTGCTGTCCCTTTGCTTTTATCGGGGATCACATACCCACAGCTCCAAGTGCAGAAGGCGGCATTGAGTCTTCCATAACGATAGCGAAAGCACTAGAGCGGCCGATAAAGGAACGGGGAACAGTGTGGCTTCTCTAAGGGGGCACGTGGACTTGAGGGGATGTTGTGATTGCGTTCCTAAAGCCACAGACCCCGTCTTTTAGTTCATGCTTCTCTGTTATTAAATATTTAAAAACGCATCCCCCACCTGTCCGCACTTGTATGTGTATGCGTGTATTTACCTGGAGATTGCATATACGTAGCTCAGAACGCATACAATACATGCATTCTAATTTGCATTTAAAGAGGTGTTGAAAGGGAAGGATGACTTGTAAAAGTAGGCTGTGGAGGTGGTTGCGTAACTCAGAAAATTTACAAGTTGTGATTCCCTTGCACAATTAAAATGGGTAAATTTTAGGGCATGTAAATTATGCCTTAATAAAGATGATTAAAAAAGGAAGGATGAGGTGGAGCCGAAATGAACAGTATATAAACATTTAAAAACCAATTACGATTATTAAGGACCTTTTGCTCTCACCCAATTTATTAATAATCAAATACTCATTTTTACTAAGGCAATGTGATGAAGCATGTCATCCCTAACATTCTAAATCCCTTAATTGTTTGTGAAATAAAGCCCATTTTATGAGTATAATTACCAGTCTAATACATTTGCCCATTCTTCATTGTTAGGATTATCTTCAGTCCAGAGTTTCTTTGCAAGGATTTCTTTCAGTTAAGCTAGATAATATCTTTAAATCTCTTTAGCCAGACATGCAGGCACACACACATGTGTGCTCATGTACACACACACACACACACACACACACACACACACATGCACTCCCTCCAGGTCTCTCCCTGTGCAGCACACCTGGACGATTGAGAGCACGTGACCAAGATCCACCTGTCTGTCTCTCTACTGGGAATCTTCCATGTTGCCCTCAGAGTAGCTAAAAACGGCTTGTGATTGGCTGATGGGTTGGGGAGAGGACCGCCTTGTCTGCCCTTTGCTGGCTTCCTATTTCTTCCTGAGCAGCTTAGACGATGGCAGGTGCATATTCGGCCACTTGTTTGTATTTTTGTTATATTGTTTATCCATCTCCTCCTTCAGCATGTCTGCTCCCTGATTTCAGGGACTTTGTTTCGTGGAGCCAGCCTTGAGAAAATTACTATTATTTTTAAAAGATGCATATATGGCATCATTTTCTATATAGATGTGATGGATCGTTTTCCTTTTAGGATTTAAGAGAAGTCTAGTTGACCAGTTTTCAGTACTGAATCAGGGATCGATTGGAACACTGTTATTAACATTATTTAAGCAACTAGAGGCCCGATGCACGAAATTCATGCAATGGGCTCAGCCCCTCCCAGCCACGGCTTCCTCGGCCCCTCACAGCCCAGCTTCGTTCAGAAGGTCATCCGGATGATCCTCCGGACGGTCGTTCTGCTATTCAGTCTAATTAGCACATTAGCTCTTCATTATATAGGATTAGTATGAAAATGTTTTTGTTTTTCTTTTTAATCCTCACATAAGGATATTTTTTCTATTGATCTTTAAAGAGAGAGTGGGAGGGACAGAAGGGGGGGGAGAGAGAGAGAGAGAGAGAGAGAGAGAGAGAGAGAGAGAGAAAACATTGATGTGAGAGAGACACATCGACTGGTTGCCTTCTGCTTGTGCCCTGACTGGGACGGGGATTGAACCTACAACCAAGGTATGTGCCTTAACTGGGAATTGAACCCTTGACCCTTCAGTCTGAGGGCCAATGCTCTAACCACTGAGCAAACTGGCCAGGGCTGAAATTTTTATTAATATCTCCAGCCACATTGCCATGTTTTCCTCTCTTAGGATCAAATGCTATTTATAAAGTGCCCGTTGAAAGGTCTCCTGTTGAAGCAATTAGGCTTGCTTGGGCTTGGTTTCAAAATCTGCCACACTTCAAGCTCTCTTCAAATGCAATTGTAAGCATAATTACTGTCTGAGGCAGATAATAATACAGATTTATCCCTACAGCACTGGTTGTCTTGAGTCATGTCTTTTCAATGATGGCATTACGATGATTTGGGCTTGATTTCAAATTCTGCTAATTTTCAAGTCCTGATGAAATTCAATCGTAAGCGTAATTAACATCTTAGATAATAACATAGATTTATTCCTACACCTCTGAGTAGCTTGAGTCATATCTTTACAAGGCCTGCCTTATACAGACTTACTGAACACTGATGTCTCAGTATGAACTTTCACTGTTTTTTTTAAAAATATTTTTATTGGTTTCATAGAAGAAGGGAGAGGGAGAGAGAGATGGAAACATCAATGATTAGAGAGAATCATGGATCACCTGCCTCCTGGAGATCGAGCCCATAACCCTAGTATGTGCCCTCACCGGGAATCGAACCGTGACCTCCTGGTTCATAGGTTGATGCTCAATCACTGAGCAACCCCGACCAGGCCAGTCAAATAGTTATTAATTGAGTACTGTCACCAAAGAAGCTTGTGCCTTTAGCATCCAGAGTATGGCATCTGCCTAACTCTAACCATGATCATCCCCTCAACATGACCAACCTACGTCCATCTTCTCTTCCAGTCCAACTGTTATGAAGTCATCTAACCTGTGGCCTCCATGTCTTCCTTTCCCCCTCCCTTTTGGACTGATTTCAGTCAGATTCTCTACCCCCTAAAGCCCCCAGAACAGACCCTACCAAGATCGCCAATCATCTCTGTTGCACCACGTCAGTGGGCTCAGGACTGATGGCAACTAACCTGCAAACTTGTGATGTTCTTGACCACTTCCTTCACAGAACGCCCTTCCTCTGTCTCTGGTTTTGATGTTTTAAGGTGACACCAGGCTTTTCCCACCCGCTCTCTAGCTGTTGTAGTTATTTTTAATTTTTTAGTCTCCTTTGCAAGTTGATCCTACTTGAGCAGACTGTGCAGGGCTGGAGTTCCTTCAACTTCATTCATTCCTGTCTTTTCAGTTTTATGTTCTTCTCGGCATTTCCACGCCTCCGTCTCTGCCAAGTCTATCTCTAGACCCGACCTCCCTCTTAGCTCCACTATCATGTGCCCTGCTGCCAGCTCGGCTTCTCCACTTGAACTTCCCAAACACAAAGAAGCCTGCACCGAGCTCAGAATAGCCCTTTAAACGGGACGTCTGAGCGAATGTCCCTAGTGCTCTTCAGTGGGGCTGGGCTCAATCCGGACACCTCCCTCTCTCTCATTCTCCTCTCTGAGTTCTGTCAACTCAACGTCATGGCTGTTCCTCAGGACCTGTCCTCTTTTCTTTACTGATAGAACAAGGAGGAAGCTGAAGAACATAGATCTAATCAACACAGGCAATCAGTTTCAACTAATTGACATGCACAGAACCCAACGGCTGTAGAATTAACTGTGAGCTGTGCCATAAAAAAGCCTCCAATCCTAACTGGTTTGGCTCAGTGGGTAGAGTGTTGGCCTGCGGACCAAAGGGTCCCAGGTTCGATTCCGGTCAAGGGCATGTACCTTGGTTGCAGGCTCCTCCCCGGCCTGGGCCCTGGTCAGGGTTTGTACAGGAGGCAGCTAATCCATGTATTTCTCTTTGTCTTTCCCTCTAGCTTCCACTCTCTCTAAAAATATCCTCAGGTGAGGATTAAAAAAAAATTAAAAGTATACACTGAGTGGCCAGATTATTATGATCTCTGAACGCATAATAATCTGGCCACTCACTGTATATCCTATATAATAAAAGGCTAATATGCAAATTGTCCCCTTGACCAGGAGTTCGACCAGCAGGCAGGCTGGCCAACCGCCCATGTCCACCCCCCTGGCCAGGCTGGCCGGACCCCACCCATGCACAAATTCATGCACCGGGCCTCATATATATATATATATTTACTGAGTGGCCAGATTATTATGATCTCTGAACACATAATAATATGGCCATTCAGTGTATATACCATATAATCCAGCTCCCCCTTTTCTGAGTTTTTACCCAAAGGAAATGAGCTCAGTATCTCAAAGTGATATCTGCACGCCCTTGTCCATTGCAGCTTTATTCACAGTAGCCCAGATTCAGAAACAACCTAAGTCCATCAAGGGATGAATGGATAAAGAAAATGGGTTACATATACTGGGTGGGAAAAGTAGGTTTACACTTGTTCATATGGAAAAGAATACAGTAATTAATAAATAGTAATATGAGAATAAACTCTGTGTTTTGCATAATCACAACTGTAAGCCTACTTTTGCCCTCCCATGTATATACAGTGGAATATTATATACCCATGAAAAATAAGGGAACGCTTCCATTTGCAACAGCATGTATGAACCCGGAGGGCATTATGCTGAGTGAAATAAGCCATCTTCCTATGAAGCATTTACGTGTGTGTGTGTGTGTGTGTGTGTGTGTGTGTTTCAACCTAATCATTTCATTCATTGCTTTAGCTTTTCTATAACTTCTTCAATTTAAAAAAAGCCTTCAAAAATTCAGTTCTTTAAGCTTTTGCTGATCTCTGTAGATATGACCGATCAGATGCTTCCATCTCGATCACTTACCAGAAAGGGTACAATTTTTGAGTCACCTTTCCCACTTTCATGGGCCCTGACGCCACAGAGACGTTTCATGTTCCTTCTCCTTATGTTCTGTTTTCTAGGAGTCACTGAGCTTCGCAAGGTCTCTTTCGCGGAACCACTTCGGGGGTCTTCATGCAGCCATGGATCTGGATAAACCCTCCGTCTGGGGCTCCTTCAAACAGCGGACCAGGCCTCTGTTGCTCAACCTGAGCAAAAAGAAGGTCAAGAAGCACCCAGACAAAGCCCTAGGCTTACGGGAGCGGCATCACCTGGATCGCCGCCTCAGCCTCTCGGTCCCTGACCTCCTGGAGGCCCAGGCCTTGGCCTCGGAGGGCGGGCCTTACTCCGGGGCCCAGTCATCCTACACCTCCGTGCCCAGCAGCCTGTCCACGGCAGGGATCGCGTCCAGGAGCTGCAGCAGCTCCTTGAAACAGTCGGAAGAAGAGCTGGACTGGAGCCAGGAAGAGGCAGGCCACCTGCACGCGGTGGAGACGGACCCCGAGGAGACCTTTGCCTCCCCGGCCGCCGACCGGAGGGCTTCCAGCAATGGCCTCTTTGATCTGCTGCAGAGGGCGCCCCCGGGAGAGGATGCTCCGGAGGAGCCAGAGGTGAGGCCCGGGCCAGCATCATCCGTCCCGTTGCTTGCTTGCTTCTCATTTATTTATATTTATTTAATTTTTAAAAATATTTTTATTGGTTTCTGAGAGGAAGGGAGAGGGAGAGAGAGAGAGAGAGAAGCATCCATGATGAGAGAGAATCATGGCTCGGCTGCCTCCTGCACGCCCCCCACTGGGGATCGAGCCTGAGATCCAGGCATGTGCCGTGACCGGGAATCGAACCGTGACCTCCTGGTTCACAAGTCGATGCTCCACCACAGAGCCATGCCAGCCAGGCTATTTTTATTTTTAATTTAATCAATTTATCTATTTTTATATTTGCTTATTTATAAATTTATTTCTTGGTGAAAGTATCACGTATGTCCCCCTTTCCCCCCCATTGACCCTTTCTAGCCTGTTCTCTCCCCCCCCCCCCCCCCCCCCCCGTCCCCTGCCCTAGGCCTTAACCACACTATTAACTGATGCTTTTCCCTCTTTTTCATCGCACCGAGTGCCCTTGGAGAACCGGATTAGGAGTTATTTCCGTGGTTAGCTTGGATGGAGACAATGTCATTTACAAGAATGTAAATGAGCGGTGTATTGATTGCACCAAGTGTTCCCATCAGTTTTCGGGTTGACCTCTGTGTATTTTGAAACTATTACGAAAACCCTTTCTCGGACACTTTAAGGCTTTAAAAGCCCTATTGGATGAGTTTTCCTTTTTTCCATCTCCTGGCAAAGAAAGTAAGAGCATAACTTTTCCTCTAAATTTGCTAAGTGTGTGTCTGTCTGTCTGTCCCTCTCTCTCTCTCTTTACACCATTGCCTAGTCCTAACATAGATAAAACATGCGTATTACTGCTCCCAAGAAATGTATGGATGTATGTTTCCCTTTGACTTCCAAGGAGTTTGAATTCTCTTCTATTTCATACACATGTACACACGTGTGTGTGTGTGTGTGTGTGTGTGTGTGTGTGTGTTGTGTGACCTGTAGGCAACTTCACATGCATTCTCTAAAACAAATAACAAACAAAAAGATCTAAAGGAAACAAATTCTTATCAATATAGTGATTTTACAAAGCTTTAGTATTTCAATAAGCTAAAACAGCCAAATAAGAATTATGAGACAAATCTTATATTTCTCAGAAGAGTTTAATTTAAGTATAATCACCAGATTATTAAGTCATGATTCGATGATCTCTTTAATCAGATTTTGAAAAAATTCCTCCATTAATGGCACGGAAGTAGGTTGCAGGGTTGAGGAAAGGGGTTACATTTTCTGTATTCCAGGTCAGTGTGATAACTGCATAGAAAACTGGTTACGCCACTGGGATTTTTGATTTGATTTTTGGAGCCAAAGCCTATTAACTATGTCATCTATTTCCCTTTATGTTATTTTATTATTATTATTTTTTTATCCTCACTGGAGAATATTTTTTCCATTGGCTTTTAGAGAGAGTGGGAGGGAAGATGGGAGAGAGAGAGAGAGGAACATGGATGTGAGAGAGGCACATCGATTGGTTGCCTCCTGCACACACTCCCACCAGGGCCTGGGAAAAAACCTGCAACCCAGGTACATGCCCTTGACTGGAACCCGTGACCTTTCCTTGCACAGTCGGATGCTCTAACCATTGAGCACACCAGCCAGGGCCACATATTTCACTTTAATTGGGGAATGGCAGCGTGGCTCTTCAGAGGATATGGTTTGATTCATTTGGAAGTGTTACTATAATAAGACACCACTACCCATTAAATGACTTAACTCTTTTTTTCATTGCCATTAACACTTACGAAATCCTTTCTGTAATAATTTTATGATTTTTACTGTGCCTATAAATTGGAAATAGGTGTTTTCACTAATCAAAATATAAATTAAGTGAGTTATTAAACTAGGTCAGTAGGAAGGAGGTAACAGGTGGAATAATGGACCTACGTGAATCTTCGCTTCTTGTTACTTACGAACTAACTAGAGGCCCAGTGCACGTAATTCATGCACGGGTAGGGTTCCTAGTGGCTGCCTGCTGCTGCTGGCTGTGGGGGGAGGGGTCGTGGACGGTTGGCCGGCCCTGCCCCCTGGCTGAACTCCTGGTCGAGGGGGAAATTTGCATATTAGGCTTTTATTATATAGGATGAGAAAAAAATGGGTGGGCTTCTTGGCTTGGATATATTAACCATCTCCAATCAGAAGCCAGAGCTGGCGATCAAAACAGTTGGTTATCAATAGAAGACATTTATTTTTCTGTGTCCACTGTGCCCTTTTAAAAGCAGGGAAAGCCCGGCCAGTGTAGCTCAGTGGTTGAGCATTGACCCACCCACCAAGAGGTTGCCGGTTCGATTCCTGGTCAGGGCACATGCTCAGGTTATGGGCTGATCCCCAGTTATGGGGGGGAGGGGTGGAGGGCGTGCAGGAGGCAGTTGATCAATGATTCTCTTTCATCATTGATGTTACTATCTCTTGCTCTCTCTTTCCCTATTTCCTCTTTCTCTAAAATGAGTAAAAACATTAAAAAGTAAATAAAAGCAGGGATAACGATAGTGTTTGAATGTGCATTTCATCATGATCAATAACTAATAATCATGAACGGAAGGATCATTGCCTCTCCATCCTCCCCATGGAATCTCCCCATGGGCACGCCCTCCCCTAATGTTCTGTTTGGCAGCCGGAGTTTTAAACTACTAGCTCCGGCGCTCGCTTCTGTGGATGAGTTGAGCGGTTGAGAAGAGAACCCTAGTGGGATATTTCTAGAAGCTGCTTGGCAACCGCAGAGCTTCAGTTTAATGACCACAGAGACGCAAAATGACAAACCACAGAGAAGAGACAGCCTGCAGCTCGCGGAATGAGACGAGTGCGTCAGCCGCTCCCCACATCAATCACGTGTTCTTGGGCTATTTTTGTTCTAGCTCAGAAATCATTACTCAACTTCACGGTGTTCCTGCCACAGGCGTGTCAGCCGGATCCCACGTCCCCCCCCCTCGGAGGACCTGGCCTCCTTTTTCTGCTCCCCTCCCTCCTTCCCAGCTGTTGAGCCTCCTACTATGTGCTGATCCTGGGAACACGGCCGTCAGCAAAGCAGACAAAAACCCACTTCTTCATGAAGATCCTATGTTGAATGGTGGCAGGCTACAAATATTTGCAGAGCAATCAATTTAATGGAGAAAAATAACAAAGGCAAGGAGATTGAGAGTGCTGGGGCGGAGGTATTCAGTTTTTAACAGAATAGCTAGGAAAGACCACTTCTGAGATATAACATTCAAGAAAGGAATTACTCAGCCCTTGGGGGTCAGTGGTTGAGCGTCAACCTATAAACCAGAAGGTCACGGTTCTATTCCCAGTCAGGGCACATGCCCTGGTTGTGGCTCCATCCCCAGTAGGGGGTGTGCAGGAGGCAGCCAATCGATGATTCTCTCTCATCATTGGTGTTTCCATCTCTCTCCCTTTTTCTCTTCCTTTCCGAAGTCAATAAAAAATATATTTGAAAAAAACCACACAGTAAAATTGGCTTATTTTTCCCCCCAGGTGTGTATACTGCTGTCATTTCAGAGAGGAAGGGAGAGAGAGGGAGATATAGAAACATCAATGATGAGAGAGAATCATTGATCGGCTGCCTCCTGCATGCCCTCTACTGAGGATGGAGCCCGTAACCCGGGCATGTGCCCTGAACAAGAATTGAACCCTGCCCTCTGGTTCATAGGTCAACACTCAACCACTGAGCCACACCAGCCGGGCACTGTACTTTTTTTTTTTTAAAGTAAAAATGTGAAAAACCCAGAGTGCATGATTATGCTTATTGAGAACATAAAACCCCACCAATGATAGTGGGATACCAGGGATTCCTGATGAGAAAAATATCAATTGTCTTTTTTTTTTTTAAACAAAAACTCACTGATGTAGTGACGAGGCTTGCAAGGAAGATGGAAATCATGCAACCTCAACCTTTACTCCGTGGGTGGAGCCTGAGGCTCTGTGCCGAGGGGAGGGAATATTCCCAGTTATGGGTCGCCCAGCGGCTGTAGCTCGCCCTCCGGTGCCCGTGTGGCATTTTATTCTGCTTTATGGTGCCCGCTTTCCTCCCTTGGCGTGTATATAGGGTGTGTGACAGTTACGGCAGCTGGGGGAACCATAACTTTAAGTTCTGTGACTTTTCCGCGAGGAGAACCAGCCGTCGTGCTGGATTAATGTCATCCTTCACCTTTAATTTCCATGTTGTTGTACGTGGAAGACTTACTGCGTATTTGAGTAAAAGCTCTGAGCTCATTTCTGATGCCACAGACGCGATGGTGGCTGTGTGGGCTGATGGTGCCGCTTACTGAACATTGTCATCAAGTCCAGGGAGGCTAACGGGGGAGAGTGGAGATGGTGGGCCAGGCTGAGGGGTGGTGCTATTTGAGAGTAGAAGAGACTCGGCCCCCACAATCCTCGGCTGATAACCATGTACTTTATTTTATTTTTATTTTTACAAGAATCGCCTATTGGTTTTTTTAACAATATATTTTTTATTGATTTCAGAGAGGAAAGAGAGGGAGGGAGAGATAGAAACATCAGTGATGAGAGAGAGAATCATTGATTGGCTGCCTCCTGTCCACCCTCTACTGGGGATGGAGCCCACAACCCGGGCAGGTGCCCTTGACCGGAATCGAACCCGGGACCCTTCAGTCTGCAGGCCGACACCCTATCCACTGAGCCAAACCAGGAAGGGCAGTTTATTGATTTTTAGAGAGAGAGGAGGGAGAGGGAGCGATCGATAGAAACATCAATGATGAGAGAGAATCACTGATTGGCTGCCTTCTACACTCCCTCTGCTGGGGATCAAGCCTGCAATCCAGGCACGTGCCCTGAGTGGGAATCGAACCGGCAGCCTCCTGGTCCATGGGATGAAGCCCAACCAACTGGGCCACACTGGCCAGGACGAAGCATGCACTTCAGACAGGAATTCTGATCTCAGCACCGGGGGTTTCGTGGAATTGCCTCCCAGAGGGATTGGTTAAGGGAAGCAGTGACTCATTTCATGAAACTGGAGACACTTATGGGGACGTCCCGGCTTCAGGGGGTCCGACAGAGAGGGTATCGCTGGCTCTGCACGTGGGGGGCGTGCTGGGCCTTGTTTGGTTTTGAAAATCGGGCGGAAGAGGAATTTGTAAGTTTCCGGGAAGTAAGAGTGTGCGGTGTGAGAGGCCTGCGAACTCTCTGACATCGAGTAAGGTTCAGATTGTCGTCATACATGACCTTCAGACAGTCCTGTCCAGCTCACAGTGGGTGTCTTTTTACATGTAACGCAGACAGGAGATACCAAGGCCCCGGGTCGGGGTGTTCAGCACAGCGGTCCGTCTGCCTCCGTTCTTCTCCGCTGGCAGATCGAGCCCCACGTTGGGAGTGAGGGCTCTTTCCCTGCCAAGGTGCTCTAGTGACTCCAGTGTGGATCCCTCAGCCTGGCCGGCGTGGCTCAGTGGTTGAGCATCGCCGACCTATGAACCAGGAGGTCACAGTTCGATTCCCAGTCAGGGCACATGCCCCCGTTGTGGGTTTGACCCCCAGTAGGGGGCGTGCAGGAGGCAGCCAATCATGATTCTCTCTCATCATCGGTGTTTCTATCTCTCTCCCTCTCTCCCTTCCTCTCTGAAATCAATAAAAATGCATTAAAGATAAAAAACAAACACGAACAGGCGTTTCCTACTTTCTGGTTGTACAGGTGTTAGGCCCCAGAGGGTCTGGCCTGGGGAAGGTCTTTCCCATCCCATCATCCCATTTTGAAATGTTTTCTACCTAATTAGCAAGCTTGGTTCTTGGGTTCCTGAGCTGCGCGCTCCCGCTGATGGCTGGGGGCCAGACAGGCCCACCTGGCAGGGACCCGGGAGCCTGGCCCTGTTGCTCCTGCTCCACAAATGATGAACTAGGGGTGGGAGGGGCCCGTGGGAAAGCGGAATGGGCCTTATCTGTGCTCTGATCAGTGACTAAGATGGCAGAGGCCGCAGCCAGAGGGACTTCACTGACTCACTCCGGACTTGCCACGCAGGGAGGGAGCCCACGCACCTGAAACTGGGGATGCAGATGACAGGTTCCCGAAGGGAAAGACCTGGCGTAGGATTTCCTTGTGGGTTGATATTCTTTTTTAAAAAAATATATTTTATTGGTTTTTTACAGAGAGGAAGGGAGAGGGAGAGAGAGTTAGAAACATCGATGAGAGAGAAACATGGATCAGCTGCCTTCTGCACACCTCCTACTGGGGATGTGCCCGCAACCAAGGTACATGCCCTTGACTGGAATCGAACCTGGGACCCTTCAGTCTGCAGGTTGATGCTCTATTCACTGAACCAAACTGGTTAGGGTGGGTTGATATTCTTTTGCTTTTTTTTTTATCTTTTCTTTTTATTTACAGAAGCTCTGTGGAAGTGGTGATCTGAATGCGTCTATGACGTCCCACCAGTTTGAAGAACAATCTGTGAGTGACAGTCCTTTAAAACCAATAAACACGGCAAGGCCCCGTTATAAATGTTTCCTATTCCATGTCCGGATCTGCATTGCTTTGCCTCATTTCTTTTTAAAGAATGCTCCACCGTATCCACTTACAAAGACAGGCCTTACAGACGCTAGCTGGGAGAGATTAATTCAGTGTTTATTGATTTGGGAGCCTGGGATAGATTCTTCTAAAAATACAGAGAAGCTATGAAATCGAGTGATAACAGAACAGGAGACAAAGCCATTTTCAAAGTGCTCTGAAACACGGATGGGAACACTTCCCAAAGAAGACCGTCAAGGGTGGCTTAGCCACAGGATCGATGAAGTTGAAGGTCAAGTAGGTGAACAATCAATGATTGCATCTGCCCTATCTCTTTGGAATGGCAGGAATTGGGACTAGTGCAGATCTCAAGTCCCAAACTTGAATGGCATCCATTGAATAAGTATATTCAAAACTAGACTTGACTTGGACTTGATGGCCTGTAAGGGTTGATGCATTCACTCCCACAGAGGGGAGTGGACAGTGTCGTGGGGAGGTGAGACTGTGAGGGTAAGCGGAGGAGACGCCATCGTGGGGGTCAGGGGATGAAAGGAAAGCGTGTAAAAGACGGGAGGGCACCGGACTGAGGCAGTGTGTCCCATGTGGACACAGGCGAGGGCCATGTGTCCGATGGACGGGCGGGCTCAGTGAGTTATCAGCTGAGTGGTTATGTACTGAAATGATTTCCTTTTTTAAAATATATTTTTATTGATTTCAGAGAGAGAGAGGGGGAGAGAGAGAGAAACATCAATGATGAGAGAGAATCATGGATCGGCTGCCTCCTGCACGCCCCACCCTGGAGATTGAGCCCACAACCTGGGCATGTGCCTTGACTGGGAATCGAACCGTGACCTCTGGGTTCATAGGTCGATGCTTAACCACTGAGCCGCACCAGCCGGGCTAGTTTTAATATATTTTTTTATTATTGATAGTATTACAGATATCTCCCATTTTCCTTCCCTTTCCCCCTTTCCTCCCAGCCCCTTCCTACCCACCCACCTACCCACCCCAGGTCCTCACCACCCTATTGCCCGTGTCCATGGGCTATGCATATAAGTATATAAGTTCTTTGGTTTATCTCTTCTCGTCTTTCCAACCCCACATCAAAGTACGTCAGTCCGTTCCATGCCTCCATGCTCTGGGTCTTACTTTGTTGGTCAATTCATGTTGTTCATTAGATTCCACCTGAAATGTTTTTCTTACCCGTGGAGTTGATGGGGTTGGTGAGAAGTAGGGAGAAGAGATAGACATTTCACACGCGTCTGGAAGCGTGGACACATGTTCCTGGGAACTGGTTTCATAAACTCACTTCTTTTTTTAAAAAACATATTTTCATTGATTTCAGAGAGGAAGGGAGAGGAAGAGAGATAGGAACAGCAATGATGAGAGGGAATCACTGATTGGCTGCCTCCTGCACGCCCCCTACTGGGGATTGAGCCTGAAACCCAGGCAGGTGCCCTTGACTGGAAACGAACCCAGGAGGACCCTTCAGTCCGCAGGCCGACGCTCTATCCACTGAGCCACACCAGCTCGGGCATAGCCTCACTTCTGTGTGCATTTTCCTCTCTCGGGCTCCACCGTGAGTGACTGAATAAAGCTCCCGGCCCTCAGTGAGTAATTGGAAGGGTGACACAGATGTCACTGATCTCGTTCTTCTCAGACAGTTCATATTGTGAGGGTATTATCATGACTGCTTCTGAATTCTGACAGAGTCCCACTGGGGAGAAATATAGAGAACATGTTAACCAAGCAAGTGCTAGCAAGTCCTCAAAGTGAGTGAGAGGGAGCTTATTATTTTTTTTTTAAAGAAGTGATTTTATTTTATTATCATTATTATTTTTATTGATTTCAGAGAGGGAGGGAGAGGGAGAGAGAGAGAAATATCAACGATGAGAGAGCGTCATCGATCGGCTGCCTCCTGCACGCCCCACACTGGGGATTGAGACTGCAACCCGGGCATGTGCCCTGACCGGGAATCGAACCGTGACCTCCTGGTTCATAGGTTGATGCTCAACCGCTGAGCTATGCTGAGGGCCCCATGGGAGCTCAGTCTTAAAGACTGGCCCCCACCACCCCCCCGCTTGCAGTTAGAAGTGTTTTGGAAATTCTCTCCCCAGACCGCTGACCTTACTTCTCCACCCATGCAGACCCTCGGGGAAGCCAGCGACGGCCTGAGCAACCTGCCCAGCCCCTTCGCCTACCTCCTCACCATCCACCTGAAGGAGGGCCGGAACCTGGTCATCCGGGACCGCTGCGGTAAGGCCGGCTCCGCCTCGCTCTTTGTAGACTTTCTCTCCGCCCTTGTGTCAATGTGGGTAGCCAGCCCTTTTTTTTTTTTTTAACTTTCTTAAATTGATTTCAGAGAGGAAGGGAGAGGGAGAGAGAGACAGAAATATCAAAGACGAGAGAGAATCATGGATCGGCTGCCTCCTGCACGCCCCCTACTGGGGATCGAGCCCGAAACCCCAGACATGTGCCCTGACTGGGAATCGAACCGTGACCTCCTGGTGCATAGGCCGATGCTCAACCTCTGAGCCACGCCGGTAGCTGGCCGGGCGGCCAACCCTTTCTCTCTCAGCGTGGTTTGCAACACACAGGACCTCAACTCTAAGCCTCCCCAGGAACCAAGGCGTTTGCAGCAAATGATGTAAACATACTGAACCTTATTATCCTTTCTTAGTCGCCCATTAGGAATAATGAGAATGATAGTCATCACCATATTCCGTTGTTGGAACTGAACTTGGCTCACCATAACAGCTTGATGCTTGGCCTATAGCAGCCGCACAAGAAAGTGTTCCCTCGGTCCTGCTTCAATTATCCGTGAGAAAGATGCGAATAATCCTTATTATAAAGTTACCCAACATGCACGTAGATGGCAATGCCCTCTGAGCCCCGTCCCCTTCCTGCCCCCCAAATCCTTGACCTCACAGGAATATTGACCTACCCTATTGGCCACTGGGACTGTGTCTTAGAGCTGGTAGTGCTCATGCCAGCAGCCCTGTTTTCCAGGCCTCTTGTTCTGGGGAAGGTGCTCAGCTCCCCTTAAATCCTGGAGCATTCATCCCTGGAAAACAAGATCCCTTGCCTTAGAGCCCTGTGTTCCCTTATTGTTAAGGCAGGTAGAGCGCAGCTTCCTGCTGTGGACCAGTGGAAGACTGGGTTGCTGGTGCCCTCTGGTGGCCACACTGCAGTATTGCAGAAGGGAAAGCAAAGTTCTTTGGAAGGAGTTCAACATAACTTGACCAGGGCCAGCAACATCACCTGGCTGTAGGCGGGAAGGCTGAGGGTCGGTGTGAGTTTTAGGCGATGAAGATTCGGGACCCATGCTTCCAGCCACCTGTTCTCCCTCTCCATTCCCGGCACAGGTAGAGAGGTGAGCGTTGTTTCTAGAACATTCCAGGAAGACTACATGGACAGGAAAGAAATCGTTTTCCTATTTGGTTTAGACCAGGGGTGGGGAACATCCGGCCTGCAGGCCTTGGCCCGTGAAATCATTTGGTTGGGGAATGATGGATGGCAGGTAAGGGTCATAGACGCTGGACACAGACCACCCAGGTGTGAATACCAGCTCTGATACCAGGTAGCAATGACGGTGAGGTGTGTGTGTGCTTGTGGGGACTTGTGAGGATGTGTGTGGGGTGTGGGGTCACATGGTAATCTATATATATAAAAGCCTAACTGACCATTATGACTGAATGACTGGTCGCTATGGTGCACACTGACCACCACGGGACAGACACTCAACCCAGGAGCTGCCTCCTGGTGGTCAGTGTGCTCCTGCAGCCAACCTCCTGCAGCCCCTCCCCCCGGCCAGCCAACCTCCCATGGCCCTGATCACCGGCCAGGCCGAGGGACCCCACCTGTGCACGAATTTGTGCACTGGGCCTCTAGTATACAATAAGTTTATTTATACATTTTTTTGTTGCTAAAACCTTTTCGAGTCTTACATCCTATTCTAAAGAGTTTCTCTCTTTGTTTTTGTACCTAGAAAGGCGTTGTGTGTCTCAAGAGAGAGGCACATTAGCCTAGTATTTATTCTCTTTTCTGCGTGGTTTGACAGTTTTCATTTATCGCTTTGATCTGCTCGAGTTTATTTTGATTTCTGGCCCAGCGTGGGGACTTAGTTTTGCTTTTTTACCAAATGGCTATTTCATTAACTAGGACTAAACTTTCCTTTCCCCAGTGATTCGATTGCCACTTTTTAATCGCACATTAAAGTGCAGTACATATTATTAGGGTCCGCTTGGATTTCTCTTTGATTCCCACAGATGTGTTGTTTTGTTCAGGGGCCAGCACCACACCACAGTTTAGTTGTATCGCAAGGTCACTCTCGATCCTTTTTATTTTGCAAAAACCTGGGGTTTGCTTCACCTGGGAGTACCTTCTCTGAACACCAGGTGGCGTGAGACCACTGGGTGCTGGCCAGCGTCTCTGAAAGATGGTCATTCCAGAGCAAACCTGAAACTTGCAAAGATGCAGGCACTCCCCCCGAAGCACAGGTGGTTGGATCTCCTCCACGCGTTGAGTTTGGTAGCCTGCTCAGTGCCCAGCCAGCGAGGGGAGCTGGTATTTGAAACCTGTTTCTCTTTATTCCCTTCCCACGTTGAAGCCGATCACCGTCCATCGGCCTTGTCTGTCCTCACAGCCTTCCATGTGTCCGCACAACCGAGGTCTTTCCTCGGGAGGAGTTTGTGGTTGGGCTTTGCTTTGGGACGGAGCATCCCGGTGGGTTGATGAGAAGGTCTAGAACTTTCTTGCTTCCTAGACCAGCAGTCGCCAACCGGTGGTCCGCGGACAACTGGTGGTCCGTGAGGTCGGAAAGGTTGGCAATCGCTGTTCTAGACCCAGTGACCTCTACCTTCAGAGGGATTTATGCCAAGGCCAGTGAAGAATGCTGGAGCAAAATGGGGCCATTTCCTATACCCACTGCACAAAACAAATCGCCGTACACCCAACCCAAGATTATGGACTTTAAAAAAAATATTTTTATTGATGTCAGAGAGGAAGAGAGAGAGAGAGAGAGAGAGAGAGAGAGAGAGAGAGAGAGAGAGAGAGAGAAACATCAGTGATGAGAAAGAAGCATGGATCGGCTGCCTCCTGCATGCCCCACATTGGGGATTGAACCCACAACCCGGGCATGTGCCCTGACCGGGAACCGAACCTTGACCTCTTGACCTCCTGGTTCATAGGTCGATGCTCAACCACTGAGCCACGTGGGCTGGGCTGTTGACTTTGATTTCATGGAGCACGTCTGCCTTTGGGGTGAGTGAGTCTCTTCTGTAACAGGTAGTTTGATGAGTGTTCATTGCTACACCGATGTAATGGCATGCTGTGTTCCAATGGTCCTTTCTGGTCACGTTGTCTCGTTGGGTGCGATGTCGCCAAGGTGGGTTCTGCTTCAGGGTGGGTGGGTGTTTGGTTCAAGTTTAGACCTTGGCAGAAGAGCTTCCTCATAGCAAAGAAGTAGGCTTTGCCTATCAACACCGCTTTAGCGTTCAAGGTAGTGGACTTTTAGTTCACATTAGGAATGCTACTTTAAAAAAACTACATTATGTAGTAAGTTTTCAGATATGTGGATAGATAGAAACACAAATGCCCATTAAACTGATGTGTATACATAGATGTGTGGGCACAGAGGGTGAACTACGCGGAGAGGGGATCCATGAATTTCCACGTGTCCACGATCTGCAAGTGGCTTCATTTTGGCTTCAGCCACCACATTGGGCAGTGAGTTCTTTCTGCCGCTGGACCTTAAACGCTCACGGCATGCCCCATCTGAGGGCGGGTGCTACATTTACTGACTGTATGACTTGCTCTTGTCTTCCTTCCCCCCTCAGCCTTCACTCGCTCATACTCCTGCCTCTCCCCTCCTTTTTTCTACGCTGTCTTGCCTTCCGACTTCCCGTAGGTCCTTCTGTTTTTGATGTTACGGGGATGCAGGATGTCTCTACGCAGAATTTCACACCCCTGTGTGCTTCTGGGCACCTCATCGAGAGTAGGGGTGCGGGCATCTTCTCTGCTTTTATCTTTTTATTTTTTAAAAATATATTTTATTGATTTTATTACAGAGAGGAAGGGAGAGGGATAGACAGTTAGAAACATCGATGAGAGAGAAACATTAATCAGCTGCCTCCTGCACACCCCCTACTGAGGATGTGTCTGCAACCAAGGTACATGCCCTTGACCGGAATTGAACCTGGGACCCTTCAGTCGGCAGGGATGACTCTCTATCCACTGAGCCAAACCCGTTAGGGCTCTGCTTTTATTTTTATTGATTGATTTGAGAGAGAGAGAGAGAGAGAGAGAGAGAGAGAGAGAGAGAATTTGTTGTTCCACTTATTTATGCATTCATTGGTGTGTGCCCTGACTGGAGATCAAACCAGCAACCATGGCTAAGTGAACGGTGCTCTAGCCAACTGGGCTACCCGGCCAGGGCAGGCATCTTCTCTTCTCTTAATGTCCACCTCACGCAAAGCCAGTTTGGCCAGTAATCTGTTCACCAAATGGCCTATTTACTAAGTTTACCGAATGCATCCACATATTGATGGTGTTTTTCTCTCTGCTATTTGTGAAGTTCTCGCTCTTTTTACTTAGAAAGCTATTGGAGCAGAGCTTTTGAAAAACAGCTTTGAAGGTCTCTGGGTCCTATTGGTAAATTGGTTGTGAAGACAGAACAAAAACAGGGTTTCAAACGCTATTTCATTTTGTTTCGGGCCAAAAAAACAAAAGCACAAAAAGACATAGAAGAAAGTGGACATGGCAGAGCCTAGGCCAGTGGTCAGCAAACTGATTAGTCAACAGAGCCAAATATCAACAGTACAACGATTGAAATTTCTTTTGAGAGCCAAATTTTTTAAACTTAAACTATATATGTAGGTACATGGTTATTAACTTAATTAGGGTACTCCTAAGCTGGCCTAGGTGGCAGAGTCCAGAAAGAGAATGACTAAGGAGAGGAAAAGAGAAGATATTAGGAGGAAGACAGGTGTGGGGCAGGGGTGCTGAGAGCAGGGGAAGGAGGTGAAGTCGGGTGTGGGTGCTGAAGGAGTTTTGGGGGGGCCTGGTGCAGAGGCAGAGTCTGAAGGCCCTGGAGGACCCTACTCCCCACTCCTCCCTTATGCCCCGTGATTTATTTCATACAGACTTTGTAAGCAATTAAGCAATTTTTGGTAAAGCTTTATACAAGGTTAAAATAAACAAGTTGTGTTAAAATGGGCAATTTCAGATCACTGATCCCATTGTAAGTAGGTCGAGAATTTTCCAGTCTGGCCGGCATGGCTCAGTGGTTGAGCATCAACCTATGAACCAGGAGGTCATGGTTTGATTCCTGGTCAGGGCACATGTCCGGGTTGCAGGCTTGATCCCCGGTGTGGGGCATGCCGAAGGCAGCCGACCCATGATTCTCTCTCATCATTGATGCTTCTGTCTCTCTCCCTCTCTCTTCCTCTCTGAAATGAATAGAGTGGCCAGATTATTATGATCTCTGAACGCATAATAGTCTGGCTACTCTGTGTGTGTGTGTGTGTGTGTGTGTGTGTGTGTGTGTGTGTATATATATTAGAGGCCCGGTGCATGAATTCGTGCATGGGTGGGGTCCGGCCAGCCTGGCCAGGGGGAGGGGACATGGGCGGTTGGCCGACCTGCCTGCTGGTTGAATTCCTGGTCGAGGGGACAATTTGCATATTAGCCTTTTATTATATGGGATATACACTGAGTGGCCAGATTAGTATGTGTTCAGAGATCATAATAATCAAGCCACTCAGTGTGTGTGTGTGTGTGTGTGTGTGTGTGTGTGTGTGTGTATATTTAAAATAAAAGAATTTTCCAGAGCTTCTTTCAGAAATTAGATTTTGGTCAATTGCTCGGAAATTACTACATTACAGGGCCCACCCACGGGCAGGGCTTGTTCAAGGTGCACTTAGGGTTCTGTAGATGGTGGGTCCATCAGGAGGGGGAGGGGCAGTCAGTTGTACTCCAGAAGAAAGTTCCGGAATATTTCAACCAGGATGGCAGAATGGAGAGCGCGGCCTGTAGACTGGAACAGAGAGATCCTTTTCTGTCGTTGGGAATGCAGAGGAGCTCCCAGGAGCAGCAGCCACCGTGTGCAGAACACGGCCCGGGGAGAAGCCGGGGCTGGCCATGGCCCGTTCATGTCCCGTTAGTGGATGCCACCCGGCTTGGCATCCTGCTAGGATCGAACCTACTCCTCCTTCCCTTCAGGAGCAGAGACTTTGCTCTACAAGGAAAAACAGAGTTTCTTCTTTCCCATGTGACCAGGAAAAAACGCCCTCTCCATTTCCAGGATGCCCTCTGTGGTTTCTGAAGGGGGCGGTTAAGAATGCGGCAAGCACTTGGCCGCGGGGCGGGCTGGAACTTACTGCTTTAGCCACTAGAGGGCAGCAGCTGCTGCTCAAAAAGTCTCCTCCAGGGGAGAACAAGGCCCTCAAGTAATATGGTTCCTGATGGCTCTCCTGAGGGTCGATTTGAGTTGCTGTGTGTCCTTCTCACTGAGCTGCCTCTTATTTTCATCCAGTTGAACCGGCAGAGTGCGCTGGCATCCTCAGTGCGTCGCCGTAGGCTTGGAGTAGGGTGGTAGCCAGGAGTTATGAATACTTAGTGATATGCAGGCTTTTTTTTTTTTTTTAAAGATTTTTATTGATGTCAGAGAGGAAGGGAGTGGGGGAGAGAGAGATGGAAACATCCATGATGAGAGAGAATCATGGATCGGCCACCTCCTGCACGCCCCCCACTGGGGATTGCACCCGCAACCCGGGCACGTGTCCTTGCCCGGAATCGAACCTGGGACCTTTCATTTCGCAGGCTGACGCTCTATCCACTGAGCCGAACCAGCTAGGGCTGATTTTCAGTTTTTTGCACTCGTTCCATTGAAACTTACCTGGCCACTGGGTAAAGCTAGCAATGAGACTACTGGTGCGCAATGTGTTAAGTTGCCAAAGGTGATACAGTCGCTAAAAGGGAGGTCTGGGGTTTAGATCCCCCGTTCCCGTCTTAATTCAAAGTTTATTCATTCATGTGTCACCTATCTGTGGTACATCTACCATGCCTATTAGGCAATTCTGGGCATAAGATTCACCTTGCAGAGCTTTGAATCGGAGAGGTTTAATATTATGTTCATAGGTGGTCCCAGTCCAACATTTTCGACGTTAAAATAACTTTATGAGAGCCCTAGCCGGTTTGGCTCAGTTGATACAGCGTTGGCCTGCACCTGAAGGGTCCCAGGTTTGATTCCGGTCAAGGGCACATACCTCGGTTGAAGGATCCTGCCCAGCCCGGGCCCTGGTCAGGGCGTGTGCAGGAGGCAACCCATCGATGTGTTCCTCTCACATCGATGTTTCTCTCTGTCTTTCCTGCTCTCTTCCATTCTCCCTAGAAATCAATGGAAAAATATCCTCAGATGAGGATTTAAAAAACAATAATTAATAGTAATTACTAAATAATAGTAATTTTATGAAAATTGAAAGAGTAGAAATTGAAACAGTGTTTGTTGTTGTGGTTGTCTGTCTTTAACGCAGCTCTTGGCAGAGTTGAATGTCTTAGTCCAGTGGTCGGCAAACTCATTAGTCAACAGAGCCAAATATCAACAGTACAACGAATGAAATTTCTTCGGAGAGCCGAAAACCGACTTCTGCGCATGGGCCACGAAGTTTCAATCGCACTGTATGTGTGCGCCCGCACGTGGTATTTTGTGGAAGAGCCACACTCAAGGGGCCAAAGAGCCGCATGTGGCTCGCGAGCCGCAGTTTGCCGACCACTGTCTTAGTCTATGATGTGGCGCTCTGATTGAGAAAATGGTCAGGAGCCTTCCCCAGTGGTTTCGGCGGCATAACCCCTCTCGCTCCGCGGGGCAGCATCTGTCGAGGGGAACATTCCATGTGAAAGTCTGGGTTCTCACGTCGGGGGTCTGGGACCCCCTTCTTCCACGTGCCCCGTGCCCCGTGCTGTTATCTCAACTCCCAGGTTTCCCTGCTTCCGCCGAGTTCTCCTGCCTTCTGAGTTACAAGCTGCTGCCAGATTTATATTTCTCCAGCTTGGCCCCGATCTCTTTCCCGTCCTGCTCATCAGCAAACCTGAATTCCCTTCCCTCCTCACCCTCAAATCATTCCAGATGGACCGAAGGCTTACGTGTAAAAGAAAGAAAGAAAGAAAAAAGAAAAACTACAAAATCAGTGGGAGAAACATGGCTGAACTCATTTAAAATCTCGTAGAGGAAATTGCTTCTAAGCGGAATGTCAAACTACAGCGCCGTAAATTTGGCCAGAATTTGACCAAATAAAAACGAAAATTACTTATTGCAAGAAGTAAGGTAAACTTAAACAAATTATGACGCGATCTATATAGCCGATGGCTGATTTCCATAATGAAGAACCCATTCAGCCGAAACCGGTTTGGCTCAGTGGATAGAGCGTCGGCCTGTGGACTGAAAGGTCCCAGGTTCGATTCCGGTCAAGGGCATGTACCTTGGTTGCGGGCACATCCCCGGTAGAGGGTGTGCAGGAGGCAGCTGGTCGATGTTTCTCTCTCATCGATGTTTCTGACTCTCTATCCCTCTCCCTTCCTCTCTGTAAAACATCAATAAAATATATTAAAAAAAAAAACCCATTCAAATTCATAAGCAAATCATGAACCGTACACCCATAGAGAAAAGGGGAGGGGATCTGAACAAGAATTTTCTTGACCAAGAACTAGAATGTAGGTCACTAAAACATGATTTACTCAAATGTTAGAAACAGAGAAAAAGGGCAATACCATTATTTAATTGTTGTTGGTTTTACTTTTATTTTTCAAATGTATTTTTATTGATTTAAGGGAGAGGGAGAGAGAGATAGGAACATCAATGATGAGAGAGAATCACTGATCGGCTGCCTCCTGCACGCCCCCTGTTGGAGATCGAGCCCGCAACCCGGGCATGTGCCCCGATCCCGGTGACCTCCTGGTTCATAGGTCATCGCTCAACCACTGAGCCACCTCGGTCGGGCTGTTTCATCCCTTTCAGAGTGGTGTGCATGTGTTACATTTTTTAAAATATTAAAAAGAAAGAGGAGGGAAAGAACAAAACCACCGACCTCTATCTCTTACAGAACAAAAACTCCACTCCTTCTTTTGTTATTTCAGGCCGCTCTGGCCTCTGACTCCCATCTGCCTTTTCAACTTCATTTCTTGTCTTATTTTCTCCCTTCATTTCCGGATCAATGGAAATGCTTGCCTGGCACCGTACGGATCTTACCACTTTGTTCTCCGTCCCCTTCTGCCCTTTCCTGCCGGTCCCTCCTGCTCAGATGGCCTCCGCCCTTCTCTGCTTGTTCAGATCCCCCCGCCCCCCCCCCCCCCCCAGTTCAGCTCCCATCTCTCTCTCAGCCTCCACTGGCACCCGGTTCGACTCATCTCCCCCGACCCTGAGCCGGCATAGCTTCCAAGTTCAATTCCATTGTGACACATTCCTCTCGGGCTCTACTTACAGTCCGCCTGCTGCCCACCTGGTGCAGAAGAGCAGGGCCCGGGGTTGATTTTCCTCTGCGCCCCCTCCCGGTGCGGGGCACCCAGGCACCCTGTCACCTGTACACGTCAGTGGCACATGAGTGATGTCAGCAGGCCTGACAGGTACAGAGTCGGGGAGACTTGATGATCTGTATATTGTCACTGAGTCTGAGCAAGAAGGACGACTGTCCCACGTATTGTCAGGAGTGTAAATGGGTCCGGCGTTGTTGGGGGACCGATGAATGGCTAATACTAGAACGTAGTGTCTATTGGGGATGGAGCAGGAACCTCTGGCCATTGATGTTGAAGGCCTTGGTGGTCTATTTATTTATTTATTATCCTCACCCGAGGATATTTTTCCATTGATTTAAAAAAATATATATTTTATTGCTTTTTTACAGAGAGGAAGGGAGAGGGATAGAGAGCTAGAAACATTGATCAGCTGCCTCCTGCACACCCCCCACTGGGCATGTGCCCGCAACCAAGGTACATGCCCTTGACTGTAATCGAACCTGGGACCCTTCAGTCCACAGGCCGCCGCTCTATCCACTGAGCCAAACCGATTTTGGCTCCATTGATTTTTTTTAATAAATATTTTTATTTATTTCAGAGAGGAAGGGAGAGAGGGAGAGAGAAATAGAAACATCAATGATGCAAGAAACTCACTGATCGGCTGCCTCCTGCACACTCCCTACTAGGGGTTGAGCCCGCAACCCAGGCACGTGCCCTTGACTGGAATCGAACCTGGGACCCTTCAGACTGTAGGCCGACGCTCTATCCACTGAGCCAAACCGGCTAGCGCCATTGATTTTTTTTTTTTTTTAAGAGAGCGGGAAAGACAGAGAGAAACATCGATGTGGGAGAAACACATCGATGTGTTGCCTCCTGCACGCGCTCCGACCAGGGCCCAGGCCGGGGAGGAGCCTGCAACCCAGGTACAAGCCCTTGACCGGATTCGAACCCGGGACCCTTGGTCCGCAGGCTGACGCTCTAACCACTGAGCAAAACCGGCTGGGGCGGCCTTGGTATTGGGAATGGGAGGGTGTGTCACTCCCTGGGGTCCACATGGCAGAATCCGTGGCAGCCCCAGCCTGGAGGCACCGTCACGGGCCTCTTAACATCTCTCCCCTCCCCAAACCCCACCCTTCCTCACCCACCCCCCCCCAGAGCCTCATTGTGGACGGAGAAGCTCCCCGTGAAAGAAGGTTAAAGTCCCCCCATTCAGGTGTCATCGCGTCGTCTGTATAATCTGGGAGCCGCATCATTTCGGAGCGGCCGACCCCTTTTCAGAGCCGGCCTAGTTGAGATGTTTCATCCCTGACAGCCAGGCACTTAGTCTCCGAGAGGGAAAAAAAAAAAAAAATCACCCCACTGCCCACCCCCCTTTCTCCGCTTTCCCCCGAACAATTAATGCCACGCTGGACGGACCCGACACCCCCTTTCCTTGTCGGGCTCCGTAAGCCCCGGTCCCCTCTTCGATGAATCCCAGACATTAATATTTTCTTTCACGCGACGGCCGCCATTCACCCGTGAAACAGTTTGGACATTATGTGGCTGTCAGGGTGCCTGGGGATTACCCAGTGTGCTTTGCCGGGGAGAAAGGGGTACCAGGGGGCCCGGGTTTGAGATGTTTATTTGGAGAGCGCGCTGACAAGCGTGAAGCCCTGATCCCACAGTGGCCATTTCATTTAATTAAAGGCCTCTTTTTATTATAGTTTCCCCCTCCACTTTATATATATATTTATATAGATAGATACCAGAATGATGGTTACAGTCTGGCTTGCAGGGGGTGGGGCGTGGGGGGGGAGGCACATCGCTCACTCGCTGGTGAGGATTCAGTGGCTGTGAATGCGCTCATGTTTACAATCCCGCCCAGAACTGCACTTAACTTGGCGTGTGTGCGTGTGTGCGTGTGTGCGTGTGTGTGTGTGTGTGTGTGTGTGTGTGTGTGTGTCCGTGTGTCCGAGTTTAAACTAAAGGCGGCTGACTGGGCTTCTGCCAGCCTCGTGTTGCCAAACTCACAGTGTGACACTTGACTGCGTCTACGTGGACCTGTGTCGTCTCATTTCTTTGTGTTAAAGTTAGTAGCCCGGCGAGATCAGAAGACGAACATCACAGTGATCCCCGTGCAGTAAGGCTTGGGGTGCGATGGGCACATAGCATCTTGCTTTCCAGGGACGTGGCTTTGGGTGAAAATAGTTGGGAAAGGCATTGCCTTTAGTTTCCACTAATTTTTAGTTCTGCAGCGAAATAGAAACGTGAAGAAAAAAAAAAAGGAGTTAAAAAAGTAACTGATTCCAGTAATTGATGATGGGTATAATGGTTTGGCCCGTGTTAATGACAGAGTAACTTCTTTAATTTTTGATCGAATATGCTTAGGCTATTGGGCTTGCTGTTAATATCAGGAATTCACTTCAGTACCCATGGGGGGGGGATACTGTGGTAAATCAGGGGTCTTTGTGTACTTACTCATAGTTCTGTGTCTCACAATTTTGTTTAAATAGATTTTTGTTGATTTCAGAGAGGAAGGGAGAGGAGAGAGAGAGAAACTTCAATGATGAGAGAGAATCATTGATCGGCTGCCTCCTGCACGCCCCCCACTGGGGATTGAGCCTGCAACCCAGGCATGTGCCCTTGACCGGAATCGAACCCAGGACCCTTCAGTCCTCAGGCCGATGCTCTATCCACTGAGCCAAACTGGTTAGGGCTGTGTTTCACGATTCATTATGATATTCTAACCCCAAATTCGAATTTTTTCCCCTTCCTTTGTAGCCATCCCAGCTGGCTTTTCGTTTATGCCCTCTTTAGTCATAATTCACCAGGTGTTAATGCACGTGTGTTCCTGTCTCTGTTACGTGTCCCAGGCATGATGGCATACTTGCATGCATGTAACCCACATGCACAACACATAACCCGTGCATCATGTTTGCAGGCATTCCGCTCCTCCCCCCCTCCCTTCTCCATTGATCTCAGAAGTGTGGAGGAGGGTCCGTCATCAGCCTTCTTTTCTGCTTTGGACACCGTGGCTGGAGGGACCTTATTCATTTCTCTTGGCGTCCGTTTCAAAGCTCCCCGGGAGGGGCCGGCAGGTCAGGGGTGCCACCCGGGCCAGCGGAGGGCCTGGCTGGTGTGGCGTTCAGCTGGCCGGGGCCGAACAATGCTCCCTGCTTCCCTGCAGGTGCGGGAGGCAGCCAAGAATGGCAACTTTGTCCACTTAATCTCTCCCTCCCCGTGCCCCCCTCCCCCTGTTCCAGGCTCGATCCCCTCGCCCCATCTTTTGAGCCAGGGGGTCCCAGAGATTGATTGATTTATTCTGATTACGTTCTGACATACAGGGTTCTGTCGAGTCCACCATCTGGCCAAATGTTTGAAAAAAACAACACAAAAACACACCAAAAAATGGTTTCTTTTCCCTTTTCACGCCTCCCTGCCATTCTTAAAGAGGGGTGGGCTTCTCCCCAGGACTCCCGAGGTCGCCAGTGGATTTTATTGCAGGAATTTTGGGGGGCAATATAGGGATGACATGCCCACAATGAAACAACGCAGACAGAGCTCAAGGAGCCCATTTATATTCCACCACGGGCGGCAGAGATGAACCCGTCATTTACCCCAAATTGTTCCGTATGTCCCTGCTCCCCACCTCCGGGGCCGGCAGGGTCTGCCCAGGGACAGATTCGTTCTGGGTGCGCGCGATGAAGCGCTTTGAGCCCGGGGAGGGTGGAAAGAAACTTGACTTAATGGAGAGATCCCAGGCGTTCACATACATTTGAGAGAAAAAATAAAAACCTGTCTCACTCGCTCTCTTCCTCTCTTAAAGGCACCAGCGATCCCTACGTGAAATTTAAGCTGAACGGGAAGACGCTGTACAAAAGTAAAGTCATATACAAGAACTTGAACCCGGTCTGGGATGAGATAGTCGTCTTGCCAATACAGAGCCTTGATCAGAAGCTCCGTGTGAAGGTAATCGGTCACAGCTGGCTTTCCAATCTGCCCTCCCAGGCAGATCTCTGCCCTCTTCCAAATGCACCTCCCCACATGAATTCTTTTATTGTTCGTAAGCGCTGGCTTAAAAATCCTAGCATGGGAAGGGTTGTCTAGAGGCTTTGCCGACAATGTACGTTTCTTTCAGACCCATGAGATACACAGACTGTACAGAAAATCCGCGTAGAAACCACATCTCCATTGATTGTACTGAAACTTACCGGATGTGGAAGAATTATGACCGGCAGTTCAGGAGCGACGCGTACTTAAAGCCTCTCTCATTAGGAATAACTTTATACTTAATAGAGCTTTAAGCTACTGGTTGTAAGCATTAATTGCTCTAACATCTGGGTGAAAACTGCATGAGTTGAGTGCAGGAGGAGATTGCTATAGAATATTTAGCAAATTTCTGTTTAATTGGCAGACCTGTTCACCATGGAAAATACTAAATTTTAATGAGAGCCCGTTTAAGACGACTGAGAGTAGTCCATTGTGCATAACGTCTGAATGCATATGAACACTGCCTTCGAAGTATATTCTGCTGCTGTTTTGGGCAGAATGGGCAAGTTAGAATCATTTTCTCCTCCCCATCGGCTTGGCTAAATTCCCCTTGAACTGTACTATGCAAATTGTTTTTTTTAGAGCTAGAAGACTGAATGTAAAGTTCTCAGCCTATTACATGTATGAATAATTTGACAGACGTGGTTTAGCTCATTCACGTGTGTTCCTGGCCCCCTTTTAAGGTATATGATCGAGATTTAACGACGTCTGATTTCATGGGCTCTGCGTTTATCATCCTCAGCGAACTTGAGCTTAACAGGTATTGTACTTTTTTCCTTCTAATAGTTATTAATGAATTTCAGAGGGCACTCAAGATCATGTTAACTGGCATTTGTTTAGATCAAATGACAAAAAAAGTCTGCATATATGAAAGAGGGCCGAACGTGTCCTAGGTGAATGATTTTTGCTCTTCAGCTCCCAAATGGACTTGTCAGATATTAAGCCCTTCATCATAGATGCTACAGTGTGCATTGAATTTTTCACTCTCACTTGTTAACATTCAGGTTTCTGTTCACCTACCTGACTTAAAGTTAAAACCAGTGTTTACATTTTATTGGGGGGAGAAGGGGAGAAGCAGTGAACCAGCTGTTGAATGAGGCAATGCCACACAATTTCTCTACCTTGAAGGTGATTGTTTTATTTTCTGAATTTGGTGCTTTTTTATCTTGTGTCTAACCCTTATTCAGAGGTAGGGGGCTTTGACCATGGGTTTCTGATGCATTATAAGATGACATAGGACTGCCAGTAAGTGCTAACATTATTTGTTGGTTTTATTGATTTTTTTTGTTTGTTTTTTGCTTGTAGAACAACTGAACATATTTTAAAATTGGAAGATCCAAACAGTTTAGAAGATGACATGGGCGTGATTGTGTTAAATCTGAACCTCGTAGTAAAACAGGGTGACTTTAAGAGACATGTGAGTATCCCCATTTTGTTCTTTTTGAAATCCTCCATTGCCTTCGCCCTTGGATTACTGGGCTACCAGGTGGATTGATCTTTTTTGTAATTGTTTTGAGGGGGAAACAAATAATTTAACAGAGACCTAAAGAACTTACTTGTGGTTCCTCTCTTTTGGATCTCGGAAAGAAAATCAATTAAGAATTCTCCCGCCCTAACCAGTTTTGCTCAGTGGATAGAGCGTCGGCCTGTGGACTGAAGGGTCCCGGGTTCGATTCCAGTCAAGGGCATGGACCTTGGTTGCGGGCACATCCCCAGTGGGGAGTGTGCAGGAGGTAGCTGATTGATGTTTCTCTCTCATTGATGTTTCTAATTCTCTATCCCTCTTCCTTCCTCTGTAAAAAAATCAATAAAATATATATTTTTTTAAAAAAGAATTCTCCCTATTTGGGCTAGGGATATAGATAGCGCTGCTAAGACTGAAATGTGTATGTTGCTCATGGTTTGCTTTTCGCAGATCATCTGAAACACATTTTTATTAAGTGTTCAGGTTTTTACTTACCATCTTCCTAGGTACTAGATAACTTGGGTATTGTTCAGTTACGAAAAGCGGTTTCTAGGATTTAATTGTTGCGTTGTACATTATTAAGGCGACCAAGTATATATTAGAAGCATTTCTGTTTCTTTCTCTTTTAGCCACCGAGTTTTCTATGGAGAGTCCTTTTGGGAAGATAGAGATTTTCATGTTCTGCGGTCCGTTATATAGACATTTCTAGTTAATGCACAGCCAGATTCCTGTAACATCAACAAAGCTTTGGGTTTTATGGTTGGGGTTCTGTTATTTTGAGCACTTAGGGGAATGCAAATAGTAATCTTATTTTCTATTCAGAGCATATAGCGAGACTCCAAGAATTAAAATAGGAACAAAAAGCATCTTTGGTTGTTACTCGTTCGGAAGGTATTTTTGAAGCCAGCCGAAATACCTACTCGAAAAGGACGAAGCTGTGTGAACACTGAGCGTGTTTCAAATGGGGCATGTGTATAAATTAGGCCTCCATTAATGCTTCTCGAATTGAGTCACTGGGGTCGGCGACAAGCATATTCTTCATTTTGACATCATCTGCGCTTGTCGTTGTAACTTATTTTCATGATGAAAATCATGACTGATTTACTGGTGACCTGAGAGAAACGGCTTCAGGAAGCAGGAAAACAGCCCCGGGACTTTTCAAACGCCAGAGGGTCAGCTAAATAGTTGCTATTTTTAATTCAAAAATCGTCCTCGGCTTCTCTGGATGATAACGGAGAAAAAACATCCTTTTTAAAAAAGTGTCAGCGTTCAAACTTGAGGCCTCTTTAAAGCTGACATTGGGATGTTGAAATGTCTTTAAGTTGCTGTTGAAAATGAAGCTATTCTTCTAGCTGACATAATGAAGAAGGAATTTTCTGTGGCTTCTCTGAGTCTTGACAGAATTGGCACTGGAGTGAGTGGCACTGGGACCAGTCACTTTAGCTGGATGCCAGGTTAAGATAACATGGAATGTAAGCCAGTATCATTTGCCACATGGGTGAGCAACTGCTAGCTGATATGTTCTAATAACTTCTTGCATGTGTAAGTGGGGTTTGTAAAGTTGGATCATTTCCCCATGAAAACACTTGCATGTTTAAGCGGCGTAATACCTGCGTATTTATTCCCCTTGTACATTTTTCTGTGACATATTAGATTATGCTTAGCAGTGATACTGACCCTTACAATATATTTAAATATTGCCGAAGTTTGGGGTTTGAAAGTAATGCTACCTTAGTTAAAAAATTTATGTCAAATGGCAGAGAAATTAATATTCAATACAGCTTGAGTTTTTTTTGTACAAAGCATCTCAAGGAATATCTTTTCAGAGTCCTAAAAGTAGCCACACTTGGCTCTCCTAATTTTAAAAAAATATATTTTTATTGATTTCAGAGAGGAAGGGAGAGGGAGGGAGAGAGAGAAACATCAATGATGAGAGAGAATCACTGATCGGCTGCCTCCTGCACACCCCACACTGGGGATCGAGCCTGCAACCCACGCATGTGCCCTGACCGGGAATCGAACTGCGACCTCCTGGTTCATAGGTCGATGCTCAACCACTGAGCCACACTGGCCAGGCCCCACCTGCTGTTTTTGAGAAATTTTCAGGCTGGATATGTGCTTTCTCACGTTCTTTTCTCATTGTCTTTTTTCTTTGCCTGTTTGGCAGAGGTCTAGTGTGCAGAATACTTATTTTATATGTGTTTTATGTGGGTATTATAATGCAGGGAAAATACCCTGCCTGCTCTCATTCGTTCCAATGGGTCGTCTTGTTTTTCTGTTTTTGTACTTGATCAAAGTGTACCCCTGCAAGGGACCTTTTGGATATAAAAGGAAATGTCTGAGGATTTTTTTATTTTTATTGAGTTTAAGTTAGTATTTAAGTCTTCTTATATTGGGTTTTTAAATGGGAATAATAACACGAAACTGGGAAGACGATGGTTTATTGAGAGGGAATATTTTGTTTATAAATTTCCATTTTACTTTCAAGTGTGAGGGAGAGATTTCAGTGTGAACTCTCAGTGTTGAACACATATTTCTTACCGTCATCATTGAGGCAACCTCTGTTGCTCTCGAACCAAGCTGACAAAAACCTTAACGTGTGCAGCATGTCTATGTATTGACCCTGAGGCATGCATTGCTGTGTATATGGGCCGTGTGCAGTGAGAAGGTAAGGCAGTGAATGGTCTGAAAGCTGACCGACCTGGAATCTCTTTTTCTTGGCACAAATAGGATTGGAGTTAGAATTCCAGTCTCTGGCACCCGACTCCCTGGGTTTGAATCCCGGCTCCCACGTTTTCTAGTTTTGAGAAGTTAAATGAGCTGGTCAAATTCACAGACTCACCCAACGCCTCTCAGCGACAATTTCCTCATGAGTGAAATGGGGATAAAAAAAAAGGTTATTTTACAGAATTACGAAGATTGAGATGATCAGTTACAGAGTTTGGCATGGGGTAGGCACTCTATATGGGAGCTTTCGTATTGTAGTAAGCAGACAGTAATATTCATTCTGCACTTATATCCATATCCATTTTGTATGTCTCTTATGATTATTATGGAGATCAAAAGAATCATACGTCAAAAGGCCCTAAATAGCCTTGTATACCTTTAAGGTGGTAATTAATTTTGGTGTGTGTTTTGGGTTGAAATACTTGTCAATGTGTTACTGGGATAATACCAAAAAGAACTGATTTTAGCACCCAGGTTGTAGTATCTACAACTCCGTGTCACGTGCTGAATGCTGAACTCACAGTTTCACCAGCAGAAGTGTTTTTAAATAAAGAATATTTTCAAGTCACTTCTGTATCCACGTCTCTAGAATTTAAGTGGATTTCCCCCAAAGACTTGTTTATTGTCTGGTTTCTGATTTACTGGGAAGATATATTAGTGGTGTGGACAGGTCATTTGCCTAAAAGTATTTTTTCCTTAAGCAATCATAATCAATGTGGGCTGCTCCATTAGATTCATAATTGAGTTGTAATCTCCCAAATTTACCCGAGTTTGAACATCCAGTTAGGTGGCTAACCAGCCACAGTAGTGGGCCGTGATGGAGGGAATGAGAGGATTTTGCTAGGAGAGAATTTTAATTGTCTGCACAATTCAGCAGCCTTAGTTTTTAGCATGACCAACGAGGACTCCAAAGAGAGAGCCGTGGAGAAATTCTTACTGTTCAGAAATTTTCTCTTCTCTCCCTCAGAGCTGTCTTAGCCTATTTTTCTTCCTTGTGTAGGAATGACTCAGATTTTTTTTTTTCCTTTTTTTGGAAAATTGAGACTTAATCCGTGCAGGTCAATGGAATTATTTTTCTGGTATCTAAAACTCTGGAAACCTAAACATGAACTCACATTGTCCATGGATTTCTTTAAATATTTTCGTACTATCACCGGAGTATCTCAAGTGGGGGAACTCTGCCTTTTAGAGGGGAACCTGTACTGTTTTAAGGCTTTTCAAAACATAAGCGTAAATGGACTCCTACGGATTGAGCAGTATTCTGTGACCTTTGCTTCCCTTGTTGAAAGCAGTGTGAGGAGATGGTGTAAGAACCACCGATACGTGATTCTTCTCCGTTTCTAACGGTTTCCTTGCTCACATGTGTTTTCTCTGTAACCTCAGAGAAGGGTGGGATGTCCGTCATTCACATGTCAGCTTTACCATCTGACTCGTAGAATGATATCTTTGTGTGGCTCATTAATGATTCTGTGTCTCTCTTTCGTTTTGCCGTTCTTCACCATTCCATGGACATGATCCTCAGCGTTGGTCGAATCGGAAGCGGTTAAGCGCAGGCAAGGTAAATACCATTGTTTTATTAATGCATTATTTACATCATTGGGTTAGAAGTTCGTCTTCATTACAAATACAAACGCACACGTGATTCATGCCAACGACCCCTCACACGGACCGGGTTCTATTCCTCTCACTGCTGTTCGCAGGAGGGACACAACCTTCCTTTTGAAACTTCACTTCGTAAGGGCTCAGCCAGATGTTGGAACTCACTGCCCCTTGCTTTGGTGGTGACATTTTATATGTCCTGGCCACGTTGGAACGTTCCACTTCATTAAGTTCAGATTATTTGGGGTGTCCTGCAGCGAGATGGAATGTTTTAGGAAGTTACTGACCATTAGGTAGAGATTAGCTTTGGTGTTATAGGGACAAAGGAAATATAAATTAAAAGGGTTTTGCGTGTTTTATAACTTCAGGGAAAAAAACAAACACCACTTACTGTTTTTTTGGTGAGATTTTTTTAGGTATTTCTTAATACCAGTACTGGTGGTATTTTTACATGGTTAGTTTATACTTAAGCAGTTATATCCATGGCTGTCCAATTTGTAAAAAAGGGTGGGTACCCGGGTAGAAATGCATTATGTGTTATCAGGTTATTAAATTAGCACCTTGCAACGTAAGGGACTGAATGCCTAAGTGAGTGTAAAACGAAACCAACAAAACATTTTTAAAAATTATAACTTCGTTTAGCAGCTGGGCTGCTTTGTTAAAGAGAAATACCCAACATAGGGATGGCGGTGGTTTATGTGTGCGTGGCGGGCGCGGGGAGGGGGGGGGGCTGTGTCAATTACTTACATGCATTTATTTACACAAACATCTGCACAAATCATATGCCAGCTCTGATTTCTGACCTCACTGTGTCTCAGCTGCTTCCTTCTCTGTAAAATAAGGAGAATGAGACAAAGACTTTGTGAATTTATGAGAGAGAGAGAGAGAGCGTGAAAGAGAGAAAGAAAAGAGAGAGATTGAGAGATTTGTAACCTGACTAGTCATTTAGGAAGACAGGCAAACTTTAGAAACGTTGCCTTTTAAAATTCAAAACAGCCCTAGCAGGTGTGGCTCGGTGGGTAGAGCATCGGCCTGCAGACGGAAGGGTCCCGGGTTCGATTCCGGTCAAGGGCACATGCCTGGCTTGCGGGCTCACTCCCAGGTACGGGGTGTGCTGGAGGCAGCCGATCCATGATTCTCTCTCATCCTTGATGTCTCCATCTCTCTCTCTCCCTTCCTCTCTGAAATCAATACAAATATATTTTTAAAAAAATCAATAAAATAAAATAAAATTCAAAGGCATCCCAAGTTCCGACGCTTTCTGAAGCATATATGCTTTGCATGTCGAACCCTTTAAAAAAGAACTATGCTAAGGTGCTTGGGTCCCCTGCCAGTTCACTTGGTGTCCAAGACCCTGGCTCTCTTTTCCAAACGAAGAGCCAATAAATAACGTGGAACCGGCTCAGAAATCCCCCCACACTCTGCCTTATCCCTTTATAGTCACTAGAGGGTAGAAGAACTTCATTTGTGGCCGCCGAAGGGAGCCCGGCTCTGAGGCTCCCACATTAAGAGTTTCTGTAACCATCGCAGGCAGTAAAGTTTCCCGGCATGCCTCGGGCGAAGCCTGACAAAGCAGTATTTTCTCCGTTTATTGATTCTGCTGCCGCACTAAAACACTGGGCCTGGACATCAATAACCATCTTTAGTTAGGGAGCCGCGGCCTGTGGAAGGCACCGACAGTTGGTGGGAGAACATAAAAGCTGGGAAGAACAATTGTGAGCTTGGGGAATATTGTAGCTGGGGAGGACCGGAGGAGAGGTTATGGAAGAATGTCCCCAGGAATGAAGGAGGAGAGAAAAAATGTTGACGGCCCGGATAAAGATATCAAAAATATGGGAGGAACAGAGGGGCCGGGAGAGCAGTATTTATTTCTCTGCTCCAGAGTTGTATCTTCCCGCTGAGCTGTTGTCTGTGTTTTTTTTTGTGTTGGTTTTTTTTTTCTTCCTCCCTTCCATGGTAGTTTCTAGAATTTGGACTTCAGTGCACGGGGCTCAGGGACGTCGTAAATGTCCAAAGCGTGTGTTTCATAAAACCTCAGAGGCTCAGAGCTCATTGCAAGCTGCTTATGATCTTTAGTTGAGAGATGCAATTGATACAGAATCAACTGGTCGGTTGATTCTTTGCGACTTAGCGTGTGCAGTTTGGAGAGGCAAATGGGACGGGCTTCTCATTTGGCTCCTGAAAATGAGCCACTGGGAAAATCTAGAGGTGCTGTGATTATTCCTCTGTAAGAGTTGTTGAAATACCCTGATTAGCCCTGGCCGGTTTGGCTCAGTGGATAGGGCATCGGCCTGCAGACTGAAGGGTCCCAGGTTCCGTTCCACTCAAGGGCACGTGCCTCAGTTGCAGGCTCGACCCCCAGCCGGTGCACGAGGCGACCAATCGATGTTTCTCTCTCTTTTGTCTCTCCCCTCCCTTCCACTCTTCCTAAAAATCAATGGAAAAAATATCCTCAGGTGAGGATGGAAAAGAACAAAAAGGTACCCTGATTAACCTTTCTTTGTATTTTTAAACTACAGGGGTTGGCAAAAGTAGGGTTAAAGCTGTGAGTGTACGAAACACAGAATTGATCCTTGTATTATTACTTACTCATTATTGTATTATTTATTTGTATTACAACTGTAAAGCTATTCTTGCCCACCCCTGTATAAGCTTATTTTTGAAGATTTCCATAATCTATTTAAAAATTAGGTAGTAGGAGTGTGACATAAAGAAGATTATTACTTAGCTCTGAGTATCTAAAAAAGGTACTACTTCTAAGTAATGGGTTACTTAGAAAATGTCATTGACTTTTTCACTTCCAACATATTCTTAGGATAACTTTTTTTTTTTCATGTAATTGCTTCTTAAATCCATACATTTATAAGTGTGCATCCTCCAATGGAAACCCAGAGTATAGCAGTCTTTTTTATATATATCTATATATATATTTTATTGATTTTTTTACAGAGAGGAAGGGAGAGGGAGAGAGAGTTAGAAACATCGACGAGAGAGAAACATCAATCAGCTGCCTCCTGCACACTCCCCACTGGATATGTGCCCGCAACCTAGGTACATGCCCTTGACCGGAATCGAACTTGGGACCCTTGAGTCTGCAGGCCGATGCTCTATCCACTGAGCCAAACCAGTCAGGGCAAGAGTAGCAGTCTTTTTAGAGTCTTTTCTAAAGCGTTTCCTGCCTACACTGACCTTGACTTTAATATACTAAATATAGAGATTGTCTTCAAATATAGGGTCAGGTGTCCCCCAAAGCCTTCGTTTATCTTGTGATGAGCATGTTAAGACGATCAGCGAGGATTTGATGCAAGAGGGCCTGAACCGGGTGCCCAGCTCCTTTTGAATATTTTCTACATATAATCTTCGCTGTGAATCGATCTGTTTCTAAACCTTACTTCTCTCTTTGAAACGTGTGCAACAGTTATAGAGATAAAAAATTAACAGCCGTCACTTCTATTATAGCAAGGAGTCTAATGGGAAAAGTGCAATAATGGAATTGATGAATTACTGAGTGAATTCAGAAATCTGCGCACGCGCGCGCACACACACACACACACACACACACACACACACACACCTTCCTGCTATTATTGGAGCCATTTGAGTCTGTACAGGTACGATGGCTGAACACAGCACCCCTTTAGTTACGTATTTCCTTTACTTTCGGTTAATTCACACCGAGATAAGTATATATTCTTCCCTAGCCCCTCCTTTGACCCACCGTTTTATGCAGTCATATGTCAGCAATCCCAAGGTAGGAGCTATGTCCCGTCCTGGTGTAATGTTTTTTTTTCCCTCTGTGAAATTAGTTCACTAGCGGTGCCAACGTTTGGCCTGTCTGACTTCCCATCCTTTTATCTCTGTTCCTCTGTTATTTCAGAAGCTGATCTCCACAAGGTAGGGTTTCAAGGTCCTCTGTCAGCTGGCCTCCAGCTGGCTATGTGCAGTGAGAGGAATCGGCAGGATCCGAGAGGATGGGGGAGGGCGGAGGGCGGGTGTGTCTGCGTTTTGCATCTCCCATTAGCCAGACCAGCTGGTTTTCAGCTTCTCCTGGGTGACCCTGAACCTAGTATTTATTCTTTTTTTTTTTTTGTCTTTGTGGCCCAAGGGGCTTAGAATGTCAGCGTGCAGGCTAAACCCAGCCCTGTGTCTGTTTTCCCAAATAACAGTTGTATTGGACCACAGCTGAAGGAATCCATGTATAAACCATCTCAGGCGCCCGGCCGGTGTGGCTCAGTGGTTGAATGTCGACCTATGAACCGGGAGATCGAGGTTCGATTCTGGTTAAGGACACATGCCCGGGCAGTGGGCTCGATCCCCAGTAGGGGGCATGCAGGAGGCAGGCGATCAATGATTCCCTCTCATCATCAATGTTTCTATCTCTCCCTCTCCCTCCTCTTTGAAATCAATAAAAAAAACATACACACTGAGTGGCCAGATTATGATGATCTCTGAACACATAATAATCTGGCCACTCAGTGTATATCCTATATAATAATCCTATATAATAAAAGGCTAATATGCAAATTGTCCCCTCGACCAGGAGTTTGACCAGTAGGTAGGCCAACCAACCGCCCATGTCCCCTCCCCCTGGCCAGGCTGGCCGGACCCCACCCATGCACGAATTCATGCACCGGACCTCAAATAAATAAATAAATAAATAAACACACACACACACACACACACACACACACACACACACACACACACCACACACACACACTGAGTGGCCAGATTATTATGCGTTCAGAGATCATAATAATCTGGCCACTCGGTGTATATTAAACAGTCTGGGACTGACAGTGGCAGTGTGGAGTCTTTGGGACAGAGACCTAGTGGCCAACAAGCCTAAATGCTGGCTGTCCAGACCTTCACAGGAAAAGGCCACCCTCCCCTGCCCAGCCTAGGAGTCTTAGGCGCGTCCTACTGTTGCTCCCCTGAGATGCTCTCATTTCTGTTTGGCTTCTCAGCGTCTCGTTCAGCTGTGAAAACAGATGCTCTGCATTGGGATCCCTCCGTTTTCAATGCCAGAGATGGTTTTCTTTTCCCGTTGGATCCCAGTACAAATGGGAGGGGCTAAGCCCTAGCTTTTGGCTTTTTTATTTTTTTTTAAAAATTGATCTCAGAGAGGAAGGGAGAGGGAGAGAGAAATAGAAACATCAGTGATGAGAGACAATCATCGATCGGCTGCCTCCTACATGCCCCACACTGGGGGATCGAGCCTGCAACCTGGGCATGTGCCCTGACCGGGAATCCAACCGTGACCTCCTGGTTCATAGGTCGACACACAACCACTGAGCCACACCAGCCAGGCTCAGCATTTTTCCCCCCCACACTCTTTTAGTGGGATTGTTTTGTAAGAATCTTCAATTACATGCTGAGGGTTCTGCATGAATTTAGGTCATGCCCTCCAGCCTTCTTCCCCCCTTTCCACTTCCGGCAGCCCCTCAAAAGGAGGAGTTGGTAGAAGTACTGGGTTTAGGTTGCTCTTTTATTTTTTTTTTTTTAATATGTTTTTATGGATTTCAGAGAGGAAGGGGGAGACAGATGAGATCAATGATGAGAATCACCAATTGGCTGCCTCCTGCACACCCCACACTGGGGATGGAGCCCACAACCCAGGCATGTGCCCTGACCTGGAATCAAACTGTGACCTCCTGGTTCCTAAGTTGATGCTTAACCACTGAGCCATGCCAGCCGGGCGGCTTAGGTTGGTCTTGAACCCCGAGAGCTGTCCTGTTCATGGACCAGAACCTCCTTTCTTGCTCATTTTTCCACTTTAGCTTTTTCAAGTCTGCCGACCTCAGACTCATCGCACAGTAGCTGCCCGGTGACAGGGTGCTGGCAGGGGATCCTGTGAATGTTTGTAGGTTGTTCTCTCCTATGATGGGGTGATGCGCGCCTCCTGTCGGTTCTGACCCCTCTGGTAGGCTCCTGTTCCCGGGCTGCGTGACTGTGGGTGCGCCGACTCTGTGGGTGCGCCGACTCTGTGCGTTCGCTGACTCTGTGGCTAAACAATTGAGACCCAGGAAATCCCGGCAGTTTATCGTGGCTCTGCTTTGCCTTTGACTCAGTCATACGGGTCGACAGGGTCAGTTTGGCCTCTGAGCACTTGGCAGAGATAAGCGCTCGCCGCAGGATTGAGCCCTTTGCAGGCAGCATGCTTAGCGGGTTATTGCTTTGCTAAAGGTTTGGCCCCCCACTCCAGACTTGCTGAGTTCGAGACTCCAGGGCCGAGAGCCAGCAATCTCTTAGCAGCCCTCCCAGGTGCGTCCAAAGCATGCACCAGGTGGAGAGCCACTGGCGTGGTCTCAGGTGCAAAGTGGGATGCTGGGCGGAGTAGGGGAGGAAGCCAGCGGGGTAAGGAGGGCGGGCCTTGGAGGCCAGTGGTTACGCTGCTACATCGTAGGTAGCGCTGGGGTGGGGGTAGGGCAGAGAGGTGCCCAGGTGGGGAACAGAAGGAGGCACTGGGGCGTAGGTGCCAGCCCTGACCTTGCAGAAGCCCAAGGGTGAGCGATTCCTTAAATGTTGTAAACCCAGGGCTTCACTCAAGTCCCCGCCCTGGATAGAACAGCACTGAAATATATATTTTTAAATGTTTACTTATTGTTTTTTTTTAGAGAGAGGGAGGGATACAGAGAGAGAGAGGGAGAGAGAGGGGGGAGAGAGAGAAAGAGAGAGAGAGAGGGAAACATGGATTTGTTGTTCTACTTATGTATACACTAGAGGCCCAGTGCATGAATTCGTGCACCAGTGGGGTCCCTCGACCTGGCCTGCGGGATTGGTTCGAAACCAGCTCTCCAACATCTCCCAAGGGTCCCAGATTGAGAGAGCGCACAGGCCAGGCCGAGGGACCCCACTGGTGCATGATCGGGGCCGGGGAGGGACGTGGGAAGTTGGCCAGCCAGGGACTGCAGGAAGGCTCCAGGGTGTGTCCAGCCGGTCTCACTCAGTCCCAATCCGCTGAACCCCAGCAGCAAGCTAACTTACCAGTTGGAGCGTCTGCCCCCTGGTGGTCAGTGCACGTCATAGCGAGTGGTTGAGCAGCCTTAGCATATCATTAGCATATTACACTTTGATTGGTTGAATGGTCGACCGGTCAACCAGACACTTAGCATATTAGGCTTTTATTATATAGGATTCATTGAGCGATTCTTCTATGTGCCCTGATCTGAGATCAGACCCATGACCTTGCTACATCGGGACAGCGCTCTAACCAGCTGAGCTACTCAGCCAGCGCCAGCACTGAAACACTTTAAGTGAAGAAGAGACGTAGAAATCGGAACATGGAAGTGACGGCCGGTAGGATGACAATTGTGAATGGAGAAATACTAGTCGGGTAAATGTGATTGATGGCCTTCTGAACTCGCTAGAGATCAGGCCAAAGAAAGAAAATCTTAAGTTACCACATAGCCTTCATTTTCTTCTTCTTTATGTTTTAAATGCACTGAGAAGCATTTTCCTGGTTCCGAGCCCTGAGAGTCATTGAGTATTTGTAGACATTATCCACTTTTTAAAAACTTCTCTTAAATGAAGTTTTAAAACATATTTTTATTGATTTCAGAGAGGACGAGAGAGATGAAAACATCAATGACGAGAGAATGAATCATTGATTGCCTACCTCCTGCACACCCCACACTGGGGATCGAGCCCGCAACCTGGGCATGTGCCCTGACTGGGAATCAAACCGTGACCTCCTGGTTCATAGATTGGCTCTCAACCTCTGAGCCACACTGGCCAGGCTAATTTTTATGATAGAAACATCACTGAAGAGAGAGAATCATTGATCCGCTGCCTCCTGCACGCCCCCTACTGGGGATCGAGTCTGCAACCCCGGGCATGTGCCCTTGACCAGTATTGAACCCGGGACCCTTTAGTCTGCAGGTCAACGCTGTATCCACTGAGCCACACCGGCCAGGCTAATTTTTATTTTTAAGTGTGACAATTGAGCGGTGATATTCCCTCATACTTAAAAAAAAATAATGGTCCACTGAATATAAAACTTTTAGAGCTAATATTTTTTGTACATACAGATTACTCATACCCTTGGGACAGTGTTAGCGTTTTCATCTACAGATATAAATCTCATCTCCTGTCCACGTCCATGTGGGGAATTTAAAAGGCTTTCTTTATATTCTTACGCAGATTTGTGTGTAGCTCTAGGGGGATTTATGCCTTCAGGATCCGCTTCAGATGATATAAGGGGCTGCGGGTAGGAGGTGTTCTGCTTGGATGTATGGATCGGCTCACGTCACGCTGTAAAAGCTGTTGACAATGAGCAGCAGTTTTACATGCTGAAAACGCTCGACAGAAATATTTCAGGGAAACCTCTTATACACCCAAGGTTCTTAGCGTTTCTAAATAGCGCCGACATAGCCGCAACCTTGCTTTCCTATCGTTTTACTCACGAAGTTCATCTTTCCACGCGTTTGTTTTCATTGACTGCTTAGTACGTTCTTACAATGATGTAGACCAAATAATGCGCGTCAACCTAAGATGCATGGGCGAGAGTGGAGCACATTGTTATGTTTCCAGGACTAAGATGATACAAAACGTGCCCACAGAGTACTGGGCACCAACTAGCAAAATCTTGTGAAACTTTTTTCTCACTGCCCCTCTGTAGTTTTTATCCTTTAAAAAAAAATTTTTGGTATTTTATTACACCCAAAGGATTACTTTGATATTGGTCAAGCTGTAATCCACTCCGGTACATCGTTTTAATCTGGGGTAAGTGTGGCACGGTCCTTTTGCTAGTAATCCATTCCAGGTAAGAACCATTTATTCATTTTTTTTAAAAAAAATTCGTATTTTTATTGATTTCAGAGAGGAAGGGAGAGGGAGAGAGAGAAACATCAATGATGAGTGAGAATCATTGATGGGCTGGTTCCTGCACGCCCCCTACTGAGGATCGAGCCCGCAACCTGGGCATGTGCCCTTGACCGGAATCGAACCCGGGACCCTTCAGTCCGCAGCCGGATGCCTTACCCACTGAGCCAAACCAGCTAGGGCCAAGCTGTCTGGTTTCTTAATGAAAGTCAGTATATGTCGCAGTTAAACATCACACCTTGTTTTCACTAGTAATAACGTGTGTGTTTCAGAGGGAAGTCACTGGAAGAAAGCTGTGGGTTTGTGGGGGGCAGCCGGCGGGGGGGCGGGGTGGCTGAGGGAGAGAGAGCCTAGGAATGAATCAACATAGAAATAGTGAAAGGTTCCGATCCTTTGGGAGGAAGGAGAAACATAACAAAACCCCGACGTCCCGTATTTTACCCGTCATGTCTGCTGAGGAATTAGGGTCAGGACCCCGAAGCTTTGCTCTATCTCGGGGTGTTTGTTTCAGCCCAGGTGGGGCGGGCCCCTGCTTTGATGGGTCATTTCCTTTTCTCCCTGCACATTCCCGGCTGCATCAAGATGACAAATTTCACTCACAGGCTCGGGCACCGCCGCCGTGAAAGCCTGAGCCATTGAGCTAACAGAGTGAGTGCAGAGGGAGGAAGATGGAGCCCGATTTATTGTGGGGGGGGGGGCGAGAGAGAGAGTTGGAAGACCGCAACAGCATCTGCAAGCCGGACTCTGCCTCGCAGCTCTCCAGGGTGGAAGAGAAATATTCAATTAATTAAGAAACTTTTTAAAAAGCCCGTGCACATATCCCAGAATGCGTTGTGAGCAGATGAAACTTTAAACTTTACTTAACACACGAGAGGCCCGGTGCACGAAATCCGTGCAATGGGCTCGGCCCTCACAGCCCTGGCTTCGTCCTTCGGCCAGTCTAATTAGCATATTACGCTTTTATTATTATAGATAATTAAGAAACTTTTTAAAAAGCCCGTGCACATATCCCAGAATGCGTTGTGAGCAGATGAAACTTTAAACTTTACTTAACACACGAGAGGCCCGGTGCACGAAATCCGTGCAATGGGCTCGGCCCTCACAGCCCTGGCTTCGTCCTTCGGTCGGTCTAATTAGCATATTACGCTTTTATTATTATAGATAACCTTAGAGTGGGCAGGAGTGTTAAGGGTGAAATACGCAGAATAAACGTGTGTGTTTTTTAATCCTCACCCGATGATGTTTTTCCATTGATTTTTAGAGAGAGTGGAAGAGAGAGGGAAAGACAGAGAGAAACATCGTGCGAGAAACACATCGGTTGGTTGCCTCCTGTAGGAGCCTCATGAACCAGGGCCTGGGCTGGAGAGGAACCTGCAACCAAGGTACATGCCCTTGACCGGACTCGAACCCGGGACCCTTCAGTCGGCAGGCTGACGCTCTATCCACTGAGCCAGACGCCGTGGTCGGCAAACTCATTAGTCAACAGAGCCAAATATCAACAGTACAACGATTGAAATTTCTTTTGAGAGCCACATTTTTTAAACTTAAACTATACAGGTAGGTACATTGTTATTAACTTCATTAGGGTACTCCTAAGCTGGCCTCTGCTAAAAACTCAAGGGGCCAAAGAGCCGCATGTGGCTCGCGAGCCGCAGTTTGCCAACCAGGGGGCTAGGGCAAGGTTTTATGTTCCTCTCTTGTCTCTGAGCTGGGCCATGCATACGGCTCTTTCCCTAGCCTGCCTTTAGTAAGAGGGGAAGAAAAAAAAAAAAAAAAATCTTGGCCAGCACAGAGCGAGTCCGTCACATCCAACATGACTGCGTTGCAGACCAAAATGTTCAAAGTCCGACCGAGATAGATAAAGGCTTTGATGGAAAGTGGACACTTCCCAGGGACGTGGCGAGCAATGATCCAGATGTTACGCCGTAATGCAGCGGGTGTCCGCGGCCGCGCCCTCCCAGGCTGTCCCGCCATATGGAACCTCTCTCGGGGGCCCCCTGGATGACCGGCTTTGGATCCCCTTTTCACAGAGCTCACCGAGCTAAGTGGGGCTGCTTTACGGACAAGTTAGATAGAAGCCCTTCCAAGATAAACATCCCATTCGGAATGAGGACATGCCAAGCCCCAGAAGGATGCTAAGGACATATTTCACGGAAACACGGCCATTTTTCTTAGGCGGTTGCCAGACTGCAGGCTGCCCTTTGATCTCCCGTGGACACGACTCCCTTCTTCAGAAAAAAAAGGATTTTGAAATAGTTTCAGTGTTTAGGGAGGAATATATCTGTCGGGGCTTTGAAGCATGGCCACGGGACAGGTCATGCATTAGCGTGTTGTTTGGCAAGTCCAAGTTGGAGAAGAAAAACACACACAAAACAGGACATGGCAGCGGGACAGATGAATCAAAATCTCATTTTCTTTGTAAAGGGAGAAGCTTTCGGCCCGCATGCTTCCTAAGCTGTACCGTGTATTCAGTGTAGCTACATCTGTACGGACACCTATAGACATATAAACACACATACTTAGATGTTTACATACGTGTCTGTCTGTCTACAGATGGTGCTGGTGTTTGTTGTTCTTAACAAGTAGGAAATTGCGGCCCTAGCCTGTGTGGCTCAGTGGGTAGAGCATCGGCCTGTGGACTGAAGGGTCCTGGGTTTGATTACAGGTCAAGGGCACATGCCCGGATTGCAGGCTTGATCTCCAGTAGGGGGCGTGCAGGAGGCAGCCAATCAATGATTCTCTCTCATCATTGATGTTTCCTATCTCACTCTATCCATTCCTCTCTGAAATCAATAAAAACATTTTTTTAAAAAGTAGAAAATTGCTTAGCTTTTAACTATTTTGTCAACTTTCATTCTGGAGTATATTCAATCCACAACCCATAGGCAAATAGAAGTTACAAAAGAAGGTTTACACTGAGTGGCCAGATTATTTTGATCTCTGAACGCATAATAATCTGGCCACTCAGTGTGTGTGTGTGTGTGTGTGTGTATTAATTAGAGGCCCGGTGCATGAATTCGTGCATGGGTGGGGTCTGGCCAGCCTGGCCAGGGGAAGGGGACATGGGCAGTTGGCCAGCCTGCCTGCTGGTCGAACTCCTGGTCGAGGGGACAATTTGCCTATTAGCCTTTTATTATATAGGATATACACTGAGTGGCCAGATTATTATGCGTTCAGAGATCATGTTCTCCAGTGGAAAGGGATTTCTCTTCTCCTTAAAATTAATTCTTTTCTTGTCTGCCCTCCCTTCTCTGTCTCAGCACCTCCAAAGCCGTGTGTGTGTGTGTGTGTGTGTATGTGTGTGTGTGTATACGCATGTGTGTGCATTTTATGAGAACAGCGATATGGGTGTGAAGTTTGGGAGAATAGATTCCCTTAGTGCTTAAGGTGGTTATAAAATGATCAGCCGAATGCTTGGTGTGGCCTTGTTGCATCATTTCTTCGGAGTGGCACAGTGCCGTGTGCCGGATGAGGTAAGCTGGTCTGTAATTAATACGGCCCGGACGTACCATTTGTTGTGATAAATTGTGACGAACTGGTGTCCCAGCAAATTGGTGTCTAAACGACCTGGAAGATATATGGAGCCGATGACAGGATGAATATATAGCGTTAGAAATTCATTGCTTTCCTATGATACTTGGCGCCATTTACATTCCTCAGTCCATTTATTTCTCCTTCAGAGAAAGCTGGGTATGCCTGCGCCACTTCATTTATTGAACCGAGAGCATAAATGAACTCCACCAACTAAATGCAGTGTGTGGGTCCCCTTGGCATCCGCACCCAAATCAGCTAACCATAAAAAAGATGTGGTTGAGACCGTCAGCGAAATGTAAAGATGCCCTGGGTACTTAACGATATTAAGGGAATGATGGCTACTTTTGTAGAGCATCGTGCCTATAGAAAAACAAACGTGGGCCCTAGCCGGTGTGGCTCAGTGGATAGAGCGTCAGCCTGTGGACTGAAGGGTCCCAGGATCGAGTCCAGTCAGGGTACAGGCCCGGGTTGTGGGCTCGATCCCCAGTGTGGGGCGTGCAGGAGGCAGCCCATCTATGATTCTCTCTCATCATTGATGTTTCTGTGTCTCTCTTCCTCTCCCTTCTTCTCTGAAATCAATGAAAATATATTTTAAAAAAACAAAACAAACAAACAAAAAAACACAAATGCGGTATTTGCTTTCCAGTATTTCAGCCAGAAGCAAGTAGTGAAGGGATGGATGAAATAAGATTGGTAAATCGTTGACTCTGGTGAATAAATCCGTGGAGATTTCATGTACTGTTCTACCTTTGCATGTGTTTGGAAACTCACATAATGGAAATTAAAATGTGCTTGTCCTCTGGATAATTTACTTGTAGGGGATGTTTGCCTTTTTCTATATTTGCTTTAAGGCGTGTATGAGTGGGCATGAGTAACATCCTTTTGACAAGGAACAAAATAAGCTAATAGTTACTGAACTGAACTCTCCTGGGTTCCAGGCACTGTGCTAAGTCCTTTATACATTATTTCCTCTCTCTTCCCCTCACCCCCCCCCCACCCCACATCTGTAAAGCTCAGCTGGCTGGCCAAACCCAGGCTCTGTCTGGAGTTATGAATCTCACAAGGAATGAGCTTTTTAGTAATTGCCCAGGGAATAAAGGGGAGTGGGGACAGATTCAAGTGTGAAGGATAAATTCAAAACCACTATTTCTGCTAGGCTGGTGTGGCTCAGTGGTTGAGCGACAACCTATGAACCAGGAGGTCATGGTTCTATTCCCTGTCATGGCACATGCCCGGGTTGCGGGCTCGATCCCCAGTAGTGGGCATTCAGGAGGCAGCCGATCCATGATTCTCTCTCATCATTGATGTTTCTCTCTCTCCCTCTCCCTTGTTCTCTGAAATATATATATTTAAAAAAAAACACACACACACCACTATTTCTGAATGCCCATAGATATTTCATTTCCCTACAAAGCAATGCCTTGTTCTTCTACCTCTGTTTCCCAGAATGCCTTTCTTCCCTTCTTATCATTAAAATAGCCGAAGGCCCAGTTGAAGGATGCCTACCCAAGAGCTGGGTGGGAGGACAGGCCAGTGCCGAGTGCCAGTGTCGCTCGCAAGCATCTCTCCCTATATCGCTGCAAGCCCAGTGCCGGAGAAAGAAACCCCACAGCTGTGACTGGAGGTTTGCACAATCAGTGAAGGGTAGCAACCCTTGCACCATCCAGGCAGGGCGTGCTCCGTGGCATCGCACACTGAAAGCGGGAATGCCTGTGATCGCCAGCGCCGCACGCACTCAGGAGTCACCGGCGAGCTGACCTCTCCTCTCCCCTTTTTGCTCTAGTCCTCGCTGATGCGCCACCTGCGGCTCTCAGAGGCCTTGAAGAAGAACCAGCTCTGGAACGGGATCGTAAGCATCGCGCTGCTGGAGGGAAAGAACGTGTCGGTGGGAAATATGGCAGAGATGTTCGTCCTGTTAAAGCTGGGGGAGCAGAGGTACAAAAGCAAGGTGAGTTGTCAGTTCGTTAAGGAGAACAGCATCTTAAAATAAACTTCTTGTTTCTTTTGGAAAAAATGCTTTCCCACTGTACATGTCTACAAGAATAGAAGTCATTTCTTTTTAGCCCTCTTAACTATGTTCAGGTTATTCCAGAAAGCAAAATAATGGTATAGATGCAATCAATTAGTAGGAGTATTTGATTGCTGAGTTAAGTTTAGTTCCATCCAGTCACTAGAGCTGGAGAAATAATAGTTTTGAATGCATGATTTATTTTGTTTCGAAAATAAGCAAAAACTGTGTTTCGTAGAATGCGGATAAAGGATAATTAAACGCCTTCAAACTGTAACAAAAATAAAGAGTAGATAGTAATATATATTATACTTGGGTTACAGTATTTGCAATAACTGAAAGTATTTTCAAAATTATATACAATTTTCTTTCTCTTTCTTGTTAGTATTTACACCAAAAATAGACTTTGAGTGCTGCTGGGGTTTTTTTTTTTGTTTTGTTTTGTTTTGTTGCTATGATTAAAAAACAAAACAAAAAACACACACCAAACTATCTAACGTATTAAAAGTGATTTGTTATGAGCAAAAATACTGGCATTTTTAGCTGCCTTTCCAAACCAGTCATCTGATTCTGTTGATCCGAATTCCATTTAATTTTTAATCTTACTAATTTGGTGTGGTTTCTGTTTCACAAACCGTGGTCTCCAAACCATGGTAATGAATTAGTTTTACATAGCTGTCAGACAGTAATCTGTTCTATGTTTTATGGATGGAGGGAACCGGGGTACTTGAAAGTTAAGCCCCTTGCCAAAAGCCACATAATAAAAAAAACATCAGGGGAAGGTTTTCAAAACCAGGATATTTGCAGATCGGCCTTCCCCGCGTGGAAGGCATAACAGACGCACGCAAGTTGGCAGATGTTGTAGGGAGCCAAGAGTTTGTCTCCGCTGAACCAATTTCAGCGCAGAATCAAACACGAAGCGTCATTTCCACCAGGACACGGACTAAAGAATCGAAGCTCATGTTGAGGAATCAGTTTATAAAAAAATGTGAAAAATCAAGGGCGAGTTACGGCAGAAATATGCAGGTGATAATCGCCGGGTAGTGTGAGGCTGTACCTCCCAGAGACTGTATCCAGGATAACCACATCTCTGGCTGAGATTTCTTTAGCCAGCCGGGGCCGGGCGAAAGATTTATAGGGAAATTATTCATCACGGGGCACACTTAGTTCTTTGGAACTAAGGTGAAGTGGAGAATTAGTCCAATATCTGCTCTGGGATCCCCTCCTGGGGGATATTGCATTTAATTTGTGGTCTAATACTTTGTTTGTTTTTTCCTTCGTGGTTGCTATATTCTGTGACCTGGCATAGTCCGTCCAATGTGACCAACAGCTTAAATGATGTTATGTGATGCTGGCTACAGGCCAGGACTGGCGGGTCCCTGTCTGCCCATGTGGTCATAGCTGGCACTAAGACTTAATAGTGGATGCTGTGCCCTTAGTTGAGGCTGGTACTCAGGGACCAGCATTCCTGCTCATTTTTTAGCCACAAATTGAATCTCTATGTAAATGAAACAAGAAAGACAAAGCCTGCCAGTGATTCAGACATTCAGGCCGTTTCGAGTCCCTCTCGGAAAACAGAAAACGCTGTGGAGTGTTCAGACGAGCCTTGTTCATTTTCAAATATGGCGGCAGTGGGGTTCGCTAGTCTTCCTCTCTCCCTCGAGGGACTGGAATCCGCAAACTGGGATTTGAAAAAACAGGCAGCAATGTCTAGAACTCATGGGTTTCTTGTGAAATGCAGCTGACAGATATTAATCAGGACCCCAGACTGTTCATTTATATACTTCTTAAAGCCAGTGCTGAATGGATGTGCCACTAAAATGATTTCATGAACCACTGAATATAGTTTCTGTAAGAGTGGACAGTGTAAAACATCCATTGAGATATGTCATATATATGTATATATATCTATATATAAAAGCCTAAGCGACCTCTGACTGGTAGCTATGATGCGCATTGACCACCAGGGGGCAGACACTCAGTGCAGGAGCTGCTGAGCCGTGGTGACTTGGTAGCTGCGGTTCTCTGGTGACACACCGGGAACCAGAGAGGAGGGAGCCCGATTCCAGGGTGCATCACCCAAGAACCGTCCTCTCTCAATCCGGGACCCCTCACGGGATGTCAGAGAGCTAGTTTTGGCCCAATTTCTGCAGGCCTGACCGAGGGACCCCACTGGTGCACGAATCCATGCACCAGGCCTCTAGTATATACATGAAAGTTATGGTGTCTTGTGGGGTAACTGTGCTTTCTAACTTGGTGGGATCCACTATTGAATCTGGGGTCAGCTAAAAGAGTGGTGATGTTTTTGCCAATTCCCTAAAACCTCCAAGTCCCTTTCCTTCCCCAAAGGGGAAAAGTTTAACTTCGAAAGGGACAGACAGGCACGTCACCCCGGGCTCCTGCCCCTGCTGTTTAGAACAATGAATTGAAATGTGTAGCTGCTGTCGTGATGCATGGCAGTCTGAAGACAATAAACGTTGTAACCGCATGTTTTCTAGACACTGTGTAAGAGTGCACATCCGCAGTGGCGGGAGGAGTTTGACTTTCACTACTTCTCTGACAGGATGGGCATCTTGGACATTGAGGTCTGGGGAAAGGACGGCAAAAAGCACGAGGAGCGACTGGGCACGTGAGTCCGCTCTGCTTTCTCAGTGGTGGGAGCATGCGCGGCGCTTTCTGCACGAGGCTGGTCTTTGTCTGTTGGGCTTAGAGTCAGACCTCACCTGCCCACCCCAGGGAGCCAGAAGGAAGCTGGAACCTCCCCTGGGAGCAGTTTTTATTTGTTTATTTGTCGATGACATTTAGTATTTATTAAAAAAATTTTTTTTTATTGATTTCAGAGAGGAAGGGAGATTAGAAACGTCAATCTAGCTCCATTTCTTTCCCATCCTTTGTCCTATCTCTATATGTAAAAGCCTAATATGCAAATTGTCCCCGTGGGAGTTTGACTGGGAGACCCGATTGCTCGCTATGGCATGCCTTGACCACCAGGGGACGGCGCGGAATGAAGGGAGGCCACGGCCGGCAGCCAGAAGACCCTGATCAGCCCTGATCACCAGCCAGGCCTAAGGACCCTACCTGTGCACAAATTTTGTGCACTGGGCCCCTAGTTGTCATATATATTACACCTATATATGTTCTGAATTGAACAAGGCAGTGTTCATTTTATGCAGTCCTACGCCTTTTATTTATTTATTTATTTAAAATACATTTTTATTGATTTCAGAGAAGAAGAGAGAGGGAGAGAGAGATAGAAACATCAGTGATGAGAGAGAATCATGGATCGGCTGCCTCCTGCACACCCCCTACTGGGGATCGAGCCCTCAACTGGGGCATGTGCCCTTGACCAGGAAATCAAACCAACCGTGACCTCCGGGTTCATAGGTCGACGCTCAAACACCGAGCCAGGCCGGCTGGGCAATCCCATTGAGTATTGATCAAAACAGAAGAAAGCAGGTCCTGCTACACTCTCAGGGGGTGTGGTCAGATTACTAGCCCGGTCCCTTCTCCCCCTCCTTCACCTACTCGGGGTAACTGACCCCTCAGACACTTCTCCTTACCCCTGACACTGGGCACTGCTGTGACATACCCATGCCCCGCCAACACCCATGTACGTACGGGGGATCAGAAACGCTGTGCTAGCCCAGGAGCAAGGACATGTTACGTCAGTGTGCCGACACAGAGCACTCTGTGTCCCAACGTTGTCCCAACATGTCCTCTGAGTGGTGGGAACATGTCCCTGCCGTGATGCGTGGCCGACCTGTTGTGTCAGTACAAAGAGTCTTACCCTCTCGCCCCATGCCATTGTGCTGTCACAGCTGTCCCACGTCACAGGAAATGCTTTTCCCTGTGTGTGAGGTGTCTTCACAGACAGACACTGGTTTCCGATGGCCCTTTCACTCCACGTGTTGTCATTCGGGTGTTTATTTATGACTTTAGCTGTTTCTTGTTTGAGTGCCTGTCCTAGTGGCCATTCTGTCCTTTCTTTTTATGGATTTTAAAGGATTTTTTTTTTTTTTTTTGGTATCTCTTTCCTCTTTCCTCTCCCGCAGTAAAAGAGATCACAGAAGTGTCTCTTGGGAGCTGGTTACACAGCATTAGCTGCAGTGAACTTCCCTGAGATACAGCGTGATCCTCAGAGTTAATGGGGAGATGATACTAGAGGATGCCTACCACAGACACGCTGCTTACAGTTTTTTATTTTACACTAGAGGCCCGTTGCACGAAGATTCGTGCAAGAATAGGCCTTCCGTCCCCTGGCTTCAAGTCCTCGCTCCTGGCCAGAGCACTGCTCCTGTAGCTCCCTCTGCACCCCGCCCCCTCCCATCCCCCCATAGCAGGTGTCCCACCCTGCCTGGCCGCTCAGTGCCTGCATATGCAAATTAAACCCGCCATCTTTGTTGTGTTAATTTGCATGCTCACTCCTGATTGGCTGTGGGCGTAGCGGAGGTACAGTCAATTTACATGTTTGTCTATTATTAGGTAAGATTTTTCACATACTTTTTTCCATTTTATTCTCTTTGTTGTAATTGCAACGTTCAGTTATCTGATCTCCCAAATGTTGGGAAATACCTTTTTGCATCAGGAGTCCCTTTGACAGTGAGAGTCAGTCATAACTGTCTCCTGAGTCCTCTCTATTTTTTGTTTTTTTTAAATAAAAATCCTCACTGCCCTAGCTGGTTTGGCTCAGTGGATAGAGCGTCAGCCTGCGGACTGGAGGGTCCCAGGTTCAATTCCAGTCAAGGGCACATGCCCGGGTTGTGGGCTCAATCCCTAGTGAGGGGCATGCAGGAGGCAGCCGATCAATGATTCTCTCCCATCACTTATGTTTTTATCTCTCTCCCCCTCTCCTTTCTTCTCTAAAATTAATAAAAAAATATATTTTACAAAAATCCTCACCTGAGGATATGTTTTTCCATTGATTTTTATAGAGAGTGAAAGGGAGGGGGAGGAGGAGGAGAGAGAAAAAAACATCAATGTTCAAAAAACATCTATTGGTTGCCTCTTGCACGCACCCCAACCGTGGGACAGGGATGGAACCTGCAACCCAGGTATATGCCCTTGACTTGACCTATGCCCTTGACTGGAAATGGAACCGTGACCTCCTGGTTCATAGGTCGATGCTCAACCACTGAGTAACATCAGCCGGGCTAATCTGCTACAACTTTTAAACAAAATGGCAAGAATATAGATTGTACACTCTCCCATTTTAAACCGGTACCAGTTGTTCAAAATAATCCTTTTCTAAACGTGTATTTTACATTTCAAGGTGATTGTAGAGATGAACTCGTTATGGAATCTTCTAGACTTACTTTCGCTTGGGCAACTTGAGAATGAGGATGCCGGAGCCGGGGCTGCCTCTGAGTCCCGCGGGTGACTTGGAAGAGGCTCTGGCATTCCACCAGTTTGTCAGTGGAGACTCAGGGATGGACTCTTTCCCTGGACCAGCTTTTACAGCCACGCTTGACACACTCCCGGTTTTCCTCCTGTTCACCCCCCCACTTCCTTAGCCTCTGAGATTTACAGCTTCGAAAACTACAGCACTCTTTCCTGCCCCTTGCATTTAAGTTAAAAGCTGACCAGCCTGAAATATAAAACATAGAATTATGGTAATGAGCGAGAGGTTAAAAGCTATCATGGCAAGGGACACTGGAGCAGGTTGGGCTGACGGATACGGTAAAATTATGTGTGGAATTAAGACAATAAAATGCGGTGGGATTAATGGAGAAAGGCGTGCACAGGGGGTCAGAAACAATGCCGTATCAGCACATTAACTGGCTGTGGGCTGCAGCGCATAGCTTTAATATATGCCTGCTGCGGAGGAAAAATAAGTAATTTAGTCTTGTTTTCTTTAGATGAATAAAACCACGGGCTTTTCAATATGGGAGGGGCCTATATTCCTTTCTATATACACTGAGTGGCCTGATTATGATGATCTCTGAATGCATACTAATCTGTCCACTCAGTGTATATCCTATATAATAAAAGGCTAATATGCAAATTGTCCCCGTCACCAGGAGTTCGACCAGCAGGCAGGCCGGCCGACCACCCATGTCCCCTCCCCGTGGCCAGGCTGGCCGGACCCCACCCATGCACGAATTCATGCACCGGGCCTCTAATATATATAGTTCAGAGATCATAATAATCTGGCCACTCAAAATATATATATATACTTAATTGATTTCATAGAGGAAGGGAGAGGGAGAGAGAGAGAAACATCAGTGATGAGAGAGAATCACTGATCGGCTGCCTCCTGCATGGCCCCTACTGTCCCTACTGGGGATCGAGCCCGCAACCCAGGCATGTGCCCTGACTTGGAATTGAACCATGACCTCCTGATTCATGGGTCTTCACTCAACCACTGAGCCACACCGGCCAGGCCTGGAGATGATATTGACTAACTATTCTAAGATCTGCTAAGATCTCACTTTGGCCCAAGAGCCAGTGTGCAGGACATTCTGAATGATTGTCCAAACAGGTCACTCCCTCCCTCCCTCCCTTCCTCCTTCCCTCCCTCCCTCCCTCCCTCCCTCCCTCCCTCCCCCACCCCCACCCCCATCCCCACCCCTGCAACCCTTCTAAGCATAAACAAAGCAGGTGTGGTCCAGGCAAACCCAGCGTTTTCCGTGTTAAAGCAAATAAGCGCTTAGCACTCAGCCCGCCTTTGTGGTGTTTGCTTCCGCCTTTCAACGTGCTTGAGGTTTTCACCAGCCCAGAACATTGGTTGTGAAGAGGCGGAAAACATGCAATTTCTACCAGATGGGACGGCCTTCCCGAGCCGCGCTGCTGAAGTGGGATCCATCAGCAGCGCCTCATGCTCCATTTGTCCAGAAAGAAACCCACCCGGGGAAGCCCCGGGGAACGCGCCTGTTAGGAAAGCACCTTAACACGTGGGTGTGAATAAAAACATGCCCGCCCGTTGGCATTCATCCAGAAGAAAATGTTTTTTTTTTATTTTTTTATTTTTTTTAAATATATTTTATTGATTTTTTACAGAGAGGAAGAGAGAGGGATAGAGAGCTAGAAACATCGATGAGAGAGAATCATCGACCAGCTGCCTCCTGCACACCCCCTACTGGGGATGTGCCCGCAACCAAGGTACATGCCCTTGACCGGAATCGAACCCGGGACCCTTGAGTCCGCAGGCCGACGCTCTATCCACTGAGCCAAACCGGTTTCGGCAGAAAATGGTTTTTTCATTAACCCTCTCCCACTTACATGTCTCTGGTCTTTTCTAAATTGTTTTTGGATCCTTTATTCTCTTCGCTGGAGAAAGACATGGAGCACAAAAGCCACATAGAGCCATAATACTTAAAACTTGCAAAGTCCTTTCTCCCTAATTCTGGTTTTTAAAAATATATGTTTTTATTGATTTCAGAGAGGAAAGGAGAGGGAGAGGGAGAGGGAGAGAGAGAGAGAAACATCAATGATGAGAGAGAATCATTGATTGGCTGCCTCCTGCACGCCCCACACTGGGGATCCAGCCTGCAACCCGGGCATGTGCCCTGACTGGGAATTGAACCAACCATGACCTCCTGGCTCACAGCTTGATGCTCAACCACTGAGCCACACAGGCCGGGCTCTCCCTAATTCTTGACCTCATTGTCTTTCTGCAGACCTTATTGGGCAAGGATCTGACGCCTCTTTTCCATTTGCCATTCCATTCCTTACCTTTCCTCCTTCATTGTATTTTGTTTATTTATTTTTTAAAAATATATTTTTATTGATTTCAGAGAGGAAGGGAGAGGGTGAAAGAGAGAGATATAAACATCAGTGATGCGAGAGAATCATGGATTGGCTGGCTGCCTCCTGCACGCCCCACACTGGAGATCGAGCCTGCAACCCGGACATGTGCCCTGACCGGGAATCGAACAGTGACCTCCTGGTTCATGGGTCGATGCTTAACCACTGAGCCGCACTGGCCGGGCTCCTCTCCTTCATTTTAGAGTGTGTTGGGTTAGGAGTGAGTATTCCAAGCCAGAGGAGCCCTCTCGGACCTCCCCTGCCCGAGAAACCCATGCCCCGCAGAATGCGGTTCGGGTAATGAGGAAACCTAGGTTCTTTGGAGGCTCCGAGGTGGCCCTGAGTGAGTCGCTCACTCTCCTCTCTCCGCTTTCCGCTTTTGCAGATGTAAAGTGGACATCGCCTCGCTCCCACTCAAGCAAGCCAACTGCTTGGAGCTGCCCCTGGACAGCTGCCCGGGGGCCCTCCTGGTGCTCATCACGCTGACTCCGTGCGCGGGGGTCTCCGTGTCCGATCTGTGCGTGTGCCCCTTGGCGGACCCCGGCGAAAGGAAGCAGATCACCCAGCGCTATGTGAGTGCTTTGCCTCGCGACTCCGGCCCCACCCCCACTTTTCAAAAAATGTTCTTATTGATTTCCGAGAAGATGGGAGAGAGAGATAGAAGCACCCATGATGAGAGAGAATCATGGATGGGCTGCCTCCTGCACGTTCCCTTACTGGGGATGGAGCCCGCAACCTGGGCATGTGCCCTTGACCGGGAATCGAACCGTGGCCTCCTGGCTCATAGGTCGATGCTCAACCACTGAGCCACACCACCCTGGCAACCCACCCCCACTTTTAAGTCGCACCGAAGTCTATGAATTGAGAAACTGCGTAGAAAGAGATCTTAGTCCAACGTTGAACGGTACGTCTCATAAAACAAGACATCAGACCCAGAAGTTAATGTGTTGGTGAGAAGGTGCAAGCAGATTGGAATTTACCCTCATGCTATTCTACAGGCCAACAAACGGATTTGGAATTTGTAGCTTTTAGGAAGTCTTTGGAGGAAATGGAAGCTCTCAAGTAGACAAACTACTGTTTAGCAGGTCTGTGTAGGTGACTGGGAATTTTAATACACGTTCACAAAATAGCTATTTTTTTTAAGCGACTATTCATGGTTACAGTGTTACAGATAACTTTTCCAGAACCTTCTAGATGCAAGTGAGAAAGTGCTGTGTCTTATCAAGCCAAGCCCTTCAGAGGCATGGAGGACTGTCCTTCTGTCCCACCCGGGATACTATTGGCATCTGAGAATTTTGTCTAAGTAGTTGCGATGTGCTTAAAAGTCCACTCAGCACTTTTAAGTCAAATGGCTCTGTCCTCTTCACTTAATGTTTTCTCCTCTGGCTTTTTAGGTGTCTTTATTTGCATTCCATTTTTATCTCCTCTTCTTTGTGAATCAATATGTTTGTTGCCACCCACGAAAGACACGCTTTAGGAAAGTGGCATAAAAGTGAAGCAAAGACGAATCTTTATTTAATGGGGATATTATTCTCGGCATAAACTTGAGTGCCTCCAGTCCCTTCCCTGGGCAGGTGTATTGATTAATTGAAAAATTCTCCATCTCCGGGAGTACAAAACCCGTGGCCACCCATCTTACTGTTAACGCACATTCTCCATACTCCAAAGACGTTTCGACACAATCCACTGTTCATATTTTTGTCAGATGGCTTTAGGTAAACAAGGGAAGGATTGGTGATGAAAAATAAAACTTTCCTCCACATTTTCCCATGGATAACTTGGAAATTTTACCAACTTCATGAGGTGTGTCGAGGTGTGTCACGTATTTATAAGGTGGCACTAGACAAGATCATAATGACTGCTCTAGGTTTATTTTTTTTTTAAGTTTTTTTGTTTATATATTTCTTTATTGATTTCAGAGAGGGAGGGAGAGGGAGAGGGATAGAGAGTCAGAAACAACGATGGGAGAGAAACTTTGGTCAGCTGCCTCCTGCACACCTCCTACTGGGGATGTGCCCGCAACCAAGGTACATGCCCTTGACCAGAATCGAACCTGGGACCTTTCAGTCGGCAGGCCGACGCTCTATCCACTGAGCCAAACCGGTTAGGGTTGAAGCTTTTATTATTCTATCTTGAAATGCTTCAATGACAAGGATTTTTTTTTTATCCTTCCATAAGCCCCCGGGGTCAACTTATCACAGGTTTTTAGTTATGTAATGATGGCACAAATACTATATCCCAAGGTTTGAAAGTGGCATCGTGTTCAGTGAGTGTGTGTTGAAAGCACTCGAGGGAGTTTATCTGCTTATATCTCTTTGATACCCAAGTTTTGAAGGACGAAATGTACATAGACATCTGAATATTGGCTGTATACATGCTTAAGAATTAGAAGGTATATTGAATAGATATTTACTTAATGCCGTATATCAGTAGATATACCGGGTGGGCCAAAATAGGTGAATGGTCGTTTATATTGAAACTACTACAATAATTAATGAATTATAATACAAGAATAAACTGTGGCCCTGCCGGTTTGGCTCAGTTGATAGAGTGTCAGCCTGGGGAGTCAAGGAGGGTCCCAGGTTCGATTCCGGTCAAGGGCATGTACCTTGGTTGCGGGCACATACCCAGTAGGGAGTGTGCAGGAGGCAGCTGATCGATGTTTCTCTCTCATCGATGTTTCTAACTCTCTATCCCTCTCCCTTCCTCTCTGTAAAAAATCAATAAAATATATTTTAAAATAAAAGAATAAACTGTGTTTTGCATCCTCACAACTATAAACCTCCTTTTGCCCCACCCTGTGTCGAAGTCTCGGCAAACGAAAAATTAGCATAAATGTGAATGCAGACCTGATGCTGGATGCTCCGTCTCCCATGGAATGAAGGAGCTAAAGCGAGGACCAGAAAATCCACTCTGCCACTCCATCCATCCCTCCCCTCTTTCCCGCGGGAATGAGCATCCACGGATGGTCCAAGTGTCGTCCTCTGGCATCCATAAAGTTCGCACAAACGAGGCCAGAGTGATGGTGCCTTCCTGGGTGATTTAGAAGTTTCATTACAGCGAGAGACGGAGACGAGGAGGATGAATGCCGCTCCGCACACATCTTCCCGGCGGGATGCCTGCGCCATCACCACAGGGCCGCGTTAAAAGCCGATTGTATGTGTTTGTAATGTGTTCATTTTGGAGCTGGAGTTAATTAACTCTCAGCCGCTGGTAATCTGGTTGCTGTCGATGCCTAAGTGTCCCGTTGACGGATATGGTGCACCGGGCAAGGTTTCCAGGCGTTTGCATGAGAAAGCCCGCGGTCCACGGAGAGAGCTTGCCCCGTAGGGCTCTGGGGCGTGAGGGGGTCGTCGGAGCGGTTTTCATCTGTGACCCACGTGTGTGTGTGTGTTTGTTTTCCTCAGTGCTTGCAGAACTCCCTGAAAGACATGAAGGACATCGGCATTTTACAAGTGAAGGTTTTAAAGGCCGTGGACCTCTTAGCTGCTGATTTCTCTGGTAGGAGCCATTTTCACCTATTTATTTTTAATATATATTTTATTGATTTTTTACAAAGAGGAAGGGAGAGGGATAGAGAGCTAGAAACACCGATCAGGTGCCTCCTGCACACCCCCCACTGGGGATGTGCCCGCAACCAAGGTACATGCCCTTGACCAGAATCGAACCTGGGACTCCTCAGTCTGCAGGCTGACGCTCTATCCACTGAGCCAAACCAGTTAGGGCTGCGTTTTTATTTTTATTTATCGCCCTCTTTGACGTCATCTTATGGCAAAGCAAAATCCTATGTAATAAAGAGCTAATAAGCTAATTAGACCGAACATGGGAACGACCGTCCGGACGACCTTCCGGACGAAGCCGGGGCTGTGAGGGCTGAGCCCCTTGCGTGAATTTTGTGCGTCGGGCCTCTAGTGTTTTAATAAGTACAAGCATGTACACAGCAATCATGCTTTTCCAAATAAAGCAACGGCTTTTGACCTGTTTCATCTCATGGCACACATAAACTATTTACTGAAATTCAAAAAATATATTATACCCTTTGCTAATCTGACAAAAAAGGTACAATTTTGATTGATTTACAGGGGAAAATGATAGTAATTGATTTCCTTTTTGCTCCAAAGTGACTTTTTTAAAAAAAAGCAGATGCCTATACTTATATATGAGGGTTTCTGGTACCAAGAATTAACCAATCAGATGCAACCTTATTAGGCGACGTGACCATTAAGATGCAACTCCGTTAACGACCTATATGTTTATGGTTCAATACAGGGAACTCACACCAGGTGGCTATGGTTGTGTTGGCTGTTGTCATTTTTTAAAATTTGACAATCTAAGACAGTGGTCGGCAAACTGCAGCTCGCGAGCCACATGCGGCTCTTTGGCCCCCTGAATTTTTAGCAAAGGCCAGCTTAGGAGTACCCTAATGAAGTTAATAACAATGTACTTACCTATATAGTTTAAGTTTAAAAAATTTGGCTCTCCAAAGAAATTTCAATCGTTGTCCTGTTGATATTTGGCTCTGTTGACTCATGAGTTTGCCGACCACTGATCTAAGGGAAATGGGGTCAGTGCCCCTGATTAAATAGTATTGCATGTTTAAAAAATTATTGTGGCCGAAACCGGTTTGGCTCAGTGGGTAGAGCGTCGGCCTGCGGACTGAAAGGTCCCAGGTTCGATTCCGGTCAAGGGCATGTACATTGGTTGCGGGCACATCCCCAGTAGGGGGTGTGCAGGAGGCAGCCGATCGATGTTTCTCTCTCATCGATGTTTCTAACTCTCTATCCCTCTCTCTTCCTCTCTGTAAAAAATCAATTAAAAAAAAATTATTGTGGCACATCATTTGAAAATTGCTGAAACAGAGGAGCAGAAAAAAAATAAGATGCTGATAAGCCATTTTTTTGACGGAAGGAACAATTTCTTCCCCAAATTATTATTTTTCAAATAATTGTGCTGTGGTTCTGTAATGTACTTGTGCGTTTGGCTCTCAGGATATTTGTGGATTCTTAGTGTCATCACTTTGCGAAATTAATCTTTTGGTGAGACTTTTCTCTGGTACCTCCAGAAACAGAATCTTCTTATTGCCTTTACTCTGTGCCTAAAGTGTGTTTTCTTTTAACTTTTTAAAATAAAGATTTTTATTGATTTCAGAGAGGAAGGGAGAAGGAGAGAGAGAGAGAAACCCAGTGATGAGAGAGAATCATTGATCAGCTGACTCTAACACGCCCCACACTGGCATGTGCCCTGACCGGGAATCAAACCGTGACCTCCTAGTTCATAGGTTGATGCTCAACCACCGAGCCACGCCGCCCAGCCTATCCCGTTAATCATTTTAAGGCTCTGATCTGTCCCTGTCTCATTAAGAAAGACCTACCCGTTTCTGCTAGACAAATCAGCCCCCTCGCAAACCTTGCTTAAAATTCACCTCCACTGTGAATTCCTTGTAGACTTGAATCAACCAAATTAGATTCCCATGAACTTGAGTTTCCTCGTCTGCACCAACATTCCTTACCTCCTGGAGGGTTAAATGAGAACCGGCATAAAGCATGGTTTTGTGCCCAGAGTGGGAAAAGCAGGACTCCTCCAGCCGACACCCGTCCCCAGCAGCCAGCAATGTCCCCGCTGTCCCCTGTCACTGGCCCAGGCGTGCGTATGTTGGGTTTGCCTGCATCGGGCCGCTTCTGTGAAATACAGGCCTCACGACGGGACAGAGGTGCACAGATGTGGGATGTAAGAGACACAGGGAAAGTATACAGCCAGAGGTCAAAGGTGGAAGCACTCGGTCCACAGGCCGGGAACATGAGGGCAGTTTTCATGGAAAAGGTGACATTTGCTAAAAAAAAAAAAAAAAAAAAAAAAGCAGAGCTTTTATGAGGGTTCCATAAAGGTAACGACCTGGTGGTCTGTGTACATCAGGGCCTGGTCCGGCGCCAGGCGTCGAGTGCATGCTTAATAAATATTGGCCAGATGAAGGATATGACCTCTAAAATCCATTTATTACGTGTCATCCCACTTCTGTAACTCATATAAAGGTAAAATTATTTAAATGAGAAACCTCCGCCTGCCGTTCGAGGAATGTAAATGAATTGTGAAGTGGTGTCGGACGGAGCAAAAGGCGATTGAGTGCGAGGTGCTAAAACACCGTGAAACTGCATGGCCGGGGGGTGGGGGGGAGGGGAGACCCTGTCAAGGTGACATGGCATGGCTGAGGCAGAGGTCACCTGGGAAGACAGGAGGAGCACAGAGGAAAAGCACAGACCCCGAGCGTGTATGTGTCTGCTCGGTACCTGCCGGGGTGTTTCTCAGCATCGAGAAGGGTTCAGGAATCTGGAGAAGGGCTGTGTGTAAACTAACAAAGAGACTAGAAATATAACTTTGGAATACATGGGGGAGCTAGCGGAGACTTCGCTATAGTAACCAAGTTCTCCCTAATTTCCGGACCCAGGGCCCTGTGTTAACACAAATTGCCTTAAAGCAAAGCAGATATACATACCCAAAGGTAAGGTTTGGTTTACCTTAGGCACATGCGGCTCTTTGGCCCCTGGAGTGTGGCTCTTCCACAAAAGACCACGGCCTGGGCGAGTCTGTTTTGAAGAAGTGGCGTTAGAAGAAGTTTAAGTTTAAACAATGTGGCTCTCCAAAGAAATGTCATTCATTGTGCTGTTGATATTTGGCTCTGCGGACTCATGAGTTTGCCCACCACGGCCTTAGGCATTGGCAGGTTGTGGGAAATGCCTTGCTGTTCAGCTGTTTGCCCAGCAGGAGGTAACGTAGATTTTCAGGTTTGGGGAAATGCTTTCAGTGGTTCCAGCAGGCAACAATATGATTCAGCCCTGCTGAAGCCTGCAGTTCCATCAACCTTTTTTTTAAAAAAAATATATTTTATTGATTTTTTTACAGAGAGGAAGGGAGAGGGATAGAGAGTTAGAAACATCGATGAGAGAGAAACATCAATCAGCTGCCTCCTGCACACCCTCTACTGGGTATGTGCCTGCAACCAAGGTACATACCCTTGACCGGAATCGAACCTGGGACTCTTCAGTCCACAGGCCGACGCTCTATCCACTGAGCCACACCGGTTAGGGCTCCATCAACCTTTTGATGAAACTTCTTGCATTTATGACATGTTGGAATTAGCCTCCAGCAGCTACCATTGGGGAACATTTGGGACATTCATTTATTTTTTTTATTTACTTATTTATTTTAATACATTTTTTTATTGATTTCAGAGAGAAAGGGAGAGGGAGACAGATGGATAGAAACATCAGTGATGAGAGAGAATCATGGATCGGCTGCCTTCTCCCCCGCCCCCCACTGGGAATCGAGCCATCAACCCGGGCATGTGCCCTTGACTGGAATCGAACCCAGGATCCTTCAGTCCGCAGGCCATGCTCTATCCACTGAGCCAAATTAGCTAGGGCTTTATTTTTTTAATATATCTTCATTGATTTCAGAGAGGAAGGGAGAGGAAAAGAGAAAGAGAAACACCAATGATGAGAGAGAGTCATGGATCGGCTGCCTCGTGCACGTCCCCTACTGGGGATCGAGCTCACAACCCGGGCATGTGCCCTGACCGAGAATCGAACCATGACCTCCTGGTTTATCGGTCGACCACTGAGCGACCGCGGCCGGGCTGGGCATTTCATTTATTATGGGAAATCATTTTTAACTCCAAGTAAAAAATATTTATTTAAATTTTATTGAAAGGTCCCCTATGTTTGGAACCTTTTCAGGGGGAAAAAAACTAATCAATCCATCAAGGATTGATGCATGGCTCTATAAATGCTTAAACGTCTTTGTTTCTCCGCCTTCCTCTCTGCCTGTCTCTTCTGTGATATTAATACGTGCGGCATTTTAATGAGCTTTGACAGGCTTGCCTTCAGGGCGTTGGTGCCGCCTGTTCCGTGGGGCCGGGTTGCTGGAAGGAAGTTGCCAGTTTCTGGAAGGAAGTGTGCTCCTCGTTAGCTGGGACAGCTGAGTGTGCGGCTCCGGAGACGGGCTGGGGAGACGGGCCTGGCCCGAGCCCACCTGTGGCCCTGGAGCCGCCCCAGGGCTTTCATTAGAAGCGCCAGGCGGTGACCCGGGGCCCGTGCTGATGGACTGTCTCGTCGGTCTCTCGGAGGAGCAGAGCTGACACCTCTTCCCAGTCTGCCACACGGTTACGTGGCCGCTCGGCCTGGGCGGAGGCATGCCGCCTCGTCTACCTGAGTATCAGGCTCAGAGCACATGCTCTTTCCCTTCCAAGTTCACGGCTGTTAAAGAGACAGTGTGTGCTTTCACACTGGCAGGCTCCTTCCTACCCAGCCTCTACCCTGTGTCCTGCAAAGTATTCCCAGAGTAGAGCAGTCTTTATATATATATATATATATATATATATATATATTTTATTGATTTCAGAGAGGGAGAGAGAGAGAGAAACATCAATGATGAGAGAGAATCGGGGGCTGGCTGCCTCCTACACACCCCACTTTAGGATCGAGCCCACAACCCTGGGCTTGTGCCCTGACCGGGAATCGAACTGTGACCTCCTGGTTCATAGGTCAACACTCAACCACTGAGCCACCCCGGCCGTGCAAGCTTTCCTTTTCTTAAGGCAAAAACTTGGAACTGACTTTTTGGAATTACACTTTTGCCCGTTTGTAAGCAACACACATATAGCATATGTGCTCACAATGTATTGAACATATAGGATCCTCCATGTGTGTGGCCACTCACTGCAAAGCTGTTTTAACTCCTAAATAGCCGTGTTTGTACTTTTCTCCGCTTCCCTCACACCATGGGAGGCCTGTAAGCTATCGTAGGCTTCACTTACAGAAGAACAATGACCTATATTAACTCGAAGGGAATCTAAGAAGGGAACAGAGATGAGCTTCTGTTTTAAAAGAAAACACGAGCCCTAGCTGGTTTGGCTCAGGGGGCATCGGCCTACGGACTGAAGGGTCCTGGATTCGATTCCCGGTCAAGGGCACATGCCCGGGTTGCAAGCTCGATCCCCAGTGTGTAGGGCGTACAGGAGGCAGCCGATCCATGCTTCTCTCTCATCATTGATGTTTCTCTCTCACTCTCTCTCTCCTTCTCCCTTCTTCTCTGAAGTCAATAAAAATGTGAAAACAACAACACAAAAGTAGATTCGCTCACGTGACGACTTAACACCTGCTCCTACGACACCTGTGTGGCCCCGGGCACGCAAGGCTGCCTCTGGGTTGCATGTCAGTCCCAACCTGTTAACGATGCCACGGTTTCAGCATTTGCAGGACCCTGGGCTCCCACGTGGCTTGCGGGGTAGATGGGCTCGCTCTCCTCTCTCAGCCAGCACAGCTGCACCGTGAGGGAAGCCCGTGGCCTCGGTTCACTGGCCTCTGTCACGTCTGAGGTCCCTGTGTCTCTGACCGACGTCTGTGTTTTCCTTCCAGGGAAGAGCGACCCTTTCTGCTTGTTGGAGTTGGGCAACGACCGGCTGCAGACACACACCATCTACAAAACCCTCAACCCCGAGTGGAACAAAGTGTTTACGTTGTAAGTCCTTTAGCCTCTGGACTGTCCAGGGGCATCTTTAAGAAAAACAAGTTAGTGATTTCAGAGAGGAAGGGAGAGGGAGAGAGAGAGAGAAACATCCATGGTGAGAGAATCATGCATCGGCTGCCTCCTGCGCGATCAGGGAGCGAGCCCACAACCCGGGCACGTGCCCTTGACCGGAATTGAACCCGGGACCCTTCAGTCCACAGGCTAACACTCTATCCACTGAGCCAAACCAGCTGGGAAGCTACTTCGAAATCACCATCCTTTTACCCTCCTCCTTCTGTCTCCCAGTCTCTCCTCATCCTGTTTCTTTAACGGTCCCACCCTGGCGTGCACCGAGACATGGAAAATGTCACATAGTAAGGAAGTTGACTTTTTCTCATATGGATGACTGAATCTTCTCTGATGGAAGGCTTGGGAATATAGCCAGTTTGATTTAATTTTTGGAGTTTAATTAAATGGTAGATTTATACTCTAAGGACCTGCAGACTTAATTAGTGAAACCGTGTTTTCAGATCTTCACGGAACCGACTCCACGTGTGTGTGTGTGTGTGTGTGTGTGTGTGTGTGTGTGTGTGTGTGTTTGTGTATGATCCGCGGTGTGTTTCTTGTTGCAGCCCTGTTAAAGATGTCCATGATGCTTTGGAAGTGACAGTGTTTGATGAAGATGGAGACAAACCCCCGGATTTTCTTGGAAAAGTCTCCATTCCCTTGCTGTCTGTAAGTTACCTTTGTTAATGCACAGTTTGCGGGTCATTGTGTAGTTGACAACTTTCTGTGGTGTAGAGCTGCTTCGTCTCTTCGACCTGCGTCCAGAGAACGCTTTATGACTCTAGGTGGAGACAACTGTTTTATTCCAGTAGTTTCAGATATAAATTAACATAATTTCCTTTTTAAAAAAATATATTTTATTGATTTTTTACAGAGAGGAAAGGAGAAGGATAGAGAGTTAGAAACATCGATGAGAGAGAAATATCTATCAGCTGCCTCCTGCACACCTCCTACTGGGGATGTGCCCGCAACCAAGGTACGTGCCCTTGACCGGAATCGAACCTGGGACCCTTCAGTCCGCAGGCCGATGCTCTATCCACTGAGCCAAACCGGTTAGGGCGTCTCTGTGTCAGTCAAATATGATTGAACAACCAAACCGTTTTCACCAGCCTTTTTTTTTTTTTTTTCTTAAATATGGTTTTATTGATTTCAGAGAGGAAGGGAGTGGGGGAGAGAGAGAAACATCAATAAGGAGAGAGAATCATTGATCGTCTGCCTCCTGCACGCCCCCTGCTGGGCACCGAGCCCACAACCCGGTTATGTGCCCCGAACCAGGAATCGAAACCATGACCGGGTTCATAGGTCTGTGCTCAACCACTGAGCCACGTGGGTCGGGCAAGGTGTGGCTGTTTCTGTTCAGATTGATTTTCGAATTCCTTGACCAATAAATTGGGAAAGTGATCAGCTCCTTAGAGGATTTATGGGGGCTCTTCCCGCAGCAAACGCTCCCCAACTTGAACTGATTCTCTACCTAACCTGTAGCTATAAATGTGATTAAAAATATACCAAAATGCTAAATATCTCTAACAAGAAACATTTTATTCCTTAAATCATCCGATTGATAACATAGTAAATATGCATTGGAAAATAGTATACACATTGGAGAGTTTTAAAACATTTCCAAGCTAGACTCCATCTCCTAATAATTATCTAATTCAGTAGATTTATTTAACATTTCTATCCTCAACTAATCGATCCTAATTCTGTCCCGAAAATCCGGCTGGATTTTTCTCATCTATCTAGGTCATTCTTTTTTATTTAAACACTAAAGGCCCAATGCATGAAATTCGTGCAATGGGCTCAGCCCTGGCCAGCCCTCACAGCCTGGGCCGGCCCTCGCAGCCCCAGCTTCATCCGGAAGGTCATCCGGAAGGACGTCCAGAAGGTCGTTCTGCTGTTCGGTCTAATTAGCATATTAGCTCTTTATTATATAGGATTATATAGGATATGTTTACCCTCTCAGAATTATCTAATGGGCCAACCTAGGAAGGCTTTGAAAATCAGGTTTCTGTAAAGTAAGAAGAGCATCTCTTTATTGTTATTTCCTAATGTCTGCGGCGTGATGAGGTTCTACATTTCGAAACAAATTCTAATTCTAGGTGCAATCCACGCCAACGTGTGAATCTGTAATGAGACGCACGCCTCACGCAGCCTTCGGCTTTCTCTGTGAAGCCACGTGCTCAGTCGCTCGCTGCACCGGCAACAGCTTCACTTAATTAGTTTTATGGGACAAATTTCCCGTAATTGCTCCTACCCAATAAATGTCCATGCAAGTCTCCATTTGCATTTCCAATCGAGTGTTTGCCCACGTTGCACCTGTGATGAGATTTGCACATTCTAATGGACACATGTACACCGTCGTTTTGTTTTGTGGTTAATGCTGAAATCTTGGCCATTAAAATAAATAATGTTGATCTTTTACTTTGTGTTAATATTTGTATATGGAAAACCCAAATTTAAAAAATATTAAAAGTAGTCCCAATGCAGGGCTAACATGGTGGTTTTTGAACACACATGTTCAGCTCTCCTCCTTGCCTAATTTTGGTTCAGTATGCCCATTGAAATACATAAAGGAAGACATACAATAAGGCAAATTTCCTGATTAGCCCTGGAAACTGGGAGTGTAGCTTTGACCTGCTGGAGTTATCATGCAACATATGTAATATACATGATGTATGTAGTTTATCAGGTGGATGATAGTTGGTTAGGATAGACAGCTAAGGGAGGAAGACGGATAATCGGTAGGATTTCTTTAATGTCCTATAACAAGAAGATGGCGAGTATTAATCTGAACATCGCATGCCTGATGGTAAGTGCTGAATGGGGTAAGCTTTTCTATTAGATGGAAAAACCCTTTACAGTGATTCACAGAGGAAGTCTAACTGCTACATGTTTGGAACACCTCGACATGGTTGGTCATACAGAGATGGATGAACAAAAGCAATGACATAATGTAAACACAAGTCAGACATACAGAGGAGGAGGTTTTATGGGTTCAAAGAGCCAATGTCAGTATCAATAGGGTTATAACAAACTTGAACATCTATGTGAATGATTTCCCATAGAAATGAGTGTGTGTGTGTGTGTGTGTGTGTGTGTGTGTGTGTGTGGTATTAGAGATACAGGAAATATTACAAAATTGGAATCACAAAATGGTCACTCATATGATCTATTCAGCTTTAAAAATATCAGAAGGAAAAAACAAGGCTGTGATATTTCTTGAAAGCCCAAATGTTTGAATGTCAAAGCTGCACAGAGTGTGTTAATAATGAAAGGCCCCCCACACCATCCCACAGCTACTGAATTTCTGGGGATGAGATGCTGCAGTCTCCTTTAAAATATATAAATAAATACATATATGTAAATATATATATTTTATTTCAGAGAGGAAGCGAGAGGCAGAGAGAGAGAGAGAAACATCAATGATGAGAGAGAATCATGGATGGGCTGCCTCTTGCACGCCCCCTACTGGGGATAAAGCCCGCAACCCGGGCATGTGCCCTGATCTGGAATCGAACCGTGACCTCCTGGTTCATAGCTTGATGCTCTACCACTGAGCCATGCCGGCCGGGCTGCAGTCTGCTTTTTCTAACAAGTTCTCAGATGCATTTTAGGCGTACCACAGGGATTGTTCTCCAACTTCAGAGAATAAGCAGTGAGCTTACTTAATGCATGTGTGTGCATACACACATGTAAATATATAAAATACTCCATTCACATTCCCATTTAACATGTTCATGTATTGATCATGTTGTGGGCCTCAAATGCCTCAATAGATTAAAAAAAGATAGAGACTTCACTGTGATCACAGCACTAGGAAAATAGAAATTAATAACCAAAGTGAGACAAGTATCAAAACACTTGGTGGGGGGGAAAAATCTCAAGTAGTTAATATAGATATCAAAACTACAGCTCTAGAAAGGAACAATGCAATAATATACTTATAAAATGTGGAGAATTACCTTTGGAAAGGAAAGAGGACTTAGTAATTCCACGAGGATTTCTAAAGGTTATCTAGGTCTGTTCACTTTGTGATAACACACCAAACTTTCCAAGAAATATGTATGTTTAGGTACCCAGATTATATTTCAGTGAAATAATGAATGAAAGTACGGTCCTTCTAATTTCAGATTTCATTCAAAGCAATTTAAAAAATAACCTGATTGCATTATGTCCCACTTGGAAATTAATGTTTTCTCCTCGAAAACATAAAAAGATAACAATGAAAAAAAATGTGGAGAAGGGCCAAAAGTATTATTCAGAGGAAATTCTTAACTTGAATGTTTTCATAATTAAACAACAAAGGTTGAAAATCATTTAAGCATCTCAACAAAAGGAAATAAAACTAAGGACAGTAGAAAGGAATTAATGAACATTAAAAAATGAGCAACATGGAAAATATGTACATGGTGTATTTGATAAATCCAAGTACTACTTCTGTAAAATGTAATTCAACAGGCAAGCCATTTACAAGGCTATGAAAAAAAGAGAAAAACACATTAAGAATTATGAAAGAACAAGAAATATAGGGATCACTATGAATAACACACCTAAATTTTACTGAGGAGTCTGAGCAAAAACTTAAAAAAATGAATAGTCTCACCAACTTAGAAAAGGTGTTTTTTTTTTAATATATTTTATTGATTTATTTTTTTTTTACAGAGAGGAAGGGAGAGGGATAGAGAGTTAGAAACATCCATGAGAGAGAAACATCGATCAGCTGCCTCCTGCACACCTCCTACTGGGGATGTGCCCGCATCCAAGGTACATGTCCTTGACTGGAATCGAACCTGGGACCCTTTAGTCCGCAGGCTCATGCTCCATCCACTGAGCCAAACCAGTTAGGGCAAAGGTGTGTTTTTTAATTAATAAAGAAAAGACATGTCTACCCAGCAGAAACGTTAATTTGAAGAGGTAGAAATCAGAACAGTTAAGCTAATAATCATATGAATGGCTTGTGCTTTATTCACACGTGATTATGATTATTAAGAGAACAGACGATGAAGCCAGGCCACTTGCATTGGCATCCGGTCTTTTTCCTTAAGGGGCTGTGTGATTTTTGAGGTTGCTAAACCTCTCTGTTTCTATTTCCTCCTTGATGGCACGAAGATAATTATCATAATACCTACAATGGACGTCTGGGGTGAGGGTTTAAATAGTTTGGCCAATGTAAAGTGATTGCAGTATAGCATACTGTAAGCACTTACAGGGTAAGCTGTCACCTTAGTTTGAGTACACTAAATTATTAAATTTGTTTGAGCAGTCAAATTAACACCTATAGTAAAGATTTTTCACTAGGAGTGATCACTAAGTATAGGAAAAGACTCTCGGCCAACAGGTGTGGCTCAGTGGTTGAGCATGGACCTATGAACCAGGAGGTCACAGTTCATTCCCAGTCAGGGCACATGCCCAGGTTGCGGGCTCGATCCCCAGTGCGGGGCGTGCAGGAGGCAGCCAATCCATGATTCTCTCTCATCATTGATGTTTCCATCTCTCTCTCTCCCTCTCCCTCTCCCTTCCATTCTGAAATCAATACAAATATATTTAAATTAAAGAAAGAAAGAAAAAGGACTCTCAAACACTGTTAGAGAGAGTATGCCTTGGAGAAGGCACCTTGATAAAATGGATTACAATTTAACATACACGTATCTCTGAGCATTTGTATTCTGGGTTTCTATTGTAGAGCAGCATCTGAGACTCGAAGAGATAGAATTACCCCTGGCCATACAGATGCTAAATGCCAGACGTGGGAATTGAATCTAAGTCTGCCTGGTCTCCCAGTCCTACCACGGCGCACCGTTAATAAACGTAGGAGAGAAAATGTTCGGTCTCATTAGTTATAAAAAAGAGTACATATTAAAACAACCTGAGGCCTTTTTATTCCTACGAAATTGCTGTATATTAAATAAAAATGCCCAGTGTTGCGAGGAAATGGATGGTCTGATTCACAGAGGCTAGGAGTATAAATGGATACAGCGTTGTAGGAGGGAAAAGCCATCAAATAGATATATCTTATGAGTCAGCAGTTCCACCTCTAGAAAAGGTGCATAATGCCTCTGTTCTTCAGTTTCCTAGTCTGTAAAATGTGAATTTAGAAAGTGTATATATCTCAGAGGTGGGTGTGAAATAATCAGGAAAACCAGTGAGAATGACACCTCGTTTTTAGTCTTATGTTAATGTATATGTTTCCACGCTTTTATCTTTTGAATTTAAAAAATATATGGGAACCATTCCCCAGTGGAATAATAGGTTATTACTTCAGTGTTTAATTATAATAGTAAATGTTTCAACATATAGATCTATTCCTAAACCAAGCCTATCCCACATACAAAGTAGCATATTTCCTCTTTCCCTGATACTTGATCTTTCCCCCGAAGGTTTTTCCTTCTAGCAGACAGCCAGAAAAAGTGAATCAACAGGAAAATTCATAAAGTGTGGGTTATTTATATTTTGAATATTATATAGCAATGTAAAGAAATGAGGCAGATCCATATTCTACTTCAAACTTTTCAATCCGAATCCTATGGATAGGTACAAAAATGAAGTTGCAAAGTACATATAGTTTACGAATGTAAAGTCTCAATAAAAACTTAGGAGGGATCTATGCCAAATTTCTATCTAGTTGCCATCCAGGGGGAAGAATGGTGGTATTTTTGGAAGTTCAGAGAGACTTTTAATTTTTTTCTGTTATTTTTCAAACTTAAAAAAAAAAGTTTCAACTTGTAATTTATGTATTTTAAGGTAATAATAATATATTCAAGTGCCAAACAGGAATAGCCTTCATCATAGCTGAGGCCTCTTGATTACTATGAAATTGCTGTGTATTAAATAAAAATGCCTAGCGTTACAAGGAAACGGACAGTCTGATTACTTGAATGTCCCTCGGTGGATTCTGTGTTTTGCTGACACAATTCTAGGACATTGAGAAAGAGGAAACGATCATTTACCAAATTAAAAAAACATGCACACACACCAAAAAAAAACCACAAAAAAACTTCTCTTACTATAAAATATTTCTTTTTATACTGCTACCCCTTGTTCTTCTGTTTGACCTTCCCTGACCCTTAAGAAATCATGGAAAGTTTAAGATAACGGGGTACAATGCCTGTGGCCCGAAGCAAAGCTAACTTGGACGCCAGTCAGCTTGGCAAAGGGTCAGGCTGCTTTTGTATTTATCTCTTTCAACTTTAACACCCACAATTTATTAAGTGAGACCGTGGACATAAGAGGAAGCCCCGAATCCTGTTTGGAGCCCGTTTCGGAAGGAAACCAGGTCTTTATGGGGCACCCCCTTCCTCTGAGCCACTGGCCAGGAAAGCCATCTTTCTGTTTAAAGACCTATTCAATCTGGAGAGGTGGGGTGACTTAGGGAAGGAAGGTGACCTCTCCCTTGTAAAGTGGAATGGCTCTGTTTCCCGCCCTGACTTACTCGACTCATTTCCACCACTGTTTATAAGAACCCTTGTGCCAAGCACTTGGAGTGACAGCAATAGTCATTTAAAATATGGCTTGGCCTGGCCCGGCCGGCGTGGCTCAGCTCATCGACCTATGAACCAGGAGGTCACACTTCCATTCCTGGTCTGTGCACATGCCCAGGTTGCGGGCTCCATCCCTGGTAGGGGGCGTGCAGGAGGCAGCCAATTCATGATTCTCTCTCCTCCTTTCCCCTCATGTTGACAACTTTTATGCCCGTGATACACTGGTCAAAACTAAACAACAACAGGAAAAAGAACAACAACAACAACAAAAGCTAAAACACCACAAAACCTGACATTGTACATTGCTGTTAACTAACCTGTGGCCTTCGTTGGAATGCCACCAGCTTTTCCAATGATGTCCTTTTTCTGTTCCAGGATCCACCCCAGGGTACCTAGCACACTTGGCATTTAGTGGTCTTATCTCCGAAGTCTTCTGATTTGTGACCGTTTCCAAGCGTTTCCTTTTTCCCATGACCTTGGCCGGCTGGAGGAATACTGGCCAGGGATTTTTGTAGAATATTTATCTTGTTTTAATAAATAGACATGTATAACCTCTGAGATTTTTGAAAGCCCACGTAGACGCTGTAATAATCCAGGCCACTAATTTTCCATTTAGATCATCAGTAATTGTTACTTTAGCTTTCTATCGGCTGTAAGAGCACCCTACAGTGAACAGTTGATTTAAGATGATTTTAATATTGGCCTAGTAGGTGTTTCATCTGCTTGTGCATCTCTGTGAGTCTGTTTAGTTTAAACCCCAGGAAACGTTTGTATTTTTTCTGTTGCTTATGGCAGATTCGAGATGGACAAACGAATTGCTACGTGTTGAAGAATAAAGATTTAGAGCAAGCTTTTAAAGGAGTCATTTACTTGGAGATGGAGCTCATCTATAATGCCGTAAGTCTCACTGTGCCATACCTCCCGGTTTCCCTGTAACTAATGTGACAGGTGGCCAGCCTAGAGAGACTCCAGTCCGTGTGAAATGTTTTAGAATATTTGCACAGAGGGAGAGTGACGGGGAGAGGGAAAGAGAGAGAGAAAGAGAACAGTGTTTTAAAGCCCAACCATTGCCCGGCCAGTGTGGCTCAGTGGTTGATCGTCCACCCATGAACCAAGAGGTCACAGGCACATGCCCGGGTTGCGGGCTCCATCCCCAGTAGGGGGCGTGCAGGAGGCAACCGATCAGTGATTTTCTCTCATCATTGATGTTTCTCTCTCTCTCTCCCCCTCTCCCTTCGTCTTTGAAATCAACAAAAATATATTTAAAACAAACAACAACAACAAAAACCCTTCAACCATCAAATCCATGCTGGACACTCCTGTTTTCAGCTGGTATTAATCCTGTTTTTCCAGATCACTGAGAGGAAATGAGATTTTTCTGTGCAAAATAGGTTTTATAATCCAGAAGCTCCTTTCGCATGCCAGGTATTACTGGTGAAAACATAGCTCCCAACTTTACGTGAAGGGAGGTTTTCCTTTTTAGAGACTTTGGTCTGAGAACTTCATGCAGCCGATCTCTGCAGTGGTTTAAATACCTCCATTGGTTTGCAGATATCCTGTGGTCTTCCAGATCGGGTCTGACCCACCCAAGTGAAGTTCATGCAATGAGATCCCCCCTAGCACCCCCCCCCCCAAACACACACACACACACACACACACACACACACACACACAGAGCTCAGGGGTGACCACCATTCTCTGCTCCCCGCCAGGCCTTGGGGTAAAACAGATTGATTCCCGGGTTCCTTCCCCATCATGAAGTGAAGGACAGGAACGAAATCTACAGGAACGCCTCCCTTTTTTTTAACAATGGTGTCGTCCTAGGTCAAAGCCAGTATCAGGACCTTCACGCCCAGGGAAAAGCGCTTTGTTGAAGACAGCCGCAAGTTGTCCAAAAAGGTGGGTCTCTGTGGTGAGCTGGCTTGTTGGTTCGCTCAGCATGCGGGACCTGGTGTCCTGGCTGTCAATATTTGCTCGCATCCACCCTTCCCCTCTCCCTCCTCTTTCTCCTGTTGTTCTTCTTCCTCTTCTTCTTTTTCTCCTCCTCCTTCTCTTTCTCCTCTCCTCCCTCTCCTACTCCTCCTTTTCTTTCCTTCTCTCCCTCTCTTTCTCTCTCATTCTCTACCTCTACCTCTACCTCTCTCTCTACCTTTACCTCTTTCTCTACCTCTACCTCTACCTCTGCCTCTATCCCTACCCCTACCCCTACCCCTACTATCATTCTCAGTCCCCACCTCACCACTCTTTTCTCCTTTTCCCCCCTTCTCTCCCAAAACAAGGACTTCAGTCAGCTCAATAAGAAGGGAAAGACTCAGCCGACATGTGTTGGATGAGATAGAAGGTGTCAGCCCTCCATTAACCTCCTGAGCTGTCCTATGAACAGAATCCCTAGCCTCAAGCCCCTGTGAGCGTTCTCCAGATCTCCGTGCCCTGCTCTCCTTCCTTTAATCACAGCCATGTCTGTCTCTGTCCTTCAGCGTCTCAGGGAGGGATTCTGGCCTTTCCATTCATAAAGAAATTAGCCCAGTGCATCTTTAGAGCCGTCTAGCCTGGGACTCCCACAGCTTCTCCTACCACGTTCGTATTGTCTGAATTCGGGGAGTTGTTGCCACTTCACCCCCTTCTGAATGGCCTGTCTCTCTCTTTCTGTTGCCCTGAATTCTTCTGTCCTCATTTCAACCCAAGGTGAGGATCGGAGCCCCGTAGGGGAAGCCGCACATTCTTTGTCGAGCGCGACTTTTCCATTTATCTCCAGGCCCCTCCCCGTCCTGTTCAGACAGCACTCGGGATTTCGCTCTGTCCCTATTGTCCTCTCTGGTTGTGTAACAAAGAACAGAGTGTCCCCTTTTCAGAGTATTTATTACTTCCACCCCTTCCTGTGGGTGAGCAGCTGTGGGGGACAGAAAGCAGTTCCCTAGAAAGGGCGTCTCATCGTCCTTCTGTTTCCCATGAACTTCTGGGCCCCCTCGGAAAGGGCCTCCACCATCCGCTGAGGGGGGCATCCCAGCGTTTGGCTTCGGTCTGCAATAACATGGGCTGTCATGTTGGCTGAGTGTAATCGGAGTCGACCTCTTATTTTTTTTATTTGTATTATTAGCCGTATTGCCTTTTTGGCTCTGTTTACTTGAAAGTTAAAACCCGAGGTGAGGTAGGTGGGGCAGCGGCTTTTGCAAACAAACTGAAATGAATCCGATTACCACTGGGAGAAAAGACATTTCCTTCGCCAAACACCGACCCCCGCATGGTGGGGTGGCTCCGGGCTCTGAGAGCACCCGGGGTGGTGGGAGGGGCTGGAATCCTGGGGTATGTGAGGGTCCTCCCTCTCACCACTAGGTGTCCCCTCGTTCTCACAAAGTCGAAACTTGTGCTTCTGAGGCAGATACTTCAAAGCACTTAGCTATGTGACAAGCACTCCAAGTGCGTTAATTCTCTCCACCGTTAAGGTTGGTACATTGCTAAGAGAAAGGTTAAAAAACTGACCCAAGGTCACAGGCTAGTAGCTGGGAGATAGAACTGCATTCCTTTGCCAGAACTAGCCTTTCCTATAGACTTTTTTTAAAATTGATTTCAGAGAGGAAGGGAGAGAGAGAGAGAGAGAGAGAGAAACATCAATGATGAGAGAGAATCGTTAATCGGCTGCCTCCTGCACGTCCCCTACTAGGGGGGATCGAGCCCGCAACCCAGGCAGGTGCCCTTGGCCGGAATCGAACCTGGGGCCCTTAAGTCCGCAGGCCGATGCTCTATCCACTGAGCCAAACCGGCTAGGGCTCCTATAGCCTTTTTCTTCTGGACTCGATTAGTTAAAATACCTGAACATTTCTACTATAAATTGTCCATTTCCTTCTAAACTAAACAGGTAGCCACTTGTTCCCACTCTCTGTGTTTCTGTGTATCTGTCTCTGTATTTCTCTCTCTCTCTCTCTCTCTCTCTCTCTCTCTCTCTCTCTCTCTCTCACACACACACACACACACACACACACACACACCCCAGATGCCTGTCTTCATTCGTTTTTCCCCAGCTCAGTTGTGTAATGAACACGATTCAAACAGGTCCTCCTCTATCAAAGGTGCCATCAAATGCATTGCATTCTCTTTTCCTCCACGGATGATGGGACTTTAAGAGGAATTTTGGAAGAAGCACGAGGACTTTTCCTCCCGGTTTTTTAATTAGCAGCAACACAGCATACCATGGAGACGGCCAGGCTGCCCGATCTACACCGAGTCTGTGGAGCATTCACATCTACTTCTCTGTTTCCCGTGTCTCCTGACCAGATCTTATCCAGAGATGTGGACCGGGTGAGGAGGATCACCATGGCGATATGGAATTCACTCCAGTTCCTGAAGAGCTGCTTCCAGTGGGAGTCCACGCTGAGGAGCGCCGTGGCGTTTGTGGTGAGCGCCCTCTCTCAGGCTCGCGCTGTTGGTTTCCGAGGCCTGAATTCCCACGCGAAACACGGGCCTCCTGTTACTGATACGAAGCTGAATGCAACACAGTCAACCCTGCTGACGTTCACACCTGTAAGGAAACGTAAAAACGGAAATGGGCCCTGGCAGGTGTGGTTCAGTGGTTAGAGCATCGGCCTGCAGACTGAAAGGTCCCGGGTTCGATTCCGGTCAAGGGCACGTACCTCGGTTGCAGGCTTCTTCCCGGCCCGGGCCCTGGTCGGGGCTCATGCAGGAGGCAACCAATCGATGTGTTTCTCTCACATTGATGTTTCTCCTTGTCTTTCCCTCTCTCTTCTACGCTCCCTAAAAATCAATGGAAAAATATCCTCGGGTGAGGATTCACAAACATAAAAACAAAAACGTAAATGGTATCCATTCATCTTTCTAGAAGATATTGCGGCACTGTGAGTATGTAGAAGATGTCTTTTTAAGACAGGACATATGTCAGTGACCCTTGGAAATATCTTAAGTTACCCAAATCTTGCTCATGTGCTCACTGCTGGTAAGTTTAGGAGGGCCCATGTTCTCTGTAGTTTTAAATGTGTTTGTGGACGTATATCCATGTCTGTGTAGTCCCTGCATTGTGTGTCTTCCTCTCCTCTGTCCCAGTGAATGCCAGTGTTTTCTGAAACATGGCCATTGAAAAATCACGGCTAAATTAAGACAAGATTGCTCTAATTTTTAAGTAAATCATGCGTCAGCACTGATATAAAAAACATTTACTCAGCCCTAGCCAGTTTGGCTCAGCAGAAAGAGCGTCGGCCTGGAGACTGAAGGGTCCCGGGTTTGATTCTGGTCAAGGGCATGTACCTGGGTTGCAGGCTTGATCCCCAGCCCAGATTGGGGTGTGTGAGAAGGAAACCATTCGATGTATCTCTTTCACATCGATGTTTCTCTCTCTCTCTCTTCCTCTCTCTCTTTCTCTCTCCCCCCTTCCGCTCTCTCTAAAAACCAATGGGAAAAAAATATCCTCAGTTGAGGATTAAAAAATAATTAAAAAACCCCACAAAAAACACATTTATTCACATCATATCACTTGGGACATAGCTGATTGCTACACATGACCCAGTTGACTGAACCGCACCAAGGAGAACCACGAATGAGTGTGAAATGCACTCCTCGCTGATAACGTTGGCCCGCCCTTACCAGCACAATGAAATCACAGAGATCTTAACAGCACCCCAGTCAGCCACTGAGAGGCCAATGCACCTGGAAGGACTTCAAAGATGGCCCCACGCCCTCAGTTCACATCCCCGGACATTCTTCCTTTGGGAAGGAACTTGCCCTTGGCCAGATGGGTAGGGTCAGGCATGGGAGGGGAAACCCAGTCTCTCAACTGCTAATCTTGTACCTTTTGTCCTATGCCATCAAGTTCTGTTCTATGCACAAGTCACAACAGGGCCTGATAGGACATGGGATATGTCCTGATCATGTTCCTTCTTTCTCCTGTTTTCTGTTTCTTTCTTAAAAAAAAAAAAATATTTTTATTGATTTCAGAGAGGAAGGGAGAGGGAGAGAGAGAGAGAAACATCAATGATGAGAGAGAATCATGGATCAGCTGCTTCCCTACTGGGGATAGAGCCTGCAATCCTGGGCATGCATCCTGATGGAGAATTGAACCTTGACCTCCTGGTTCCTAGGTTGATGCTCAATCACTGAGCCATGCCAGCCGGGCTACAGTCTTGTTTTCTATGTTAACGCTCTCTCGGCCTGTGGACCGAAGGATCCCCTTCGGTCCCAAGTTCGGTCCCAGGTTCGATTCCGGTCAAGGGCACATGCCTGGGTCGCGGGCTCGATCTCCACTAGGGGATGTGCAGGAGGTGGCCAATTCATGATTCTCTCTCATCATTGATGTTTCTCTCTCTCTCCCTCCCTCCCTCTCCCTTCCTCTCTGAAGTCAATAAAAAAATATATATTTTTTAAATTAGCCCAAGATGTCATTGGGTTCAAGGTCACTTCAACCTTTATGATTCCCACCGAGGGAGCAAGTGTATCAGCTCTTTAAGAGGCTCTGTCCTTGTCAGTGGACAGCAGTTTGCTCCGTCTAGTTAATTGCAGTTTTTTTATTGCTTCAGGAGGTAGAGGGTCTGTGATGGCTACAGCCTTGACCTTCCATGAACTTTTACTTGGGTCTGAAGTTGGTAAAACGATTGGCCTTAAACGCATTAATAAGGCTTTTATTAGTCCGTATCGCTCTTGGACTTGGCATTGACTTCTCCACTCTTCCTTTCTCAAGTTCTCCTTGGCGGGGGGTGCCTCACGCGTTGGGCTTCTCTTCAGCCTCTCTACCTCCACTTCCTCCCTGAATTCACTTCAAAACGTTCCATGGAATGTTCTGGGCAAAAAAGAAACGTCAACACAAGTGGTGGCTTCTTCCAGTGGGCACCCCCAGCCAGCCCCTGCGAGGAGGAGGAGAGCGTTTCCTCTTTCTCGAGCTTCGTTTCTGGCTCTGGGAGTTTTAGAAAAACAGCTCCGTTGCCCGGGGTCATGGAGGAGAGTGACAGCCATGATTAATGGGCTGCCCGGCTGATCTGAGGAAAGATTATACTACAGGAGCAGGACCAGGTTGTCTTGTGTGGGGACTTCTGATTGGGAACGGAGCTTGGACAGGGGGTGCATGCCCTGTTCCCTCTGCCGGGCTATTCCCTGGGCAGACGCAGGCTGCCACGTCGCCCTCAAATCTCGGGGGGCCCGCGGGACAGGAGATAAAGGGGTGCTCTTCGTGCTGGGCCCCAGACTGTGATTTTGCAAGGGTTCCTGGGTTTGTGAGACTGGGGGGAGGGCCACTGAATGGGGGATAGTTTCCATTGGACATTATTGAAAAAGCAGAGAGTCAAGTAGGAATGATGCAGGCATAACCTCTCTCTCTCTGGGTTGTGCTGAAGGTACTGGCGTGGAAAGTGCAGAGAGGAAGGGAGAGAGAGAGAGAGAGAGAGTCTAAACACATCAATGATGAGAGAACCATTGGCCGGCTGCCTCCTGCACGCCCCCTACTGGGGATTGAGGCCACAAGCCAGGCATGTGACCTGACCAGGAATGGAACCGTGACCTCCTGGTTCATAGGTTGATGCTCAACCACTGAGCCACGTGGTCCGGGCTGGAGGCCCTTCTCCATCAGAAATGGGGCTGCGATATGTAAGGGTTCCCTGCACAGGTGTGAAGAGGACCATTTGGGTGACGCAGGGACTGGGAGTCACACTAGCCCCCCACGCTGAGGACAAAGGTGTAGGAATGTTGTTCTCCCTTCTGTTTTGTCAGATCACATGAAAAGAGCCTGTTAATACCATGTTCGTGTCTCTGTTTTCAGATGCTACAAAGCAAGAATGTTATAGGATCATGTTTAGTATATTCTGGCTGTTAATTTTAAAGACATTATGAAAGCAACCCATCCGTCTTCTGGATTCCTTTGGATGTGTGTATGAATATGTCATCTCTTGATGAAAGCAGGAATGAAAGAACAGCAGCCTGTTAAAACCTAGTCCACGTGGTGGCTGGTCAGAAGTGGATGGGCCGATGTGAAATAATTTTTATCTTGTTGGATAATCCAAGCATAAACCTCCCCTACCATGAGACCAATCCTATCCACAGATATATTGGGGTTGCATTCCCAATAGTGAGCAAAGAAAGTTCTCTTTAATTCACTGATCCCAACACGTGTGACTGTCGCTGTGTGCTGTTGAATTCGTTGTTATTGTAAGACATAAAATCTGGGCTTTCTTAGAGTGGCCAGAGCATTCCAAATCACGCTCCTACTGCTCAAATGTTTTTGTTAGAGCGATTATGGGAAATCTTGCTTATTAGGTTTTTTAAGTCTTTCTCTTTCCTCTACGTTTTCTAGGTATTTTTATGTCATTTTCTGAGCTTTATTGGTTTGGTATAATATGTATAGGTGAATTGAATTTGTTCTCAAAAGGTAATGTTACATGGTGACATGGGCATTATGGAACCAATTATATCAATGGGTGTTTTTGGTTTGGTTTGGTTTTCTATTGGGTACTTATATTTCTCACACCCCAATATTATATGTTAAAAGACCCAAAAAGATACTATGGCATAAATGCATTAATTTTTTCATAGGAAAATACAGCCTTTATTTGACAGATGGCATCCTCAGAAGGTTATTTAAAATAGCAAAGGTCCGCCCTAACCGGTTTGGCTCAGTGGATAGAGCGTCGGCCTGCGGACTGAAGGGTCCCAGGTTCGATTCCGGTCAAGGGCATGTACCTTGGTTGCGGGCACATTCCCAGTAGGGGGTGTGCAGGAGGCAGCTGATCAATGTTTCTCTCCCATCGATGTTTCTGACTCTCTATCCCTCTCCCTTCCTCTCTGTAAAAAAATCAATAAAAATAAAAAATAAAAAGCAGCAAAGGTCCCCTCGCTGCAAAAAGGCCCGCGTTTGTGTAGTTTGCTGTCCTGCCAGTCCCACAGGCCCACACCTATCGCAGCAAGGGAGGCAAGTCTGTGGGGCATTGATAGATTCCTTGTTTTATTAAATTTTTTTCTTGGACGTTTGATGTTAAGAAGTAATCTAAATCTACCATATATCAATGGGCATCTTCATAAAGCTGTGCCTCTCACATCTGTGACTTTGCCTTGAATTTTTTGAGTGCAGAAAAATGAAGAACGTATTCTTCAGAGTTGACAGGGCCTGCAATACGATGCTTAATTTAAAGCATCAATCACGCCCTCCCCCCCGCCCCCCACTCACCCCAATAAGGTTAAAAATACAGTTCTCCACTTTCTCAGTGATATCCCATAGTTAGCATATACAGAAATCTTCGTGTGTAGAGATCCCAGAATTTTGAGAAATGATTCCATATTAAACTTAGCCCTAGCTGGTTTGGCTTGGTGGATAGAGCTTTGGACTATTCCAGGTTCAATTCCAGTCAGGGCACATGCCCGGGTTGTGGGCTCGATCTCCAGTAGGGGGCGTGCAGGAGGCAGTCGATCAGTGATTCTCATCATGGATGTTTCTATCTCTCCCTTCCTCTCTGAAATCAATAAAAAAATATTAAAAAAAATAAAAATAACTTAAAAGCAAGAGCAGCAATAACAGAACTGACCTTTCCAACACATACACAGGCGCACACACACACACACACACACACACACACACACACATGCATGCACACGCAGAGGGCATTTGGGAAACAAAACATTTCTCTGTGGAACATCTTGTGAGCACAGTTTAGGAAGAGTTTTAATATGAAATCTTAAGGATTGCTTGTCTAGGATCCCTTCCGTGGCCCAAAGAGCATGAATGACAACTACATTGAAAATTTGTGCTGGTCCTTTTTTTTTTTTTTTTTTTTAAGCCTTAGATATTTTTGTGTTAGCTGTGTCGAAAAAATGTACTTTTTCTTTAAGTCCTATCACCAGTTCATTCACAGCTAGATGTACCTGCCTTTGATTAAATTTCAGCGGCTGTGTCTCCGTCCACCGGAAGTCACAATCACATGTGCAAAGCAGACCTCACTGTCTGTTTGGGAGGTGTTTGTGCAGTTGTAGCTCAAAGACTAACAGTATTTCCCTGAGGCTGAAAAAAGTTACAATAATCACTTTTCCTGGAGAAGTATTTTTTTTGTGGTTTTTTGTTTGTTTTTTTTCCAGAGAGGAAAGGAGAGGGAGAGAGAGATAGAAACATCAATGTTGAGAGAGAATCATTGATTAGCTGCCTCCTGCACGCCCCCACTGAGGATTGAGCCCACAACCCGGGCATGTGCCCTGACTGGGAATCAAACCATGACTTCCTGGTTCATAGGTCAACACTCAACCACTGAGCCATGCCGGCTGGGAAGATATATATATATATTTAAATACATTTTTATTGATTTCAGAGAGGAAGGGAGAGAGAGGAAGATAGAAACATCAATGATTAGAGAATCATTGATCAGCTGCCTCCTGCACGCCCCCTACTGGGGATCAAGCCCACAACCCCAGCACGTGCCCTTGACCAGAATCGAACCCGGGACCCTTCAATCCAAAGGCCAACGCTCTATCTACTAAACCAAACCAGCTAGGGCAAAATATTTTTAAATGCATACCTACATATGCTTATATGCAAAAATATATAAATACATAAAATGCTTAAGATATTTGACAGCTTTTTGATTTATTTAACATTTCAGATGATTTCCCAAACTTTCCTTTCCACAAAGGACCACATTATATACTTTTCAAAATATGTTAAAGGTTTTTCTCAGCATTTTTTAGACGAACAATCCATTATTGCAAATGGTGGTTATAATTTTTACAACATAATTGCACCTTCCATTGACAACTTCTCAGGCATTAACTAATTATGCCATTTAATAAAATTACAGTAATTGCATTAAAAGACTATCTGTTGAAAATGCAAAAGGAGAGTCTTACCTATTTTAGCATATTTTCATGTTTATATTTTCAGCTCTATAATTGCATTTTACTTCCAGACAGAATCATGGCTCTGCCGAGGAAAATCAGTTGGCATTTTGGGAGCGTCTCGATTTTGACTAGCAAGCGTTAGATCTTTATTTTATTTTATTTTTTAAAAAAATATATTTTATTGATTGTTTACAGAGAGGAAGGGCGAGGGATAGAGAGTTAGAAACGTCGATGCTAGAGAAACATCGATCAGCTGCCTCCTGCACACCCCCTACTGGAGATGTGCCCGCAACCAAGGTACATGCCCTTGACCGGAATCAAACCTGGGACCCTTCAGTCCACAGGCCGACGCTCTATCCACTGAGCCAAATGGGTCAGGGCTCTTTTTTAATCCCGGATTTTTTAATCCTAGGCACATGCCAATCTTCACACGGCCTGTTAGACAAGAGGTGAATGGTTAATGCCCCGTTGCGTACTGTAGGCCCAGCCCTACATGGGAACCCTCCGTCACTATAGTGCCAACCCTGCGTTTCCTGTTGGAATGCACACACACTGTCTGCTTTCTGTGCATCGTCTGCGGGGGGGGAGCCATGGCCTTTGGCAGATTCCAGTGAATTCCTTCAGTCTGGTTCTGCTGTGCAGAGAATCCCTACTATTGATCTGAACTTGATCCTGACGTTGAGGTCTTAAATGAAGAGGAGACTCCTGGGAAGTCATTCATTCCTTGACCCAGCCAATGCTTGACTACCTTCCTCCGGCTTTGCCCTCTCCCCTCCCTCCCTTTCCACAACCATTGTCCAGCGTCTATACACTGTGAGACACTGAGGTACACAGATGACATTTTCATATATGTATGCACTCATCAATCTTACCCCCTCTATTCCTCTCTCCCCAACTCCCGTTCCCACCTCCTTTGCCCCCCCCCCCCCAACCACTTGCTTTCCTCCAGCTTTCCTCCACTTTGTAGTCAAATTGAGTGCCGAAGAAATGCAAGAAGGGGGTGGGCAGAGATTGGACTCCTTGTTTTTTTTTATTTCTGTTGATTTCAGAGAGGAAGGGAGAAGGAGAGGGAGATAGAAACATCAATGATGAGAGAGTAGCGGCCATCAGCTGCCTCCTGCACGCCCCTCCTGGGGATCAATCCTGCAACCTGGGCATGTGCCCTGACTGGGAATTGAACCATGACCTCCTGGGTCATATAGGTCGATGCTCAACCATGGAGGCTGGGCACTGCTTTCTTTTTATTCCAACTCCTCTGACCATAACAGCCTATGGACCCCATCAGAGGGCAAAATCCAAGTAACAACTTCATTACCATCGGTTTGGGAATGCGATTTCCTAGCTTTTTCTTGCTCCTGCCCCCCCAGGGGTTGGTGCTCATGAGCGAAGTGGCCAAAAGGTGGCCAGCGGAAGGAGACCTGGGGGAGGAGGAAAGGACCTGGCACATCTCTAACCCTGACCCACAGGCCTTGGATCGGGGGAGATTTAATGTATTTTTACAGAGCTGAGCACTTTCCCTTTTCTTTCCGTCTGCTTGTATATGTGATACTGGGATGAGCAAGCATGTTGTATGATACAAAAATTGAAAAGAATATTAGAAATGAAAAAGATGGACGCATGGAAGGAGGGAAACAGAAGAAGAAGGGAGGGGGGGAAAGAGAGAGAAAGAGAGAGGGGAAGCAGCTGATATGTGAGAAAGCAGTTACAACCAGTTTCCTGTGGCACTTTCGACCTGTTGAAGAACGGATGCTCAGCACTTTGATTTCTGGCTAATTTGATATGGCCTTTTATTTTTATTTTTTCTAGTCTGAGCTTTGTCATTTGTTTCTGAGCTGTCATTTCATTAGCCTATCTGGCTGATCTTGGGGCTCCCCCTCAGGTGGCGTGTGCCCTCCTTCTCTGGCTGGGCCTGGGGAGCTGATGGCCCTCGTATCGATGTGCGATGCAGGCGTGCTTGCCGGGGGAACCTGTAATTAGACCCACCCCAGGTGACAGTTACGAGAGAGCCTGGTGATCCTTCTGGCTGCCCGCCCGATCCGCTGTTCATGGAGAGAAACCTTCTTTGTGGTCTGGCTAGGGTTGTACTTTGCCGTTTGATTTATGATTTAGGAAGGTGTGTGTTTGCTCTCGAGCCTCCTATCCTGGGGTTGTGTCATCGGCTTCTTAAATAATAGAGCTAATCTGGGGGGACATGTTTCATTGGCCTGGTAGTCTAGCTTTCCCTTTTAGGAAAAAGAGGTACAAAGACCAATCGACATTCAATTTAAGACTTCACCATCTATTAAGCCATGTTTCTCTACAGCAGGGGTGGGGGACGTCTGGCCCGCGGGCCGTATAAGGCCCGAGAAATCATTTGGTCTGGCCCTGCCGAGGCATTAGGGGTGAGTTAATAAAACGTTTCACCAAACAGAGCAGGCTAATTTTTAAGTTGATAATTTTGTACAGCCCGCAAATGATGTTATAAATACCCAGCTGGCCCTTGGCAGGAAAGAGTTCCCCCCACTCCTGATCTATACAGTGTTTACTGACTTGTTCATCTCCCTGGAATTTTCCTCAAACCCCAATCCACATTTTTCTGGCCCTTTAAAATGCCTCTTCTATTTCTGCCCAAGCTTTTTCCAATTTTTGTTTCAACTCATTGCCAGAGATGCTTCATTTTGCCAAGGAGAAATAAAAACGACAAGGAGAGAAATACACTTCTTTGCTCACTCAGTTGATGTTAAAGCCAAACCCCGTGGCTACTGTTTACAGTCTGGAAATGCACGGAGCCGTGGAATGGGAAATCGGTGGGTCCTTCATGTTCATCCATCGGGGGAGAAACTGAAGGCGTTATAACGTGATTTCCCATGGCCTCCTGGCCTGTGCGAGCCCAGGGCTCCCAGACCCTCCACCGTGTCTGCAGTGTGTGACTTGTGGCCATAAACTCTGGAATCATGGGTTTGTGGGTATGCGTTGCATCTTTGTTATTAAAAGTTAAAACAATACCTTTTTTTTCCTTCAGTCTTACATTTGGAAAACATGTATATATTTTTAAAATATATTTTTATTGATTTCCTAGAGGGAGGGAGAGGGAGAGAGATAGAAACATCAATGATGAGAAAGAATCATTGATCGGCCGCCTCTTGCACGCCCCACACCGGTGATCAAGCCTGCAACCCGGGCATGGGCCCTGACTGGGAATTGAACCAGGGACCCTTGAATCTGCAGGCTGACGCTCTATCCACTGAGCCAAAACCAGCAAGGGCTGGAGAATATTTTATAAATCTGTCGAGTGACTGCTCTACAGGGTTGATATACCCTGGAGGAATAAAAGCTGGTGGTGTTAAGTCAGGGGCCTGGCTCCGTCTCTTACAGCAGAGGAAGCTATGTGGTGGGTCAAAGCCTCATGGTGATACTGATGATGATGGGGAAGACGGTGGCATGACCATGCCGCTGCTGCTGCTGCTGATAGTCTGTGTTCTGTGGCACTTGTAGTGAAATGATACCTTACATTTGTTTATTTAAAGAGCAACACCAGCCCTAACTGGTTTTGCTCAGTGGATAGAGCGTCGGCCTGTGGACTGAAAGGTCCCAGGTTCAATTCCAGTCAAGGGCATGTACCTTGGTTGCGGGCACATCCCCAGTCGGGGGTGTGCAGGAGGCGGCTGATTGATGTTTCTCTCTCATCGATGTTTCTGACTCTCTGTCCCTCTCTCTTCCTCTCTGTAAAAATCAATAAAATATATTTTAAAAAAAATAAAGAGCAACAGTATACTCAGTATGAATTTACTGATAGCAGCCTTTTTTTTTTTATAAGCCAGGTACGTGCAATGATCAACTTTTTCCTAAGCTATTCCAGAGCCAAAGCTGTGTTCCTTGAAACCATTGATTGACAGCCTCACATTTTTCCTAAGGAAATTTCTATATAGCCTAATTCCCACCTCAGCATTCAACTTTGCATTTTATTGGTGATCTTTAAACTTTTACTAGTGCACATTTTTTCTAAAGAAAAAGAAATGATTTCCTGGAAATTTAGTGCACACACACACACACACACACACACACACCCCGAGGAGGAAGAAGGGAAGTGAGGGAAAGAGAAAAGAAAGAAAGAAAAAAATATAGCAAATAGCCTGCCCATTGCTCAAGTTCACTTTAAAGATAGTCCTGCAGGTGGCGATAGAAACTCACAAATGAAGAAAATCCCAAAGGTGAATACCTGTGGACTGCTGCTTGGGGATTTGAAGTTCAGCAATTTATTTTTAATTTGATACAGTCATCTACATGCAGAAATCATTAGTGAAAAATGAAATTCTCATGTTGTGTAGTGTCCTCTCTTTTTATAATAATTTTCTCAGCGGTTCTGTGCTGTGTTCCTCTCCAGCTGAGTGGGTACAGCTTTCCTAGGGCAAATTACCATTTTTAAAAATATATATATTTGATTTCAGAGAAGAAGGGAGAGGGGTAGAGAGAGAGAAACATCAATGATGGGAGAGAATCATGGATTGGCTGCCTCCTGCACGCCCCACACTGGGGATCGAGCCTGCAACCCGGGCATGTGCCCTGACCAGGAATCGAACTGTGACCTCCTGGTTTATAGGTTGATGCTCAACCACTGAGCCACACCGGCCAGGCACAAATTACCATTTTAAGCCTGTTTTTTTTCCACCTTTTATTTTTACTCAGCCTGTAGCCAAAATTTGATGCCTATGCCATTGGTGAGGTTTATGAAATAGTTTGCTATTCAGTATTAAGTTGCTTAGGCATAGTGCTGTGTGTGTGTGTGTGTGTGTGTGTGTGTGTGTGTGTGTGTGTGTACAGACACATCTTCTCATCAAAGTATCAAATCCAGTTGTTTCCAGAGGACATTTCTTCCCACAGCTAATTGTCGAAGGTTAGTTTTAATCTGAGCAGGATCACCCATTTCTTGAAAGCTATTTTATCCAGAGTTAAACGTGCAGCATACGCAATTTCTTTTCAAACACTAGACCAGGCATAGTGGCTATGATAGCATTTTATTCAATTATTTTTGTGATTTTCTTTTGGACATTAGACGTGGTCAAAGCAAAGCTGACGCGTTCAGTAGATGTTTCTTTCCTGCTAGTGAAGGTTCAAAAGTTCTTAAATTGATTTTTCTGAATATATCTATTTTCACTTGCAGTTTTTTCTTAAGCTTGGGTCTGAAAATGCTAAGGCTGAAGTGATTTGCTTAGACATAAAGCTAATTTTCAGCTCTCTTCTGGTAGTCTCATTTAAAAAAAAACCTTTGCAGTGTACTTTTGTGAGGGAAACAGCCTTGATTCTAAGAAAATATAATTATTTTGGTTTAAATGCTCTAGGCTTTAGATATTGAGTGCCATCAACAGACTACGATGATGGCCTGGAGCAAATTATTTCAGTCCAGTCTCTCTTCTGAACATTTCACTAAGTCTTATGGGGGAGTTAGAAACCAATAAGGTCTTACATACCATATTGTTAGATACAGGATTTCTTATTTTTTTAAAATATATTTTTATTGATTTCAAAGAGGAAGGGTGAGAGAAAGAGAGAGAGAGAGAGAGAGAGAGAGAGAGAGAGAGAGAAACATCAATGATTGAATAATTGAATAGTTGCCTCCTGCACACCCCACACTGGGGATCGATCCCTCAACCTGTGCTTGTGCCCTAACCAGGAATTGAACCATCACTTTCTGGTTCATAGGTTGACATTCAACCACTGAGCCACACTGGCCGGACCTGAATTTCTTATAATTAAAGAAGGAGGAAAAGAAAAAAAAAGAAAAGAAAAGAAACCTCCTAGCCTTCTCATATTCTGTTTCAATTGCTGTTCCAATTACTCATGAGGGAGGAGAGTCAAAAGCAAGTCAGACGCCCAGAAAACCTATTTCTCTGCCTTCATAGAAAGAATATTCAGTTCTTGCTCTGTTAGCAGCTGACCAAAATCTAATCCATTAAAAAAATACATATGTCGTGGTAAGCAGTTCTTGAAAACGTTTATAATAAATGCCAAAGGCCGAGCCTCCACTGCGAGATTAGCCGTTGGGACAGGATGTGTTTGTCAGGAAGTGGATTATTGCCTGAGCAGAGTCCTGCCGTGTAACCGGCAGGATAAATGAAGGTCTGAAAGCATGCAGAGCGAGGAGTTTATTTGATTCCCCCCTCGGCTTTCCTTTGCGTATTCCAGCCTTGTTTATCACACAGGGTGTTTCCCTCAATGACTCATTTTATGGACAAAAAAGCATCCAGTGTTTTGAAAATGTCCCCCACCCCATGCCCCTTGCTCATCGAATGACCTACACATAGTAACGGAACTAAGTCACTTTTTCAGAGTGGACGTTGTAGCTTGAAAAAATAATAAGACAGCCCTAGCCGGTTTGGCTCAGTGGATTGAGCATCAGCCTGCAGACTGAAGGGTCCCGGGTTTGATTCTGTTCAAGGGCACATGCCCAGGTTTCAGGCTCAATCCCCAGTAGGGGGCGTGCTGGAGGCAGCCGATCAATGATTCTCTCTCATCTTTGATGTTTCTATCTCTCCCTTCCTCTCTGAAATCAATATATATATATATATATATATATATATATATATATATATATATATGTGTGTGTGTGTGTGTGTGTGTGTATGTATATATATATGTGTGTGTATATATATATATATATATATATATATATATATATATACACACACACACAGTTGTGAAAGACTATGGCTCAGAAGTTTCACCCTCATCTTAAAAATACAAGAAACACCGCTGAGGATTATGACGATTTCCCTGCTTTTTCTTTTTCTTTTCTTTTTTTGGAATATATTTTTATTGATTTTAGAGAGGAAGGGAGAAGGAGAGAGAGATATAGAAACATCAATGATGAGAATCATTGGTCGGCTGCCTCCTGCACACCCCCTACTGGGGATCGAGCCCACAACCCGGGCATGTGCCCTTGTCCAGAATCAAACCCTGGACCCTTCAGTCCCCAGGCTGACGCTCTACCCACTGAGCCACACCAGCCAGGGCTTCCTGCTTTTTCTCGGTTGCAGTCCAGCCCCAGAGCTAGTGGACAGAGGTGCCCATGAATGATGCCTCCTCCTCAGATGACACCTATGGTAACACGCCAGTGAGGAAGCGATCAAAGGCACCTCCTGGAACGCCTGAGGGAAGCGTTATGTGTCTGAGGTCTGATCTATTGTCTGGGAGGTCGGAGAGTGTTAATGCACTCGGCAAAGATTACCCTCCCTCTCTAATTGCTCCCACGCTTCCTTAAAGGATTTAAACAGCCAGGAAGGTGACGGCTCCTTGTCAATGTTGGTCTTCTGCCTGCCGCGGGAGTTTATCTGTCTTGCCGCTGAGACCACTAGATCAAGTCACCCGGCCGGGATCAGAGGCGTCCACGCCGAACGGAGGGGGAGGCGGGCGGACACGTTATTTACGGCTCCATGACGACTGTGCATGCTTGGCATTCCGCTCCGGTGTTGACGTTGTGGGGATGAGGGCGGATCTGTGTTCGGAAGGGGGGCCGCACAGAGTCCAAGGGTTCACGTTAACTTTCCATTGGGTTTGTTTTCATAGTCTTTTCTAAACGCCCTAACGTCCAACGTGGCCTTTCGCATTTCCGTTATTTTGGTTAAAGACTTTGGGAGGAGTGAACTTAAAACATTTCCTCGGTGCTGCCTCCCCGACCAGTGTACACACACACACACACACACACACACACACACACACACTCACCGACATACACTCACCAACACACACAAAGTCACTCCGTTCTGAAATGTTGATCCTGAATTAGGCATGTACAAGACTGACCCACGTGTAGGACCTACTAACTTTGTCCAGATCATCCTTGTACATTTCAAATGTTGTGTAAACACATTTTTTAAAAAGCTTTCTTCTCGCCCTGCCGGTGTGGCTCAGTGGTTGAGCGTCAACCTAGGAACCTGGAGGTCACGGTTCGATTCCCGGTCAGAGCACATGCCTGGGTTGCAGGCTTGATCCCCAGTGTGGGGTGGGTGGGAGGCGTCCAATCAATGATTCTCTTTCATCATTAATGTTCTGTCTCTCTTCCTCTCCCTTCCTCTCTAAAATCTATGTCTATGTCTATATCTATGTATCTATCTATCTATATATATCTATGTATATATACATGTACACATATATACATATATATATTTTAACCTTTTGCACTCGGATGTCGAGTGTGACTCGACACGGTTAGCATTAGAATAAAGGAATCGAGAAAAAAGCAAGCGAGTGCAAAGGGTTAAAAGAGGTATGAATTCCTCTAATTCTCGTTGCTAATATATGTAGCCTAGACTGGTTGCTCCAAAGGTTTCCATAAACCAGCCGTCGCCAACCTTTCGGACCTCGGTCCGAGGACCACTGGTTGGAGACCGCTGGCCTAGAGCCTGCAATATCATATTTATGTAGCTTCTTTGGGAGGATTTCCTGTAACTCAAAATGGTAGTCAGGCCCTAACCGGTGTGGCTCAGTGGTTGCGTATCAATCTATGAATCAGGAGGTCAGGGTTCGATTCCCGGTCAGGGCACATGCCTGGGTTGCGGGCTCCATCCCCAGTGTGGGGCATGCAGGAGGCAGCCAATAGATGATTCTCTCTCATCATTGATATTTCTATCTCTCTCTATCTCCCCTCCTCTCTGAAATCAATAAAAATATATTTAAAAAGAATTTTCGTTTGCCCCATGGGATTTTCACACTTTTCAGCTGATGCCACTGTATTTTACTCAAACTGTATAGAGCTGTCAGTGTATTCATTATACGCATCTCCTGCAGCCCTGAGCAGATGACAATTGCTAGAGCGAGTGGGAAGGGGGCGGCGGGGGGGGCTGGCGGGGAGGGGGGACCCATTCAAACCCACAGCTTCTGAAGCAAATTTCTCTCGTGTCTTCTGTTCCGGCCCCTGCGTGGACTGTCCCCTCGCACTGTTTCCGATGGCATATTCCCTCACACTGTCGGGCGCCGAGACGGGATGTCTCATCTGTATATAAAAATTAAAAATTCAAACAAAAATCTGGCCCACATGAAGAACAGGCCCTTTGGGGCATATGGTTCATTATGCATATTCGTTTAATTACTAAAACACTTGGGATGGCTTTCCTGCCCTCGCTTTCAACTCGCAAAGTCAGATCTCTCCTCTTGCACGGAAAATGGGAGCAGAGAACTGTGTTCTGAAGGTGGGGTGGAAAAAAAAGAGAAAGCTTTTGAAGACATTTTTGGAATTCGCCAAAAGGAGACAGGATTCTCAGGATGAGATGGATAGCAGCAGGGATTTCTCTCTCCTTTCCTCTCTGTTTTTGTCTCCTTCTCTCCCTCCCTCCCCCCATTTCTACCACTGCCCCCCAAAGACTAGTCTTACCGTGGTTAGTTTATATGAAAGTGGGCAGGGCAGGAATACAAGACCTAGAGCAGGGGTCCTTAAACTTTTTAAACAGGGGGCCAGTTCACTGTCCCTCAGACCATTGGAGGGCCGGACTATCGTTTAAAAAAAACTCTGAGCAAAGTCCTATGCACACTGCACATATCTTATTTTTAAGTAAAAAAAACAAAACGGCAAAAACACCCGCATGTGGCCCGCGGGCCGCAGTTTGAGGACACCTGGCCTAGAGTATAGTTTTTCATGTACATTTTCTTTTGAGCCACAGGACGGAGCTACGTTTTATTGGCTGGAAAGGGACTCGCCATGAAAGTGGGACTTTAATTGATTTTTCAGGGCTAACAGGTGGTGATCGCTTAGACGTGCCCCAGCCTCGTTGCCACTCCTGATTTGGGGCGGCACGTAGAATAGCTTTATTAAAATCATTTCCTGGCTTCGCGGTTACCTGAACATCTGCCTCCTGGTTTTTCAAGGGCCTTTGCCAAGATTTCCCCTCCGTGCTTGCATGGATCGGATCCTAGGGGAAAAAAAGTGGAGGAAGACTCTCCTCTCTATGTGTCATCAAACCCTTCGTTTTGGGGGTTTACAGTTAGAAACGTTGTTGTTTTGGGGAGTTCCTTTTGGCGGTGGTTGTTTTCACCTGTGTTTCGGTTGCACATTTATTTTCATGGTGCAACAGATATTTTTGAACAGAACGGGCCAAAACTCTTACGGGTAGTTGCTGGGTTTGCATTTGAACTTTAAAAAAAAATAAAATAAAAAAAAAATAAAATATATATATACATATATATATATATATATATATATATATGTATATATATATTTTATTGATGCTTTTACAGAGAGGAAGGGAGAGGGATAGAGAGTTAGAAACATCAATCAGCTGCCTCCTGCACATTCCCACTGGGGATGTGCCCGCAGCCAAGGTACATGCCCTTGACCAGAATCGAACCTGGGACCTTTCAGTCTGCATGCCTACGCTCTATCCACTGAGCCACACCGGTGAGGGCTGCATTTGAACTTTTATTCTGGTGATCCATTGATGGTTTACGTGAGGGAGTGTGTGTGTGTGTGTGTGTGTGTGTGTGTGTGTGTGTGTGTGAGTGTGTGTGCGCGCACGCATATATGCTTATAGACCGTGTTTTGGTTTCTCCCTGGTTTATAGCGTTGTCTCGGCATTGTAGGAAAGCTTTTTTGGACGAGTCCCGAGGACAGTAAATTCAGGACCCCTAAAAGCGTTTCTTAAGGAAAGGACCATCCAAACCTTGGCATCCTTCTTGTTTTCAGTGGCAGTGTTCTCTCCGATGATGCAAATGGGTCGCCTCTCCGAGTCACGGGAGACCATCCAAGACATTCTGGATCTGATTGCTGAGAGAACTGTGCTTTGTTTTCAATAGCACCGCTCACTCATCACTTCGGGAGGGAGGGCTCCCGGATTAAAGCACCTTCCTTGGTTTCCAGCACTCAGTGGAGTCTGTACCGAGCTATTGTGGGCGTCATGTGAACTCATTGCAGCCCCGTGCCTTTTCGTGCCAGAAATAAAGCTGTAAGCGGAGTAACTTAATATAGTGGGCTGCTTTATTCTGTTACTGCACCGATGCTAATTAGATATAGCGTGTGTGTGTGTGTGTGTGTGTGTGTGCATATATATATATATATATATATATATATATATATATATGAGGCCTGGTGCATGAATTCGTGTATGGGTGGGGTCTGGCCAGGGGGAGGGGACATGGGCGGTTGGCGGGCCTGCCTGCTGGTCGAACTCCTGGTCAAGGGGGACAATTTTGCATATTAGCCTTTTATTATATAGGATGTACACTGAGTGGCCAGATTATTATGATCTCTGAACGCATAATAATCTGGCCACTCAGTGTGTGTATGTATGTATGTATGTATGTGTGTGTGTGTGTGTGTATATATACACACATATTTCTTTTATTGATTTCAGAGAGGAAGGGAGAGAGAGACAGAAACATCAGTGATGAGAGAGAATCATTGGTCAGCTGCCTCCTGCACGCCCCACACTGGGGATCGAGCCCACAACCCGGGCATGTGCCCTTGGCCGGAATTGAACCCGGGACCCTTCAGTCCGCAGGCCAATGTTCTCTCCACTGAGCCAAAATGGCTAGGGCACCCAGAGCATTGTTTGCAGTATCCATTCTCATCCAATCTTTCTATGAACACGAAGGAATAAAGTCTAATGTGTTAAGTTGAAGCTTTTATTCACAATTGCAGCCCAAAGTCAGAGGACACTTTTATTTGTATGCATTTTTAAAAATTTTTTATTGATTTCAGAGAGGAAGGGAGAGGGAGAGAGAGAAACATCAATGATGAGAGAGAATCATTGGTCAGCTGCCTCCTGCACACCTCCTACTGGGGATCGAGCCTGCAACCTGGGTATGTGCCCTTGACTAGAATCGAGCCTGGGAGCCTTCAGTCTGCAGGCTGACGTTCTGTCCACTGAGCCAAAGCAGCTAGGCCAGAGAACACTTTTCTAGAATGCTCTGTCCACTTAGCGGACTATTAGAGCCCCATTGTCTTCTACCACAGAGGGTGCCCGTGGTACCAACAATTCTGCTTCGGAAATGAGTGAGGCGCTTCCTGGTACATTTCGTGGAATTTTTTTTTTGTCTTGACCTCTTCAAGATACCCAGCTTTATGGGGAATAAATGTGTGAGGATTCTTTTCTCCCTTCCTTTAATCTGAGTAGAGAATTTGCTGATGGCTTTGGAAGATGTATTTACCCAAATCGGACTTTCAGCTGCTCAATTACTAGCTTCTGCAAAAACAATAAATAAACAAACAAAAAAACAGATAATGAGAAATTTATTGTCTGATTCTCACCCAGAAATTATGACCATTTTAGGAGGGAAAGAGCCAATAGTTGCAACGTATTAGATGCCTTCTCTCTTCATTTCGTTTAGAGCTGTTCTACTTTGTCACCTAGCAGCTCCGCCTTGATGAGTGGTGTGGGTTATTATTGGGCCATAGATGAGCAGTTGACTTTTTCCATTTACATAAAGTCATCAAGAAATGTAGAGGGTGGCCAGTTAGCATGATGCAAACCATGGGGATTTTAAAAATATGTTTGCATTGATTTGGGTTCTTATTAGAGAGAGAGGAAGGCAGAGGGAGGGAGGGGGAGAGAGAGAGAGAGAGAGAGAGAGAGAGAGAGAAACATTGATGAGAGAGCATCATTGATTGGCTGCTTCCTGCATGCCCCCTACTGGAGATCGAGCCCACAACTGGTGCATGTGCCCTTACTGGGAATCGAACCGATGACCTCTTGGTACGTGGGAAGATACCCAACCAACTGGACCACATTGGCCGGGCAAACCATGGGATTTTAATAAACGTTTCATATTCAAAAGAGAATGAAGATTATGTACTTAGGAAGAAGCTTGTGTATGAATACAGATTAGAAGCATTTTTTTCTTTAGTCCTATAGTACATACAAAAGGGGAAAGTAAAATCAGCAGAAACTCCTTGCTTCGAAGGATGAGGCCTGGAAGTCTCTAATTTGTTCTAAGTTGATAAGATGCATGAGTGACTTTTTCCCAGCACTTATGAGCTGACAGCTGATAACCACCAGTTACCGTATTTCATCTTTTGGGACCACCTGTGAGTTTGGAAAGAAAGTGGGGCGTTCAGTCTTGAAATAATGTGCCCGAGATTTCACTCCTGCCTCATGAAATAATGGCCATGTGCTCTGTTCTTCTTTGGCCTACTAATTCGTGTGTTACTTGGAGGCAGGGCCGTGTCTTCATTGCGTTCTTGTTTCCGGTAGCTGTTGTGGCATAGACACTTCGGTTCAGACCCAAGCTCTTGCTTGTCCTTTCTGTGGGAGGGATCCCAAATCCGGAGGCTGAGAGATATCGGGCAGGTGAAGTGCATGGCTTGTCTGATGTAGGTATTCCTGGCCCAACCTCAAAATTGGAAGATTTTAAGATTTTTGAATTTTATTTTATATATATATATATTTTTTGTTGTTGTTGTTGTTGTTAATCCTCACCCAAAGATATTTTTCCATTGGTTTTTAGAGAGTGGAAGGGAGGAGGAGGAGGAGAGAAAGAGAGAGAGAGAAACATCAATGTGAGAGAAACCTACAGATTGGTTGCCTTCTGCACCTGCCCCAACCAGGGCTGGGGATCGAGCCTGCAACCAAGGTTCGTGCCCTTGACCGGAATCGAACCTGGGACCCTTCCGTCCGCAGGCCGATGCTCTATCCACTGAGCCAAACCTGCTAAGGTGACGATTTTAAGATTCTTATAGAGACTTTGAAAATCTGAAGTTTTTTTTACCTGAAATACTTGGATTTTAAAATATTGGAAGCCAATGAAAAAAGTAATCCCCTCTCCAGTTACAATAAACCTTATGGTTGGCAAAATTTGGTGTGTGGCCTGCCTCTTGGAGACGGTGGTTTTTGCATACCACTGTCCCTCTGTTCTGGTACAATATATCTAGGAGCAAAAACGCTGAGTAGGTCTAGAGGGGAATGGGGTTTCCAGGTATGGGGCTGCTGTATCGGTCTGTGTACCTGGCCAATTCGTTTCTTCCCCATTCTACCAGTTCTAAAACTGCGTTAAACATTGCACGTGCACGTGTGTGTGTGTGCGTGTGTCTGTGCGTGTGTGTGCGCGCACGTGCATGTGTGTGTCTGTGGGTGTGCGTGTGTGTGTGTGTGTGTGTGCGTGTGTGCGTGAACCTGTTTGTAACTGTTTCTAAAAGCTACTGTAGTGAGAGCCTGGATGTAATTTCCCGAGGTCATGGAGTGAGCATTGAAGATCGTTCGCACTCCGTGATCTCGGGCAGTGATCTGGTCTTGTCTTCCCACCAGGTGTTCTTGGTCACCGTGTGGAACTTTGAGCTGTACATGATCCCCCTGGCGTTGCTGCTGCTCTTCGCCTACAATTTCATCGAACCCACGAAAGGGAAGGTGGGCGGCACCCACGACTGCCAGGTAAGCCGGGATCCCAGTAACGCTGACGTGTGGCTAGAAACAAAGGTGTGAACAAGGATAAGCCGGCGCCACCGCTGAAGCATGGCCCGGGTCCTTTTGGTTTGAGCCTGAAGGATCCACTCTGCACATACGTCCATGTTCTAATAGAGATCTTTAAAAAAAAAATATATATATATATATATATATATTTTATTGATTTCCGAGAGGAAGGGAGAGGGAAAGAGAGAAACATCCATGATGAGAGAGAACCATTGATCGGCTGCCTCCTGCACACCCCACCCTGAGGATTGAGCCCACAACTCGGGCATGTGCCTTGACTGGGAATCGAATTGTGACCTCCTAGTTCATAGTTCGATGCACAACCACTGGACCACCCCAGCCGGGCTAGAAATATATGTTTTTACTGATTTGAGAGAGAGAGAGAGAGAGAGAGAGAGAGAGAGAGAGAGAGAGAGAGGAAAGGAGAGGGAGAGAGAGAGAAACATCAATGACAGAGAAACATAGATCAGCTGCCTCCTGCATGCCCCATACCTGGGGGGATCCAGCCTGCAACCCCGGGCATGTGCCCTGGACTTAGATCGAACCAGCATCCTCTTGGTGCATGAGACGACGCTCAACCCATTGAGCCACACTGGCCAGGGCTGTGGTTGAGATCTTCTATCAGATGTCACCTGGAGTCTTCTTTCTATAGCATCTTGTGTTTCTGAGTCGGGCTGTTTCCTCAGAGTCAGGAGAGCCCTGTGGTGCTCGGTCACCTGTCCCATGCCAGCAGCAGGTGTCCGTGTGCACGTCTGGTACTCCGTGAGGTTAAGGTGAAGAGCGTTGTCAGCCGCGAGAGAAAAGTCCTTCCTGGGGACACAGAGCCTCTGGAGGCTGCCTCGGGCCCTCTGCCCAGGCTCCCCACGCAGGGTCCACCTCCGGCCTGAAGGCTCGGGGGGTTCTCGGAGGCTTGCCGACTCCCAGGGAACCCCGAGCCTGGGTGGGCATGCGTCCCTCTACTCCTGTGCCCACGTTTCTGCTGTGATTCTCAAACTTGCCAGCAAGCCTTCCCCTTAGAGACCCCGGGCTCCACTCCCTCCCTTCTTCCCCAGCTCTCCTCCCCTAGCTCTCTCCTCGCACACCAGGGGATCTCTCCTGCCCCCTGTGAGCAGGAACGTGTATGTGTTGACTTCCTTTATGGCATAATCCTGGCATTCCAGGTTCAAAAACCCAGCAGTTTTTACACAAAATTCTAAGGCCTTAAGACTTGGTAACAGATCAGCTTCACACTGGGTTTTTCTAGACTCAAGAGGGGACTGTGTTCACATAGTTTCTCTTAGCATGTTCTCATGATTTTAAAAAAAATCATCTCTGGTCCGGCTGGTGTGGCTCAGTGGTTGAGCGTGGACTCCTGAACCAGGAGGTCACAGTTTGATTCCCAGATATAAGGCACGTGTCCGGGTTGCAGGTTCCATCCCTAGTAGGGGGCGTGCAGGAGGCAGCCGATCCGTGATTCTCATCATGGATGTTTCTCTCTCTCCCCTCCCTTCCTCTCTGAAATCCTACCTAATAAAATAGTAATATGCAAATTGACCGCACCTTCGCTACGCCCAAGCCATGCCCACCAGCCAATCAGGGCAAGTATGCAAATTACCCAACAAAGATGGCGGTTAATTTGCATACGCTGAGGGAGGGAGGAGTGAAGACTGAAGACAACTTAGAAGGAAGACGGAGGAAAAGTGGAAAGCAAGATGGCTGCCAGAGGGAAAGCCCGGGTGGGGCGGGGCGGGGCAGGGCGGAGTGGGGCGGAGCGGGGCGGAGTAGGGCGGGTGGCAGTGGCGCGCGGGTGCAGGTGTGGCGGCCGCAACAGTGGCGGCAGCGGCAGCGCATGCGGCCGCAGCAGCAGCTTGCAGGATTTTTCCTGCAAATGGGCTACTAGTCAATCCTATCTAATAAAGGCGTAAGTGACCGTACCTCCGCTACAAAGATGGCGGCCCACATAGCACCAGGGTGGGACGCTAGCGTCGTCACCATGGTGACGACGCTAGCGTCCCATTCACAGGCCGCAGAGGGAGGAAGAGCTGCAGACAGAACACTGGGCTGCTGGGCAGGGGGCATGCTCAGAGCCGCGGCCCGCGCAGCTTGGAACAAACAGAAGCCCAGCTGACAGAAAGCAGGCAGTGGGCCGGTGGTGAGCTCTGAGCTGCCTCTGCGCGACATAGGACACGCCAAAGAGACAGACGCTGGGCCAGGGGCTGCTCAGAGCCAGGGCTGCTCAGAGCCGCCATTGCGCAGCTTGGGACACGCCCCCGGCCCACCAGAAGGAAGCCCAGATGACAGAAAGTGGCGGTGGGCCGGGGGTGAGCTCTGAGCTGCTGCAGTGTGACTTGGGACACGCCAAACGGACAGACGCTGGGGCCGGAGGGGGGGGGGGGCTGCTCAGAGCCGGCGCTGTGCAGCTTGGGACAGGCCCCCGACCCAGCAGATAGAAGCCCAGCTGACAGAAAGCGGTGGGCTGGAGGTGAGCTCTGAGCTGCTGCAGCGCAACTTGGGACACGCCAAGCGGACAGACACTGGGCCAGGGAGCGATGCTGTGCAGCTTGGGACACACCTCCAGCCCAGCAGACAGAAGCGCAGCTGACAGAAAGCAGGGAAGCTGGGCTGAGGGCATGCCCCTGGCACCCCCCGCAGTGCAGCTTGGGGCATGCCCCCAGCCCAGTGGACAGAAGCCCTGGGGACACAATGCAGGAGGTCCTCTGTGCATGAACTGCAGAAGAAACACCTTTTCTGAAGCCTCATTGGCTAAGCTCCCTGTAAGCTGCCTCTCACAGTGTTCTGGTAACTTGAGTAATAAGAACCTAAGAAAGTGTTCTAAGGTTTTTCCACACTCCTGGAGGAAAAACAAAGGTCTGCTGCTGGAGGGCTAAGATATGTCATATCCTGCCCTAGCCAGTTTGACTCAGTGGATAGAGCCTCGGCCTGCCCACCGCAGGGTCTGCGTTCGATTCTGATCAAGGGCATGTACCTAGGTTGCAGGCTCCTCCCTAGCCAGGGCCCAGGTCAGGGCTCATGCAGGAGGCAACCAATCGAAGTATCCCTCTCACATTGATGTTTCTCTCTGTCTTTCCCTCTCTCTTCCAAGCTCTGTAAAAATCAATGGAAACATATCCTCAGGTGAGGATAAAAAAGAAAGAAAGAAAAGAAATGTCATATCCTATGAAAGACACATCTTGAAAGTGCCTAAAGAAAGCTGTCATTTTTTCATGGTGAAGGGACTGGAGTCCGTGTTGGTGAAAACACCTTGGCGGCTGTGACAGTGGCAGCAGGAGTGGGATGATGGGGCTGGTGCCTTCCCCTGATCAGCCCAGTCACCTCCCGCAGGGGAAGGCCAGACTGCAGCTTAGGCCCGCTCCCCATCAGTAGGACATCTCCTGAGGGCTCCCAGTCTGTCAGAGGGGGCAGGCTTGGCTGAAGGACCCCCCACCCCCCCCCCAAGTGCACGAATTTTGTGCACTGGGCCTCTAGTTAATAAATAAATAAATATTGCAGTGGCGTGATTGAAATTATACCTGTTCTAGAGACCAGGTTTTAAAACGAATCTGAACCAACCTGTTCGCATCACAGCCGGTGCTGTGATCCCCGAAACTAAAGCCGGGCGCCCTTTAGTCCCGATCAAGGCCTTGTATTCCTTCCCTCACCTGCTCCCCCACCTAAACCGGAAGCCCAAGGAGAACAGTAAAACCGTAAAGAAACCTGTAACTTCCTCTTGAGGTGGATGCTATTCAGGCTGATGCGTTTCTACTGTCTAACGTTCCCGTAATGGCCCCTGAGGAGCAGAGAATTCACTGTCCAGTGAACCCAGCGCAAACGGAGAATGGTCCTCTCGGCCTTAACGTAGCGGTGGGTTCATCTGTCAGCAGGAGAACAGAACTGTTTACAGAAAGTTCAGCTCAGCTGAGCCGCTTGCAAGCTGGGGGGGCCTTCAAAGGCCACTCGCCTCATGGCTGTATTTACAGCGAAGTTTTAGGGAGATGAGGCATGTGTGTGCACTGTAGTCACGGTGCCCCCGAACTCTCAGAGCGTTCTTGTTAAGAGAGCTTTCACATATTGGATTTTTAAAAGACGAGCGCTTAAATTCTGTAGATATTTTTTTCTTAATCCTCAGCTGAGGATATTTTTCCATTGATTTTTAGAGAGAAGGAGAGACAGAGAGAAATATCGATGTGAGAGAGACACATCGATGGGTTGCCTCCTGCACACCCTCCCTGACCAGGGCCCAGGCCGGAGAGGAGCCAGCAACTGAGGTACATGCCCTTGACCGGGATCGAACCTGGAACCCTTTGGTCTGCAGGCTGATGCTCTATCCACTGAGCCAAACCGGCTAGAACTGTAGACATTTTTCTTTTTCTTTTTTTAAAAATTGATTTCAGAGAGGAAGGGAGAGGGAGAGAGAGACAGAAACATCAATGATGAGAGAGAATCATGGATCAGCTCCCTCCTGCACGTCCCACACTGGGGATCGAGCCAGCAACCCAGGAATGTGCCCTTGACTGGAATCGAACCTGGGACCTTTCAGTTCACAGGCTGATGCTCTATCCACTGAGCCACACCGGCTCGGGCTGTAGATGTTTTTCTTTCATGTGAATGAGTTTAGTTTGCCTTTGGTCATATCCGCTGATATTTTATTAACAAACTGTGGGCTTCCTTTCAGGAGAGCACGGAAGTCGATGACGAGGAGGACGAAGATGACAAGGTGAGTGACCCAGGGAACCACAGGACAGGGAGGGGACATTCTTTTTTGTTGTTGTTGTTGTTGATCCTTATCCGAGGATATTTTCCCATTGATTTTTAGAGAGAGTGGAAGGGAGGGGGAGAGACAGAGAGAATCATTGATGTGAGAGAGACCCAGCGGTGGGTTGCCTCCTGCACGCACCCCGACCAGGGCCAGAAAACCTGTAACTGAGGTACGTGCCCTTGACCGGAATCAAACCCGGGACCCTTTAGTCTGAGGGCCGACACTCTATCCACTGAGCCACACCGGCCAGGGCGGGACTTCCATGTTTTCAGCAGACAGCTTCCAGGTTGTGTCAAATGCTTTTATTTTTTGTACTGTGGAGTAGCCAGCATATTAATACTCTTATCATTTACAAAGGCTATCCCTTTCTAAGACATACCTATGTATTTGTTTCTTTTCATTCATTTATAAAAATGAGGATGAAAAGGGGCAAAATGTAAGAAATAATTGAAATAGTAGAAAAAGCCTAGCTGTAGGCTCAGCCAGTGTGGCTCAGTGGTTGAGCACCGACCTATGAACCAGGAGGTCTGATTCCCGGTCAGGGCACCTGCCCGGGTTGTGGGCTCCATCCCCAGGACGGAGTGTGCAGGAGGCAGCCGATCCATGATTCTCTCTCATCATGGATGTTTCTGTCTCTCTCTTCCTCTTTGAAATCAATAAAATTATATTTAAAAAATAAAACAGCACAGCGGTCGGGGGGCTGTCCTTGGCGTCTGGAAGGTAGACGGAGGGGAGCCCGCGAAGTCACCCGTAAACCCAGTGACATTGCTCCTCCTTCAGGCCCCGGCCTGCGCGCGGCGGGGCGGCCGCCCACGTCAGAGCCTGTCACTTCCCCAGCTGTTGCTGGCAGCGCGCGCAGCTCTCCGCCTGTGTACATCTGTCCTCTCCCTTCTCCTGGGAGAATCTCTCAAAGCCGCTGCTCCTGTTGTCATTACGCTTTCAGACAAACCTTCTGGAATAAAATGAAAAGAAGTGAAATGCCAAATGCGACGCTGCTCGCTTAATGGACTTCCAGTCCCCCGGAACCTGTGGGTACGGGGGTGGGGGACGCGTGGCATAGCGTTTCGGATGCTTGAGGGGGAGGGGGAGGAGGAGGAGGAGATCTTTACAGTTAGGATCCAATATAAAATGCCCAGGAAATAGAAATGAATTTGAAAACACTGGCTCCATGGCACAAAGGGCCTTAAAATGAATCAAGAGAGGCAGATGGTTTTGCCCATTTGTAGCGCATTGAGGGGATTCCAGAGTAACCCTTATTTGTGGTGTTACAATGATCATTCATAGCAAAAATAACGAAATCAAGTAGTAAAATATTTTTTTAAAGTAAATTGCCCTTTTTCAGAAAAAAAAGGCCACACAGATGCAACTTTCTTCTTGATGAATTGATGTTGCGTGGCTTCCGTGTGACATAGCTCCTTGAACATTAGAAGTAGAGATAGCCAAGCCAAAGTGCATGCTGGGAAGGCTCACCAAAGGAAACAAGTCCTTTTTATTTTTTATTTTTATCAACATGTTTTCATTGGTTTTTGGAGAGAGAGGAAGGGAGAGGGATAGAGAGATAGAAACATCCACGAGAGAGAAACATTATCGATCGGCTGCCTCCTGCATGCCCCCCACTGGGCATTGAGCCCACAGCCCGGACATGTGCCCTGACCTGGAATCAAACTGTGACCTCTTGGTTCCTGGGTTGATGCTCAACCACTGACCCACACCAGCCGGGCAGAAACACATTTTTAAATTAAAATTTCCGTTTTAATGAAATAATTTTAAACCTGTACTAGGAACTAGCCTACATTTTATTAACCAGGGCTTGAAAGTGAAGATTTCTTTCTGGTTGGCCAACCCTTTTTATTTTATTGATTTATTTTTTAAACATATTTTATGGATTTTATTTTTACAGAGAGGAAGGGAGAGGGTTAGAGAGTTAGAAACATCGATGAGAGAGAAACATCCATCAGCTGCCTCCTGCACACCCCCTACTGGGGATGTGTCCGCAACCGAGGTCCATGCCCTTGACCGGAATCGAACCCGGGACCCTTCAGTCCGCAGGCCGACGCTCTATCCACTGAGCCACACCGGTTTCGGCGGCCAACCCTTTTTTAAGTGACCCACCCAGGGACGGGACAATGAACTGCCCAGCAGCGATCACTGGGAGCACGGGTCTTGGGCCCACCTCGCAAAGGAGAGCCTCTAACAAGAAGGCAACGAGTGAGACATCGGTGGTCAGTTCACTAGAGGCAGCACCTTCAGCCCGTGCCCGGGTTGTCACAGTTGAACCTGACACTCGGGTGTCTCCAGGCCTGTCTCGGCCCGGAGGCAGAGCCATCGGGACTGCGCTCCTAGCCTTCCCCGGCGAGGATGACTGCGTCGGAGCCACAGCATCGACAGGGATGGGCCGTGGAGCTGGTGTGTCAGCCTGGCCCACTCGGAGGGTCTTGTGCTCCGTCTCTCCCCATTGTCTCCTGGGCAGTTTTGTTCTTGAGATCCTTTGAGTGTAGTATCTCCATAGGGACTTTATTTATTCATTTTTTAAATCTTTATTGTTGACAGTATTACATATGTCCCCTCCTCCCTCCCCCCCCCCAGTCCCGTTGACATCATCTACCTCCACCTCCCACCCCAGGCCCTCTCCACCCCACTGTCTGTGTCCCTGGGTTATGCACATATGCATACAAGTTCTTTGGTTGATCTCTTCCCACCCGCCCACCCTCCCCTGCCTTCTCTCTGAGATCCCACAGGCTGTTCCGTGCGTCTGTGTCTCTGGATCTGTTTTGTTCATCAGTTTATTTTGTTCATTAGATTCCACATCCTAAGGCCTTTAATAGCCTCAGCACAGCCATGGTTGTTTTTGCTTCCTCAACTTCATATTCCTGTGGAATCTTCTAGAGCAGCGGTCGGCAAACTCATGAGTCCACAGGGCCAAAGATCAACAGGACAACGATTGAAATTTCTTTGGAGAGCCCAATTTTTTAAACGTCAACTTCTTCTAACGCCACTTCTTCAAAATAGACTCGCCCAGGCCGTGGTATTTTGTGGAAGAGCCACACTCAAGGGGCCAAAGAGCCGCATGTGGCTCGTGAGCTGCAGTTTGCCGACCACTGTTCTAGAGGAATTAGTCTAAAATGAAAATATGACTGTTTATGCCTCTTCTGCCTAACACAGCCAGTCTGAGACGGGTGAACTTTCCAGTCCCCTTCCGTATCTTCTCACTCTCACTTCTTTTTCTTAAAACATGTTTTTATTGAGAGATAGAGACATCCATGATGAGAAGGAATCATGGATCGGCTGCCTCCTGCACGTCCCCTACTGGGGATCGAGCCCACAACCCGGGCATGTGCCCTTGACCGGGAATCAAACCGTGACCTCCTGGTTCATAGGTTGATACTCAACCACTGAGCCACACCAGCCGGGCTCTCTCTCACTTCTTTAAGAGATTTGTAACTAGGGGGATTTTCAACATTAAGACCTTCGGAGCACACATCATTCGCACCCATATTACAGTCCATTATTTCTTCTCCATGTATGTCAGCCTCCACCACTGACATGTGCTATGGAGCTGCACACACAGGCTGTATCACAGGGCTCGCTCACGCGGCCCTCCTGGCTTCTGTTGCGTGTTACACATGACAGACCACGCTTCTGGGAAGTGTAACACACCCAGCGAGACAGGAACTGTTTACAAATTGTAAACACTCGGTCGTTTCCTCCCAAACCAGAAGAAGAAAGGGGAGCTCCTTTCTCTCCCGACGATCCATCTTGGAGGTGACACCCCTTAATTGCCAGCACCCCTTCCCACCAAATACCATCGCAGACAACTGGGGAGATGAAAGCGCGCCGGCCCCCGGGGCGCGGCTCTCCGGGGAGATGGACGCTTTCCCAAGTTCCCGCCTGTCTCCCGTGCACAGACCAGGCCTCGGTCTGGACTCTGTCATCCTTTTATTGTCTGCAGCGGGGATTGTTGTAAAATGACATCACCGTAGCCTCCTGCTCCCTTCTCATTGTCAAAAGGCCACGGGAGTGACTTGTATTAGAAACCTGATTAGACTCCACAATTTTGCCTTCGTTTCTTTTCTTTTTTTTTTTTTCTTTCCTTTGTTCATCCTCACCCGAGGATATTTTTCCCTTGATTTTTAGGGAGAGCGGAAGAGATAGGGAAAGACAGAGAGAAACGTGGATTGAGAGAATCACATGGATGGGTTGCCTCCTGCATGAGCCCTGACCAGGGCCCGGGCCGGGGAGGAGCCTGCAACCGAGGTACGAGCCCTTGATCAGAATCGAACCCGGGACCCTTGGTCCGCAGGCCCCGACGCTCTATCCACTGAGCCACACCGGCTAGCGCTTGCCTTCCTTGCTTCCCTGGGCTTTCAGTGGTAACATAGGACTCTCAGGGAGCTAGTTCTTCGGCTTTTTAGGAAACGGAACGTACCAACTAAACTTTGAAGAGAGGGACATTTTTTCTTCTTTCTTATACCCGATGGGCCGTGGGAGAAATTGCTTGTTACAAGTAGAGTTTGCTGGGCACCCAGAACAGATAGTGACTAAGTCCAGCCAGCAGCAATCAGCCGGCATGTGCTATGTGCGGGAGATTCTGTATGAGGAATTCTATTTTGTGGACCTTATTTGTACGGATGGATTACAATGAAAATTGTATTAATTACCTGCACCAGGAGGGCCCGTAATTGAGGCATGAACCAAGAAACTATTGTGTAAAATGCTGTATTCCATACTTAGAAAAGGCCAGGCAAAGCCATGATCTCTTGTTTTCATTGTGGGAGGTATCAATACTTGCATTAGAGGTTCTTTCTTTTTCCAGCCCAGCAGTTACTTACAGAGACGATTTCGGCATGTACTATCACTATCAGGAGGGAGAAATCACAAGGGCGTGTAATAATAGTTTTAAAAAACCCTGCTTATTGCTATCATAAAGGAACGACCCCCAGGGGCCTGTGTTGTGGGGTGCTTGGTGTTTAGCTTGGCTGTCCCAAGAGAACTTGAATGATCTGGTGGTTGGTTTTTTTTTTAGGATGATCAATGAGATCACAATTGCCTTACAGTGTTTAGAGGGAGAAAATTACCCTTTCATATTAATAATGGGTGAAAAAACGGGTATAGATGTTTTCTTTTAAACAAATAAGGAATGCCTGATGCACTTTTGTTGATCAACGATGGAATGTTTTATATTGAAAGAGTGCAAATAAATACTGAACTATATAATAAAAGCTGAATGACTGGTCGCTATGATGCGCACTGACCACCAGGGGGCAGATGCTCAAGGCAGGAGCTTCCCCCAGCTCACAGGCCCCAGGCCAGCCAAGGTGGGTGCCAGCAGGGGACCCCCCAATCGCCCTGTTGGTCGATTCCCAGAGGGAGGCAACTGGCGGGGGGGGGGGGGGTCTGGCAAGCTCCACCCCCAACCCCGATCGCTCCGCCAGTCGCCCCCACAGATCAGCCCTGATTGCCGGCCAGGCCTAGGGACCCTAGTACAATATATTTTCACAAGGTAGGCTGTGGTCATTAAATGTAAGTACTTTTTAAACCATCCATTTCCATTTTTAAAATGATTTTCATCCTCCACACTGACTAGTCCACTGCTCACTACCCAGGCAGAGCCTTCTTAGAGAAAGAAGCAGGTGGCATATGAACTTCGAGGGACTTTTCCTTATCATCTGATAGCGAGAGGAGTCTTACTTACAATTCCTTTGCTACTTAAGAATATCCAAACCACGGCAACTTAGTTTGATTAGTGGTGTTTTTTTTTTTATATACTATTCACTCAGCAGTGGTACGTCAAGATGATAAGGTATGTTATTTTTATGAAAATAAAAAAGTCGCCCTGGCTGGTTTGGCTAAGTGGATAGAGCATCGGCCTGAAGGGTCCCAGGTTCGATTCTGGTCAAGGGCACATGCCTGGGTTGCGGGCTCGATCCCCAGTAGGGGGCATGCAGGAGGCAGCCAATCCATGATTCTCTCTCATCATTGATGTTTCTATCTCTCTCTCCCTCTCCATTCCTCTCTGAAATCAATAAAAATATATTTTTAAAAAAAAGAAAATAAAAAAGTCAGAGAATATCTTTGAAAGATGAACAATAATTGAATATCTTCCTACACATTTCAGAACCCTATGGGAACGATATACAGGGCGTATTGTAGAGGACTTGCTCAGGGATAATTTTCAGGGGAATAAAATAAATGGCCATTCTGATGTAACTGCTTTTAATTTGATTTAATATGAATTTTAGTGATGAAGTCATTTAATTGCTAGCATCTCTACCGTACCATCTTAGCTTTGAGACTTTAATATTAAAATGGATTCCAGCCAATTCTTAATGATCGGTTTATGCATGTTCCGATGAGAAGGGATTGGCTTCCTTACTTCCTGCAGTCTTTTCCCTGACACGCCGACTAGCTCACATTTTCCGTTTCAACATGAAACCTCCGTTCTTAAGAGTGTTTGGCCTCATTGCCTTGAGAAGTAATCCAGGAATGTTAATAATCTGACCTTTCGAGGCAGTATTCATCCTACTCACTACCAGGCTCACTAACCCTAGCACTTGTGGATTTGCTTAGAAATGTCTACTGTAAGGATTATACTTGTCATGTCACTCCCAAATATTGTGAAATACGATATGCCAGACAGTAAATTAGATGGATTATCTATTCTTCTGTTAGCTAATGTGCACTGTCTATCAGAATACAGTCAGAGGCTCTGATTTTATAGAATACTAGAGGCCCGGTGCATGAAATTCGTGCACTCGGGGGGTGGGGGGAGGTTCCCTCAGCCCGGATTGCAAGAGGGCACAGGCCAGACCGAGGGACCCCACTGGTGCAGGATCGGGGCCAGGTAGGGACAGAGGAGGTTGGCCAGCTGGGGAGGGACCACGGAAGGGCTCCAGGGCGTGTTTGGCCCGTCTCGCTCAGTCCCGATTGGCCGGACCCCAGCAGCAAGCTCACCTACTGGTTGGAACGTCTGCCCCCTGGTGGTCAGTGCACATCAGAGCAAGGTTGAGCGGCCTTAGCATATCATTAGCATATTACTCTTTGATTGGTTGAATGGCCGACCGGACGACTGGACACTTAGCATATTAGGCTTTTATTATATAGGATAACGAATCTAGATATTTAATTTCCCATTGCTAAAAATGTTTACATCATGCTAATGTGGACTGCATTGATCATTGTATCTCCATTACCCACAGGTCATTGTTTTTCTGAGGATAGCAGTTAGTCCTCTTGTCTTTCCTAATGAAACCCCTGTTTCAGTGTGATTTGCACTAAGTCCCAATTATCCAATGAGTTTAGAAGCTAATTGATAATTTACAAGAAAGGGGGGGGGCACCATTTTTTTCCTCAAGGGAAAAATAATAATGTAAGTAATAAATGACACAAGAGTAATAATTTAAAACAACATCATTTGCTCTAAGAATTAGTTAAGTATAATTGGATTTTAAAAATAATATTTGTAGAGTGTTTACAATTTCCAGACTGTTTTTATATGTTTCAGCTCACTCAGCATTCAAAATAAACCATTAAATTAGCTACTTCCCCCGTCTACAAATGAACAAACCCGAATTAAGAGAAACGAACTTGAGCCTGGCCAGCGTGGTTGAGCATCGACCTATGAACCAGGAGGTCATAGTTCTATTCCCGGTCAGGGCACATGCCCAGGTTGCGGGCTCCATCCCCAGTGGGGGAGCATGCAGGTGGCAGCTGAACCATGATTCTCTCTCATCATTGATGTTTCTCTCTCTCTCCCTCTCCCTTCCTCTCTGAAATCAAAAAGTATTTTTAGAATTTCTTATTGCACTGTTTGGTCACACACATATTTTTTCTTCCACCCGCCTCACTTCCCACCTCAAATATAACGAAAGGGTGCCCTGCTCAGTCCGCAGCCCCAGCTCATGGCGTGTTTAGCCGCAGCAGTTCCAGTGGCAGGAAGCCCGCAGCCCTGCCCTGTGGTCGCAGGCCTGGCATCTGTCAATGGGCTGAGAGAAACTTCTAATGAAATGGTGAAGCCAGAGCACACGCTGGGAAATACCTGTCAGCGTGGAGGCGCTGTGTGCAGTGAGCAGACAGAAAGAGCCGTTTAAAACCACTTAGAAATTATATTGACTGCAAACCCAAACAGTCTGTTTTCTGTTCACTCCCCAAAGCAAATGGACTACTGGGGAGGGTTGGCTCTCTGCAAAGAGCAATGATTTTCTTTCCTCATGGAAACGGCATGCACCAGGGAGTTGACTCTGCGTGCGTGCGTGTGTGTGTGTGTGTGTGTGTGTGCATCTGTGTGTGTGTCTGTGTGCGTCTCTGTGTGTGTGTGTCTGTGTGTGTGTGTGCGTCTGTGTGTGTGTGTGCGTCTGTGTGTGTGTCTGTGTGTGTGCGTCTGTGTGTGTGTGTGTCTATGTGCGTCTGTGTGTGTGTGCGTCTCTGTGTGTGTGTCTGTGTGTGTGTGCGTGTGTGTGTGTCTGTGCGTCTGTGTGTGTATGCGTCTGTGTGTGTGTCTGTGTGTGTGTCTCTGTGTGTGTATGCGTCTGTGTGTGTCTGTGTGTGTGTCTGTGTGTGTGTCTGTGTGTCCATGCACGCACAACGCATCTCATGGGCAGAAGCCCTGAAGACAATTCCCAGTGCAGTAAGCCAGGCTTACCCCAGACCCGTTTGTAATCTTGTGTATCAGAAATATTGCTTCTTGTTCTTTGTTATGACAGATGTTGAGAGGGGTTTTTTGTGTGTTTTTTTTTTTTTCATGCTAGATGCCACTCAATCTATTTCTGATGTTGATCATGTTTGCACATTTTCAAAGGGCAGGCTTTTACTATTCAGTGGGAGGAAACAGACCAAACATACTCCCCTCTGCAGTCTCAAGTTCTGTTTTTGCCTCTTTGCTCTGGATGGCTGAAACAACTGGGAAGATCTTGAGGTAGAAATGTGGCACGGATGGCTTTTGGGAACCTGGGTACATCCTGTGACAAATACGACTCAGTGTCTCAGCATGTCACAAAGATTTGTCCTGCTGTGGTTAACTTTCAGGACTATGTCTCTGGTTTTGCTTAGGTAATTAAAGAGAAAGGTGAGCCCGGCCGGTGTGGCTCAGTGGTTGAGCGTCAACCCGTGAACCAGGAGGTCACAGTTCGATTCCTGGTCAGGGCACATGCCCGGGTTGCGGGCTCGATCCCCCGTAGGGGGCATGCAGGAGGCAGCCGATCCATGATCTTCTCGCATCCTTGATGTTTCTATCTCTCTCTCTCTCCCTTCCTCCTTGAAATCAATAAAAACGTATTTCAAAAAAGAGAGAAAGAAAGGAGTTTTCCTAAATCAGAGCAGGTAAGAAAGATTTCAGGTCACATACTGATGATATAATTAATTCTTAGTTGTAAGTTCATTGTGATGGTGTTAATTCTCTCCCACAATCCTCTAGTCATGGGAGGCCTGGGGAAGGCAACGGGGCCTTGAAGAAGGAAATAACTGCTTCTTGATTTATTTCATTTTTGTTCTTAGAAAAAAAAAACACACCACCACTCTGTTACACACGGGTACACTGTTCTTATTTCAGCTGCTTACAAAACTTAGCCTAGACTCCGGGTTTTCTTCGTATGTGTATGTGTTTTCTCTTGAACATTTTAGAAACAAATGGACAATGAAAGAACATTGTGATCTTGCCTTTATTTTTATGTAATCTATATGTTTAGGGCAGGCGTCCTCAAACTACGGCCCGCGGGCCACATGCAGGTGTTTTTGCCATTTTGTTTTTTTACTTCAAAATAAGATATGTGCAGTGTGCATAGGAATTTGTTCATAGTTTTTCTTAAACTATAGTCCGGCTCTCCAACGGTCTGAGGGACAGTGAACTGGCTCCCTGTTTAAAAAGTTTGAGGACCCCTGGGTTAGGGTATAGAGCTGGCATTTTCATGATTTTTCTTAGGACAAGAGCCACTCTCCCTTTATACAGAACAGAGGAGCATTATGAAATGGGAATTCCGGATCATGAAAAGTTCCATGCTCTTCGTCTCTCCCATCATGTCGTGGTACTGGCGTGGCTCGTAAACGAGACCCTAAGTCATGTGACCCTTACTCATGCCTCTGTGTGTTTTCAAATTCGTAAGAAGTAAAATCCACTCGTCCTCGAAATCTAAAAAATACGTTGTTCGCCGCTGTGACATTGTGTGCTTGTTGAATGGCACCAGTGGCGATCACCATTTTTATTACTCATTTCCCTCGAATAATTGGAAGCCGCTTATGTTCAGGAAAACGTCAGCGCGTGAGGTGGCAGGCCTGTCTTTCTGAATGAATCACTGTGGCGCCTCCTGGGGAACCGGGGAGCAGCCGCAGATGTAACGTTGTGTTTGCTAAACGGTGTTACCACCACATTCCCTGGTTCCATCGGAAACGTGTAAATAAAGCCAGCATGGAGCAGATAGAACTGCCAGATAAGCTCAGACAGCACAGGGCAACATGAGTAGGCTTGTCCTGGAAGTTCATTGCTCTTGAAACAAATCAACCCCAGGACTGTTTTGACTAGACCAAAAGTTGCTTCCTTTTGTCCCTTTATATCCTTTTTAATGTTTTCTTTATCTATTTTATTGATTTCAGAGAGGGGGAGAGAGAAACATCCACAATGAGAGAGAATCACTGATGGGCTGCCTCCTGCATGCCCCCTACTGGGGATGGAGCCCACAACCCCAGGCGTGTGCCCTGACTGGGAAACGAACCGGGACCTCCTGATTCATTGGTCGAGGTTCAACCACTGAGCCACACCGCCCCGGCTCTTTGCATTCTTGAAGGGGACGGGCTTATGTGTCTGAAGTACCTAGATGTGATGTTTACTTCTCCAAAGACTCCCTACCATCTCCCTTTTCTCGATAACAAATTTGCAACTCAGAAAGGGGTCAGGAACTTGACTCGATCGCAGAGCGAGAAGACGACAAGACCAGTGTTAATCAATAAAAATATACACTGAGTGGCCAGATTATGATGATCTCTGAACGCATAATAATCTGGCCACTCAGTGTACTTCTCTTGGGTACCTCATTTATTTGATATCAAAGATGCTATAAATCGTGCACCTGATCAGTTTTCCCCTTTGCACTGGCTGATAGAAAGCTCAGGGCAAAATAGATGGTTGATCTCCAGCAAAAGTGTAGAATCCTGTTGGTACCCATTTGAGATACACATACACGGAATGGCCAGATTATTATGCGTTCAGAGATCATCATAACCTGGCCACTCAGCTTGCTTACCGAGAGTGTTTGCATCGAATGAATGGGCAGGACATTTTGTGGAGTCATTCAATACTTATGGCTCGGCTGGTGTGGCTCAGGGGTTGAGTGTCGACCTATGAACTAGGAGGTCACAGTTTGATTCCCAGTCAGGTCACGTGCCCCGGTTGCAGGCTTGATCCCAAGTGTGGGGGATGTGCAGGAGGCAGTGATCAATGATTTTCTCTCATCATTGATGTTTCTATCTCTCCCTCTCCCTTCCCTCTGAAATCAGTAATAAAAATATATATATGTAAATAAGTAAATATTTACACTGAGTGGCCAGATTATTATGATCTCTGAATGCATAATCATCTTGCCACTCAGTGTCTGTGTGTGTGTGTGTGTGTGTGTGAGTGTATTAGAGGCCCAGTGCATGAATTCGTGTATGGGTGGGGTCCAGCCAGCCTGGCCAGGGGGAGGGGACATGGGTGGTTGGCTGGCCTGCCTGATGGTTGAATTCATGGTCGAGGGGACAATTTGCATATTAACCTTTTATTATATAAGATATACACTGAGTGGCCAGATTATTATGCATTCAGAGATCATAATAATCTGACCACTTAGTGTATGTTGCGAGAAATGTGGCATCACTTAGAGTCACTCTGTGGATGATGACTGTGCTATTATATAGCACAGTACACTCCTTTCTAGACTGGAACAATAACGAGAGTGTAACTGAGTCTAATCTTGCTTCTACGTTTCTTAGGAATCCGAGAAAAAGGGCATCATCGAGAGAATCTACATGGTACAGGATATCGTTTCCACAGTTCAGAACATCTTGGAGGAAGTAGCTTCCTTTGGAGAAAGAATTAAAAAGTAAGTCCTACCTTTGCATCGTGGTGTTTGAATTAGAGCTGCCGTCCACAAGGGCGAGTGTGGGTGGGGAGCGTCAAGTCAGAAAATGCAGAACCCCAAAACTGAAGCCATGGTGTCAGGCAATCCCTGTTAACTCTGCTGGTTTGCTCTTTGGGCTTGTCAGTCTCACAGTTGGGCAATGCCTCAGAACTGGGGTGACCAGATGGCCCAGCGTAACTACAAATAGTGTCCTGCTCACTCTCAAAAAGACCCTAGATTGGGTGATAAACTAAATAAAAAAGAAATAGATAGCATATCTACACTAATAAAAGTAAGATGCAAATTGACCATACCTTCACGACACCCACCAACCAATCATGAGTGAGTATGCAAATTAACCCAACAACGATGGCAGGTTAATTTGCATACATAGGCACAGAGCGGCTGGGGGCGGGGCGGGACACTTGCATCATCGCCATGGCAACGACACAGGTGTTCTGCACCACTCCGGGCCTCTGGGCAGTGTGGGAAGGCGGAAAGGCTGCTTGGGGCCAGAGTGAAAAGGCGGCTCCGGCCGGAGCGAAGGCAGTGCCAGCAGCCAGGGGAAGGAAGGCCCATTCTTGCACGAATCTTCGTGCATCAGGCCTCTAGTTCACAAATAAAAAGGGATGCAGATAGGTTTTAAAGGAGTCTTTTTTGTCTGAACTACATGATGTTAGGGGAGAGATCGGACCAGCCCAGAAAGAGATGTAGGAGAGAAACAGACAGGGCAATTCTGCCGCTGCCGCAAATTGTCAGCTTCTCTGAGAATGGGAAGAGACAGGCAGCTGGGCATTGAACCCTTGATTGGGGGCTTCAGTAGGTACAAACCATTGCGCCAAGGCTCAGAGCCCAAGACTGTGCGAGATACAGGGACGTGTAGGTGAGTTAGCATGTCTGTGCCATAGGCCATGGTCCTGGCATGCCTGGAGGTGAGGCAGATCATTCAGGGACTCGAGTGGCTTGCAAAGTCAATGGAAAAAAATATAGAGCCCTGGCTAGTGTGGCTCAGTGGATAGAGCGTCAGCCTGCAGACTGAAGGGTCCCAGGTTCGATTCTCATCAAGGACACATACTCAGGTTGAGGTCTCCACCCCAGTTAGGGGACATGCAAGGAGGCAGCCGATCCATGATTCTCTCTCATCAATGATGTTTCTATCTCTTCCTCCCTCTCCCTTCCTCTCTGAAATCAATAAAAATGTATTTTAAAAAGAAATTGAATGAGGATGAGAGGCTGTGGAGTGGGGGCAAGCCCGAGGAAGGAAGGGATGTCTTTGGTGACAGCGTCTCTGTGCCTGAACGTCTCTCATAGACAAACGTGGCTGTTGTGTGGTTGATAATGACCACGGAAATGTGTCTGATGGGAGAAGAGGGCAGAGCGATTGAAACGGGCCCCCGCTCTCCCCAGTGCTTCCGAGGGCCGGCTGCCCCAGCACAGCTGTGGTGGCCACGTCTAGGACATATTTTCAGCCATGAACAGGGCACTGTTTTGCCCAGCTGCAACACAGGAAGGCTCGGCTCCGATGAATGTCTTTGGCCATTCATGAGCTCAGTGACCTTCATGTCCCTGCTCGGCACTCCGGGGGGCTGTCCTGTGTAACTCTGTCGGAATTCCATTGTAATTCAGTGCTAAGGACCATGGAAAACTTTCACCCAACTATTGGCAACCAGCAAATAAAAAAAAGACTTACATAAAACCCCGAGAGTGAGGCTCCCCCCATGGGATTGCATTTACCGTACATGAAATAGTATTTTCTTTTTTAAATATATTTTTACTAGAGGTCTGATGCAGGAAATTCGTGCATGGGTAGGGTCCCTAGGCCTGGCCAGCAATCAGGGCCGATCATCGGGGCAACCAGTGGGGTGATAGGGGGGAGGACCCCTTGCTGGCACCCACCTTGGCTGGCCTGGGGCCTGCGGGCTGGGGGCAGCTCCTGCGTTGAACATCTGCCCCCTGTGGTCAGTGCGCATCATAGCGACCGATCATTGGCCATTCGGTCCATTTGCATATTAGGCTTTTATTATATAGGATTGATTTCAGAGAGGAAGGGAAAAGGAGAGAGAGAGAGAGAAAAAAACATCAATGATGAGAGAGAATCATGGATCGGCTGCCTCCTGCATGCCCCACCCTGGGGATGGAGCCCACAACCCAGGCATGTGCCCTGACCGGGAATTGAACCGTGACCTCCTGGTTCATAGATCAACATTCATCCACTGAGCCACGCCGGCCGGGCAGTATTGCTGTCTTTAATCGCGTGTGAGAGCCAAGCCTTCTCTTTGGAACTGTCGGGTCCAGGAAGCTCAGTGGCCGTTGGTCTGCTGACCTTCTCCTGAAGAAGGCTTTTCTGGTGCCCAGCCGTTCCGGCAGACTTCCATCTCCAGGTTTTCAAAGAAACTTTCCCAAGAGGCCGTTTCCACTTGTATAGCTAAGAAGCAAACATGAGCAAGTGAATCGAAGGAGCTGGTCCAGCCTCAGAGAAGGTGACATTTCTGTGGTTTGCCTGCAGCACGTTTAACTGGACGGTCCCGTTCCTGTCCTTCCTGGCCTGTCTGATACTGGCGGTGGCCACCATCACGCTGTACTTCATCCCGCTTCGGTACATCGTTTTAATCTGGGGTAAGTTCGGCACGGTCCTTTGGCTATCAGTCCATTCCAGGTAAGAACCAGTGACTCATTTTTTAAAACATATATATTTTGATTGCTTTCAGAGAGGAAGGGAGAGGGAGAGAGAGAGAGAAACATCAATGATGAGAGAGAATCGTTGTTTGGCTGCCTCCTGCAGGCCCCCCGCCGGAGACCGAGTCTGCAACCCGGGCAGGTGCCCTTGACCAGAATCGAACCTGGGACCCTTCAGTCCGCAGGCTGACGCTCTATCCACTGAGCCACGCCGGCCAGGGCCAATTCTTCATTCTTAAAGTGTGACTATGAACTTTCAATGTGCTCCTGCCAGCAATGAAACACGAGCTTGAAGAAAGCATCTGGGCAGCCAGGAATCCAGGACCTCCCTGCAAAGGCCCAATTGCCTGAACGATCAGCGTCGCTCCTTAAAGGCCTGTTGCATAACGGTGATCAAATAAAAAACGGGATCGTGGGTGTGATTTCCCTTCGGCCTTCGCAGCCATAAATCCCCTTGAATACTATATTGCTGTGGACCTGTAGCCTTCCGTTCGCACTGTTATTCAAGCAGTGAGCGCACACCTGCACCTTGCCCTTCGCAGTATGTGAAAGTAGCCAGGTTACTCCTGACACTCCATCCCTCCTCGAGGAAAACATAGCCCAACCCAATCCAATACTTAAACCCAGAAGCAGAGGGGGAGAGGGGTTAGCGGGGGGGCCCTCGGTGATGACCTAACCAGCGCCAGAAAGGAGAGGAAGCTATAATTTACCAGAGGAAATGGTGCACCCGTCTACAGTTTAGCGGCTTTTAAAAAAGCAGAAACAAAAATGGCAAACCGGAAGCCTATGGCATGACTTGATTTACTACCCCCGCCAGCGGTCGGACAAAATACGAGCCGCGTGGTGACTATCGGCGATGGTCGCTGGGTGGGCTGTGGGTTGACAGCGGAGGGTGCGTTGCAGGAAATTAAGTGGGAGAAGCCACCCGCCTTTCCCCACAGGAGTCTGGGTCAGGCCTGGTTTTCCGTTACCTGGCTCCTACGACTGCTGCGGCGTTCTCACCCGTCATCACTATTGGGATCTTCAGATGTTAAGATGCTCAGACAGGCCCAGCCGGCGTGGCTCAGTGGTTGAGCGTTGACCTAGGAACCAGGAGGTCACGGTTCGATTCCCAGTCAAGGGCACGTGCCCGGGTTGCAGGATTGATCTCCAGTAGAGGGTGTGCAGGAGGCAGCCGATCCATGATTCTCTCTCATCACGGATGTTTCTCTTTCTCTCCTTCTCCCTTCCTCTCTGAAATCAATCAAAATATATTTAAAGGAGGGGAAAAAAAGATGATCAACGCGTGGATGATCCCCTGTTGACACATTGTCTCACACGGTAGATAATATGGTATAATTACGGCCATTGATTGGAGCCTGTGACACCTTTAAAAAATAAGGCGTGGTTCAGCCTGCATGGCTCAGTGGTTGAGCATCAGCCTATGAACCAGGAGGTCAGGGTTCGATTCTGGTCAAGGGCACATGTCCAGGTTGCGGGCTCGATCCCCAGAAGGGGGCTTGCAGGAGGCAGCCGATCCATGATTCTCTCTCATCACTGATGTTTCTATCTCTCCCTCTTCCTTCTTCTCTGAAATCAATAAATATATATATATATGTTCTTAAAAAGGCATGCTTTTGAAGCTTATAACTTCTGAGTGCCTTATGACTTTTTAGTCTAAGTTTTTCATCGACTGTCTCAGTGCATTGTGGGCTACGCCTGCCCTCTCTGGCGCATTGGAGCTACTGTGCAGGTTTATAATCTTCTCAGTAACTAAGAATGTGGTGTTTTGATCGGCTGGGATATTATCCCTGCCTGGCTGTTCATTGTAAAGACTCCAGATGCGCACACTATATATAATTAACAATAGAAGATATATCCTTTCTCTGTGCGTCTTTGTCTGCCTGCGTCGTTTTGCCTTGTCTGTTTCCTTTTGCCAGAGAGCCCGTGCTACAATTAATGCCTTTAGAAGAACACAGCGAGTGTATTTTAGTTTAAAGGAACGCAGGGAGGGGGGGTTGACGGGGGGGGAGGGGGGGGAGTTTTAGCTAGAAACATAAAGCTTGCTGTGGGGGTAGAGGGGAGAAAGACAGCGCGGCTCTGACTTGGGAGAAAAGGGATCATTTGCAAGAAGCCTTCCTTCTTCACCACCCCAACCACTTCCGTTTACCCGTGAACAATGGCTTGGCCGCCATTTGCAAAGCAGGTGTACGCCTGACCCTCCGTAAGGAAATGCCTGGAGGTTGGCATCCTGTCAGGTACAGGGCCATCCAGGAAGTCCCTCCCTTAGATGAAAGTCCAGTCATGGTTAATGAAATTAGAGCAACATCCAACCGTGTATGTGTTAGGGATCATTAAACAGTTAAATGTGCACGGCCAGTGTGGCTCAGTGGTGAGCGCCAGGAGGACACGGTTCGATTCCCGGTCAGGGCACATGCAGGCTTGATCCCCAGTGTGGGGCGTGCAGGAGGCAGCCAATCAAATGATTCTCTCTCATCATTGATGTTTCTCTCTCTCTCTCTCCTTCTCCTTCTCCCTTCCTCTCTGAAATCAATAAAAAGTAAAAACAAACAAAAACAAAAAAATATAATGAAATGTTTCCGGGGCTGGGGAATAGGAGCCAGTCAAGGTGGACACCTCAGGCGAGAATTCACTCAGCGTCGCTGAAATTAACAAGGCCTCCCGCCCTGACCCGTGTTGCACAAGCTCTCCGTGGCAAAACTTCAGGCCGCCTTAATGTTTCACCCTCTAACACTCAGCGTGAGAAAAGGGTTGACATTTGCAGAAAAGAACATAGCTCATGAGTCGTGGATACAGGCGAGGAGCAGCGTGGGAGGCAAAAGGGGGTTGGAGGACCCCCCCCCCCCTCTGAAGGGGAGACCAGGGACAGAGCCCCCGTCCCGTCGTCATGGTCCCCGGCTGAGATGAGCTCGGACTCCATTGCCTAGCCCAGCCCGCACCCCCCGGGCTGCCGCCCGTAAATTAAGTTAGCGAACCCTAGGAAGATAATTTTCCAATAATAACTTTTCACAGTTTCCTGCCGCCTCGAAGTACAGTCAACATGTCGAGTTCTGTTCTGCAGGGAGAGAGGCGAAACCTGTGAAAATGAGCTGGAGGAGGGGGGAAGATAGGTTTCTGCAGCTTCTTTTTAACAACACCAAAAAAAACCCACAAAAAAAAAACAAACACACAACACAACTCGGGCCCTGCACCTCCCCCGGCTCCGCTCGGTCCGCGGCCCCCAAGCTGTGACTTGTTTGGGCTCATGAAGGTCTGTGCCCACCCGGGACACGTGTTCGCCTGGCATAGGAGGCTGTTAATCAGTGTCGCCCCAAAAACGCCAATGAGCTCCCCGGTTTTCCTGGGTGTCTCTGCCGCCCTGCTGCTGGGATTGTAATGGGATTTTCACAGCCCGGGGAGGCAGGGCCCCTCGCCCGCCACCCCTCCCTCCTTCCTGCAAGAAAAGGCGTTTGTGAATGATTCCACATGACAGCCGCGTGGGCATGGCTGGGGGGCCAGTAATGGTTTTCACACTAATTTCTTACTTGTGAATGCCCCTCCTCCCCCAGTCGGGCGAGTTGTAAAGACAGACAGACAGACAGACAGACGACGAGATCTCCCTGTGTCTCTTCTGTTTTTCAGGCATCAACAAATTTACTAAGAAGTTCCGAAATCCCTATGCCATCGACAATAACGAGCTCCTAGACTTCCTCTCCAGGGTACCGTCGGATGTTCAGAAGGTACGTAATGCAGGAACGGGTCACCACCAATGAGGGGGGCCCTTCCCTCTCCCCCTCCCCCACCCCTACACAGGAGCCTGGCCAGCCCCGGAGCCCGAGACTGTGCTGGTGTGTGAGTAATTGAGATAACGCATCAGAAAAACCCAGAGGCCTGGCTTTGCGGGAGGGTGGGGGGGGGGCGGCCAGGAATCCTTTGTCCCCAAAGCATGAGATGATTGGGGGAAATTATCCTGAAAAAGAGCGACTTAGGAAGGGTCTGGAGCTCACACGGCGCCGCTCAAAGGCAGGGGTGTTGGTCCCTGTTGGGATCGCTTGCCTCCCCCAAAGAGGATGAGATGGGCTCGGTGTGTGGGCGCGTGGGGGGTCCGGAAAGGGATGGCAGGCGTTTTATGGGGAGTGGGGCATAGGAGGATTATTCTCTTTATTCTTGTTGGCTCTGATGATCTCCTAGGCCCCCCTGGTATCTCGTCCCCTGTAAGGATTTAGGGCTGCCGAGGGCAAAGCCCCCGCTTCCTCGAATGCACGTAGAGGCAGAGGCGGCGGGAAACGGTGTGAGATCAATCGGAAGTATTATTCACAGGGATGGCCGCTTAGTCCGGCCGCGTCCCGTTTCTGTGGAGACAGACAGATTAGCCAAGACAACAATACGAGCGAGCCCCCTCAAGTGGCCCGATCTGGGCCCCCACCGATCAGGCTGCTGTAAGCCCAGGGGGCAGGCAGCGGCCTCTGTGATGGAGAATTAGGGATCATAGAATCGGTAGATGGGAGGCCGTGGCGTGAAATGGCATCACGGTGACCAAAGACACAGAGCGTTATCATCTGAGAGAATCCCAAACCAGGTATCGATTTTCGACTTTGGGGCGCTCTGACATAATGGTGCTTGGAACGCTGGGTGGCTTTCAGGATTGTAGGGCTGAAAAGCCCTAGAATTTCTTTCCCCTTCATTCCAAATTCTAGAGATTAAAAGAGACTCCATGATGTTCTATCCCTTCAACGTTCATTTTGATATAGTTCTCTGTTGAAATGTATTCTACAGCCCCGCCTGGTGTGGCTCAGCCGTTGAGCGTCAACCCAGGAACCGAAAGGTCACTGGTTCGATTCCAGGTCAGGGCACATGCCAAGGTGGTGGGTTCGATTCCCAGTCTGGGGTGTGCAGGAAGCAGTTGGTCAATGGTTCTCTCTCATCACTGATGTTTCTATCTCTCTCTCCCTCTCTCTTGTTCTCTGAAATCAATAAAAATACATTTAAAAAATGTATTCTACAAAATATGAATTTACGCGTTGGCATTTGCATTGCACAATTATAAAATAAGTCACCTGGGCCCCAACCGGTTTGGTTCAGTGGATAGAGCATCGGCCTGCGGACTCAAGGGTCCCAGGTTCGATTCCGGTCAAGGGCATGTACCTTGGTTGCGGGCATATCTCCAGTAGGGGGTGAGCAGGAGGCAGCTTAATCGATGTTTCTCTCTCATCGATGTTTCTAACTCCCTATCCCTCTCCCTTCCTCTCTGTAAAAAATCAATAAAATATAAAAAATAGTCACCTGGCCCTAGCTTGTTCTGCATTGAAGATCACAGGTATGTCACCCCCTGTCCCCCAGGCACCCTCACAAAGCACTGTGAGGAAATCGAGCTTTACTCGTATTTCACGCATCTGCTCTTGACCAAACTGCAGCTCAGCTTATGTGAGGGGCCCTGACGCCCGTGGAGAGTTCGGCACAAATGCTCCAAGTGGCGAGCACAGCTGCTCTGCCATGCATTCCTTTACAGAAAGCCGTTCCGCCGTCAGCCTGGGCAAGCTCACACGAAAGCAATGGGGTTGCAGCGTACGGGCGCTGGAGTGGCAATGGGAGGGCTTGTCCGCATCCTTGGAGAATGCCAGTTGCCATCGAGCCTGGTCAGGGGTTATGTCTGTGCACACAGCGGCCCTCAGAGCGCGCATCTAATTGGCGTTGGCAGGAATACACAGGAACACAACAAAAGACCATCCCCGGAAGGTAGAGTTCGCCGTAAGATGCTCGGTGTATCGCCAAGAGCACTTTCTAATAACACAACAGACAGTTTGCCACTGGGGACTCCCCACCCCCACCCCCACCCCCCTTGTTCATAGTTATCACAGATGTTTTAGCCATTCCGTTGGAAATGAAATTCATTTTTAAGAGAAATCTATAGAAGTCTGGGGCCAGTATCAATTTCAATATTATTTCCCTCTCTGGCAAAATAAATGGCATCTCATTTGCAGAGATTTCTCGCCGTCCCCCCCCCAAAAAAATTTTTTTTTATTTTTTTTTTATTGATTTTTTACAGAGAGGAAGAGAGAGGGATAGAGAGTTAGAAACATCGATGAGAGAGAATCATCGATCAGCTGCCTCTTGCACACCCCCTACTGGGATGTGCCCGCAACCAAGGTACATGCCCTTGACCGGAATCGAACCTGGGACCCTTGAGTCCGCAGGCCGACGCTCTATCCACTGAGCCAAACCGGTTTCGGCAAAAAAATTTTTTTTTTAGATCTTTTTAAATGAATAACTCTTAATAAGTTGCTGTATCATATACTAAGACAAACATTCCCAGGGGGCTGTTATGAAGCTTGCTTATGGTGCAAAAGGGTCGTGCACGCACACACACACACACACACACACACACACACACACACACACAACTGAAATCCCCCAGCAGTGCCCGGGGCAGATAGAAGAACCCCACGCATCTCATTAGAGAAGAAAAAAAAAAATCTGCTTTTAATATTTTGGTTTCCAGAAATGATGCATGACTCCTCCAATCCTTCCTGTAATTAATCCCCCCATGTTCCTGTGTTTAGAAAATGATTCATTACCTTTGAACCTTCCTTCCTTTGCCTCGGCGTGTCCCCGGGGAGCCATTAACACGCGGTGCGGCGGGCTAGGGTTACCGAACCGCCAGCGTCACGTCTGTGTGTTTTCACAGGTGCAGTACGCGGAGCTGCGGCCCTGCAGCAGCCAGAGCCCCCTTCGCAAGAAGCGCAGCGCGCCCTAGGACACGCGCCGCCCGGGGCCCAGCGCCCTGGACTGGCTTTGGGCGATTGGACCCATGGGGCTCCCTCCGTGGCACCGCGGTCCGGACACATGTATGTTGTGTGGCGCCCTGTCTGTCATCTCCCCCCTTCTTCAAGCGCACAGATGCACATGGGAACATGCACACAGGAACATGCACACGCGTGGATGTCCTAGTGGCCTAGCGGGCCGGCCCAGCAGAAGGAGGTGATCTAGAGACTACAAGACGTCCCTCCCTTCTCAGAGCGGAGAGAGCAGCCAGGGACCCCTTGCATTCGAGCGGGACTTGGAACTTGTGTCCACACCGCCAGCGGCCGGTTCTCCTGAAGATTCCCGTGTCTCCACGCCCCACCCCACGCTCCTTTCCGGTGACTGCTCCTGCGAGTCCGTGGTGGTGGTTTTTCTCCCCCCGGAGCTAACAAGTCTTGGATAAGATGTCATCCACCCAAGGAACGCATCTTATCAGCAGCTTTTTCAATAATGACCAGGATTAGCCCCGATCGTTGGGGAACCGTTCAGCCGTGACTCCTGAAGATCTATATGTCGAATCCCAGTCACGTCCTCCTGCATCACGGCCCGTTGCTGGCAATGGGTGCCGGGAGGGTCCAAAGGGAACACACCTCCCGAAAGTGAAGGGTTCGTGGAAGCATCTGGGTGTCTTAAAGCACCATCTCTTCCGATTGTACTGTGTGCTTCTTTCCAAACTGAAATGTCCACGTGACGGCTTCAGGAAGGGGGAGGGGATGGATGGATGAATGAATGAATGAATGAATGAACTCTGAGCATACTTCTTAGGTCAAGGCCGGGGAGCCAGGGATGAACACATGTGGCTGCTTACCCGGTGGCCATCGTCACCTCATTTGCCCGCATTTTTGAGCAGAAAGTGGCAATATTTCAGCAGCCCCAGTTGATCTTCAGTTCCTCGTGTGGGTACAATAAGCCATCCCCGTGGTCAGCAACCTGCGGCTCGCGAGCCACATGCAACTCGAGAGCCGCGGTTTGCCGCCCTGTTGACGAATGAGTTTGCCGACCACTGATGCTATCCGTAATAAAAACGTATCTCACAGGCCTTTTCCTAGAAAAGTACCACTTCCTTCAAGAGTGTCCCATCCCCGCAGGCCCCCCCCCATTTCACAGGAACCCACCCCCAAGTGAAAATTCCAATGTTGTGCATATATATGGTATGAAAGTTTCTTTTCAAGTGACACGTAAGTTGTAAAGACTGTATTTTGTCAACACATACTTTGTATGTGCTGTTATATGTATCTGTATATGTAATATATGTATTGTAAAGGAAATTGGAGGGGAAAAGATCTGATTGAACAGTGAGTTTTACCATGGTGTTTTTTTTCCCCCCTCCGCCCTCTCTGGGTTGTAATTTAATAATCTTCACACAAAATGTTTATGAAACACGCCAAAGATTCTAAACCTGATCATCTCCCCCGTGTCTGTTTCTCTTCGTCTTCTATCTTCCCGGGTTTGCTTTCGGCCGCGCCAGATTTCTGCATGATTTGATTTACGTCAAGTTAATGACGCTGGCTGGAAAGGGGTCCTGCAGAAATTATAAAAGCTCCAGGAAATCTCTTCGTTGTCCACACAATAGATACCGAAGAGCGTCTTTTGTGAAACCAGTTACTCAGTCTTCTGTGTAAACAATGCCTCATTGTCTCGCTCCCAACTATCGTCTCGTTGATCCGCCGTCTATCATTGTGTAAGGGCCCAAGTCAGGCATTTTTAAACAGACGTGTGAGATCGGATCAGTCATTGGAAGGAAAACGTTCGGCGGCAAAACAGCCCCGTATTTATTTAAATGTGGAACCGATGTTTTATTGTCGTGCTCTTTCTATAGAATTTCAAAATGAAATAACAATGCCCGACAAGAAGGCATCGTCGGCTAGACCCACTTCCTCTGCAGCCCCCGACTGAAATTCTCAGCGTCAAGGTTAGGCCACCATCGGCCCCTGGGACGCTGGGACGGAGCAACCCTTAATAAACTGCCTGTGGAAAACAGTTGTTAACTGATTAAGTAGACACTGGACACAAAAACGGAATGTGAGTTGTAAGTGCAATGTGAAGGTTTATATGAGTCACCAGGAATTTGTATGGGGCCATCATATGAACCAGGAGGTCAGGGTTCAATTCCGCATCAGGGCACATGCCCAGGTTGCAAGCTCAAGTCCCCAGTGTGGGGCGTGCAGGAGGCAGCCGATCAATGATTCTCTCTCATCATTGATGTCTCTGTCTCTCACTCTCTCCCTCTCTTTGAAATCAATAAAAACATTTAAAAAAACACACAACAACAACAGGAAAGAGAACCAATTAAAATAAACACTTAAAATTGTGTAAGACCTGGGAGTAATTTTCAACAATAAACCCAAAAGAGACTGGTCCCACGCCATCTTTCTATGTGTGAATTTAGTTTAACCCATTGTCAGCTTTTAAAGATCTTTTTTTAATCAGGAGCACTAACTGATCACCTACCAAAGCATTAAAAAGGCTTCTACGCTGTCTTCACAGGAGAAGAAAGGCACTTTAAACAGGAAGACAAATGGCTTCTTAGAAAGGGAAGGAGGTCCCAATGGCAGGTGGGAACACACATGACTTTTAGGGAAAACAGGTGTGTCCTTAGGCGACTATAGATATGATGTTTGCGTGGCAATATCTCTTCAGGTGCAGTGTCTTCTCGTCGTCTCAGCTGATGACAGGCAATCTTCCCAGGTTACTCTTGGAGCGGGAATTTTAAGCCATTGAGTTCTTCTGGGAGGCCCTGCTTTTATTCAGATAAAGGAATTCGGGGGGGCGGGGGGGACTCCTCTATCTGTTGATTCTCAAATGCTTCGGGCTCAACAATAATTTCATGCCACAGTGGCATAGTCTGGACTCCTTCAATAAGCTATGTCTATGGACACACACAAAGTTTTTGTAAAATTACATGTCTACAAATTGGTCCAGAGACTCCAACAAAAAAACCCTGTGTTTTCAGGCAAAACGTTCCACGTTACCTCTTGCTGCATTGGAAACCTCGGGGTGAAGAAAGAATGTCTTTCTGAAGCCCAATGTCAGTAGCCTGCTCCCAGCCAGAATTCAACTCATGTATTATTTAATCCAACTTTTCTCTGGAAAATATTTTATCAGGCCGGTCTTTCTAGCTGAGAAACCCTAAGATTACAATTTGTTTCCCCGTCCCTTTAATTCATTATGATAATACATACAAGCCCCTCGTTTGCATGTATTTTCTTTACTAGACGAAAACAATGTTTGGGAAAAGTAAAAACACATGAAATCATTTGTTGAACTGCCTAACTAACAAATAGCTAGCATGACTGATTTCGTATGCATCCCCCAGATTTCGATCTGGTGGTGGTAGTTTTGACCTACTGAGTGGTTAAGGCTTGCCTTGAATTTGTTCTTATTTTTGTATTTTTACTCCCAACAGTCCTGCATAAGCTGAAGTGATCCAGCCAAAAAAAAAAAAAAAAAAGGTAACGGACAAGCAGAAGTTTCCTTGACATTTCCTTGACAGCAGGTTGATTTAAGTGTTACCTAGCACAGGACTCTGATTAGCAAAAAAAAGCCCCTTATCATATTAGAATAATATTGTCTGTGCCATAGATAGGTAGATAATTTCTTTTAAAATTTCCTGAAATATTTGTGGTGTATTAGCTTCTCTTCCAAATCATTAATAAAGATGCTAAAACCGCACAGCATGGGACCTTGATTCCTTCGGCCCACTGACCAGACCCCTGTCTTGACCTAGACCCAGTAGTAGCTATCTATCATTATCACCACCTTCAGAAATAGAAGTGGTTTACAACCTACCAGTTTGGTTTTTCTCCAGCAAAATTAACATTGAAGCTTTGTGAGATCCTGCTGAATCTCGTTCTACGAATTATATTTAAACAGCAAACAGATCTTAGGGTTATTTCTAGAAACACCGCCCTCCACTCAACTGTTCTCAAGTGTAAGCTTCATCATTTGTAGTAGCATATCCTATATAATCCTATATAATAAAAGGCTAATGTGCAAATTATCCCCTCAACCAGGAGTTCGACCAGGGGGCGGGGCCAGCCAGCCAACCGCCCTCGGCCCCTCCCCATGGCCAACCCAGCCAGATCAGCCCCGATTGGGGCTGGCCGGCCAGACCCCACCCATGCACAGATTCGTGCACCGGGCCTCTAGTTTGCTTATAAAGACTGTGGGGCCAGAGGCAATCATACCAGTAGGTACCATTTACTGATGGTCATTTATATTCAAGGCACTTTGGGAAATCACAATGTTAGTCCATTACAAAGATATTTTGCTTAATGAACAGGGTCTGTTTGGGCCGAAGGTTTTGATCTGTGCTCCAATTCTTGATTTTTACATGAAACCCTTTCAAAAGAGTCACGGTTTGGGGGGCCAGGTCGTGGGGGGAAAATACTCTGGGGTCTGAGCAATTTTAGGACGATTGACCTTTAAATGATGAGGCTTCCACCAGACAGTCCTTTTCCTTGCTTCCTATACATGGTTACTGGGTCAAGCGGCCCATTTCTACTGAGTATTCATACTGGCTGTTGTACACCTAGGAGCTTCCAACGTCTCTCCCAATATCCCGATCCTCTATCTGCGTTTTACCCACTTTCTTTTATCATTGTCCGTTCTCTAACTCGAAGGCAACAAAACTGTTACAGGTCCTAAACAGGCCTTATTTGAAAGGGGAGAAAGAAACCTCGGAGGACTGGTTGACCCCAAATTTGGACTATGCCGAAATAAAAGCCAGGTCCCCTTTCTCCACCTCCTGTTCATTAGCGTTTGATTGTTGCTGGCTTGGAGGTGGCTGAGCTCACTGACCCAGCGCCAGAAAGACCGGTTCAAGTCCAAGATGTGTACTCTGATCCAATTCCCTTTCATCAACACACTTACCTCCCTGGAACCTCAGTTTCTTTATTTCTAGAACAGGAACAATGGAACCCCAATGGTGGAGGTTTTGCAAGCATTTTTCCCCCCCATAGTCTGATTGCCTTTTTGCTTTTTATGCTGTATCCATGGTATCTGAACAGAAGGAAATTTTCGATAGAATGTACTTTGTGTACCTTGCTTAAGAAATTTTTGTCTAAAGTCATGAAGATGCTCTGTGTTTCGTCTTAAAGCTTGACCATGGTTACCCCAGATGCAATTTGCTTTCTCCGATCTCAGTTACCCGCCATCAACTGAGGTCTATAAATATTAAATGGAAAATTGCAGAGATAGCCCTAGCCCAGTGGTCGGCAAACTCATTTGTCAACAGAGCCAAATATCAACAGGACAACGACTGAAATTTCTTTTGAGAGACACATTTTTTAAACTTAAACTTCTTCTAACGCCACTTCTTCAAAATAGAGTCGCCCAGGCCGTGGTATTTTGTGGAAGAGCCACACTCAAGGGGCCAAAGAGCTGCATGTGGCTCGGGAGCTGCAGTTTGCTGACCACGGCCCTAGCCGGTTTGGCTCAGAGGATAGAGTGACGGACTGTGGACCGAAGGGTCCTGGGTTCGATTCTGGTCAAGGGCACCTACCTCGGTTTCAGGCTCCTCCCCGGCCCGGGCCCTGGTCGGGGCTCATACAGGAGGCAACCCATCGATGTGTCTCTCTCACATCCATGTTTCTCCCCGTCTTTCCCTCTCCCTTCCACTCTTCCTAAAAATCAATGGAAAAATATCCTCGGGTGAGAATTAACAACAACAACAAAACAAAATTGCACAAATAAGCAATTCAATCAACAAGGCGCAGGTTTTAACATCCACGCTCTTCTAGGGAGCGGGGTGAAATCCCGCGTGAGAAATCTCGTGACAAAATCTCGCGTGACGGGTCGGCTGAGAGAAAATCTCGCGGGACGACGTGCTGCGTTCTGCGTAGGCTGGCTCCTCCATTTCTGCGTTTTCCACTCGGGATAAGCCGTTGTTGGGTCCCAGCCTTCTCAGGCTGTTTCCTGAGGAGCCGTCCTGGTGGTTATTGGGGGGACTGGCACCGTATGGCAGTGCTTGTGTCCAAGGGACCCTTATTTTACTTAAAAATGGCCTTAAAAATGGCGCAAGGGTAGTGACGCTGGCAATCCGGCGAGGCCGCGAGAGGCCCCGAAGTGCCCACGAACCTCAGAAGGTCAGGTAGCCAAACGCTGCATCCTTCGCCTGATTTCTCCTCGTCCTGGAGGCTTTCCCACAGGTGAGTACAGGAAAAGAAGATATTTTGTAAAATAGCACATTCGCATAACTTGTAGTATAGCGTTACCATTCTATTTTTTTAAATTATTATTGCTCATCTCTTCCTGTGCTGAATTGATATGTATGTATGTGTAGGAAAATACAGTCTATATCGGGTTCAGTCCTGTTCGTCCGTGGTTTCAGGCATGACCTGGGGGTCTTGGAATGTGTCCCCCGAGGATAAGGGTAGGGGAAACCATTGTGTGGTGTTGAATTCACATTTGGGTCTAAAAATCTAGAACCGAGTTTGCTGTGCTTTATGAATTGGCTTATCGCCAGTGGTCGGCAAACTCATTAGTCCGCAGAGCCAAATATCAACAGTACAACGATTGAAATTTCTTTGGAGAGCCACATTTTTTAAACTTCTTCTAATACCACTTCTTCAAAACAGACTCGCCCAGGCCGTGGTATTTTGTGGAAGAGCCAGACTCAAGGGGCCAAAGAGCCGCATGTGGCTCGCGAGCCGCGGTTTGCCGACCACTAGGCCTTATCCAATTGACATTTTGTTAATTCGTTTTTAGGTAACATTATTTTTACTGGAGTTTTAGCATGGAGACTTGGGTCTGGGTAGCCTCAAGCTATTGTCATTGCAATGATTTAAAAACATGGCTTTGTTTTTTGATCCTCACCCCTTCTCTCTCCCCGCCTCCCCGCACCCCCCCCCCCCCCCCCCCCCCAGCATTCTGGGCCAGCTGCTCCCTATACAGGGCCCTAATTTCCCTTCTGTCTCTGGCTGGGTTACCTTCCCTGACCAGGTGAATTCTGACAGAGCCTGAAGTCACTGATCATCTTAATAAGCGTACTTAAATTTTAACCATTAAGTTGCATTACCTTCGTTTTTTTTGGGGGGGGGGATGGGGGGCAGTCAGAACTAGAAACCATAAAGCTAGAAACTGTGTCATCATAGAAATGCCACTTACGCTGGGAGTTGCGGATTGGAATCTTAGCTGGAACCTGAGAACAGCAGCTAGAGGCACGTATGTCCTTTCTGAATCTGTTTCTATTCGTATCCCAGTTCGCGGCCTAGAGCTCAGTCTGCAGAGGAGATAGGAAGGGTGCACATTTGGGGATGCACATATGCTTTTCAGCAAATAGACAGCAGGTCAGGCTCACGAGGAGCGGTCTCCTGAGGAATTCATCACGTTTTGATAGGTTTGTCATGTTGACGTGCAGGGCTGCGTTCGTCACCACTTGCCACAAGGGTGAGCCCCTGCAGCGCCGCGTACACCAGCTTTGCATGTTAATACGTGATGTGTGAACGTTCCGTGGGCATCTACTCCACTAACTGTTCTTCAGGACATAAATACTCGTATGGCTGGGCCCTATCCGGTTTGGGTCAGTGGACAGAGCGTCGGCCTGCGGACTGAAGGGTCCTGTGTTGGATTCCATTCAAGGTCACATGCCTGGGTTGCAGACTCCATCCCTAGTAGGGGGTGTGCAGGAGGAGGCAGCCAATCAATGATTCTCATCATTGATGTTTCAATCTCTCTCTCCCCCTTCCTTCCTCTCTCTGAAATCAATAAAAATATATTTAGAGGAAGGAAGGCAAGGAAAGAAAGGAGAGAGAGAGAGAGAGAGAGAGAGAGAGAGAGAGAGAAAGAGAAAGAGAGAGAAAGAAAGCTGGGTTCCATTTTGTAGAGAAGTGTTAAATGCCTGGTGAAGAGAAAAGTTCATTTCCTAGCTGTGTGAACTTTCCGGTAACCTTACTCTGCCTTGGTTTTCTGATTTGTCAGATGGGGATTTTTTTTGTGTGTGGATAAAAATCTAGCAATTTTATGCAGATGAAAAGTGATGAGAGAAAGAGAATGAAAGAGAGAGAGAATGAGGGGGCAGAGAGGGAAGAGGCCAAATGTTTGAGCACTTTGCAAAAGTGGAAGGTGTTGTTATCATGATTGGAAATGATACATTTTTTTTTGTCTTAAGTTAGGATAACCTAACATATAGATTTCTGTATTGTGAAATAATTCCAGGTTATATAAAATTTTCCTCTTTCTTTACTCCTTTAAACCACCTGATTCAAATTTATCCAGATCTATGTCTTCATTTCTTGTCTGTTACCTTCAGCGTGTCAGCTCCTGTGTATTTGAGGTCAGGATACCACTGTCCTGCTGGCCCTGACCTGCTCATCTGCCTCCCTCCACTCCCTCATCCTGGGAATATCCAGTCTTGGCTGTCTTGGGTCATATCTCTATGTTCCTGGGCCACATGTCCCCTCTTTGTTGATTTTTCTCTCTTGATTTTGCTGCAGGGCATCTAGAAACACCTTCCTGAGAAAGAAGATACAGCAGGAGAGCTACGTGAGCTCTATCCTGTCTGGAAAGGTGTTTATTTAGCCCTCACACGTGTCTGTAGTTCAGAGGTTACAGTTTCCCCTGGGAATGCGGAATGAATTGCATCTGGTGGCGGACACATGGTTGGTTGTCCATCTGATTCTGCTTTATCGGCAACCTTTTCTTTCCTTTTTCATTAGTTTCCCAAAGAACTTTTCTCTACCTCTTCTTGAGATTTCCTGAGAGTTTATCCAGATCGACGTCGTTTTCCAGTTCATTCCTGTTGGCACTTGAGCTGATATAAACTCTTCCAAACTAAACCTGTTGTTCAACTCAGGCCTAGAAAATTGTTGTCCATAATTGGTGCAGTAATTTTTTTCTCCCTTTTTTTTTTTTCTCCCTTTTTTTTTCTTTCACAGAGTTGAGTATAGACAGAAGTAAGGTATCTGTGAATGATCTTTTCTCTCTATTTTTTTTTCTTCAGATTTTCTCTCTTGCTCTGTACTCTGGGAAACCTTTTTGCTTTTCTCCTTCAGTCTTTTACTTAAATCTGTAATTTGGCCACTAATGTTCTTTAATCTCTTAGTTATTTTTCCATAGCAGTCTATTCTTTTCTATATATTTCAGATCTGAAGGTAATAGAGAGTTTTCTGTCTTTTTTTAAGTTTTTAATCTGTCTTCCTGAACATTTTACACATGAGGAGACCGAGGTGCGGATGGCTGAGGAAAGGGTTCAGAGTCCCCCAGGAAGAAACAGAGCTGAGCTCTGAATCCAGCCAGGCCCGTGGTCGGCAAACTGCGGCTCGCGAGCCACCTGCGGCTCTTTGGCCCCTTGAGTGTGGCTCTTCCACAAAATACCACGGCCTGGGCGAGTCTATTTTGAAGAAGTGGCGTTAGAAGGAGTTTAAGTTTAAAAAATGTGGCTCTCCGCCAAAACCGGTTTGGCTCAGTGGATAGAGCATCGGCCTGTGGACTGAAGGGTCCCAGGTTCGATTCCGGTCAAGGGCATGTACCTTGGTTGCGGGCACATCCCCAGTAGGGGGTGTGCAGGAGGCAGCTGATTGATGTTTCTCTCTCATCGATGTTTCTAGCTTTCTATCCCTCTCCCTTCCTCTCTGTAAAAAATCAATAAAATATATATTAAAAAAATAAAAAAAATAAAAAAATAAAAAATGTGGCTCTCCAAAGAAATTTCAATCGTTGTACTGTTGATATTTGGCTCTGTGGACTCATGAGTTTGCCGACCACTGAGCCAGGCCATCGTCTGCCTTAACGCTCTTCAGAAAGTTCATTCAGTATGGTGGCAGGAGAAGATCTGACTTTGGGTGATGGGCACACAGTGCAATATACAGCTCTTGTAACAGAAACCCACACCTGAAACCTATCCTATGTAATAAGAGAGGAATATGCTAATTATCCATTAGGCAGTGAGGTGTAATGACTGACCGCATAAGGACCGGATCACGGATCTGCAGGAGGGTGGGTGGGGTGGGGCAGTGAACTACAAGTGGAGAGCTGAGAGCTACAGGAGGGGGGCATGGCAGCAAGCAATTGGGCAGTGGAGAGCTACAGGAGGAGACAGGGCAACAAGCTATGAGGGGGGGGGGGCAGGGGGAGCTACAGGAGGGTGGCAGTGACCTACTGGCGCACGGATTCGTGCGCAGGGCTACTAGTATGATCGTATTAACCAATGTCACCCCAATACATTTAATTTTTAAAAAGGAAAGTTCATTGATAGTCTCCAAAGAGACTTGACCAGTTGTGTGCCTCTGTATAAACTGCCCACGGCTCTCCCTCTTCCCGGGCCGTCTTTTCATTCAAACCCCTTTTAGACCCTGTCAGTGCCATGCGGAGCTTTGGAGGGTTGCCAAGGACAACGTAGCCCCCTTGTCCACCCCACGCGTGTGGGTGACTCCACAGGTGTGTCTCCTAATTCGGCATTAACGCTCCCCTGACGCCGTCCGGTTCCATTTGTCCACACACTTCTCCATTGCTCTTATCTGGGATGGCTCTTTCTCCACACGCTTAGCTCTTGTGGATTTACTCTCTTCGTGTGCTATGCTTTCATTCTATTATATTAGCTTCTCGTTACAGGAGAGCCATTCTACCGTCCGTATTCAGTTGACCAGGTTTTATGGCGTCAACTTAACCACAGTGTTGGCCCTTAAGTACCTACTTACCTGCTCAGATGTTTTAAAACAACCTGTGGCAATGAACACTGTGACATGACCTTTCTAACCCAGTAAATAGCTTTGATTAATCCAAACTTAGTCTAGTGGTAAAGATGGGAGTGTACTTTATTGTTTTCGATATGCCTGGACTTAAAATATGTGCTTTGACATATATAAAAGCCTGTGCATAATAAATAACGTGTCTGAAGACTCTTGACATTTCATTCTGAAAGGGTCTTATTGTGAAAGTGTATTCAATTTCCACTCATTCCTTTAGATAGTTTTTAAATACTGACTCTGGACGTAAAAAAACACTCAAACCTGTAAAACCTTTTTGAGTTTATTTGCGCCCAACTGTGGACAATTGTGGGGAAGCAGAACCTCAATGTATTGGAATAATGCTCCCTGGAATGGCGGTTTTGCACCTGGTTTTATACACGACAATCCAAGGAGGAGACGTAAGTGGGTTACCTGAAATCCACTGGCGATCGATTAGGGAGGCGGGAGGAAGCAAAATGGGGAAAACTGGGATTGGATAGAAATTAAAATGAGAGACACATCTTTTACTTAGGTGGGTATAGTCTGGTTAACAGCCAACAATTAACATGGTAACCACAATGAGGGAATTTGTGGTCTCAGTCCTGGTGCCCCGAGGGGTCCGGAAGAAGGGAAGTTACAAGTTACCCTGACATTTCTTATGGTATCATGGATGCAAAAAGACAGTAGGTTCATCTAAGGTGAAGGTTGACCTTTGTCAGGGAAGATACCGGCCTAGGATGCGACTACCCATCATAACTGCTTTTAGTTAAAATTTAATTCCAGACCATCCTTTGTGGTGACTTTAGGTCTTTGAGTTTGCAAGACCGCCATGCAGGCCTCCCCTGAGCTCCTGGGGTTAGCATGTGGCCCCTTTTTGGTCCACAGGACTTAAGCATTGAGTGAGTCTTGAGGATCCGAGACAAGAGAAATTCTCTGCCTTTTAAAGCCTCGTGATTTTGTGGAAAAAGCCTGATCCTAGGTCTATTTGTCAGGTTTTAGAAACAGGTCCTACTCATATAGTACAAATTACTACTTGACAGTTTAAACTTTCTTCATGAAGTCCGTTCTTAGACATCTCAAGTTACTGAATATTATTATTATTATTTTTTCCTGTGAGAAAAGTATTCATGGAATTTCAGCCAGAAACTTTCGGGGACGTCGATGCCACCTCCTTGCATTTATCACTGCCAGTCTACGCTGCATATTGTTTTTGGTATTCGCCATGCATTGTTAACGGTGATTGTCATGTAATTAAATCACTGCTCATCACAAGAGTCTGTTTTTATGCTGAGATAAGCATCAGAAGCGGCTGCAGGGCCCCAAGATCAATAAAGATGTTCCCAGTAGGATTACAGAGAGGCTGGGGTTGAGCAGGGCACCAGAATTAATTAGGAATGATTTCTCTCTTTCTTTCTACTTTCAATATATTTTTAATTGTTTTTCCATTTTCAATGAGCTCTACCTCCCTCTCTCTCTCTCTTTTTTTTAATTCTACACTGATGCTCAGACACTTCTGTCGAGAGATTTGTAGCAACTGAGCTTTTAATCTCTTCCATCTTTCAGTCCTATCCCCAAGCTGCGACGTAGTTGAGTCCTAGTGATCTTAAGAGTCTCTTCATTTTCGAAGGAACTTTGGAACTAGCGGTGGCCATCCAGTTTCACAAAGTCCTTTGAAAAGTTAAACCCAAGCTTTGAACTGTGGGTGGATTTCCTCTTGTAGTTGGCTTGCTTTTGATAAAAAATGCATATATCCAGCACAGTAGGTCCTCGGGTTACGTCAGAGATCTGTTCCTACAGCACGACGTAACGTGGTTTTCTCCGTAAGTCAGAACCCACCTACATAAGCACCTACATCACTCACATGGAGCACAGACACAGCAGTAATGAAGTGAAACAGTAAAAAAAATTTAAAAGAAAGATAATTCCTGACCTTTACTTGTGGTAAATAAATAACCCTATATAATAAAAGCCTAATATGCTAAGTGTCCGGTTTGTCCAGTAGGCTGTTCAACCAATCAAAGCATAATATGCTTATGATATGCTAAGGCCGCTCACCCGCTCACTATGACATGCACTGACCACCAGGAGGCAGATGCTCTGACTGGTAGGTGAGCTTGCTGCTGGGGTCCAGCCCATCAGGACTGAGTGAGACAGGCCAGACATGCCCTGAAACCCTCCTGCAGTCCCTCCCTGGCTGACCAACCTCCCGCATCCCTCCCCGGCCCCGATCATGCACCGATGGGGGTTCCTCGGCCTGGCCTGCGCCCTCTCACAATCCAGGATCCCTTAGGGGATGTCAGAGAGCCAGTTTTGGCCCGATCCAGCAGGCCAGCCAGGCCAAGGGACCCCACTGGTGCACGAATTCATGCACTGGGCCTCCATTAAAAAACATAAAGCACATATGTACAGACGTCGAAATGATTAAACTTTTTTTTTTTTTACAAATAAATGGGAGATGGCGACGTAACCACAAAACAACGTCGAGTCCAACGTAACCCGAGGACTGCCTGTATTTGGAAGTGTCGATGCATCGTAAAACGAAACAAAAACCAAGTCAAACGTGTGTGACATCCTTCGGGTGAGGGACACACACACAGGGTCAGAGCCTGCTCCTGTAAGGCCTGAGTGTCCCAGTTATGCCCCAATTAATTAATTATCTGCCTAGACTTAGTGGGACAAATGCAGGTGACCAGGAGTCAGCAATAACGGCCTATCCCCTGGTGCTTCAATGTCTAGACAGCTGAGCCGAACCAGAACACGCAAGACAGAATTAGTATGTAATCACGCAAGGTTTATTTACCTATTCCTAGTGGGTCCTAGGCTCCAGCAAAGGCCACCCGGCGATGCACACCGAAAGACGGACGACGAAGATGGAGACAGACAGGCGGCCGCAGTTGGTTCAGGCTCACACAGCAGAGCAGTCGGCCAGGGGTTTGTCTCATGGAGCAACTTGGAGTCCTCCTCTATCAGGCAGGAGACGTGGACTGAAGAATGTCCCGTGCTTATATAGCCAGTAGTCAACAACCTGTGTCTTCTCAGTGTGGGCCAGACGGTGTGCCTTATGCTAGGATCAGGGCGTTCACATCAAGATAGTGGGGTGTTCACCAATTTGAAGTTACAGAGTATTGGGGTCTCCACACAGCAAACATTTCACACAATAATTATTTCATACAGTAGAGGGGTTTCCTTATGACCATAACATTATTATAACACTGAGGCAGACAGGAACAAAGCAACGTTCCCACTCTCTGTGGACAGGGGGCATCCAAAGAGAAAGACTGGCCGTGGGTCTCAGTGGCTCTTCCCTGGGAAGGTGTGTTGATGGAGGCACTGCAGGGGAGGTAGGAGTGTGACTCTCCCATAGCTGTTGACATGGCCGTCAAGGGCCGTGGTCGGCAAACTGCGGTTCGCGAGCCACATGCGGCTCTTTGGCCCCTTGAGTGTGGCTCTTCCACAAAATACCACAGCCTGGGCAGGTCTATGTTAAAGAAGTGGCGTTAGAAGAAGTTTAAGTTTAGAAAATGTGGCTCTCCAAAGAAATCTCCATCGTCGTACTGTTGATATTTGGCTCTGTGGACTCATGAGTTTGCCGACCCCTGGTCTAGGGCAAGGGACCCTTCCTCTTAGGAGCAACTCCATGGACTTAGGAGAGAGACGTAGTAGAGATACCTGCTGCTAACATTTAGCATTCAGTTCTTTGAATTAAGGGAGTACGACACCCTCCGTGGAACCCCAAGTCCAGGACAAAGCAGTGGAGAGAGGATGGTCCCAGGCTCCTCCCCTTTTATGACTGACAGGCTCTTACCCCCACCTCTTCCTCTGGGTGTGCTCAGATGGCCCCACATCAGGAGGAGGGGTTTAGCACATAGGGCCAGAGCAACTTCTCTCAACCCTTCAGCGGCCTCACCTCTCCACGCAGCCCTGCAGGGGCCATTTGCCATTTGAACGCCTTGAGCTCTGGATGGTGGCAGATCTGTTCTCACAGGGAATTCAGGTTTTCCGCCGAGTTCCACAGGCACGCAGATGTCACGATTTGCTCTCTGCAAGTCTCCCTGCCATCCCTTCGTGGGCTCCATTTTCTCTGCACTTTGAGTTTTTCATAAAACGATACATTTTTTCCCCCCATCAAAGTCGAGGCTCCCAGTGACCTGCGTGCCGTGTATTGCCTCCGTGGCTGAATTCAACTTCCGAGCTGTGCTGCGGCGGGATTTCTAAAGGACACAGGCCTCCAACCTGCCAACCTGTCAATTTAGTGGGGAGAAGGGAAAAAAGAAAACTTAGCGTGCCTCTCACACGCGTCCGATTGCACATATTGGCGTCGGACCTTCAGCACAGACCACCTCGTTGGCTAAGAAACCTACTGTTGCAGGGTTTGGATCCACCGGCCCTCTCCCCTCCCCAGCGTAGACCTTTTCCAATTCTTGCTTTTGTCCCTCAGGATGGAATTGCTTCTTCTCTTTCTGCAAGCAACTCTTCTCTCCGAGGACCAGGATAGAATGTCTAAGGCAGGCCGCTGCCGCCCACACGTCCCCGCGAGTGGCTGGGGAGGTGACTCTTCGTAATGAGGTCTCGCGGCCACGAGGGCCCTAAAGGAAATAATGAAATAAGAGTCAGCCCTTGGCAACGTCCCCACTCCAGTCACTGACTCTCCCCACAGTCCATCCGTTTATTGGTGTGTGTTCGTTTGTTGATAATGGTTTGTGGCTTTTAAAGGTTGGTGCATTGAAAAAGGCCCTCCTGAGTTCTTTCCTCTGCCTGGGGGAGTCTTCCTCTCTGTTGGGCATGGGCCAATGGCCCCCCAAGGATCGGAGTCTTCCCTAGGGTTCCTAGGCAGGCACGGAAGAGAGCTGTTCGAGTCTTACCTCAGTCTGCCAGGCTGGAAGGAGCCACTGGCAGCTCTGTTGTCTGCCAAGTGGACGAAAGCAGAATAGAACTCAAACGAGACAGCAACTTGGAGATGAGAGCTCTGGGGATCCACCTGGAACTGAAGCAGGAATCGTCCCCAGAGACCCCAGTTAAATTTCCCTTTTGCATCTTTTAGGTTGTGTTGGGATTCTGTCGCTAAGACTTAAATTTCGACTAATGCACATGATAATGCAAAAATGCTAATTTGCAGGTCTTCAAATACATATAGGACTGAGAATTAATTTATGTTTGCTGGATATTTGTGTTTCCACTCTAATTGTGTGTGGTTTTTTTTTTCATGCTCTTTGCCCATACTTGACAATTTTCTCTCCGTTTCGTATACTTAGAGTTTTCATTTCTTTCCTGTCATATATGTAGCAAATATTTCCCCCCAAATTGTCATGTTTCTTGACTTTGATAGGTTTTTTTTTTTTTTGGCAAACAAATGTTTTTATTATGTTCTGCCTTTGACATTATGTTTAATTAACAAAGCCCTCCCTCATTTAAGATTACTTTTTACAATTCAGCGTACAAAATAAAATTTAAAATTTAATAGCAATTTTCTATACTGGGAATAACAATTCTGAAACACACACACACACACACACACACCCCAAAAACAAAGTAAGATACCATTTTAAAAAGCAGCAAAAGTGCCTGGCAGGTGTGGCTCAGTGGTTGAGCATCAACCTCTGAACCAGGGAGATCATGGTTCAATTCTCGGTTGGGGCACATGCCTGGGTGTGGGCTCAATCCCCAGTAGGGGACGTGCAGGAGGTAGCCTATTGATGATTCTCATCATTGATGTTTCTGTCTCTCTCCCTCTCCCTTCCTCTCTGTAACCAATAAAATATATATATTTAAAAAAGATTATAAATCTAAAAAGCAGCAAAAGCTATAAGGTGGCTAGGGTTTAACCTGACAAAGAACGAACGAGCCTGTCTGGAAACAATCTGGAAGAATAAAAGGACATAAAAATTATTTGGTTAAATGAAGAGATATACTCTAGGCTCTGGTGGAGCAATGAAATAGCAAACTTAATATTAACTATTTTTCATTGCAGGGGTCACAAAATGGTATTTTCTAAAGGGCTCCTCCTGTATTAGCATTTCAACCTCTCACTAACCCCAAGTAGTGATATTATCAATATGATGAATTGTAAGGATGATGATTTGGGAAAAACAGTGGTGAGGACTCGGATTTGAACACCTTCTCACCTTGGGTGAACTGTGGTCTTGGGGGCCACACAAGGCACCATTCAAGACTGGATTTTCGTAGCCTACAGGAGCAGCCCCCTAGTTACTGGATACTTTGCCACACGTTGGTCTTTTCTTTATGATTTTTTCTCCTGTTTCTGCTACAGTTTAAAACATTATACCAATAATATGGTTGAAGAGAAAATCCTATCCTATCTAATAAAAGGGTAATAGGCAAATTGACCACCACTCCAACACACAAGATGGCTGCCTCCATGTGGTCAAAGATCCTGCCCCCATGTGGACACAAGATGGCCACCACAAGATGGCCAGCAGGGGAGGGCAGTTGGGAGGGACCAGGCCTGTAGGGGAGGACAATTGGGAGGGACCAGGCCTGTAGGGGAGGGTAGTTGGGAGGGACCAGGCCTGCAAGGGAGGGCAGTTGGGGGTGATCAAGCCTGCAGGGGAGGGCAGTTAGGGGTGACCAGGCCTGCAGGGGAGGGCAGTTAGGGGCAAAGAGGCTGAAGGGGAGGGCAGTTAGGCATCAATCAGGCTGGCAGGGGAGTGGTTAGGGGGTGATCAGGCTGGCAGGCAGACGCGGTTAGGGGCAATCAGGAAGGCAGGCAGGTGAGCAGTTTGGAGCCAGCAGTCCCGGATTGTGAGTCGGACATCCTTCAAGGGGTCCCAGATTGGAGAGGGTGCAGTCTGGGCTGAGGGACATCCACCCCCCACGTGCATGAATTTCGTGCGCTGGGCCTCTAGTATAATAAAAGGCTAATATGCAAATTGTCTGTTCGACCGGCAGTTCGACCAGGGGGCGGGGCCGGCCAACCACCCTCCCGCCCAATCGGCCCTGATCAGGGTGGGCCAGCCAGACCCCACCCATGCATGAATTCGTGCACCGGGCCTCTAGTAGTCTTATAAAGCCCTACACAAAAGGCGTCCTCGAGCTCATTGTTATTAACTCTGGGATACAAACATATCTTCCCATTTGCTTAGCCCTCTAAGCCACTGCAAAGCTAAATATGAATATCCTTGCAAAGTTAAATGATTTTACTGTCTTTGTGTTACTCTTTCTGCTCATTCGGGTCAGAACTCATTTAGAAAATTACAGCTCCTTGATCATTTCTGTTACAGGGAATGCAATCTCTCTTCTCCCTTATTATGAAAAGAGTTTTGTGTGTGTGTGTGTGTATGTGAGAGTGTATGTGTGCGTGTATATGCATGCTTCGAAGAAAAAAAGGAAAACATAAAAGCCATCCTACAAGGCAGCACTGTCCCATTGTCCTTGGGTGCCTACATTAGGCCACCCGAGGTGTGGCCCCTCCCAACTCTCCCCATTGTCTATAGCTGTGTGGACCCACCACTCCGTGTCCTGCCCCCTCCCGGGGAAGCTGGCTCTGTTCTCCTTTTCATCCTTGGGCGTCTGTCATCCCAGCCGCCAACACGAAATCACCCCTCACGTTCACAAAAGTGGTTCCTGTTCACGGCGCAGCTGGCGGGCGCGTTCCAAGGCCGGGCGCTCCCCGAGAAGCAGGCCTGCTTGCCTCCGCTGTCAGGGAGCCTTTTGACATCACAGCCTCCCCGGAGGAAGTCAGCATAGCAACAGGAAAAGGAGTGAAACCTATTATAAAACAGGCGCCGGAGAACTTGGGCTCGGCGCGGGGTAGCGATCGATACACGGTGAAGGTTAAATCTGTTTTCACACTGTGTTCCGTTTCACCGTGGAATGGCATTTTCATGTGTCTGCAGGTAGAGCCTTGACAGAGGAGAAAGGACCCGTAACATCTTATTGACCAGCTGGGATCTGAAACTTTCTTTTTCCCTTCCAGGGTGGACAAGCAGGGCTGGCACCTTCCTCTCACCCTCCCTAGCCCTTCTCTTCCCATTTGCTCATTTATTTGTTTGTTTGTTTATTAAAATACTAGAGGCCTGGTGCATGAAATTCGTGCACTGGGGCAGTGTCCCTCAGCTCAGCCTGCACCCTCTCCAATATGGGACCTCTCGGGGGATCCGACTACCGGTTTAGGCCCGATCCCATGGTCAGTCGGACATCCCTCATAATCTGGGACTGCTGGCTCCCAACCACTTGCCTGCCTGCCTGCCTGCCTGATTGCCCCTAAACGCTTCTGCTTGCCAGCCTGATCACCCCCTAACCACTCCCCTGCCAGCCTGATCGATGCCTAACTGCTCCCATGCCGGCCTGATCACCCCCAACTGCCCTCCCCTGCCAGCCCGGTTGCCCTCAACTTCCTTCCCCTGCAGGCCTGGTCCCCCTCTAACTGCCCTCCCCTGTCGGCCTGGTCGCCCCCAACTGCCCTCCCCTGCCGGCCATCTTGTGACCACATGGGGGCGGCCATCTTGTGCGAGGGTGTGATTGTCAATTTGCATATTACCCCTTTATTATATAGGATATTTTTGTTGATATCAGAGGAAGGGAGAGGGAGAGAGAGATAGAAACATTAATGATGAGAGAGAATAATTGATCGACTGGCTGCCTCCTGCACGCCCCACACTGGGGATTGAGCCTGCAACCCAGGCATATGCCCTGAGCAGGAATTGAACCAGCAACCTCCTGGTTCATCGTTAGACACTCAGCCACACTGAGCCATGCCAGCCGGGCTCTTTCCTTTCCTTTAGTCCTTCTGATTATGGAGGAGGCAAAGTTGGGATGCTCTGAAAACCCCAGGATAGGTACCGGTATCCAAGAGGGATGTGACTAAGACTTTTCTGACCCACCTTGTGCCCTCGATTGCCATCCTGCATTCCGCTGAACCCCAGCTCGCTCTCCCTGGCCCCCTCTTCCGTCTCTCTCTCCCCACACTAGAAGTCACTGCGCACCTCCGAGTCTGGGATCTTGCCCCTGCTCCCCAACGCTTATGAGAGAAACCCTGACTATCTGTTTCTATACCCCCAAAGAGATGTTGGTTTCCTTCACACACTTTAAGTCCTATCGTAGCATAGCAATTGTATTAGTTTCCCAGGTCTGCCATTCCAAAGCACATGACAAGTCCACCATGCTATGGACTTGCAGGATACATGTTGTCCTATGATTTACTTGGCAGCCTTAACTCCTGGCATTATGATCCAAGGAATGGCCACTTCCTAAGATGGCAAAGGCTAGGAGAGGAATACTGTGCAGCGAGTTGGAGAAATGAGTTGCATACTGTTAGGACAGGTCAGGCATGCTGATGAAAATGCAAATCATCAGCATGTAGAGGGTGCTTCAACCGTGGGATTGGGTGAAAGAGAACGAGAAGGTAATAGGGACACTCCCACGATGGAGGGAGGTATAGCAGGGAGAGCAGAACCAGCCAAAGAGAGTGAGGCGGAGTGGTCGTAGATGTGGGAGGATAATACAGTGTGTATGTGTGAAGACTACATGGCTTTAAATATTTTGAATTTCATGGTGTTTCACAAAGAGAACCAGGCCTCCTTCTGCTGGTCTGCCATGCAAACAAATGTGGGAATCCTGGTGGGAAACTTTGTGCTCCAAACCAAATACCTATTGTTTTCTGCTTCATAGAATGGAGAGAACAGTGAAGGCTTAGAGTAACTCATTCATTTTTTCATTCATTCATTCAGTAAGTAAGAGTTTATTCAGAAAAAATATGTAAGTAGTATTAATTTATGTACTGAGATTACAAATTTAATTAAGGAAGGTTTTGATAAACCAATGGGACCTGAACTCAGTATTTGATTTTGATGGGGATACAGCAGAAGACTGAGAAATGCCTGTGAATCAGGTTTGGGTTTTATCTATATGATTTGGATCATATATGTTTTTTTAAACATCTTATCAAAGGATTTAAAGATGCTGTGCGAATGTGAATTTGGGAGAATTAAGGTGGGGACGGGGGAGGGGAATGACCAGATTGATTAACTCCTGAGATATTCTGAAACATTATCATTTCTCCAAGAATTGGGATTTTTTATCACCATTTTGCACTTTCCCAGTGAGATTATGAACCAGCTGCCTGTTGAGCAAAAATATTACCATCCAATTAATATTTTGGAAGCAATGACAGAGGATTCTAACCTCCTGGCTCAGCAGCCTGCTCGGAGGGTCTGATCATCCAGGAAGTGGGATAAACGTGGGGCCAGTCAGTTCATCAGGGTCTCACCAGAAAGAGCAGAGGCCACTTACGAACGTCTGAGGATCACAGACGGCAGCAGCGGTGGAGTGTACATGTGAATTATGAATATTTAAATAGGCTTATTAAAACCATGTCCACGGAGAGCAAAAATGCATTTGCTTTTATTTAAGACAATTAAAAATATAAGGGGCAGCGTGGAACACTCACTAAACGCATGAAACTTAGAATCCGCAGACCCAGTAAATGAATCCCAAGCACCAGCCCTTCCCAGCCATGTGGCATGGACAAATGAATTTGACCTCTGTAAGCTTTTTTTCTTTTTTTTTTTTTTTTAATATCTTTATTGATTTCAGAGAGGAAGGGAGAGGGAAAGAGAGATAGAAACAATCAATGATGAGAGAGAATCATGGATTGGCTGCCTCCTGCAAGTCCCCTACTGGGGATCAAGACCGCAACCCAGGCATGTGACCTTGACTGGAATTGAATCTGGAACCCTTCAGTCCACAGACTGACGCTCTATCCACTGAGCCAAACCAGCTAAGGCTATAAGCTTTATCCAACCCCCCACTCCTTCACATTACTCTCATTCATTTAGTGAATAAACCAAGTTAAGAGCATGTTTTTCCACCCCCCCTACCCCTTGGAGCCAGACTGTCTAGATTTGAATCCTGCCTATGTCACTCACTAGCTATTTGTTACTTATTGCTTAGCCTCTCTGTGCCTCAGTTTACCCTTCGGTACATGGGGATAATCCCCATTATTATGTAAGGGCCAGCTGTGAGATTAAATGAGCTAACTTATATAATGTATGTAGAAGAGTACCAAGCACATGATAAATACAGAATAAATGATAGCTCTGACATTAAATATTACGTTGTTCATGTCTACTAGAAATTTGGCTTAGTGATCAGATAAAAAAGTGAGCAAGATGAACATAAACTTTGTTCACAGAGACCCTTGAACACACAATAACAAAAGAGGTGTTATGAAAGTTGTCTATGGAAACTATAAGGTTAAAGAAGCCCCTAAATTGGGGCTCAGGGGTCAAGGAAGGCTTTCAAAGAGAAGTGAAGTGTAAGCCGAGACCTCACAAGTGGGATCGGAATTAACCAGCAGCATAAATACTCCTTAAGAGGAGGGGCCTTCTCTGTGCTGGTCACCATCTTAGCCAGTGTCTTACACAGTGTAGGGAGCACTGTATAAGTAATAGTTGGATAGATCTACACTAATAAAAGAGTAAGATGCAAATTGACTGTATCTTCGTGACACCTACCAGCCAACCAGGAGTGAGTATGCAAATTAAACCAACAAAGATGGCGGGTTAATTTGCATATGCAGGCACTGAGTGGCCGGGGGCAGGGCGGGACGCAGGCTTTCCACACTGCCCCAGCCGCTCCACGCCTCTGGGCAGTGTGGGAAGGCGTAAAGATGGCTCCGGGCCGGAGCAAAGGTGGTGCCAGCAGCCAGGGGAAGGAAGGCCCATTCTGGCAGGAATCTTTGTGCATCGGGCCTCTAGTAAGTAAATAAAAGCTAAATAAGTCTAGTTATGCTTAAGGCTTAGAAAGGACAAGTAGTGATAGGTGACAAAAGTACTAGAGAAAATAAACAAGGAAGCAAAAACCAAAGAGAAATCCTAGCTGATAGCATCACCTTTCCTATAAATTAGTAAAAGGAGGATTCCATTGGATTGCCACAGTTGGCCTTGTTGACTTCTGGGGAACAGGCGTGGTACTTTTTCCACAGCACATTTCTTTTCTTTTTTAAAAAAAATATATTTTATTGATTTTTTACAGAGAGGAAGGGAGAGGGATAGAGAGTTAGAAACATCGATGAGAGAGAAACATCCATCAGCTGCCTCCTGCACACCCCCTCCTGGGGATGTGCCCGCAACCAAGGTACATGCCCTTGACCGGAATCGAACCTGGAACCTTTCAGTCCGCAGGCCGACGGCTCTATCCACTGAGCCAAACCGGTTAGGGCCCACAGCACATTTCTGTATGCTTGTCCATTCATTTTTGTTTGTGTTGTTCTTGCCTCTTCAATTTCTGGCTCACTAAAGACAGAGAATCCTGCATTAGACTTCTTTTTATATATCTTTCATAATGTTTGCCATTGGTCTTAGTCCATTGGGCTGTTCTAACAGAGTACCATAAACGGAGGGGCTTAGTAAGGGCAGGCATTGATTCCACATGGTTCTGGAGACGGGGAAGAGCAAGGTAAAGACACGGGAAGATTTGGTGCCTGGTGAGGGCTCACTGCCTGTTGTACTGACAGTGTCTTATTCCTGGCGAGACCGGGGGAGTCAGATCCAGTTTTACTTTGTTAAATGGCTCCTTTATTTTTTTTTTTGGAAGTGAACTTGAAGGCCAGTGGTAAGTAAACAATTATCTTTGCCTAAACACTAAGCCTTGGCTGGGTTGTTAACTGAAAGCTTGGGGCCCCTTTTAACTCACGTTTTTAGAAATATTATTTAGTGTGGTACTTGAGCAAAGTTTTTTTAAAAAATATATTTTTTATTCATTTCAGAGAGGAAGGGAGAGGGATGGAAAGAGACAGAAACATCAATGATGAGAGAGAGCCATCGATCGGCTGCCTCCTGCATGCCCCACAACTGGGATCCAGCCCATAACCGGGGCATGTGCCCTGACCGGGAATGGAACCATGACCTCCTGGTTCATAGGTAGAAGCTCTACCACTGAGCCACGCTGGCTGTGCTGAATAGTGGCCTACTGATAACTTATTATTATTATTATTTTTCCTTTCTATGGAAGAAAGAAACCACAGTGGCCTGTAGCCATGGGACAAGGCATCTTATCTGTCCCTAATGTTGGATGCCTGTCCACCCTAAGAATCGATCATTTGATTAAGCCTAGGACTAGAGGAAGCAGATTAACTTGTTGATATTTTATAGGCTGTAGCTAATCAATATATTAAGACCTTAGAAACTTCATTGTTCCGACATCAGAGCAAAACTACCAAGGAACATTGGTAACATGGAAGCAGAACTTCCTGGTGACTTTCCAAAGATGTATTTTAGGAGTCGTCCTAAAAATGAGGTACATCCTTTGATGCATTCATCCAAGAATATCTCTTAACAGAACATCCTTGGGCAATGTCCCTATAAAACACTTTTACTTGCTTCAACCATCTGACAGACTTGTTGTTAAGGAAGTTAGAATGCGTTTGCTTTTATCCTTGTAGTGATCAAACCAGTAGAAATGATTAGCTATTAAAGCATGGAGTGACTCCAGGTGGAGAAAACATTTGCCATGAGTCACGTCAGGAACATAGTGGAGAATAGGAGAAGCCTCGTCCGTCCTTCTCTCATGGAGCCTATATTTAGATTGGGAAGACGGACATGGTAGAAAAGCTTCATTATTTTGTGGTGATAGTGCTACTCAGGAGACGCGCTATGTAAATGAAAATTCCCCGAATGGCAGTCTGAGACACTGCCAGCCCAGGATGTTGCACGAGCTCACACATTCCGCCTTCCAATTTCTTTTACTTCCTGCCTCTCCAATCATAGGGCATTTCTGCTGTCCATCTTCTAAGGCCTTTGAAATTCTTCCTGATCAGAAACCAATTATTATTCTTCCCCCTTCTAATATCAAAGCAGGGAAAAAAAATCATTGATCGATGGTGGAAGCAGGAGAAAGACGCAGAAGTCCGTGCTGCTTAAAGGTCATTTTCCCAGTCCACCCTCGCGTCTGCCAGTAGTTTGATGGGCTGAGGCTGGGCTTGCTGTAACCCACCAAACGGAATGCCGTCCAGTGGATTCCGGCCCAGGATAATCCTCGATTCTAATTAAGGTGCTTTGCAAGCCCACTCATCTGACAGGAGCATACAGCACACAGTGCCGCACTCTGAAACGAGAGCTTTGTTTTAAAACCCAGGCTTCTGCCTCCTCCCCAGTTTCCTGGAGTCCAGAAAGGCCTGGGCAGTCCTGTCCCTGGCTCCAGCAGGTGCCACAGGGGCTCTTGCTCAAATTGCTCCTTCTCCTCAGTCTGTTCCGCCCAAAGGCAGAAGGGAAAGCCACTCCAATGAGTGGCCCATTCAGCTATTATTCTGTTGACATGACCACATTTGCCCAGATTAAGAGCATTTTTATGTTTGCAGTCACCCAGCAGTCAATTGACATTTGTTTATTTGTCAGTAAACAGGCAAACAAGCACATTTTAAACATTGCAATTGGCAAATATTCTGACTTCAGTATAAGTATTTTCCTCCCAGAGTGGTAGGCTCTTGAAGGAGAGGGGGATTATGGAATGAATATATATATACACACACACACACACACACACACACACACATACACACACACACATACACTAGCGTTCCCGTTGCAGGAAAAATCCTGCAATAGGGTTTCCTGCTGCACTCTACCCCGCCCCGCCTCCGCTCCTCCCTTGTCCCCCGACCCGCCTTCTCCGCCAGCCCGCCCCGCTCTCCTTCCTTCTCCCCCGGCCCCGCCTCCGCTCCTCCCTTCTCCTCCCCCCCGGCTTGCTTGCTTCTCCGCAGCTTTGCTCCCTTCAGCATCTCTTGGCTTCTTTCTAAGCTGTCTTGATATGCAAATTAGCCGCCATATTTGTTGGGGTAATTTGCGTGCTCGTCCTGATTGGCTGGTGGGCGTGGCTTGGGCGTAGCGAAGGTGTGGTCAATTTGCATATTTGTCTATTATTAGGTAGGATATGTATATATATATGTGTGTGTGTGTGTATAATATATATATATATGTGTGTGTGTGTGTGTGTGTGTGTGTGTGTATATATATATATATGGCTTTCTTTCAAAGCTATAAACGTATGATGACATGGGATTAAGGTGAATAGCTTAAAAGCAGAGAGTTTCAGTGAAGGAAAGTTTTGGGGGTTATGTAGTCCTACACCAAGTTTTCCGAAGAAAATATTAAGGGACAGAAAGGTCAAGTGCCTTGCTCAAGGTCATACAGACAACGAGGGCTTATTCGAGACAAGAACTGCAGACCTGTTTTACTCTGACACAGAAGAACTCTGAAGTAGCATTGACTCTTAAAAAGCAAAACGACGAAACGAAAGCACAGACTTAAATTGTAAAATGAACGTGGATGTGCCCTCTGTCATCATCCCATTTTGACAGGTCATGAGAGGTAATAAACATTAAATGTAAAGAGGTTAACCTTTTCGGGGAAAATTAGGAAGCTTGATGAACCTCATAAAAAAATAATAATCGTCTATAAAGAATCTCAACCTGCCCTGGCTGGTTTGCTCAGTGGTTAGAGCTCCAGCCCATGGACCAAAGGGTCCCGGGTTCAATTCCCGTTCAAGGGCATGTACCTCGGTTGCAAGTTTGATCTCCAGCCCCGGTGAGTATGCATTCAGGAAGGAACCAATCGATGTGTCTCTCTCACATTGATGTCTCTCTCTCTCTTTATCTTTCTCGCTCTCTCCCCTTTCTCCTTCCCTTCCACTCTAAGGAAAAAAAAAATCAATGGAAAAAATATCCTCAGGAGAGGACTAAAGAAAATCTTAATCCCAAAGAGCTCCTGCTATCTAACCACCAGGGGGAAGGGGTGACTAGCTAGTGGAAAGGGATGCTGGTCAAGTTCTATTTCATGATGTGAGAGCTGGTGACATGGCTGTGTTCACCGGGTGAAAACGTTTCAGACTGTTCACTTGCGAAAAAAAACCTCAATGAAAACATTTCCCTATGTCACAATGACACGTTTTACTTCCGTTCCCCCCCCCCCCCCCCCCCCCCCCCCGCCTTAGGACTTTGGCCTTCCATCAATTTCAAAAGTAATGTAGCCTTGAGTCTTAATCTATAGTTTTTAAACTTTAGGGAGAAGAAGTAATGGCTCGGATCAGGGTGTCTCCGACTCCTATCACACACCACTAACGCTCTTGCTGTTTTTTACCTGTAAAGGGGGTAGGATAAGACTTTTACCTCCTTGAAGACTTGGGACTGTGTATGAGGACTGTTGAAGTCTTCCCGCTAACATGGGTGGTGGTGTAGTGGGAATAGATATGACCCACTAGAGCAGTGGTCGGCAAACTCATTAGTCAACAGAGCCAAATATCAACAGTACAACGACTGAAATTTCTTTGGAGAGCCCAATTTTTTAAACTTAAACTTCTTCTAACGCCACTTCTTCAAAATAGACTCGCCCAGGTCGTGGTATTTTGTGGAAGAGCCACACTCAAGGGGCCAAAGAGCTGCATGTGGCTCGCGAGCCGCAGTTTGCCGACCACGGTCCTAGGTACCTGTGGAGGCACTAATACTAACGCACCTGTTCTCTATACTCCACACATCCTGCAGCTTGTGTTGGAAGCAAATGTAAACATCTTTAGCCACCATACACCATTCAGTCTTTGGTTCAACTATTCCAAGGTTAATCGTTATTCTGGCTTTCTCTGGAGCATTTTTGTTAAAGCCATATATCCGAAGGGGAGGCTTGCTTTTGCCTAACAGCTTTGGGGGTCTTAAAGCACGACCGTAAACTTCCTGGGCACTTCCTCCTATGGAGAAGTTGTGACTCTTTTTAAAATATATATATTTTATTGATTTTTTTACAGAGAGAAAGGAGAGCGATAGAGAGTTAGAAACATCGATGAGAGAGAAACATCAATCAGCTGCCTCTTGCACACCCCCTACTGGGTATGTGCCTGCAACCAAGGTACATGCCCTTGACCGGAATCGAACCTGGGACCCTTGAGTCCACAGGCCAATGCTCTATCCACTGAGGCAAACTGGTTAGGGCAGAAGTTGTGACTCTTGTCCCATCGCTTGGGTTAGCCCAGTGGCCGGCAAACTCATCAGTCAACAGAGTCAAATACCAACAGGACAACGATTGAAATTTCTTTGGAGAGCCAAATTGTCTAAACTTAAACTTCTTCTAACGCCACTTCTTCAAAACAGACTCGCCCAGGCCGTGCTATTTTGTGGAAGAGCCACACTCAAGGGGCCAAAGAGCCGCATGTGGCGCGAGCCGCGGATTGCCGACCACGGGGTTAGACCCAGGGAGTGCTGTGTGAGTGCGGAGGCTGAGTCATCAACAGTGATGCGGCTTCTGCCGTGTTGAAGTGTTGGAGTGAGAGTTCTGAGCTGTGATGTGAGAGACTAACTGTCCTGAGATGGCTATGCTGTGTGGAAGCCACACCATAAGCGACACAGAGAGGCTTCAATCTTTGAGTCATTCCAGCCCCGACACCAGATATGGAAGTGAAGGAGGGAGCCTTCAGATGGTTCCAGCCCTAGCCATTCAGTCATCCCCCTCCCTCCCAGACTTCAAGTCATCCCAGCGAAAGCCCTAGGCATTGAGGGACAAGGCATCCCCACTGGGCCCTCACTCAACTTCGGGTCCACAGAATCCCTGAGCATAAGAAAATAATTATGTCTCTAAGTTTTGGGGCCATTCGTTAGGCAGCAACAACAGCTGGAAGAAGAAGCTAAGGGAATCTAAAAGTTTAATTAGTTTTAGCCAGTGTGATTCTACTGGAGAGACTGGGCTCTCCTTGGATGTGCAAGAATGAGTCATGGGTGCGGTGTGAAATGGAGAGGTCTTGGGGGAGGGGGTGTCCATATTAGAGAGACAGGGGTGCAGACACCAAACATGGCTGTTGACTGTGCGCTTTAGTTGAGCCATTTGTCAGGAGAGGGATTTGAGTGTCTTCCCTAACATAGCCCCAGAGTTGTCACGGAGACCATGATAGTACATATGAAAGCATTATCTTTCTAAGCGATACATCATTGGAGACGTAGGAGGTATACTGAAGAGTTGCTTTCTCCTTGGTGAAGATTATTTCACGCCTGGTCCCGTCGACCGCTGCTTCTCTTCTAGCTCCGTCAATATTGTGAGAAACCACAGGCAAGTCTGGCATGGCTGGACCATTGAGAAGAGCCGTCATGTTGCCCATTGGAATACCAGGCATTGCTCATGGTCCATTTTTAGCCCGTTCTTGCGACGGTAGATGAGCTGGGAAGGGAGCACAGGTTTCTAGTTCAAGGAAGTCGCAGGCTGAGTGTTAGAATATTGCAATCTGTTTGTGATTATTTACTTTATTTTTTTCACTGTACAGGGAAATGATATTTGTAGAATCCTAGATAGACAGGTGGTTTTTCACAATTGTTAGATCCCATATCTTTGGTCACCAACTTTTAAAAACCTGGAGCTTTGAGCTATTCAAGTTGAAAAAAGAGAATTCTCCCTCATTGAAAGCTAAAGGCATCCTTAAACTCTCCTATCTGCTGAAGACTTTATCCGCACACCCAGTATCCTATATAATAAAAGCCTAATATGCTAAGTGTCCAGTCGTCCAGTCTTCCATTCAACCAATCAAAGTGTAATATGTTAATGATATACTAAGGCCACTCAACCACTATGACATGCACTAATATATATACTAAGGCTGCTCAACTGCTATGACATGCACTAATCACCAGGGGGCAGACAGTTGACCGGTTGACCAGTTACTATGACATGCACTGACCACCAGGGGGCAGATGCTCTGACCATTAGGTTAGCTTGCTGCTGGGGTCCAGCCAATTGGGACTGAGCAAGACGGGCTGGACACACCCTGGAGCCCTCCTGTGGTCCCTCCCCAGCTGGCCAACCTCCGGTGTCCCTCCCCGGTCCCAATTGTGCACCGGTGGGGTATCTCGGCCTGGCCTGTGCCCTCTCACAATCTGGGCTGAGGGACCCCCACCCCTGAGTGCATGAATTTTGTGCACTGGGCCTCTAATATTATTATAAACATTAATCTAGGTGTCTCTACCTCATTTGGTTCTACTATAAAATGGGAATAACATTCCTCAGTAGGAAAACTTTTCATTACTGTAAATGTGAGGAGTTCACAGTGCAAAGACAGCATTAGGTGATTGCTTTTATTCTGTGGAAGCTTCTAGGGTGGGGGCTAATCTCAATAATGTATAAAGGGAGCTGATTCTGAATATCAGATTAAATTTGCTCTTGTACTTTTCTGTGATTCCATCCCCCCGCTCCACCCCCCACCCCCCAATCCAGACGGCATTGTATATCATACATCGTGTTGAAGTCTCTTCCCTGTGTGAATGCTGGGTTACCTCCCCCGCCCTGTATCTCTTAACAAGCTCCTTGGTGCCGCTGGAATTAATGCTTCCTGTCGTCTTAAATAATGTGACATTGAAATACAATTTTTTAATGTGCTGGCATTTAACATGCCACAATATTTCAGTTATTTTACATTCATTTGGGTGCTCTTGTGTTATTACAGCTGTTATGAAATTCTGACAAAGAGATGCATTTCGTTCTTCTGTTCCACCATAATTGCTTTTTGCTGCATCTCTGAACCGTAACCATGGCGATCTGCAACATTCATCAGAGGACCTCTTGTTATTTCCCTCGTGTGAATGAAAAACAAAGTGGTATAAATACTCAGAAGTTTTAAAAAAGCAGTTTCTTTCTTTCTTTCTTTCTTTCTTTCTTTCTTTCTTTCTTTCTTTCTTTCTTTCTCCCTTTCTATTTTATTTCTAATTTATTTCTTTGTTTTATGTTTTCCTTCTTTCTTTGCTTTTATTCCTTTATTTTCTTATTGGTTTTCTTTTTCTTTTTTTAAAAAATTTTCCTATGTGGTCTTCTGAGGGGAAATTAAGCTGCATGGCTAGGGATTTCTCATTTATTATTATTATTATTTTTAATGAGAAATTATACAGGGCCTTTCTGTGGGAAGCACAGAGAGAACATGAGAAATTAAGTCAGTGCCTTCAGGAAGAAGGAACGGCTGTCTTCACGAATTAAAAAAGGAAATGAAAGGTTTAGTCTTCTCTAAATTTGACTTGTTACAAACAAGTTCTTGTTTGAGCTGCTCAGTGTGGAATACCATTACCATATTGGAACAATGCTGTGGATGTGTGGGCTCGTGCTTCCTTCTTGGTGGGGAGGTTGACATTACCATGCCCTGGTTGCACTGTAAATCGCTGTCTTTCTGGCAACTTAGGAGGAAGTGAGAGGTCAGCCCCATCTCATTGATCTGGACGCTTCCCATCTCTCCTCTATCATGTAATGCAATCACGGGCATGCCGTCCGCGCCTTTCACTAATATCCACTCTATTTGGTTAGAAGCAAGGCACCTTTGCTCACCCTCCGAGAAGTAGATCATTCAAGGGTATATGATTCATTGGGGCGGAGTCATCAGCGGGGAAGTCCACCACTTCCTGGTTCCTCTCCCATCAAATGACTTCTTCCCGGACTTCCTGTTCCCTTCTGTGGATGACTTCTAGAAGACCAGGCATAGCAGCGTCTTGGACAGGCCTCGATATGCCTCACTCCTTCGTCCCCACATCCATGCCGTTAGCAAGGACTTTTTTAATTTTTATTTTTTAAAATATATTTTTATTGATTTCAGAGAGGAAGGGAGAGGGAGAGAGAGAGAGAAAAACATCCATGATGAGAGGGAATCATTGACTGACTGCCTCCTGCACGCCCCCCACTGGGGATCAAGCCAGAAACATGGGCATATGCCCTGATCGGGAATCGAACCAGTGACCTCTTGGCTCCTGGGTCGACGCTCAGCCGCTGAGCTACACCCGGCTGGGCAGCAAGGACTTTTAAATGCACCTTCAAAATGCATCCCATTCCTACCACTTGTCAACATCTCCACCTCACCCCCTTACTCGAAGGACTATCCGTTTTGTCTGCATCACCGCCACGCTACCTGGTCTCCATCCTTCCAACTCTCCTGTAGCCCATTGCAAACCCAACAGTGCACACCCAGTGATCCTGTGGAAAGTCATTAGTTAGATGAGGTTGTTCTCATATCCTAAACTCTCCAGTGACTTCCCCCCACTGTGCTGATAGCCCACCTTCGCACCACAGTCAACAGGTTCTACTGGCTTAGACCTCTGTCCTTCACTCTGACCGTCTGGTCTCCTCCTCCAGAAGTCCACTGGGACTTCCTCTTATCCTCTGTTGAGTCACTAGTGCTTAGAACAGCACCTGGGAGATTTCTGAAATCCTTCCATCTTGTGGATGCTTCTTAGGCTGCCGTTGAGAATCTGTTTTATCAAAAAAGGAGAAATGGCCCTCACCGGGTTGGCTCAGTGGACAGAGCGTCGGCCTGCAGACTGAAAAGTCCCAGGTTTGATTCCAGTCAAGGGCATGTACCTTGGTTGTGGGCACATCCCCAGTGGGAGGTGTACAAGAGGTAGCTAATAAATGTTTCTCTCTCATCGATGTTTCTGACTCTCTATCCCTCTCCCTTCCTCTCTGTAAAAAAATCAATAAAATATATTTTAAAAAAAAGGAGAAATGAAGGTTCTAGGTTCACAGAAGAACAACGACATTGTAACAGTTAGCTCCACTCTAGAGTGAGACCTGGGTTGAGAGAGCAAGCTGATGGATGACGTCAGGAGGGCCCTGTAGCCACCTGTTAACACGTTGCTCCTCTGACAGCCCCTGAGAGACGATGTCCATTAGCTTTTAGTTCATGAGATGTTCCAGTGTAGCGACTTGCCTTCTCCCACCAGCCCTGGCTCCCAGTCCCTAGGAGTCAAGGATGGAAGTCAGTGGCTTCAGGGTAAGACCCTAATCTCCTTGGACTCACAAGCATATGCATGGAATTTTCCAGGTGGGTTTTCTAGCCTCTCATACTAGCCAAAAAGCCAGAACCTCGGGGTCTCAGACTTTGCCTCTTATTCTGACATCCTTGAACTAAAATCCTAATTGGAGTTCCCACCTCCCCTGGGTTGTACCAAATTTAGGAATAACTCCTTCCAGATAGAGACTCTACTCCACCTCCATGCCCCTGATGGACACGGATGCTAAATCAAGGTACATTTTTACCCCCAGATAATCTCCAATGCCACTTCTTAAGCCATGTCAACCATGTCTCAGGTTGCTCTCGACGGGTTGGCATTCAGGATGAAAGCCATCTGGCTCTCTTTGGGAAACAGAGGCCTCACCACAAAAGGATAAACCTTGTCCTTATTTCATATTGGAAGGAAAGGTGGTTAGATCTCTTCTTCACAACATTCAATCCTTAGGGTCAGCTTGTTTTCTCAGTCAAACGAACCCTCTAGAGCAGTGGTTCCCAACTTTTCTTTGGCCACGCCCCACCTAAGCATCTCTAACATCCTGATGCCCTCCCCCCCACCCGGTGACATAAAATTCTTATTATTCAAAAAGTGAGCTCCTATGCACGTGGAGGAAGCCTCAAAGGCCATAAACTTGGTCTAAACAAGCTTCCAAAGAACATGGCCTCCATGAGACAGAAAGATAAAAGAATGAAAGGACAGTGGAAGGCCTGAGGAAGAAATCATTAAGAAATTGTTTAAAAAATAATAATAATATGAGGTGATATGAAAGTATAACAAATAAAGTTTCAAAATATGTCATAGAGAACTGAAATGCATAAATATGTCACAATATGTATTTATAGACTGTATAGGAGACCCCTAGAACCATAAGAAATGCAAAATATTCACAGTTAATAACTCATTCTTTTTAAAATATATATATTTTATTGATTTTTTACAGAGAGGAAGGGAGAGGGATAGAGAGTTAGAAACATCGATGAGAGAGAAACATCGATCAGCTGCCTCCTGCACACCTCCTACTGGGGATGTGCCCACAACCAAGGTACATGCCCTTGACCGGAATCGAACCTGGGACCCTTGAGTCTGTAGGCTGATGCTCTATCCACTGAGCCAAACCTGTTAGGGCAATAACTCATTCTTGAATTGCTCCCCTTAAAAATCAAATGGCCCCCCTGTGGGGCATGTGCCCACGTTGGGAACCGCTGGTCTAGACCAAGAATGGCCAGTGCCTTCCATCTAATTGGCAAACTCTGATCAGCTATTCGTGGCCACTGGAGTGTAGTCTTGAGAGTACTAATGTCCTGTTTGGGCTCAGGGAAAAACGTATATTTTGGTCAAGCGTGAAAGCTACTATGAATTTCACACACTCCTCCTTGTCCTTTTTTTTTTTTTTCAAACAACCTTTTCTGTGGGTGAGGTTGACAACCCCCAGCTTCACAGTTCCCCGGGCTCCTGGCCCACGATCTCTCTGAATTCACGGACTCCCGATGTCTCAGAAGCCAAAGAGACAGCCTGTGAAACGCACTTCTGCCAATCGCAAGAACACGGGTTCATTTCCTGGCTCCGACAAACTGTTTGAAACCCCTACAGGACACCCTCGTGTTTTATTTTAATTCCCCCTGCTTGGGTTTCTGGCAACACAAAGCAGAAGATCAGGGGAGGGGGGGCACGGAGTGAATCATAGGCCATCGAGAGCTGCTCTGCCTTTCCCCTTCACAGCACACGGGGAGACGCCATGTGGCGTGAGGCGTTCATGTGTTAAGGCACAGAGTCTGTAAAACTGTACCCTAAAAATTTTAAAAATTCAATTAGAAGGCGGCATCTGTGAACCTTTTGCGGGAAGCCACTTTTTGTTGTTGTTTGCTTTTCTCCTGACAAATGGTCCCAGCTCTGTGGCCCCTGGTCCCCGCTCCCACCATATTAGAGATTGTAATACCAGCTTCTCCTCCCTTTGGGATACTCCTGTAACAGGGAGATGGACGTGTCTCTGCTTAGTATTTAACAATCAGTATGTTGAAAGGTGTTTAATGTAGAGCCACTTCTTTTTTTAAAAAAATATATTTTTATTGATTTTTTACAGAGAGGAAAGGAGAGGGATAGAGAGCTAGAAACATCAATGAGAGAGAAACATCGATCAGCTGCCTCCTGCACACCCCCTACTGGGGATGTGCCCGCAAACCAAGGTACATGCCCTTGACCAGAATGGAACCTGGGACCTTTCAGTCCGCAGGCCGATGCTCTGTCCACTGAGCCAAACCAGCTTCGGCGCTGGTTAGAGCCACTTCTTTCTCCATAGATTCTCTCCGCTGCCCTGCTTTCCTCTCCATCCCTTCTTCCCAGAAACTGTGCGTCGAAGCTGGATATGGGCTTCTGAGGGAGGGCATCGGCTTCCTAACCCCTTCCCGTCCCACTCTCTGCTCGAAACAGCACCGTCCCCTCCGGCAGCCAAGCCGGGGAGCCACGGGTGAAAAGAATCTCATTTCAAGCGGGAGCTGTTTTATCAGGCGCAAAAAATAAAATAGCCTGCCTGGCCAATGATGGTTTTACCTTTTCATTTTCCTGAGCCGATGGGGCAGAAGTTGAAGAAGACAAGATGTGAGGCAATACTGCAGCTAGTGGTGCCATTCAGCCAGCGGTATCTGGGGTTTACTGAGGGTCTGAGCCCATCAGCATTCAGGGCCAAGAGGTTAGCTGAAGATGGAGGGCTATTCAGTACAGGTGGGCTGTAGGGGGTCCAGGACCCGGTGGTGTGTGGAAGCAAAAAGAAGCAGGTGGAGATGGACTGGATATGATGACCAACTGGGTCTGGGCCCATGAAATGAACACGGAGGGACCAGAAGAGGTGGAAACTGAGATTGCTGTTTGGAGAACCAGGAATCAAGTTTGATAGCCAGCAAAGACGAAGGCACAGAAGTGGCCTGGAAGTTGCCTGGGGAGTAAGGTGTAGAGGGTATAGATTAGAAAGGCAAGGTCAAAGGGCTTTGGGGATGTGACTGAGAAGGGGCTGTGACTGTGTCCTCCCCAAAAGATGCTGAAGCTCTAACACTCAGTACCGGTGAGTTGGATCTCACTGGGACACAGGGTCCTTGCAGATGACCCAAGTGAAGATGAAGTCATTAGTGTAGACCCTCATTCAAGATGACCGTGTCCCTAGCCCTAACCGATTTGGCTCAGTGGATAGAGCATCGGCCTGCGGACTCAAGGGTCCCAGGTTCGATTCCGGTCAAGGGCACGGACCTTGGTTGCGGGCACATCCCCAGTGGGGAGCGTGCAGGAGGCAGCTGATCGATGTTTCTCTCTCATCGATGTTTCTAACTCTCTATCCCTCTCCCTTCCTCTCTGTAAAAAAGTCAATAAAATATATTTAAAAAAAAAAAGATGACCGTGTCCTTATACGAAGGGGAAATTTGGACACAGAGAAATCCATGTGAAGATGAAGTCAGAGGATGGGGTAGCGCAGTGGTCGGCAAACTGTGGCTCACGAGCCACATGCGGCTCTTTGGCCCCTTGAGTGTGGCTCTTCCACAAAATACCACGGCCTGGGCAAGTCTATTTTGAAGAAGTGGCGCTAGAAGAAGTTTAAGTTGAAAAAATTTGGTTCTCAAAAGAAATTTCAATCGTTGTGCTGTTGATGTTTGGCTCTGTGGACTAATGAGTTTGCCGACCACTGGGTTAGCGCATCACTCTCCAAACCAGGGAATGCCCCAGATTGCCAGCACGCTGCCAGGAGCCAGACGAGAAGCACAGAATACATGCCCTGTGAGAGCTCTCAGAAAGAACCAGGCATTCTGATAATTTCGTAGCCTTCTAGCCTGCTGAGCTGTGAGACAATGAATGTCTGTTGTTTGACCCGTCCAGTTCGAGGACCTTTGTTACAGCATCCGCAGCAAACTAACACAGTAAGTAGCACACCCATGAAGGAGGGCTGACGAGTTCCCCAATATCTAGTTTTCATTTTTTTTTTTCTTAGGCAAAGAATTTTGACTTTGAACTAGTTACAGTACCAGCTGAAATAATGCCTGCATTTCCTGGCCTTTGTAGCTGGTGGCTCCACTTAAATGTACTGTGATGAGCTGTGGGGAACGTCAGAAAAGTTTCTTCAAAGAAAAGAAGGCCCTGACCGGTTTGGCTCAGTGGATATAGAGTGTTAGGCCTGTGTGTGGACTAAAGGGTCTGGGGTTCGATTCCGGCTAAGGGCATGTATCTTGGTTGTGGGCTCGATCCCCAATAGGGGTCATGCAGGAGGCAGCTGATCCATGTTTCTCTCTCATCATTGATGTTTCTATCTCTCTTTCCCTCTCCCTTCCTCTCTGAAATCAATAAAGATATATTTAAAAAAAAGAAAATGCCAATTCATGTCAGTGCTTGACCCTTCTGAATGCCAGTCTCTGGAATTGGACCTTGGGAGTCTGCTCTGTAGTCAGCAATGAAGTTGCCTCTTAAACACCATTGAGATTGAGACCCTCCCCAGTTCATACTCAGGTGCAGGGACCTAGAAACCACAGTTGCATTCCCCAGACACAACCTTCTAAATGGAGGACACCATCGGAATGAGTTCCTCAGAAGCGAGTGAATGGGACACAGAGCCATCGGTCACTGTTAGGTCGCTGGAGGAGGAAGACACGAGGCCAGGATGTTGAGGGATTACGCATTTATTCGTCATCTGCACCCCAGGTGGCTGATCCCCAGCTGGCTCCAGCCCCCAGGGATGGGAGTCAGTGGTTTTTAAAGGACTTTTGGCTGGCTTTTTTCTGGGCGGAGAATTCTCTGTGCGGGTCCAGAGCGGGGAGAGAATGGAATGTGGTCTCAGCAAGTAAAGCGTGGTCTCGGCAAAAGGGAATGTCCATAGTGAAATGGCCTGAAAATCAGTTCCCGGGGGAGGAGGGTATCGATTCCATTGCTCAGGCAAACCCAGCTGTCAGAATCGCCTCCATAGAGGATGGTGAGTCAGGGACTTAGCTGCCTCTCCTTGGGAACGCGGGAGGGAGCAGAGACAAGCAGGGGTCAAAGCGATTCCTGGGTCTTGTTCCGCACCCCACACACACCTTCCTCCTTATCACTGCTTCTCCACGATTATCCTCCTTCCGTTTCCTCCCGAAACCTCTGCAGCTTTGAGGCTCCGTCTGCTTGTCTAGACTCCCCTCTCTTCCTCCCCGTTTCAACATTAACTGTCCTCCTGGTCCCTCCTCCGTAATCGCTGACTACATCCGAGACTGGTGCACAGCCTCCCCTTTCATCTTACATCCTTCCCATTAACCGGTGAGAATCCTGGCCTCTCGTCTTTGACCTTAACTCTCTCCCAGTGATGTTCTCATCCTGCCCACCTCAGCCACCCACGTCCACTCTCACACCTTGCACCTTGTTAGCAGAGCCTTCTGCAATCACCAAACAGCCGACTCTCCTAAAGTAACCCTATAGACCACTGATGGGCAACCTTTTGAGCTTGCTATGTCAGACTTCGCCAAAAAACTGAGCGTAACTCGGGTAGTGTGTCACTTTGAGGAAAAAACTAACTCCAAGACTCTAGTCGCAAATGTTTCATCCTCAGGAGCAGCCAATGTTTCATCCTCGGCATGCGGCCCCGTGTCATCAGAAACGATGTCAGTGCTGACACGCGTGTCATAGGTTTGCCATCACTGCTATAGACTCTGAGCAATACTGCTCAAGTACATCTACTGCAGCATTTTCTCAAACCCGGATCCTGCCCCATGCTCTCCATCAATGAGCCTCTCCTGGATTCAGTGTGTTTGCACCTTGCTCCATGGAGGGAGGCATTCTTTTGCAAACATGCTTCTCTCTTTTGCTCTTGGCCCATTCAGCATGAGCAAAAACATCTCAGTCCAGAGAGAGCCCAGTCACTGGCGTTCTCCACCTCACATCCATCCCCCAAATTAAGCCCTCCTGGGGGATGAACATCACACAATTAGGCAGATTAGAACCATTATGAATTCATAATCTTTTAATCACCTGCCTCAGCTGGGTGCTCATTAAAGTCTAGCAAACATTCTCTTTCTCTCGTCAGCGCCTACCTCACTATCCTATCAAAGGAAGACCCATCTGCTCAAGCAATGGCTGCCAGAGATAGCACTACCTTACTATCCCCTTTCTACCCAATATCTTCATGATCTCCCCTACTTCTGCACCTTCCCGTTAGCATATAAGCTAGTGTGATACTCTCTCGTCTTTGAGAACCAACTCACATGGAAACCAGAATCCTTCTTTGGGCCCCACCTCACCCCAGTTACCACCATTTCACTTTCCTCGCATTCATGGGGGCACGTTTCCCAAGAGCTTGTTATACATGCTCCCGCCGCCACATCACCACCTCCCGATCATTTGCCATCCTCTGAAGTCTGCCCCTACCCCTGCCGCTGCCCCAAAGTCACCGGTACTCTCCCCATTCTTGGACCCAATCACAAGAGAATGTTACCGTCCTCATGTGGTGGTGGCTATGGGTGTGGTGGCTCTGTTTTGTGTCTCATTCCAGGGTGCTCGCTGCTAGGCAGCCCCTCTCTGGGACACAACATTCTCCTGGCAGAAGGAAAAATGCTAGAGCCAGTTGAGCAAAGGCTCTTCTGTCTTCTGTTGGGACATGGCCTAGAGGTTGAATCTGTTTCCTTCACATTGGCCAAATTACCGTATTTTCCGGCATATAAGACGACTTTTTAACCCAGGAAAATCTTATACGCCCAGTCGTCTTATACGCCGGAAAATAGGGTAAGTCACATGTGTAGCCAGGCCCAACATCAATGGGGTGTGACTATACCCCTTTCAAGAATTGGGGCAGGTCATACTCCGCTAGACTTATAGTGACTGATGGGCAAGAATGTATAATTCTCTTACAGGGAAAGGGAGGGCAAAACCATCTGCCACCATGATGTGAATTCCTTGAGTCTCCCTTATTTCCTTATTCCATCATGTACGTTGTTGCTGTCACTCAACTCTGTACCATCTTGGATGTCATGTAAAGGCATTCAAACACTTGATTATGTGCCATTTCCATCATGTAGGTGCTCATCCTTGGTTAACCTCCTCTACATTGTTTTTTCCTAATCCTATGAGTGTTGTGATGGATGAATAGAGGGGAAGCGAACAATAATATTGTTGACTGAGTCTACTATGTGGCTCTACTGGATGAGGCTCTCACTGCTGTAGTCTTTCTTCCACATTTTGTTGAGGTCATAGTGCACATGTTCGTGATCCATTACGTTGACCTCCACCTTTCTCTTTCTCCGTGTCTCTACCACTCTGTTTTCATTCCAATGGATGAAATTGTTTTTGGATATAGGAAGAAATGTCAAGCTTTGTGATTGGAGTGATTTGAGTTCACAGTTCCTTGCTATCTCCAAATCTCCAAATGCCCCCGCGCCCCCCCCCCCCCCCCCCCCCCGCCTTACTCCTTCATCCTTTATAGCAGCGAAAGAAGTGTTTTTCTCTCTGGACACATCCACGTCTCATTCCTTTGTGCTCCCTTGTGACCACATTATAACCTTATTGTATCCCACTTAATGCTGTTTTCTGAGAATGCCTTAATGCTTGGTGTACGAACCAATACAGATAAATAATGTGACTTTATTTTCCCAAAGACAACCATGTGTCAAATCGCATATAATAGATGGGGATTTATTCCTCCATTAGCTTTTTAGGCTTGCTTATCTTTCAGAGTAATTTAAATCGAAATGAAAGACAAATCCTTATTTGATTGTTAGGCAATCCGGTGCTATTTATTTTGTGTAAGTTGGTGTGGGGTATAAGTGCACTGTTGTTAAAAGGCTATTTAATGTCAGATGGAGGGGCCTATTAATTTTTCCGATAAATTGCCAGCGTGTTCAGCCAGTGGCATGCATTTAATAGGAGAGAGTCCGTTCTAAAAGTCTGCCTTCAGACGTTGTGGTCATGGCGGCTGTAGTTTATGTACCAGCCCTGCCTTTGTTACCAGAAGTCTGGAGATAAATCTCAAAGTAAAGGCGGGGTTCTGTTAGAAGGGTTGGGTCAAAAGAATGGTATGGATTTTGTAGCACACTCTCTGGTTAATAGGCAGAGTATGGTGGGAATTGTTATTTTTTTATTTCTCTGGATGATTTGTTTTGTGTTAATAATGAAAAGTGAAATCACTGATGTTGCATTTCATCATCGTGTTGGTAAGGAAGCATCTTGATTGCTTCTTGAAGCCAGACCTTCTTATGAGTATTTCTTCCATACTTGACCTGACAGACCAGCGCCCATCACGTTGGTTCCTTTTCTTGTCGCTCATTGCCATATAATTGCTAACAGATTCAAACTTATTCCTGGGATATGGGAATGGCCTGTTGAGAAGAGAGATGAGAGGGAGGTCAGGGACGAGGTCATTATACATTTCAAATAAAATCGTGTATTTCCCAGTGACGAGTTTTCTTCTTCAGATGTTATTAACAGGCAGTGTAAGGGAGAAGATGGCGTCTTATGCTCTCAGGAGTTTTACCTGTTTCAAAACCTAGCACGATGCTTAGAGCATGGCAGAGTCAACAAATACTTGTTGGATGACTGAATAAATGGATGAATGGATAGAGGTCTGATAAAGAAATACAAATGGCACCTGTGGAGTACTGGCCACAAGATTTAAAGCAGCTTAAATTTTTGATAAAGTACGTTGCTATGAAATAACAACAACAACAACAACAACAACAATAGTAATAATAAACTTTAGTAAAGCTGTGTGTCTTTAATTTTTTAAGTAAAGCATATCAAGAAGGGATAGAGGTGTTTAGGGAAGATGTAGAAAGGCAACAGGGAACAAGTAAGACATTCAGCTGGCAAACCCTGGGGGTGGCATGAAGAAAAGAAAAAAAATAAAGAAAATTATCACAAAAATGAGGGCCACACTGCCAAATACATAAGGGGAAAGAGGTCTTGCTGAAAATACATCAGGAAAGATGAGTACAGATTAAAATAAACAATCAATATTAAGGAAAGATGAATGAAGATTTTAAAGGAGGAGAGAGAAAACAGGAATGAATGAAAAAATACTAGAAGAAGATCCAGTCCATGGATTGGTGTTTCTAAAAAAGAAAGCTGAATTAATGGGACAAATAAAAACTGTTGAAAGAGATAAATTTTCACAAATCCCATGAGTAAAATAAGCCCGAATCTATAGATTTAAGAAGTACTCAGTGCCTAGAAACATTATTAACATAGAACAACCCAGTAACAAGACGTGTACTGATAAAAGTGACTGCACTTCAAAGAGAAACAAATATTCTTTGGAAATCCAGGTAAAACTGATCCAGTCCCTAAAAAAGAGATAAAGTCAGACTGGCCTAAGGGTTCTTACTCTCTTTCTCTGCCTCTCTCACCCCCCACACACCCATCCCCCATCCCTATATATGCTCACAAGCACCTGTACGCTATGTAGTAATCATGGTCAGGGATGGACCACATATGCAATGGTAATCCCCTAGGCCCGTGGTCGGCAAACTGCGGCTCGCGAGCCACATGCGGCTCTTTGGCCCCTTGATTGTGGCTCTTCCACAAAATACCACGGCCTGGGCGAGTCTATTTTGAAGAAGTGGCGTTAGAAGAAGTTTACGTTTAAAAAAATTTGGCTCTCCAAAGAAATTTCAATCATTGCACTGTTGATATTTGGCTCTGTGGACTAATGAGTTTGCCGACCACGGCCCTAGATTATAACGAAGCCGAACAATTCCTATCCCCCAGTGACATCATAGCCTTTGTAGCACAACACGCTACTCACGTGTTTGTGGTGATGCTGATGTAAGGAAAAAAAACCTACAGGGCTGCCAGTCCTAGGAAAGTTCAGGTACACACATACTTAACCCTTTGTACTCGCTTGCTTTTTTCTCGATTCCTTTATTCTATTCGGGATTTAATTTTTTAAATACCCCAGATTTTACAAAGCGCGGCAGTAGAATAAAAAACTGGAGTTTCTTTTCATACAAACTTATTTATTTGGATATTTTTATATTTCAAATTATTGATACATTCAAAGAGTATAAAAAGAGCTGCTACCAATGCTAACCGTGTCGAGTCACCCTCGACATCCGAGGGCAAAAGGTTAACCGTTGTGCTTCCTGACAACGAAACAACACCGTTCTGGAGCCTGCTGTCTGTGAGGAAACGATGCTCTCGTCCTGCTAAGCAAGTGGCTACGTGTGCTTGCAGGACTCTCCCCTTTGCCACCTGCCTCTGGCCACAAGAAGAAAGCACCTGCCGTGGGAACGAGGAAGAACAAAGCACCCTGAGCATCAAAGCTGAGAGACGAGGAAGCTCTGATAATATAGCGGGAGCCTGCGGGCCCAGCTGTGTCCAGACTTGCACTTTCAAGGTGCACGAGGGAGGCTACAGCATTCCTTTGAACCAGCTTGACGGTGGCTTGTGACACTGTATCTCCATGGCTGTTGGCCATGACCAAATGTCCCCATGCTCCGCCCCCCACCCCGTTTTCATTTACCGTATTTTCCGGCGTATAAGACGACTGGGCGTATAAGATTTTCCTGGGTTAAAAAGTCGTCTTCTACACCGGAAAATACAGTATATTGGACTATATTGATGGGATTAGATATAATGGATTAGATATATTGGACTACCGTATTTTCCAGCGTATAAGACGACTTTTTAACCCAGGAAAATCTTATACGCCCAGTCGTCTTATATGCCGGAAAATACGGTATGTTATATGTAACCCCCAACTACAGCAGTGAGAACCGTCTTCTTCCTTTCCTTGGAGGTAACAGACACACGGAGAGTTGAGGTGAAATATCCAGGGTCCCGTAGCCGGTAAGGGGCTGTACGACGCTGAAGGTCAGTCACCTTCCTTGCATCCCAATCGTTGTTGGTGTTCCAATCAATAAGACATGGCCTACACCCGTGGTCGGCAAACTGCGGCTCGCAAGCCACATGCGGCTCTTTGGCCCCTTGAGTGTGGCTCTCCCACAACATACCACGGCCTGGGTGCGTCTATTTTGAAGGAGTGGCGTTAGAAGGAGTTTAAGTTTAAAAAATGTGGCTCTCCAAAGAAATGTCAATCATTGTCCTGTTGATATTTGGCTCTGTGGACTCATGAGTTTGCCGACCACTGGCCTGGACTCTTAGGCCAAAGCAGCTAGCTGTGCACGTGCACCAGGAGCCATGGGTGGGTATAATGCAGGGAGAGAAGAGCTTTGGGGCATGCTACTAATTTTTTAAAGAGAAAAAAAGTGAATTTATTTGGAATGATGTCAATAAATAGATATCTATTAGCAACACCTTATATCTGTACTAGAGGCCCGGTGCACGAAATTCGTGCACTCGGGGTGGGGGTGTTCCCTCAGCCCGGTCTGTGCCCTCTTGCAGTCTGGGAGCCCTCACGGGATGTCCGACTGACAATTTAGGCCCGCTCCCCGTGGCGAGGGGCCATGCATCTATGCATACAAGGTCTTGGTTGATTCCTCCCACCCACCCACTCTCCCCCGCCTTCCCTCTGAGATTCCACCCTCTGTTCCATGCTTCCATGTCTCTGGATCTACTCCGTTCATCAGTTTGTTTTGCGACTTAGATTCCACATATGAGTGCGATCATGGGATACTTGTCTTTCTCTGACCGGCTTATGTCACTTAGCAGGATGCTCTCTGGGACCCTCCATGCTGTCTCAGAGGGTAAGAGATTCTTTTTTTTTTACTGCTGCATAGTATTCCATGGTGTAAATGTACCAGTTTATTTTTATCCACTCGTCTACTGATGGGCTCTTGGGCTGTTTCCAGATCTTAGCTGCTGTAAGTTGTGCTGCTATGAACATAGGGGCGCACACATTCTTTCTGATGGGCGCTTCTGGTTTCTTGGGATCTATTCCTAGAAGTGGGGTCACTGGGCCAAAGGGCAGTTCCATATTTAGTTTTTTTTTTGTTTTTTTTTGAGGAAACGATGCGAGGGCCTTGTTTTAAAATCCCCACTCTGCTCTGTGGCATAGTCCACCCCTCAGCCAGTGCACACCGGAGGCTGAGCGAGGATGGGGGTCCGGTGCAGGAAGGGCTCGTGGGAGTGACAGAACTCCGCTGGGATTTGTGATTTTGGAGATGCATGGCCAGGCCAGCTGCAGAGGGAGACGGAAACAGCACCTGCCCTTGCCAGCAGGCAAAGGACAATGGGCTAACGCGTCACCATCGCTGACAGCAAGGCTGGGAGTGCTGGCAGAGGGAGGAGGAGGACAGGAGAGCAGCCCGGAGCATGCACGCCACAAGTTCCTGGACAGGCAGCCCGGGGCTTTTGTAGGGTCCCAACTTGGTTTCCATATCTCACTTTGTTTGTGAGATCAAGGTTAAAAGAAAGAGGGGGGCCCTGGCCAGTTTGGCCCAGTGGATAGAGGATCAGCCTGCAGACTGGAAGGTCCCAGGTTCGCTTCTGGTCAAGGGCACATGCCCGGGTTGCAGGCTCAATCCCCAGTAGGGGGTGTGCAGGAGGCAGCTGATCCATGATTCTCGCTCATCATCATTGATATTTCTCTCTCTCTCTCTCTCTCTCCCCCCCCCTTCCCTCCTCTCTGAAATCAATAGAAAAAAATTTTTAAAAGAAAGAAGGGCCCTAACCGGTTTGGCTCCGTGGATAGAGCATCTGCCTGTGGACTGAAGGGTCCCAGGTTTGATTCCGGTCAAGGGCATGTACCTTGGTTGCGGGCACATCCCCAGTAGGGGGTGTGCAGGAGGCAGCTGATCGATGTTTCTCTCTCATCGATGTTTCGAACTCTCTGTCCCTCTCCCTTCCTTTCTGTAAAAAAAACAATAAAAAATATTTTTAAAAAAGAAAGAAAGAAGATGGTCTTATGCAGATGACTCACATGCTATGAAAGACGTGATTTTGCTTTAAAAATACCTATGAGAAAGAAAACATTTAAAAAATGGGCTTATACAATAACCCCACAATTAATATTGGGGGGGGGGAGATGGTACTGTGCAAATAGCCTGCCTTTTAGCATTAATGAAATTAAATGGGAATTTGATTATGCGGAGATACAGCTACACAAAATGTTCTCAAGCATAACTTTTGCAAATCTGTTAATTCCACTGGTGATTAGATATGTGCATTTCAACACATCTTGCTGCCCTTTGAAATCTAGTACAATCAAGATGTTAGATGGTAAGTTATTTTCTGGTTATTAAGATGCGTTTCAATCCTCGTCTTTAATCAACTGCAGCATCGCAACATGGGTTTGATAGGCACACTGGTGTGTGTGTGTGTGTGTGTGTGTTGTGTGTGTTGTGTGTGTGTTGTGTGTGTGTGTGTGTGTGTGTGTGTGTGTGTTGCACACCCCAAATTGATGTGCTGTCACTCTCGTCTCCTGGGTCTCGGGATGTACCCTCTGGTATATGTTATTAATAAGGAATCTGTGTTGAGTTTCATTCACTTAGAAAATGGGGAGGGGAGATTGAAATGGCTCTTGGCACCTCTGGGTCCTGGCCGGGCGCCCTGCGGGTTGGCCCTCCTGTCAAAGTCTATACCGGAAGGCGGAATTCAGCCAGGCGGAGGGGACGCAGCCAGTCGGTAGATAACGCCTGGCTGCCCTCTGACCCTTGGGTTAAACGGCTGTCTGGGCCGCTCAGTCTGGAGGCCGAGTTCTAGGGAGGGAGAGCTGCCAGTTACCTGTCAGCGCGCCAAGGCCTGGACTTCATCAGCAGGGAGGCACAGAGACGGCATCTTCCTCCTGGCTTCCCTCTCAGGCCCCCTCTGCTGCAGCCCCGAGGCCACGCCCGGGTGCACAGTGTAGGGAGTTTCCCAATTACCCGGGAACTCGAGGCTTCCCTGGACATTCCAGGGAAAGTCACTGAGCTAACTTGTTTACAGAGCATCGTCTCTCGGGCCTTCACGGGGTGATCGGAGTTGAGAGGATGCCGCTGCACGCCCCCAAAGTGCGGCTGTCGCCATGCGAACGCTGCAACCCCATCGTCTAAATGAGTGCGTGTGGAGCACCTTCACCGGGGATCTGACTCAGGGATGGGGAGGGGAGACACAGTGGGATTGTGTGTTAGATGCCACGAGGCTGGACCTAAAGAGAAAGCCAATTGGCAGAGAGGAACAGAGACAGGGAGAGGCACAGACAAAGAGAAGAACGACAGGTAAAGAGCTGAAAGACAGGCAGGCAGAGACAGAGAGACAAAAAGAGGCCCAAAGACAGACAGACAGACAGAGAGAAATGCATATTCACAAATAGAGCTACTCAGTTTGAGAGAGACAGACAGACACAGAGCCAAAGATAGACACAGAGAGTTAGAGAGAGACACACACAAAAGCAAGAAAGACAGAGAGGGATGGAGAGAAGAGGCAGACACTGAGGCAGGAAAAGACAAAAGATCCAGAGAGAGAGAGGGAGGAGGAGAGGAGAGGAGAGAAAAGAGAGGAGAGGAGAGGAGAGGAGAGAAGAGGAGCACATGCAGAGTGAAAGAGAGGCAGTGAGGCAAAGAACCAAGGAGACAGGAAAGCAGAAGAAGAGATGGGAAGGCAGTGGGAAGCCAGGAGCTGGCCACGGGAAAGACCCTTTGGGGTATGAGGTGGAGGGAGCTCATGGCGATCTGGAAAGCGGGGGGGGGGGGGGGGGGGCCTGAGCCACAGGGTGGTTGGTTTGAAGGGAAGGCACCCTGCTCTGCTGGAGTGTCCACTAGGGAAGGAGACTCAGCGCAGGATTGGGGAAGGACTCCAGCGTGGCCAGGTGTGTGGAGATGGTTAAGATGAGAATTCCTCCTGGTTGAGCTGAGGACACCCGTGCTGGCCTTGTTCTCTCCCATCAGCTCTTCATCCCTTCTCCTCAGAGGCCTGCCTCCCTCTCCTCCCCCTTCTCCTCCCCTCCATCCCTCTGTTCTGGTCTTTTCCTGGACCTTCCTTCTGCAAAGGCGCTCCATTCCTCATTCTCACAGTATTTATTGAGAACCTACTCTGTTCGAAGCCTTTCTCTAGACCCTGGGAATAGATCAGTGACATCAACCAGTTGGGATTCACCTCAATGAAGGGTTTTACTGTCTGGGTCCCCAAGCATCACAGAGGATGGTGGCCAGGGTCACGTTTCGTAGACTGTACGGGCAGAAAGGTGGAGCCAGAGACCAATGTATTGAAAGAACACCAGGATGATCTGTAGAGAGAATCTGAGTGGGGTTTGCGTTGCTGGACACCAGTCAAGGGAGAGAACCACCCAGCACGTCCAGGCCAGATGGCCAGTGTGATTCATCCATCCACATCCCAGGCATTTACGAAGCCCTTACGATACACCAGGATCTGGTCCAGACGCTGTAGGTGATTCACTTAGTTCCAACATGAGTGGAGCTTAGAGTTTGGGTTCTCCCACTATTTTCCTCAGCGAATGATGTGCAATTGCTAAAGAGAGGAACAGGCCACTAGGTCAAAATCAAACGTGGGCTGCTTGTGAGTCACGGAGGAGAGAAGTCCAGGCTCTGATGGTCTTTTCCTTCTACCCAAGGTCATCGCCGGCTGTTGAAAGTTGTTGTTAAAAGTCTACACAACGCAGAAAGAACTCTGACCTCCACCACTGTGCACCCTCCTCACTGAAGGGCAGCCGAATTATGCAGCAGGCAAGGCCCAGAGATCGCCAGTGTGGCCCCTCGATGGCGGCTGAGATCAGAGCACGGGGCGTCCTGCCTCCCAGAGCCACGCCGCCACCCCAGCGAGGGCTGATGGTTATTGACTGAGCAGAAGATGGAGGTCAAGGTAAGCAGACGAACCTTCTGTTTCCTGAGACATTGTCTTTCTGTAAGCACGCAGCTTTCGCTTGAGCTCTGTTTATACTTGGAGTTCAGTGTTCTGGGGTGGCCCTGACAGAGCTCACACTGGGCCTCCTTCTGGGATGTGGAATGCCACGGGTCAGTAGGTGGTGCTGTTTGCCTTTCAGTCCACCTCGGACAGGATCCTGGCCTTGAACCAGGGCAGCCTCAGTGTGGGAGAGACCCCTTGTTCCTGGTACATGAAGGGAAACTCTAAATGTCACTGTAACATAAAAGAACGTGTGCCGTTTCACGAATAAAGTTTTTTTAGGCACAAACGCAGCCGAATAGGACCATTTTGCATGCTCTTCTACAACTATTTACCTGCAGCACACAGGCCTTTATTTATGCATTCATGTATGCATTCATTCATTCCTGCCATAAATTTATATTGAGTTGCTCTCCTGTGCAAGGGGATGTGTGGGATGATTTCTGAGACTCTATGAAGAGGAACAAAGAAAATGTATAAAATATGATCCCTACTACCTGAAGCCTTTAAACTGGTATTAATAAAATATATTAGTTGAGTACCTACCATATGTTGGATACTAAGTGATATATATATTACATATATATATGTAATTTCTAATCTTTTAAGAATTGTTTTTTACTTTCCAGCTGTGCAAATGGATATTTTGAAATAAGAAAGAACTTGCCCAAAGTTGCACAGCTGGCAAATGGCTAAAAGGGAGTTAGAGGCCAAGTCTATGACCTTAAACTCCATTTCCTGTCCTTTGCAATACGATTGTGGTACAAGGACTCCTGTGGACAGATGCCTGGTGCTCTCGCTGTCACCCCGATAAGGCGCAGGCAGAGATTAGGTGGCACATGTCGATTAAAGAGGGGAGACCTTGGGGCCCACTTGGTTGGCTTCAATCCCAGCGTCAACCTTCGACAAGCGAATTGTTCTCACTGTATCTCAGTTTACCCGTCTGCCAAATGGGAATCATCACAGTTCAAGGCTCTACGTGGGGACGGATGAGATCATACAAAGGGCTTAGAGTAGGGATTCCCCCATAATTAAGCATCAGATATTTCTATTCATATACCGAAGTGATTACCTTAAAAGGCTGTCTGTGAGAAATCTCCTCTGGAGATGCCATTTTAAGCTGTCCTGTTTGCAGGGGAAAGAAATGGGTTCTAACAAGAGTAACCTCGGAGGTTGTGTTTGAACTGTGTGTTGACACGATGGAAGGATTCTGACAGCGTCAAGCGATACTGTATGTAGCAACAACGACCTCGCTTTATTGAGTCTTTATGCCAAGTGAGCTGCTCAATTCTTTGTTTTCGTCTTCTCCTGTCATCCGTGTGAAAACCCTCTGAGGGAGATGCACTGGCCATCATTTTGAACCGAGTCGGGGCTCTCTCGGCCCACAGTCACCTGGCTGATAAAGGGTGGGACCGAGTTTCAATCCCAGGTTTTTTTTCTGATCTCGCAGTTCATGCCCTGAACCTTGGGAAGCACCGTGGGGTAGGGCAGGGCGTGAGGGCAGTTCCGCCACGGGCAGAGGCCCTTGGTCTGCTGGGAGCATGAGAAATCCACATGATCTCAGGCAGCCTAGGAAAGGATATAAGAGAACAACCCGAGAGCTGGGATGGACCAGAACCTGACCTTGGAGGGTCTTGAAGGGCAGGCCAAAAAAAAAAAAAGTCTGTCTATTACTTGGTACTGAATGGGAAACCACTGGGATTTGGAGATTTGAAATAACAAGTGTATTTGCCAGGTACATTTATATGATAATTGAGAAAGAGCTAGAATGACCTACAGTTTGGCTAGACTTACACTTCAGAAAAGGACAATTTAGGATTAAATCCTGCTATCATCTTGTACTGTTGAAATGATAGGGTCATTTGTATCTATCTTAGAAGAGGCTCTTTGAAATTTTAGATTAGTTTTTTTTTTTTTTTTTAAAGAAAAACGGTGCTAGGAAAATGAAGAATTTTAAAGGGCCAACTGGTTACATCGAATTGCCTGCCTTGGGTCTTCATTTCCGCCTCTTTCATTAATTCAAATGCATGTACCACCTAGGGGAGCATTTTGAAGATGCGGCCAGGCATTCTTCCCTGATAGCATGGGCTAGGGCAGTGGATCCAGTGGGGGGCACATGCCCCACAGGGTGCAATTTGATGTTCAAGGGGGGCAGTTCGGGAATGAGTCATTAATGGCGATTTTTTTTTTTTTTGCATTTCTTATGGTTCCAGGGGCCTCATATACAGACTACAAATACATATTGTGACATATTTATGCATTTCAGTTCTCTATGATACGTTTTGAAACTTTATTTGCTATTTTTTTCATATCACTTCATATTATTATTATTTTTTTAAACAATTTCTTAGTGATTTCTTCCTCAGTCCTTCCACTGTCCTTTCGTTCGTTTATCTTTCTCTCTCATGGATGCCATGTTCTTTGGAAGCTTGTTTAGACCAAGTTTATGGCCTTTGAGGCTTCCTCCATGTGAATAGGAGCTCACTTTTTGAATAATAAGAATTATAGGTCACAGGAGGGGGGGCGGGCATCAGGATGTTAGAGATGCTTAGGTGGGGCGTGGCCAAAGGTTGGGGACCACTGGGCTAGGACATTACTATGAAAATGTAATGCTCTGAACACAGCATTTAACTCTAAATCAAGACCTCCATATTATCCAGAAAGACCCAATGACCATGCTTTTTCTTAAAAACGTAAATACCTGCACCCCTCTCTTCACCCTCATCCTGCCCGACGTAATTGGGTGTAAGGATTCCTGCTCGCTGGTCTCTAAATTAATCTTGCCATCCAGGGCAGGAGACAGGGACCCCGCCTCCCTGGCTTTTAGTAAAGCACGCTGGAAAGCAGACCTCCTCCTTCTAGTGGTTGTGGTTTATTTATTGTTTTACGAGCCTCTGCTGTGTAACCACAACACCATTATGACCGGGCCACACCACGAGGAGAGGAAGTTCCCGTAACCCTCCTCCTCCTCCTCCTCCTTCTCCTCCTCACTCGCCTTTTCATGTTGCTGGAAGTCAGCTCCTCTTGGCGGCTGGCTTCACAGGCTTCCGGAGTTCGCCGGGGCTTTGTTCTTATCAGTGATGCCCTCCTGTCTCCCATCCCTCCCTCTACCCCTTCCTTCTTCCTCCGGACTGTGCACCCTCAAGTATCAAGCCAAGAAGATGAAGCGGGAGGGGGGCGGGGGGTGGGGGGCAGAATGAATAACGTTTCTCGGACCTGAACCATTGTGGGGAAAAAAAATGCTGGCCAGGAAAAGGCCACCAGCTCCTGGAAGGACAGGGTCCCCCGCTCCCGTCCTGCCTTTGTCCGTCTTAAATAGACACTGGAGACACGGATCCATTTCACGTGATTTCCCCAGGAGGCCACAGTTATTAAGCAAGCGCCGACGGCATCTGTAAGAGGACTGGCATTGAGCAAGGATGTGTGTGTGTGTGAATGGGGATGAGATGGTGGGATTGCATGTGATTTGGGGAAACACTGCTCTTTGATTTGGGCGGGTAAGGTAGAGGGTCCCAAAATAGAGAAGAAGGATTCCAGAGTCCCAGGTCTTCCATCTCCTTGAATCACTCCTTCTTGCCACTGCCTTCCTCAGGACACCCCACGTGAGCACAGTGCTGTAGCAGCAGGCTAGCTCCTCCGCTCTGCTTGGGCGGCTCAGGGCAGTGGTGAGAAACACAGGCCTTGGAGCGGTAGGAACTGAAATTTGAATCCCGGTCTCACCATTTCCTAGTCCTGTGCTTAGTCCTCTGAGCCTTGGTTTCCTCAGCTGCACGACAGGGAGAATAATAACCTATGATGTAGGAATTGGGTGGTGGTGATTAAACAAGGCCATGTAGGAAAAGCAACAGGTAGAGAGTGGTAGCCTGATTAATAGTAACTGCTCCCCCCTCCTATTCCTTCTTCTTCTTCATCTTCATCATTTTATTCTCGTTCCTCTTAATTTTCTCATTATTTTTAAAAATATATATTCTTATTGATTTCAGAGAGGAAGGGAGGGGGGAGGGAGAATGAGAAAAACATCGCTGATGAGAGAGAATCACCGATCGGCCGCAACCCGGGCATGTGCCCCAAGCTGGAGTCCAACCGTGACCTCCTAGCTCCTAGGTCAACATTCAACCACTGTGCCAGACTGGTCAGGCTTAATTAATTTTCTCATTATTGCCTTTTCTTTCTTTTTTTTTTTTTTTTAATTCTGGGAACTGTGGAGAATAAGTGTCCGTTTCTGAGTCCCGTCATGAGGAGGATTCAGCCAAGTGTCTTCTTACTTGGTGTGATCATATGCACACCAGATCAGAAATGGCTTTTGGAAACCAGCTCCCAAGTTACAAGGAAACCCAGTGGCTTTGCAATTGGAGCGTCTCAGGTGGCCAGAGGCTCCCTGTGTCACTAATGGGGACGGGAGGTAGAAGCACAGCAGACCTGATGCTCTGACAGTTTCTAACTCCCTGGAGTTTCAACCCATCTCTGGTCTCTGTCTACACGCAGTGGCTGAGGTCCCAGAGCGGGGGAGGGCCAGACGTTCCTTTGAAATACTGTGATTTAAATGCAGACATGAAGCAATACCACGGGTCACAAGGGTACCCTTTTGTCTGTTTACTGAAAGCTAGGATTATTCAGAAAGAATGCTGTACCAAGAAGTATACCTTTAAATCAATTCGAGTCAGAAAAACAAAACATGGAGCCTGCGTTTTCTTTCTTTCAATAGTCATGGTTACACCACGTATGTATCAGGCCACTGGTAAAATCGTGGACATCAAGATAGCCATAACCCCCTTCAATATATATGGTGGCTTCATGACAGCCACGGACTTTTTGATGCTTCTCTTCAGCTTTCCCTTGAATCCAGGCCAGCTCCGGGACTGACTGCGTTGGCCACGGTCAATGTGTATCGTGTATTAGTTCTCTGGGGCTGCTGTAACAAAGCAGCACAGAGGGTTTGCTTAAACCACAGACGTGGATTCCTTTATATTTCTGGAGGTCAGAAGTCCAAGGAAAGCCATTGACAGGGCTGGTTCCTTCTGAGCATTCTGGGAGAGAATCTATTCCACACGTCTCCTCTAGCTTCTGATGGTTTACCAGCAAGCTATGGTTTGTAGATAGGCATCACTCCACTCTTTATCTTCACAAGGTGTTTCCCCGGTGTGTGCTCACACCATCCTCTCTGGGTGCATGCGTGTGTCTGTGTCCAATTCCCCCCTTTTATAAGGACCTCAGTCATGTTGGTTTACAGCAGGGGTCGGGAATGTCCAGCCCACCAGCCATATAAGGCCTGAGAAATCATTTGGTCTATCCCTGCCAAGGCATTAGGGGTGAGTTAATTAAATGTTTGACCAATTAGAGCAGGCTAATTTTGTCTTCTTCTTTTTTTTCTAAATATATTTTTTATTGATTTTAGGGAGGAAGGGACAGGGAGAGAGAGAGAAAAAAACATCAATGATGATGAGAGAGAATCATGGATCGGCTGCCTCCTGCACGTCCGCTACTGGGGATTGAGCCTGCAACTGGGGCATGTGCCCTGGACCAGAGTCAAACCTGGGACCCTTCAGTCCACAGGCTGATGCTCTACCCATTGAGCAAAACTGGCTAGGGCTGCAGGCTAATTTTTAAGTTGATAACTTTGGCCCGTGAATGATGTTATAAATATCCAAATGGCCCTTGTCTGAAAAATGGGTTAGCGCCTACTCTCATGACCTCCTCTTGACTATATTTGCAAAGAGCCTATTTCGAGATAAGGTCACAGTCTGAGGAACTGGTTAGGGCTTTGTTGTTGTTGTTTTTTGTGTTTTTTTAATGGGACACAATTCAACTCTTAACAGTAAACGTTGAGCCCAGGTCTTAGCAGATTCTGTCTCCTGTCTCTTGGAACATCGCTTTTGGAACCAACTATCATGTCCTGAGGAGATGAGCCTCTTAGCCAAGAGCCCTGATTGGTTCCTCAGCATCAACGTACAGGCTGCGGTCCCCTCCGAAGCTGGCCCTCCATCCTCCCCTCTCCAGTGGGGCACACATAACTGAGCAGACCTGTGTCATTGCTGATGAGCTCACCCCAAATGGTGTCTTTGTGAGCAAAAAAATAAATGACTTTCTGTTTTAAGCCTTAAGCGGCATGGGGATAACTAACCATAGCAACATCCTTGCAAGCAGGGTTTAAACAAGTGGTTAAGTGTGGTAAGTGCTAGGAAGAGAGCAGCACAGGCCCCCAGGGGCGTGTCAGCAAGACGGGGCTCACTGGTCTTGTCCCCGTCTGCTGTGTTGCTAAGTAAATGCTCGTGTCTGGCCAGATCCATGGTAGGGGTTTTACCAGTTTGGCATTCCCAGCGAAGGCCAATTTGTTGCTGCCGACTTGACTTTCTGAGATGCCTTTAATTTGAAAAACACCTTCACTCTCTTTGCCTCTGTGTTTCCCTTTTGGGAAGCGGGGGAGGGTCGGGGACGCACATCAGCGGGGGGATGGCAGCGCCCGTCCGAAGTGAACTCCATTTACTTTCATCTCCTTCATCATAGCACGAAAAATGGAGCATAAAATACTCTGGAAGGTTAAGTGCTCTGTAGGAAGTGCGGTGGGCACATAGGAGGCAACGAAGCGAGGGTCAGCGTGGGCAGGGAGGGGTGGGTTCCGATGAGGGGTTTTGGTTTTCCCTTTTCCCGTTGCTGCTGTTCCAGTGAAGCTGTGTGGTGCAGCCATTCAAATAGCACGGGGAGGCTGCTCAGAAGACAGGCGAGGATGAGTCCCTGTCAGATCAGGTCGTCCAGAGAAGCATATGGAAGTCAGCAGCCCTGAACAAGGCCATCTTGTCTACCAAGGAAACCTGAGGCTGGGCTACCTGTGTTCTAGGCCTGGGGTGAGGGGTGGGGACACTGGCACGGAGCCTGGTTGCTCACCATCACGGTGCGAGGGCTGTGTCGGGGGCCTGGAGCGTATGTAGTTCAAGGAACCCAGGGATCCAAGCTTGGGATGGCATTGGAACTTTTAGCATCCTTTTCCTTGGTTCATTCCCTCAGTATATACAGCGCCTTGTGTGCGTCAGGTGTTGGTGTAGGCATTGAGGATGTGGCAGAGAACTAGAACCTATTTGTGTGGCAATATTCTAGCGAAGGAGGGGACACAATAGACAAGTAATGTGTGTGTGTGTGTGTGTGTGTGTGTGTATGCGCGCGCGCATACATACTTTTTAATAAAAATACAGTGATGAAGTGGAGTCCTGCCAATCTTTTTATTCAAAGACCTCTCTCCTTCAGATGTTGACATTTCCTTATTGCAGAATAAAGTCCAAATGGTTTCTTGTGGCACTTAAGAACCCTGCGCAATTTGGTTCTTGCTACATTTCCCCAATGATGATTATTCGTTTTTTCTTCTGACCTCATTTCTCAAGACACACCCATATGCTTTTGTCTTGGGAGGGAGTCAAGAGCACAATCTCTGGAGTCGGAATGCCCGGGTTCAGATCTCAGCCCTGGCGCTTACTAGCTGTGTGACCTCAGGCAAGTTGCTCCGCATCTCTGAGCCTCAGCATCTCACAGGGTGATGGTGAGAATCCGGTGAGATCATGGCCTTGGGAGAGCTGTACTCGTAGTGAAGAAAGATATGAGTTGCTTGCTGACATGAATGACTACATTCTGCATGTGTCTGTGTGTATACATTTCTGTCAAACTTCATCATGGCTCTGCTCTTAGAACATATCCATCTTAATGCCGCATAGTAAGACTGGGCCTGTGCCTGTTGTTCTGTTCGTGCACAGTGGATAGATACTGAATAAAATGTACTCAGCTCCCTGGTGTGTCTGGCAGTGGATGGCAGAGATCTTAAGCAGAAATGCTGTTTCACAGGGCTCGGGATGGGTAATTAGGAGACTTGTCAGTACGGAGCGGCGAAGCACGGCACTCTTCACAGCTGTAAGATCTGAAGTTGGGGACCATATGATGGGAATCCACGCTCGCCGCTTGGCAACGTTAGAATTCCGAGACCGTGGTCTTTAAAGAGATTCCCTCCCCTCGCCGCTGGCTGGTGAGGTGGGCCTGGGCGGCTCCAGAAACAGTGGTGAGCCTTTTATCATTTATATGCCCGTTCCAGCAGGGACAGGAAGAAAAGGGACGCAATACTGAGAATAAAAGTTAATTAAAAAATAAAATCAAGAGAAATGTCTCTCCCAGGCCACCTCGTGTTACGGAGACCACCTGTCATGAAGCATTTTCCTGTCTGTAAACCCGAGACGGGCAGCCAATCGACTCCTCTCGTGTTTAATTTTTAATGCCTCCTGTCTGGTCTCTGAAGTAGCTGTAATAGGCAGAGGCTGTCGCCTAGATGCGCTCCTCGCGAAGAGAAAACGTGAGCGTGCCCACTGCCAGGACTGCCATCCACGGGGAGGCACCTGCAGCAGAGTTAACCCTCACCTCACCCCACCCCACCCCACCCGACCCCACCAGGGAATTCCCTCTCTCCCATCACTTTGGGGGAACTATTATGATAAGAGAGGAAGGGAATGTCCTTGGGAGAAGGAAACTGCACGGTCGCTCCTCAGCAACAGAGTACCAACCCCTCATTCAGTTCTCTCCATCTTTCCGATTCCTCGGGTCATACATTCAGTAGGAATTTTCGTGCATCTACCATGTGTGGTGCATTGTGGTAGGGATGGAGGTGGGAGCAATGAAGCCGTCAGGGGAAAAAAATCTCTTTTCTCATGACCCAGCCATTCTACGGAAGGAAGGGAGGGAATACATAAGGACTTGAACAGATAAGGATGCTGAATCGTTTTAGATGATGGGAGTTCAGAGAAAAAAAAAAAAAGAAAAAAAAAACTGATGAGAGGGTGCCCCCGGGGCATGAAGGCTCCCCGAGGAGGTAACAATGGAGCAGGGAGGTGTATGGTGGGAAGGAGGCACTGATGCCCCAATTGCAGGGAACGGTGTTCTAAGCAGAGGGAACAGCAGATGGGGCTGGCGGCTTCTTCGAGAAACAGAAGAAGGTCGCTATGCTAAGAGAAGGGGAGATAGGCAGGTGAAGGACCAGGCCATTGAAAGAACCTGAGGACACAGGGAACCTGGGGTTCGGGGAAGGCTGTGGGCTGAGAATTACGTTTCCAACCTGGGGTCAACGCGTCCAGGCATAGCCTCATTCTGGCAGACATGTGCGAGGTCATGACTTCATCTCCAGTGAGTAGATTCACTCAGCCACGCTTCCTAGACATGAGAAATGATACCCAGGCACCAAGTCTCTGCTCGGGACCCACCCCTTCCTGCCTGCCTGGGTGCAGTGGGCTCCTTCTTCCACTCTGAGTCCAATTCTTGGACTGTTTCACTGTCAACTCCCCCAAACACACCCATGATGCCTCCTTCCTGCTCCACGGTGGGCCTCATATTTCCACAGGAAGTTCCAACCCTTAGGCCAGCACACACGACACTCATGGTCTGCCCTCCGTAAGCCTCAGGGTCCGTGTGGCCGGGCCCCACTTTCCCACCAACACATCTAACAGCCTGGTGGGCCTCCTGCACCTTCCCTTGCCTGGACCACTGGTCCTCTCCCTCAACATTGAGGAGATGCTTTTTTTCTTTCTTTCTTTCTTTTTTTTTAGCTTAACTCTGGGATCTGTACTCATCTTTATTTAATTCTTTTTTTCCCCATTCTTTTTATTAAGGTATTATATGTGTACATATCTTACCATTGTCTCCCCCCCCCCACTCCCATACATGCCCTCATCCCCCAGTGTTTTGTGTCCATTGGTTATGCTTATATGCATGCATACAAGTCCTTCGGTTGATCTCTTATCTCCCCCACCTCTCCCTAACCTTCCCGCTGTAATTTGACCTTCTGTTTGATGCTTTACTGCCTCTGTATCTATCTTTTTGTTCATCAGTTTATAATGTTCTTTATTATCCAAAAACGAGTGAGATCATGTGGTATTTTTCTTTCAGTGCCTGGCTTATTTCACTTAGCATAATGTTCTCCAGTTCCATCCAGGTTGCTGCAAATGGTAAGAATTCCTTCTTTCTTATGGCAGCATAGTATTCCATTGTGTAGATGTACCACAGTTTTCTGATCCAGTCATCTGCTGACGGGCACCTAGGCTGTTTCCAAATCTTAGCTATTGTAAATTGTGCTGCTATGAACATAGGGGTGCATATATCCTTTCTGATTGGTGCTTCTAGTTTCTTAGGATATATTCCTAGGAGTGGGATCACTGGGTCAAATGGGAGTTCCATTTTTCAGTTTTTTGAGGAAACGCCATACTGTTCTCCACAGGGGCTGCACCAGTCTGCATTCCCACCAGCAGTGCACGAGGGTTCCTTTTTCTCCACACCCTCGCCAGAGGAGATGCTTTCTTATTTCTCACCTTCCACTCCAAGCTGCCATCAGCTGCCTTTGCGAAACTTCCTCAATTCCCCGTTTGATGGAAAGATGTTTCCTTTTACGGGAGGGACACCTGGCCAGGTGGAAGTGTTAGACTGGAGAGAAGGTAGAGGCCAGGCAGACTTGGGAGGGAAGAGGATACCAGCAGAGAAAATAGCAATGCACAGGCCTGGGTTGGAAGTGAACTTGATCCGGCGATTTCCGGTTCGCCCAGCTGAGGGGAAGCACGGGGCTTGGTTGGAAAGTCTGTAAGGAGGATTCTCTGAAAGGCGGGGGGCCTCTGAGGGGGACCTTGCCGAAGGCGGCAACCCCTGCCTTGACTTTTCCAAACAAGTCCGAGCCCCTGGGTGTTTTACTAGATTCTCTCTGTTTAGTCTTTAGACCCGACCTTATAGAAGCAGGTGCTTTCTCAAGGATGCTTACCCTGCTGATTGTGTCTAGAGGTTAATTTTAGTTCAAGCTGTTGTGACAATAAAAGCCTAAGGAGGTAGGCAGTCGGGGCTGTTTTGGTGCCTCCTGCCAAACAGCCCCTTAGCCTTCTCTTTCACGGAAACGTGTGTCTGAGTGATCCATTCATCCGTCGCTCAGGGTCTGCTGGTCAGTCCCGGCACCTGGCTACCTTCTGAGCTCTGGGCTCCTGGGGCTGTTAAGGGGTGGGGTGGGGCAGGGATTACTTAGGACTTATTGAGCTTTGTGCCTCCCCCAGTCCCTGTGATGCACAGCATGAGCTCACCCTGTTTTCGAGCTGATATTTTGAAGATCTTTGAAGTAATTTATGGGGGGTTCGGGGGGCACCTGCAGTACTTTTAGTAAGCAGCAAGATTACAATGAGTTCTACTGTAGCTTCTGTCAGGGGAGTTGTAAATAGCATTTAATGTTCATAAGCTCATTTTTGGAGGACTTTAATTTTGTTGTTCCAGGGATGTTGATAAAGGAACAGGGGACTTCTGGCTGCAGAAGTGAGGGAGGGAAGGTGTTTCGGAGGGACCTGGGAGATTTACAGCGCTCCCCGTTTGGGCCCTAATTAAGGCATTTGTTACTGTGCTTTAATAGCTCCAAGGTATCTTATACTAGAGGTCGCTGGGTTTATAAACAGCTTCCCCGGCTGCCCCCGCCCCCCCCCCTTCCCCCAAAGGAGAGGGGAAACCTTCCTTTTCAGTTATCAGTTGTGTAGTTCTGAGGGCGGGAAGATGGTATAGCTTCCTCATTTACTCTCCTTGGAGAGCCCAGGCCCTGCCCCGACCCCGCTGAATCTGAAAAGCTCCGCTCTAAGGGGACACAGCCTGCAGGCCATTGTCATGCCCGCTGAGGTGTGAGGACCACTGAGATAAAGGAGCCGTTTTAATTGAGTCTTCATGGGCGAGGCACTCTGCCGGATCCTCAGACCAGCAGCATGCAGGTCCCCCGAGAGCTTGTTAAATGACTCACAGCAACCCCTGAGACCTGCGGAATTCTCCCAGCTACCCACAAGGTAGATATGACTATGGCCATGGAAATCTTTGCAATATATATTGCCCTTTCCTCCCAGGCCTTTCTTGGGTGGCTAACGCTGATGAGTCAGTAAGGAACTGAGGGCCTCAGTGTGAGAATCCTCCCAGCAGACACTGAGTGAACTTGGAAGCAGCTCCAACCCCTCTGATGAGCCTAGAGTTGACGTCAGCCCTGGCAGGCACCTTGATTACAGCTGGGAGGGACCCCGAGCCAGAGGGCCCATTTACATAAGTCGCACTTGGACCTGACCCACAGACACTGTGGGATAATGGTGCTGTTGCACAAAGCCACTCCATGTTGAGGTAATTCGGTATGCAGTAATGGATAACTGGGATCACGCCCCTTCATTGGAGGTTGTCCAGGTCCAGCTTCTAGGATCGCTGGAGAGGTTCGCTGCTTGCTCTAAAACTACACAGAGAAGTCTAGTGGAGGGGAGACTGCAAGTATTTTTCAAATTTGGTTTTCCTCCCTTTCCTGTGTTCAACGTAAACCGCCTTTCCCGACCCACCCTGAGTCAAGATGGAGGATGGGCCTGAGAAAAGGGGCCTGGGCATGATGAATACCGACCTGGCCAAGACACCCACGGTGGTTCCTAAAACACCCCGTCTTAGGAGCTCTCTTCATGCTCTTACTCTTTGCTTGCTAGCTGGTTGGGTGCAGAGGACCCAAGAGAAGACTTTAAGGAAAGCTTAGAGGATAGTGAGTAGAGGGAAGGACGCTGGTCCCAAGTGACTATTTTGAGGCACGTCTCCTAAGAAACTGTCAATAAGGGGCATTCACATTGAATCTGTGGGGCCCACTGATACTAAATTTCCACCCTGTGGACATAAGAGAGATGAGAACATGGAGTCACAGGTTAGGACCAGGTGTTCACTTTCACAATCTCTTGACCTGGCTGGCAAATGCCTACTAAAATTAGGCATAAATCACCGCTGAAGATATTTTCTTTGCTATTTTTATGTTGAGGCTCTTCTATTTGGGCAACCTGCTTCAATGTGACAGGACAGGGGAACTCTTCTGGGTGTCTGTTCAGTCCCTGTTTTGCGGTTGTATCATTCATATTAGAGGCTCGGTGCCCAAAATTCATGCATGGGGGGAGTGTCCCTCAGCCCAGCCTGCACCCTCTCCAATCTGGGACCCCTTGAGGGATGTCCGACTGCCCGTTTAGGCCCGATCCTGTGGGATTGGGCCTAAATGGGCAGTCGAACATCACTCTCACAATCCAGGACTGCTGGATCCCAACTGCTTGCCTGCCTCTGCCTGATTGCCCCTAACCACTTCTGCCTGCCAGCCTGATCACCCCCTAACCACTCCCCTGCCAGCCTGATTGATGCCTAACTGCTCCCCGGCTGGCATGATTGCCTCTAACTGCCCTCCCCTGCCGGCATGGTCACCCATAACTGCCCTCCCCTGCCAGTCTGGTTGCCCCTAACTGTACTCCCCTGCAGGCCTGGTCCCCCCACAACAGCCCTTCCCTGCTGGCCCGGTCATCCCTAACTGCCCTCTCTGCTTGCCTGGAGTGATGGTCAATTTGCATATTACTCTTTTATTAGATTAGATTCTTGCTTTGATCTTTGCGGAGATAAAAAATATTTATATCATGTACAGTGATTGGTGGACTTTGGGCAATAACACTCACCTCTAGGTTCCTTTGTTCCTTTATCAGTTTCATGGGGTGTGACAGTTGTTTGGACAGAGTGGATATCAGGCTGAACTGAGTTAACACATGTGGAACGCTTACTCCGACGAGTCTCGCCCAGCTCAGTCAAAGTTAGCTATGACTGTTACTTATATTATTGATCCACCACTCAACAAAAACACAATTGCAGAATAGTCTACAAAACAAAAAGATAGGGCGGCAAACCAAATGGTTGATTCAATCAGTTTTGATGCATAAAAGTCACTAGTGACCTAGGGTTTTTATATATTAGGATATTTCAGAGAGGAAGGGAGAGGGAGAGAGAGGTATAAGCATCAATGATGAGAGAGAATCATCGACTGGCTGCCTCCTGCACGCCCCGCATTGGGGATGGAGCCTGCAACCTGGACAGGTGCCCTGACCGGGAATCAAACTGTGACCTCCTGGTTCATAGATGGATGCTCAACCACGGAGCCACACCGGCTGGGCTGTTGCTCCCATTTTAATGGCATGTGTCGCAAGCACCGCTTATGGTTGCGAACATTTCTAGAGCACTTGAGGGCCACCTGGGATTAAGACAGGGGCCGCCTGAGTGGACGGTGGCGTGTTGCTCTTTTAATTATGACACAATGACGAAGGGGAAGCCCCTGGAAAGAAGAGAAGGAAACCCCAGCCACAGCCCAACAGGAGAAGAGGCTTTCACTGTAGCCTGGGGCGCGGGCTCCGGCTTCCCAGGGCCTGTGATCAAAGAGGAGGCACGAAGACGTGTGGCCCTCAGCTCCTGGGCCGTGTGATCTCACTAACCCATTTCCTTCCAGAGTGAGCTGAGGCTGTCTTGAAGAGGGCAGAGATGGGCAGTACGTTTGCCCATCTGCACGTCCCTCTTACTCTCAACAGAATGTGTTTATGGCCATGTCGTTGTGCCCAGAAGGAAGCCGTGATGTGCTCAGGGGAGTGAGAGGCTGTGTGAGGCGAGCGTTTCTCTGGGCACACACCGAGCAGGCCTGTGTGTGCGGATTCACAGGCGTGCCAGGACTCCACATCCTCGGGAGGAGGTGGTGCTGCTCGGCTCTGCGATTTTTCGATTTTTTTTGTTGCTCACACGACGCGTCTCCGAAGAGGGATCTGTCTTTTCCAACAACCGTCATTTTTTAAAATATAAAATGGAAGGTGTTCACGTTACATCTTCATCTTCTGCATCTCCAACTAGTAACAATATCAGAACTACTCCCTCCTGACAACTCTATCCGTTTCTCATTAAAGATATTTCATGTTTTATTCAGGAATTTAAATGAAGCTATCAGGGCCTGGAATGGCATCCGCTTGGTATAATTGTATCTCACGGATGCCAGCCCCAGGAGTTCTAATTAATATATATTTAGCTCCCTGACTGTCTTTAGACCAAACGGCTGAGCGTAGAAGACAGGAAGAAAAAAAAAAAAGACACACTGAGATTGGTGCGGGGAAGACTGGTTTAAAAGAGGGAGTTTTTGGTTAATGGTGCATTTTAAGTGCTCTGCTCCTGTATCCATGTCAGAGATTATCGAGTGCTTGGTGAAAAATGGGCCAACTTGATGATAATTATTTTTATGGATCAGGCATTGAAGTTACTAATTTTTTAAATTTCCTTTCTTTTTTGTTGTTGTGGTGGCAGACATGTTCCTGCCCAGGGGATTCTCTGGGCTCACAACCTTCCCTAGGTCTTCTGTCCCCTTTCTTTCCTCTGCCCTTCCCCCCTCCGACCTCACACGATTAAAAAGAGATCGTGTTCCTCTTTGCCAACGTGGAAATAACCGGAGCCATCTCGGGATTACTCGGCCTCCCTAAGCCCATCATATGAAAAGCAGCTAATTGGGTATCAACCTCATTCCTTATGGGGTTTGCCATCCCCCCCCCACCCCCCTCATTCCCTCAGACCACATTCCCTTTCTCACTTGCAGGAAATGAGTTTAGGGACATTTCTGGTGCTGGCCTGGCATTCGAATTCATAGCACTTGTGTTCACTTAGAAGCCTCAATCCACCCCGGGGCCCGAGATGCCGTGGGGCTGTGGTTTATAAATCGCTGCCGTGGTGCACCGTGTGCCGAGATCAAGACCCCGTGAGCTCACTCATATCGAACTGCACCTGGCACTGGAGTGTCCTTAAGACTGTGCAGTCAGAAAAAAGCAAAGACCTTATAAATAGAACAATTCAGCAGACCTTACACCTTTTTGCAAGGCATGATTGAAAAGGGAAAGGGTGTTGCCTGGCTTGTATGGCTCAGTGGTTGAGCATCGACCTATGAACCTGGAGGTTACGGATCAATTCCCGGTCAGGGCACGTGCCCGGGTTGTGGGCTCGATCCCCAGTGTGGGGCGTGCAGGAGGCAGGCGATCCGTGATTCTCTCTCGTCATTGATGTTTCTACCTCTCTCTCTCTTCCTCTCCCTTCCTCTCTGAAATCAATCAAAATATATTTGAGAGAAAAAAAAAAAGGAATAGGGGGAGGATGCTATTTCCTTTGTTCTCATTCACTGTGGGGGATCGCTCTTCCATAGGACATAAGTTGGGGTTTAGAAATAGCCTGCGCTAAAACTTGAGTTGTTACTTAACAACCGTCAGGGATCATGTCGTGATATATCAGCACATCGTACACCGGCCATGAGCCGGCAAGCCCCTTGTGCCCCATGAGCCACTGGTTTTCTCGGTGTGAACCCAGGCCATAAAAACATGTTTATTTCCCCCTAACTGATTTGGCTCAGTGGACAGAGCGTCGGCCTGCGGACTGAAGGGTCCCGGGTTGGATTCCGGCCAAGGGCATGTACTTTGGTTGCGGGCACATCCCCAGTAGGGGGTGTGCAGGAGGCAGCTGATCGATGTTTCTCTCTCATCGATGTTTCTGACTCTCTATCCCTCTCCCTTCCTCTCTGTAAAAAAAAAATCAATAAAATATATTTAAAAAAATATGTTTATTTCACGGGGGCGGCGGGGGGGGGGGGAGGAGGTGTTATTAGGCTCAATGCGGTACCAACACAAAGAATAACTTAGGCCAGGGGTCAGCAAACTCATTAGTCCACAGAGCCAAATGTCACCAGTACGACGATTGACATTTCTTTGGAGAACCACATGTTTTAAACTCAAACTTCTTCTAACGCCACTTCTGCAAAACAGACTCGCCCAGGCCGTGGTGTTTTGTGGAAGAGCCACTCTCAAGGGGCCAAAGAGCCGCATGTGGCTCGCGAGCCGCAGTTTGCCGACCACGGACTTAGGGTATTGAATGCCTATCCTGTCTACGCATGGTACTCAGTGCCCAACGTCCATGTCCACACTCGGTCACAAACGGGGACATGCTGTAAATTGCCAAAAGGGCCCTTCTGGCACCCATGTGAATCACGTTTTAAAAATCTCTATTGAACCAGGTTGCTATCCCTCCCCACAGATCAGACAGGGCATGCTGCAGGAACGAAGAGATTTTTGTTGGAAATAGATCCATTTGATTTCCCGGCTCATCCCAGAGAGCTTCTCTCTGAGTGAAAACCGTCCTCCCGGCGGCCGGGCGTGCTCCCACGCTCATGCTCGCCTGGTTTCCAGAGACGCCGCCCGCACACAGCCTTATTGACTGCGGCTTCCATCTGACCAGGCTCCTCCGAGGGGCTTTTAGGATCCGCAACGCCTCACTGCGCGGGGCCCGGTGACAGCGGTGTCAGGAGGAGAACAATAACCAGAAACAGATGCATGGAATATTCACTCATGTGTCAGCAGCGGCGACGCATGTCAGCCGTGTGCATCCTCGCCGGGGACAGAAAAACAAAAAAATAAAATAAAAAAAAATAGGGAAAGAGAGAACATGGATTTCCACGAAGCCAGTTTCCATGCCAAACGGAGCATCTGTCTGGCTTTTGTGTGGGGTATAAACAGGACACACACACACACACACACGCACACACACACACGCACACACACATTCACTCACTCAAAAATAATGTCAAAAGTTCAAAGGGTGGAGAGCGGAGAATTCTCACGCGGGCAAATAAATGAGGTCTGCGGATTGGCCGGCCTTCACGCGGCTTTCCGTGAAGTGTCTCCTTGGGGCCGGGGTGATGTGTGGCTTTGATTCTCTGCCCTGTCCTTCCATAACCTGGTTTGGAATGTAGCCCAGTCCTCGGAGATTGGGGGTCACCCCAGCTTGATTGTGTAAGGTCAGAAAACGGAATGAAGCGAGGATATCTCAATTGAGATTCGAGTGTATAAAAGCATAAATCAAAAAAAAAAAAGCAAAATCCTTGAAGGTACACCTTGCAGCTGTCGCTACAAATGAAAGGTTTCAAAATAAGTAGATGCTAGGGCGCCCGGCCTCGTGCAACTAATAATCCCCCTCCAGTCCTACGAGGAAACAACCAAATGCTGAAAAGTAAAGGATGCGTATTTATTTCAAGCAAGGAATGCGGGCCTGGATTCTTTAGTTTTGTGCTATGTCAGAGACAATACTTAGAGTATTTTGCCAAAAACAAAAGAAAAAACACACCCCTCTTTCACGTGCTATTTAACAGCATACAAATTAAAAACTCTAGCCCTAGCCGGTTTGGCTCAGTGGATAGAGCATTGGCCTATGGACTGAAGGGTCCCAGGTTCAATTCTGGCCAAGGGCACATGCCCAGGTTGCAGGCTCAAATCCACCCCCCTGCTCTCCAGTAGGGGACGTGCAGAGGCAGCTAATCAATGATTCTCTCTCATCATTGATATTTCTATCTCTCCCCCTTCCTCTCTGAAATCAATAAACACACACACAACAGTACAAAACTGTACCTAGGAACGTAAGTAAATATCAGAATTTATGGGATGATTTCTTCTTTATTCTTGGAAACTCTGGATAATCTCAAAGTTGAGTCAGTCATTCAGGAGGGGGGAAAACGTGTGTGGATTTTGTGAGCCATTGCTCCTAAGTGCCACTGTCTCATTGGCTGTAGGATAGTCACGGTTTTATGTTTATTTAAACAGACATGTCTGTAGTCTACGGGCATATTCCAGAATAGAACTGCACGTTGCTTCGAGTGTAATTCTTACGGGCAAACACCTGATCCCCTTTATAATAAAAGATAAAAGGGAAGTGATTTCCCTGCCATTCAGAGGCCATCCCGTGCCTTGCTCACGGACACAACCTTGTAACTCGACCTTCCCAACCAGTCCAGGCATCCCAAGTACTGAACTCCATGTGTAGGGGTTATAAATGGCTCTTCCATCTGCCGCCTCAAACTCTCCTGTCGCCGAACTTGTTTGGATCCGGGATTACAGAGCAAGGTTTAGGAGATGGAGAGGTGTATGTGATGGGTGTTGAGAATTAACATTAAATTATGTCAGAATACTCCCCTCTAGAATATTTTCAAGGTGACAGTTTCTCAGAACCCTGCTTTAAAGCCACGATTTCCCTCCATGGGAAAAAAAAATGGTATTCCAGTTTTCAGAATACTCGCCCTTAATGCATTTATTCTTCAGGTTATTCTTCCTCGTTTGGAGGAAGACAGTGGATCGTAGTTTCATAACTAGGTACACATCAGCTAAATCAACATTTCCCAACGTGTTTTCTGGGACACACAGATCCCAAAGAGTGTTAGTAAATTACAGGCAAATGAAGAGACCCTGGGGAACATAAGTTTGAGACATGCTGAATTAAATGTAGTCAGAGAATTGTATTACATGTGGAACTTCCCAGAATCTTTAATATGCAAAGCAACATGTGATTTGTCTTAAAAAAAAATGTATTCGTTGACTTTGGAGAGAGGAAAGGAGAGAGAGGGAGAGAGAGAGAGAGAGAGAGAGAGAGAGAGAGAGAGAGAGAGAGAGAGAGAAGAGAAACATCAATTTATTGTTCCACTTATTTATGCTTAATTGATTGCTACTTTTTAAAAAATTATTTTTATTGTTTTTAGAAAGGAAGGGAGAGGGATAGAGAGATAGAAACATCAATGATAAAAGAGAATCATTGATCAGCTTCCTCCTGCACGCCCCCTACTGGGGTTGGAGCCCGTAACCCAGGCATGTGCCCTTTACCAGAATTGAACCTGGGACCCTTCAGTCTACAGGCCAACGCTCTATCCACTGAGCCAAACTGGCTAGGGCCACTGGTTGCATCTTATGTGTGTCCTGACCCGGAAATGAACCCAAAACCTTGATGTATCCAGATACACTCCACCCAACTGAGCTACCTGGCTGGGGCCCATGTGATTTCTCAGTGGAAGATATACCTATGCTGTTTCTCCATATATTTTTTTAAACCATGCATCTCTTTTTCTGAGAGCACGTTTACTGGTCTGATGCTCTAAGGCAGTGGTGGGCAAACTCATTAGTCAACAGAGCCAAATATCAACAGTTACAACGATTGAAATTTCTTTTGAGAGCCAAATTTTTTAAACTTCTTCTAACGCCACTTCTTCAAAATAGACTCGCCCGGGCCATGGTATTTTGTGGAAGAGCCACACTCAAGGGGCCAAAGAGCCTCATGTGGCTCGCGAGCTGCGGTTTGCCGACCACGGGTCTAAGGAACCTACTAAGGAAATGCGTTGCTAGGTGTCATGGCACATACCTTAGGCGACCTAAGAAAACTGCTCCTTGTGAAGGTGGTTAATGTCAGGAGCAAGTGACAGGGGAGTTTAAGTGAGCTTAACCGGCCTATGTTTCTATCTAAACCAAACTGAAATCAACAAACGACAAGTGTTGGCGAGGATGCGGAGAAAAAGGAACCCTCGTGCACTGCTGGTGGGATTGCAGACTGGTGCAGCCACTGTGGAGAACAGTATGGAGTTTCCTCAAAAAACTGAAAATGGAACTCCCATTTGACCCAGTAATCCCACTCCTGGGAATATATCCGAAGAAACTAGAAACACCAATTAGAAAGGATATATGCACCCCTATGTTCATAGCAGCGCAATTCACCATAGCTAAGATTTGGAAACAGCCTAGGTGCCCGTCAGCAGATGACTGGATCAGAAAACTGTGGTACATCTACACAATGGAATACTATGCTGCCATAAAAAAGAAGGAATTCTCATCATTTGCAGCAACCTGGGAGGAATTGGAGAACATTATGTTAAGTGAAATAAGTCAGTCAATGAAAGAAAAATACCACATGAACTCACTCATTTATGGATAATAAAGAACATTATAAACTTGAACAAAAAGATAGATACAGAGACAGTAAAGCATCAAACAGACTGTCAAATTACAAGGGGAAGGTTAGGGAGAGGTGGGGGAGATAGATCAATCAAAGGACTTGTATGCATGCATATAAGCATAACCAATGGATGCAAAACTCTGGGGGGTGGGGGCATATATGGGAGTGGGGTGTGGGGAGGGCAATGGTAAGATATGTACACATATAATACCTTAATAAAAAAATTGAAAAAAAAAACATTAAAAATAAATAAATCACCAACTGTTGTCTACTGGAAATGGAAAAGCATAAGAAAAAAAGGGCTTTAAAACATGTTAAGCAGACACCCACCTATAACGTCATAAATCATTTCAACGGTGACAAGGAGAAGAAAACCTGATCAGATGACTGTTCAAATAATTATAGTTTAGTCTCCAACTTTTTCTCATGGATGTTGCATTGTCATCTGAGTAGTCTTTTTGACACAACTGGTTATTACTATCCAAGGAAAAGAAAAAAAAAACACATAGTTTCACCGATTCTCACCATTATAAGTAATCATGGGAAAAGACGGAGAGTGGAAAATGGAAATTTAAGTATTTCCCTCTAAACTTCTGCTCTGGCTTTTCTACACAGGTTTCTCTGTACCCCTCTTACCTTTCTTCTCTCTTCCCTCTAACCCAGTGGTTCCCAACGTGGGGCACACACCCCACGGGGTGGTGGTGCAATTTGATGTTTAAGGGGGACAATTTGAGAACGAGTTATTAACAGTGAATTTTTTTGCCTTTCTTATGGTTCTAGGGGCCGCCTCGTATACAGTCTATAAATAGATATTGTGACATATTTATGTGTTTCAGCTCTCTATCATATGTTTTGAAATTTTATTTGCTATTTTTTTCATATCACTTCATATTATTATTTTTGAAACAATTTCTTAGTGATATTTTCCTCAGTACTTTGACTGTCCTTTTGTTCTTTTATTTTCCCCTTTCATGGAGGCCATGTTCGTTGGAAACTTGTTTAGACCAAGTTAATGGCCTTTTAGGCTTCCTCCACGTGAATAGGAGCTCACTTTTTGAATAATAAGAATTATATGTCACGGGGCGGGGAGCATCAGGATGTTAGAGATGCTTAGGTGGGGCACGGCCCAACAAAGGTTGGGAACCACTGCTCTAACCCCTCCTGTCCCCATTCATCCGTCTCTCTGGCCCACAGTTTTAACCTGTGGGCTCCTCTGAGAGAACCCACATGGACAACAGTGGTTGAGAAAGGAACCTTGTGCTGTACAAAGGCTCATGGCTAAGTGGGTCCTGCCTAGCCCTGCCATCCAGGGCTGTGACCTTGACCTAGCATCCAATCTATCTTGATCCCCTTTCTTCCTCTGTAAGATGATGCTGTTGGACCAGGCATCTAAAGTCCCTCAGATCCCTAGGCACATGGCTCTACTTTTTTGAGAGATCTGCAACTTTGAGGCAACTTCAGAGTTATCAGTAACTTGTGGCCCAGTGCATGAAATCGTGCGCAGTAGGCCACCAGCTGCCCGCGGGAGCCGGGGGGAGGAGGGAGAGGGACTGAGAGGTGCTCCATGCATCTCCTGGTGACCGGTTGCACACCCAGCCCCACCCACCTGCGCTCGCCTGCTGCGCACGCAGCCTCCTGCTGATTGGTCGTTACGCGTGAGGGCGTGACGACCATTTGCATATTAGCCTTTTAGTATATAGGATTGGCTAAGGATGGGTATCCTTGCCTTTAAAAGACATGACACTCAAGCAAAGAGGGGAATTGTCAGATCCACCTATGAGGAAGGAGGTGACTTTCTGAACGTGTGCGTTCTTGAATCCTGATCATTGCCTGGATGCCAAGGTGGACCTCTGTCCTGGGGCTCTTTAGTGGACAGCTCCACACCAAGCCTCCTGTAGCCAGCATTCTCATGACTGCAATCAAGGGATTAACTTGAATGTCCACCTGGGTTCCTCAGCAGCAAGAGTGATGAGAGACCTGGCCTCCTCGCTTTCTTTTCACAAGGAAAGGACATTGCACACGGTGCCTGCTCACCTCCAGGAGACAGGACCGAAATTGGCCCTGAAAGGGAGGCATTCGGCTCTGAACCATGGCTTTTCTCCACGGTTGTTTCCTAAACACGGCCTTCCTTGATGGGTAAGCTCGAAGCCAGGGGAACGAAAGCACCTCCTTGGAAGGAAACGTTGCCCAAATATTTGGACACAAGCACAGTTAGCTTTTGCCAGAGTTCGGGGCTGCCTCCCTGCCCTGGCTGGTTACGAAACGACCCCGGGATCGTGTTCCGGAGGATGAGAATGAGGCCAGTGGATGCTGACGTTAAGAGGACATGGCATCTGCACAGGGCACGAGAGGGGGCTGGTTGCACAAATTAAAGTCAAACACATCACCGCTCGATTAGCAGACATGCACTTGAGTGTGCTGTCTGGGATCCCCTGCCCCCTCAACCCCCCTTCAAGTAACAGGGCGGCAATTAAAAAAAAATAAAATAAAAAGAGGCAACTCCACTGGTTTCCTATCATTGTTTTTTCTCACTTTCTCTAGTCCTGGCTTCTCACTCTATTTATCAGAAACACGAATTACAAATTGAGGACAAGAAGGAAAATTTAAATATTGGTATCTATTTAATTTCTCTCTGACTTGTTCTGGTCGATGGGATTTTTATCCCAAATGTAGCTTAAGAAAGATAAAGCTACTAAGGAAAAAAAAAAAAAGCATACATATTGTACTGGAACAAAGTCAGTTCTCTTACTGCCAAAAATCAGAGAAAATAATGTGTTTTGAAAAAAAATTTAGAATGTGACGGAGCCACCTTTTCATATACGCTGGAGACTTCCTCTCAGTGGGTGAGTTCACCCTTGAGGAGCTTTAATTACTTGATATGTTAACGTAATTTTTTTATTATGTTGAGCGAGAGAAAGGGGAAGCAGAAGAGAGCGAGAGGCGTTTGTGTGGGCGGAATCTAAAGCTGTATGCGGGAGGCAGAGCGTTCAAAATGCAATGCCTTTAATGAACAGAAATTTCATCCCCACAGTGGGGTGCTGGTCTGGAAATGTTTCAGGGCCCGCTGCCAGGGTGGAGGGTGGGAGGTCGGGGACCGGGGGGAGGTACATCCAGGAGGCACCCGGGTGGGGAGTGGAGCTCACCGAAGCAGGAACCCCTAGTTCCAAAAAAAAACACGTGTTTGTTCTTTTCTTTTTTGACCACGTTCACTTGTCTCAGGGAACATGGAGTGACGGGCCCACAGGTCTGGTACAAGGAGGAACAGTTAGGACAGACACTGGGGGGAGGAGGAGGAGCTGCAGGAGCTTCCTGTACTCCTTCCGGCCTGACACTTCCTTTGTTCCCACAAGCTCAAAACAGCTGTTTCCTCTGCGATCGCCAACCCCTCCGGGCGGAGTCTCCAGGGCCTGTACATTCTGTGCAGCCAATCTGAATGCTGACACGGAAAGTCCTTTTTTGTACCCCCTTCCCCCTCCTCCTGGCCACCCAACCCTCGGCCCCGTATTCACTTTGACCTTCATGACCTTCGTGGGGGAAAAAAACGGGGCAGAAGCATTTCCGAGTCAGACCTTCCGGATGGCAAAGCGGATCCTTAGACACACTAGTATGTAGAATCTCTGACATCTCGTTTAGAAGCATGTCCAGGAACCTCCTTGGTGAGACAGAAATCGATGCTTGGCATCACTTTTCTAGCTTGCTTTAAAAACCAGCACATTTTAGCCCAGCTGATTGTAGCTCAGTGGTTGAGCGTCTATCGTCGATCCATGCACCAAGAGCTCATCGGTTTGATTCCCAGTCAGGGCACATGCCTGGGTTACGGGCTCGATCCCCAGTAGGGGGCGTCCAGGAGGCAGCCAGTCAATGTTGATATTTCTCTCTCATTGATGTTTTTTTCTCTCTCTCTCTCCCTTTCCCTTCCTCTCTTTAAAAATCAATTTTAAAAAATATATATTTTTAAATCAGCACCTTTTAACAAACATGAGTGTGTTAGCTGCTCTTTGGTGGAAACTGGAATATAGCTCAACTCCATGTAAAGGAAGAAATGAACAGGAAATGGCAGTGCTTCCTTTAAAAACATACTGTGTTATTTACTGCTAAATTCATTGAGACTTAGGGGTAAAAAAAAAAAATAAAGGAAAAGGTTAGGCCTCCCTCATGGAAGAATTTACTAATACGTTTGGAAGGAAGACCTGTAGATAAAAAGGAGAGAAAAATGCAAAGCCACGTTTGAATCATTGCAAAGTAATGGAGCTTTTATCGTATGCCTCGATGTGCGGATGGAATGCAGGGGTAGAAAGGGTCTGCAGAGCCAGTGTGTTGGGGAAGGGAAGGTGGGAGGGATGGAGCATGGATGGAGGTGTTCTGAGTGAGTAGGGGAAAGGTCAAGACCATGGGAGATGGCTTCAATAATGTCCCAGAGGGGGAGGGAGACATAAGCTTGGGTTTGGGATAGACCTCAGAATGCCTACGAATTGCTGCTTTGTTAACCACGAGGCAGTGGATTCTAGAGAAGGATGCTCCGCGCATCAGGTTCAGGGGCCCCAGAAGCAAGAGGGGATGCAGGCAGAACCAGTGCCCGCTCTCTTTCCCAGGGTACCACTCTGCCCCGGGTTTGCCTCTCCGAAGCCTGTGTGTGTGGTTCTCAGGGGCGACGGGGGTGGAGGGGGCTGGGAGGAGGCTTGAACCTCTGAGTCAGAAGAGAGAGGATGGGTTTAGAACTTAGCTGTGCCACTGATCAGCCGTATCACCTCAGGAAGTCAATTCTGAACTCTAAAATCTTCAGATTTCCGATTGGAAAACTGACACTATATTGCACCTTACCCCTTGGGCTACATGTGGTGAGGATTAATTAAGGCAAGCATGTCAAACTCGCGGCCCTCGGGCCGCATGCCTCATTTATTTGGCCCGTGTTAGCCTGTGAGTTTGACATGCTTGAATGAAGGACTTAACCTAATAGCCGTACAATTCCATAAATGTTTGCTTTATATGATAATAACACAAACTATTATGATTAAGTAGGAGAGTACATTTAGTTCGGTGGGAGATTGACTTAGCTAGAGTTAACATATTCTTTGGAAAAAAGTAAAGCAAAGGGATTCATCTAGGCCAGTGGTCGGCAAATTCATTAGTCAACAGAGCCAAATATCAACAGTACAATGATTGAAATTTCTTTTGAGAGCCACATTTTTTAAACTTAAACTTTTTCTAACGCCACTTCTTCAAAATAGACTCGCACAGGCTGTGGTATTTTGTGGAAGAGCCACACTCAAGGGGCCAAAGAGCAGGATGTGGCTCGCGAGCCGCAGTTTGCTGACCATGGATCTAGGCAGATAAAACCATCAAAGTGATATTAAAGAGTAATTGATAACAGATAATGCTGAATATGAATAAGGCCCTTTTATATCTTGTTTTATTTTATAAAACGGTCTCACCAAGTGTGAATTTTAAAAGCAACACTTAAACAAGAATGAATACCTAGTGAATAATTGATGCTCACAAGTATTTCCCCCAATGAAATCCCCTTCCCAGCCACAATGGATACCATGTTGAATTATTATACTCTATGGTCATTAATGGCATGGATGCTTGAGCCAGGCTGCCAGCATTGGAACCCAGGTCTGCCACTTAAGAGCTGTGAGACATTGGGCAAGTCACTTAACCTCTCTGGTCCTCAGCTTCCTTAGCTACAAAATGGAAATTAGGTTGTGGAGAGGAGTAAGTTAATATATATAAACTAGAGGCCCGGTGCATGAAATTTGTGCACGGGGGGGGGGGGGGGGGTGTCCCTCAGTCCAGCCTGCACCCTCTCCAATCTGGGACCCCTCAAGGGATGTCCGACTGCCCGTTTAGGCCCAATCCGGTAGGCCTGATCGCCCCCAACTGCCCTCCCCTGCAGGCTTGATTGCCCCCAACTGCCCTCCCTTGCAGGCCTGGTCCCTCCCAACTGCCTTCCCCTGCTGGCCATCTTGTGGCGGCCATCTTGTGTCCACATGGGGGCAGTAATGTTGTGTGTTGGAGTGATGGTCAATTTGCATATTACTCTTTTATTAGATAGGATTTCTTTGCACAATGTCTAAAACATGGGTGTAGGTATTATTAATAATAATCCTTTGGTTCTGTAAAGAATAAACTAACGGTAATTAATAAATGAATACAACATAAAATAAAATAATGCAAACGAATAAAATTAACTAATAATGACTAAATAAATAGTAAATAATACAAACTATCACAGGTGAAGTTTTGGGTGTGCTAAAAGCCTATCTAACTAACTTAAAAGTTTTGGAGTACTCTCTCTACTATTTATACTGGTGGACACTCTAAATATTTTGTCTGCCAATATCTAGATTTTACTATGTACCAGGTGGCAGCAATCACGGGAATAGGCTCCGTGCTTGGGGTGAAATAATCAGTCTTAATGGAGGTTGAAATTGAAATGCTAAGCCTGTAAGTGCTTCACATTTTATAGGGCCTGCCAGTCCTTTTGTGTTTGATTTATGCCCGTTCTCACACTTATGGTATCCATTGTGGTTGGGAAGGGGATTTCATTTAAACTCTCTGAAATCCCACTGTGGTGGAGCTGCTGCTGCTTTGGGCTTTGCCAGAGCATTGGAGAAACATCCAATTACGCCCGTGGTTCTCCAAGTGGCGTGCCTGGGCCAGCAGCGCCAGCTGGGAGCCAGCTAGGCAGGCAGAGTTCTGGGGTGTCCCTGACCTGTTGCATGGGAAACTCTAGGCTGGGCCCAGCGACCTCTCCCCTGGGTGAGGGCTTTGATGGCCTGCTCAGTGTGAATACCACTCTGGCCAATCAGTCTAAGTATGACAGTTGGCATAAATCAAGCCTCAAACAAGTAATTGCAAGGGCTGCCGGACACTGTTGGAGAAGCGTGCGCATGTATCCCAGCCCCGCCCCCCTCCTCGCCCCCCCCCCCCCCAACACACTCCAATTTCTATTTGGACCTCCTTCTGCTGACACATTCTTCCTCATCGATGTGTTAATATTACTAACCATGCAGCAGTGAAGTGACTTTACCCCGAGCCTCAGAGTCATTTCTGTCACCTCCTATTAGGCACTGATTTAATTAGTTTAACCCTTGGAAGGCAACCTTATTTTCAACTTCGTCACTTGTACACACCCCTGTCCATGATTTCCCCTCCAGATGACTGCCAGTGAGTAGCATACTCTTTCGTTGTTGTTTTTATTTTTATTTTTTTTATAATGCTCCTTTTTAGATCGCACACTTATGGGTGCTTAGCTATCACTGGTGTAGTCCCAGATGTTTTTTAATGGGGAGGGTGTGTTTCACTAGAACGTACGTACATACTGTGATCTTGCTGTTTAAAGAGTGTCCATTACTAGAGAAGCCCTGGAGGTCCTGGAAAAGAGAGTGGACAGGAAACTAGAGAAGTAGGCACAAGAAGTAAACGTGGACCAAAGTTTCAGCGTGGCACTGGGATTCTGGAGCGATGAAGGGCTGATGGGCATTGGAGGCTATGACAGTGACAACCAATTCTGGGCAAATCTCAGATGTTCTGTGCTCCTTTGGTCCATGTAAGTGAAGGTAGGAATAGACATATATTCATCCATCATCCATCCACCCATCCATCCATCCATCCATTCATCCACCCACTCATCCTTCCTTCCTTCCATCCAACCATCCATCCATCCATCCACCCACCCATCCTTCCATCCATCCATCCACCCATCCATCCATCCATCCACCCACCCACCCACCCACCCATCCTTCCTTCCTTCCATCCAACCATCCATCCATCCATCCATCCATCCATCCATCCACCCACCCACCCATCCTTCCTTCCTTCCATCCAACCATCCATCATCCATCCATCCACCCATCCATCCATCCATCCATCCATCAAACATCTTTTGAGCATCTCCTGTATGCAAGATGCTGGTAAAACAATCGACAAAGGGAAATATATCTGCCCTGTGAGGTAGATACAGCTATTAGCATTAGGTGTGACTGTATACAATAGACTCCTCTATCACAAAATAGCAATCACTCATACAAGACGAGGATTTATTTCTCATTCCTGTAAACACATTTAGAAGAGTAGTAAATATGATGGCTCCATACTCATCCTTCTATTTTGATGTCCCACTGTTCTTAGCATATCTCTTCCTGGTTTAAGGTAGCTGCTTGAGCTCCAGCTATCATATCACATCTTATTCTAAGCAAGAAAACTGGGGAAAAATAAAGACCACATCCTCTCTCTTTTCAGAGTATTGCCCAGATGTGTAATCTCTGGCTTCCTCTTGTATCTCTTTGGCCAGAACGTAGTCTTACAATTAGTCTCCTCTACCTACAAGAGAGTTTGCAGAATGTGGTCTTTTGGCTGGGCAACATGAGCTCAGACAGAGGGGAAGGAAGGGTTTTATGTGCAGCTGTAAGTGCCTGCTGCGGTAGGCATCATTGCCTTCACTTTTTTTGAGGAGAGAGAATAGAGCCCTGGTGAACTTAAGTGTGTCCTGCTTGTCGATTGTCAAGTGTATTCTGCTTCTCTATGTGTTACTTAGTGACTTAAAACAACAAACATTTTATTATGTGCAAGATTTTGTGGGCCAGACAGTTGGGTAGAATTCTACAGAGATGGCTCCTCTCTGTACCACAGTGACTGTGGTCTCATCGGGAGAGGCTTGAAGGATGGGATGACTTGACTGGGACCAGATGTCTGAGGCCTCATTTCTGGCATTAGTTGGATACCAGTTCTGTCCTATGTTGTGTCCATGATGACTTACCCCATTGACTAGCAGCTTAGCTGGAATGGCTGGGGCAGGTGGGACTGGCCAGGCATCTGTCTTTCTCCGTGGGACTTTTCCATGTGGCTAGCTTGGGCTTCCTCACAGCCTGGCAGTCTTTGGGAGTTGAATTTCTTTTTCCCAATGATGCCTGGTTTCTTCCAGAAAGAATGTCCCATGCAACTAAGGCAGAGACCTCCTTCTAACTAGCTTGAAAGTCGTACTTCTGCCATAGCTCACTGAGGCCAATTCAGATTTAAGGGATGGGTAGTTAAACTCCACATCTCATTGAGAGGGGTAGCAAAAGGTTTGCATATTCAATCTACTACAAAGTGATTGCTTAAGAAAACATAGCCAGGAAGTCAATGGGCCAAGCCTGGACCATGGACTTTCCTTTGTTTTATGTGGGTCTAAGCAGTAGGACATGGTACTTTTCATGAGTCAATTAGATAAGTTACTTTTTTTTTTTTTGAAGCATGAAAGACTGTGGCTGGTTCTAGAACATCAGGAGGTCATAGGAATTTGTGGCCATGGGTTCTCAATGGAGAGTGCCCTGGGCTTTGCATGCAGCTCTTGAGGCTGAGTCTTCTACTAACGGTAGCTGATGGCGTTTTTTATCCTCTCCCCCATAACCTTCTTCCTCCAGCCCCCTTCCAGCTGAGCAACTGGGCTACTGCTTCATTGTCTCTTTCGTATTTGTGAAAACTCTCTCAGGTCTGGGAAATTAGATTGTCTCATTTAAATTTAATTTGAATTTCTGTTTGAAGAATCAACCTGAGACATCAAAGAGAATCCAAAAAAAAAAGCACTACAAAATAAATGATCAAATGACTTCTGAAAACATTGCCCTGTTATATCTGGAAATGCTGGATCAAAACGCCAATCTCTTTTATTGTTAAAATTAAAGAGAGACTTAAAAGAAACTGCCGTGTAAGTTTGACACTGCATTTAACCAACAAATTGTTATAACCTGGTAGGGTTATAACCATGCATTCTCTCTCTTTAATTCATAACGATTCAGATCTCCCCCAGTCACTAAGCTTCAACTTGGCCTTACGTGAGTTTTCTTCAAGTCGTAAAAAAATACAGGTCGCAGATGCCTAATTGACAATATGGGGATAATTACATTGTCATTTTATCTGCTCACAGCGGAGTGAGTTTGGTGTTGAAATGTGGCTTTTGAGGAGCTAACTTCTCAAACAAAAATGTTACCTTAATTATTTGTGCATTTAATTTCTGACGATCTGAAGCCCTCTTCCCCTATTTTAACATAGTTAGAGGCGAATTAGCATTTATTGCGAGTCCTGGCAGGTGCCTGGGAACACACACAAGAGGAGAAGGGCATGCCGTCTGCCCTCAAGCGTGCAGAGAGCCTTCCGGGAAGGGAGAAGAGCACCTGGTGAATGAATGAGTGATCACAGTGAGTCCCAGCAAGAATCTGATGGGTGATCAGAAACTTGAGTGATACCTGGACTTAGGAAGAACTGAAATCCCAAACTAATGGTAGAGAAGCCATGGGTCCTGGGAACGAGGAGTTTCAACCAAAAGTCATGGTCCAGAGGAAAGATGATCCTTCCCACTCGGGCGGGTGGGGATGCTTTGCTTGTTCTCTGTTGACCACATAGGACTGAGTTAGAAGAATCAATAATGAAGAATTAAAATCAAGAATTACTTTTTTTTCCAATTCTCACCCGAGGATATTTTCCCCCCATTGATTTTTAGAGAGAGTGGAAAGGGGGAGAGGAGGTGACAGAGAGAGAGAGTGAGAGAGAAACATCGATGTGAGAGAGAGACACATGGATTGGTTGCCCCCAACCAGGATGGGGATGGAGCCTGCAACTGAGGTGTGTACCCTTGATGTAAATCAGTGGTCGGCAAACTCATTAGTCAACAGAGCCAAATATCAACAGTACAATGATTGAAATTTCTTTTGAGAGCCAAATTTTTTAAACTTCAACTTCTTCTAACGTCACTTCTTCAAAATAGACTCGCCCAGGCCGTGGTATTTTGTGGAAGAGCCACACTCAAGGGGCCAAAGAGCCGCATGTGGCTGGCGAGCCACAGTTTGCCGACCATGGATCTAAATCAAACCCAAGACTCTTCAGTCCATGGGCTGACACTCTCACCACTGAGCCAAACAGGCTAGGGCTAGAATGACTTTTTTCTAAAGAGAAGGAAATGACTGTGGAATTCTAGGAGAGGAACAGCATTCCAGCCTGGAACTTGTGGAGTTGGTTGCTTTATGTTTAAGAAAACCAGCTGCTTGGACCTTTTGCCAACGCCCATCCTCCTCTCTCCTGCTAAGGAGTTGAAGGAGAGGGTTCTAACAGAGGCAATTGGATTTGTCTGCTTATTCAAATTATAGCCGTATGAAATGCGGCTTGGCAGCATGGTCAGGTTTTCAGAAGGACTGGAGAGAAGTAAGAGGACAGACAAAGGGAACGGGTCCCGGAGGAGAGTAAACCCCTCCGACCAAACAGCACGTCACTCCCAAGAGGAGGCGTCGCTGGAGGGAAGCTTCGAGAGGCAGGCAGCTTTGCGAGATCTAACAGGTATTCAGGTTCACATTCATTCCTGTTCCGATCTGTGCTGAACACCCTCTGCCTCATGCCCTCACCCTCACTCAGTACCCTGGCCATGGTGCTGTTTGGGGGACCGGGGGTGGGGGGCGGGGAAGGTGGACTTTCCATTCTTGGGGCAAAGAAGAGGGAATCTCTCAGGACAGCAAGCATAGGAGGGGAGAGACTGTTGCTTAAATAGGCGACAGCAGCTCAGCACACGGCAGTGTGCACCATCACAGAGACCTGAGGGAACGTCCGTTCCACCAGGCCCCAATAAGAGGGGAACTGGACCCCTCAGGTATGTGTCTACATGTTGGTATGTGTATGAAAGAGCCAGCCCTGCATGTGAAATAGACGTGAGCTAGTCAGGGTTCGTACCCTCTGATCACCTGTGTATGCATCTTATATTATTATTATTATCATTATTATTATTATTAAAATATACTTTTATTTGTTTCAGAGAGGAAGGGAGAGGGGGAGAGAGAAATAGAAACATCAATGGTGAAAGAGAATCATTGATTGGTTGCCTCCTGCACGCCCACCACCTGGGATGGAGCCCACAACCCGGGCATGTGCCCTTGACCAGAATCCAATCTGGGACCCTTCAGTCCATAGGCCGATGCTCTATCCACTGAGCCAAACCGGCTAGGCCAGTGGTTGGCAAACTGCGGCTCGCAAGCCACATGTGGCTCTTTGGCCCCTTGAGCGTGGCTCTTTCACAAAATACCACGGCCTGGGCGAGTCTATTTTGAAGAAGTGGCGTTAGAAGTTTAAGTTTAAAATATGTGGCTCTCAAAAGAAATTTCAATCGTTGTACTGTTGATATTTGGCTCTATTGACTCATGAGTTTGCTGACCCACTGAGCTGGGCAGCCTGTGTATGCATTTTAGAGAAGGCAGCCGTGCCCATATGGATGCCAGAGTGGTCCCAGTCAGCTTTGCTCGGGGAGGAAATATCTCCGGGCGCCTCCCTGACAGCTCTCACTCTGTATCAGAACCCCCCCCCCCCCCTTGGACTCCTCCCAGCGCTGGTCTGATCCCTGCAGGAAACCGCAAAGGATCCGTCTGGTCCGCTTTTCAATAAATTCAGTAATAAGAGTTTCTACCGTTCCTCTTGGGATATCCTTTTTATTTCTGTGCTGTGAACTCCGTATGGATTTTGGAAGCTGTTTGTTTTAATTGATCAGACTAGCAACAGAGAATTGTCTGCCAGTCCCGACTCATTAGAATCTGAGGTTGTTCCAAAGTTAGAAAAATGTCCAACTGCAAGAGGCGCCCGAGGAAGCTGGGGGGGGGGGGGGTGAGGGTGGGAGAACCCCAGCTCCCTGCCGAGCCACAGTCTCATTTATCTCCGACGCGTGTTCCCACCGGGTTTCAAAAACACCGTGCAACCCACGTTCCCTTCTTCCTAAAGACCAAGAATAATGGCGTATTTCTCTAACGGAAAGGGCAAGGATTGTGGTTTATCAAAATGTATGGATTTTGATATGTTCAGTCAACATGGCTATCAACCCTCGCCCCTGCCTCCATCCCCTTGGCCTCTGCCTCAGAGAAAACCCTCATCACCCAGCCATGCAGCTGCTAACCTTCCACATGCTGCCAAAGGCCTTCTCCTAAAACACACATCATCATAGCTTGCCATTTCCCTGTTCAAAGTGTCACAGGGAACATCTGCCCCCCACCCCCCCGCACCCCGAATCTGGCTTTACCTGGTCATGATACCTAAACCCCTTCCAAGTTAGCCATGTGTGGACTTTCAGGAATGGATGGGTCATGCTTCATTCTTCCACACCTTTCCCATCCCATCCCCTAGCCTGCCCTGCCTTCTACCACTCTTTGACCTTCAATTCCTGGATAAAAATCATGCATGAATATTTCCTGAGAGCTGTATACTGGAATACACTCGTTAAAGGCAGTGCTGCCATATTTAAGTAGTCAGTAAATGGGGCATCAAAAAGACCCTGCCTTCAAAGGCTTGCATTGTACAAGAGAAAAAGCAACAAGTATTTTCATGAGCGCAGCATCGTTTCTGTGATGTAGATTTGAGGAAAACAAGTAGTGACACAGTGCCCAGCCCTGAGCATGCAAAAAACGGGAGGACAGACCCCAAGGGATAAACAAAGCAAAAAGACTTAGTTCTCTGAGGTTACAGTTCCACCAAATGTCAGTAAATTACGTAATTTAATATCACAAATGGTAAGTTTATCATTATTTGCCCTATATACTGTAATAATTACTTAAAAATCATTTTAAGCGTGACAGGCATGGCTCAGTGGTTGAGCATCGACCTATGAATCAGGAGGTCATGGTTCAATTCTGTGTCAGGGCACATGCCTGGGTTGTGGGCTCAAACCCCAGTAGAGAGTGTGCAGGAGGCAGCCGATCAATGATTCTCTCTCATCATTGATGTTTCTATCTTTCTCTCCCTCTCCCTTCTGCTCTGGAATCGATAAAAATGCATTAAAAGAAAATGAAAAAGAATAATTTTAATACAAAAAAATAACTATAGTGGATTGGGTTGATATATTCAAGTTCTGAGGTCTTTACATTCCACATAGCAAACTAATGTGGAAACATATTACAAGAAATTTTGTAAACTATTAAGACATTGAATGTTGTAGAAAAATATATTCTCAGTCATGGGATATTATTCCAACAAAGAAGCTTGATAATGACATTTTCAAGCAACCAAGCATTGGGATAATGAGCTACTTATTAGCAGGGATAAGCAGGTTAGCCATGTAGAATACGCAAGCTAGAAACAACATTGAAATGCAGGGGGAACAGTGAGAATACTGAAGATCAGGGAGAAGGGGACAAGGCGGGAAGCAGGGAGGGAGGGGAGGGGAGGGGTGGAGTTGAGTGCATTTGTAACAGTGGAAATGGGAAGGAGAAGAGGTTGGGAAGGAAGAAAGAAGACTGAAAAGACAGGACAGAGAGAGGAAAAGGAAGACACGAGAATCCCTCATTTTAGCTGGTATGAAGGTCAGCTCCTTGTGAAGTCTCAGTTGGACCTTTGTGACTATTCAGTGAATCTTTCGGACCTTGCTAATAATATGCACTTCACCACGAGAGAATGCCTTTCTAGTCAATTGGGTGAACTTGAACCTAGGCTTTTCTTACTAGCTTTCACCATATACATTTTCATGGACCGAAGCAAAACCATGTTCTAGAGCAAAAATAAATGAACTCTGCCCACAACTGAAAATGGTTCTAGAAGTAATTCAAGACCATTTAAGTCTAGGCAATTAACAGCATAGTTGTTGCACCTGGCACACATTTGAGATGTTTTAAAAAGAAATGAACTCTATCAGATTTGATCAGAACTGGTGTAAATGAAAGTAAGAAAATGTATAATTATAATTAGTAGAGATGATTAAAAACATCGAGGGTGATGAAACGCATGACAAATGCATTGCACTTGGGATGAATTTTTCAGAGGTAAAAAGTATTTTTAAGGACAAAGAACCCATCTTACAATGTGTAAAAGTTAGTAAGCAACAAGGCAAATGGAAAAATAATTGATTGGATAGATTATAAAGAAAAACACCAAAATATCTAGTGCAGCTAGAGGCTCTACTTCACATTGGTGTCCATTAGCTTAACTTTCTAAAAATTTACACTGAGTGGCCAGATTATTATGATCTCTGAGCGCATAATAATCTGGCAACTCAGTGTGTGTGTGTATTAGAGGCCCGGTGCATGAAGTTGTGCATAGGTGGGGTCCGGCTAGCCTGGCCAGGGGGAGGGGACATGGGTGATTGGCTGGCCTGCCTGCTGGTCAAACTCCTGGTCGAGGGGACAATTTGCATATTAGCCTTTTATTATATAGGATATACACTGAGTGGCCAGATTATTATGCAATCAGAGATCATAATAATCTGGCCACTGAGTGTATATATTTTTATTGATTTCAGAGAGGAAGGAAGAGAGACATAGAAACATCAATGATGAGAGAGAATCACTGATCAGCTGCCTCCTGCACGCCCCACAGTGGGGATCGAGCCTCCATGTGTCCCAACTGGGATTCCAACTGTGGCCTCCTGGTTCATAGGTCAACGCTCAACCATTGAGCCATGCTTTTAGCTTAATCTTTACAGGAGTACAGGTTGAGAGTCGGTTAACCCCTCAGTGGCTAAGCCTGGTAAATGTTGCTGCTAATGCTTACACCAAAAAACAAAGGTTCAAGACCCTTTCCCGTTGTGGGTGGTACCCAAGGGAGGGGCCAGTAGGTGAATCTGGGTGTAACTGACAGGCCTATGACCTAAGTCATCGGGAATGTCCATTGCTGGTGGTATCTTCATCCCTGAACCTCATCTCTCTCTCTAGCATCCTCTATTCTACCTCCTATTTGTAAGCATACGATGGACCTTAAATAAAAATTTGTTGAGTGGATGACTTGCACAAATCCACTTTGAAGAAATAGAGGCCACCGTGGGAACCTTTACAGAATTTGTTTTGTTTAGAGACTTGTTCCAGTTTGGGGAAATGCAAGATGTAGGGCCCGAAAGTTTGCACTTGCTTAGGGTTTCAAGTCTAGAGGTTTTCATCTTGTGTGTTTTTTTTTCTTTGAACGAATTCCTTTTGATGTTAGTGCTCGACTACATACTGGCTTTGAAAGGGGAGAAATAAACGAATGCTTTATTACTTAAACATGACTGTTTCTGGACGTAGTTGGGAGAGCGTCATCAGCATACTTTGCTGCAGAACAGAAGACAGCTGTGGAGGTTGGGGACGGATTATTGAAAATGGACATGGTTAGCAGAAGTCTTGACGGGGAGCGGCCCTCTCCGTGCACCTGCTCGCGAGCGTGCAGCGCAGTGTGCCGGGCGGTGGGCGGCGATTTGCACTAACAGGAGTTTGCTAATATGATGTATTAAATGTCAGCCCGCCATCGCCGCGTATGCGTCTCTCTCCTGTGGTACTGCCTGTTTATGCTTATTCAGCCCTTTGAATAATTGAACACGTTTCATACTTCAAATTACTCCCCGCCATTTGATGGGGGCTCCTGGCAGCTTACTTGAAGCGCTCAGTGTTAGGTCAACGTAGGGTCCCAGCTTCTGCTAAATAGAAGGACTCTGCCTACTTAGGAAAGCATAATTAGTTTTCTCTGTGGATCTTCCGGACGGTGGGGATGGGGTGGGTGGGTGGGGAGCCAGGAGGAGGTAGACAGGCGTGCATTCATCTGTTTGTCAGTCTGGAAAAATGCCAGCCATCCAAGAGTTAAACGTTTAATGGGGCAGGAAGCTGGCCTTCAGGAGGAGGCAAAGTTGAAGGGCAGAAGTGTGCTGTGCCAATGGGTGTGTATGATAAATGACCCTCATTTAGTCACTCCTGACAGCGGCTGAGCCCTCCTTCCCGTTTAATCCTGATGTCCAACTGGCCTTCCTCCATGGAGGCTGGCCACACCCACCTGGTGTCAGTGCTGCCCGGTGGAGTCATTTGTACCAGGGAAATAGCGAACCCCTGTCCCATACGGGGCCTCTTCGTGGCTTCCTGCCCGCCTCAGCTTACCTGTGTGGAAGCTGCAGCCACGATACAGAGCCCTTGCAAGTCTCCATTTTTATTTCTCCTGCTCTCTCTGGACCCACCACTTCCATGCACGTAGGAAATGAAACTGAGCTCAGAGCTGAGGTGGGCGGGTGTCTTGAATGTTCTGAGAATGTGGTTTTAGGAAGTATCTTCCCCTCCACCCTCCTCTCCCTCCTCTGTGGCATCGGGATGGGAAGGGCGGAGGCTTTTGTGAGAGCTGAGTGTTTCCAATTAAGACTCGAATCTTACCTTGGATGATGCATCGCCTTGAGGGATGCATTGAGTAGTCTAATGACTCCAGCCGAACGTGCAGCAAAATGATGACGCAGGAGGCCACGGGGTCCGCTCGTGGCTGTGTGACACGGGACTGTGATTGGCGGTACTCTCTGGCTTTGAACTCCCCCCCTCCCCGCTGGCATACCCCCCCCCCCCCGGATATGCTGATAAATCTTCTTGGGGATTTGAAGAGTCTTACCTATCACCGAGACGCCAGAATGAAGTGTTTTTGCTTATCATCCATTTTCACCCCCTTGGAGATAGTCGGAGCCTGTGCTGTAACCTGAGGTCAACACGATTCGGGGTGGTGGAAACTCACGATAAACACGTGCTTTGGAAGGTTAGAATGCCACCAGTTCAAGAACATCAGATTAACCTTTAAATTTAAATTGAAAAAAAAAACCACACACACACACCCAGAACTCTACAAAGTGTAAGGAGAACCAAATGTGTGTGCAGAGGTGTGTATGCATTATCCCTGTGTGCATTCATTCATCACACGCAAGCACAGAAGCAGAAATGTTTGCACCTCAAAATATATAGACATTGATTTAAATGATTTTGTTTAAGAATTTAATGGCATTTTGAATAATAGACAACAATGATATGTGTTTCTGTGTGTGTGTGTGTGTGTGTGTGTGTGTGTATATATATATCCTATATAATAAAAGAGTAATATGCAAATTAACCATCACTCCGCTACACCCTCAAGCCATGCCCACCAGCCAATCAGGAGCAAATATGCAAATTAACCCAACCAAGATGGCTGCGGCCACAGAGTGAGCAGGAGGCTTGGGTTTCTCTGGCAATGGAGGGAGCCAAGCTTTCTACACACCCTGGGAGGCCCAGGCCTCCACTCAAGGCTACAAAGTTTCAATTATAGAAGATAAATAAATCCCAATAAAAATGGCTGTGACCACAGAGCAAGCAGGAGGCTTGGCTCCGCTCCAGGCTACAAAGTTTCAATTGTAGAAGGTAAATAAATTCCAGATACCAGGGCCTCCGCTTGGATCGCCAGAGAGCATGGCCAGCCTTACAAACCACCATATGCCCCTCGCCCAGGCTGCCCCATGCCCCAAGGGAACCCCCACCCTGTTCCGGGACACCCTTCAGGGCAAACCAGTGGGCCCCCACCCGTGCACCAGGCCTCTATCCTATCTAATCCTATCTAATAAAAGAGTAATATGCAAATTGACTGTCACTCCAACACACATGATGGCTACCCCCATGTGGTCAAAGATGGCTGCCCCAATGTGGACACAAGATGGCCACCACAAGATGGCCAGCAGGGGAGGGCAGTTGGGAGGGACCAGGCCTGTAAGGGAGGGCAGTTGGGGGCAATCAAGCCTGCAGGGGAGGGAAGTTAGGGGTGACTAGGCCAGCAGAGGAGGGAAATTGGGGGTGACCGGGCCTACAGGGAAGGGCAGTTGGGGGGAACCCAGGCCTGCAGGTGAGAGCAGTTGGGGGGCTCCTGGCCTGCAGGGGAGGGCAGTTAGGGGTGACCAGGCCTGCAGGGGAGGGCAGTTAGGGGCAAACAGGCTGGGAGGGGAGCAGTTAGGCATCAATCAGGCTGGCAGGGGAGTGGTTAGGGGGTGATCAGGCTGGCAGGCAGAAGCGGATAGGGGCAATCAGGAAGGCAGGTAGGGGAGCAGTTGGGAGCCAGCAGTCCTGGATTGTGAGAGAGATGTCCGACTGCCTGTTTAGGATTGGGTCTAAATGGGCAGTTGGACATCCCTCGAGGAGTCCTAGATTGGAGAGGGTGCAGGCTGGGCTGAGGGACACACTGCCCCCGTGCATGAATGTCGTGCACCGGGCCTCTAGTGTATGTATGTGTGTGTATGTGTGTGTGTGTATATATATAGTGTGTGTGTGTGTGTTGTGTGTGTGTGTATATATATATATATATATATATATATATATATATATGTTATCACTTATTATTAGAAAGAAATATTCCATCCTCTATTAGAAAGTCTATGCTTTCTTTCTAGAAAGAAAGTGAAAAATCCTATTTTATTAGATAAAGTCCTTGGAGAGTTCCATTCCCATGGAGCAATGCTCTTGATTAGCCATCACTGCATATATCCATTTATACTATCAACATATAAAAACACTTCTTTACAACACAGTTTTATGACTTAGAACAGTATGTATTTACATATTCTCTCTCTCTCTCTCTCTCTCTCTCTCTCTCTCTCTCTTTTTTTTTTTTTTACCAGAGAGGTACATTGGATATATAACATTCATTCATCCTATTCTTTTTATTCAGAATGGCAGACACATTTTTTTCTCAATGAACACACCACACCTATTAGAAAAAAATAAATCTAATTTTAATACTCATTTTGGGTATTTTTACTCAAAAATGGTACAAAGTTGATTAAGGAGGGCTATTGTCAAAAAGAGTATGTTTAAATTCCCTCCTCTAGGTTGCATAAAACATTGTTTAGTGGACACGGGGCAAGGTAGTTTTACTTTTATGCTACACGAGACCCCTACCCTCAGCCCAGAGCTGGAAAAACCTCGCTATGACTGGGCTGAGTTCCCCCCTGGCTTGCTAGTGGCAGGGGTGGTGTTACCCACAGGGAACTGACAAGTTTGCAGCTGTGCAGATGGGCGGAGGGTTCCCTTGTCTCCAGTCTTTGAAGAGGGTGCATTTGCAAGATTTCATTTTCTGGGACAAGCTGAGCATCTGGATCTCAAACACCCAGAAGGCGCGCGCGCGCGCGCACACACACACACACACACACAATCCAAAGCTGACTTTTCCTGTTACAGAACTTACAGGCGACCGAAAAATACACAGGAGTACTTGGAGATACAGGGAAAACCCATTTATTTTCAGACTAGAGGCCCGGTGCATGACATTTGTGCACTGGGAAGGGGGTGGTTGTCCCTCAGCCCGGCCTGTGTCCTCTCACAGCCTAGGACCCCTTGCTCCTTATCGTCCACCTGCAGCAGAGGTGGGAGAGGCTCCCGCCACCACAGCTGGGCTTGCCAGTCGAGAGCCTGGCCTCTGGGTGAGCTGTGCTCTCCCTGTGGGTGGGAGCGCCCTGACCACCAGGGGGCAGCTCCTGGGTTGAGCGTCTGGCCCCTGGTGGTCCGCGCATGTCATGACCGGTCCTTCCACTGTTCAGTCAATGTGCATGTTAGGGTTTTATTATATAAGATGTTTTGCATGAACTAGTACAGTGACTCAGCAGGACTATTTCTCTCCAAATCCTGAGCCAACCAATATGGAGGAAGCTCTCCCTTTATACCCTTTGGTTTTCTCTGTCCCCCAAATATGGATGGGACTTCTGGACCTTTCTCGGGCTTTGCAAAAAGCCCCGTGTGTTGGGGTGGGGGCTGTGAGACCACACCTAAAGGCCTGGCCCGGCACCAGCGCTGATAACCCGCTCTGGGGGTTGTGTGTTGTTCATGGTTTATGGCCTCTGTCAAATGGGCGTATTTAGGTAAACCGGTCTTGCAAGACCAGATTGTAGAGAAAGGGGCAGTGACTTAGTTATAGGCTATCGAGAATGTACATTAGGTGACTACACAGATTCAGATTGCTAGCCCCCCAAAAATGTCTTCTTTTCCCCATCATTCCCAGCAGCCAAAACCCCAAGTCGACTGCACAGGAACCCTTGGGTTGCGGCATTGGGCTAGTCCAGTGGTCGGCAAACCGCGGCTCGCCCCTTGAGTGTGGCTCTTCCACAAAATACCACGCGCGGGCGCGCACCTACAGTGCCATGGAAACTTCGTGGCCCATGCGCAGACGTCGGTTTTCGGCCTGGCCGAGCCTGTTTTGAAGAAGTGGCGTTAGAACACTCAAGGGGCCGAAGAGCCGCATGTGGCTCGCGAGCCGCGGTTTGCCGACCACGGGGCTAGTCGGTGTTAGCGTCCCTCACTTTTAGCTCCTCTTAAAGGTTATTTCTCAGCCAGGGCCAAGGGGTCCTTTCCCTCCGACGCCTGCTTGTATACCGTTTGCGTCTAAACAGCAGCTTTTCCACGTGAAAAGAAAGGGCCAGACAACTGGCTGTCAAGTTTGACTCGAGTGGAGAGGAACAGCGCGCAATCTCTCTTGTTTCTCCCCTGCAGTGTGTTGGTGATGGTTGCTAGGTGATGCCTTTCCACACAGTATAAGGGATCTAAATGGGAGGGGCTGGCGACGAGGCTTCATAATATAATTAGCCCTGGATGTCTTCTAGAATCTCACATATTTGCATTCAGGTGAGAAAAACAAACAAACAAAATGTTCCCGACAATCCGTGGGAATAGTTACAGTAGTGATCTTACAAAATTACAAAGCACCCCGTACCTCGTCACTCGGCTCCTTGCATTTTACCGCGAATGTCCATGGGAGTTATTCGCCGGGTCAGATGTGTTAGAAGCACCTGTAGAAATGGCAAAGCTTAGTGGGCAGGGCCCCGGCAAAGCGGGGATTTCACAGAACACACGCTGAATCTACCAAGGCCAGTGCATACCGACATAAACAGGTGCGTATGTCTGTGCACACACACACACAAACAGTGGCAAATGGAAGGAAGAAGTGGGCAGCGCAGGACTATAAAGTCTGTAGTGTGCAAGGAAGCTAAAGTGTGCGGAATAATCTTTGTTGGCCTTCTGGTTAGAAAGCCGCCCTTGGGCCCGGCTGGCGTGACTTGGTGGTTGAGCGTCGACCTAGGAACCAAGAGATCACGGTTCGATTCCCTGTCTGGGCACATGCCTGGGTTGTGGGCTCGACCGCCAGTGGGGGAGGGTTGTAGGAGACAGCCGATCGATGATTCTCTCTCATCATGGATGTGTCTATGTCTCTCTCTTTCTCTTCCTTCCTCTCTGAAATCAATAAAAGGAGGGAAGGAAAGAAGGAAGGGGGAAGGGAGGGAGGGAGGGAGGGAGGGAGGGAGGGAGGGAGGGAGGGAGGGAAAGGAAAAAAGAAAGGAAGGAAGGAAGGAACAGAAAGGAAGGAAGGAAGAAAGAAGGAAGGAAGGAAGGAAGGAAGGAAGGAAGGAAGGAAGGAAGGAAGGAAGGAAGGAAGGGAGAGAAAGGAAGGAAGGAAGGAAGAAAGAAGGAAGGAAGGAAGAGAAAGGAAGAAAGGAAGGAAGGAAGGAAGGAAAGGAAAGGAAAGGAAGGAAGGAAGGAAGGAAGGAAGGAAGGAAGGAAGGAAGAGAAAGGAAGGAAGGAAGGAAGAAAGAAGGAAGGAAGGAAGAGAAAGGAAGGAAGGAAGGAAGGAAAGGAAAGGAAAGGAAAGGAAAGGAAGGAAGGAAGGAAGGAAGGAAGGAAGGAAGGAAGGAAAGAAGGAAGGGGGAGAGAGAGAGAAATTCATCCTTGGGGGAGACTCAGAACCCAGATCCATGGGCTTGGCCAGCGTGGTCACCTCTGCAGGCTCTCCAAGGCCCTGGAGGTAGTTTCCTGGGTGTAGGGCAGTGGTTCCCAACGTGGGGCACAAGCCCCTGGGGGGTGGGGGTGGCAATGTGATGTTTAAGGGGGCAATTCGAGAATGAGTTAACAGTGAATTTTTTGCATTTCTTATGGTTCTAGGGTCCTCCTATACAGTCTGTAAATACATATTGCGACATCTGTATGCATTTCAGTTCTCTATGATATATTTTGAGACTTTGCTATACTTTCATATCACCTCATATTATTATTATTTTTAAAACAATTTCTTGGTGATTTCTTCCTCAGGCCTTCCACTGTCCTTCTGTTCTTTCATTTTTCTCTCTCATGGAGGCCATGTTCTTTGGAAGCTTGCTTAGACCAAGTTCATGGCCTTTGAGGCTTCCTCCATGTGAATAGGAGCTCACTGTTTGAATAATAAGAAGTACAGGTCACGGCGTGGGAGAGGCATCAGGATGTTAGAGATGCTGAGGTGGGGCACGGCCAGAGAAAGGTTGGGGAGCGCTGGTGTAGAGCAAAGCGCTGGGGCGTCTTGTGATGCAGCCTCATTTCGGTTTAATTTGTGTTACCTTTGCTGCATGATGAAAGCATTCTGTCCTCTGCAAATGATAGAACGACAGATTCTTGGTGCCCATTCCTGCTCGTCTGTAATTGTCATCTTCAGTGAAGTACAGAGTGTGTGATGTTGAGAGGTGGGGAGCATGGGGGGAGACGGGGCAGGTGAGTTTTGGTAGGAGGAGAGGAAGGAGAGAAAGGGATTTTGTAAAAATTGTTCTCTCTCCCTAACTGGTTTGGCCCCGTGGATAGAGCGTCGGCCTGCGGACTGAAGGGTCCCGGGTTCGATTCCGGTCCAAGGGCACATGCCTGGGTTGTGGGCTCGACCCCCAGTAGGGGGTGTGCAGGAGGCAGCCGATCAATGATTCTGTCTCATCATTGATGTTTCTATCTCTCTTTCCCTCTCCCTTCCTCTCTGAAATTGATAAAGATATATTTAAAAAAAATTGTTCTCTCCCTCAAACCTCTCAAGCTCATGTGTCACTAACTGTGGAAAGGGAGAGGATAAAGGTAAAGCCACTCAGGAGGGGAGGAAGGGGTGTGGGCTAAAGGGTCATAAACGCAATGTGTGCTGGGCCAGGCAGGCCATGCAAACGGGTGAGACATCAAACAAGATGGAGAGTAGTTGGGGGTGGCATTGCATGCCGCCTTCTGAGAATCCCAACCATTTTCAAGTGAAACCTCCATATTTTTAAATATCAGCAACTAATTTAAATATTTTAAAAAGATTGCAGAGCTCTGGCCGGTTGCTCAGTGGTTAGAGCGTTGGCCTGCGTACTGAAGGGTCTTGGGTTCGATTCCCGGTCAAGGGCATGTACCTCAATTGCAGGTTCCTCAGCCCAATAGGGACTTGTGCGGGAGGCAATCAATTGCTGTGTCTCTCTGGCATCGATGTTTCTCTCTCTGTCCCCTCCCTCCTTCCTCCCTACCATCTCTCTCTCCCCCTCCTCCCTCCTTTCCACTGTCTCCGGAAATCATTGGGAAAAAATATATATACTTGGGTGAGGATAAAAAAACAATGGCGCAATGTGTTCAGGTATTGAAAGATTATTTTATTATTATCATATCCTAGCACCTATCTTCTTAAAGCATTTCACAAAATGGTGATTAAAAGTGGCCAAAGGGTCTCAGGTTTATAGTCTCTCTCCCCCATAGCATTAAGATGCATGGACCCCCCCTTACACGGGCCATTTCTGATTTTCTATTTTGAAGTTGAAATTAACTTTTCCCTTTAAAGTTATGTGTCCTAGGGGAGAAAACATATATTTTTTTGTCGAGTGGAAAATTTTTAATTTATTTCCTCCCAGGGCCAAAATTAAGTGGAATAGATTAAGTAATTTTTTTTTCAAACCCAATTCCGAAATTATCCTGAAATGAACCATTCTTAAGACCTGATGGACCCCCCACCCCGCCCCCCATTTTGAATAATTTCAAAGTTAACAGGAATAGGAATATTCAATGCGATATAAAAACTGAGCGTAATCTAAAGCATTTATCTCCCACTGTGGGTAAATCATGTTATTCTTCTCCTTAATAGTTATTTCAAACTAGAGTATTCTTCTCCTGTGGCTGGAACTTCCACCCACTCTGACAGATACTTCTTCCTCTCACAGGCACCTTTACAAACATCAAAAGAGCATTTCTAAAATGGCTTCTTTTATCTTTTCTTTTTTTTTTTTTTTTTTTAAGGAAGTGGTAGGGGGAGGAAGGTGGCTTTTCTTGATATTGACCCCTTCATAGACTCTCAATACGATTTCTTCTGATGCAATTTGTACCAGAGCTCTTTGGACCATGGCCGGTGTAGAACTGTGAGCAATTTGCTGTGTGACTTTGGACAAGCCACACTCCCTCTCTGGGCTTCCGTTTCTTCATTGGAAAGGGAGGGATTAAGACCAGTGGTCGGCAAATCGAGGCTCGCAAGCCACATGCGGCTCTTTGGCTCCTTGAGTGTGGCTCTTCCACAAAATACCACGGCCTGGGCGAGTCTATTTTGAAGAAGTGGCGTTAGAAGAAGTTGAAGTTTAAAAAATTTGGCTCTCAAAAGAAATTTCAATCGTTGTCCTGTTGATATGTGCCTCTGTGGACTAATGATAGTTTGCCGACCACTGATTTAGACAACCTAAACTTTCTCAGCTCTATGGTTTATAATTCTAGAGTGCCCTCTGAAGATAATGAAAAATAGGACCGAGTGATGGGAATGAGACTGGCATTGAAACCAGGAAACGCACGCTTTCCTGGGGTGTAGGCACATGGTTGTGAACTTCTGAGAATTCCTAATATACCCCTACATGTCTCTGTTTGCACCACAGTGGGCATTCCACCAGCAAAAAAAAAAAGATCCCATTAGTCAACATCCATAATTATTCCTACTGTTCATCAACAAATCTTCATACGTATTGGAAAACAGCCTTTCGTAAATATAAAAAAAAAAATGTTCTGTTGCCCCTCTTCAAGCATGTCCTGGGTGAATAGAGACCTTTAAGTCATCTCTAAAACCGTTGCTGTGTTAAGGCCAGCAACAACAAATGGGAAGGCTATTTATTTGTTTAGAAATCCCAAATAAATGAAACCCCTCTTTCTTCATTGTAACTCCGCTAAACGTGTGCAGGCACCCACCGCTGGCGAAAGGCCGCTGCAGTGTGTGTGCTCAAACCTCAAGCAAATATTGGCAAATATCTCCGCAACTAAGAACATAAAACCCCAGTCACATCATGTATGCTTCATTAATTTAAATCCCAACCACTAGCTCTATTGGATCCCTACTTACAGTGACTGGAAATATTACCGCATACAAATGAACATTTTTCATAGCAAGGGGACCTATAGGATAGCTGCAATTCATTAAACACTTCCCTATGATCTGATAACTCGGACCCTACTCTCCATCATATATTTATATATATGGTTGTGGAACCAGCTGCCTGATGGCTCTTTTAACTTCGTCCCACAAATGCTCAATTGGATGGAGATCTGGTGATTGTGGGGGCCACCTAAGCAAGGTGAAGTCTCCCTCATGTTCTTGAAACCACTCGCACACAATACGAGCACCATGGCATGGCGCATTGTCTTGTTGGAAGAAGCCATCTCTGTTGGCTTCATCTCGACATCCACATGATAGGATGAACTTGATCAGCAACGATCCTTAGGTATGTTGTGCTATTCAGACATTGTTCCACATGAATTAAAGGGCCCACATCATGCCAGGAAAACATGCCCCAAAACAACACTGCCCCCACCAGCTTGAAGGGTTGTACTCATGCATGTGGGGTGCATGCTTTCATGCTGTTTCTGAGAAATTCTCACTCTGCCACCTGCATGATGCAACTGGAAACGTGATTCATCAGACCACATACTTTTTTCCAATGCTCGACTGTCCAATCCTTGTGTTCCTGTGCGAATTGAAGACGTTTTATCTTGGTAACTGCAGACAGCAAAGGTGTTCGAACAGGCCTTCAGCTTCCATATCCCATACGATGCAGTGTATGGCTAATTTGCCTACAAACGTCAGGTGGTCATAATAATCTGGCCACTCAGTATATGTGTGTGTGTGTGTGTGTGTGTGTGTGTGTGTGTGTATGTATTAGAGGCCTGGTGCACGAAATTCATGCACGGGCGGTGTGTCCCTCAGCCCAGCCTGCACCCTCTCCAATCTGGGAATCCTCGAGGGCAGTTGGACATCCCTCTCACAATTTAGGACTGCTGCCTCCCAACTGCTCGCCTGCCTGCCTTCCTGATTACCCCTAACCGTTTCTGCCTGCCAGCCTGATCACCCCCTAACCACTCCCCTGCCAGCCTGATTGATGCCTAACTGCCCTCCCCTGCAGGCTTGATCACCCCCAACTGCCCTCCCTTGTAGGCCTGGTCCCTCCCAACTGCCCTCCCCTGCTGGCCATCTTGTGGCGGCCATCTTGTGTCCACATGGGGGCAGCCATCTTTGACCTCATGGGGCAGCCATCTTGTGTGTTGGAGGGGCAGTTAATTTGCATATTACTCTTTTATTATATAGATTATATCTATATCTATATCTATATCTATATCTATATCTATATCTATATCTATATCTATATATCATCTCTATATATATCTCCCAGCAATCCAAGAGCACGTGGCATTTTGTGAACATGGTGTGCATCTTTGAGGTTAACCACAGATGCCAACCCTTAGGAGGTTTACTAGTAAGAGCCTTAGCGAAGCCCACTCCATCGCGTGCATTACCGCACATGGAGTAAGTAGACTTTCTCTTGTTGGCCTTCTTCGCTTGTGAGATGAAATGTCACCGTCACATTTGTCACGTTCATGGGTCGTGAAATCAGATAAAGGTGCAGGAATGCTCTCAGATGCCATGGGATCTCGATGCGTTTTTGTGTCGGGTAAGTCCTAAGCTGAGCAAGAGCGAAGGAAAAGCAATCGTAGCACTGAGAGATTAGGACTGAGTTCATCACAGGCTGGCTCAAAAACAGTGGGCCCTTGAACCAGATGATTTGAAATCCAGTTATGCTATGTGTGGTTGTCTTATAACTTTGGGCAGGTTGGCTTGTCTGAGGCTCAGTTTCCTCATGTATAAAACGGAAAAAAAAATAACAGTACTTCCCTAACAATGACTGTGAGGAGTATATAGGTAACACGTATAATATATTTAGGAGACTTCCCGGTAGGAAGGAAATGAGCGATAAGTGATGCTAATGACTATTTACTGTTTCAGCAAACACGAAAAGCACCTCTGTCATTTAAATGGGTTTTGTGGAGTTTTTTGTGTTTTTTTTTAAAGTAAAAAGGTCATCCAAGGATTTGAGAACTAAGAGGAAAGCTGTGATCATTAGAAAATAAGAAATTCAAGTGATATAACTGATAAATTGTAGGGCTGATTCTGAAACATTTCTAAGCCTGATTCTGGGCACACAATAAGAGACACACTTCTGCCAAATTTAAGCTAGAATGAAAGCCAAAATGCGCAATATTAGAATTTTACAAGGGAGTGCAACTACAACTATGCAGTTTAGGAAAACCAAGAATCCCATACACAGTCTTATAAAATGGGTAATGATTCAAAGAAATGTATAGATTCAATGTGATCCCTATCAAACTTTCAGTGGCATCTTTCAGTGGCATCTTTCACAGACCTAGACCAAATCATTCTAAAATGTGTATGGAAATCAGTATGGATATTCCTAAAAAAAAAAAAAATGTAAAAAATAGAACTACCGTATGACCCAGCAAATCCACTTCTGAGCATTTATTGATGAATGAATGGATAAAGGAAATGTGGTATCTGGATGGATGGATGGATAGATAAATAGTTGGATAGATATAGGTATAGATATGATAGAATACATCTCAACTATATAAAAAGAGAAAATCTTGGCATTTGCAACAACATGAAGGGAACTTGAGGGTATGATGCTAAACGAAATCAGCCAGATAGAGAAAAACAAATACCGTATGATTTTACTCATCTGTGTAATATAAAAATAAAAGACAAAACAAACAAGCAAAATGAAAGGAAGGCAAACTCAGAGAGAGAGGGAGGGAACAGATTGGTGGTTACCAGAGGAGATGAGGGTTGGGGAGTGGGGATAATGGGGAAGGGGATCAACTCTATGTGGATGATGTATGGCAGCTAGACTTTGGGTGGTGTTCACTTTGTAGTACATACAGATGTTGACTTATACCATTGTTCACCTGAAACCTATATAAGGTGATATATTCCAGTTTAACCTACATTTAAAGAGGGACGATGGTTAAGGAAAATGAAAGTGGCTAAAAATCGATTTCCAGAAACAAAAAGTGAATCAACTCGTTCAGGTCCTATTTATTTATCACCAAAGAATAAGGCACTCACCCCAGATGGTGTATTAGGTAAATTCCAGAAAACCTTTAAGGAGCAGAGAATTCCTGTCCCATTTTAAAATCTTTGGGGGACGAAAATGGAGAACATGTGCTCACATCGATTTTGTCAGATTAGCATCCTGTTGCAGCGACGAGGCGGTATCCTCCTGACTTCCTTCTCTGGAAAAAAAAAAAACACCCCAAGCCCATCGTGTAAGAATTAATAATGATCATGCCAGTAGCTACGTTGAACGACCAACTACTAGGTTTCATGCACTTCCCATGCAGAAACTCCCACACTCCTGCTGCTTGTGAAGAAAGGAGAAAAAATATGGCCCGGAGACTTTGAGTAAGGTGTCCAGTATCATACGGCCAGCCAATGGCAGCCCTGAGCTTGGAGCCCACATGCGTGAGGATTCGCTGCTTCATCCCATTTAAAAAAATATATATATATTTATTGATTGATGTTTTACAGAGAGGAAGGGAGAGGGATAGAGAGTTAGAAACATCGATGAGAGAGGAACATCGATCAGCTGCCTCCTGCACACCTCCCACTGGGGATGTGCCTGCAACCAAGGTACATGCCCTTGACCGGAATCGAACCTGGGACCCTTCAGTCCGCAGGCCGATGCTCTATCCACTGAGCCAAACTGGCTAGGGCACTTCATCCCATTTTATGTTGCAGGAATGAGTGCACTGGCCAAACAAAACAAAACAAAACAAAACAAAACAACAACAACAAAAAGCCAGTTCCAGAGATGACAACCGTAAATATTGCTCCAGCCTTTCACCTGTCACTTGATCATTTGGAAACCGGGACCACAAGGACCGCAAAGGAGCCGCCGCGAGTGTCCGCCATGACCCACCTTGTCTGCGCGGCGTTGTCCCTCCTCCGTATACTCACCATCAGGTCGCCCTGTCCTTCCATATTTCCTGGGCTTCCTGTACCTGTCAGGCACTCTCCGCATCAGAGGGGCTTTCTCGCATTGCCTCGCTTATTTCCGCATGACTGCTGAGTCTCTAAAGAAGATGTATTCGACACGAATGAGATGTCTCCTCCCCAGGTCTCTCTCCCACACTGAGTTATGGCTCACATTTATTCCTCCCTCTGCTGCCGTATATTATATCTCCCCAAATTCTCATTTTTTTTTTTTTAGACATCTCTACCTGGAGTGTCCAGTCTCTTGTCATCGTGTTTGTATTGCACTTGTCTCCAAGCTCTGAGGGATGGCACCTGGTAAACGTGCCGCCCGTTGGCCCGTGGGACCCCGGCATCTTGCGTGATCCAAGCGGTTGGCATCCGGAAGGCCCTAGAAGCTTCCTAACCTTTCCTCTCCTGAAGCTAAAATAACGGGTGGGAATCCGTGAGGAGCAGAGGTTTTCTTTGCATTTTCGTTGGTAGCAGCTCACACTGGTTTGTCTGGACCATCCACTCAAGGGGGAATTATTCCCCAGGAAAGCAAATTTCACGTCGATAAGGCGAGCAACACAGAGCATGCTACCCGATGGGCGTCCTCCCGGTCCCCAGTTCATGATGGTTTCCTTTTGAAAATCTGGCCGCAACGTAGTGGGTTTTAGTCTTAAAAGCTTCAGCATAGGGACTTGGCCTTTTTGTTTGTTTTTGTGCTGTGTGTCGCATACTTGGAGATGTAGAACGTTAATTAAAAGCTACAGTATTTACACAGATCGCACGTTTGCCATTTGATGCAAGCGTTGAAGGTCTCTTGTGACACGGGTACCTCCTACCTCATGCTCAGCGCCTTGAGGGCAGGAGCCTTACCGGATCCATATATTCATATTCATATTCATATTCATATTCATATTCATATTCATATTCATATTCATTGCTCATAGCCCGATGCCTGCAGCTTATTAGAGCAAAGATACTTATGGGCTGAATGAATGGATGCAGCCTCCCTCCCATAAACTAGAATAATATTCTTGACATACTGTCCGCAGGATACACGTACATTTCCTGCAATGGAGACAGACTCGTGTGTACCTGGCCCCGTTCCCCTCATGGAATTTCATCGGTGGGCCCAGATTCTGGCTCATCTTGTCACCGGGAAACAGATAGGCTGGCTGGCGTGCGCAGGGACTGTGGTTACAGATGCCCCTACGTCTTCAAACCCAGCCCCTCCTCCCGGGCAACGAATCCTCAGAGCTCAGATCTGGACTGAGAGCCTTGGTAGGTGGTCTATGGAAAGAGGCTGCAGAGCGTGCAGCTGGGCATCTTCTGGGCATAGATCAATGGATGCTGAGGCCTCCATCTTCGTGAAGGTAGATTCCAGAAGCTGGGATGGCCCAGCCGGGTATAGCTCAGTAGTTGAATATCGGCCCAGGAACCAAGAGATCACTGGTTCGATTCCTGGTCGGGGCACATGCCCAGGTTGCGGCCTCCATCCCAAGAGGGGGGGCATGCAGGAGGCAGCCGGTCAATGATTCTCTCTCATTGTTATTAGTTTTTTAAAAATATTTTTATTTCAGAGAGGAAGGGAGAGGGAGAGAGAGAGAAACATCAATGATGAGAGAGAATAACGGATCGGCTGCCTCCTGTACACCCCCTACTGGGGATCAAGGCCGCAACCCCGGCATGTGCCCTTGACTGGAATCGAACCTGGGACCCTTCAGTCTGCAGGCCAATGCTCTACCCACTGCACCAAACTAGCTAGGGTGGATAAGAGGGCCAGTCCCCCCGCCGGGTCCTCAAACCTGGCGTGGGTCTGCCAGCCGGAGGGCCACGGGCTGTCCGAGTGTCTCTCCCTCAGCGTAAACGTCGGGCTGGGTGCTCTTGGTGACACCATCAGAGGCATCAGGGTGAAGCTCTTTCAAGTAGCCACGTGGGTGATGAATTGTGCCCAGGCAAACAAAAACAAAAACAGCGTAGTGTAGACCTTGTGAGCGCAGCTGAGCAGCCCTTTCGGCGTCTCCCAGAGCCTGTGAGAGGGGCTGGAAGAGGACCTCAGAATAACAGTACAGTAACACTCACCATGGAATTAAAATGAGCAATGCACGCAAAGAATTTAGTGACATGCTTCCTAAAATCAAGCTCTTACTAATAGGCTTGTGTTTCTAAGGAAATTTAAAATGATGTCAGCATCCTGGCCAGTTTTGCTCAGTGGATAGAGCGTCAGCCTGTGGAACAAAGGGTCCTGGGTTTGATTCCAGTCAAGGGCACGTACCTTGGTTGCAGGCTTCTCCCCGGCTCAGGCCCTGGTCGGGGCTCGTGCAGGAGGCAACCACTCGATCCGTTTCCCTCACATCGATGTTTCTCTCTGTTTTTCCCTCTTTCTTCTACTCTCTTAAAAATAATAATAATTAATAACAATAATAACAAAATAAATAAAACGATGTCAGCAGAAGTAGGAACTGCTGGCAAGTCAAAAGCAAAGGTGCCACTGAGCACGTTGGCTGAATGAGGTGCCGTCGTCAACATGGCGACCGTAAACCGTTTGCCTGTATTGAGCAGCTACTGAGAAACACGTTTCCAATGTACCACTCCAAGGATATGTAACTAGAAGCTCTAACATTCGAGGTTAAAAGCTCCGATCTTTGGGAATTCGAGCCTTCTCTCTGCCTTACTTCTTCCTCCTGCTCTCTACAGCTCACTTACCCTGGCGTCCCCGCCGTCCCCGGGGCCTGCCTCAAGGTTTTTTGGTTAGTGTGTCCCCAAGCCATCTTTCTTCTGGCTTGCTCTCAAGGTCGCAGAATGCCTCCGGTTCCAATTTTATGGGTCCTCGGTTCCCAAAATCACCTTTGTAGCTTTGTAGGTAAGAGAATATTCATCTTCTTACCTCTTCCAGAAGTTGGTGTTTGCTTTTTTTTTTTTTTTTCCCCAGTGACACCTGTCGTGAAAAGTAATCTGTTGTACCTGCATTATTGTTATTATTACCAATACTACTGCTATGATGACTGCTACTATTACTGTTAGGGTGACCATATTATTATTATTATTATTTTTAGAAGGCCAACTCATTAGACCCGTGTCCCTGTCTGAGAACTCTTTCAACCATAACACGGCACCTCCCTGTGACCCACACACGGGGAGAAGAGCATGTATTAGCACAGATATTGGAAGGGTAGCAAGAAAGAGACCTTGAAGAGGAGAAAAAGAGGCTGGTGTACTAACAGACGCATGATTCCTGGGCTCTGACTGTGGAGCCAAAGCCCAAAGACAGGGCCAGTTGGTGGTCGTATAGGCCGCAGCTGTGCTGTACAGACCAGAGGGTTCCTGCAGGGTGGCCTGGGCCTCTGGCGATCTTGGGGGTCCCACCCCATTTTCCATGACTAGCCTCCCAGCTTCTCATGAGAACCCCTAGTACGCGTCCTCTTCTGTTGTTGCTCAAAGCCCCTTTTTGGGAGAGCGTGGTAGGCCTCATTGTACTGTCCCATAAGAACCTTTGTTTTTTTTTTTTTCTTTTTCTTATATTGATTTTGTTGTTGTTGTTGATTTTTAGAGAGATGGGAAGGGAGGGGGAGATAGAAACACGGATGAGAGAGAAACATCATCCATTGGCTACCTCCCGCATGCCCCTTACTGGGGATCAAGCCTGCAACCTGGGCATGTGCCCTGACTAGGAATGGAACCGGTGACCTCTTGGTTCAAGGGTAGACGCTCAACCACTGAGCAACACCAGCCAGGCACGCATCCTCTTTTCGTTCGAGAGAGCCAGAGCAGGCCTTTGCTGCTTGCTGACGGGAGCCTTTGCAGACAGAACCGGGTTTGGATGGACACAGAGGCAGGAGACGAACATTCCACGGAGAGGAAGCCGCGTCAGCCACTCTGATAGGCGGCATGGCATTTGCTGGCTCCATGGAAAAAGAGCGAGGACAAGGCCTGGCTGTGGAGGGAGCCCAATGCCACAGAGAGAGAGGGAAGACAGAACTCAAGTTCAGTTGACTGTTGCATGCCAGTCACGTGTCCGTGAGTTATCTCTGTGAATGCCAGCATTCTGTGAGGCTCAGGTTGAAGGAAGTAAGGAGTTTAGGATTTTTCTTCAATCCCTGAGAGATGATGGTGGGACTTTCAGGGGCCCAGTGTTGGCCAGAGGGACCTTTCATTGCTGTTCCTCAAAGCAGTCCACAGAGCAACCTATTTTTTTTTATTAAGGTTTTATATGTGTACATATCTTACCATTGCCCCCCCCCCACTCCCATACATGCCCTCACCCCGCAATGTTTTGCGTCCATTGGTTATGCTTATATGCATACATACAAGTCCTTCGGTTGATCTCTTATCTCCCCCACCTCTCCCTAACCTTCCCGCTGTAATTTGACCTTCTGTTTGATGCTTTCCTGCCTCTGTATCTATCTTTTTGTTCATCAGTTTATAATGTTCTTTATTATCCACAAATGAGTGAGATCATGCGGTATTTTTCTTTCATTGTCTGGCTTATTTCACTTAGCATAATGTTCTCCAGTTCCATCCAGGTTGCTGCAAATGGTAAGAATTCCTTCTTTTTTTATGGCAGCATAGTATTCCATTGTGTAGATGTACCACAGTTTTCTGATCCAGCCATCTGCTGACGGGCACCTAGGCTGTTTCCAAATCTTAGCTATTGTAAATTGTGCTGCTGTGAACATAGGGGTGCATATATCCTTTCTGACTGGTGTTTCTAGTTTCTTAGGATATATTCCTAGGAGTGGGATTACTGGGTCCAGAGCAACCTATTGACACCGTGTCTCTGTGACATACGTGAAGTAAATGGCGTATCATTTCTACATGCCTGCTTGAATGGTTCTGGTCATAATGTGTTTAGTGTAAACAGACAAACAGCTTGACCCCCCTTTCACCTAGGCATGCAGCACATACATGTGCCTGGAGGTTATTTCTACCCTACAGCAAATAATTTATCACGTCCTCCCCATTGTTTTGAAGTGGTTTATCCACAAGAACATTATGTTCCCAGTCATTTTATTTTTTTTTTGGTCATAGTTCATCATAAATAACGATAGCACCATTCTCAGAATAACTTTCGGGCAGGATCACAGCCCTTTGTAACTCGTAGGAAACCGAGGTGGATCCCTTCTCTTTAGAAATAAGGAAACGGAGGCCACAGACCCCATTCGCCAGAGGGAAGGGACATTCAGTGACAAAACTGGAAGAGGCACATCGGGAATCCTAATGTCTGACCCGCCTCTCTCACGGCTCAACGGCATTACGTTTGACGTGGATTTTTATGAGGACAGTAAAATTTTATTTCTGACGGGGGTTCTGCGGGATCACCTTCTTAGCCAGCCTAAGTAATCGCAGGCTCATATATCTCCTTCCGAGAGCGTTGTTCACAGGAGGCGCAAATACCGGGACGTTCATCATATTTTCATTTTACGTAGATCAGGTAACATGAGTCTTGCACATCACATTCTGCCTGTGAGGATTTCCCATTAAGTGTTATCCCATTGAGAGAATCAAAAATCCATTTCTCAAATAGCCCTCTGTTCCCTGGAGGCACCGGCCCTCCCGTCAGAAGGCCACTGCACAGGCAAAGCTACGTTTGCCCCTAATCCTTCTTGAAAGCTGTTCCGAACAAGTCTTGTCCCTGGACTCAAGAAGGGACTTTCCCATGTACTCTCACACTGAACTGAAACCACCTGTCCATTAAAAAAATATATACATTTATTTTTTTGCCGCTCTCTCTAACCTGGGAAGCCCATAGGGGCGGGGGGCCATGCCTTGTTTGCCATAGTTACCGTGGCATTTAGGACAGTGCGTGGCACACAGTAGGATTCCGTCAATGCTTCCCGCATGGAAGAACGGAGCTTGACCCAAAGCCAAAGAAAATAGAACCATCTGAGAGAGCTGATCCATTTTCTCATGAATGAAAAATGATGGGCTGATAGGAGTGGACCCTTTTATTGAGTCCTCACCAGAAAAAGAAATTTGCACCCAATGCTACTCAAGAAGGAGCCAGGAACAAACAAGGGTCCTTGTTCTTTAAGAAGAGAGCTGGCTTGTGGTGGGGGGGGGGGGGCGGGGAGAGGATGTAAAGTACATCATAGAGAATATAGTCAACAATCTCTCTATATAAAAGCCTAATTTGTAAGTGACCGTTTGACCATTTGACCAGTTGCTATGATGCACACTGACCACCAGGAGGCAGACTCTCAGACCGGTAGGTTAGCTTGCTGCTGGGGTCCAGCCCATCGGGACATGGTGAGATGGGCCAGACACGCCCTGGAGCCCTCCTGCGGTCCCTCCCCGGCCCTGATCGTGCACTGGTGGGGTCTCTCAGCCTGGCCTGCACCCTCTTGCAATCTGGGACCCCTCAGGGGATGTCGGACAGCCGGTTTTGGCCCGATCCCCGCAGGCCAGGCCCAGGGACACCAGCGGTGCACGAATCCGTGCACTGGGCCTCTAGTATTGTAATAACTATGTATGGTGCCAGATGGGTACTAGGTGGTGATCACTTTGTGAGGTATATAGATGTCTAATCACTATTGTACACCTGAAACGACTCTAGCGTTGTATGTCAACTGTAATTGAAAAATAAATTTTAAAACATTTTTTAATCTAAAAAAGAAGGAGGAGGAGATGGAGGAGCAGGAGCTGGAGAAGGAAAAAAGAGAAAGAGGAAGAGGAAGAGGAAGAGAAAGCTAGTTGGTTTAGCTCAGTGGACAGAGTGTTGATCTACAGACTGAAGGGTGCCAGGTTTAACTCCTGTCAAGGGCACATACCTCAGTTGCAGGTTCCTCAGCCCTGGTTGGGGTGTGTGCAGGAGGCAGCCATTTGAATCGATGTTTCTCTCTGTCTCTCCCTCTCCCTTCCACTCTCTCTAAAAATTAATACAAAAAATACCCTTGGATGAGGATTAACAAGAAGAAAAAAGAGAGAAAGGAGGGAGAAGAAAGAAGAAAGAAAAAGAAAAAGGAAGCTTACTTGGTAGCGGGTAGAGGGCTTAGTGATAACTTGTCAGAGCCTTGGGGATAACTTCCCCAAGCAAAGGAAACCAGCCGGATCCTCCCACTCTGCTGCCCATGGCTCTATGACCGGAATTGCCACCACAAGCTCCACCTCACCCCAGCTTCCAGAAGATTCTCACCTGTGTGAGTGAACACTGTGATTGGACTCTCCTGCTCTCACCATCGCTGCCACAGACGCACGCATGCCATCTTTGTCCTTCTAATTTGCATATTCCCTCCTGATTGGCTGGTGGGCGTAGTGGAGTGATGGTCAATTTGCATGTTTCTCTTTTATTAGTGTAGATGTATGGTGCCAGGGGGGCTGGCCCTCACCTCCTGGGCCGTCACACAGTTCTGTCCTCGCAGCACCTGCCCTGGATGCTGGCTTCCCCCGCTTCCTCCAGGGGACGCCGCAGGCATCTCCCAGATCTTTAATGGTCCACTTGGACAATGGACATTTGTCTTGGGTTCCTGGGCCCATGTGGGCCTCCCTCCCTCCCACCCTCCATATTGTGAGTCCTGCTAGTCCAGTGGTCGGCAAACTGCGGCTCGCTACCCACATGCGGCTCTTTGGCCCCTTGAGTGTGGCTCTTCCACAAAATACCACGGCCTGGGCGAGTCTGTTTTGAAGAAGCGGCGTTAGGAGAAGTTTAAGTTTAAAAAATGTGGCTCTCCAAAGAAATTTCAATCGTTGTACTATTGATATTTGGCTCTGTGGACTAATGAGTTTGCTGACCACGGGGCTAGTCTTTCTTTCAAATTCTAGGACTGACCTCCCGAACCTAGGCTTCCTGGTTGAGGGCCACTAATAGATCACTATTATCCCACTGATTAGTGTCTAAGATCATCGACTTGGTTGTCTAATCGGCACTCTGGATTATCTCCCGTGGCTCTGCTTGCCTCCAAGGCGGGAGATCCCATTTCTGCACCCCTCAGCTCCTGCCCTGTCCTGTCCTCCTGAGTGGGTCTAGTTCGGGGCCTCTGTCTTCCACCCCTACCCGCAACCACTTACCATCCCGCCGAAACCGAGCACGGACCACCTAGCACCCAAAAATCCTGATATGCGTGGAGTGGATTTCAGGACAAAAGCTGATAATGGGATATGGGACACCACCTCTAACGGGCCCTATTACAGAAATGTCAAGATAATAGAAAGTGACCTGGTTGGTCATGCACTTTTTAGTGCTTTCTGGCTACTAGAGCTTCTCATTTGATCTGTCAGGGCACGGTCATGTTAACGTGCATATTATACTTCCCCTAGAAGCGGGTAGGAAGCACTGGGTTGGAAATATCTCCTGACCCAATGGGACACGGTGTTGAGACCGGTTGCATAACGTGCTGTGATGAGAGCGCCCCTAGGAAAACATATGGAAACAGAGAGAAACTCGCTCGCGGCGTGCGTCCCGGGCTTTCTTCCTGGAAACCGGGAGATGGTTTGTGGCAGGGTCCGGGCCCCGCCTCCGCGAGCGGCCTCTGAAGGACAGGTGAGCGAGGCTGACCTTGTGTGGACTGTCGGGAAACCACAAACCAAAGGCTCTACTGAGATGGACAGGGTATGGCCATCCTCGAGCAATCCGAGCTCTCCTTCAGGAATTAGCACATTTCCTTCCGGACGTTCGAGGGCAGCTGGGGATCGTGTGTGGGTAACACTCCTTCCTCAGCAGCACTGAGTAGGGCTCCATAGCTATTGGAGGAAAGGTGAAGAGGCAGACGCTGGCACACAAGTGTGTGTCCTGTCACCCTCATAGGACGTATTTTTTTTTGTGAAGCGTGCATGTGTGGTTTCCAGCTCTTCGGACTTTTTTTAGAAAAATGTTGTGGTCCCGGCTGGTTTGCTCATTGGTTAGAGCTTCGACCCTCGGACCGAGGGGTCACGAGTTCAATTCCCAGCCTGGGGCACGTACCTCGGTTGCAGGCTCCATCCCCAGTGCTGGTTGGGAACCTGCAGGAGGCAGCCAATCGATGTGTCTCTCTCACATCGATGTTTCTATCTGTCTTTCCCCCTCTCTCCCACTTTCTCTAAAAATCAATGGGGAAAAAAAAAATCCTTGGATAAGGAAGATTAACCAAAAAAAAAAAAAAAAAAGGTTGTGGGTTTGCACAAAGCTCAGTATTTTGCATACAGTCTATTTCTAGTCAACCAACAGAACCATCCTTTTGAAATTTCACATTACATTAAAGCTGTCGAAATGATGCCGTAAAGGCGTAATGTAAGTAAGCATAATTTTTCTTCTTATTGAAGTTTCTCGGGTCCCTCCCCCCCTTTTTTTTTGCTAATCCCATGAGCCTGTGATTACTAGAATCTCCAAGAGGCAAGGTTTTGTGTGCAGTTTTTATGACAGTTCATTGTCTGTGCTCATATTTCCAACGGGAGGGAGCGGCGTGGAAAGATGAGTGTACTCCCATAATCTGACCACGTGAAAAACCCAGCTTCCCTGGCATGAAAAATCTCTCCCGGTAGCCCAGCCCTAGGTCTTTGTGTTGCTGGGTTCCTCTCATTCTTTCCAGCACTCTTGTCTTTCACCTTCTCTCCGCTGTTCTCATTTCTCATCACATATAAAGAAAGTTGGATCCTGGCTGGTTTGGCTCAGTGGATAGAGCGTCGGCCTGCAGACGGAAGGGTCCTGGGTTCGATTCTGGCCAAGGGCACGTGCCTGGGTTGCGGGCTCAATCCCCAGTAGGGGGCGTGCAGGAGGCAGCCGATCAATGATTCTCTCTCACCATTGATGTTTCTATCTCTCGCTTCCTCTCTGAAATCAATAAAAATATATTATTAACAACAAACAAACAAAAGACAGTCAGTCTTTCATTTTCCCTTGCCCAGAAATTTCAGTCTCCACTTTATTCCTCGTTCCATTTGCTCCTGTTTTTATAATAATATTAATAATAATAATAACAAAGTATATATATGGGTGGATTACATCTCTTATAAGAAGCCAAGAATCCCAATGAAGAGAATGTAGAGGTAAAAAGAAAATAATAATAATAAGAAGAAAAGCAATGAAATCCTCCCCCTAAACCACATCTCTTTGCCTGAAAACTTCATTCCCTGCCCTGCTGTCTTGCTGTCTTTGTTCTTCTCTCCACCCCAACCTTTATCCCCAGTTGCCATTACCAGGGACTCAACTATCTCAATTTCTTCCCTCATCCCCACAGCGTGCACCACCTTGTGGATCTCAGGTCGTCGGGGACATGAAAAGCAGCTTGTCGTCTTGAAAAAGGCCTCTGTCCCCACTGTGTGGTATACTCAGACGTGGCGCACTTATTTCCTGCCCCTTATTATCTGGTCCTTTATAGACATCGAGGCCTGCTGCTCTCTCTCTACTTTTTCACACTTGGAGCTCTATTATTGTGTCTATGGACGCAGACCACGGAGAACTTCTGGGATGCTCTTGAGTGCCTTTGCGATAGTTCTTACTTCTCCAAGGTACCGTTTCTTCATGACCCTTGAATTCAGAGCCCTCATCTGATAGCTTTAGGCAACCCCAGAGCCCGTCTCACATATCCTGGTTTTCCTCTCCTTCCAAATATATGTGCCAACCGTGTCCCTAGGAAATTTCAAGCCAGAGTGAGTATCTTCGATGGCAGATCCCTTCTTTCTTCTTCTTCTTCCTCCGCCTCCTCCTCTTCCTCCTCCTCCTCCTCCTCCTCCTTTTCTTCTCCTTCTCCTCCTCCTCCCCCTCCTCCTCCTCCTCCTCCTCCTCCTCCTCCTCCTCCTCCTCCTCCTTCTCCTCCTCCTCCCCTTCTCCTCCTCCTCCTCCTCCTCCTCCTCCTCCTCCTCCTCCTCCTCCTCCTTTTATTGATTTCAGAGAGGAAGGGAGAGAGATAGAAACATCAATGATGAGAAAGAATCATTGATCGGCTGCTTTCTGCACACCCTCTACTGAGGATAGAGCCTGCAACCCAGGCATATATCCTTGACCGGAATCGAACCCAGGACCCTTCAGTTCGCAGGCCAACGCTCTATCCATTGAGCCCAACCGGCCAGGGCCAGATCCCTACTTCTTACCAAGATGTATACTTGGGGCATCCCTGCTCATCTCTGGGGTCCCTCTGCAGGTGGCACCGAAGACTGCAGCTTCAGGCATGTGTTAGAACCCTTCACACCACCCCTGCCCCCAGCACACAAATGAAATGCCTTCTGAACAAGAGAACCCTTGGCTGAGCAAATGAGACTTTCAGCATGTCTCCTGGAGCCCCCAGCCTACCTCAGTACCCCAACTACCAGATTTCAGGACCTAACTGCCCGCCACCACCACCTCCATCACTGCCACCTTCATCAGCTGCACCTCCTCCTCCATCAGCCTCACCCTCACCTCCACCTTCATCACCATCACAACCTCCACCACCAGCTTCACCTCCACGTCCACCACACGTATCTTCTGCACATCGGCTGGCTGGGAACTGCTGCAGGCCTAGCAATGGACATACAGACAAAAATGCCTGCCCTTGTAGGACTACCTTCTAAGGCAGCAGTCGCCAACCTTTCAAACCTCACGGACCACAGTGGTCCGCGGGCCACCGGTTGGGCAACCCATGTTCTAAGGCCGTGGTCGGCAGACTGCGGCTCGCGAGCCCCGTGCGGCTCTTTGGCCCCTTGAGTGTGGCTCTTCCACAAAATACCACGGCCTGGGCAAGTCTATTTTTGAAGAAGTGGCGTTAGAAGAAGTTTAAGTTTAAAAAATGTGGCTCTCCAAAGAAATGTCAGTCGTTGTCCTGTTGATATTTGGCTCTGTGGACTCATGAGTTTGCCGACCAGTGTTCTAAGGCATTATAGCCCGTTCTCTTGTAACTCCATCAGGGGAAGTCACAATGGATTTAAGCCAGTGGTTCCCAAATTGGTTCCCACAGGGAGGCAATGTGATGTTTAAGGGGGGGAAATTGGAGAAGGAGTGATTCACAGTGGATTTTTTTGCATTTCTTCTGGTTCTAGGGGCCTCCTGACAGTCTATACATACATACTGTGACATATGTATGCATTTCATTTCTCTAGGATACGTTTTGAAACTTTACTTGCTATATTTCCAATCACTTCATATTATTATTATTATTATTATTAACCGTAAATTTCTTAGTGATTTCTTCCTCAGTCCTTCCACTGTCCTTCTGTTCTTTTATCTTTCTCTCTCATGGAGGCCATGTTCTTTGGAAGCTTGTTTAGACCAAGTTCATGGCCTTTGAGGCTTCCTCCACGTGAATAGGTGCTCGCTTTTTGAATCATAAGAATGATAGGTCACGGGGGCCGGGGGGCATCAGGATGTTAGAGATGTTTGGGTGGGGCGTGGCCAAAGAGATGTTGGGAAGCACTGATTTCAGGGGGTCAGGGCAAGTATATTACAGGGCGGTATGCGTGTTGCTTTGAACCGAGGCAGGCGTGGCGGTCTGGTTTACGTGATCTTTTCTCTTTATTGATTCCCCGCTTTCTCTGCTTCGCCAGCTCTGGCCCCCTTTCCCCGCAGCTGTCACTGCTCGGGGAGTTCTCACTGGCACACGACAGCTAACAGCTGAGCCTGCAGCCCCCGTTGTCACAAGTCTTTGACCAGCAGAATAGGAGGAAACGACACCTGACAGGCGTCCTTCCGAAGGGCTCAGCATCAATTCCACCCTCGCCTCCTCCCCAGGACCGAGGACCCAGCGTCCCCGCTGCCTCGTTAACGTTGCATCTACAGTTGCTGACGGATCTCTCCGTTTCTCCCCTGAAGCCCTGGACCACAGCGACCTGACTTTTATTCCCAGGTTTTCTGTGGGAATAGAAACCAATGACCTATTCTCTTGGAAGAGAGAGAGAGAGAGAGAGAGAGAGAGAGAGAGAGAGAGAGAGAGAGAGAGAGAGAGACTGACTTCAGGTCATGCCAGATTTATTACATAAGTGAGCAAGCTATAAAACCTAACAATTTGCAGTCATTTTGCAGTCATTTTGTTCAGTCTACAATCGGAGGGGGGGAAATGGACATAAAACATTTTATAACTCTAAACAATTAATGAATGCCCTTAGCTCATGGAGAGGGTCCCCGATGAAGTGACACAGTTGAATGGCAATGACGAGCGATTTAGTCATTTATTCGGATTTCACACAGAGGAAGTGCCTGAGGTAGTGGCATCAATCCCGGCCCCTCCTTTTACAGATGGGTAAACTGAGGTCGAGAGGAAACGGTGGCCTGGTGGACACGGTGGTGGTTCCCGGTGGTGGCAGAGCGTGGGAAGAAATGAACTCCTAGCCCAGGGCTCTTTCATGGACGCCCCGAGGTGCCTGAGCCGGATGGGCCCCATGGGGCCTCAGGGTGGCTTCCTGGTTGCCTGGACAACACACCAGCTGAAAGCAGGGACTCATTCTCCCAGCTGGGCAGGCCCGTCCCTCGGCAGGGGACCCGCAGCATCCTCTGCCCAAGTTCTCTCTGTGTGTGCACAGCAGACATTCCCTGGTAACTGTAAAGTGTGGGTGTCTGGGGGGCCAACTGGGGATGAGCAGCTCACCTCCCCCTCCCCGTGGTTCTCTCCCCTCGTCCTGTTAAAGGAGCCGCACAGGAGGGAAGGGTCTCTCCACGCTAACCCAGGACCCCACTGACCCGCTGAGCTTGGCAATCAGGGAACCCCTCTTCCGCGTCTCCCGCTCACCCTGCTCTGTGTCATCTTTGCCCTGTTATGTGCATTCCTGTTATTTTTGTTAATCCTCATGGGAGGATATTTTCCCATTGATTTTTAGGGAGAGTAGAAGGGAGAGAAACATGGATGTGAGAGAAAGAAACACATCGATCGGTTGCCTCCTGCACGAGCCCCCCAACCAGGACCCGGGCTGGGGAGGAGCCTGCAACTGAGGTCCGTGCCCTTGACCTGAATTGAACCCAAGGGACCCTTCAGTCCACAGGCCGACGCTCTATCCACTGAGCCACACCAGCCAGGGCCGCGTGTGTGTGTGTGTGTGTGTGTGTGTGTGTGTGTGTGTGTGTTTAACCCACTTTGCGTGTTGTTTTGGCATCTGCCCCCAACGCTGGTGCCCGGACAAGGGAAGATCCAGCCGAGACCCACCTAGCAAGACACATACACTTCACCTCTGACCTTTAATTTTCTCCACTGCGGACGGGAATTATATCTGCTCCTCGCGGCTTAATAGGTCTCCGGAGAAAACGGCGATGAAATCAGCATGCGCGTTCCTTATGGGCGAGGCCCTTGAAATGAACGCGTTTTATATAACGTGCCGTGTTCGGGGTTTCGCTCTTCGGAGAGGAAGCTCGCTCGCCGGGTAGGGAGAGAGTGTCGCCGCGTCCGTTCTCCTGCTAATTCGGGGCTTATCGCACACGCAGTGTTCCATGAAGGTTGACTTGAAAGCCTTCATTTAAAACCCAATTCATATGAATTAGTGTACTACTCAAAATGTCAGGCCGCTAATAGGACATACAGAGCAACTGGAAATTGAAATAAGTGCATTTTAATAGAGCTCAGAATTAGGATTTCCTCTATCTGTTTGACGTAGTATCACGATCATAATTGAGGGGAATTTTTTTTTTCCCCTGTTGGCATTTAATGACTCTCTCTCTCTATTCAGAATTATCCATCATCCTGAATTTCTTGTACCGTTTTTTTCAGGCCTACCACGGCAAAAAAAAGAGAGAGAGAAAACCACCGCTCTTTAATGACCATACGGATATATGTAAGATGGTATCGCCCAAGACAGAGGCAAGGGAAGACAGGGATGGATTTATGATTATTCGATGGACAGTCCCCCAACCAAATACCAAGCAAGGTCCCACCTAATTACGACATGATAGCAGCGTTATTTTCTTATGTTTTCATCTTATTTGGGGAAAAAAAATGTTATTTCACTTAAAGAAAATCTCTAAAAACTGGTGTCAATTATTATTGACAAGCCTGGTGGAGAGGTTTTAAGAACTGTGAGTCCCTCCCCCCAAATTCTATGCAAGGGGTGATGAATGTTTGGCTCAGTTTACTAGCAGTTGTTTCCAAAACAGTGGAAATAGCGAAGTCAGCCGAAACCGGTGTGGCTCAGTGGATAGCGCGTCGGCCTGCGGACTGGAGGGTCCCGGGTTCGATTCCGGTCAAGGGCATGTACCTTGGTTGTGGGCACATCCCCAGTAGGGGGTGTGCAGGAGGCAGCTGATCGATGTTTCTCTCTCATCGATGTTTCTAACTCTCTATCCCTCTCCCTTCCTCTCTGTAAAAAATCAATAAAATATATTAAAAAATATATATATCGAAGCCATTCTTGTTCCCCACTTCAATGGCATTTGCACAGTTGGACCGGACACAAGGGCGGGCCTCAGAGATAAAATAGTGCCAACGTTAGAATCACTGCCTTTTCCAGAAACAACTTAGGAGGCATCTCACTGTGGAGTACGGGGAAGTCCAATTCTTTCACTCGTCCTCACAGTCCTGCTCAGATTCTAGTAAGAAAGTGGGCATTGCTTTATCATTGCAGATCTCCTAGAATCAATGACAGAATAATCAACCCCTTGGGTAGGTCCCTAATTTCCTTCAGGCTGTTCACGGTTTCTCTTTCCAGCCACACGGGGGCAGTCAGGTTACACGGTTGAGTCGCCATCGCCACTACCCCAGAAAGCAAAGATTTCAGTAAAATTTTCAGGGATTGGAATTACGTTTCCTTTCCGGGTACTCAAGGGTCTTTAGAATTACCTGGAATTTTTTTCTCTTTTTATTAAAAACAACAACAACAAACGTACAACCTTTGTGAGATAGTACTTTTTACAAAGGGATGAACGGTATGCAAGGTGTATTTGTACATTTCGCTCACTCATACATTTTTTTTTGTGTTCTGTTCCTGTCAGTTCTTTTCAACATTTATCTCGTGCATGGTGGGGGAAGAGATGGGGTGGGGGGGAGGACAAACCTTATCCAGCAGATAGCCTTCCTCCTTTATAACTTGGTGACCTTTTAAAAGTAAAACAGAAATACATCGTACAAGGCAAAGAACACCCATCCAACACTTCAGCATCCAATCAAGAGAGGACAGAATGAGAAGGGAAAAAAAAAATTCACAGCCATTGGAGCACAGGGATCTGCCAGAGAAACGCAGTATCCCAAACCTCTCTAGCAACACTCACTAGCTTAGAGGCAAAAAACAACGGCACCATTAAGCCGGAACATGGAGTAAAACAGTGCTAGAAGAATAGAACACCCTCGCTTCTGAAATATTTTCTATCATCGTCTAAATGAAAATAAACATACCGCTCGACACAAAGCATCGCAAATATGTCTGCCACCTTTTCCTCTTCTTCTTCGTTAGCAATAACTCCAAAGACTGGGAAGCCACCAGTTTGACTGAATTTGAAAATTTTTTACTGAAGATAGAAAACCAGATATATTTGTGAGGAAAACTTGGGGGGGGGGGGGGAATATGGACGTTGAAATAAGTGCATTTTAATAGAGCTCAGAATTAGGATTTCCTCTATCTGGATATGTAACCATATTTCCCCCCCCAAGTTTCCTTCACGAATTTATTTTAATTTGATTTAAACATATCAGAAAGAGTACTGAAGGCCTGGGGCGGGGAGGGGGTACAGGGGTGAGGTGGAGGGATTCAATGTGGGGGAGGGGGGGAAGGGGACATATGTAATTCTTTCAACAATAAAGAATTATTTAAAAATAAATAAATAGCCAAAACCGGTTTGGCTCAGTGGATAGAGCATCGGCCTGCGGACTGAAGGGTCCCGGGTTCGATTCTGGTCAAGGGCATGTACCTTGGTTGCGGGCACATCCCCGGTAGGGGGTGTGCAGGAGGCAGCTGGTCGATGTTTCTCTCTCATCGATGTTTCTAGCTCTCTATCCCTCTCCCTTCCTCTCTGTAAAAAAATCAATAAAATATATTAAAAAAAATAAATATATAAGGAAGAGGTAATTTTAGGGAACTAGTTCCGACAGAAATACAACAAGAATTAACTCACTACTTGGGTATTTATTTTGTCTGTATTTTAAACCCTCCCTCTGTTTGAACCGTGCGTCTAACCCTAGTTTTAGGTGATGGCACATGGGACCAGGGCTGTTATCTTATTCAGAAAAAAAAAAGTGTGTGCATGTGTGTGCATATACATGTCATACACACATGTCACATTGCTGTGTTGGCTTCTGTCAGCTGCCTGGCTACCACTCAGCTGTCTCGGTGGCTGTGGAATATCCCAGCTCTGCACACGGGGCTTCACGGGGACCCCAGGGGACGTTTCCCCCTGATCCCTGGCCCAGGCCCTCTCCCCTCATTCCTGGAGACTCGGCCCGCCCGCCCGCCGGCCTGAGGAAAGGGCTGCCTGTGAAGTGACCTTGATCAGCAGCTCCCATTGGCTGATGCAGAACTGCCTCTCCCAGAACAGGTGCTGCACCCTGCCAAGTGGCTCCGCTGCTGTGAGACGGGGATGGGATGGGGCGGGGAGGAGGCAGGATCGCTTGCCAGGCCTGTGGGCGACTCCTCAGCACACTTCACTCCTTCTCAAGCCCTGGGTCCTGGGGGTGGGGTTGGGGTTGCGGGGGGAGGCCGGGTGCTCGGTGTCAGGGCCTCCTTTTCCGTTCCCTGCAAGCCTTGGGGAGAGCCGCGTTGCAGGGACTGATTCGGTGCAGGGGATGCTTTCCACCAGCTCCCTTCTAAACGACACGTACGAGTCCAGCCCCTTGGAGCTGCACCAGGGATTAAGAAAAGGCATGTTAGCCCTAGCTGGTTCGGCTCGCTGGATAGAGCATCGGCCTGGGGACTGAAGGGTCCCAGGTTCGATTCCGGTCAAGGGCATGGACCTTGGTTGCGGGCACATCCCCAGTAGGGGGTGTGCAGGAGGCAGCTGATCCATGTTTCTCTCTCATCGATGTTTCTAACTATCCCTCTCCCTTCCTCTCTGTAAAAAATCAATAAAAATATATTTTAAAAAAGAAAAAAGAAAAGGCATGTTATTGGAATGCCTTGTGAGTAGGGGTCGCTGGTAAAAGGGGCGCCTGTTGCCCCTGCTACATTTAAATGAGAAAAGCATATGGCTTCCAGTGGCGGAGGGGGGGGGGAAGGGAGGGGAGAGGAGATATATTATTTTCATAGGGATTTCATCTTCAGGCTGCGCTGTAAGCCGTAGAATACTGTTGGCCGGTCACGTATCAGCAGCGCTCTCTCTAGTCGCACTGAGACCTGGACGACTGTGGAGAGGCAGGCCGCCCGGGGGCGGGAGGCAGGGGAAGGGATTGCGTGCAGGAGGGGCTGGCCATGCCCATCTGCATGTGTGTGTTGAACCTCAGATCAAAACGCACGCACAGCGGACTAGTCTGTCCTTCCCCCAGAAGCACTGACCCTGTCCACGGTCGTGACATGCCAGCCCTGGGAAGGGTTCGATGCAGCGAAAGCTGTCTTGGGAGCAGGGGCTTAGCAGTGGGCCCTGAGAGGAAGATGGCCACCGAGACCTCATTAGAAAGAGGGACCGTGTGTGTGTGTGTGTGTGTGTGTGTGTGTGTGTGTGTGTGTTTGTGTGTTTGTGTGTTTGTGCAGCTGAGGGTAGGTGTGCATGTGTGTGTGTGCAGCCGAGGGTAGGTGTGGATGTGTATGTGTGTGTGTGTATGCATGCAGCCGAGGGTTGGTGTACATGTGTGTGCGCACACGTGTGTGTGTGCAGCCGAGGGTGAGTGTGCATGTGTGTGCATGTGTATGCGTGTGTGTGTGTGTAGCCGAGGGCAGGTGTGCGTGTGTGTGTATGTGTGTGTGTGCAGCCGAGGATAGGTGTGTGTGTGTGTGTGTGTGTGTGTGTGTGTGGGTGGGTGGGTGTGTATGTGTAGCATGAAAGAGGCCTTCTGCCTACATTTCGGGGGCAGCATATTTCAGGGAGGATCCAAGAGATGCCATGAATTCTGCATGTTTTATTGTCGTAGGAAACTGATGACATAGATGGAGCCGGGATTATCAAAGGAGCAAGTCTGTGCCAAATGCTACCCATGCTAGGAGAGACACGACTAAAAGATGTATTGTACATGCTTTGAATGAATGAATGAATGAATGGCTAAATGAGTGAATGAGTGAGTGAGTGAATCCAGGAATGAATGAGTGGGTGAATCCAGGAGTGAATGAGTGAAGGAATCCAGACAGCATTTTTTCCCTTCAGGGCTAGCATTTTCTAACTTGGCCTTGTTCATTCTGATGGAGGACTTGTTGAAATTGGTCAGTAATTGGCTCCATACGTTTCTAACATTCTTCTTGAAAAAACCCATGCTGTTGCCCGCGGCTCTTGCGAGGATATCTTCCTGACGAGAATTCATCCTATGCCCGAAATCCACTCTTAGTCTTCCCCGATTTTTTCCTTAATCTCGCCACTCTCCAGAAGTTACAGGATTGAAAACACGCCTGGTGGCGAGCCGTCGGCCATTCCTGCCCAGCTTATAACCAAGGGTCACCCTTCTCATGAGAGGAGGTTGGGCAGCTCCAGCCCACACGCTCAGAAACACGCATCACAGTGAAACCAGGGAGTCCTGGGAGCCGGCGCCAAGCCCCAGCGTCTCTGCTCGTGCTCCCAGGCGGACAGGCTGCGACCGGCTCACCTGCGAGCTGCCCTCCAGGCACCAGGACACCGGGCGGGGCAGCGAGACACGTCCAGCTCCCCAGCTCAACCAGGCCCGGGATTCACACACACTGCACACCCCTCCCACCTGCCCAACCTCTGCTTTAAAAAAAAAAAAAATATATATATACACACACACACACACACACACACACACACACACACACACACTGAGTGGCCAGATTATTATGATCTCTGAACGCATAGTAATCTGGCCACTCAGTATATATATATATTAGAGGCCCGGTGCATGAATTCGTGCATGGGTGGGGCCGGTCAGACTGGCCAGGGGGAGGGGACATGGGCGGTTGGCCAGCCTGCCTGCTGGTCGAACTCCTGGTCAAGGGGACAATTTGCATATTAGCCTTTTATTATATAGGATATACACTGAGTGGCCAGATTATTATGCGTTCAGAGATCATCATCATCTGGCCACACAGTGTGTGTGTGTGTGTGTGTGTGTGTGTGTCCATTTATTGATTTCAGAGAGGAAGGGAGAGGGAGGGAGAGATAGAAACATCCATGATGAGAGAGAACCATTGATCAGCTGCCTCCTGCACGCCCCCCCGCCCCCCTACTTGGGGATCGAGCCTGCAACCCAGGCACGTGCCCTTGACCAGAATCGAACCCGGTACCCTTCAGTCCGTAGGCCGACGCTCTATCCACTGAGCCACACCAGCTGGGGCCCAACCTGTGCTTTTAATCAGACAGGAGGCCTCCCTGGCCTGGGCGGTCCTGCTGTCAGGCCTCTGAACGGTCAAGTTCAAGGCAGCCGGGTGGGCGGAGCAGCCTGGGCTGCTGCAGAGAGCCATCTTGGCGTATTAACCGCAGCACACGTCCTTGCCCAGCCTGCTCGTGCATGGGGCAGGTTACTAATGATGGGCTTTTGCCGTTGCTCTTGGGTTCAAGCAATATTCTGATTTCCTGATCCAACTGCCCTCCATCCACATAGTAAAAAAAAAAAAAAAAAGGCAAGAGACTAGCCGGACCAGTTCCCACTGCAAAGCAAGGAAGGGAGGCAGGCAGCATCCCAGGGCCGGGGGGAGTCCCAGGAAATGCAGCAGCCACCGGCTGTGAGCGGGGAGAAGGTTGGGCTCGGCTGGCCTGTTGCTGGTGCCGCGGGCTCCTCTCTCTGGCCGCCCCGCTGTGGCCGCTGCTGCTCGGCAAGGCCCAGCATCTCTGCTCCGAAACCTCGCTTCCTTTCTCCCCTCTTTTCCACACCCGCCCCCCCCCACCCGCACCCCTCCTTCCTTCTTTTTTAAACTTGGCCATGGAACATTAGGTTTGACGAAGGGAAAGCGATTTAACATCTTTTAACAGAGGGAGGCTGCTTTTCATTGGAGACCAAATGGCTCCTTTTTTTTTTTTTTTTTTTTTTTTTTTACCTTTTTAGCTCCTGCAAAGAGGGAAAAAGTGAGAGGTCAGCCCGGCATCGCCATGGCAACCCACACAGCTCCCAGGCTTGGAGCCGATGAAGGGAGATGATAATGGGAGGGAAGTTTCTCTCCTGCTTGCTTGGCGTTTTCTCCCTGCTTGGGGGCGGGGGGGGGCGGGGGAGAAACAATTTTTTTTTTTTTTTTTTTAAAACATCACTGGGAAATTGTCAGGCCTTCCTGGTGGCCCCGACCTCATGCAGATCAGTGTGGGTTTCGGTTTGTTTGGGATTGAGACCATCCTACCCTTCATCGCTGCCCTGAATTGCACCAGCAGGATCTTGGGGGGGTGGTGGTGGAGGCAGGGGGTGCCTACCCTGAGGGAAACCGCTTTTGAATCTGCCCTGAGGTCAAAATCTAGCACCCAGGGCCCTCCATCTGACGCCTTACTGGAGCCAGTCTGCAGAGAACTTCTTGATCCCATTCCAGTTCACGGCCAGGAAAGAGGAAGGAGGAAAAGAGAAATCAAAATGACAGATGGGCTAGAAAAGGCCAGATAACACCCTGCGGGGGCAGCCCGGGCCAGGCAGGAAGGAGTTCCCGTGACCTCGGAGCACAAGGACGCAAATGTTCGACACACTCCTCCCCCGGCGGGTTCTTCCCTCAGCGTGCTGCTCCCTGCGGGAGGCGGAGAACAGTGAATATGCCTCCAAGAACCATGGGTGCCAGGCATTGCCTTAGGTGCTGTGTCACCTTTATTGCCTGTGCTCCTCATAGGGACCATATGGGTTTTGTTTCACAGATTTAAAAAAAAAAAAAAATAGCCCTGGCTGGTGTGGCTCAGTGGATAGAGCGTCGGCCTGCGGACTGAAGGGTCCTGGGTTCGATTCCGGTTAAAGGCACATGCCCGGGTTGCTGGCTCGATCCCCAGTCAGGGGCGTGCAGGAGGCAGCCGATCAAATGATTCTCTCTCATCATGGATGTTTCTATCTCTCTCTCCTTCTCCCTTCCTCTCTGAAATTAATAAAAATATATTTTAAAATAAGAAATAAATAAAGCTCGCCCTAGCTGGTTTGGCTCAGTGGATAGAGCGTCGGCCTGCAGACTGAAGGGTCCCGGGTTCGATTCCGGTCAAGGGCATGTACCTTGGTTGCGGGCACATCCCCAATGCAGGGAGTGCAGGAGGCCGCTGATCGATGTTTCTAACTCTCTATCCCTCTCCCTTCCTCTCTGTAAAATCGATAAAATGTATTTTAAAAAAATAAAAAATAAATAAAGCTCAGGGGGTGAAGCGATGTGCCCGGGGTCACAGATTCTGACGAGGGCTCCGCCCACCCCTCAGGTGACTCTTTCCCCGGATTGGCGAGCACTGCCCCCCGGATGCAGGACTGATGCCTTCCTGTCTGGAGACAGGACCCTGTGCTCTGGCTCCGTCGTTTATTCACTCAGGTGCCCTGGACTGTCCGCGGTCCGCTGTGTGGTCAGCGCGATTCTCGATGCCCGAGGGGCGCAGAGAGAGGCGGGCACCGATCTCCGGGAGCTCGGGGTGGCGCGGCTGGGTTCTCAGCCCTGTGAACGTGGGCGAGGCGTCCGGTGGGACTGGGCTTCGGCGAACGGAGGGGATCTTCGTTCTTTTTTATCTCCAAGGCAGGGGTGAGGGTTCGGGGAGAGGACTTTGCCAGCGTCCTCGCAGGTTCATACGACGGAGAACCAGTAAATACCAGCTTCCATCCTCCCCATTCCCCTGTCATCCACTGAGCCACCTCCACGGTGTTCTCCTGTGTGTGGGGTCAGGCTGCAGCCTTCTTGTCCTCATGACCACTGTGACCCTTTCTTTCCTTTTTTTAAAAAAAATATTTTTTATTGATTTCAGAGAGGAAGGGAGAAGGAGAGAGAGAGAAGAGAGAGAGAGAGAGAGAGAGAGAGAGAGAGAGAGAGAGAGAGAGAGAGAGAGAGAGAAACACCAATGATGAGAGAGAATCACCCATCGGCTGCCTCCTGCACGTCCCCCAATGGGGATCGAGCCCGCAACTTGGGCATGTGCCCTTGACCAGAATCAAACCCAGGACGCATCAGTCCACAGGCTGATGCTCTATCCACAGAGCCACACCAGCTAGGGCACAACTGTGATCCTTTCTGAGCTGCTTCTAACTTCCAGACAGTCTGGGTGGCCCTGGTAAAGCTCCCGTCCTCCCTGACCCTCCAGGATTGGGGAAGGATCGCCGAGTACCAGGAGCAAAGAGGGGAAGACGCTTGGCTCATTATAGTCAGTAGGGAGGCGTCGGAGAGCAGGAGACGGCCTGGCTGTTCCCTGTGCTCGCGGTACCTCCCCTCTCATCAGCCCTCCTGTCAGCCACCAGCCCAGGGTGGTCCCTCTGCTCACCGTCTGCACAGGCCCAGAGCGCCTTGCACAGCTTGGAGCTCTCCCCTGCTCCCTCACACTAGGGCAAGGTTCGAAGCCAGCTCTGACTTCACGGGGCTGTATGAATCCGAATCGGAGCCGATGCCTGGAGGACTTGAAACAGTGGTACCGGCACCATGGCCAGTGTTCCGTTTTCAGAAAGCAATGGTAGGATGGATCATGAGACTGAATACAGTGCAGGCAAGTTATAGAAGCAAAAGCAATGCAAAAGCATCAGCTCTGTCCAATGCTAATTTTCTTTCTTTTAAAATATATTTTTATTGACTTCAGCGAGGAAGGGAGAAGGGGAGAGAGATAGACACATCCATGATGAGAGAGAATCATGGATCGGCTGCCTCCTGCACGCCTACTGGGGATGGAGCCCGCAACCCGGGCATGTGCCCTTGACCGGAATCGAACCCTGGACCCTTCAGTCACAGGCAAATGCTCTATCCACTAAGCCAAACAAGCTAGGACCCAATGCTAATTTTCTTATTTCCTATTTCCTTGGGAAGCTAATGTTTCCTATTCTATCATCTCTATTCTCAGGGACTTAATTCCTTCTAACACAAAACCCTTGTTTTCCAGATGGGACTAGAAAAAAAGCAACAATAACAACAACAAAACAAAACAGCCCATCACATCAGAGCAGTGCTCTGCAAATGCCCTAGAGTGAGGATGGAAGAATGCAAGGGAGGCTAATTTTGGCTAACTAAAAATAGAATTCAATTTCAGGGAAGTTTTTGCGATTATTTATATTAAAGTAAATCCATCTGCAGAACTTTTCAAAACTCTATGGGAACCAGCAGAGTGGAGTTGTAGGAGCTGAAAGACCCGAGGTGGAAGCCTGGTTACATTATTCCACCCATTGTCCAAACCTGGAAGATGACTTTTGCCACACTCCTGCCTAGGTGAAATGAGCTTGGGGCTGCCACCTGCTGGGTTATCTGTCTCATATACTGTTACTAGAGGCCCATTGCACGAAATTCGTGCATAGGGGGTGTGTGTCCCTCAGCCCAGCCTGCACTCTCTCCAATCTGGGACCCCTCGAGGGATTTCTGACTGCCCGTTTAGGCCCGATCCCCATAGGATTCAATTTCAGGGAAGCTTTTGCGATTATTTATATTAAAGTAAATCCCATAGGATCGGGCCTAAACGGGCAGTTGGACATCCCTCTCACAATTCAGGACTGCTGGCTCCCAACTGCTCGCCTGCCTGCCTTCCTGATTGTCCCTAACCACTTCTGCCTGCCAGCCTGATCACCCCCTAACCACTCCCCTGCCAGCCTGATTGATACTTAACTGCTCCCCTGCCAGCCTGATTGCCCCTAACTGCTGTCCCCTGCAGGCCCGGTCACCCCCAACTTCCCTCTTTTGTTGGCCTGGTCACCCCCAACTGCCCTCCCCTGATGGCCGGATCGCCCACAACTGCCCTCCCTTGAAGACCTGGTCCCTCCCAGCTGCCCTCCCCTTCTGGCCATCTTGTGGCGGCCATCTTGTGTCCACATGGGGGCAGCCATCTTGTGTGTTGGAGTGATGGTCAATTTGCATATTACTCTTTCATTAGGTAGGATTAGGAAAATCAAATGAAACAGGTTATCGTGAAGAATGTTGTAAACCCTATTAAAGGCACAAGGTACATGGGTCAAGTGGCCAGAGCTTTAGACAACAATAGCTATGATGAGAAGTCTCTACTCTGGTATAATGGTGATGCAGAATGGAATTGCTGCCCTCACGGACTGTGAAGTCTATTAGCAGAAACTGGCTGCTAAAATACAATATGAAGGTTCTGAGAGTGAGAGGCAGTCGTGTATCCGTGGGAGCGCCATGTCTTGAATGCCATTCATTTCTATGGAGCTTACACCTTTTGCCAATCATGGTCCCAGATGCCCACAGTACAAAATTTGGGCACAGGCTCGGCCTTCATGTCGTGTAAAATAGAGAAGCGGAGATAGGCAGTTATGTTCCCCGTTATTTCATGGCATTTCAAGTATTTTAGGGCTACCCACATGTATCCATTGTGATGTAATTCTAAAGAAGGAATGCGGGCAGCCGCTTGGGTTTGGGTTCTTAAAGGAAATAATGGATTGGCCAGGGATACCTGGTGGGTGAGATCCTGAACACCAGTGAGTCGTACTAAAGGGTTTAAGACATTATCCTTCGAGCAGCGGGGAGGCACTGATGGTTTTTAAGAGGGGAAGTGACATGATCAGATTTGTGTTTCAGATAGATGGCTCCGGGAGCCGAGGAAGATGGATGGAGTGAGGGGCGGGAAGCTCGGCACTGACAGCCGTTCGAAGCTGGTTGCAATCATCCAGGCTCCCAATAAATGTTTGTTGTTAAAGAGACAAATATCACAAGTCCCCGCTGTGCATGGAGACCCGTGAGGGAGGAGCCCTGCGTGCTGGCGGACCACGTGCGAGGCGGAAGGGAGCCATCGCTGCCCTGGCTGCCCCGTTGTGCCTGGGACCCCCCACAGAGCAAGTCCCCGATGGCTAGCAAGCTCCATGCTCAGCGGCACGTTATTGATGTCCCTTTCCAAAGAGGAAACGTGGTCCAGCATTCCAGGATGATTGGGTCAATTTGTAAATATAATCAAAACATGCTTCTCTTTGGTTTCCAGGATGATTCAGAAAAAAAAAATAATAATGCTCAAGGGGGAGAAAGAAATACATCTGTTCCTTTTCTGGCCTCTTGTTTTTCTGATTCTGGGCCAATCAACTTAGAATCAAAACTTTTAGAGCAAGGTTACACAGCCACGTGAGCTGCCCGAGGCCTTGGGCCATGACAAAATCCACGTACACCAACTGGGTTGGCCCCGTAGCTTAAAACTAGGACACCTTGCCCTGGTCGGTTTCTCTCAGTGGTTAGAGTACCAGCCCCTGGACTGAAGGGTGGTGGGTTTGATTCTGGTCAAGGGCACGTACCTCAGTCCTCGGCTGCAGGCTCGATCCCTGGCTGCTTCAGTGCACATCATAGTGACCGGTTGTTCTGGTCAGTCTGGTCGTTCCATCATTTCAGTTGCTTGGCTTTTATATATATAGATAGCCAAGACATAGACATGGTCCTTCTGGTCATTCTGGTCGCTTGGCTTTTATTTATATAAATTTCCAGAGAGTGAATATCTTAGGTTTTGCAGGCTACAGGGTCTCTATCATGACCACCCAGCTCTGTTGCTGTTATAGCATGAAGGCAGCCATGGGTACTAAATAAATGGTCCAGCATGGTTCTACTTCAGCCATACTTTATACCAGGGGTGGGGAATGTCTAGCCTATGGCCTGTGAAATCATGTGGTCTGGCCCTATCAAAGTATTAGGGGTGAGCTAATTACATGTTTGACCAAATGGAGCAGGCTAATTTTTTAAAAAAAACATGTATTTTTATTGACTTCTGAGAGAGGACGGGAGAGGGAATGAGAGATAGAAACATCAATGAGAGAGAATCACTGATTGGCTGCCTCCTGCACGCCCCACACTGGGGACTGAGCCCACAACCCGGGCATGTGCCCTGACTGGGAATTGAACTGTGACCTCCTGGGTAGGTTAACACTCAACCCCTGAGCCATGCTAGCCAGGCAAGCAGGCTAATTTTTAAGTTGATAATTTTGTATGGCCCGTGAATGGTGTTATAAATATCCAAATGGCCCTTGGCAGAAGAATGGTTCCCCACCTCTGCTTTATACAAATGGGTGGTCTCCTGGATTGGTAGTAGTTTGTCAGACCTGCTCTAGATCCACATTAAGGCGGGATCAGAGAGCAACAAATAACCAGCCATTCACTCAAACAAATACGTAGTGTTCAATGTCTAATATAGGCTCCAGAAAAGTTCACAGACTAATGGAGAGGACAGATACATCAAAATCTAATCGTAATGACTGTAGGTGGTGCGAACAGAGAATTTCAAGATGCTGCAGGAACACAGGAGTGAGCTGATGAGTCCTTTGGGGGGAGTTTGGAGAAGGTTTCACGGAGAGGGTTAACATTTTAGCCAGACCAACCTTTCTCCTTTCCTCCCCCTTGGCACACATGGCTAGTCTTCTTCTGCACTGTTCTCCCCAACCCCAGACACAGCCTCATAAAGCTCAGGCGTCCACGTCGGCCAACAACGTTGCATTTACTGGGTGAAGTGTCTTCTATTTCCACTTCTCCTCTTAATGAATAGGAGTTGCCCCAGTAAGGAAGCCAGGCCCTAATACAACAGGGACTGGTGGGGAGGGATGGAGGAAAGGAGAGGCACAAGGCATATGGGAAATGGAAATCTCTATTGAAAAAGGAGCAAGAAATTCAGAGTGGAGAGTCGTCTGGAGGTAAAGATGGACATGAGGGTGCAATTAGGCCACGGGGGTGGGGTGTGTCTTAAAAGTCAAATCGGGGGTTCTGGCTCGTTTCATCAATGTAGACTTGTGATTCTCTTGTGTTTCAGAGAACTCTTTCCGATAGCGATACGAATGTTGCACCAAAAGGCAGTTGTGGGGAGGTTGAAGAGATTGCTTAAAGGCTGTTGGAAAAAAATCTGTGAGAAATAACAAACACCTTTCCTAAGACGGTGGTGGTAGGAATGAGACAGATGAGGAGAAAATAGATTAAATACTCAAGAAAACCAGAGAATTTACAGTTTCTTGCTATCAAATTGGATGTGGAATCAAGAGGAAGAAAAGATACCAGGGTGACATTTCAGTGTTAGATCAGGGATGGCTTCTGTCCCCTAGGGCAGCATTCGGCAACCACTGGTGTTCCGTGAGGTCCGAAAGGTTGGTGACTGCTGCTCTAGGGACTAGGTAGACATAGAAAGAAATGAAGTCAAGCTAATACACCGAATGTCCTGATTTAAATAAAATCTGGAAAATCCGTGTAAGGTAGGCGAGTTTGGAAAGAGGGCGACGTCAGCTTTGGGTGGTTGGGGAAAACTTCAGTTGATTTTAATTTTCCATTCCCACTGCTTTAGGCCACCACCATAGAATTGGATGCAACATCGCACGCCTCCCGTTAGCTCATTAGAAATGAGCCATCCGATCTTTAAAAGAAAAAAAAATGGGAAATCTCACCACAGATGGGAATGCCTTGATTGCTTGGTGAGGCTGTGACTGCACAGTCAACAACAGGTGCCGTTGTGTTTGTAGAGCCCCGTGCTTCAACAGACAAGCTGAGACTCCTAAATGTTCAGCGAATAGCAATTTACACTGATTGCAAAAACCCTGATCTTGTTTTTCTCATATTTCCCTCTTATATTGAGCAAGCGGAGGTATCATTTCTCATCCACCTCTTTTAAATGTTTTCCTACTCAGAAAGTCTTATTTCCCACCATACCTTTGCATTCCCTTCCCACTTCATGGGCCTCTGATAATGGGCAGATGTCCTATCAGCAAGAGAGAAAATATTCGTCCTGAGAAGCCCTGGCAACCTGAGATAGTAATCTATCTATCTATCTATATAAAAGCCTAAGTGACCGTTATAACCAGAATAACAGGTCGACCAGTCACTATGACGCTCACTGACCACCAGGGGGCAGATGCTCAATGCAGGAGCTGCCCTCTGGTAGTCCTTGCGCTCTAACAGCCAACCTCCCGTGGCCCCTCCCCCTGGTCGGCCCCCCAGTTGGCCCCGATGTGGGGGGTCTGCCGGCCGGCCAACCTCCCACAGCCCCTCCCCCTGGCCGGCCAACTTCCTGTGGTCCCTCTCCCCCGCCAGCTGGCCCCCTGACAGGCCTTGATTGCTGGCCAGGCTGAGGGACTCCACCTGTGCATGAATTCGTGCACCGGGCCTCTAGTCCTATACAATAAAAAGCTAATATGTAAATCGACAGAGCGGTGGAATGACCGGTTGCTATGACATGCACTGACCACTGGGGGCAGGTGGTCAATGCAGGAGCTGCCCCTTGGTGGTCAGTGTGCTCCCACAGGGGAGCGCCACTCAGCCAGAAGCCGTGGCAGTGCTAAGGACCCCTCAGGGGATGTCCAACTGTGGGGAGTGGGCCTAAGCCGGCAGTTGGACATCCCCCAAGGGGTCCTGGACTCCCCCTGCCCCCTGTGCATGAATGTCATGCACCAGACCTCTAGTCTTTAATAACCTGCAAGTACCCAATCTTCCCCTTTGGAAAAAATAAGCCAATGCATATCTCTCTCTTTTTTTTTTTACTTGTGGGAAGTTAATTCTAGAGTAGGAACAGAAGGAGTGACAAGTGGCAGCCCATCTTATATATCTGAAAGGTCATGTCAAGCCTTAAAAACAGGAATGGAGGCTCAAGTTACATGAACTGAGTACAGAATGTGCTAGGGCAGTGGTCAGCAAACTCATTAGTCAACAGAGCCAAATATCAACAGTACAACGATAGAAATTTCTTTTGAGAGCCAAATTTTTTAAACTTAAACTTCTTCTAATGCCACTTCTTCAAAATAGACTTGCCCAGGCTGTGGTATTTTTGTGGAAGAGCCACACTCAAGGGGCCAAAGAGCCGCATGTGGCTCTCGAGCTTCGGTTTGCCGACCACGGTGCTAGGTGGATTGAAAAGATATTGTAGGTCTTTTGTAGTTTAGAAGGGCAGCTGCCAAAATGAGTAATATTGTTACTCTTCCTTGAAGAGTACACACAAGACAGGGTAGCCCTCATGCATGAGCATCTCTTGGATTTTGGGGGAAATAATTCATGTTTAATAATAGAATCCATGGTGTGTCTTTCTCATATGTAAAACTTGGTTTCTAGGTTTATTTTGGGCATTGTATCCTTTAGAACACGCATGTCAAACTCGTGGACTGCGGGCCGCATGCCTTGTTCATTTGGCCCGTGTTAGCCTTTGAGTTTGACATGCTTGCTTTAGGAGGGCTTGATGGCCATTCTAATTTAATCTCTGAAAGTCTATGTCATAGGTAAATACTTGCCCAAAATTATTTTAAACTATTTTTAAAGCCAACCATCAACTAGGATAATTGACAGGCAGCTCCAATAATACTTTGTTAAATCTTCTAAAACTGTCTATCTTTTCTTTAAACTTAGATAAATAAAAGTCTTGGAGAAGAAGTTAATTAATCTATTTTTTAACTCAATTTCCTGCCTATACATTGGGGATGACTTTAATGTCTTCCTGGCAAGATTTTCAGAAGGAGAGAAACACCATTTCAACGGAACACAGTTCCCGGTAGAGATGCGCAAGCAGTAAATAGTAGCTATGATGATGTTCATGGTGATGGTCATTTACACAATGAACTTCATAGTATCTACAGACCTTTGGGCCTGAAGAGCTTCTGTAGGTTACTGCTATCTTGTGGAAGGACATACGTTTTTTGGGGGATATGGACATAACGTGGTCATTGACCACTTTAAGAAAAGAGTAGGATGATCTTGTTTTGTTTGTGTGTTTTTTTGTCCCTGACCTTTATTCAGTGACCTCTTTACCTCCCCATTTCCCACGTAGACCCATTAGCAGGATGTGTTGCAATATGTTGCTTGTCATCTGTTTCGAAGACACAGGGAGAGGATACAGGTACACCAGATGGATAAACCCTAGTGTGACTAATTATTGTGTATTTGCCTTTAATTATTATCATTTATTATCAGAGGAAAGACAATAGAGGTTCTCTGACTTAGAAGAAGCTGTTGGCAGCAAGGAAGTTGTTTTTTGTTTTGTTTTTGTTTTTTTTCCTTCTTCTTGTATCATTACTGAGGGCAGCTAAAATGTTCATTGTGGGTGAAAAGAAAATCATATAGGTAGGTAGGCAGGCAGGCAGGCAGACAAATGATAGATGACATTTTATTTGCTTTGACATTTAATCTAATTGGTCTCAATAAATATCTCGCCTTACTTTGTAAAGATTATTCCGGAGAATGTTGGATACTGACCCCTCCCACCCACCCCAATCCCTCTCTACGTCTTTCACAGAACAGTACTTCAAATAATGAGGCCAAGTGTGTGCTGAGGATTGAGACTTAGGCGAGGAATTTGAAAATCACCTTCACGTTTTTAAAATTAGTTATAGTAAGAGTCTCTCTTATCTCTTCCAGTTTGATTCTTCTTTCATTATGAAATTGTATTTTTTAAAAACATCTCTTATTAGGCTCTGATCATGAGAGAGACCATCCTAAAAGCGTGAAAGATTTTTACCCCTTTAGGGTAAGAAGTGAGGCACTTTATGGGAAACTTCTGGGGGAAAGCTTGTATTCAAGTAAATGTCTAATCTAGACAAGCACATGCATTATAATGGAGCTTAAAATCAGCTTAAGTGCTTTGCCATATTGACATACCCAAACTCCAAAATGGCCAGGCCTCCTCTGCTCTGGAATAATGAATTAGAATAAGTCTCGATGAGTAGGAAGTGTTCCACACTAAGAGATGTTTTTCTTTTAACTTCATCGAGGGGTCTGTTTTAGAGACACATCTGTGTTGTAGAGTCTTTTTTAGGTGAGTAAAAATAGAAATGATAATGGCAAAATCTCCTCTAGTAATAAGTGACCGTTTAGATGAATCCTTCAAAAGATATTTGAGTCTGTATTTCTCCCCTTTTCTAGATACTTTGGAGGTTTGCAATAGGAAAGGGAAGAAAAGTAGATAGTGAAGCGAGAATAGCTGCTTTTGAAATGGGATTGGAGGAAGGGACCAGAGGCCAAGGTGAAGTGTAGTCCGTCATGAAATAACCCAGGGCATCTGTTGGGGAGGGAGAGAGGGGAGACACGCCCAGTTAGAAGGAAAGTGGGCATGTGTCCCTGGATGGAGGGGTGCATATTTTCCTAGCTTTGTGTGGTGAATATTTATTGTTTTTTGTTTGTTTGTTTGTTTTGGTCTTCCTAATATCATTTTCCACTTCTTAAGAACTCCTTTAGCCCAGCCGGCATGGCTCAATGGTTGAGGGTGGAGCTATGAACCAGGAAGTCACAGTTCGATTCCCGGTCAGGACACATACCCAGGTTGTGGGCTCGATCCCCAGTGTGGGGTGTGAAGGAGGCAGCCCATCAATGATTGTCTCTCATCATTGATGTTTCTAACTCTCCCTCCCTCTCCCTCCCTCTCTGAAATCAATAAAAAAATATCTAAGTTAAAAAAAAAAGAACGCCTTTATTTCCTCCTCTTCCTCTATGGAAATCGTTTTGCCTTAGCCGAGAGGCATACTTAGAGTAACGGGTAGCTCTGGCCCTCGATGGTGAATCTTGAGGAGAGGAAGATGCCTGAGCTAGTGGAGTTTCGCTGCACCCTGACCATGCTTTTACACAACGGAGACACGCATCTCTCCTCCCACATGTCATTGGTCAACACAAGTCAATGGACGCTTCTACACACAAGCCGATGGGGAAGTATGGGTTTGGAACGTCAAACCTCTGACTGTGGCTCCTGCTTCCTGGCCATGGAGGCTGCCTGTTACAGCCGTGTGTCCAGCTTCTTATAACAGCGGCCACCTCTGAGGCCCACTTGCCTCTCCAGCCTTCCTTTGAATCCTTGATCGCCTCCCAATAAACTTCCTTCCCTTACGTTCCACAGAATCAGCTCCTTTTCCTTGCACCTAACGCAGCCTTGCCGATAACACTGCCCAGTAGTACGTAGATTTTTTTTTTTTAAGTTGCCCCTTACGTTTTTCCCATCTCAAGCATCCACCTTATACGGTTCCTCTTGGACCCAACAGTTTTGGGGTCAACAGAAACTTCCCAGTGGATTTAAACATCAGATGTGGCGATTTGATGATAAGATGCGTGTATAACACAACACTTTTGTGATACACCTTTGCTTAAATTAAAAGAATTTTCCAGTTGTTTCTTTAATAAAAATAAGCTTATGTTTTTTTGTTGATTCCATTTAGACGGAATTTCTTTTGTCTGAATGGGACTACCAGTTTGCACCATCATATCCAGACTTCATAAAACTAGCGTGCAGAATCAAATAAGTAAACCAACATCGGCTTTATATTTACAACTAGTAGCCCTGTGCAAGAATCCATGCGCCAGTAGCTTGCCAGTAGCTCTCCACCCACTGCCCCGCCCTCCGTAGCTCCCCCCACCCCCAGACCCCCCCTCATAGCTTGCTGCCCTGCCCGCTCCTGTAGCTCTCCGCCGCCCACTTATAGCCAGTAGCTTGCTGTCACCCTCCTGTAGCTCTCTGCTGCCCACTTGTAGCTCGCTGCCCCACCCTCCTGCTGATCCGTGATCCAGTCGTTAAGCGGTTGGTCATTAGGCCGAAGCATAACGACCATTTGCATATTACCTCTTTATTATATAGGATAAGAAAGGGACAACACCCTACAAAAGTATGACGCATGTCCCCCTTTTTCTCTACCGTTCATTTTTTAATACCAAGGGAGGAAGGTACGTGTTATTTGCTTGTTGACTTTAACCAAGGCGTTTCCTTTGAGGTGGCTGCTGGAATCGCTCCGAACATTTCCATCTCAGTGGCAAGTCGGCTTGGAATCTGAATAGAAGCTTCCCGAAAATATTATTTTTGGAAAACTGACACTAACTGAAAGTCAGCACTAATAAGGTAGGGCCATCGTCAACAGAGAGGAGTGATGGGCGTGAGCAGAGTTGGTTAAGATGAGCCACAGCCTCTGGGATCTTTCTCTGTGTGTGGGGCCTGGCCTCTCCTTCACAGACCCAGCTGCATCCTGGGAAGAGAGTCTGAAATAATCGGTGTCCCAGCCAACTCTTTCAACTTATTGTTCATCACCTTTTTTATCATTAATTCTAGATGAGCCTCTGTTCTCTATCTCGATATTATAAAAATTTTTAAAATATCTTTTTATTGATTTCAGAGAGGAAGGGAGGGGGAGAGAGAGGTAGAAACATCCATGATGAAAAAGAACCATCCATCGGCTGCCTCCTGTATGCCCCCTACTGGGGATCAAGCTGCAACCCGGGCATGTGCCCTTGGCTGGAATCGAACCCAGGACCCTTCAGTCTGCAGTCTGACGCTCTATCCACTAAGCCAGTGGTCGGCAAACTCATTAGTCAACAGAGCCAAATATCAACAGTACAACGATTGACATTTCTTTGGAGAGCCAATTTTTTAAACTTAAACTTCTTCTAACGCCACTTCTTCAACATAGACTCGCCCAGGCCGTGGTATTCTGTGGAAGAGCCACACTCAAGGGGCCAAAGAGCCGCATGTGGCTTGCGAGCCGCAGTTTGCCGACCCCGGCACTAAGCCAAACCAGCTAGGGCTGATATTACACATTTTTAAAAATTAACTCAATAAACCTTTATTCAGTGTGCCAGGCACAGAAGCCCTGGTGTTGAATCAAGCAGGATTTAGGCCAGGCACTGCCCACTGTGTCCTGTGAATATCGACATGGGTGTACATCACTTTAGGATGATGTGTTGTGATCCCAACACCATGGTAGTTCGGGGGGAAGAGGGAAGCAGAGGTGACTACAGTTCCCAAGTGAATAAATGTTTGCCTGCTCACAGTGATTGCCAGGACCCAGCACAATGCCTGGGCATAGGAGGTGCTCAATCAGTACCGTGGAGACTGGAATCCACCTTTAATAAAGAGTCCTCCTCCTGCAAGGCCTGGTGCGAGGGCGACTCGGAGAGAGGCCCACCCAGGAGATAAGTTTGAGACATGGACTAGCGTGGCCGCCGGTGAAGGCTTCTGGCCTCTCCTGTAGTGCTGTGCTAGGGCGAGGCAGCAGTTTGACGTCTTGAGGAGTTGGTCGTGGGTCCAGGGTGAGCTGGGTTTTCAGTCGAATCAATGTGCCGTGTAAGGTGAACGCCATTTCTGGGGCCGCAGGAACTGTGGCAGCCACCGGGTTCTCACCACAGTTTGGACACTACCTTGAGCCAGAGACCACCTCACTGGGTTTCATCCTCAACTACCAGACACAAGGGACCTGCCCCCTTTTGCTCCGGTGGCCGGCGGCCTGGACCCCATCAGGCCATGGCTGCAAGCTTGCCTTGTGTTCCGAGCGCCCCCTCTTTATTTTCCTTTCAATTCATCATTCTTCAACAAGTTCATCATTTCATTCCTTTTTTGTTTTTGTTTATATCCTCCCTTTCTGTTTTCACCCAGTCCCCGCCGTGCTCCACGCTCCGAAAATCTGCCTGCTTTTTAAATCCATCCGCATTGAATTATTTATAGTTTTGATAAAGTCCTGTTTTATCTGATGTTTATTTTCCTTAATAACAAAGAACCTGCGTGAACTTTCCCCAAAGACCAAAAAAAAAAAAAAAAAAGGATTCTCCTTTTCCAAGATGCTAGGCAAACGTGGCCAAAATGCACAAAGCAAGCCTTGGGTGCCCTGTCTTTGTGATTTGGGACTCCCCCCGCCCCTCTATTAAACATTCTTTCATCTAAATGTGTTGCGGGGAGGGGAAAAATAAATAAATCCCTCCAGCGTGGACTTCATCCGGAACACAATCATGTGCCACTCTTCACTGGCCAATCTCTTTGCTTCCATCACCACTAGACCAATCACAATATGGGACCAGTCCAAGATGGGAATTCTGGGTTGTGATTGGCAGTTGGGGTCACATGATACAGATACCCAGGCAATTATTGTACATAATTTTTTTTTTTTTTTTTACTCTGTATTCTACATCAAGCAACATAACTCAGTGTTTTGCCATCTTCATCTTAGTTGACTTCTTTGGATTTTCCATCGTTGTCTTCCTACACCTTTCAGTCCTGTCTCTCGTGGCCCCGATCACTTTGGGTCAGGCGTCCTCAAACTACAGCCCGCGGGCCACATGCGGGTGTTTTTGCCGTTTTGTTTTTTTACTTCAAAATAAGATATGTGCAGTGTGCATAGGAATTTGTTCATAGTTTTTTTTTTTTAAAACTACAGTCCGGCCCTCCAACGGTCTGAGGGACAGTGAACTGGCCCCCTGTTTAAAAAGTCTGAGGACCCCTGCTCTGGGCCTTGGTAGACAAACATTTTTCAGACTCACGCCCCCTCCCTCCAACATCCTGCCCCTCTTTTGCCTTCTATCACTCCCTCCAGCGTTTGCTGCGGTTACGTTAGTTAGCTCACACTTTGGAGGTGTGTCCGTAGGGGATGGGTAGGGGAGAGATTTTCAGCTTTTAGGGCTAGATAAACACACACACGGCACGTACACACTCACACCCATCACGCGGGCACGCCCAGACGGATGGCAGAAACAAGAGCGGACCGTCAGTCCTGTCAGAAAGGCCGAAGATGAGAAAAAGGGACAGAGCGCAGGAGCCAACCAGAGGGCATAAGGTAGCGACTCTGCCAATCAAAAGTAATTTGAAATGCCGAAGGATGGCATGGGGGGGGGGGGGAGGGGGACGGACGGACGTCACATGCCTTGGATAGGTTTCAGGGCCTGCTGTGTTATCCAGGGAGGTAAAAGAAGAGAAAGTTTATTTCTGCTCGTTTCTTCACCTTGCCTATTACTTCCTTCCATTGTGCATTTCTTACTTTATGTGTGTGTGTGTGTGCGTGTGTGTGTGTGTGTGTGTCCCGCCCCCACCTCACCCCCCCCCCCCCCCACTTTCCAATCCTTCCTTTAAGGTTTAATTTAACAATAACATTTTCGATCGGGGTCCCGCGCATCTCAAGGGCATTGCGCTTGAAATTGCACACACCCTGCACCATTTATCATAGGCTGACATGTGTCATGTTCCAGGCTGCGGCTCCAAGAGGTTACAGCGCGCGAGTGCTCCTTTGTTGATCAGCTGCCGAGACAAGGGAGGCACCTTTCTTCCCTTCTCCATTCAATCCCCCCCCCCCCCCCCCGATTATTAAAGCTGCCTCGTCCCCTTTCGGAAGGCCTAAGTCACCCCTTCGCAGAAGAAGAAGAAGAAGAAACACACACACGAATGTGTGTTGTGTTGGATCCCATGTCTCCCTCATTTCCTGAAATTTCGGATAGGGGGTGGTGGGGGGAGCCCTCGGCGTTGAACCCTTTGCACCCGCTTGCTTTTTTCTCGATTCCTTTATTCTACTCGAGATTTAATTTTTTAAATACCCCAGATTTTACCAAGCGCGGCAGTAGAATAAAAAACTGGAGTTTCTTTTCCTACAAACTTATTTATTTGGATTTTTTTTTAATATTTCAAATTATTGATACATTCAAAGAGTAATTTCAATCTCTATAATTTTTCATGGTGTGATTTTTTTTGAAACATTCACCCCCATGAAGACCTGGTTTTACATTCACGTGTTTCGCAAATATACATCGTCTCTCTTCTTCCTCCTTTGATTTTTCTGTTAGAACAAACAACACAATCTTTGTGTGTTTTGTTAGGGTGAGGTGTGATTATATGGAGCTTTCCATCTAAACGTTGCTCTAAGTTAGTGGATAATAATCTACCCCTGGAAGTTAGTGTACCATCTCTGAATTCTCCAACAAGGTCATGTACTAGTTTCCTAATAAATTTCACATGCGTTAATCGGTTTTTCATTTTTTCTTTTTTGGCATCAGTTGAGACGGCATTTACATTTTACTTGTCCTTTCATGCTAATGAAAACAAGAAAAGATACTGGAAAAATAGACAAAAATCCCCCTCCCCCCCCCCCCCCCCCCCCGTGGTGAAACTACGAGTCGAGTGTGGCTCGACATACGAGCTGCTACCGATGCTAACCGTGTCGAGTCACACTTGACATCCGAGTGCAAAAGGTTAATAAGATTGGAATGCAGCGCCATAAACGTTCATCTTTGTCGAGAGAGAGAAACGGAAAAGGCTGTTCAAGTCAGCCGCCAACCTGGCTCTGTTTCCCAGCGGACAGTGCCCTGGGCAGGATGCGGGCATTGGGTCCCGACCTGGAGCCCAGCCACCTCCTGGGTCTAAGCAGAGCATGATCTTTCAGAGTCTGGCCCTTGTTTCGTGCTACCTTCTAAGCCAGCGGGAGTTGAACTTCACCCCGAAAGCTCCTTATGTGTGTGGTGTGTGTGTGTGTGTGTGTGTGTGTGCATGCGTGTGGCAAACTCAAGCATTGACGTCACAGATTGGAGACTGCCAGTTACCAGCCTCACGCCTCTGTGGGCCGCCCCCATAGTGGGAACCAGGGCTCAGAGACGACAGCTTGGAAACGTTCGCAGGATAGATTCACTGCAGTCCCTACAGGACGGGGTCTCCCACGTGGCCAGGTTGGTCCTAAGGTGCTTCAAAGCCAGCGCCCCTGACGGCACACGTCCTTCTGCTACAGAACAGGGGTTCAGGGTTGTCCTCGGGGTCCTCACCGAGGCTTTCTCACCCCTTCTCCTTGTAAATAGAAGCCCAGGAGTTGAGGGAAAGGCAACCAGGTGTGGAGGACACAGGTTCCGGAACCGGACAGCAAAGTCCCAGCCTTGGCTCGGACCCTACAGGCATCCTAATCTTGCTTCATGGCTGTGCCTCAGTTTCCCCACCTGTCACATGGGGTGGACCATGGTTTCTACATCATGAGGTTTCGTGCTTGACCTGGCTTAGAAGAGAGCCTGCCACAGGGAGGGTGTTTCTTCTCTGAAGAGTTTTTTAAAGTGCAGTGAACTCTTTCTGTCTTTTCTAGCTAGGGTCGGGATCAACAGACACAAGGTGCAAAGGCAAGCATCTCACCGATGAATTATGAACAGAACAAGTAGTTTTCCTCCAGAACCCTGAGGCAGACACTCATTAGGAAGCACCCAGAATGTCTTTCCGTCTCTTTTAAACACAGAAGGGATGGTCTTCTCGCCAATAAAGTCATGCTATGTGAGAGCTCTTCTAATTAACTCAATGCAGGAAACGCTGGAGGGAATGATATAAGGCATTGGACCTCCCCGAGCTTCCCCCCTGTTCTCCTGTGACAACATAGCGCCGTCACTCTTTCCCCCAGTGACCCCCTTCCCAGCTTTAGTCCTCCCCTCAGTCCCAGCGTCCTCAGGGCGGCTCAGACTCACTCTGCCCCCGGCCCCTCTCCCCTGCGCTATTACCACGGTGCCTTGCAGTATTTATTTTTGCAGTATATTACGTCCCAAGACGTCCCAAGACGGTCACTTTCTTTCTGTGTTGCTCACCATCGTCGTCTTAGCACACAGTAGGCCCTCACACCCTTTGTTGAATGAGTAATGGACGTTGTTCGATCTTTTCCTTGGGGATTCTGAAAAGGACGCGGAGACCTGAAATTCCATAGAGCTTTTCTCAATGACGTTCACCAGTGATGGCCCTGGCTGTCCCCTTCTTTGTCCCACTCATCCAGCCACGTTAGGTGAGCGCTTGCCTCTCAGCGGGGAGGCACGCTTTGTGGAGCTCAGGTCAGGGCTGGAGTGTGTATAACATGCAGAAACACACACACACACACACACACACACACACACACACACACACAGTGTCTCATCCGCTGCTGAAATGGACCCACAAAGGAGGTGTGTCAGCTTGGGGGCAAGGTAAGCACTCTGTTAGGCAGTGCTTCCTAAGACCGGCTAGTTGTCGAGCTCTGGGCTAATTCTGGGGACTTCACAGATGGCAAGCCCCAACCCCCCAGCCACAAAGAACTCACAGCAAAGGGAAGGGGCCATGGTGAACCCCAAACAATGCAGAGCTTTCACCAGAAAGAGAGATGGACGTGCAGAGGCCGCCCACAGACACAGGGCCAGACTCTGAGCAGGCGTCACAGAAACTCTGAGGCCGGGGTTCAGGGAGGAAGTGAGCGTTTGCCAGATGGGCAAGGGTAAAGGGTAAAGGGTAAAGGGTCTCCCTGAAGGAGGGCACTGCCTGGGAAAGAGGGAGTGTGGGGTGACTCTTCTTCCCCCACACACTTCAACTCCTGCAAGACCAAAGAAGCCATCCGATATGGGTTATGATGCTTCAGGAGATGGCTATTCAGTGGACTGGGCTCATCCGACCCATAACAGCAGACCCCTCTGGCATCTATGGCAGAATTCTCTAAGGGACCTTCAGTACTATGGGGTCCCAAAACCAATGAATAATGACTGGTGGTTCTCCTACAATAGGATTTGGCAGAAATGGAATGTGGTGACTTCTGTGAATGAGCACATATGTGAATGTGTGTGTGTCAGAGAGGGAAAGAGAGAGAGAGAGAGAGAGAGAGAGAGAGAGAGAGAGAGAGAGAAAGAGAATGAGAAATAGACCCAATAGCTAGTGAGCTTTATAGGACTTCTAAAATGTGCCCTTATTCATGCAAAGAGAACCCTGGCTTTGCACACTTCCTGAGGGAGACCGGAAAAAGAATTGACAGCGGAAGTCACAGCTCAAGGCCCACTAAAAGAAAAGGTGATTGAAGACCGTCCTTGGGATGGCCAAATATCCCATAAGAAGAAAAAAAAAAAGGTGAATTATTCAAGTGTCCACTGGTTGTTTTGTTTCTATGACAACAAACACCAGGCTGTTTCCAACCATTTCCTGGTTTGGCACCGCTGAGGTAAAATATTGAGATGTTCCACTTTTCGCCCAGATCTTAATAGCCTGAGAGGTGTACCCTAATCGTCATTTCATTGGAGGCCTGTATGTTAGCATACGAAGAATTTTTGAAAGTAGTGTATTGGCAACATTTGGGAAAGAGAGTAAAATCTGAAAGTTTAAGTACACAAAAACAACTAAATCACCCTTCCCCCACCCTGCCATATATTTAACTTTTTTTTTTTTCGTACCGGCAAAGTATAATTATTATCCTGATTATCCTAAAGGAGTGGAATGTCACATGATTATGTTTTCCTTCTCAAACAATGGGGTCACTTTAAAAAATGATAAAAAACAACAACATTGTCAAATATGTCCACCTTGTCAAGTAGGTTTTTGTGGTTATTAATGTTTTGATTTACATTAAAACCTTAAAAAACAACCTATAACCAATTCACACTCTCCTTATTAAAAAGGGATCCACCCGGCCAGTGTTGCTCAGTGGTTGAGCATCGACCTATGAGCCAGGAGGTCATGGTTAGATTCCCTATCAGGGCACATGCCTGGGTTGGGGGTTGATCCCCAGTGTGGGGCGTGCAGGAGGCAGCCAATCAATGATTCTCTCTCATCATTGATGTTTCTCTCTCTCTCTCCCTCTCCCTCTCTGAAATCCATAAAAATTAATTTTTTTAAAAAAAGCATTTAAAAAATAAAAAAAGTATTCTTATTGAGCCACTGTGTAATAAGAGGGAAGTGACTCAAAGGCTACAGGCATCGTCTGATTCCTGAAAGGGGTAGGTGCCGCCAGCCCAAACACGGGCAAGCGAAAACGAGATAAGACATCATAATAAGCTGAAAAGTACTCAAAGGCAATCAAGTGAAGATGTGGGGAATATTGTACAAAAGAACCACGATATTTGAACAGTAGGTAAAATACAGATTACAATTTATGACAGGATACAGGAAGGAGACAGGGTTTGTTTATAGGCGCTTGTGACAGAATAACTCAACAAATCTCTTTTGAAAGCTTTCTCTTTGCCTTGGCATCGAGTCCTGGGCAACTCGGGCAGGGCAGCAGATGCAATGCAACGCCCAGGCTGCCAAGCTGGAGTTCCAGGGTGTGAGGAATAGAACCTGATCTGATCGGAACTCCAGACTCAGCTGCAGGCCTGTCTTTTGTCCGGAGAGGGAGAGAGAGAGAGAAACATCCATGATGAGAGAGAATCATTGATCGGCTGCCTCCTGCATGCCCCCGCCCCCCGCACGGGGAATTGAGCCCCACAACCTGGACATGTGCCCTTGATGTGAATCGAACCTGGGATCCTTCAGTGCACAGACCGATTATCCACTGAGGCAAACCTGCTAAGGCATTGCTAGTATTTTCTTTAAGATCCAGAGGTTTGTGTGAACTTTATGTTCATCTCTTTGGTCTCCGTCCCAATGTGATTATGTCCTTCATGGTTCCGGTTTCAAGTTCCATGTCAAAATGAAGATAATAGTTCGAAAGATTATGCTCACAGTAGCTTCCTACTTGAGGATTGGACTTTAATTGGAGTTTAGTGGGTCGCAGTTCTGCTATTTCCTACCTACTTCGTAAAGTTGTGAGGATGAAACGGATTCATATATGTAAAGTGCTCAGAACAGTATGTGGCACAGAGTAACGGTTACAAAAAAAAATAGCTGTTGTTGTTACAGGGCCAATCAGCTGGGCAGATAAATTAGGCTGCTGTGTACATACTCATTCTGTTCAGGGCAATGGCTTAAGTTGCCCTTGCTCTATCCCATGCTTACTCCCATTTGTTTCTTTCTAGCTCAAGTCTTGCTTTAAATCTTTGGCCCCTGGTCCCATGTATGAATGCTAACCATGAACATGTATCCCATACCCACTGTGTGTTGGATACTATGCGGAACATTGCACACGCGTCATCTCATTTCATCTTCCCCTCGGGGCTTGTGAGGGAGGCACTGTTCCTTTTCTCCTTTTACTGATGAGGAGACTGAGCCCTGTAAACAACCGGGAGATGTGCAGGCAGTTGGACCACCAGTGTGAGCAGACCTGGGGTTTGACTCTGGGCAGCCACCAGCAGGAGGCGCTCCAGGGAGGCCAAGGGATCTCCCAGGGGCAGGCAACAGCCCAGATTAGCATCCAGGGCCTGGCGCTGAGCTGAGGCATCTGGAAGGCACTGGGGTTAAAACGGGAGCACTGAGCAGGGTCCAAGAATAAGGATGCGAGTGTAGACAGAGGAGCCACTTGTGCCTCATGGGATACCGTGTGAAAAGTGCATCAGGATGGGAGGAGGCTTGTGCCCGCTAACATGCTCACCGGCCCCTGTTCCTGAATGCCGAGCAGGTGGCCTGGGGAGCGACAGGGCCGCATTCAGAATTCGGAGGTGGTACGAAAGTTCCCGGTGCTTGCTGTGCTCAGTCCTCGGAAGCTCGTGAGCTTCAGGAATCCTCCAGGATACCTCCACGAAGTTCCCGTATGAGCTGACGACGTTAGTTGCCTTTCATGCTATAGAAAGGGCAGAGGGACACAAACTCACCCCCAGGATCTCTAGGAGAAAAAAACTTACATCCAAAGTTTAAAAAAAAAAAACACCCAATGACGTTAGGGAACACAAAACCAGGTTCTTGGTAGGAGTCCTCTGTCACTAGTGAAAAATCAGTTGCCTATTAATATTGTCATCTTCTCCGCATCGGATCTGCTCGGATGGGCTATGGGGGACGGTTAGCCTTCATTTGCCTCCCTGGTTGGTGGCCGCCCGAAAAGGGGGAGCGGAGCGGCTGGTCCCAGGAAATGAAGAGAGGCGGTGTCAGGGAGCGCGGCGGGAAGCGGACTTAGGAAAGGAGTATTTGTTAAGATGATTAATGATTCCTCCGAGCCGTTCGCACGTGCTCCCTTCTCTCCTCGCCCCCAGCGGGCTGCCTTCAGGAGAGGGGCTGGCCCACGCTGGTGGCCCCAGCTGCCCAGGCACCACCAGCTCCATGGCCCCCATGGCCCCTGCGGAGCAATGGCCGGGGGACAGGAGGCCTTCTCTTTCCTCCGGAGAACTTGCCCAGGTGTCACCTTGTGGCCTGGGGCAGCTCATTCCCTTTCTTCGGCAGAGTCCTGGACAACCCTCCCTATTTCTCAAGCCTCTGTGAGAGCATCCCCTGCCCCCTCCCACCCAGGGCCTTTCTCTCACTTTCAGGAAGTAGACAGGGACAGGCACAAACCTCCTAGCCAAGGGCTGTCCCCAGGTGATGAGCGGTCATCTTCCCCAAAGCCCATCAGATGCGTACAGTTTCCTTCTACAAATAAAAGGGGCTGAGGTCAGCCAAGGTCAGAGCCGAGGAAGGGGCAGGACTAGAAGCCAGGTCTCCCCGAGTCCACGGCACATTACCTGTCGCTCCTCCGCCAAGCCCCTCCCAACTTAGCACCCAGTTCAACACAGAAGTGCCTTACCATGGGACCCCCAGACACGCGTCTACCCCAGAAACGCCATGCAGTGTTTATCACAAATGATCAGGTCCTGTTTAAGAGGAGAGGCGCATCAAGCACGCATCACGCGATGATGTAGTGAGGTGCGTGAGAGTCCCGTCCTTGGGACTAGCCTACCTGGGCTTGTCACCCATGTTTACCACTTGCTACGTAGATGGGAGATCTTGAGTCATCCACTTAATTACTCTCTGCTCGGTTTCCTCAGCGGAGAAATGGATATGTTAAATAGTACCTCCCTCACAAAATTATGGCTAAAAATAAGTTTGAGAGAGAGAGAGAGAGAGAGAGAGAGAGAGAGAGAGAGAGAGAGAGAGAGAGAAACGGACAGCAGGGCAGAAGAAAAAAGAACATAATTGGTTGGGCCACAATTTAGGTAAGGATCTGGAAGTTTGAGCTGTCTGTAAGCTAAATATAAGTCACTCAGTTATTTTTAAAGGCTGAGTGAATGCAATAAGAAACCTTGTGAGGATCAGCAGAGCGCCCTTAGAATCTTCTGCCTTCTGCTCTTGTTGACCGTTCTGAGCCCAATGGTTTCATTTCTGGACAAGGTCCTTTCAACGGGAAATTAATAACCCCGAACTAGAGGAGAGAAGGCAGGGGGAGGCGGGTCTGGGAGTCCCTCCATTTAAGGAAAACAAGGAGGATGAATGGAGAGACGCGACCAAGGGGGAAATCTTGACTCACTCTTGAAGAGAATGTTTTAGCTACTTCAACCATCCAGTGGGCTGTTCCGCTTGCTCCCGAGTGCCCTGTCTCTGAGAGTATACTGGAAAGAGTTGAAATAGAACTTGCCATCAATTTTGCTGAGAAGATTGTTGATGGAAGTCTGAATTCCATATGCTGTTGGAGGACTTCTTACCATCTCTGATATTTGCAAATTCTGTGACAAAAAAAAAAGAGAGAAGTCTTCCCATAGCCACCTGTGTCTGGTAACCAGATGCCCCACAATGACCGACCCTCTCCATTCCCTTCTGATTTCTTTGGTAGATAGAGCTCTCCTACCCCTGCCCCCCACCACCACCCAGGGGGTTATGCTGTCACTAGGAAACCCACAGACTTTGCTTCTTTCCACTGGCCTGGATGCTTTTCAAGAACCAGGTGTGTTCATCCCCATTTCTATGTAAGCCAGTTGCATCTGTTACTGTAATTGCGTAGTTTCATTAAACATTATGTGGAAGCTGGTGCAATATTAGTGTTAGAAGAAAGAAGGATGTTGTGTCTAGGAAAACGAACTTGAATGCTTTGGAAAGAGTTGATGAAGGCGATTTGCTAAAAAGTAATTGCTGTTAAATTAGGTGTGAGTTAGACAAATGTATAAGATTGGGAAAGATCATTAAAATTTAGATGGATTCTCTTCCGAGATTGCTCTTTAAGTTCTTGCTCCACTTTGTGGAAACTGAAAAAAATTGTGTATGCTGCTTTAATGGGTGTGATTTAGGCAAAATGAGGGTATAAAACGCTGATCAGCAGGGCCATAGGCAGAGGGAATGCCCTGGCCCTCTATAAAAAGGTTGATAAGATAGCCCTAACCGGTTTGGCTCAGTGCATAGAGCATCAGCCTGCGGACTGGAGAGTCCTGGGTTTGATTCCGGTCAAGGGCACATGCCCGGGTGGTGGGCTCGATCCCCAGTCGGAGGCAGCCGATCAATGATTCTCTCTCATCATTGATGTTTCTATCTCTTCCTCTCCCTTCCTTTCTCTGAAATGAATTAAAAAAATTAGAAAAAAAACGTTGAAAAATTAAAGATACATTTTTAAGTTAAAAAGTTTAATATATGATGGGTTATTTTTATGATTCTCTGATGACTGGATTTTTAAAACCCATCACCGACATTCTACCAAGTTATAACCGCTACTGTGCAGCCACGTGGCAGCCAAAAGGTAGAGCTGCTGTGACTGTTAGAGTGACTGGCACGGCAGGGAGTGACTCCAGAATTCCACAGTGGCTAAGGCTGGAACAGGCACATCAGACATGGTGACATAAAGTGTGTGTGTGGGGGGAAGAGGGGGGCGGGCATTGCCAAGCAAGAGAAAAGGAAGCAAGTAGGAAGGCTGGTGAGCCTGGGTCAGAGAAGTAGGTTTCGGATTCAGTCCCTGAGACAAGGGGGTTAATGCCAAGTATTGGGTGTGCTTATCACAAGATGAACAGTGAAGGTGTCGAAGATGTCACCAAGGAACACGAGCCACCAACCGATACCTGAGATAAGCTTTAGAGACAGAAAAGACAGATGTAGGAAGCAGGTACTCAGTGCCTTAGCCCAGTCGGGGTGGGCACTGAAGACAGAAACAGCTCACCCTGTAAGATAGCCTTAAGGTAATGATCAAATGGAGGGGTGCAGATTCTAAAGGATTCATTCAGTCATTCACACAGAGTCATTTGGCTTCTGTTATGTGCCAGGCACTGTTCGAGGCATGGGAATTGAAGCAAAGAATGAAATAATTACATTGTCTGTCCTCAGAGTGTTGACTTCTGGCTGTCAGAAGACATACAGCAGCAGTGGAAATTAATATGTAAGATAAGTACAGATGGTAGGAAATGCTAGGAGAAAATAAAATAGGGCGTTAAGAGAGTGACTTAAAGCTTTGGGAGTACATGGGGGGTCAGAAGAGTGTCTCCTAGGAGGTGACACATGATTTGAGGTGTGAATGATGAGAAGGGGCCAGCTATGTAAGGATTTGGGCATTATATTCTGAGGACCACTGTGCATAGCAGCCTTGATGGACATGGCATCCGGAGTTAGTGGACCAGGCTTCAGAGTTTGGCATTGCCACAAAAGGTTCTTCAGACTTGTGGAAGTCACTACACTGCCCCGATCTTCCGTGTTCGCATCAGAAAATGGAAATAAGGCCTGGCTGGCGTGGCTCAGTGGTTGAGTGTCAACCTAGGAACCAGGAGATCATGGTTCAATTCCCGGCCTCAGGGCACATGCCTGGGTTGCGGGCTCAAGCCCCGGTGTAGGGGGTACAGGAGGCAGCCAATCAATGATTCTCTCTCATCATTAATGTTTCTATCTTTCTCCTTTCTCTCTGAAATCCATAAAAAAAATATTTAAAAAGAAAGTGGAAATAAGGATGACTGCATCCAAAGGTCCCGTGATGTTTAACTGGCATGATGTATTTAAGACACTGAGTAGGGTGTCTGATGTGGTCAGTGTTTTTTGAGTTGAGTTGAAGTTGGGATGGTGAAGATTCAGACTGTGTAAGAAATGGAGAGGAAGGGATATGTGTAAGAGAAAAGGCAGGCTTGTATGTAGTTTGGTTTGTTTCTTTGTTTATAAAAAGCAAGTGACCTCATTTAGCATGCACCTGGAGTGCATCTGAGTGTATTTTTAAGTTCAGTCTGCATGTAGTTCCCAAGTGGAAATTGGGTCATTGAAACAGCTAACAATTTCATAAAAAAAGAAAAAAACCCCAGCACAATTCTCTAGTTAACCATAAAGAATAGTTCCTCATATAGTATGAATTTATTGGTGAGAAGACCATGCCTTCTGTGTTTAAAAGAGATTGAAGAACATTCTGGGTGCTTCCTAATGAGTGTCTGCCTCAGGGTTCTGAAGGAAGACTACTTATTCTGCTAATAAATCTACAGTGAGATGTTTGCCTTTGCATCTTGTGTCTGTTAATCTCGACCTTAGCTAGAAAAGATAGAAAGAGTTCACTGTACTTTAAAGAAATCTACATAATAAAAGCCTAAGTGACCTTTATGGCGGAACAACTAGAACAACCAGTCACTATGATGCACACTGACCACCAGGGGGCAGATGCTCAACTCAGAAGCTGCCACCTCATGGTCAGTGCGCTCCCACAGGGGCAGTGCTGCTCAGCCAGAAGCCAGGCTCACGGCTGGCGAGTGCAGTGGTGGTGGCTGGAGCCTCTCCCACCTCCATGGCATCACTAAGGAGCAGCGAGCCGAGTGGTAAGGAGCAAGCAGGTGGGCGGTAAGGAGCGAGGGGTCCTGGACTGCAAGAGGGATGTCTGACTGCTGGCTTAGGCCCGATCTCCATTGGATCAGGCCTAAGTCCATCGGGATCAGCCCTAAGCCGGCAGTCTGACATCCCCTGAGGGGTTCTGGACTGCGAGAGGGCGCAGGCTGGGCTGAGGGCCCCCGCTCAGTGCATGAATTTCGTGCACTGGGCCTCTAGTCTTTATATAACAAACACTCTCCCTTGGCAGGCTCTCTTCTAAGGCAGGTCAAGCACAAAGCCTTTCCATCCTCATGATGTAGAAACCATGACCCACCCCATGTAACAGGTAGGGAAACTGAGGCACAGCCGTGAAGCAAGATTGGGATACATGTAGGGTCCAAGCCAAGGTTGCTGTCCAGTTCCAGAACCAGTGTCCTCCATACCTGGTTGCCTTTCCCTCAACTACTGGGATCTTCAACATGGAAACTCCCTTTGCATAGATCTCACTAGATGGGAGCTCAGATGCCAGACTATGGGGATACAGAAAAGTCATATAAATCATGGAGGAAATGCCAAGGAAGCTGGGGGCATAAAGGCGGCAGTGCAATGGAGAAAAAAGGACCCGTAACCGTGGAAACCTTCTCCTGCTAAATGCCCACTAGAACAGAGGGTCCGTGAGCACAGGGATTTCTGTTAGCAACTTTCCCCACTGATTCATGACCAGCTCCTAAACAGAATGCCTGGAAAACAGCACGTGCTTATGAAATACTTGTTGGGTAGGTAAATGCAGAGTGCAAGAATGTTTTGTTTTGTTTTTAAGAAAAGCTAGATATTTAAAACTAGTGGCCCTGCACACAAATCCGTGCGCAAGTAGCTCGCTGCCGCTTGCCTCAGCTGGCCACCCCACCCACCACAGCTTGTAGCTCTCTGCCGCTTATAGCTCGCTGTCCTGCCCTCCTGTAGCTCTCTGCCACTTGTAGCTCGCTGCCCTGCCCTCCTGCTGATCAGTCGTTACGTGACGGCATCCCAACTAATTTGCATATTACCCTATTTTAAGTATAGATAGATACAAAATCCCCAGATTTATATGTTTTTCTGTTTTTAAAAAGCTGTGTGAGCAAATCATAACGTGTTTGTAGTCTGGGTTTGACCAGTGGGTAGGATTTGGCTCTCAGGTAGCTAATGCAAGACCCTAATCCCATCGTAAAAAGCCATCAACTATGTGCCCATAGTAGACAATTAAAATGGCGGTGTGTGGAATTCAAGCACGGCACTGAAATGAGATTTAGCATTTGAGAAAAACTCTGGATATAATAAAAAAAAAAAATCCACACGGAGTGTCTGACTGGGTGGAACAGCATTTCTGAGCTGTTTTGCTGCATGTCCAAGTTGTAATTTCGGTTATTGTACATTTCTGCTTAACTGTAATTGGTTTGGCATGGGAAAATACTTCCATGCCTTTGATGATATAAAGTAGTTTAGAAGATACATTTAAGAAGCACTAATATGCCTTGAGCCGCCTCATCCTCTTTTTCATTTCAAATGCCAGGAGTCAGGGAAGGAAGCCAAGTTCTGCTTAAAACACCACGTCCTAGCAGTAAAACAGGAACGTTTGGTACAATTTATCACCCCAGTCCAGCCAGCAGGACAGTGCGTGGCTTTAACTATTTTTCTAGGTCAAGTATTTTGACAGTGTCCGTGAAGTTGAACTCGGAGTCACAGAGGAACAAAAGGAAAAGATGCCCCTGAAGCTGTGGTTCCTCTCCTTGTAAATGCAACACGAATGGACTAAGACACTAAATTTAGCATGGGGGGGTGGGTCGGCGGGGGGGGGGGGCACGAGAGCATCTGACTTCCGATGAATGCCTGAGAGAGAAGCGAAAGAAGGTTTTACTTAGTCATATTCATAAGTTGAGTTGAAATATTTGCAAAGTAAACAAGAAACGCTGGGCATGGCAAGGAGGCGTCGGCTAAACGTCGAGGAGAAACTTCTCCAGGTGTCTGGAGGTGGTGCATCCTCTGGAGCTGAGCAAGTCCTTGTTTGACCAGACCCGTGATCGGCAAACTGCGGCTCGCGAGCCACATGCGGCTCTTTGGCCCCTTGAGTGTGGCTCTTCCACAAAATACCACGGCCTGGGCGAGTCTATTTTGAAGAGGTGGCGTTAGAAGAAGTTTAAGTTTAAAAAATGTGGCTCTCCAAAGAAATGTCAATCGTTGTGCTGTTGATATTTGGCTCTGTGGACTAATGAGTTTGCCGACCATTGGACCAGACGATCTCACACCATTGCTGAGGGCTTGGTTTACAGGTGCCAAACTTCCTCCTTGTGTTTTCTTGGTTTTGGCTCCTGGCGACCTCTTCTAGTAGGGCAGCTTCGCACATCCTAAAGAGTCGTCATCATCGTCACTCACTATGGGATGAGATTTTTATTTTATTTATTTTTTTAAAGAGTGTAGCACAAAGGAAGGAGGCTGCTCCCAGCAACTCCTCCAAGAGAGCCGAAGGGTTTCAGAGAGGGAGGGAGAGGGAGAGAGAGAGAGGAACATCAATGATGACAGAGAATCATCAATCGGCTGCCTCCTGCATGGCCCCTACTGGGGATCAAGCCCACAACCTGGACATGTGTCGTGACCACCGGGAATCAAACTGTGACCTCCTGGTTCTCATAGGTCGACACTCAGCCACTGAGCCACCGCGGCCGGGTGCAGGTTGCTTTTGAGAATCACTGGGGAAGGAGGGAAATGGATGTGTCCGTCACGTTTTCTCAGGCGGGTTTCCTGCTGGGTCCCTGCCTTTCCTTCAGCCGCATGTTGTGAAACAGCCACAGTTACGCCCCAGGTGCTGTTGGCGGGGAGGGAGTTCTTAGCTGGCACGGATGACTTTCCTCTGCCCCACAGTTACAGTGATTACAAATACGGGCTCCTTCTGTGGGGCTTCCTACCCTATCATTCTGTTTCCGGTTGCCAAGATCAGTCTGTGCGACACACTCTCCTTGGGCTAGATGGCACACCTAGAGTTGGTTTGGCTGTAACTTTGCTAAATTTAAAAATAAATACTAACATATTCATTGTTGCCATCAATGTATGGCCTCAGAATTGGCTCCCCTATTTTTGAGTTTTCATTTTTTTACCTCTTAGTGGACTCTGGGAGGCCTTTGCAGTTCATGTCTTTGGATCTCTTTCCTTTTGTCGCTTTTCTTTCTCCTTCCTTCCTCCCTCCCTTCCTTCCTTCCTCCCTCCCTTCCTTCCTTCCTTCCTTCCTCCCTCCCTCCCTCCCTCCCTCCTTCCCTTCCCTTCCTTCCCTTCCCTTCCTTCCCTTCCCTTCCATTCCCTCCCTCCCTCCCTCCCTCCCTCCCTCCCTCCCTCCCTTCCTTCCTTCCTTCCTTCCTTCCTTCCTTCCTTCCTTCCTTCCTTCCTTTCTTCCTTCCCTTCCTCCCTCCCTTCCTTCCTTCCTTCCTTCCTTCCTTCCTTCCTTCCTTCCTTCCTCCCATCATTCATCCTTCCTTCCATCCATCCATCCATCCATCCATCCATCCTTCCATCCACCCACCCACCCATCCATACTTCCATCCATTCATCCATCTAGCCTGCCTTCCTTCCTTCCTTCCTTCCTTCCTTCCTTCCTTCCTTCCTTCCTTTCTTCCTTCCCTCCCTCCCTCCCTCCCTCCCTCCCTCCCTCCCTCCCTCCCTCCCTCCCTCCCTTCCTTCTTTCCCTTCCTCCCTTCCTTCCTTCCTTCCTTCCTTCCTTCCTTCCTTCCTTCCTTCCTTCCTTCCTTCCTTCTTTCCTTCCTTCCTTTCTTCCTTCCTTTTTTCCTTTTTTCCTTCTTTCTCTGTCTTTGTTTCCTTATGCCAAGCTGACCTGAACTGTATAAAGACTTAAGAGACAATGATCTTAAAAGTAAATAATATCCCAGGGCTTCTCAGAGGCAAAACACAGCTGAGCGAATCACGGACAACGAATGCCTCCCGGCGGTGGTGGCCTAAGTCTCGGGCCCTCTACCACCACGCATTCTCTCACATCTATTTCTGCATGTGTGCGCTTTCAGCTTGACCAAATGGCATCGTAGCACACGAGTTGTCCGTATCGTCACACATTTTGTCTTGCCTGGAGCGCACTTCTTTCCCAGGGCCTAGGAGAAAGCTGAGCACACAGTGCCAAGTCCATTAGCACTGATCGATAGCGGCGATATGGCCAGAAAGGCCACGGTTTCTGCATTTGTCTATACTCTGAATCTGTACATAACGTGTCAGACTTCTGCACTGGCCCTGACCGCAAGACTTTGAGGAGTCATTTAAATATCTCGGTACCCCAGCATCGCGGCCCGACAGCAGGAATGACACGGGTGTGGGAGGAATCACGTCCATGAAGAGCCGTGCTTTCTTAGATAGCGAGAAATGCACAAAGTCTGAATTATGGATGCACTCTATAAAGATTTTTTAAAAGATCAAGCGCCGAGCCGGTTCTTCCTACCAAGCCCTTTAAAATCTTTTTCGGCACCGAGGGATTTTTTCCCACTCATTGCTGGCAGGCCCTCAAGGTGACCCGAGAAAGGCGGTGTCTCGCAGACTGGGAGGCGGAGAAGTCGGCTCTGCCCCAGCAACTACACACACACACACACACACACACACACACACACACACACACTGACACTCACACATACACCTTCAGGAAAATAAATGACTGTGCGTGGGGCTCACACGTGTCCTTGCAGGCACCGTCCTAGCGCCCCCAGATCTTTGCCAGCCTCAGTCCTACACGGAGCGGATGGGGTGGGCCGGGCGAGGCCGGGCAGGTGTGGAGGAGGGCCTCCCGGGCGGCGCATCCCCAGCCGGGCTCCCTTCCATTTGTTTCCCTGGCCCTGGCTGTGTGTGCAGCCAGCCGTGCTGCGGCCGAGAAGCCCCAGAGAAAGGGGAGGCCCGCGGAGCTATTTTTCAGCATTACATACTTGGCTTCCTAATAAATGAGATCCAGAGCATGCAAACAGCCATCCTCTTAGGGGGGAAAAAGCCACAGACGCAACGCAACACCAAGTGAAAAAATACACGAGCCCAGAGGAGTGGCGTTCCGGCAGAATTGGATTCCATGAACTGTCTTCTCGTAGCATCCACTCTCCCAGAAGGCTTTGTGCTGCTGAGATGGAAAAAAGTGCTAGGTCTTTCTGGTCCTCCAGCCAGCTCATTTCACCAGCAGACAGAGGTTCCTTCCTTCCTTCCTTCCTTCCTTCCTTCCTTCCTTCCTTCCTTCCTTCCTTTCTTTCTTTTAATTTTTATTGATTTCAGAGAGGAAGGGAGAGGGGGAGAGAGAGAGAGACATCCATGATGAGAGAGAATCATGGATCAGCTGCCTCCCGCACGCCCCCTACTGGGGATCGAGCCCACAACCCGGGCATGAGCCCTGACCCGGGAATGGAACCGTGATCTCCTGGTGCATAGGTTGACACTCAACCCCTGAGCCACCACGGCCGATGCTCTATCCACTGAGCCAAACCAGCTAGGGCTGGAGGTTTATTTCTATGTAAAAGCTGAGAAGGACACAGTTAAGATCGGGGTCATATTGCACCTGGCTCCACCCCTGGGCTCACTGATGGGCAAGCACCATGGATTAGGAGGTTTTTATCAGCTCCCTGTGCCAAGCAGCACATCAGGCCTGTCGACTGTAACGGCATGCGAGGGGGTGGACACCCGACATGCCCATCCTTGCCCTGCAGAGTCTCAGATGCTCCAGGGCCCTGGTTTTTGGTGGCCTCTTCCAGTCTCTGGGCTCTCTGGGCTTTCCCATGATCCTTCAGCAAAAAAAAAATAAATAAAAAAAAATACCACCAAAAACAAACAAAAAACACACACCCACATTTGGATGCAACTCGGGATGTTGAGGTCACCAGCGCCGCTCGCTGTGTCAACTCAGGGAATCAGTGGACAGTAATACAATCTCCCCACGTCCACCAGGGAATCTAATATTTCACACAGAAAATAACAAAAGAGTCCCCCGGCCCCGGGGCAATATCCTGAAGTTGTTTGAGGTGAAAGAAAAGAACAGTCTTTGGGGCAAAAGAATGTAGACTCTTTAGCAGTAAACTCGGGTTGCCTTTTGTCTTCCATCCCGCGGAGATTGACTCAGATCTATTCCAGGTGAGAAAAGAAATGGATCTCGTGTGCAATCTGGGGAGATTTCTCTGCCCTCTTTTCGTCGACCCTGGAGCCACCTGAAGTGATAAATGAGACCTTTCTGGGCCAAAGCCTCGCCACTTCCTCGTACGTTTTAAAAATGGCACCTGGTGGATGTCCAGGTCTCTGGAAAACTCTCGATGCTGATGCTTCATCCCTCTTTTGTTTTTTTTTATAAATATATTTTTAAAAATTGATTTTAGAGAGGAAGGGAGAGTGAGAGAGCAATAGAAACATCACTGATGAGACAGAATCATTGCTCGGCAGCTGGGTATCAAGCCTGTAACCCAGGCATGTGCCCTGACTGGGAATCCAACTGTGACCTCTTGGTTTATAGGTCGATGCTCAACCACTGAGCCACGCCAGCTGGGTTGCTGAGTCCTGCATCTTGCTGCATAATAAGCTGCATCTAGCCGTCTCCGTTTCACCCCTCTGTGGATTCTAATATGCAGGGAAATAAAGCAGCTGCTCTCCGGGATGAGGGAACTAGCAGAGAGGGTCCTGGGCCCCAAACAGAGGGACGAGGGAACTAGCAGAGAGGGTCCTGGTCCCTGTTCTTTTCAGTGGGTAAAACACTGCCCCGTCCTAACAGCTCAGCCTCCTTTGCCCTTTTATTAATTACTAGAAGCCCGGTGCATGAAATTCGTGCACGGGTAGGGTCCCTAGGCCTGGCCGGTGATCAGGGCTGATCTGTGGGGCGGCCGGTGGCGTGATCAGGGGGCCCCCGCTGGCACCCGCCTTGGCTGGCCTGGGGCCTGGGGGCTGGGAGTAGCTCCTGAATTGAGCGTCTGCCCCCTGGTGGTCAGTGTGCATCATAGCGCCCTTCAGTCGATTTGCATATTAGGCTTTTATCATATAGGATGACTGCTAGAGGGAAAGGGAAGAAGGTAGGCCCTTAAAAATGCTGTCTTGAAAGTCTCTCTCTTGGCTGACGTGGCCCAGGTGGCTTGAGGGTGGGACCGACAGAGGAAGAAGCACAGAGAAGACAAGAGCACCGGCACCCTCCCTAAGTCACCCTTTCTCTTTCAAACCATTGTGACACTCCAGGGTGTGGAAGGAAACGTAACGAGCTACGATTTCAGAGACCAGGTTTGAGCCTTTCATGGTTCTACACAGGCCGTCTTACTGTAGTGAGCTCCGCTCTCGTATATAAAAGGGGGAAACTCAATGACTTCGTGTAGGTCTCGGGGCTGTTGGGGGAAGGCTGGACAGAGACAGTTGCTGCTCCCGGGCCCAGAACTCCGGCAGCGCCCGACCTTCCCTTTGGTTCATTAGTGTCACGTGACTGGTCGCGAGTGGGATATGCGTAGAAGGACGTGGCTGATGCAGACCTCTCCTCAGCCACCTGATTCCCCAGATGCCGGCTCAATGTACAGGTGTTTAAGGCCCTAAAGGACGACAGAATAACAATTAGGTGGCTCAGTCCCCAAGTAACCATGAAAAAGTCTGTGTCCCAACCAGGAACTCCTGTATTAGACTTTTCCAAGAGAGAGAAAAAAAAAATGAAGTGTTCTACATGTGAAGTCACTGAGGTTTCAAGGTGTGTTTGATACAGATGCCAGATTGACCCAAATTAATACAAGAATCAGTGGGGGGGGGGGGGGGGGGGAGGGAGGAAATAGATATAAAAACATGTTTAAGCAAACTCTTAAAATAATGTTCAGATTTAAGGATTTTTTTATTGGTTAGATTCCGTAGAGTGTCATTGCTAAAATTATATTGACCTAAAATACTACTGGGCTAATATTTAGCCAATGCTCATTATGGAATGCAAATCCTACATAGTTTATCTAGTTCTGTGGTCGGCAAACTGCGGCTCGAGAGCCACATGCGGCTCTTTGGCCCATTGAGTGTGGCTCTTCCACAAAATACCACGGCCTGGGCGAGTCTATTTTGAAGAAGTGGTGTTAGAAGAAGTTTAAGTTTAAAAAATGTGGCTCTCCAAAGAAATTTCAATCGCTGTCCTGTTGATATTTGGCTCTGTTGACTAATGAGTTTGCCGACCACTGATCTAATTTATTCCTTCCAGCTACCTGAAGTCATTGTTTTTCTGTTTTTCTTTGCCTTATAGTTGAAGAATGTGAGCTTTAGGGAAATTACGTCCCTTGCCTAAAATCATATACCTACCAAGGGCTGAGGGCTTTCATTAAAGTTTTACTTTTTTGTTTTCAAATCTTTCTTTTATACTACGGGATGGTATTCAAACGCTTTTAAACGTCTTTTAGAGGAACGTCAAATTGTTTCCTTCCTCCGTCTCGGAGGACGGGTAGCTAGATGATCCCATGGAACATTCTCTTCATTCCAGTAGGTCTGAACATCCTGATGTTCCTTTGAAAGGACATCCTTTGAAGCCATTCTCCAAGTGTGGGCCATGGCGTCTTCAGAACTATGCCATTCGTCATGGAGGTCTCCATCCTCTTGCGTTTAAAGGGACAGCTGAAGGCTTGAGCCGATGAAGGGTTGTTGCTGTTTTATTTTCCCCACCCTTCTGTTTTCCTTAAGCTTCCAACATGCGCTTGCCCAAATCGTGTGATTTAAGCTTGCTCTTTAATACATGTTTCCACCAGGTGAGGAACGGCTGGTGCATTCCATTTTGTCGGTAATGATTCTATATCTGTCACTCTCAGCAGGCCGCCTGTCCGTGGATGGTGGACCATTTTCACATTCATTTTGGAATAGTATTCGGGGTATTATTTTCATTCAAGGGCAGGCATTGGAACCGAGCTGATTACTTATTTCATACACTTTGAAACTCTTCGGGACGGTAATGAACGTTAGCCTTGACCCAGGGCGCTGCGGATGCACGGCCTCCTCCATCAAACATCTACTCATTCCATAAGCAACGCGTCCACGGCATGGACCGTGTTCTCCTCTGGTTCAGAGACCCAGCTCCCGTCCCTTTGTCCACAGGTAGTTGGAGATGCCGTCCTCCGACTTGAGGATTCTGGTTTGGCTCAACTCTCTGCCGTGCAGATAAAAAACAGCCGCAATTTTCTGCTTGAATCTCTCTGTGACTAAATCCATTGATCATCCTTTCTCCCCGTGAGTGAGAAGTGTGTTTTCTCCTTAATAACTCCTATCCTTCTCCCTGGGATTTTTTTTTCCCCCTTCACTTCACTTGTTTGTGTTGTGTTGGTCAGCCCTCCGCGCTATTCCTCTGAGAGACAGAGAGAGAGGGCGCGCGGGATTGAAGTTATTTTATGCTTGGGCTCCCTCCGTCCCAATTTTCAAATCTTCATGTCAATTTTCACACATCAGTGTCATGTGGTGAATGCTATGGAAATTTCAGTGGGGTCCTTGGGAGGCAATTTAGACACGAATTTCTCCCCCTTCCCCGCCACCCTGCTGCAATCCCTGTCTTTTCTAAGAATAAGTGGGTCTATAATTAATGTGGATTTGAAAACATAGCGGCATTCAAAATTCTCGTCGCCGGTTTTCGAGGCCATGTCTTCTTTGCCGTATACACACAAAAGCAGAAACGCTTGCAAGCTCTCTCTCTCTCTCTCTCTCTCTCTCCTAATAAATGGGCTTGTGTAAAAGGAATAAAAATTACAGTTTGTTGGCAGTCAAGAGCAACTAATTACTCAGGAAGAAGCATGTTTTTATTTTTCAGAACTGCACTGAAAATGGTTTGTCATGCAATAAATTTGCTAATCACCAGTTAGGAAACACTGTGCCATCACCACCTCCCCGCAGTGGCTTCCTTTGAAAGTTGGTATGTTACCGTGTGGATAGGAAATTATATCTTTCTGGGAATGAACTTGACAGCAGACGTTCACTGAATAGCTGAAAACTCCCCGGCAGTCGGAATGCCAGCGGCATAAAACAGGAGCGTGGTTAATGGTGCCAAAGACGGCAACCGCCGACCTTGGCTTTGCTCGGAGAGCAGACAGCCCCGGCCCCTCCTCACGGGCATCATCTTTCACTTCCTCTTGCTCTTTCCCAAAGAAGGACCCATGGGTGGCCTTGATTTTTTTAAATAAAAATGTCTTCATTGATTTCAGAGAGGAAGGGAGAGGGAGAGACAGCGACATCCATGATGAGAGAGAATCATGGATCGGCTGCCTCCTGTACGCCCCCTACTGGGGATTGAGCCTGCAACACGGGCATGTGCCCTGACCGAGAATCGAACCAGCAACCTCTTGGTTCATTGGTCGACGCTCAACCACTGAGCCATGCTTGATTTTTTTTTTATATATACTCTTCTCCAAAAGTCCCCTTTCCTCAGCCCCTTGCCATCCAATCAATGTTGATTCTGATAGATTTGCATAAGGTTTTACCAGAAGAATCTGGAGAATCACTTTCTGACCCGGAAAGAGAATCCCGTCTCAGAGTCAAAGCGGATGTGTTGAGCTACCTAGACTTCTGCCGGAATATCTGCTTCCTGTTCACATTCACACCCAGACAAGTCCTCCCAGCCCTGTGAGAGACTCGCTTAGAATGTGACAGACTTCTTTTGATTTGATAGGATCCAAGAGGCTTTCTACTCATTAAGGTTCTCACAGTCACATTCCTTCTTGAGTCTGTTTTCCAACTTAGGGGCCCCCCCAGGGAATGGAATTTGCAGAAAGTCTGTTATTTAGGGAGTCCTTAAGCTGCATCACAATAGGCCAGGCTCCGCCTTCTCATTGCTTCCATCTTGATCCCCCTCCTATGTAATTACCTTTGTGAGCAAGGAGCTGGCCTTTTCCTTCTTTCCTGTTTCAGTGCATGAAGATGGAATGGATCCTTTTACGTGAAATTAGAACCCTAAGTTCTAAGGCTCTAACCCAAAATGTCCCTGTCTTGACGATGCAATGGTCTCTCACTGGTTTCTCACTGCCATCTCGTTTATAAAATGGTTACTTACTAATAATGCCTCTTACCTACCACATGGACAGAATGACAAGGGAACAAAATTGTACTTTCATTTATATTTGCTGTTAAGTGTTCTACAAAACCAAAGGAGACTTCTGATTAAGGCCTTCCCGGGTCTGTTAGAGCAAAAATAATGGAGCACAGTACTGTATATAGTGTGGCACTTAAATAGAACCAACTCTGGAACCAGGGTGCCTTGGTTCACACTGTACCCTCCCCCCCCCGCCGAGACTGCATGTGCCATTACCCTCTGTGACTTAGTTTCCTTTCCTATAACCTTAGGTTGTAGTCATAATTCCTATAAGATCATCATAAGGGTTAAAAGTAATCCACGTATATCAATTAGGGACACTTACCCACGCAACAATAATATCTGTTACCACCACCACGTGTACTGAGAAGTTTCACTGACCTATTTTTCCCACATGTGAAATCCAGGCATGTGGAACTATGTAGGCAGCCCCCTAGGAGATTTGTGTGGTTGCTGTTACTATCAGAGAACACAGATGTGCATATATGACTTTTTTTTTTTTCTCTAACCTAAGTATCTATTGACTCCATAAATGAGTTCAGTAATACAGCCTCTGATTTCGGGTCCTTTGCATGCATGTAGAATATCATGTAACTATGCCCTATTAATTTTTTTCTCTCTTTGTTCCGTGATGGCTACCAGTAGGACAAATGCAGTAGGCGTCAGAAATAATATACCTACATGTGGGTGATAGGTTTGGACAAATTATGAGAAACGTGTCTCTTTTTCAACATGGAAGGACCACCACCAGGTCCTACATCTTTCCAGCTGGCAGGGCTCATGCGCTGCTTGCTGGCCTTGCGGCATCAGCCTGACATCTTCACTTCCGGGCCACCTCGTAGTCACTGATGATAAACGGAATGAGAGGGAGAGGTGGGGTGCAGAGGAAGGGGGCCAGTGCGGGCAGCGAGAAGCAAGAGATGGGACTGAGGGAAGCAGAACAAATGATGAGCTTTAATACCTTGGACACTGAAGCACCTGCTGAAGGCACGGCGCACTGCAGCTCGTGACCCCGGTTCAAAGACGGACATCGGGCTCCGCTGGCCGTGAATCAAAGGAGCTTTCAGCGACCCCGCAAACCAGGGACTCCGACGTGCACCTCCAGGGCTGTGCCCATCACAGAAGGCAACAAGGCGGGGTTTGATTTCATTCTGAAGCAATCAGTGGGAAGCTAAACATTTCTTAGTATGTCACAGTGGGGTCTGTGGGAGCAACTATTGAGTTGGTGTGCCTGAGCAGGGCTACATGTATGAGAAGAGAGAAAACAATGGATACAGATATATTTATAGATATAAAGGTATAACTGGACCTAGATATCTATCTATCTATCTATCCATCCATTTATCTATCCATCCATTCATCTATCATCTATCTGTCTATCCATTCATCTATCTATCCATTCATCTATCTATCATTCATCTATCTATCCATTCATCCATCCATGCATCTATCTATCCATCTATCTATCTATCCATCCATCCATCCATCCATCCATCCATCCATCCATCTATCTATCTATCTATCTATCTATCTATCTATCTACCCATCCATCTATTCATCTACCTGTCCATCTGCCCATCCATCCATCCATCCACCCACCCACCTGTCATCTATCTTTCCCTTTCTTTGTACCACTTGAAGCAGAACTCCTTTGAGTCTCTGCAGTAAAGGGCCCAGGTGTGGCTCAGCACAGCCAGGTAGTTGGGCCCACCCATGCCATCCAAGCTGGACCCTGGCTTTAATCCTTTTGCTAGTGCTTTCCTTTCCATACAGCTTCGGGTCTTTAAAAAAGAGAGCGTTTTCCTGGGCTTTGCTTCTCGCCTGCTCCGTGAGTGCTGCGGAAAGGGCTGGCATGACAACCCCTCGAGGCTGAGTCCTGTTGATTAGGGGATGGATTGTGAGCAGCGGCTGTACTCGCACGCCCTCCTCAGTGACCCTTGCCAGCATCCCTCACCCATGACCCGGAGGGATGGTCTCCTGGGGAAGCAAGGTCAGGCTCTGTGTCCATCAGCCTGCGTGTCTACTAGCTGTGTGACGGAGCATTTGCTGATGTTGACACGCATGTGGTGGAAGCGGGATGGAGGCTAGTTTCTCGTTTCCCACTGAGCTGTCAACCAAAAGGGCCTGTGCTTATACGGGGTTTCACAGTCCTCCCAGGCCGTGCTTATACACCCAGCCTGCTGCTGCCATCCCTTAAGAACTGGGGGCGCTTTCCTTTAAGCTAAAGTCTGGAGAATAACACTTTCTAAACTAAGAACGTAGGTACATGAGCACTTTTCTCCCCAATGTATAATTTTCCTGACAAGTATTCCTATCATAACATGTATTTTTTTTTCCTCTCGGCTCCCTGTACTCATTTTGACGTTAAAATAAAACGCAATAATTAAATGGACTAGAATACTTTAAGTAATTTGATTGGCAGGAACAATGACTGTTGACAGAAGCAACTGGAAAAACTTTACTTTCTCTTTCTATTGTATACGATTGGCTTAGTCTTGGAGCCCCAATCATGTGGGTTTCTATATCGGCAGATTGTCCAAATAATTGACCACTTGAAGGCCAAATGCAAGTGTTGGTGGGCTTTCGAGTGACTAGGCATTTTTCAAACTTCTTTTATGAAAAACTTTTGTAACACATATGTACTTTTCATGTGTTGGAATAATTCATCTCATCAGTATGGGAATGCCCGAGTCACCCTGATGACTCATGGCACCAAAATAATACCGTATTTCAAATCAGGATTATTTAAAAAAAAATCCATGTAATATAGTTATTCTTAGTGGCAAACTATTCGTAAGGAAACAGTTCATCTGTTTTGAGGGCAGATTAACTACGTGTGGGGATTTAGCAGATGATTCGTTGTATTAGGCAAAAAAAACAACAACAACAATGATGTCTGTAGACTTAAGTCCAGGGTCCAGGGTGGTCAGCTGAGAAATTAAATCTAACATAGAACTTTCCTTAGTCCCACAATGCTCTGCTCAGGCACCTGAGACCAACCAGACTCTTGCCTCTGGCGTCCCCTGTGTAGCTATCAGGAATGGGGGACTCTCCTGTCTACGTAGACCAATGGCAGTCTTGTTCATGTACCCCTAAACCAGCCTCACCACTTTGAAGCAGGCAGGTCTGGGCTCCCAACCCCTGGCATTTCTTTGTAAATGCCTGGGCTGTAAGTTCTCTACAACCGTTGTGATTTTCTTCCTTTTCCTCCCTTTTCCCTGACCCTGATCAGCTCCAAAGCCCATCACTACCTCTTTGAGCCATGGTTCCTAATGCCACAAGACAATCTCTCTCACACACACACAATTACTTGCTGGTTACCCATTAAAATATGAACTTACACCCTAGCCAGTTTTGCTCAGTGGATAGAGCGTCGGCCTACGGACTGAAGGGTCCCTGGTTCGGTTCCGGTCAAGGGCACATGCCTGGGTTGCAGCTCGATCCCCAGTAGGGGGCGTGCAGGAGGCAGCTGACCCATGATTCTCTCTCATCATGGATGTTTCTGTCTCTCCCTCTCCCTTCCTCTCTGAAATCAATAAAAATATATTTTAAAGAAGTGAACTTACAACAGTGTTTAAGGAAGATTTTACTAGAGTAGCTTGTTTACTGGAAGAGGACTTACGGGGGTGACACGGATGAGGGAGTTTATATGGCTTGATCTTCCCTACAGGATGCCTCCAGCCTGTTACTCATCGTGGGATAAGTATTTTATACATTGTAAGTCAGTTACTTTGGCTTGTTTATTTAAAAAGGTCTTCGACTAAATGGCTGTGTGTGAATACACTTTTCACATGCTCTTGAGATTTGCAAGTCCATGAAATGATGCAATTGTGGTGATGACTGTTTAGCAGATAAAAAAGAAAAGAAAAGAACAGACAGAATGAGCCACTTTTCCAAGATCATGTTGAAAGTCAGTGCCTGGATCTTAGCCAGAGCCCAGGAACAAGGATCTATGCTTTTATTAGGACTTTTGAAAAATAATCATCTAAAAGCAGCTTGGCAATAGCTGAACATCAACTTCTGCACCGAGAAGGAAAACAAAAACAAATAGTTAAAAAAATTATTTGGGGGAGTAGCGGCAAAAGTGAACAACAATTTCACTTCGACAAGTCCATTTTTTGTACTGTAACTTTGTGATCTCACTTAATGCTCTCATCACAAGTAAAAGAAATGTTTCCTTTAATTTATGAATGCAGTAAATCTTAGAGAGGTTAAGTGGCCAAAGATTGCACAGCTAGTGAGGTAGTGCATGGAGCTGGAATTTGCAGGTAGAACAAAATCCCATTCCCCCCCCCCCCCAAATATATTTTTATTGAGTTCAGAGAGGAAGGGAGAAGGAGAGATAAATAGAAAAATCATGATGAGAGAGAATCATTGATCAGCTGCCTCCTATACGCCCCACACTGGGGATTGAGCCTGCAACCTGGGCATGTGCCCTGACTGGGAATTGAACCGTGACCTCCTGGTTCATAGGTTGACGCTCAACTGCTGAGCCACACTGGCCGGGCTAAAATGCTATCTTTTGTTCCTTAGGCTCCATAATGCACAGATGAGCAAAGCTCTACGTTTAGCTCCATGGCACGTGGATTACTGATGGCACCTCTTTATCAATAACTAGAGGCCTAGTGCACGAAATTCATGCACAGGTCCCTCAGCCCGGCCTGCACCCTCTCGCAATCCGGGACCCCTCAGGCAATGTCCAACTGCTGGTTTAGGCCCAATCCCTGTGGGCTATCCCTCTCGCAACCTGGGTCCGCTGGCTCCTAACTGCTTGTCTGCCTGCCTGCCTCATCGCCCCAACCTCTCTGCCTGCCTGCTTGCCTGCCTGATCACCCCTAACCACTCTGCTTGCCTGCCTGATTGCCCCTAACTCCTCGCCTGTCTGCCTGATCACCCCTAACCGCCTCTGCCTCGGCCCCCACTGCCGCGGCTTTGTCGGGAAGGATGTCCGGAATGACGTTCGGAAGGTGGTTCAGCTGTCTGGTCTAATCAGCATAATACCCTTTTACTATTATCGATAGGCTGTTCCAAAATCTGAACATTTGTCACAAGGGACAGTGGGAAAGAGTATGGATGTTTATGTTCACTCCTCCTTTCTGAATAACATTCACGAGTAGGCTGTCTGTACCAGGGACCACCTTGCACCAGGTCTCTATATTTCCCTGGTTATACTTTTTGCTGCTTTAAAAAGCATTTATGTTGTATTAATAGGTTCAAAGTTAAAAAATATGTCAACACTCCCCCACCCCTTCTGTCCCCAGGCGACTCGGTTCCCCTTTCCAGAGAGAGCCAGTGCCAGCAGGCCAGGGTGCATCCTTCCTGGGATAGTCTATGAATACGCAGGCGTACGGGAGTGGATGTGTTTCCTCCCAACAACTGCCTGCTTGCAGATCATTCTTGCAGGGATTCCCGAATGAGCTGCCTCATTCACTTTAGCAGCTGCTTTGTATTATGCTGTTTGCCTTGACCATGACTTACTGGACTAGATCCATTTTGATAGGCACTTAAGTTGTTGCAAACAATTTGCTGGCTCACAATAGGCTTGCAGGGAACATTCTCACACATGCTTCTTTGCACACACGTGTCAGTACATAGGAATGATGGATTTCCAAAACTGGAAGAAGCTCTGGTCGCAGAGCCTGCATGTTCACATGTCGGGCAGATCTTGCTAAAACGACCCCCATCTCTGACGTGGAGTGATGGTACACTACTTTATTTTATTTTGATAATCTGGAAGGAGAAAAAATATATATATCTCATTGTGCTGTTAATCTGTGCCTGCTTTAATCTGGGTGAGAGCAAGCATGCTCTTTTAAATACTATGCATATAAGACCCTTTTGCGTTTCCTTTTCTGTGAATGCTCTGATTAGGCCATTTGTCCATTCTCCTACAGCTTAATGGTCTTTTTCTTAATGATTTAGAATAATGTTTAGGAATGTTTCTATATTTAAAAAAGAAAAATTATTGCTGCCCTAGCTGGCCTGGCTCAGTGGATAGAGGGTCAGCCTGTGCACTGAAGGGTCCTGGGATCAATTCCAGTCAAGGGCATATGCCCGGATTGTGGGCTCGATCCCCAGTGCGGGGCATGCAGGACGCAGCCAGTCAATGATTCTCTCTCATCACTGATGTTTATCTCTCTCTCTCTCTCCTTCTCCCTTCCTCTCTGAAATCAATAAAAATATATTTTCTAAAATGATTGCTTTGGCAAATAGGTACCAAACACTTTCCCCACGTGTGGCCTTTGGCTGCGCTTTTGCTGTTTGCGTTCTGTGTTAGGTCTTTAAATACGTTACCACGAATCTTCGAGAACCCTGCGAGACAAGTTTCATCCTTCCTACGTGTGGTTGGGAGAGACGGCCGATCAGAAAAGGTTCAAGGCTGTTTCCCTATTGCCCAGAGTCGGTGGGGACGGGAGAGGACGGGGTACAGACCTTTGTGACCAGAAGTCAGCATTCTTTCTGCCACGTCACACCGCCTCCTGGGCTGAGCACGTCCTCAGATTCCCGGGCCTTATTTCAGGCCGATGATTCTGCGTCTGTGGGCTGTGAGCTCCGGGGTCGGCGTTTGAAACCCGCACCCACATGCTGCTCCGGCTCCATGAAGCTTGAAGGCCTACTGCTTCCTTCCTTAGGGTGCTTCTCCTCGCTTGGCATGCGTGGATTCCCCGGCCATGTTTGGAAATTCTATAGAAAACAAGGTGCTTTAGACCAGTGGTTCCCAAGGTGGGGGGGGGGGGGGGAAATTTGATTTTTTTAAGGGGAGCAATTCGAGTTATTAACAGTGAGTTTTTTGCATTTCTGATGGTCCTAGGGGCCTCATATACAGTCGATAAATATACACTGAGTGGCCAGATTGTTATGATCTCTGAACGCATAATAATCTGGCCACTCAGTGTGTGTGTGTGTGTGTGTGTGTGTGTGTGTGTATTAGAGGCCCGGTGCATGAATTTTTGCATGGGTGGGATCCGGCCAGCTTAGCCAAGGGGAGGGGACATGGGTGGTTGGCTGGCCTGCCTGCTGGTCGAACTCCTGGTCAAGGGGACAATTTGCATATTAGCCTTTTATTATATAGGATATACACTGCGTGGCCAGGTTGTTATGTGTTCAGAGATCAAAATAATCTGGCCACTCAGTGTATACTGTGACATATTTATGCATTTCAGTTCTCCATTATATGTTTTGAAACTATATTTGCTATATTGCCATATCACTTCATATTATTATTATTTTTTAACACTTTCATAGTGATTTCTCCCTCAGTCCTTCCACTGTCCTTTCGTTCTTTTATCTTTCTCATGGACGCCGTGTTCTTTGGAAGCTTGTTTAGACCAAGTTCAAGGCCTTTGAGGCTTCCTCCACGCGAATAGGAGCTCACGTTTTGAATAATAAGAATTATAGGTCATGGGGAGGGCATCAGGATGTTAGAGATGCTTAGGTGGGGCACGGCCCAAAAAAGGTTGGGAATCACTGTTTTAGACCATCTGGGGGTTTCTGCATCCCAGGGGAACAGGTAGCAGAAAATGGCAACGTTTTGCATGACCTGTTCCCTCTCCAGCCCCGGGAACTGTGCATTTAGGGCTGAGGTGGGGAACGTGGAAGAGGGGTCCTCTGCATCGGATCTGAGCAGCTGGGTCACGTCACACTAAGCTACTAGGACTGTCCGTGTGCCGCTCGCGCTGGGGAAATCCGAGCACGTTGCCCTGCAGTTCATTTTGCTTCTTGCAGCTCCGTGGATGCTATCAGCCCAAGTGTCTGACGAGCATTTCCGATGCTGAAATAAAAGCCCTCTCAGCAGTTCTCCTGAGTGAGTTTCCCCGTGCATGCGCGTGCGTGTGTGTGTGTGTGTGTGTGTGTGCACACACATGTGCTTGAGGCATAGGCGTCACATTCCCCCAGAGGGCCCCCATGAGCCAGTCTCCAAGGAGCCCCTGCAGCACCAAGCCAGGAGCCCCGAGCTGTCTCTGGGAGCCGTCACACCCGTCCATAATGACCGCTGGAGGATGGAGTTATATAGACATCCAGTGGAGGAATTAATTACGGGGAACAGGAAGTCCCTCTAGGAACACACTGCCGATTTAACACCTCCCAGGTGAATACCCTGCCAGTGGAGTGAGGAGGCAGCTCTGTTGGCTCAGTACTGGCAGGAGCCTGCTCTACATAACAATGGCCCAGGAGGCACCCCTGATTAAAGCAAGGGGCCTAGGGCAGGAGGTGGGGGGGTGCGGCTTGTCAGAGATGGCTTATCTTCCAGTGGAGAGGAGCCAGGTTGCAGGGCAGGCCCACCTTTGGCTGGTTTTTCTATTTATTTGGCACTTGTTTTATTCCTTCTTCTTCCCCCCACCCCCCACCCTGGTTCATTTTATGCCTTTAACCCTATCTCGGTGGTTCCCCAGACAAAATAAGGGCCCGAGCCCGTCTCAGGAGTGAATTACAGTGATTCCCCAGCCCCCCCCCCCCCCCCCCACTCACAGGAGGCAGGGGGCACACTGAACTCAGCTTGTCAGATCCCCATCTCCATATTTCCCCTCAGAGCGGGGCGAGGAGTGATTGAGGGGGCCCTCCTGCGCGTTTGCCATGTTGCTTTCGTTTCTAACGCAGCTGCTCCCGTCCAAACCCCGCAGGCTGGTCCATTCCGTGGGAAGCAAGGGCCATTCTCCCGGCCTTTCGCGATGTTGTTCAGGTCAACCTGGTAAGGTGCATCACGGTGCTGCGGCCCGAATGGGGTCGTTTAAATGTGTACCGTTATTCTGTGCCTTCTCACGGGTAGACCCATGCAGGAGCGAGGGAAGCCACAGAAATACCATTCAAAGGCAAAGGAGAACAAGGACAGGAGAAAGGCAGGCAGGCAGCCTAGCAGGACCCTACGACACGTGCATGGCAGCAACGCTGTTTCGGAGACTTGCCCAGGTTCATAAAGTCACTGGAGGGGTGACCTCTTCATAAGAACGCTAGAAATAGTGTCTTCTTTAAAAAAAGACTTCCTTGGACCCCTAGCCGGCGTGGCTCAGTGGATAGAGAGCATCGGCCTGCAGACGAACGTTCCCGGGTTCGATTCCAGTGAAGGGCACGAACCTCCGTTGCAGGCTCCTCCCTGGCCCGGGCCCTGGTTGGGGCGAATGCAGGAGACAACCTATTGATGTGTTTCTCTCACGTCGATGTTTCTCTCTGTCTTTCTCTCTCTCTTCCACTCTCTCTAAAAATCAATGGAAAAATTAAAAAAACAAACAAACCACAAAACCCTTCCTTGTATCAACTTGGTTAAGTAAAAAGGTGATTGGGATCAAAATCTGGATGAGTTTGACAACAGACGTATCACTTACGTGGATTCCTTTGGTGAGGCAGAGTTAGCTCTGTGGAGGGCATCATGGAGGAAGGAATCACACGGGGGATGAACACACACACACACACACACGTGCCTACACAGGGACTTTTCCCCTTTTTTCCCTGCAGTCTGTCTGCCAACATGACCCTTCAGCACCTCCCCCAAATCGACTCCTGCTGATTGAAATGTGGAGACAGTCAGGTGGGTGTGGGGACCCCGTGTGTCCGGGATGGTGTAGGTCCAGCCCCAGATGAGTTGGCAGAACAGAGAGGCCTAATTGCCCTGTTCACAGACCTCGCACACCCGAGGGCACACACCCGCTTCTCTCACTGTTCACGGTGGTATTTCTGCATGCCTACTGGCAAGCATCGGCAGGTCAAGAATCCTTGTGACACGGTAGGGGACAGCGAGCAACATACACGACATGTTTGGTGGTTGTACGGAAGATCAGATGGAGGTGGTGCGTGGTGCGTGTGCGCCTGTGTGAGGCGTGTGGTTGTGTGTGTGCAGGTGGGTCTCGGGGCGGCCACCCAGCCACCGTCCCTGGTCCTGCTTCACACCATCACACGGAGGTTCTACCCTCCATGTGACCGACCCTTCTCTCCTACCCGCTGCCTTCTCCCTCTCTGCCCGACATCCACCAGTTATTTCCGTTCAGTGTCAGCAGCACGCCAGACACGCGGAGAGGTAACCTTTCCTCGCGCTGATGCTCTTAAGCCATTACTCCAAACCGGAGCCGCACTTGTCAGCGGTGACTTCGGTCTCTAATAACTTCTCTTCGGGGGTGCGCGTGGCGTCCGGGCGCTTAATGCTGTGGCCCAGGGCTCCCGGAATGCCTTTCCAGGTCATTTAGAGCCATCCATCTGATCTGCAGCAACATCAGTCAATCTCCCAGCCCCGCGCTTCCCCTCACTGCCAGGTCCTTTATTAGTTCTCTCAGGGCCATATTGGGGGTGATCTTAGGCAGCCATGCTTGGGTCCTGAATTCTGTCACTTCCCCGTGAGATTTTCCCCCCTCCTCTGTCTTTTTCTCCTCTGTGGTTTTACTGGACTCTTGTTTAAAAGGCCTTTGAGCCCTAGCCCAGTGGTCGGCAAACTCATGAGTCCACAGAGCCAAATATCAACAGTACAATGATTGAAATTTCTTTGGAGAGCCAATTTTTTAAACTTAAACTTCTTTTAATGCCACTTCTTCCAAATAGACTCGCCCAGGCCGCGGTATTTTGTGGGAGAGCCACACTCAAGGGGTCAAAGAGATGCATGTGGCTCGAGAGCCGCAGTTTGCCGACCACAGCCCTAGCCGATTTGGCTCAGGGCTTAGAGCGTCCGCCCATGGACATAAGGGTCATGGGTTAGATTCTGGTCAAGGGCATGTACCTTGATTGCAGGTTTGATCCCAGAAGGGATGGGTGCAGGAAGCGACCAATCGATATGTCTCTCTTGCATCAACATGTTTCTCTGTCTCCCATCCCTTCCACTCTCTCTAAATATCAAATGGAAAAATATCTTGGGGTGAGAATTAACGACAACAAAAGGCCTTTTATGCAGTCCCGCCTGCATGACATAGTAAATCTAGAAACGGACCCAGCCGTCGGTCGATGGGGTTGCCATAACTGGTCTTGTTTGGGAACGTGTATGTACGGTCTTACTGAGCATGTGGGTTTTGGAGCGCCCTCATCTCATGCCTGTTGCCTTTTGGGGACTTGGGGAAGGCGAAACAGGCTTTGTAGTTTCAGCTGATCTTTATTTGTATTTCAGAGTGTAATTAATAATAATCATACCAGCGAACAAATATCAAATGTTACTTTGCAATTGTTATTTTGGTTGATGCATGGGTATGCATTGGTACACACACACACACACACACACACAAACACACACACACACGTTCTATTGGTTGCCCATTTTATAGATGAAGTAACAGAGTACTTCAGTAACTTGCCCAATACCACCCAGTTAGGAACTGGAACAATGAGAATACGAACCTAGGTACTTCAATAGTGACCCAATATCTCTCTCTCCCAATAAGAAGCCATTATTAATGCTGTATGACCTGCAATATGGTCACAATCATATATGAGATGGTTACTGAGAAGTTACTACAACCGTGAGGAACACGTCAGCCCCATCTTTTGAGTGTCCACACGCACCGCCCTGCCATCTAATGCGAAGGCAAGGATAATCTATTAGCATCACAAGATGAATTTTTAATGCGTCACGGGTGTCTGCCAAAAAGTAAATGGATTGGAGAAGCAGACAGAGAGGCCGGGAGTATTGATAAAGGAAGGTGCCCTTATGTCTGTCTGTCTGCTTTCCTCGTTCTGCCTTCCCACCTTCTTAAAAGTCTCCCCGCCTCCACTGTCCTCTACAGAAGAGTTGGTATCTAAGGGCAACACTCGGATTGTATTTAGAGAAAAGTCCTCTTAGTGGAAGAGTAATGATGTTATTGCTGGTGCCCAGGCTCCATCCCAATGCAGGTAATTATGCTCTGCCTTTTTAATTTTTTTCTTTTCATTTGGCTTTGAAAAACAAATCATTAGTATTACAGAGAGGAGTGACAGATATCCACAAGAATATGAAACACCAGAGGAGGCGCCATGTACATAATAGATGAGTCCCCTTACAGATGTAATACATCTATGATACTTCCAACAATAAAGACAAATTTAAAAAAAAAAGGAACACAGGACTTTTATTTCTTTAAAAAAGAAAGAAAAAAAAAGATGAATACTCTTAGTCAAGTATAAAAACTAAGTTGGAGCCCTGGCCAGTGTGTGAGTGTGTGGTTCAGTGGACTGCTCTGCCTTTTGTCAATTCCCTCTGCCATTTCTGTGGAATCTCTCTCTCTCTCTCTCTCTCTCTCTCTCTCTCTCTCTCTCTCTCTCTCTCTTTCTCTCTCTCTCTCTCTCTCTCTCTCTCTCTCTCTCTCTCTCTCTCTTTCTCTCCCCCCTCCCTCCCTCCTTCCTGCCCTGAACAGTTGTACCAGGTTGCTGGGCTGCTGTTCAACATCTGCCTCCCCAAAGAACTACATGTTACAAGCGAGTGAAGTGACGTCTCTTTCATGATGACTTTGCTGAAAGGAAGCTGACAAATGGCAGGGGGTGGAGTGCCCCTTTGATGTGGGTCAGGGGACGGCTTGCGGCTAGCCTCAGGTCCCTGGAGTTCCCAGCCTGGAACAAAGTACACAAACTGTTCTTTTCAAGAAAATGAGGCTTGATGTTGGGCGGGATGATGGACGGACCCCCCGCTGGCGTGGGCCAAGGCGGGCACTGACCTCCCCAGCTGAGGGGCTTGTCCAAATGCCTTTGAGGGGCATCTGGGGCCCCATCTTGCAGAGAGCCCTCCCGAAACCACTGGGGCCCCAGCCGCAGCTCTCGTCTTATTGGTAGACCTTCCATGGGCCACGCTTTGGACCTTCTGACTTCTGCTCTCCTCTCATCTCTTCCTTTTTGGCAGAAACACTCACAGATGAGAGGATCGTTTCCAATTTCACCTACATAATCACTTCTTCCTCTTCCCTGGGGACGCAGGCTTCCAGAGGGGCAGCATGCTTAGCACGCACCCAGACACCCTCCTTGATTCTTCCCCTCCCAAGGGGTCCTGAGCAAGACCTGCCTCCTCTGCACATGCCCAGTATGTTTTTTTCTGCACCCCTTCCCAATTCTCCAGTTTTTTAAAAAAAATCTTAGTGCCTTTACTTTTAACCAACCAGATTAAAAACGGGCGAATAATTCTGATCGTAACCTCATCTACATGGTTGGTATGTCAGATATACCCCCCGTCCTTCCCCTCACATCATAGCAGGTGTCCCACCCCGCCCGGCCGCTCCACACCTGCATATGCAAATTAACCTGCCATCTTTGTTGGGCTAATTTGCATACTCGCTCCTGATTGGCTGATGGGCATCTAGGAGGTACGGTCAGTTTGCTTATTTCTCTTTTATTAGTGTAGATACCCATGGATTGTCCCTAAATTGAAAGGAAAAACAATCTCTGATAAAACGTCTTAGATTAAAAAGCAAGTGAGTTATGCAGCGAAATTCATGAGCTACTTCAGAGAAAAAGCCCAGGATTGATGGGGGGGAAAAAAAAAAAAGAAAAGAAAAAGAAAGAAAAAAAACACGTCTGCAATAGGAGATGCAAAAAGCCAGCAAAAATAGAATTATTTTGTTTTAGGTAGAGAGGGCGGGGAAGCCCAGTTATAATCTTGTAAAATTTTGTAATACACCCGTGAATGCTTTTTGGCAGCATCAGAGCAAATGTGGCTCAGAGACAGGTAATTCTATAATAATTGCAATTCTTTTGGCGTCGTGTACAAATTTACCTCCCATATATATCTTAGACCTAAAACAAAGCAAAACAAACAAACGGAGAAAAAAAAACAAGATGAAGAAGGATTTCTGTTGGCTGGGGGAGAACACACTTTGGTCAGTGGAATATTATTTTTTAGTACCAGTCATTTTTCCAGTCGATTCCCCAAAATTACCAATTTTGGGTTTAAAAGGGGAAAATAACCTTAAAATACTAATAACAAGAGATATCTCAGGTGCAGGCTTTCTATCTCATCGGTGACTAAACGGAACACGTTGTCTTACTAGCTCTAATGTGGAAAAAGTACAACATGAAGCAATTGCTAAAAAATAGAAGAAAAAAAGTGATACCCCGCTACCCTTGTAGATACGGTGTCAGAGCAATAATGCATCATCTTTGTAATTTAAGTCATATGTGCTTTACCATACTGCTTACCTAAAAGTGGTTGCTCAAAAAGGGTGATGGACTAAACCTATGCATTCTGTTCAAGCAAGGAGAGGCTGCACGCCCCTCCCTCCAAAAGACCTTCATCCATTTAATGTTTAAAAGTTGTTGTTGTGTGTGGTTTTTTTTTTTTTGCATGAATTAGAGAGTTTGGTGGAAGCATTGACAGCTCCAAAACCAAGCTCTTGTCTGCATCTAATTCCGTCTTCGCAGCTCTCCGAAGCTGCTAAAGCTGGTCTTAGAGCCTGATGCTTTTGTTTCCTGATGGTGTGAAACAGCTGCCGCTGTTCTGACGAGACGCCCATTTTCCGTTTTATTTTTGCAAGATGTTGGCTACATCAGGCCCAGCGAAGTAGGCAGCTGAGACGCCGCTTACAGCAGGAAGCAGGAAAGGGGTATAAGGGCCGTCCTCAAAGGAAGCTGTTTCTGAAAATGGGGGCTGGAGAGGAGACGGCAAAGCCAAGCTCAGCTCCACAGTCAAGGGCCATGCACGGGGATTTTGCATGGAGAACAGGGTGGTGACTCCAGGGAGGGAGGACCAATTACCTCTTTATTTAGCAACTAGAGGCCTGTTGCATGAAGATTCGTGTAAGAATAGGCGTTCCTTCCCCTGGCCTGCAAGTCTTCGCTCCCGGCCGGAGTGTCACTCTTGTAGCTCCTTCCATCCCGCCGTCCTTCCCCCCACATCATAGCAGGTGTCCCACCCCGCCCGGCCGCTCCACACCTGCATATGCAAATTAACCTGCCATCTTTGTTGGGTTAATTTGCATACTCACTCCTGATTGGCTGATGGGCATCTCGGAGGTACGGTCAATTTGCTTATTTCTCTTTTATTAGTGTAGATACCCATGGATTGTCCCTAAATTGAAAGGAAAAACAATCTACCTGGAGAAACTCCATCCTCAGCTTGTCCTTGAGGCACGTCAGCCTCCATGCTCCCATGCCACATTTTGCTCATAAGCATGAAGTTGCAAACTCGCCCCTCCAGCATGAGTGCTAAAAATTCGGAACTCTGAGTTTCTGACTTCTTCTTAGTAACGAGGTGAGGCATGCCTGTGAGGTTGGACCTGTGGTGAGGCGGGTGGCTCTAGGTGGAAACTGCTTTCCAGCTCACCAGGGTCCTGACCTGACCTCCTCATTTCAACCATCCCCTGGCTGCTGCAGGAGCCTGGCTGTGTCACCCCAGAAGTAAGGGCATCCACTTCAGACAGGGTTCCCCTGTATGCATTGCCTCCCCGTCTTGCTCTCTGAAGACCCTTGTCCTGGAGCTTTGAATGGAGCTTTGATGGACTTCTATCTGGAGACCGTCAAACTGGAAGTTTGCAAGGGTAGGGCAGATGTGTTGAGGGTGCGTTAATGTCTCCATGCGTAGACAGCAGGACTACCATGTTGGCTGTTAAAAATGGGCACTCCACCCACTCCAGCTGGCAAATGGTTGCTGTTCTGAGGTTTTGGAATCCCTGCATACCTCCGCCTACACTAGCGGCTTTGGCTGCACCTGTGGGGACCAGAGCCCTGCCCTAACATTATAGCCAGAATCCGTTTGGATTCATTGGTGCCTGTACCCTACTAGTTGTTAAATATTTTGAATGTCACCCCGAGTAGAAGCTAAGGAAATCTTTTACCTGGAGCATAGATGGGGTCTGGTTGCTTCTCCTCCCATCTCTCCTCATCCCTGCATCTCTTGCCACCCACTCCCTCCTCACCGTGTGCCTTCCAAGGAAGTCTTCTTTTCCAGAAGTTACAGGCAGTTGAACAGCAGTGGGCTGAGCTGTTAGGGAGCTCTTAAGCTGCTGGATCACTACAGGCTCAACTTGATTACATCTGAGCGGGAACATTTCAGAATGAGGGAACGTGGCACTGGAGTGTGGCTAGAAAATTGTGTGTTCCATATGTGTGGGGTTTTGTGCTGCTGTGTCTCTCCTTGTATCCTCAGTCATGCGGGCTGCAGCGATTCCTTTTTCTCCCCTTCTTTTTGTCCATTTTATAAAACTCTTTTAAGAGGCATTTGCTATCCTTAACAATAACTAGTTATAATAGTATTTTCATGGTGACAAAAAAAAAAATGCTTCCAAAATGATCCAACAGAAATGAGCTAATTTGGCTCAGAATGTCTGCACACTTTCTGGATACCTGTTAGCATCCTGTTTTTATTCTTTCAACCATCATGTATATGGTTCAGATGGCATCCCCCCCCCCCCAACACCCCCTGGCAGTGGCTGTTTTAATCATTGTCAAATTGAAGATATGGGTATGCATTTTGCACAAACGAGGATGCTAGATTTGGAGTCTATAGACTCTGGATCAATGATAGTCATTGATTAAATGGGGTGACCTAAGCAGAGTCATGTTCTTATGCCTATGAATGAACAAGGTTGGACTAAGTGTTAGCCTCAGCTCCCTGCCAGCGCGGAGGTTCTGGATTCATTGATGTGGCATTTATGTGCTCACAGCAGCAATAATGACACGTGCCGAGTGTTTTTCTAGACATCATCTCACTTGAACCTGATGGCCACTCTGACAGGTAGGCAAAAATGCATAAAGGATTCCCAGCAGCTTGGAGCTGGAAAAGAAAGAAAAAAAAAAGACCCAATTAGGAAATTCATGAATTACCCTCCTGAATTACCCACTCCAATTTCAAAAAATTAAATGCTGGTTTATGGAAGTCATTCATTCTGCCTCCATCACAGGTGTTAGCATCTGAATGTGTTGGCTGAGCTTGGCGTCCTGGTGTGAAATGAGAGTTACGCAGCTAGTTGTTAGACATATGTGTTTGCGTGTAAACATAACTATGTATATAAACACCGTGGGAGGTGGGAGGGGGGTGTCGTCAAGCAGGAGGATGGATCGGAGAAGGAACGGAATTACCCATTAGCTTCCGCAAGCAGAGAGAGGCATCTAATGTGTATCAACTGCCCAATGTGTGCTTAATTAATTAATTAATTAGTTAATCACGTGACCTTAATTAATCTTCCCATCAGTCCTATGTGAAGTACATATTAATTCACCCATTCTACAGATGCAGAAACCTCCGCTCAAGCAGCTAATTGGAAAGGTCAAGTTATTTATTTTTTGGGTGTATATATATATATATATATATTTTTTTTTTATTTCAGAGAGAAAGGGAGAGGGAGAGAGAGAGATACAGACATCAGTGATGAGAGAGAATCAAAGGACCAAGCTTTAAAACCAGGCCCTCGCTGTACCATGCAGGCTCAAAAAAAAAAAACAAACCCAAGATGGGTAACCACTTTCTAAGTGCCTACTTTATAAGTCTACTGGTAGCCCATCGTGCGATATCTCGCACAGTAGGCCGCCAGCTGCTTCCGTGAGAGGCAGGCCCACCGCCGTCTCCTCTCCGGACCTGCGCTTGGCCGCGTAGGCTGCGGGTTGGACCCCCTGTCCCCCAGAGGCCCTCCGAGGCCCGGGCGTCGCCGCAGTGATGAAGCAAGCATTCTGCCAGGCCATTCATGCTGCCCGCTCTCAGCGGCAGCCTCCCTAGGACTGGGGGACTCTGGCGAGGCTGAGGGGACTGGGCGCCGCCATCTTGTGGCTATGGGCGCCGCCATCTTTGTGACAAGAGTGATGGTCAATTTGCATATTACCCTTTTATTAGGATTTTAATTGCCTTGGTTGGAGCATAATAATGAGACTGTTGTTCACCATCCACAGTCACTCACCACATCCCTAATACCCAGGTGTGTCCTGGGTGATGGGCTAGAGCAGTGGTCGGCAAACTCATTAGTCCACAGAGCCCAATATCAACAGGACAACGATTGAAATTTCTTTGGAGAGACACATTTTTTAAACTTAAACTTCTTCGAACGCCACTTCTTCAAAATAGACTCGCCCAGGCCGTGGTATAATGTGGAAGAGCCACACTCAAGGGGCCTCCAAAGAGCCGCATGTGGCTTGCGAGCTGCAGTTTGCCGACCACGGGGCTAGAGGACGAGGATGTGACAGAGGCTGCGCACTACCGGGCAGACCCGACCGTGGCATCCCCCAAAGAGTCAGCGTCCCGACTTGCAGGTCTCAAAGCCAGGACTCGCCAAGTTCCGTCACAGAGGGGGGTCCCACCATCGTCCTGAGCAGCCGTTTCATCACTCCTTGGGCCTCTTCCGTCGGCGATCAGAACTGAAGATGGACGTAGGGCTTCATTCAGGTGCTGCCTTAAGCGTGCTGTCGTTTTTCTTGGATTGTTCTTGTTGTTTATGCAGGGTGTCTTTGTTCAGTGGAGACGGTGTGACGTAGGGTTGTTCATGAGATCCCTAGCGTTCCTAAGCAAGCTTTCCCTCCCGCTGTGTGCTCAGGGTGCTGCGGTAGCTCTGGTTTTCTCTGCACGGTCTCTGTGCACCGGCTGGTTTTCACGTTGGCTGGACGGATGCTGGGCCATGCAACGTGCAGTTGGCCACAGGCGGGAAGGTACAGAGCGTGTCTCTGCAAAGTGTCCCCAGGAAGGGCTCCGGGAGGAGGAGTTTGGGTTTAGGTTGCTTCTTGGAAGACCCGGGCGGGGTGGGGGCGAGGGGGTTGGGGGGAGGGGAGAGACGCAGTGAGGATGGGATGAGGATGTGGGTGGAGGATGGGCGCTCTCAGATGACAAGTTGCTGAGTCCGGAACCCTGACACTGGTGAAGTATGCTGTCAGGAACATTAAGTATCCAAAAGTGATAAAGCTTCAATTTGCTAGTCCATTAGACTAATTACTGCAATAATTAAGTAACTACTTGATTAGAACTAATGGGTACCTAATTATCCAGGAGAAAAGTATCAGGTGGCAATTATCAGGTGGCAATTAATAGACTGGAGTTAATGTCTTCGTACTGTCTTTGTATGAATTCATAAGCAAGGTAAAGAAAACAAACAATAACTTATTAATATTTATTGGTGCCACCGCGTGTGTTTTTTTTTTCTTCTTCTTCTTTCAGCTTGTTTCATTTACACAGAACCAATTAGTGGGAAACCATTAGAGTTGCAGGGTATAAAGGGACTGAAGCAGAGTTAGGTCTTTTAAAGGTACAGGATCTCATTAGCAGTAACGACTAACATTTAACTGGAAATCAACCTGTGATTTCAGCTTTGTTGCTGTAAATCGATATTGAAAGGGGATCCCAGAAGTGAGCAATCCATAGTCATGATAAAATCTGGGGGGAACAGGCTAATCATTTGAAGTCAAGGGCTTTATATTTTTATCTTATTTTATTTTATATCAGAGAGGAAGGGAGAGGGAGAGAGAGATAGAAACATCAATGAGAAGAGAGAACCACGTACTGGCTGCCTCCTGCATGCCCCCCGCTGGGGATCAAGCCTGCAACTCAGGCATGTGCCCTTGACTGGAATCGAACCTGGGACTCTTCAGTCCACAGGCTGAAAAGAAAAAAGAAAATTAAAGATTTTTATTGGTCACCTGGAAACCTCTTGTCTCTTGTCCCCTGCTACGTTTGCATGACAGGGGAGAGAGATGCATGGGAAGAAATGGAACTTACTAGAAAAGAAACTTTTCTTCGTATGAACTCCCATCACACGGAAGCCTTGCACGTCTCCTAGCATGAAACCTCATCTTTCTAAACCAGTGGTTGTCAAGCACGGACTCAAGACTTGCTGCTCATGCCGGAAAATATTTGTTCTAAAAATAAGATGTTAGAACAAGACTCCCATCCATGGCCGTGGGTCCTGTGGTTACAACCACAGAGACCTGCTTGGTCTAAACCACGGCGCTGGGAAGCATCGGGCAGCGTTTGGCATGTGCCACTCGGGTTCAGAGGAGAGAAAAATGCGTCAGCTGTTTACTAGTATTTATTTATTCCTGAGTTCGGGAAAACTCGTGCTACAAGGTTGTAAGGCTTCTGGGGGAAAAAAAAGATGAGAGGTGAACTTCAGGAGAAGGGAGTGAAAAAATGCTCTCGGGCTGAGCATTCTGAATCGGACGTTTCAGCCACGTGATGAAAATAATAACGACATGCTTCTTGTTCTCTCTTTTTGAAGTTCATCGAAATCTTTTTTTAAAAAGAACTGTTTTTAAACATGCCGGAGAGGTCTGGACCCGTGTTAAGTTTATTAACATTTATTAAAAGTCATATCATTAACCCTGCAGTCGCGGAATAGCCCATCTAGTTTTATTTCAGTTCCTCGCCCAGCATACATAATTGAAATGGGTTTTAATCATATTTTAGGGGGGGAGAAAAACAACAATCGCCTTCTATTAGAATGCATACAGTGACAAATGGAGATAAATCTAAAATTTATAGAAAGGGAGCATTTGCATAAACTGCAGAATCCAAACATATAGGACATGGAGAGTCACAATTGTTGCAAAGGGCATGAAAAATTCAACTTTGGTTTCGTGCGAGGGGGCCGGGCTTCCTCACATGATTAAGATCATACATCACGCGGCCGCCTCTTATTAAAGGCATAATTGTTGTGAGAACCCGAAGTGGCGTCAACGCTAATCTAGCTTTATATACGTACAAATACGAAGGGAAGTGAACTTGGAGACGCCGGCTTTTGGTGATCCGTCGTCATTTTATTAATGTTTGAATAATAACCGCCTAGAGGGCCTGTTATAAATTAAAGGGACGGATGGAGATATAAATTTTTATGAGGACTAGTTATACATTTCCATTATGTGTTTAAAAATGAAGGAATTACTGTGAGCGCCGCCGTCCTCACATTTATTTGAGGTGATTTGGACGGGCGGGACCGTGGCTGAGGGCCGCTGCGTGGCGGCCGTAAGAAAGATGTATCTGTCCCTCTGAGCAGATCCATCATACCTCATGCATGAACCCTTCTACGAGAGCCGGCTCTCCGCTGCCGAATCTGCATGATGATTTCTGTGACAATAGCAAGTGATGATAGAGCGCGCGGTGCGGGCCACGTACGTACGGGGATTTCCGGTGGTTAAATCCTGGAGGACGCGGCTATTATCTACCTGTTAATGCAACAGCGGAAGGCAGTGATGACTGGGAAGCGAGCCTGATTCCTCTCCCTGCTCCCGGGGTCCTGGCTGGGGCTTCACAAGTGGCGTCTGACCGCCAGTCATCTTCAGATCTGTTCTCCCAACATTGTCCTCCCTGTTGTAGATATAATGGGCCTATGAATTTCCATCACGTAGGAACTCTAACCCCAAAGCGATCATTCAGGCGGTTGACTGGCACACTTGGCTCCTGTGTACACGTGCTCATCTATGTAATATACGTATATGTGTATATGTGCATGTACTATATGTATATCCTATATAATAAAAGGCTAATATGCAAATTGTCCCTTCAACCCGGAGTTCCACCGGGGGGGTGGGGCTGGCCAGCCAACTGCTCGCAGCCCCTCCCCCTGGCCGGCCGGCCCGGCCCAATCGGCCCCAGTTGGGGTGGGCCAGCTGGACCCCACCCATGCACGAATTCATGCACTGGGCCTCTAGGATGCATCTATACATATAAAGAGGTAATATGCTAATTTGTCCATTACGGTGTCCCAGTCATGACCAGTCTGTGGGCGGGGACGGGGGCAGGGACTTCCGCCCCCAGTGCTGACGTGATGCTGTGGGGGGCGGGGGGCTGGGCTTGATGGGGGACCTCAGGCCATGCCCCTTGCCTGGCGGGGCTTGACAGGGGTGGGGCCAGCTGGGTCTGGCTCTCACCCAATGGGGGTGGGGCCAGCCGGGTCTGGGTCTCCCGTGTTTTAAAAGTGCATGCAGGCGGTGGGCAGGGACTTGACTCTAGGTCCCGCGGCGAGCCCCCGAATCTGACAGGAGGGAGATTTCATATACATTTTACTACTTTTCTTTCATCTCTGACACTTCTATTATAGAGAAAGGGCAAATAACAATATTAAAATATTTCTTCTAATTAAGTCCCTTTGAATGTGCATGAATTTCGTGCACCGGGCCACTAGTATGTGTGTGTGTGTGTGTGTGTATACATACTAGAGGCCCATTGCATGAAGATTCGTGCAAGAATAGGCCTTCCTTTCTTCCTTCCCCTGGCTGCTGGCACTGGTTTTCCTCCAGCACCCGGGACCCAGGCCTTCACTCCAGCCGCTTCCTTCCGCCTTCGCACCAGCTGGAGCCTTCAGTGTTCACTCCAGCTGGAGTACCGCTCCTGTAGCTCCTTCCGCCCCCCCACCCTCCCCCTCATAGCAGGCATCCTGCCTTGCCCGGCCGCTCCATGCCTGTATATGCAAATTAACCCGCTATCTTTGTTGGGTTAATTTGCATACTCACTCCTGATTGGATGGTGGGCATCGTAGAGGTACAGTCAATTTGCATATTTCTCTTTTATTAGTGTAGATATATATATATATATACACACACACACACACACACCTATGGACATAATTCAAACCCTACGAATATAAATGTATATTATAATGTATATTATAAAATACTGCTTTTGCAGTCACCTGTGTCCCCATGAAAACTTGGAAGTCAGGCAGCCCAAGGGTTGCACACACACTCCCCCCGCCCTCCGCCGCCAGAATGCTCATGAGTTGGTAACTTAAACAAGCTATTTACCTGGTAACTCCCAGTTTCCTCATGCATAGCATGAAAAGCTTACTGAGTTACTGGGAAGATTCAATATCACTTCATGTAAGGTGCCTGGTATGCGATCGCAGCTTAATCAGTACGTGTGTATGCATGTGCTAGGGCTGCTGTAATAAAGCACCACGGACCAGGTGGCTCAATCAGTAGAAAGTGGGTGCCTCACGGTTCTGGAAGTCCAAGATCAAGGTGACGGCAGGGTGGTTCCTTCGGAGGGAAGGATCTGTCCTAGGCCATTCTCCTTGGCTTGTGGATGGCCATTTTCTCCCCGTGTCTCTCCATATCACCTTCCTTTTAGGTATATCTCTGTACCCAAATTTTCTGTTCTACAGGGACACCAGTCATTTTAGATTAGAAGGCATACCAATGATCTCGTTTTAACTTGATTACATTTGTAAAGGCCGCATGTCCAAATCAGGGCACTTTCGGAGATGCTGGAGTTCTACCCATTAAAAATGTTTGATGAGAGCCCTAGCTGGTTGGCTCAGTGGATAGAGTGTAGGCTCATGGACTGAAGGGTCCTGGGTTCTATTCCTGTCAAGGGTACGTACCTCAGTTGCCAGCTGTATCCCCAGTGTGGGGCATGCAGGAGGCATCCAATTGATGATTCTCTCTCGTCATTGATGGTTCTATCTCTCTCCTTCCTTCCTCTCTGAAATCAATTTAAAAAAAAAAAGAAGAGTTTGTTTAATTCTATGGATATGTTTCTCCCCTTTTCAGCCCTGTTAACCATTATTTTAGTATCAACCTAAGAAGGTGAGGGGACTCTGTTGCTAGGTTAGAAGAAAATGGATATGAATATGGGTCTTCATATTCTGAATGAATAGTTGAAAATCTTATAGAAAATAAACACTATTACAAAATGAGACACAACATACCTCCACTTTAGGAATCAGGTTTCCTTTTCCTGGAATTCCTTTTCAGAAAGAAATGCATTTGACCTATTTTTTTTCTAGTCACGGTGATAAAGGAGTGTACCTGCGCCCTGCTTACCTTTGGGGATGAGGCCAAGTGCTGATTGTGTACCTGGGATAAGAAAGCATCAGTAACCATGTGACCACATTGGTCCTCTCCAAGTAACTGACAGACCCTGCCCAGAACCCCCTTGGGGAAAAGAAGGGAAGAATTATATACTCTTTTATCTTAAAAAAAAAAAAAAGTCCCATTATTGACTCAAATTGTTTAATCCAGCACCACCACTACCTCCTACTCCCTGTTCCAGCACTTAACTATCAGGAAGTAACCAGGGCCCTGGGGGAAAGAACCAAGCTCACTTTTCTTTTTTAAAAAAATATATGTTTTTATTGATTTCAGAGAGGAAGGGAGAGGGAGAGAGAGATAGAAACATCAATGATGAGAGAGAATCCTTGATCGGCTGCCTCCTGCACACCCTCTACTGGGATCAAGCCGGCAACCTGGGCATGTGCCCCAACTGGGAATCAAACCGTGACCTCCTGGTTCATAGGTTGAGGCACACCGGCTGGGCTCACTTTCCTTTCATGGTCTTTCCTGCCGTCCATGGAGGCTCGAAGGCATTTTCCCCCTGAATAGCTCGTTTAATCTCCTTGTATCAGAGCATGCTCTCCTGTGAGATGAAGGTCATAATACTAGCGTAATTCACAGCGATATTGGGGGAAAAAAGTATCTGGTTAGCCATATAAAGCATTTTACAAGTGTGAAGTGCTTTATACAGTCCAAATGATTTTTGAGAGCACAAAATTTTATAGTGATCAAGTATTATCATTATAGCCTTTCTATTTCTCTGGGCATTTATCTCTTTCTTCCTTGTCTGCCTCCTCTTTTCGCCTCGTTATGTAGAGAAATAGAATTCCTCCTCCTTCCCCACGACTAAGGGTTCGAAAGAGTCTTCAGGGCAGGAGAGGAGAGCTCTTAGAAAGATTACTTGTCAATTCAAGTGCCGAAGTTTTCAGCTAGAGAATTGACACCAACATGTGACTCTGAATGGCTTCTGGAGAAATAGGCTATTGAAGTGAGAGGTTAGATTTAAAAAAAGAAAAAAAAAGGAAATAATCTTAGAAAATAACATCTGACAAGGAGAATCTATTGTTATTAGCATATAAGCCTAAGGTAAAAATGCAGGGTGGGGCAAAAGTAGGTTCATGGTTGTTCGTGTGGAAAAGAATACATCTATATATATAAAAGCCTAAGCGACTGTCCAACCAGTCGACCTTTCGACCTTTGGACCGGCTATCATGCGCAATGACCACCAGGGGTCAGACAGTCAATGCACAGGCATGGAAACATGGAACAGACTGATGAATCTCAGAGAGAAAGGGGGAGGGGGAGGGCAGGAGGAGATTAACCAAAGGTCTTATATACATACTAGAGGCCCAGTGTGTGAATTCTTGTACGGGTGGGGTCCCTGGGCCTGGCCTGTGGGGATTGGGCCGAATCCATGCACTGGGACTCCGACATCCCCCGAGGGGTCCCAGATTGCGAGAGGGTGCAGGCCAGGCCAAGGGACCCCACCGGTGCACGAATCCGTGCACTGGGCCTGTAGTTAATAAATAATCACACAAGAATAAAACTCTGTGTCTCACATACTCACAACTGTAAACCTACTTTTACCCCACCCTGTATTTGCCCATCTGTGCCTACTCTTCGTTGACGATCTCTTATATGCTAGGCACAATAGCATATTATTTTTATTCTTGGAAACAACACTAAAGAGTCTATCTCCATTTCATAGATGAGGGGCCTGCCCACAGTTCCACAGTGAAGGGAAGGTAACCCCAATCTTTGGGACTTCAAAGCCTGTGCTATCTTCTATGCATAGTAAGGCATGCTACCTTTGCATTGTCCACTCACCACTGAGTCCTAGAGACAAACTCACAAGACTCAATTTATCTACAGAATGATCATGTTTCTATTTTGTGCTGTGGGGGCATGCATCATTTTGTTGACTTGTTGGGTCCCTTGTTCAGATAGCCATCCATTGCATAAGGACATATAACAATGAAAGTAAATATTCTTGCCTGGCCAGCATTGCTCAGTGGTTGAACGTCAACCTATAAACCAGGAGGTCACAGTTCTATTCCCAGTCAGGGCACATGCCCCGGGTTGCAGGCTTGATCCCCAGTGTGGAGCATGCAGGAGGCAGCCGATCCATGATTCTCTCTCATCATTGATGTTTCCATCTCTCCCTCTCCCTTCCTCTCTGAAATCAATAGAAATAGATTTAAAAAAAACAACAAAAAGAAAGTAAATATGCTTACTTGTAGCTTTATGCCTCCTCAACATGAGTAAATGTGGGCTCTGTGAAATTTCTTCTAGAAGATGACCAAAAAGAGACCACTCTAGATGAAAACATGTAACAGAGGAATTGACATAGCTCTTCTCGTTGTGTAGTTACAGGAGAGAATGTAAATGGTTTTACTAGACAGAATCATACCATTTTATAATTGTGTGAGGGCCCTGGTATGACCAGTAAGATAGACAGGTATCTATATAGGATATGTGCTCTCTAAAGCAGCAGTCGCCAACCTTTTGGACCTTCACAGACGGCCAGGGGTCCACGGACCACCAGTTGCCGACCGCTGCTCTAAAGGTATTATAAACCTTTCTACCTGTTACAGCCAGTGAAGTCATCGCAAGAGAAACAAATGTTTGAGCTACTAGGGTAGAGAAAGCTATTTAAAAGTTTGTTTTAAAACTACATAATCAGAACATGTACCTATGCATAAAATGTAAAGAAAGTCTAGAGCGGAATCTCCATGATTAAAATATTTTTAAAAAATATATTTTATTGATTTTTTACAGAGAGGAAGGGAGAGGGAGAGGGATAGAGAGTTAGAAACATCAATGAGAGAGAACCATCAATCAGCTGCCTCCTGCACACCCCCTACTGGGGATGTGCCTGCAACCAAGGCACATGCCCTTGACCGGAATCGAACCTGGGACCCTTCAGTCCGCAGGCCGACGCTCTATCCTCTGAGCCAAACTGGTTAGGGCACGATTAAAATATTTTATTTTTTCTAGCATATTCAAATTATTTATTCTAACATATTCAAATTTTATTTATTATAACATATTCTAACATATTCAAATTATTCTTATTATAGAAATATGTTTCCATTATTTGAAGATTTAAAAACACACATATTATGCAACTGATGTCTGAACTGTTAATCTTTGTGATACCCAAGTCTAATGTATAGTATCTAGAATGATTTTCATGTCATTAGAGTCACTTTTCTATTAGTAAAGACACTTCTCTCATTGCTTAAACATCAAGTGACCACCGCAAGTCCATTCTGTCTCTTTAACTACAAGTAAACATCACCAGTGATCCTACAAAGTGGTAGCTGGTCCCAGATGCCTGGTGTGGAAATCCAAGGCCCTCAATTCCTTGTGGTCCCTAATAGCATTAATCAAGGCACCAGGACTTACGTAAAAGGAACAGATGATTAATCTTGACAATAGTAATGTAAACAGAACTCTAATTCATGAATTGGCAATTATCTTCCCCACCCCCCCCATTTCTCCCCCCTCACTCCCCCCCACCCACCACTGGGGTATTAGCTCTTTGTTTGAGATTTACCCTGTGCCATGTACATATTTTAAGAACAAAAGGGAGTTCTTTATTCGTAAAAATATCCATTCGGTTCAGCTTACCGAACCGGGGGAAACATTGCTGTATTTATCAAGGTTGATTTTGTTTTCCAAGTCTCTAATTCGAAGCTGAAGAATGCAAGACTACATACATCAGGTGTTTCTCGCGAAATAGCAGCCGCCGCCGCAAAGCATAGACATTTGTCATTCCTTAGAGCTGTCTGACAGTTCTGACAATTCATTAGGCTGAGCCGAAAAGAGGTTTAGAAAGCAAAGGAGGGGACTCAGGTAGGAGAGTTGCTTTTTGCATGATCCCCGTAATGGCTGATTTGTATCATTTGGGGTGATGGATACACCGTTCAGATTGAACTCAGCAGGGTCTGTTCCCCTCTCTCTTGCCTTGATTTCCCCCCCATCCCCAGCTTCCTTCCTCTGGAAACCCCCCAGACAATGAGCATAGGCTGCCCCCTCAGTGGCATTTCATCTGAAAGGGAGATTCAGACATATGTCAAGGAAATTCCGCGTCTCAAAAGATGCTTCTTCTGGGTGGAGGGGGCCAAGGAGAGCCAAGATGAGGAAACTATGCCTCACTTCCCTGTTGAGATGGGTGTTCCTCCCTCTCAGCCTGTGCCCACCAAGTGTCCAGTGTCCTAGTCCCTGATACACTGAGCCTCTAGCATGTCAGCAGCCCATCCTGCCCACAGCCCACCATCATGGCCGCACTTCTTTACAGATGGGGATAAAGGGTTCATGGCCAGCAGTGCATGTTCATGCCTTGAGGTAGGATTAGAAACTTATTCCAGGCATCGTCTTCTTTGTTACCTCTTGCACACCTAGGTGAGGAAACTTGTCATTTTTTAATTTTATTTTTATTTTGACAAAGAACAACTGGAGTGAATAAGAGTGTCTGTGGCTGTTCATCCTAGTACATCAGACATACTCCCTGACTCATGTTGCTGGGGACTGCAATGTCGGTGACCCAACTGAAGAAGGTGAAGGGAATTAATCAGAATTAGTACTTATTAATGTCCATTGGTGTGCAGTGCTTTGAGGGAAAGAGAGTAGAGACACAGGCTGCATTTTCAAGATTGACATGTACACCAAGATTTAAACTACTCAAAAAAATTATTAAAAAAACACACACACATCAACTCAGCACAGGAGGCTGTACTTAGTTGCTAACTTTCAAACATTGCTCAATCACATCCTAAGCAGAAGAGTGAAACAATTTAATTTATACTTTTCCAAAGGTGCTCCCGAGAACCCAGTGGGTTAGACTAATGCAAGACATTCTTTGAGGCCCTGTTCTAGTCCGGTTCTTTGCCTTTCCCCATCCTGCTTCATTCTCTCCCTCATAGTTTTTTTCTTTTGTCTAAAGAGCACTCCCTCAGTCAGTCGTGTGCCTCCACATCCATACGTGGGCTCCATGTCTAGGGAACCTGACCCACAATGACTCATGTGGAGAATCACAGGGGAAGGAATGGTCCTAATGATGCTATCGACAGCCTCAATCTAGGACCAAACCAGGATTGAAGGAGTTGGGAAGGGACTTCAGGATAAGGAAACTGTCAGCTAAGAGTAGGCTTCCTCTGGGTTGTGTTCTAATGATTAGAAATGAAGCAGTAAAGATTTTGACTGCCAACAAACCATCTACACTAATAAAAGAGTAAGATGCAAATTGACTGTACCTTTGTGACGCCCACCAGCCAATCAGGAGTGAGTATGCAAATTAACCCAACAAAGATGGAGGGTTAATTTGCATACACAGGCACCATGGCGATGACACAGGCGTTCCGCCCTGCTCCCGGCCACTCCAGGTCTCTGGGCAGCATGGGAAGGTGGAACTCCGGGCTGGAGCAAAAAGGCGGCTCCGGCTGGAGCGAAGGCGGTGCCAGCAGTCAGGGCAAGGAAGGCCCATTCTTCCACGAATCTTCATGCATCGGGCCTCTAGTATGCACATATAGTTTTTAAAAGAAAGTTGGTCATTCTTTTACCTGGATTCATTATTTGGGAAAGACAATGTGAAATGGAGAGAAAAAGAAGAGGAGAGAGAGAAGAGAGAGAAGAAGGAAGAGAGAGAGAAGAAGACGCACACATACGTGTGTGTATTTGGAGGATGGAAGCTATTAGGCCAATTACATGGTGCTCATTGAGTCCAGGTGGCAGAAAAATCCTCCTCCAAAATGGGCTTCCCAAGCCCACGATGGGAAATATGCCTCATGAACATTCGTTTTGACTCTGAAAATAAAACAAAGGAAATAAATCTCACCAAATAACCAAGAATGTGACCCTTTAACATCAGGGTTACTATGAGAAAAGAAAGAAAGAAATGGAAAGACTAAGTAGGATACCAGCTACAGAACATGCCGTCTTCTTATCAACTTAATTGAAGCCGTTCTGTCATGAATGACAGCCCATCAGCTCTTCTGCTAGTCAGCGTGTCACGACATTGTACGTAATGAGAGGTCTCCTAAACCCAAAGGGAAAATCGACTCATTTTTTCTGACTTTACTTTTTTTTTTTTGCATCATCATGGTACAAGTATAAAATGTGTGCAGCTTTATTAAAGCTGTGAAAGAAGTCAAATCAGAACTCAAAATGCTGACATGCAGTTGCCTAAAACTTTATTTTTTTCAAATGTGCCACATTCTGTTCATAGTATTGACCTTTTCATCCTTACTGGTAAGTGATTGGATGTGCATCAGATGTCTCCCTGGCATAACTTAAGAAACAAAGATCGCCATAGTATACAGATATTAGTGGTTGGGAGAACGTTGATGAAAAATAAAATATTCTACAATGTAAAAATGGAAGCTTTGGCAATTTCTGCCTCCAGCTATGATGATATAGCTTCATGCAGACCATCATTCCCATTAAAAACAACTAGTAGAGCCCTGGCTGGTTTGGCTCAGTGGAGAGAGCATCAGCCTGTGGACTGAAGGGCCCCAGGTTTGATTCTGGCCAAAGGCACATGCCCCGGGTTGCAGGCTTGATCCCCAGTAGGGGAAGTGCAGGAGGCAGCCGATCAATGATTCAAAGATTCTCTCTCATCATTGATGTCTCTCTCTCTCTCTCTCTCTCTCTCTCTCTCTCTCTCTCTCTCCTCTCCCTCTCCCTCTCCCTCTCCCTCTCCCTCTCCCTCTCCCTCTCCCTCTCCCTCTCCCTCTCCCTCCCTCTCTGAAATCAATAAAGTATATTTAAAAAAAATAAAAACAACTAGTATCTATATATATAAAAGGCTAAGGCTAATATGCAACGTGTCCCCTTGGGAGTTTGACCAGGAAATCGGGAGTTCAATCACTCGCTATGACATGTGCTGACCACCAGGGGGGTAGTGTAGACTGAAGGAAGGCCCCAGCCAGCAGCTGGCAGCTGGGGGAGGGAGGCTCCAGCTGGCAGCCAGGAGGCCCCTATTGGCCCTGATTGCCAGCCAGGCCTAGGGACCCTACCCGTGCATGAATTTTGTGCACGGGCAGCTAGTACCTACATACAATACCAGCAATGTTGTGTTTGAAGAAATCTCATGGGGCTGAAGACAAAGAGCCAAAGTCGGGCTTGCCAAGGCAGCCAGGACTTATGACCCTGTGATCCCAAAAGAAAGTCAGATACGGTGAAGTGGGTTTAATATTTGGTGCCAGTTTTCCCTGTGAGGATTTTTCACACTCTAACGTTGCACAAGTCAAGATGCCAAGAAGCCAGGCAAAAAGTGGCTCCAAAGCTGAAGAGAATTCTGACAGCACCGGGGAGATAAAAACCCAGCCAGGAGAAAAGGCCCTGAGAAATAACTTCCGGCTCTTAGCCAAATCATCTGGGAACTGTGCCCATGCCATCGGGGTGACTCGAAGCACCTTCTTGGAATAAGATGATCTGCTCTTCCAGTGGGCGCTTGCCTGGAAGTTAAATGGATCCCACAGAAAGGGAAATCTACATCCATAGGAAGTGTAACACTACTGGACGTCACAGTATGACACATTTTGAGTAACTAAGAAAATGTTGTGATATATTGGGATAAATATAAGTAGTGATGAAATAAAACAATTAAAAAAACAAAGAAAATACTGTGTTTTCACAAGAAAGACAATGAGCCTAATGGGACAAAATAAAAGGCCTGAGACAGACCAGTCCATATGGCGACTTGACTTATGACTAAGCCAACACCTCAACACAGAAGAAGCAAAGATCGCCTTTTCAACAAATGATGCAGGATCCTAAGGATATTCTTCGAGAAAAAAATTAAACCCCATCCTTATCTCATACCAACCCCAGAGGAGTTGAAGATGAAGCGGTGAAAACCAACACAATGAAGCTCCTGTAAGATAACATGGCAGAATATCACCACCACCTTGGGGTAGGCAACGGTTTATTAAGTGGAACACAAAATGCACTGAACAAAAAGAGCAACGTGGAAAAAACAGACTCAACAAATAATGAAATAGGAATGCGGGAAACAACTTGAGCAGATACTTCACAAGAGAGTGAAGGAGCCAAGGAGTCAATAAATACAAGAAAGGACTCCCAATACATTAGACTCATGGTAAATACATCAAAACCACACCGAGATACCAATGCACATCCATCAACACAGCTGAGTTCATAAGATTAATCATGACAAATGTTGGCTGGGATGAAGAACAACAGCAACTCTTAGGAGCTAGGAGTGTAGATGTATGATACTCTTTTAGCAGAGTCTTTAACACTCTCTACCGAAGTTGCCCATACTAGACTAGTATTCATGTCCTTTGGCCCAGTGACTCCACTCTAGGTATATTCCTAACAGGTGTATTCTAATGTGTATTAAGAATCATTTTTAAGGGTGGTTATAATGAGATTATTTGAGATTAAAATTAAAAACAAAGTCTATCAGCTGTGGATAATACAAATACACTGCGGTCTAACTGATCAATGGAATAGACTATACGTAGCCATGCGGACACATTTTGCGAACCTAATATTTAGTAAAAGAAACCAGACACAGCCTGGCCAGTGTGGCTCAGTGGTTGAGCACTGGCCCATGAACCAGGAGGTCACAGTTCAATTCCTGGTTAGAGAACATGTCCGGGTTTGGGGCTCAATCCCCAGTTGAGGACGTGCAGGAGGCAACCCATAGATAATTGTACTCCCATATCGACGTTCCTCTCTCTCTCCTTCTCCCTTCCTCTCTGTCTCAAAATCAATTTTAAAAAAAACCTTTTTTAAAAAGAAACCGGACACAAAAGAAGGCAGGCTATAGAATTCCATATGCATGCAGTTCCGTGGAGGCAACACCCCCTGGTAGCCATAGATGGGAGGCTGTGATTGGATGGAGGCGAGAGAGGGTCTCTGTTGCTGGTGCCATCCGGTTCCTCGTCATGGGCTAGTTCTACAGGTGTGTTTGGCTGTGGCAATCCATCCAGCGTTATGCTAACCACTGTGCAAGTCCTCTATTTCTAGAACGCAGTGAAAAGATGACTTTAAAAAGCCAAGGCCTTTAAAAATGAAAATATTTTTTGGACTTACAACCATGTTTGCAGAGCCGTTTCTCACAGATGGGGAAACTGTCATGCTCTAGCTAGGCAAGATTTTGTTCTTTCCTTGTGAGATGTGAACATGTTCAACGAGGACAAAAAAAAAAAATGCAGTTTTGCCTAAGGCAAATATATGGAAATTCTTGGGGCAGCATCGCTGAGTGGGAAGTGTATATTTTCACCATATGAATTACATGGTGGGAAGGGGAGCATTATTATTTTTTTAAAGCAGGTAAAACATTTTAATTTTGCGAAGTTTATGACGTGACAGCACTATGACATCACCTCTAACTCCATGCGGTATCAGAGTGGCTTAAAGTAAAGCAAATCCAGCCTGTGTGGCTCAGTGGTTGAGCATTGTCCCATGCATCAAGACCTCGCCAGTTCAATTCCCAGTCAGGGCACATGCCCGGGTTGCAGGCTTGATCCCCAGTAGGGGGCGTGCAGGAGGCAAGGGATCTATGTTTCTCTCTCAGTCCTGTTTCTATCTCTCCCTTCTCCCTCTTCCTTTCTCTCTCTCTCTCTCTCTCTCTCTCTCAAAATCAACAAAAAAACATATATATGTAAAAGAAAAACAAAAGACTTGTCTTTATTATTCTATTTACACCAGCTGATTCCTGAGACATACACACACACACACACACACACACACACGCACACACGTATCTTACATGGAGCTTCTTTTCCTTGCTGATCATACAAAAATTCACATCTTCTTATGAAAATGTATATAATTTTTAACTGTTTAAATGGATGAACATGTACATTGGGAGCTGTGACGTTTTCCGTGAGTTATGCAACCCCACCTCAGCAAATATTGATCAGCTTCTTTGAAATGGATAGCAAGCATTATGGGATTCTAATACAGTGAGGATAAGCTAATTTAATTTCTCCATCTTCGTCCACACATGTGTAGGGAAAAGCAAACATAGGCATCGCGCACACATGCTTCGGGAACACTGGGCCTGCTTATCGTGAATAATTCATTGTTTGTGGAACTGGTAATTGGAATTAAATTTAAGCCCCGTCACGGCAGCAGTGCACAGTATTTGAAAATAGAAAACGAAACACGCAGATCTGTCGTTTCCTCTCCAAGATGTCACCAGGCATGTCCCTCGCAGGCCGCATAAGCCGTGGTGTCACAGCGCGGGACAGCTGAAATGCTGACAGGTACTGGCGGGCGCAGCCCTCACGAGGTCAAATACCCCTAAACCTGCCTTGTTTGCTGATCTTTTAATCGGATTCAACTCGACTGTGGCCATCGCGTGAGGCTCCCTGACAGTATGTGACAGCCTCTGACAGCAAAAATATTTTGACTTTTCACCACTGGATGGTATTTCAGATCTCCTGCAGCCCTTCGTAAGCCAGCACGGTGTTTTATCGAGAATGACACAGGCACTTAATTGTCTGGGATGCTTGCAAGGTCTCTTCGATTTCAGCTGAATCCGAGTTACGGAGGGCACCTTACGTCTTGGGAGTAACAGGCCACGTAGACCGCTGTGACCACAAGGACTTTGCTTATGAAAAGGAAAAAAACAAAACAAACACACAATTGAACTCACAGCCCAGCACCCGGAGTTATCAGAGGGTCCAAGGAAATGTGAACAACCTTTCATCCTTCTGAGCTTCTCCCAACAAGGGCAGAAGGGACTTCTTGGGGTAGTAAAAAAAATGTGGTGCAACTTGCTAATCTTTTACTTAAAATACATTTTAAAATAATTCTTTCTTTTTTTTAGCCTCTACATAAATTCTTGGGGATACAACTAACCATTATTTGGAAAGAAAAAAAAATGAGCAAATCCACTGGAAAACCACTTTTAATAAGCTCACGATGAGCCCCTAAACGTTTCAACCAAGTCTTTTCCCATCAGCTATTTACAAGATTTCAAACTTAAAACAAAATTAAAAGTGCCTTATACTTTCGTTATCACGGAAATGGTTTTCTACTGTAAGCGCATCCTCTTTTGATGTTGATTTTTTTTTTAATTTTTCTGAAATCAAACAGATACACCTTCTGGGGTTTCCCACTGAGCTTAGACTAATGTCCGAAGGTCCACCTCACATGTCTACCTGTGCTTCTTCCCGTGTCACTCTGGCCGAGCTACTCTGCCTTCTTTGCCTTGAACTTCCCTCTTTCTTTCTTTTTTCTTTTTTTAAAAATATATTTTATTGATTTTTTTACAGAGAGGAAGAGAGAGGGATAGAGAGTTAGAAACATCAATGAGAGAGAAACATTGATCAGCTGCCTCTTGCACACCCGCTACTGGGGATGTGCCCGCAACCAAGGTCCATGCCCTTGACCGGAATCGAACCTGGGACCCTTGAGTCCGCAGGCCGACGCTCTATCCACTGAGCCAAACCGGTTTCGGCGAACTTCCCTCTTTCTTGAATGTCCCCTCCCAACTCTTGTCTTGGCCGAGCTGGCCTCTTTGCATTCACTGTCCCCTCCCTGGTCACCTGACTGATGTTCCTCACCTGCCCCCAGAACCAGTCACTCTCTGTACCATTCCACTTTCTCATGCTACCCCTCCCTAGGTGTCCGGCTGTTACAATTCTGTAGGCATCACGCTCTCTAGTCAAACGGTGTATGGAGCAATCATCCGGTAGGGGCTGACAGGATGTAAACTTCTGGGCACTCCTGTATCAGCCTTATGTTGAACACTGTCTACGCTTAGTAGGTGCTCAGCAACTCCTGTTGGTTGGACCTCATTTGATTCACATACCAAAATAAAACCACTTTCAACGATAGAATAGACACAAGTGGTACCTTAGGCCTCGGTGTGATGAATGCCCATCACTAAGAATTCGTAAGAAATGTGAAAAGGCAGAATATAATGATCTACATTAAGAACAGGTTACTGAAATCTGTTGCCATGACCCCTATGATGGGGCCTTCATGGCTCTTGGGGCTCATGACCTCAGTTGTATTTTTCACATCTTTAAAAAAAATATGTATATTTTTTCATTGATGTCAGAGAGGAAGGGAGAAGGAGAGAGAGACAGAAACATCAATGATGAGAGAGAATCATGGATCGGCTGCCTCCTGCACGCCCCACCCTGGGGATTGAGCCTGCAACCCTGGCATGTGTCCTTGACCGGGATCGAACCCGGGACCCTTCAGTCTGCAGGCTGACACTCTTCCAACTGAGCCAAACCGGCTAGGGCCGTGGTCGGCAAACTGCGGCTCGCGAGCCACATGCGGCTCTTTGGCCCCTTGAGTGTGGCTCTTCCACAAAATACCACGTACCCTAATTAAGTTAATAACAATGTACCTACCTGTATAGTTTAAGTTTAAAAAATGTGGCTCTCAAAAGAAATTTCCATCGTTGTACTGTTGATATTTGGCTCTGTTGACTAATGAGTTTGCCGACCACTGGGCTAGGGCAATTTTTCTCATTTTATGTGGCCTCCTAATTGGCCTTTGTCTTACCTCCCGGGATGCAAGGAGCTTTTTCAAAAGAACTGTCTCTAAAGTTTGTGAGTAGAAGATAGACTTCCTGAAGTAGAAGCCGAAGAACAGATAGGACCTCAGTGGCCTGGTGTTTGGGGATAGATGGGGCAGCTGGCAGGAGATGACAATGGTGAGTATGTGACCATCCCAAAGTGTCTGATGAACAAGGACCAGTTCCAGAGCCACTTTTTTTGGGGGATGGGGAGATAAATTTTGTGTCTTTGTCTTCATGCTCTCCACCATAACATGAGGGAAGTAGTATTTGCCTGGTGAAGGAAATAAGGGTTGATTTAGTATGAAACGCTTCTCACTTCTTAGGGGTGTGAGGAGTTATGAGTATAATACATTTTGAAAATACAAAGCAATAGAGTTGTTGTCTAAGCCTAACCTGCGGAGGCCCCAGGGTTATTTTCCTTTTTGCAAATGTGGAAATATATTTTTTAAACGGGCACCATTGTTGAAAGCCCCGGGGTCATCCTGAATGAGGTCGATCATGATATTGCGTCTTGTTGGTGGTAGGGCGTTGGGTGATAAACCGGGTTCTCTGTGTTTTGACTCGTTATCCTCTGAAGCAGGAATCACGTGTCCATCTCATGAAATAGATGCGATTGACGCCTTTAATGCTACCTAGAACGGGGCCTGGCATGGAGTAAATGTTCAAGAAATATCACCTGTTATTATACTGACTGAGATAAGTCAGAATCATAACTAATACTTGACCTCGTTCTCTATCTGCACCAACCCGAGCAATTTCAAGGTTAATAGGATTGGTGTAGATTTCTGTTAATGTAAAAAACCATTGAAACCTGTAAAGAATTTTTGTGAGTTTATTTGAGCCAAACTGTCGACATATGCCGGGAAGCAGAACCTCAATGAATTGAGATAATGTTCAGGGGAATGGCGGGTTACACCTGTATTTATACATTGCCATCAAAGGAAAGGGATGTAGGTGGGTTACATGAAATCCACTGGTGATAGATTAAGGCGGTGGGATAAAGCAAAGTGGGGGGAAACCTCTGGGTTTGGATAAAAAGTGAAATGATGGCTCGACTGGCGTGGCTCAGTGGTTGAGCATCGACCCAAGAACCTGAAGGTCATGGTTCGATTCCTGGTCAGGGCACATGCCTGGGTTACGTGCTCAATCGCCAGTGTGCGGCGTGCAGGAGGCAGCCAATCAATGATTCTCTCTCATCATTGATGATTCTATCTCTCTCTCCCTCTACTATCCTCTCTGGAATCAATAAAAATATATTTTAAAAAAAGTGAAATGATGGACATATGCTTCTTTTACATAGATGAATACAAGGTAGTTTAACATAGTGAACAGTTGAAGATTAACTTGATAACAATAGCAATGAGGGGATGTTCTGGTGCCATTTGTTGTGCCCTGAGGGGTCTGGGAAAAGGGAAGTTACAAGTTACCCAGACATTTCACAGGCAATGTTATCTTAGAGGCAAAAAGGCAAATAAATGGGCTCAGTAAAGATCTAAGTTGATCTTTTCCAGGGAAAATACTGGCCTAGGACATGACTACCCACCATAACCTGCTTGTCGTTAAATATTTAATTTTCAGACCATCTTTTGTGGTTATTTTAGGTCTCTGAGTTTGCAAGACCGCCGTGCAGGCCTCCCCTGAGCTTGTCAGGTTAGCACGTGGCCCCTTTTGTCCACATTTCTAATATGATTAACAGCCCACAGCATACTAAAAAGAACATCATTTTATAGTCACGTCGGTGCAAATGCAAATCTCAGCTCAGGTAGTTAATGATGCTTTGTGAACTTGTGCAAGTTTTGTCTCCTCTCTAAGTCTCAACGTTCTCTATCTTTAAAACATAGTAGATAGCAGTGTTCACTTTGTGCTCTGTACACTTGCATAGTAAGTACCTAGTGTGATGTTTGGCACCTAGAAAAGTATAGTTATTATTCTCGAAATGGTAATTCTATTGATAGAATTATACTTCTTTTTTAAGTGCCCACTTAAGCAAAATGAGGTAAATAATTCATAAGTTAGAAAACGATGTGCATTGACAGTTTTGTGAATGATTCTTCATGACAGTGTAGATCTTATAGAGTCTATCGATATTGTTTCTGAAGGTATTAATTCTTACTCATCATGTATTTCCTGAGCAACAGTAGGTGCCGATCCTCCGGTTAATTTGTGTTGGCACAAATACACATAACATGCTGTTCTACCTTCATTAGTATTTAATGAGCACCATGTATGTACTATGAGGAAAATAAATATATGGAAACATAAGGACTAACCATCTTATTGGAGAAATAAAGCATAAACAGCTAACGAGCTGAATCATAAGAGAGTTGGAAAAAATATTAGCTCAAAAACAACAACATAGCCCTAGCCGGTTTGGCTCAGTGGATAGAGCATTAGCCTTTGGACTGAAGAGTCCCGAGTTCGATTCCTGGTCAGGGCACATGACTGGGTTGCAGGCTCAATCCCCATTGTGAGATGAGCAGGAGGCAGCTGATCAGTGATTCTCTCTCATCATTGATGTTTCTCTCTCTCTCCCTCTCCCTTCCTCTCTGAAATCAATACAAATATATTAAAACACACACACACACACACACACACACACACACACACACACACACACGTGCAAGAACTGTCCAAGGTCAGGGCAAGAGCAGAGATTGAGATTGTAGGTGAGGGGCATTTCCCTAAGTGAGCTGGTAAGAGCGTACTTGTCGAACATTGTGCCAAGCTGTAGGCATGGGGTCTTGAGTGGTGGTGGAGCCTGCGGGGAGAACACAGCTGATGGAAAGAATGGTGTCAGCCACAGCAAGAGTTGAGAAAACCCAAGGTGTGGTTCTACAGCATGGAACAGCATGACTCAGAGTGGAAGGCGAATGGGGAAATGGAGTCATATTGGGAAGGGCTGTGAATCTTAGATTAAGAGGGTTGAGTTTTAGCCGGACTAGAGTGGGTCAGTGGTTGAGCATCGACCTATGAACCAGGAGGTCAAGCTTCAATTCCTGGTCAGGGCACATGCCCAGGTTGTGGCTCCATCCCCAGTAGGGGGCGTGTAGGAGACAGCCGATCCATGATTCTCTCTCATCATTGATGTTTCTCTCTCTCTCTCTCTCTCCCTTTCCTTTCTCTCTGAAATCAATCCAAATAATATATGTTTAAAAAAAGAGGGTTGAGTTTTAGTCAACAACAGTGAAGTTGTTCAAGATTTGGGACAGAGTGACATGGACTAAGCAGGGCTCTGCCAAGATGAGTCTGATACTCATAGGAAGGAGGGACTGGAGGGAGGAGCCACCGGAATTCGGGAGGCATTTAAGTTGTCATTTCAGTTGTCCAGAGAGGAAATCACTAGACAAAGGGAACTTGGAAAAAAGTCAAGGTGAAAGCCATCTTAAAGAAGAATAATCAGTAATTAGGAACCCTATATAATATAATAAAGATGCAATATGCAAATGGTCGTTACGCCATGAAGCGTAACGACCGACCGCGTAACAACCGGATCACGGATCAGCAGGAGGGTGGGGCAGCGAGCTACAAGCGGGCTGCGGAGAGCTACAGGAGGAGGCAGGGCAGCAAGCTATAAGGAGGGGCGGGGGGAGCTACAGGAGGGCGGGGCAGCGGGCTGAGAGCTACGGGAGGGCGGCAGCGAACTACTGGCAAGCTACTGGCGCACGGATTCGTGCGTAGGGCTACTAGTTTATTATGAAAGGGAGTCACTGGGAAGAAAAAAAAAAAGACAAGGGAAAAACACACACAAGACTATGACTAGGTGAGCTGGAGAGCAGTACCCACATTAACATAGGAATAGGGCTGTCGAAAGCCTAGCTCATCTAGGGCAGTGGTCGGCAAACTCATTAGTCAACAGAGGCAAATATCAACAGTACAACGATTGAAATTTCTTCTGAGAGCCAAATTTTTTAAACTTAAACTTCTTCTAATGCCACTTCTTCAAAATAGACTCGCCCAGGCCATGGTATTTTGTGGAAGAGCCACACTCAAGGGGCCAAAGAGCCGCATGTGGCTCGCGAGCCACGGTTTGCCGACCACGGGGAAAGGATCATATGTCCATGCCCTGGCATCCACATTTGCATATCCACTCTCTTCTCCTAACTCAGTCTCTTGGAGAAACAGGATTGTACCTCACTTTTGCTGAATCCATGAGCATTGCTTCTTGTGCAGAGTCTGCCCTTCGTTATTATTATTATTATTATTATTATTATTAATGGATTGGGAAAAAGGAAGAGAGGAAAAAGGTGAGCTTCAAGAAGGAGGGGCTGGTTTTCTAGGAAGATCACACCTGTACTTAAAGGCTTGGTAAGCCTGGGGCCCCTGCATTGAGTGCTGGCTGGGTCCGCAGGTCAGGAGCCAGTGGGTACATTAGGGGGGAAGGACTAAGACCATCCCTGATACGTTTCTAACTCTACCTCATTTGTTCAGCATCGTGTCTCATTTTGTTTGTGTAAAGAGTAATTGTTAAGCTCTAGCCGGTTTGGTTCAGTGGATAGAGCGTCAGCCTGTGGACTGAAGGGTCCCGGGTTTGATTCCGGTCAAGGGTACATGCCCAGGTTGTGGGCTCAATCCCCAGTAGCGGGTGTGCAGGAGGCAGCCGATCGATGATTCTCTCTCATCATGGATGCTTTTATCTCTCTCTCCCTCTCCCTTCACCTGTGAAATCAATAAACATATATAAACATATATATATATATATATATATGTATATATATATATATACATATATATATATATATATATATATATATATATATATATAGAGAGAGAGAGAGAGAGAGAGAGAGAGAGAGAGAGAGGGAGTAATTTTTAAGACTTGGTAAATCCTATAGCTAGACAATACACCTGAGTGTGTCCATATATAATTTGGATATTTCTAACATTATAAATAAACTAGGTGTCCTAGAAATTACAAAGAAGCAAAACAAACCTATGGGGTGAGTTTTCCGTCGTTTCTATAAAACCATTTAAAACGGAGAGGCCCGAACGCCGGTTTTCTGTAACTTACACCAAATTGTCTGGCTGTTGTTATAATTCCGTAGGCATCACGCTCTCTGGTAAAATGATGTATGGAGCAATCGTCTGGTAGGGGCTGATGGGATGTAAATGAAACTAATTAAGGAAATGTCAAACATAATTAATAAAACAGGTTTAAGTTGCAAAAGCCCTGTCAGCGGAATGAATGGGGAAGAGCATCACGCGCCCATTGTCGGGGGCACGTTCCCCCTCTCCCGGCTTTATTCAGCTCCGTTCCGTTGGATCCTCGAAAACTACTTGAAGCTCCCTTCTCTGCCTCACCTTCTCTTAGCTGGTCCCATGGAGAGGGAGGAATATAAATTTGCTTGTCGGGGCCTGCCGCTTGGAAAAAAAGAAAAAAATTAATTGCCCACTCCTCATCTTCCCCAAGTACTACAGGACATTAACATAACCAATTTGCTTGAACTCCTCACTGGCTGCCTAATAGAGCGTCCGACCGGCTGATAAAAGCAGGGTGTTGCTGACACTACTTTATTATTATTAGCATTTTCATAATATCCAAATATTACAGCCGCGTGATTCACGGGCTCCATTTATTATTGATAAGAACAAAAAAAGAAGGGGGGGGGAATGGTGGTGCAAGAGGGGTTGGGAATAAAGCGGGTGAGTGACCTATAATTATGGCAAGCAAATTAGGGTGTGCGGCAGAGTCGGCTACATTTGCTTAGGAGTAATGATGCCCGGGACCATGGCCTTCCCCCGGGGACAGGGGAAATAATGGGTTCCCTGGCAGCTGCAGATGGGGTAGGGGAGGACAGTGTTGCCATGGGTTAGGCCGAGCGCTGGGCTCTGAGGCTTGCCTGCAGTGGTCCCGTGAAGTCCGATCATTCCAGCCCCTGGAGTGTAAGTCGCTTGGAAAGCCACCGGTTCCTGGGAGGGCTGGGTGACAGGACTGGGGGCCTGAGGGAAGACGCTGGCTTGGAAGGCAGCCGTGGCCCTGGTGAGGAGCCTTTTAAGGCTCTTCGGTTCTCAGACAGTGGTGATGACCTTAAACTTGATGAACAAGAACAGATCCAGAGACAGAGAGGCATCGATCAGATGCTCACACCTCAGAGGGAAGGTAGGGGCGGGCGGGGGTAAGGGGGAGAGATCTACCAAAGGACTTGTATGCATGCATATAAGCCTAACCCAAGGACAGACACCAGGGGGGTGAGGGCATGAGTGGGGGAGGGGGCAATGGGGGGGATAAGGACACATATAGAATACTTTAATCAATAAAGAAAAGTCAAAAAACAAAAAACAGAGGCCAGTGGCTTTTAAATGAAGAGAGAAAGATGAAATGTGGCCCCAGCCAGTGTGGGTCAGTGGATAGAGCGTTCGCCTGCAGACCGAAGGGTCCCAGGTTTGATCCTGGACAAGAGCACACGCCTGGGTTGGGGGCTCGATCCCCAGCAGGGGGGGGGTGCAGGAGGCAGTGGATCAATGATTCTCATCATTGATGTTTCTGTCTCTCTCTCCCCTCCTTTCTGATATCAATAAAAATACATATTTTAAAAAAAGATGAAATGTGGTTTCCGTTAACTTACAGACCCTCAACTGTCCTCTTTTCAGGTTATTTCAGTTCAGTGTATGTACTCACACACGCACACATGCACGCACCTGTACACACATGCACACACAACATGCACACATGTGCATGCACATGCATTCACACAGGTGCACCCATGTACACACCCATGTACACACACATGCACACACACATACACACAGGTGCCTAGTATTTAATGCCATTTGACAAATGGTAATTTAACATCTGTATTTGCCAGGCTCCGTAGGAGGAAGAAGAGAGAGGAAGGCGTATCTCATATACTCAAGAAGCTTAAAGGGTCCGTTTTGAATTCAACTTTTTGTTCAAAACAAACACACACAGATTTTATTTGCAAACAACGTTTTCTATAAAAAGCCACTTTTGATAGACACCCTGAGGCTTGCTGGGCATCCACCAGGTCAGAAGACACTTTCAAACAAATCGCCGTCGATGAACGAATACTGGTAATCACATCAAAGGCATGTGCCTGCTTTCAATGAAACGTGCGTGTCAGAATCTGTCCCACTGGGCGGGGAAAGCACAGCACAGCGCGCCTCGGACATGGAGTGATGTCGGAACACCGAGAAGCGCTCGGATACTAATGGGACCTGGTAAAAAACAAACAAACAAACAAACAAAAAAACCCCACAAGAGTCAGCGTAGTGGGGCTGCCGCTGCTTATGCACGATCCATTTTTATTTAATCTGGTTAAGGCCCAACCTTCGATTCTCAGAACACTGCCATTGCCCGAGGACTCTCCTCTATGTCTGTATTCCGTCATGCCCTTTCACCCTTCCAAAGTAAATGCTATTCTGAATTTTGAATTCTGTCATTGCTTTGCACTTTAGCATATATATATATATATATATATATATATATATATATATATATATAATATAAAATATACTGGTGACCTTATCAACACATCTGTAATAACAAAAGCATAATATGCTGATTAGACCGGATGTCCTTCCAGACTAAGCCGTGGTGGAGGGCGCTGAGGCAGAGGTGGCTGCTGCCACGGGGGAGGGGGGGGGAACAGGAGGGGGCAAGCCCCTTGCACGAATTTCATGCATTGGGCTTCTAGTCTGTAATAATAAAAGCGTAATATGCTAATTAGACCAGACATCCTTCCAGACGACCTTCCGGACGAAGCCGGGGCTGCGAGGGAAACCTGGGTCCCGGGTGCCAGAGGGAAGCCGGTGTCGGCAGCCGGGGGAAGGAAGGCCTACTCTTGCACAAATTTCGTGCATCGGGCGTCCAGTTGATATATATTTCATATTCATATCTTACGTGTTAGGTATGCTTTAGTAACAAAACTGTGCAAACATAAAACTGTTTTATACATTACATAATATCGTATTGCATATAATAACTTTACAATCCAGTCATTTTAATTGCCTGCGACTTTGCCAAAAAACTCTCTCCGTGAGATTTTTATTGGTTTTATTTCAATCCTCTGGACATTTACTTCTGGTCTCTCACACTGAAAAGGAAAGAAAACCCTAAATAACGATTCCAAGCAGCTCTCATGAAAGCCAGGTAATTCTAATCATGGTTAAAAATGGTTAGAACCCGGAATACATAAATGAGCTAATATCTGCCATGGCCTAGCGCAGGCCCTGACAAAACAGGGGAGGGGATGAGAGCCATTCTCGTCATCGCCATCATCTGCATGCCATCGCCTTCTCTCTTGATCATCTGGCTCATCTTAGGCGTTCAAGAAATCAGTTTTCTGGATGTGAAAGTTCCAATATGCACGGCATTTGAGAGGATAATCAGAGAGACATATTTTATTTTTGCTGAGCAAGAGTGCACATCACACACTAGCACTGAGGAAAAGATGTCTCTAATGGGATGAGGGGCCTTGGGTGGGCACCAACTCTGTCCTGTGTTTTGCTGCCCACATGTACCAGTCTTCAGAGGGGTTTCATGGAGTAGAATTGTGGTTTAATAAGAGGCTCATTTGCAGGTACACTTACCACTCACCCACTGACCAGGAGCCTTAGATTTATGATATAGTTTGATTGGAGACCTGAGGAAGTACAGGCCTCTATTAGCAAATTATTTTTTGTGTGTGTGTTTGTTTTGCAAGTTTTTATTATTATTATTGATTTCAGAGAGGAAGGGAGAGGGAGAGGGAGAGGGAGAGGGAGAGGGAGAGGGAGAGGGAGAGGGAGAGGGAGAGGGAGAGAGAGAGAGAGAGAGAGAGAGAGAGAAACATACATCATTGATGAGAGAGAATCATGGATCGGCTGCCTCCTGCACGCCCCACACTGGGGATTGAGCCCGCAACCCGGGCATGTGCCCTTGACCGGAATCAAACCCAGGACCCTTCAGTCCACAGGCCGACGCTCTATCCACTGAGCCAAACCAGCCAGGGCAGCAACTCGTCTTTATGGAAAGAAATTGCATCCATTGAAACCCTCCTACTGCATACACATGACCATGTGAACAAGAGCCAGATCGGGGACCTATTTCTCCCACCTGTGGGAGCGTGGTTAGTCCTTTCAGCTGGTGTATAAATTGCAGCAGTTGAGGGCTTTAGCTCTTTTTCTCATATGTACATATTGAGGTAGAGCTGGAAGCAACCTCTACGTTAACCTTCCCTTTTACCTCTGACCTGAAATAAACCTCGGAAGAAAATTTGAAGTATATCTCATTCCTTTTCATCTCCCCCGCCCTGCTGCCTCATCTCACAAGGATTATAAAATCTGAAATATTTACACCAGGAGAAATTAGGTCCTACTAAATGTTTACCTTGCCTGGAATCAAAATTGCTTTAAAAAAAAAAACCCCACAAACCAACCATGGTCCTCTGGGAATAGTTGAACAGATTTAGAAGATTTTTAACTGTTCGGGAACATCTGAACTTTTGAAATTATGTCAATTATTGATATTAAGAATTGTCAATTTGTGCTCATCTAAAATTATGTCAATTACATTGCTTAAAACTAAGCAATACATATTATTGGCTATTGTGTATGCAGAAAATTTTCCTTTTTTTATTTTATATGTAAGTTTCCTTCAATTTACTGACTGTAAAGTGTCCCCCAGTTAGAAAGAACATCTGATCCTTATCGTTATACTCAGGACTTCGTAATAATGTCATGACCTTACTCTTTATTCTTTTTTTTTACGATTCATTTTCAGCTTTCTTTTATTTTTTAAATTGGTTTCAGAGAGGAAGGGAGAGGGAGAGAGAGAGAGAAACATCAATGATGAGAGAGAATCATGGATCAGCTGCCTCCTGCACAGCCCACATTGTGGATCGAGCCCAGAACCTGGGCATGTGCCCTGACTGGGAATCAAACTGTGACCTCCTGGTTCATAGGTCGACATTTAACCACTGAGCCACACTGGCCAGGCCTTACCCTTTATTTCTAGTAATTTATTATATATTTCTAGCATCACATATTTCTTTGAGTATTTTGCCCCCATAAAGATTACAAGAGAGTGGAGATGTATATTTACAAAAATGAATGGCACTAGAAAACCCCTAAGATTCACTACTTTCAAAAGGTACCTTCTTTGGCAGTTAATACCAAATGATCAGCGTTTATCAATTCTGTAAAACAGAGGCCTTTTATAATTCATCCTTTCATTTGACCATGACATAACATTTTTCTAAGGACACAAAACTGTTTTAGGAATAAAAATGGAGGGAAAAAAATATCTGTGAATTAGGAAAATTGACTTCAGAGGCGTATTTGAGCAAACCTGAAATTGAGGCCAAACTTACCTCCTGTGCCTTCTGCCTTTTCCTTCTCTGACATCTGCCTCTGGTCTTCAGCGTTTTTCTTCTTTCTCCTCTTATCTACGATCACCCTTAGACTGAACTTAACCCAATATTGATGTTGCCTCGATGTCAGTTTAAGCTTCAGCTTTAACTGTGGAGTGAAAAGTTGTTCTTGGGGCTTGGAGCAACTTGTAGTGCCAAAAAGTAAGAAAATTCTCTGAAGAAAAAAAAAAAAAGACTCACAATAGTACAGGTATGTTAAAGGGACACGGTTGTCAACGGAAGGAGCTCTCAGTGACCAAAGCTGGGACAGTTAGAGCGACAACATAAATAACGTTGCCTTATAATCCAAAGTATAAAATGAATATCCATAAGTCCATATAGGTATAGGTAAGTAGTTGATGAAATAAATAAATGGGAGAGAAGAGATAACTCTCTTATTCAGAATAACCGCAAATAATTTATGTAGATGCCCCACCCCCAAGAAAGTAGAGCATAATTCTTCCTTTCTTAAGTATGGGCTTCACATAGTCCCCTGTTCCTCCTTCCAGAGAGGACAGCATGGCCTGGCCGGTGTGGCTCAGTGGTTGAGCATTGACCTATGAACCAGGAGGTCACAGTTCGATTCCAGGTCAGGGCACATGCCCAGGTTGCGGGCTCGATCCCTAGTGTGGAGTCTTCAGGAGGCAGCCCATCAATGATTCTCTCGTCATTGATGTTTCTATCTCTCTCTCTCCCTCTCCCTTCCTCTCTGAAATTAATAAAAATATGTTAAAAATTAAAACCAAAAAAAACAAAGTACAGTATGGAAATGTGGGGAGTGAGAGGGAGTCACTTTACAAAGGAGGAGCCTAACAAACATGACCTCAGCCCCATGATCAAGGTCAACATCAAAAGTAATAATCCTGTAGACAGCATGTGCCCTAGATAGGATGTGATAAGAATGGCTCTTGACCGTGTGCTCTTCCTCCCCAAACCCATAATCCCTTCCTCTCTGAAATCAATACAAAAATATTAAAATAAAATGTTAATAGGTGGGAAAACTAGGTGCGAGATGCATGGGGACTACTATCTTATTATACTACTAGTGGCCCGGTGCATGAAATTTGTGCACGGGGGGGGGGGAGGGTGTCCCTCAGCCCGGTCTGCACCCTCTCCAATCTGGGACCCCTTGGGGGATGTCCGACTGCCGGTTTAGGCCTGATCCCCTAAACCGGCAGTCGGACATTCCTCTCACAATCTGGGACCGCTGGCTCCTAATTGCTCACCTGCCTGCCTGCCTGATCGCCCCTAACCACTCTGCATGCCAGCCTGATAGCCTCCAACTGCCCCCCCCTTCCAGCCTGATGGCCCCCAACTGTGCCCCCCTGCTGGCCTGATGGCCCCCAACTGCCCTCCCCTGCTGGCCTGATGGTCCCCAACTTCCCCTCCCCTGCTGGCTGATCACCCCCAACTGCCCTCCCCTGCTGGCCTGATCGCCCCTAATTGCCTCTGCCTCAGCCCCACCACCATGGCTTTGTCTGAAAGGACGTCCAGAAGGTCTCCTGGTCTAATTAGCATATTACCCTTTTATTAGTATAGATCTTTGAAATTTTTATAAACCTAAAAATGCCCTGAAGATAAAGTTTATTATATATAAAAAAGGAAGAGATAATAAAAATGACAGGTTGTCCTTGGGTAAAGGAATTATTTAGGGCACATTTCACTGTATTTGGGAATATAAAAATGCCTTCTCTTGTTATCTACCTGTATTCAGAGAAGAGCAGGGTGGCAAGATCATGCCAAATCTCTCCATTGCGCGCTCGCGCTCTCTCTCTCTCTCTCTCTCTCTCTCTCTCTCTCTCTCTCTCTCCCCCCTCTCTCTGTCTTTCTGTCTCTCTCTGTGTGTCTCTCTCTAACTTGGCCTTCATTCTCATTAACCCGCTCCCCTATCACTTCCTCCCATGCCTCTCTGTCATCTCCATTTCACAGTGTCACTTGCCCGGTGAAAAGAGGCTCCGGCACATTCTCTTCAGAAGGTGAGTGTCTCCCTAGGGGTGACAAGCCTTCCTTTGAGGTCATTTATCTAATTGCTCTTTGCAGATAAGAATTAATTAGCCTGATTATTCTTCTCCGTTTTGGGGTGGGCTCCCCACCTGAAGAGAAGAAGTTGCTTGGTGTCAGTGATGAATGGCCCAGCCAGACGCTTGCCGCCTCACATTTGTAATAAATGCCGCCTTGCTCTTTAGGTCACATTAGGAACCAGGCGGGCTGTGGCGTAATGTACAGGATAATGAAGCACTTGTGTAAATAAGGGGCCCCGGCATCGGATGGTGATTAAATATTTTAATACATCAAAGGGTGAAGGAGTTTCAAGATGCTGAAGGGAAGAGCCCCCATCAAGGGCAGCTCTCTCCCTCCTTCATGGGGGGCACAAACATCTCCAGGATCCGTGGCAGCAGGTGGCATCCCAGTGTAGGGTGTGTCTAAAATGACCTCAGTGATCTGTGGGGGTTTTGGCTTCTGTTTTGGGTTCTCTCTTTTTCATTTTATTTTTTCTTTAGGGAACACCTAAAAATACAAACACATTCAGAGCCCAGGGCCCTTTTATTTCTAGAATGGAAAGAAGTGAGCTTCCTCTGGGTTTACTTCCAAATTAGGTGTTTCAGACATTGCTGTTATTGCTCCGGTGTGTGTGTGTGGAAGGTCCCCTGACATCAAAAACAATGCCATTAAATTAAAAGGCGAGCCAACCAAGATGTAATAAAGACCTGTTCATGTGAAATACGTCTGTAAAGAAGAAACTCAAGTCCATGAGTGAATCTAGTGGGTGGTGGGGTCTGTTTGGCCGCTCTAACAAACTCCCATAGACTGGGTGGCTTACGTAGCAAACATTTGTTTCTCACAGTTCTGAAGGCTGAGAAGCAAAATCGAGGTTCTGACAGTATCGATGTCTGGTGTGGGCTGCTTCCTGGCTTATAGACTTGCCCTCTCACCGTGCTGTGTCCTTAGATGGTAGATGGGGCGAGGCAGCTCTCTGTGGCCTCCTTTATAAGGGCACTAATCCCACTTAGGAGGGCCCCACCCTCATGACCTAATGCCATGCAAAGCCCTCACCTCCTAAAACATCATATTGAGGGGTAGGGTTTCAACATATAAATTTGAGGGGGTAGGGGGAACACAAATATTTAGTCCATCACAGAGGGCAAGTCTTATATTTTGTGGGTAGTTTAATTGAAGACATAGGACTTTTAAAAAAATGTTTTTATTGATTTTTTTTTTTGAGAGGAAGGGAAAGGACGAGACAAAGTTCAATAAATAAAACTTGAAATATAACTGGTGTGACAAAGTTAGGAACCTTAGTATTTTATCTTGTCTTACCTATTTCTTTTTAAAAAAATACATTTTATTGATTTTTTACAGAGAGGAAGGGAGAGGGATAGAGAGCTAAAAACATCGATCAACTGCCTCCTGCACACCCTCTACTGGGGATGTGCCCACAACCGAAGTAAATGCCCTTGACTGGAATCAAAACTTGGACCCTTGAGTCCGCAGGCCGATGCTCTATCCACTGAGCCAAACCGGTCAGGGCATTAGCTATTTCTTATTGCCAGCTCTTCTTATGTTCCATAGAGTGGAAACCATTGTGTCTAAGGAAGTTGATGGAAAATTTCTGTACACACGATAATGGGAATACTTGAGATTGGTTCTGTAGGATTCAGATGGCACAATAGAAAAGAACTCCTCTATGTCAAAGGAGAAAGTGTTCTCTGGGTCCTTGAACCAAGGCTACTCGCCTCCCCGTGTCAGATTGCTCATATCAATCACTTTAGGCAGATTTCCAGGCTGCTGTTGCTTTTGTTCACCTCCAAGAGCCTGTTTTTATGCTATTGGTACATCTCCCCATAATCTCTGCGCTCCTGGTTAATTATAAACAAGGGACTTTTCTTCATCAACCACCTGTCAAGATTTCTAGGGCTATTCTACAAGAGTGAATGTTTCTGTTTTGTTTTGGTGTGTGTGTGTGTGTGTGTGTGTGTGTGTGTGTGTGTGTGTGTTTCCACTCTTTTCACAAAAACGATGAAATTAGCTACCAAGCTGTTGAGCATAGACATTTCATGCTGCGTTCTGCTGTAAAAGGATTATGTTCAAGGGCGACATCATTTTCAGTTTGCATCAACATGTCTCCAATCTCCTTATCTCCAGGGGGAACTAATTGTTCTGTGATGATTCAAAATGGACATTTGTTCCATATTTTCTTTCCTTTTTGGTTTAAATTGATAATTTATTCAAAAGACAGTAGTCAGAAAGCTTTGAATTCAAAATACCGGCAAATCTGTTGCAGGTCTAAAAAAAAAAAAGTAATATGATGCAAAAAAAATCATAGAAGTCTTTAGCGGTCAAAAATGTGGAGCGAATAATTTATCCAGCTAAGCTTCTATCCAGAGTCTGAAGGAAAAACACATTAGCAAAGGACCATGTTTCTCTCTCTTATGTCCCTCATCCCAATCCATTGCTTTTCTCATGCAATCCTATATAATAAAAGGCTAATGTGCAAATAGACTGAATGGCGGAATGACCAGTCGCTATGACGCGCACTGACCACCAAGGGTTGCTATCACTCTGTCAAACAAAAAAATGTGTCGGACATGCCTGTGTTATGAAAACACCATATTATATTTTATGTCATGTTTTTGGTGACTTGAGGCCTCACCCAGAAATTTGGCAAATCACAATATATGGCACAGTTCCCTTTTGCAGAAATATGAGTTCTAAAATTTTTGAAATCCTCTCTCACTCTTCTTCTTCACAATTGTCTTGCCTATCTTCATGTACTTATTCTCCCAGTTAAAAGTGATTATCAAGTTGTCAAGGAATCAAACAAAAATAACAGTAGGTTTTGATGTGAGTGGCACCATGTTTATAAGATGATTTGAGGGAAATTGACATGGCTACAATCTTTAGTTATCCCACCCAGAAAGGCAGTATCTCGTTAGCAATTCAGGTCCTGTTGATGCCTTCAAGAACATTTTATTTTTTGTGAGCCTTACTTGGTCCTTACTGAGTTATTCCTAGGTATTTCATAAATTTGGTTGCTATTCTCCATATGAACTTTTAAAATTACATCTTATAACTCGTTCTTAGTTTTAAAATGAAAAGCTAACATTAATCTGGCTACTTCACAATACTCTTGGTAGTAATGGTTTTCATAATTTTTTTTTCCATTAGTCCTCTTGGAGATTTTAGGTATATTAAGACAATAATTTTTACTAACTAATCACTTTATCATTTTCTGTACAATATATACCTCCTTTTAAAAATCCACCATCATGAGCAATTGACTTTAACTTTTTTCAAAGCTAGACCAAACAGAGGGAAGGATGGGAACTCACAATTTATAAACACCTACAGTATAACAGGTACTTTGCTAGGAACTAAATTACATATTTTCACGTAATTCCCTCAAAGTTGGCATTATTCAGGCTCCAAACAGAATACTGAAACCCATATCTTCCCCTTCGGGGCACAATCAATACTTAAGTGAGGAACGACTTACACAGAGGTCTTCCTGACCTGGTATTCCAGGTTTTTCCGACAATAAATACAATACGTCCTTACCCACAAAGATAATCTTTCCTGAGGACGTCCCACAGGCCCCAAATTGTAGTTGTATTAGTCTCACCCAGAGCTGAGAGCTACTCTCCAGGGATGTTCCCTTTTGATAGTTCTAGGGATGACTCAGCAGTTCCACTGTAGATGGGCACCCCATGAAGGGTTTCCTGTAAATTAGAGTGAGTAGACATATGTTGACCCAAATCATAGATATGTTTTCCAGGACCTTGACTTACAGGCAATTTGCTCACATGACGGTGATAAAGCTGTATGCTTGGTGAACAGATCATTGCTCATGACTTGTAAAAAGGGTGGTGTTTACAAATGAAGGGGGCTCTTGCATGGTTGATTTTGTTCTTGATTTCCTCCTTCACTGATTTGGCCGTCCTCCTCCCCAAAACAGGCAGGGGTGAGAGGAGCAGATATCACAGACAGACATGGTCCTATCGATGGGAGAGATTAATGTATGCCCATAGCGAGCATCATTCCACAGTCTATATTGACTATGAGAACAAGCGTGTGCCTCCTGTAAACCTCGCTGGGTAATTAACTCATCTCCATCCTACAGATTCACATTACAAGGAGCTTCTGAGACATTTGATGTGACAGGAAGTATTTATCTGGCACCGTCCAGGTGCTTTCATAAGCTGCTATAAAGTGTTGTGGCATTCATAACAACGCACACCAGCGATTGTATGTTTTACAACCATAAGGGCTTCCCCCTTCCTCTTTATCCTTCCTTCTTCAAGCTCCCTCCGGAGGTCTGCTGACTGGTCATTCCCACAACTCTTCCCGTTGTACCCGAGAGACCTTCTCTTGCAGCCTCTGGGCTGGCTGGCAGCGTCCATCTTTTTGCCTTTTTTCACATCTGACGTTTGCAACCCAATGGACCTGCTTCTCTCTCTGAGGCTGAGACTCAACTGTCAATCAATAATACGGCTCTCCTCTCTCTTGGTGTCTAGTAAGCCTGGCTTTTCTATTATTTGTGTGTGTTTTTTCCACTTTACCTGACAATTTTAAAATCAATGGTTCTTTGCCTCGTGGGGATTCCTTCTCTGGAAATCTATTATCTTTCCTAAGGGGGAGGGGGAACATATCTGTAAATAAATACTGTTTTTCATAACATTTCACAGGGCATTCTTCCGTTATCTAACTTGGTTCACACAGCTGTCTTCTTACACATCCACATTCTACCCATTTTATAGACAGAAATCAAGGCTCGGGAAGTTTAAATGACACGAAGACAAAGACTGACTTGGCAAATGGTATGGAACTGGGTGGACCAGAGGAATGAGTAATGGAATCTTGAGGTTGTGTTGCTCATCGCAAAAGTGCTAATGCAGCAAATTGGTTGATACAAGACTTCCAAAATATTTTTAATTGCACTCAAGAACAACAGATGTGATTCCTGGGACAATAGCATCAACCTACACACCATATTTTAGCTTTGATCTTCTTTTCTGTATACGTGCACATATTACCTTAGGTTTCTTTTACTTATAGAATCAACCTATCTCATTTCTGTTCAGTCATTAGGTTAATCAAAGAAGCATATTTTGTGGGGAAGGATTGTAATCAGATGCAGAATTATCTTTCAGCTCCTCATTCATTTACAGTTCTAGCAATGTGTCTACCTGGATTATTTATTTAGGATATACCTATTCCCTAATTTGTATTAAAAAGCTGTCAAAAAATCTCTCTCTTGCCCAGCTGGTGTGGCTCAGTGGTTGAGCATCAACCTATGAACCAGGAGGTCACTGTTTGATTCCCGGTCAGGGCACATGCCCAGGTTGTGGGCTCGATCCCCAGTAGGGGGCATGCAGGAGGCAGCCAATCCATGATTCTCTCTCATTATTGATGTTTCTCTCTCTCTCTCCCTCTCCCTTCCTCTCTGAAATCAGTAAAAATATATTTTAAAAAAATCTCTCTCAAAATTAGCTATATAAAGAAAAAGTGAAAGACATATTTAAACAAAAACCTTACGATAATAAATTTCCTTGAGATCATAAAATCTTGAGAACCAGTCCGTGGAACGACCCTGGGAGATCAGCGTTGTGGTCTATAAACGACTCCCTAATCTACTCACTTTTACTTGCGATTTCGAATTTTGTACCAGAGCTGTTTCTCTTCCAGGATTTTGAGACAGCGGCGAGAGCAGAGCTGAAAAGCTTCTGGCAGCGGTGCGGTTTAGATTATACAAGTGAGGAGGGCTGGGTGCTCGCTGTTGCAATAGACTGTTAAGAACTTTGTCAAGGAATGAACTCTTACTGTAACCCACACCTCATTTGTCACCCTGATGGGCTGAGGAAAAGTGACATTTACAAACTGAGAATGAAAGCACATCCATTTCGCCCGTCTGACACCCTGATATAATAACTATTTACCTTGAGAAAGAGGCACCGAGATTTCCGATTCTTGTGAATCTTCTCACTTTGGCACTTATTTTCTCACTCTGTCAAACATCCCCAGATTAATGGAACAATTTGTTCAACAAATCATATTAGTAGGATGCGCAGAGGGTAAAGGGAGACAGGCGGGGGAGCGGGAAATTTCCCCCTCATTCATAGCCGGGGTATCTCTGCAAATAAAAAATGTAGTTATGCCTGACATTTACAGAGGGACCCTGTGAAAGGGAAGGGGTGTAATGACTTTGGGCAGTGGGGAGATCATTCTGCAAGAACAGTAGTGCTCAAGGGGGAATAAGATAAAGTTACACCTAACATCTAGATGGAGCATCCTCCTAGAACAGATCTGTCAAACACGGCAGGATCAGCCTGCGTGTGTGTGTGGGGGGGGGAAATGTTTTCCATTAAATTTAAGTTCCTTATGCTTTCATATCTATACTAATAAAAGGGTAATATGCTAATTATCCCGGGAGACCTTCCAGTCATCCTTCCGGAAAAAGCCATGGTGGCGGGGCCGAGGCAGAGGTGTTTAGAGGTGAACAGGCCGGCAGGTGGGGTGCAGTTGGGGGTGAGCAGGCCAGCAGCAGGGGCAGTTGCGGGTGATCATGCCAGCAGAGAGGGCAGTTGGGGGTGAGCAAGCTGGCGGGGGGGTCGTTTGGGGACTATCAGGTCGGCTGGTGGGGCAGTTGGGGGAGAGCATGCTGGCAGGGGGGGCAGTTGGAGGCGAGCAGGCTGACGGGGGGGCAGTTGGGGCAATCAGACTGAAACGGGGGGAAGTTGGGATAAATCAGGCCATCAGGCAGAGTGGTTAGGGCCAATCAGGCAGGCAGGCAGGTGAGCAGTTAGGAGCCAGCGGTCCCGGATTGTGAGAGGGATGCCCAACTGCTGGTTTAGGCCTGATCCCTGTGGAATTACCGGCAGTCAGACATCCCCCAAGGGGTCCCAGATTGGAGAGGGTGCCAGCTAGGCTGAGGGACACTCCCACACCCCCCCCCCACACACACACACACACGAATTTCTTGCACAGGGCCACTAGTATACTAATATATATATATATATATATCCTATATAATAAAAGCGTAGTATACAAATTGTTCCCTCGACCAGGAGGTTATCCAGGAGTTTGACCAGGGGACAGGGAGGGAGTACTCGGCCAGCAGTAGCTGGCAGCCACTAGGGACCCTACCAGTGCATGAATTTCATGCACTGGGCCTCTAGTGTGTATATATATATATATATATATATATATATATATATATATATATATATATATATATTGATTTCAGAAAGGAAGGGAGAGGGAGATAAAAATATCAATGATGAGAGAGAATCATTGATCAGCCGCCTCCTGCACTCCCCCTACTGGGAATCAAGCCCACAACCTAGCGCAGGTGCCCTTGACCAGAATTGAACCTGGGATTCTTCAGAACAGAGGCTGACGCTCTATCCACTGAGTAAAACCAGCTAGGGCAAGCTCCTTATGCTTTCAGTGCTACTCAGATAGGCCACTTGCCAGCCCACAATTGGGGCACCTCAGAGAGTTCCAAAAACGTCTTTTATTTTTAAAATATATTTTTATTGATCTCAGGGAGGAAGAGAGAGGGAGAGAGAGATAGAAACATCAATGATGAGAGAGAATCATTGATCAGCTGCCCCCTGTACTCCCTGTACTGGAAATCAAGCCCGCTACCCCGGGCATGTGCCCTTGACCAGAATTGAACTCGGGACCCTTCAGTCCTCAGACCAATGCTCTATCCACTGAGCCAAACCGGCTGGGGCGAAACGTCTTATTACCAAAGTGATGATTCAGTACCTCAGAGAAGGTCATAAGTTACAGGGTCTCCCAAGAGCTGCTTGTGATGAGGGCTGTGCTTGTTAATTCTGGTAGGCCTTCGATCCACATTTCAAAGGCAAAGCATACAAACAGAATGAATAATGGATAGAGATCCTGCCATTCATATATGTGTTTGTGTACCTTGTGCCTGAGGTTGGGATGACTATTTAGAATAGAGAGAGCCTAATATTAGCTACAACAGATATGTCTATTTAAATATATGTTGCCTATTGCTTTTCTTCACACACACACACACACACACACACACACACACACACACACAATAGGCCACATTTTTCTACTAACTTTCAAGGGACGCTCAGAGTTGGCTGTGAGGTTCATTTATTTGTGTTAGCGTTGTCACACTGCTATTGCATTTGTATCCGCAGCAGAAATTGACACACACCGTCCCCTGCTTCTGTACACCACGGCCTTGGGTGTCAGGGGAAAATATTGCTCTGCAGTTCTGCTCCTTTGATTTCTCTTTCTTTTCTCTTTTCTTTCCTTCTTCTTCTTCTTTTTTTTTTCTTAAGGCGCCTGACATATTTTTGAGCCACAGGAGAGATCCCAAACACCTCTCCACACAAAATCAGTTCCTGGAAACCCCTCATTAACTTGGAGAGGTTGCTTTCTCATTCCAAAGTTGTAAATTTCAATCGGAAAATGTTCTTTTTTTTAATTTTTTTTTTAATCCCAGGTTTATTCTAGAAACATTTCAATGAACAAGTTACCTATTCAGGTCATTAAGGAATCACAGTGACTCAACAACAGACTCATTCCAGTCATGTTTAATGGTGGGAATACCATGAAGTCTCCCAGGCTAAATGGTTGATCTGATTGCCTCTGGGGAAAATAACAACCCTAACCTTAGGTATCCATTCTTTAGGAAAATATTTTGTTCCAGAAAGTTCAGGCCACTCTTTTACAGCTTATTTCCCCCACTTTCCACCTCATTTTATCGGGGAGAATCAAGTCATCGCATATTACTCTTCGGGAATTTGAGGGGGCTAAATGCCTAGGAAAATACTTGCTATGTTAGATATAGAGTGATTGTTTGTGTTGGTACGCATGTGTGCACATATTTGTTATAAAGGAAACATATGTTCATGTTAGAAAATTTGAAATGTATAAATATATATGTATAAATTTTTTTATTTGAAAAAATAAAAAAATGTAAGTGCCTTTTAAGTGCATAGGTATATGTTATATATCTACTAGAGGTCTGGTGCACGAAATTCATGCACGGGGGACGGGGTGTCCCTCAGCCCAGCCTGCACCTCTGCAATCTAGGACCCCTCGAGGGATGTCCAACTGCCTGTTTAGGCCTGATCCTACCATAATCGGGCCTAAACAGGCAGTCGGACATCCCTCTCACAATCCAGGACTGCTGGCTCCCAACTGCTCGCCTGCCTGCCTTCGTGATTGCCCCTAACCGCTTCTGCCTGCCAGCCTGATCACCCCCTAACTACTCCCCTGCCAGCCTGATTGATGCCTAACTGCTCCCCTGCCAGCCTGTTTGCCCCCAACTGCCCTCCTCTGCCGGCCTGGTCACTCCTAACTGCCCTCCTCTGCCGGCTTGGTCACCCCTAACTGCCCTCCCCTGTAGGCTTGATCGCCCCCAACTGCCCTCCCTTGCAGGCCTGGTCCCTCCCAACTGCCCTCCCCTGCTGGCCATCTTGTGGTGGCCATCTTGTGTCCACATGGGGGCATGATCTTTGACCACATGGGGCAGCCATCTTGTGTGTTGGAGTGATGGTCAATCTGCATATTACTCTTTTATTAGATAGGATAGAGGCCTGGTGCACGGGTGGGGGTCTGCTTGTGTGCCTGAAGGGTGTCCCGGATCAGGGTGGGGGTTCCCTTCGGGCATGGGTTGGCCTGGGCGAGGGGCCTGTGGTGGTTTGCAGGCCGGCCACGCCCCTTGGTGACCCAAGCGGAGGCCCTGGTATCTGGGGTTTATTTTATCTTCTACAATTGAAACTTTGTAGCCTGGAGTGGAGCCAAGCCTCTTGCTTGCTCCGTGGCGGTGGCCATTTCTGTTGGGATTTATGTATCTTCTATAATTGAAACTTTGTAGCCTGGAGTGGAGGCCTGGGCTGGCCAGGGTATGCGGAAAGCTTGGCTTCCTCCATTGCCGGGGAAACCCAAGCCTCCCTCTTGCTCTCTGTGGCTGTAGCCATCTTGGTTGGGTTTATTTGCATATTTGCTCCTGATTTGCTTGTGGGCATGGCTTGTGGGTGTAGTGGAGTGATGGTTAATTTGCTTATTACTCTTTTATTAGATAGGATTTTTTTAAAATATATTTTTATTGAGGTTGACACTCAATGACTGAGCCACACCAGCGGTGCTCTACATTTTTTTTAAAGAGCTTTAGCTTCTACTCTCAACTGCTTGGCTCTTCTCTGCATCCCCTTTGAATTTCAGAAAAGGAATCTCATTGACCTCTTGGTCATCTTCGCCTGCAGGACAGGCCACCTCGGCGGCCCCTGGGCAGCCTGTGGAATTGGTGTCTGTGTCTGGGCACTCCTAAAGTCTAATCAGCTGTGTCTTTCTTTATTCACTGGGTGGCAGGGTTTACCTGACCATTAAGTGGCTGTGCTTGACGAAGTTTTTCTTGGAAAGGATTCTGGCCACCTTGGTTTTACTTGTCTGTTACTTCCTACTTTATAGCTAGCTTTCCCCACCTTCTCATCACATCTCAGACACAGTGTCATGTAATCTGGGACGCTTGTCACAAAATAAAAACATCCCACGTTCCATGAATCCTTAAGAAAGCAATGCCCTAGCTCAGTGGTCGGCAAACCTTGGCTTGCGAGCCACATGCGGCTCTTTGGCCCCTTGAGTGTGGCTCTTCCACAAAATACCACGGCCTGGGCGAGTCTATTTTGAAGAAGTGGCGTTAGAAGAAGTTTAAGTTTAAAAAATTTGGCTCTCAAAAAAAATTTCAATCGTTGTACTGTTGATATTTGGCTCTGTTGACTAATGAGTTTGCCGACCACTGCCTTAGCCGGTTTGGCTCAGTGGATAGAGTGCTGGCCCTTGGACTAACAGGTCCTGGGTTTGATTCCGGTCAAGGGCACATACCTCGGTTGCAGGCTCAATCCCTGGCCTAGAGCCACTCACTGTATCTCTCTCACATCAATGTTTTTCTCTCTGTCTATTCCACTCTCTGTCTAAAAAAATAAATACATTTTAAAATTTATTTAAGCCGAAACCGGTTTGGCTCAGTGGATAGAGCGTCGGTCTGCGGACTGAAAGGTCCCAGATTCGATTCTGGTCAAGGGCATGTACATTGGTTGCGGGCACATCCCCGGTAGGGGGTGTGCAGGAGGCAGCTGGTCGAAGTTTCTCTCTCATCGATGTTTCTAGCTCTCTATCCCTCTCCCTTCCTCTCTGTAAAAAATCAATAAAAAATATATTTAAAAAAAGAGAAAGCACTAAACCATATGGATTTTTATTTGGATCTGATTTGGTTCCTGCTTCTCTGTTTGGCGCCTGATGCTTCTATTTCCTCAAGCCCCAGGGGTGGTCTGGTTACTGACGACGCCCATCCCACTCTCCATGTAAAAAGAGACTTGCTACGTTGGATACAGAGTTTCCAAGGTAGAGTTCCCTCTTCAGTCCTCGGCGACCTTGGGGAAATAGAGCATGTTCCAGTTGGAAGGAGCAGTGCTGATGCATGCGGCCTCTTTAAAAAGAAAGGATGGAAGTATTTGGCTTGTCTCTGAAATATGTTACTGCAAATCGGGAAAGATGGTCATAATTAGGGGAGAAGTTGAGTTTAATTATTCTGATGTGCCTTATTGATAGCCGTTGTTCATTGCATGTATTCTTTCTGCCGGGCTGTTCCAGGACCACATGTGCATTCATTGTTCCAGTATGCACACCTTTCCCAGGTAGATGTTTTCATCTCTTTGTTCAGATACAGACGCGGTGGTTCAGGGAGATTAGTTTCCCTGCCGAGGGCCCCACGGCCGCACCCGGGACCTGGATGTTTCATTTAGTTCTGCCTCTAAATCCTGTTCGCCACCTATGTGGACAGCCTGTCAGTTGGAATATTGTAATCTTGCTTTTTCTTGTATCTTCACCCAAAATAGCGGAATCTAGCAACATTTGTGGAACCTCAGGTACAGCCGTCACGCCGTCGCAGAGACCATTTCATTCACTTCTTCCACATCCCTGGGAGATAAAGATGATTAATCCCATTTCATAGATAAGGAAACTGAGGTTCGGAGGATTAAGCAACTTGCTTGGGCTGCGATCTTTAAGCGACAACGGCTAGGATTTGAATATAGAAATCCCGGCCCCAAGTCTGGGTCTTTCTACCTCTCCTCAAGTTTTCACCAGTTTATACAAATAAGTCAAGAGAGACAATAATTGCTCCATGTTAGCTTCCCAATGTAAGAAGCGCTCAGTTAGCGCTCCCAATAGGTACAGAATCAATTACTGAAATTACCTCCTGCCTCTAATGGTGAACTATAGCTGTCCCTAAGTTTTATTTTCTGCTGCTTTTCTTTCATGCTTTCCTTTTGATTTGTGTCACTTTTTAACTGGGAGGCTTGATAAAAGATCGTTTTCAGAAAAGAATGTTTATAAGTTTCAGAAGATGCCCTAGCCTGTTTGGCTCAGTGGATACAGCATCAATCAGCTTGCAGACTGAAGGGTCCCGGTTCAATTCTGATCAGGGGCACGTACCTGGGTTGCAGGCTCAATCCCCAGCCCTGATTGGAGCATGTGCAGGAGGCAACCAATCGAGGTGTCTCTCTCACATCGATGTTTCTCTCTGTCTCTCCCCCTTCTTTCGCTCTCTCGAAAAATCAATGGAAAAATATCCTCAGGTGAGGATTAACAACAACAACAAAAGTTTCAGAAGAATTGGTGACTTTCATAAAAATAGAAATATGAAGACAAATTATTTTTCTTATGATATGAAGGATCCAGGCAAATGTTTTTTTTTAAAAAAATATAGTTTTATTGACTTCAGAGAGGAAGGGAGAGGGATAGAGAGATAGAAACATCAATGATAAAAGAGAATCATTGATTGGCTACCTCTTGCACACCCCCTACTGGGGATCGAGCCCATAACCCAGGCATGTGTCCTTGGCCAGAATCGAACCTGGGACCCTTCAGTCCACAGGTGGACACTCTATCCACTGAGCCAAACCGGCTAGGGCCAGGCAAATGTTTTAACCAGTTCAAAGGAAAAGTCTAAAGAGCACAAATATATGCCCTGGCTGGTTTGGCTCAGTGGATAGAGCATCAGCCTGTGGACTGAAGGGTCCCGGGATCGATTCCATGCCTGGGTCTTGGGCTCAATCCCCAGTAGGGGGCGTGTGGGAGGCAGCCAATCAATGATTCTCATTCTCTCTCTCTCTCTTTCTTTCTTCTTCTTCTCTGAAATCAATAAAAATATTTTTTAAAAAGCACAAATATATGTGGAATACACACAACACAGTATTCACAGATGTCTAAAGCAATGTTGAGATTAACTGCAAATGGAGACAAAGCTGTTTTTCCCCCACGAAGGAATGGGTGGTGTTTGCTGAACTCTTTGCTGGATTCGCTGGATAGAACAGAGTTTACTATCAGTTACCTACGATTCACACCGTTGCCAAATGACTCCGAGACAATGAGCAGGGCCAGAACTGAGCAACCAGGAAGGGTGTGCTATATATGATGCATATTTTCCCACTGAAATTCTTTTCATTTTTCAACACGCCCCTGGGATGGCTCTGAGAAGCCCATTGAGAGCATTAGATGTAGACAAAGGTAAAGCAGGCAGTTTGAAATACACATGAAGGAAACAGTCTCACAGAGAATAGATTTGTGAGTGAAGGGGGTGGTTTTTTCTCTGCTCCTTTCCTGATTTGGGGTGGTGGGAAGCAGAGAATATGGGCTTGGAATGCTTCCTTGGAAGGCCAGGATAGGCTATTCCACCAGCCTGGCTCACCCATCCACTAGTTCCAGTGCCTTGCCGGTGCCCTGGGGGCAGGATATAGAGTAGGAAGGTTAGAAGAACCCTTGGCTCCTGGCTGGCCTTCCCTGAAGATCTCAAATTGACACTGAAAAAAAAAAAAAATCCCAGTAGCCCTAGCTGGTTGGGTCAGTGGGTAGAGCGGCGGCCTGCGGAATGAAGGGTCAGGGGTTCAATTCTGGCCAAGGGCATGTACCATCCTCAGTGGGGGGGGCGTGCAGGAGGCAGCCAATGAATGATTTTCCTCTCATCATCGATGTTTCTACCTCTCCCTTTCCCTTCCTCTCTGAAATCAATAAAAATATATATTTAAAAAAAAAATCCCAGTGGTCTCCAAGGGAGGTTGAACAGTCACAGCTATACACAAATGGACTAAAGGCAGACAAAAGGTTACCATACAACTTTCAAAGTGTGTGTCCTTTTCAAACCACAATTACGTAGAATTAAAAAAATTGCCAAAACCGGTTTGGCTCAGTGGATAGAGCGTCGGCCTGCGGACTGAAGGGTCCCAGGTTTGATTCCGGTCAAGGGCATGTACCTTGGTTGCGGGCACATCCCCAGTAGGAGGTGTGCAGGAGGCAGCTGATCGATGTTTCTGTCTCATCGATATTTCTAACTCTCTATCCTTCTCCCTTCCTTTCTGTCAAAAATCAATAAAATATATATATATTTTTAAAAATTGTGACTTTTGGCCCTAACCGGTTTGGCTGATAGAGTGTGGGCCTGGGGACTGAAGGGTCCCAGGTTCAATTCCCCTCAAGGGCATGTACCTTGGTTGCAGGCACATCCCCAGTGGGGAGTGTGCAGGAGGCAGTTGATCGATGTTTCTCTCTCATCGATGTTTCTAACTCTCCCTCTCCTTTCCTCTCTGTAAAAAATCAATAAAATCTATTTAAAAAATTGTGACATTTGAATCTTGTCATTATTGTGTAATATGCAATATGATCTTGATGGGTGTGTCTTGCGCATGTCTAGATAAAGGCATTCCTGTGCAGAACATCACACTTTTTCTTTGGGCTTTTGCAATGTTCCTATTTTTATGAACCAGCAGGCTCAGCAAGGCACGCGGCCTCAACTCTGCCAGAAGCGGGAACTAGCAGCTAAGGCCAAGGGCACGTTCCCTGGCAGATCGCTGGAGAAGCGACCTGTTTGGACTCAGCTCCTTTAAAAGTCCTTGGGATGCCCTAACTGGTTTGGCTCAGTGGCTAAAAGGTCAGCCTGCGGACTCAAGGGTCCCGGGTTCGATTCCGGTCAGGGGCACATACCTTGGTTGCAGGTACATCCCCAGTGGGGAGTGTGCAAGAGGCAGCTGATTGATGTTTCTAACTCTCTATCCCTCTCCCTTCCTCTCTGTAAAAAAAAAAAAAAAAAATCAATAAAATATATTAAAAAAATAAAAAATAAATAAAAGTCCTTGGGATGCTTGGCGCAGACACCCCAGGGGCGCCCCCTCCACCCTTCCGCTTGGAGAGGGTGGACCGCGGGGTGTGGGAGGTCACCGGGGCTCATGTCCCTCCGGAGGGCGGTGGCTTCCAGGTGCAGGCGGGGCTGGCTCCCGCCTCCCGCCTCCCTCCCGGGGAACTTTCACTGGGCGCCCCGCAGACAATGGGCCTGGAAGGGCCTTATCGCTGCGGCGCAGGCCTTCCCAGCGCTGCGCTTCCTCGGCCCCCAGCCGCCTGCCGCTTCCTTGCCTCTTCCTCCCGGTGACCCCGTGGCCCCCGGGCGAGGTGCGGCCGGCGGAAAGGCTTGGTGGGGCGGCCGCGGCAGCGACACGTGTGGCGGGGCCCGGGAAACAAAGAGGGGATGTGTGCGGCCTGCAGTCCGGAAACCGGGCGCCGGTGGGGGGCCGGGCGCGCGCGCTGCGCCCTGGCTCTGCCCATTGTCCGCGGAGCGCACCTCCGCACGCGCTGGACCAGAAATGAGCACATCCTGCCTCTGCTTATCCAGCCGCCGGGCGGCCAAACAAACAGCAAACAGCGGGGCCCTTTGGCATGGGGGGGAGGGCTTTTAATGGGATGACCAGGCCCGGTTCTATCTCAAGCCCATGGTGGAGTGCCCTTTGTTTGATAATAGTCATGATTCGCACGCCATAGGACTGAGCTTTTTTTTAAAAATATATTTTATCGATTTTTTTTTAACAGAGAGGAAGGGAGAGGGATAGAAAGTTAGAAACATCAATCAGCTGCCTCCTGCACACCCCCTCCTGGGGATGTGCCCACAACCAGGGTACATGCCCTTGACCAGGAATCGAACCTGGGACCCTTCAGTCCCCAGGCAGATGCTCTATCCACTGAGCCAAACCAGTCAGGGCTGAGCTTTTAAGCAATGTATTACTATGGGGGGGTGGGGGTGGGGGCGGGGGCGAGGAGTGGTCTTTACATTTCTTAAGAGGCAAAATTCTGAAGGTCCTTGGAGTAACACAATGATGATGATGTGGGTACTAATACAGTCATCTAGTCTTTAAAAAAAATATATATATATTTTTTATTCATTTCAGAGAGAAAAGGAAAGGGAGAGAGAGATAGAAACATCAATGATGAGAGAATCATTGATTGCTTGCCTCCTGCATGCCCCCTGCCTCGCCCCCAGCGGTATGGAGCCTGCAACCCAGGCTTGTGCCCTTGACCAGAATGGAACCCAGGACCCTTCAGTCCTTAGGCCGATGCTCTATCCACGGAGCCAAAGCTACTAGGGCCCGTGTAGTCTTAAAATGAACCAGGCCCTACCTCATATGTGTACTTTAACCTCCAGAACAACACTGTTCACTCCGTGGCATTTTTATCTTCATTTTCAGGTGAGGGAAGAAGGACACAGAGGAAAACCCACATGGACACAGAGCTAGTCGATGGGGTAGCTGACCCCAGCCTGAGCTGCCAGCTCCAGATTCCATACTCTTTTTTTTATTTTTAAATATATTTTATTTATTTCAGAGAGGAAGGGAGAGGGAGAGATAGAATCATCAATGAGGAGAGAGAATCATCAATTGGCTGCCCCCTGCACAGCCCCCACTGGGGATCAAACCCGCAACCCAGGCATGTGCCCTTGACCGGAATCGAACCCAGGATCTTTCAGTCCACAGGCCAACGCTCTAGCCACTGAGCCAACCCGGCTAGGGCCAGATTCCATACTCTTCACGTCTGGAATCAGGTCTTGCAACTACTTTGGTTAACCTCTGCGATGCCTTGGTTTTGACTTTTTATTTTGGCCACTGAAAGAAAAAGACATTTCTCCAGCTTGTGCTCCTGCCAGTCTGGTTATCTAGGAAACCTCGTAACAAAGCAAGATCTCACCCAAGACCAGGGGAGCAAGGGAATTCCTTAGGCATATGTTTTCTTCTCTATCTTTCCACACTTGTGAAGACTTAGGCTCTCCCCGGGTTTCTGAGAAAGGGTTGTCAAATTTAAGTGAAATCTGTCCTTTCTTTGAAAAGTACATGTTGTCGTTTTTGTGGTACGTGATCAAGTGAAAAACAGAGCAAAACGAGCGTCTAAATTCTTGAAACCAATGAGTCAATCAATCAATCAATCAATCTGGATGATTAAGCCAGCGTTTCGGTCTTCTGATTTGTTCGAGTTGGGTGGATGTGGTCTAAATTCCCCATCAGGCAGTAACTGAGAAGGTTTCATGTAAATCTGGGCCCTGTGTGCTGGTCAAGACCAAGGCCAGCCCAGTGGTCTCCTCCACGGTTGAAGCCACACCCTTGTCGCAGTGGGGGGGTCACCCCGATTAACCTGTGCCGAGATCTCATGAAGGTCCAAAAGCTCTGTGGGGACAGAGGATGCAGCAAGGAATAAGACACCCTTCATAGCTCGGGCAATAACTCTCAGGCTGGCCAGGGAAGACAGTAACCAGTCACTGAAATTTGATGTGATAAGTGCTGCATAATATGGAAGAACACAGATCGGAGATCAATACTTCCACTTCCTCGGGGCCAGCATGTCACAGAGAGGTTCCAAGGCTTCAAAACACTCTTACCTTTCACCAATGACTTAAACACACACACACACACACACACACACACACACACACACACACACTCATTTGTTTTCTAATTTTCTCAGCTGTTCTTTCCGTCCCTTCCTTTTTGATTGATTTACTATCCCACTTATCTCCACTAATACCTTCTTTTTGGGGGGGAGGGGGGAAATGGGGAGCTCAACTAATATCTTCTTGGGTTACTTACCCGTATATCTATAACTTCTTGTACTTTATTTTGTATTTAACAATACGCTGCTTTAACTTACCAGTTTATCTTCAAATACCATTATATCATTTCATACATACTATGATGCTTAAGCATTGCACTTCTATTTTGACCTTCTTCTGCCGCTGTTACTGTATATTTTACTCTAGTTTTGTTTCCCTCCCCACAATATGTTACTTTAATAACTTTGCAACCTCTATAATGCAGTTGCTTATTTTCCCTTGTTTAATTTGCATACATCTCCTTCTGTCAGCACGGCAGCTCTGATACACGTGAGGTATTCCATAGCACCTGGGTCCGCTCTATTGCGCTCAAGGACCCCGGTATTAGAGAAGATCAACTCTAGTGTGGAGAGTCCTGTGCACAGAAAACTAGAGTTAACCCCTCCTCACCCACTAAGCAACTCACATCCCTTCCCAGTAGCTGAAAGTACCTAGATTGTAGTCCACCTCCCCTCCCTGGGGATGTAAAGGACTCTGGGTGAGAAAGAGAGAATCCCCCAGCTCGTCAACCCAGGCCTTTTTTACTTGGAGACGCTACACGTTCTGAATGAGGAACACTTACTTTCTAGGAATTCCATTCTGTATTCATCCAAGATCGTCAGTTATCATCTGCTTAGAATCCTCAAGGGTGCTCCATCGCATTTGGAAGAAAATCCAGAGTCTTGTTAACTCCTAGAGGCCCGGTGCACAAAATTTCGTGCACTGGGGGGAGGGGGAGGAGGCTCGGCCCAGCCTGCACCCTCTTGCAATCTCAGACCCCTTGCTCCTTACTGCCCATCTGCAGCGGAGGCAGGAGCCACTGAGCTCGCCAGCCGTGAGCCCAGCTTCTGGCTGAGCAGTGGTCCCCATGTGAGCGCACTGACCACCAGGGGGCAGCTCCTGCGTTGAGCATTCGCCCCCTGGCGGTCAGTGCATGTCATAGCAGCTGGTCATTCCGCCATTCGGTCGATTTGCATATTAGGATTTTATTATATAGGATGGGCTTGGAGGCCTTCTTTGACTTGCTTCTCTCTGTCTGCCTCTCTCTAGGCCTCATTCTATCCTTGTGACCCTGTGCGTCTCCACCTCCAGCACACATGTGCACCAGAATACGGCTTTTCTGCGTTTTCCTTCTGGAATGCTCTACCTAGAGACCTCAACATAACTAGTTCCAGAATTCCTTCAAGTCAACACTCACTTGGTACCTTAACATACTTTTCTCTGAACACCTTCCATAAAATAACTCCCCCACCCTATGCTACCTCCTATTCCTTTGATCCCTGCCTCCCCCGCTTTTTTTTTGCCATAGCACTGGTCATTTTCTGCAGTTGCATGTTTATTTAAATACTTGCTCATTGCGTGACTTTCCCCGCTAGAGTATTCATTTATGACGACATTTGCTTTCTTATCCACGGCTCTTCACCCAGCACTCCAAATAATGCCTGATACACAGTAGGTGTCTTAAAAAAAATCTGTGCAAACAAAATAACCAGCAATACAACTAACAGTACCGCAAAACAATATATTACTTTTACTGAAACATGACGTGCATGATGCAAAAATAAATTGCTCATTGCGGCGAAATTAAAACTTTTGCCAAATCCCCCCTTATCTCCCAGTGAAATAGGAAAGATGTAAATGTAGAATATGTGTTTATGGAGGTTATAAACTCCCACAAGGCTGAGATTTCGTTCTTTTACATTTGTTATAGGAAATAGCCTATTATGAGTGCTGAATTAATACGGATCATGATTGATTTAAAATGCATGGTGTTTTGCACTGGTGTTCAACCAACATCTATATTCAATTAAATAACCATTATAGTTGCCCGCATTTGTGCATCCCACTAATGGCAAGAGCTATCCTTACAGCGGCTGTGTTTTATTCTGGGATGATATAGGTGCCATCCTGAGCCTGGGTAAGATGCAGGCATTTTAAATTCCATCCTCGCAAATTAGTTTGTGCAGAGTGGAGGGTCAACACACATGAGCATCTGATTTTAAAACCTGCTTGTGCATGTGAAAGAAAAAAAAAAAGGATTTCCACGTTTCTACTGAATTTGGGTGGCAATTTGGGGAACAGGCTTGCATTCCATTTAACAGTAAAACGTGTCACTTTTCCTCGGTTGAGTCTGTAGGCAGCATGTCCTTCTGTGGCTGACTCACCTGCTTGGCCAGGTGTCCTCACCCACCACAGGCGTCAATATTTGAATAACTTCTTCCTTTATTATCATCGTGTTTTTGTGTGTATTAGGAGAACCAGGGCCGGTCTGCTAGGGAAGAACAACTTTCCCAGTTGGCTGTTGGCTGTTGATGACGTTGGTCTCCCTGAATAGTCCCTCTTATACTTGGCTGATAGGAAGAAAAATCTCTCTGTGCTAAGAGCAGGCTAAACACATCTACACTAATAAAAGAGAAAGATGCAAATGGACCGTACCTTTGCAGCGCCCACCAGCCAATCAGGAGTGAGTATGCAAATTAACCCAACAAAGATGGTGGGTTAATTTGCATACACAGGCACCCAGCAGCTGGGGGCGGGGAGATGACATAGGCGTTTCACACTGCCCCAGCCGCTCCAGACCTCTGGGCAGCGTGGGAAGGCAGAAAGGCGGCTCAGTGCCAGAGCAAAGGCTGTGCCAGCAGCCAGGGTAAGGAAGGCCCATTCTGCACGAGTCTTCGTGCATCGGACGTCTAGTTAAAAAGTAAAAGACACAGACAACCTAATATCTTTTGAAGTGTCTCGAGTTGCACAGATGTGCGATCATCTTTTCACCGTGTCTTTCTCCGAGGAGCCCTTCACACTCCCCTTTTTTATGTGGTGACAAGGATATGCGCTTTGAAGTCCGATAGACTTTTATTTGAATGTTACCTCTTTCACTCCATAGTCCTGCAATCTCCAGCAAATTGCTTGATCTCTCTAGACCTCAGCCTGTTCAGCCAGGAATTGGGCAGCAGTGACCATGAGTTCTTCCTTCAGATCCCTGCTCACAGGCCACCTTCCCACAGAGACTGTCCCTGACCACCCCATACAAAAGCACACCCCTGCCCTGGCTGGTGTGGCTCAGTGGATAGAGCGTCAGCCTGCAGACTGGAGGTTTGATTCCATTCAAGGGCACATGTCCAGGTTATGGGCTCGATCCCCAGTAGGGAATGTGCAGGAGGCAGCAGATCAATGATTCTCTCTCATCATTGATGTTTCTATCTCTCTCTCCCCCTCTCCTTTCCTCTCCGAAATCAATAAGAATATACCAAAAGTACACTCCTGGCCCAGTGCATAGGAAGCATATTACCCGTGTCTGCTCCATAGAGGAGGCTCAATTCCCACATCCACCTTTATCTTGGCACAGTTAACAAAAGGGCATGCTGGGACTCTAGGACCTGGTTGGTTAGTCATGTGGTTTGCCACATTTATGAAATCAGAGGACAGTAGGCCCAACAGGGACAGACAGACAGACATATTTTTTAAAATTAGAGAGTTCTCTATTTGCACAGGGTTTAGGAGAAAAGTAGACCCAAAAACATAACCAACAAAATTAATGAACTCGCCCAGGCCCATGTGGCTCAGTTGGTGCATTGTTCTGTGCACCAAAAGGTCATGGGTTCAATTCCCGGCCACGGCACAAGTCCAGTTGTGGGCTTGATCCCCAGTAGGAGGCGTGCAAGAGGTAGCCGATCGATGTTTCTCTCTCTCCCTTCCTCTCTCTCTAAAAAAAATCAATAAAAGGTATTTTATAAAAAATAGTGAACTCAACAGAAGTCAGAGTTGAATCTAATCAACCAATATTTAAATTAAATCACTAAATATTTCCTGATGCCCTGTTTGCTTTTTATAAAGAAGGAAAGAACGTTGCCTACCAAATTATTGATTATCTTTTGTTATTGAATTTGGTTTTCATATGCATTTTGTCTGGAAGCAGTTTGGCATAGTGGGATATGGTACTCAACCACCAGTTAAAACAGAGTTCAGTTCCTAGTTCCGTCAATTAGCTCAGGGAAATGAGGAAGGTTTGCAAGTCATGTCCCTGACAAAGAATCTTGCTCTATTTAACTTTTATAATCATTATTATTTGAGAGAGACAGATCTCTTAGGTCCTTGGCTTCTCTGCTAATTTAGGCCCAGAAAGTTGGAAAAGAATTCCAAAGAGAATATGGTGGGTCCTCGGCCAACTTGACCTCTCTTGTGTAAACTGGATAGAAGACTGTTGAGGAATTTTTTGGAGGTTATTTTATTTGCAGTTATCCTGAAAATGTAACTTATCAACATTGAATCCTAGCTGTAAGTGAAAGGAAACTCTAAAGGCAGCTAGGTAAGGTTTTCTGAAAATCATGGATTCATTAAGTGTCGTCTATATGGACTTGGGAGTCGCTCAATATTTCTAAGTTTCACTTTTCTCATTTTTAAAGGAGGCATAAAAATGTTTAACCTCCAGGGTTACAGGTGGGATTAAATTAACTAATATACACCATACATCTAGCTCAAGTTTTCCTGCACTGTTTTGTACCTTATTTTTAAGATGAAGGAAAGAACCTGATGGGATTTCTATTACATTATATACTGGAACTATAACCCAGTACTAAGCTTTCTTGCAGACTTTTGGCTCTTGATTTTCTGATGAGATGCATCTTTGTTATTTTATTTAACTTTTACAACAAAACAAATCTATTTACAAGGGTTTGAGACATAGAAGTTTACTAGTAAAACATAAATAACATAACTTCGTGAGCCGGCCAGACGCCACTCTTCCTGTATGTCCTAATTGTCAATACAGGTTTGCTGGTTATCTTATAAGGAGAGTGATTTGAACATCCTAATATCTGTATTGCGATTTCCCTTTTATTCCTTTTTCTAGTCCAACTGGAATTCTCAAGCTTAACGTGCATGAGAATTCCTCTGTAGAGTGTATATGGGAGATTAGGGGGGCTGTCGATGTTGTTTTTACAATAGATGGTTTTCACCCTCCATGCAGATTTCAGAATTTATTGCTCTTCTAAGATGTAACATTACATTCAAATAACCACAGTAAACAGTCCCAAGGGGAACAGCTCCAGTGCCGTGTGAATAGGTATTTAGCATGTTTTAGACTAAGAGTCTCATGGCACAGGCTCCAGTGAGCGTCAGTCCTCCCTGAGGTCTTGAGGTCAGACCCCTTTCACTTTCCATGTTCAAGTTGACTATCTCTGATATTAACTCATGCTTCAGTCTTGTCCAGCCTTTCTTCCCAGTTCTAATGAAGACTTCCCCTTTGTCCTAACTGGTGTGGCTCAGTGGATAGAGCGTCGGCCTGCAGACCAAAGGGTCCCAGTTTCAATTCCGGTCAAGGGCACATAACTTGGTTGCAGGCTCCTTCCCAGCCCGGACCCGGGTTGGGGCTCATGCAAAGGCAACCAATGGATGCGTTTCTCCCACATCGATGTTTCTGTCTTCCCCTCTCTCTTCCACTCTCTTTAAAAAAAAACAATGGAGCCCTAACTGGTTTGGCTCAGTGGATAGAGCGTCGGCCTGCGGACTGAAGGTTCCCAGGTTCAATTCCGGTCAGGGGCATGTACCTTGGTTGCGGTCACATCCCCAGTAGGGGGTGTGCAGGAGGCAGCTGATCGATGTTTCTCTCTCATCGATGTTTCTAACTCTCTATCCCTCTCCCTTCCTCCCTGTAAAAAATCAATAAAATATATTTAAAAAAACCCCACAAACAATGGAAAAATATCCTCAGGTGAGAATTAACACAAAAGCAAAACAAAAAGACTTCCTTTTTTTCCCCTGAGGCTAATTCCTTATCTTTTTTTTAAATTTTTTTTAAATATGTTATTGATTTTTTACAGAGAGGGAGGGAGAGGGATAGAGAGTTAGAAACATCGATCAGCTGCCTCCTGCACAGCCCCCACTGGGCATGCGCCCGCAACCAAGGCACATGCCCCTGACCGGAATTGAACCCGGGACCCTTCAGTCCACAGGCCGACGCTCTATCCACTGAGCCAAACCGGCCAGGGCCTAATTCTTTATCTTAATAACCTTTACAGTTCCTCAAAACCTTGTCTTGGTTTGGTAGCTGCCCACTGGTCCAAGGACTGCCTCCTTCTCACTTCGGTCCAGGCATCCCAAGGCCTTCCCAGCCGGACGTGATGCCATTGGCTCCCTGCCTTTCTGGAACTCTGCATATCCCTGTCTCTCAATTCCCTGTTGATCCTATTAGCTCGACTGGAGTGTCTTGGAGGTCACGCCAACCTGCCAGGCACTCAAGAGAAAGTATCAGATCCCAAAGAACGTTTCCACGTTCTGGTAGCCTCTTGGTCTCAGTAATTCTACTCGCAGGTGGGGTAAAGAGACCCTACGAGAGAGCTTTGCAAAAGAGTAAACATCTGACAGCTTCAGTAATTCAGCTCTCTCTGTCGCAGTAACACGAGGGACGTGAGCAGCCAAATTCTAGGAAGAAATATATTTGACTCTGAGTCTCGTAAATCCATCTGTTCAAACTGGCTGAAATACACTCGCTGCATGGAGCTGGAAATTGGAGCGCATTAGGACATGCAGCTTTATGGCTAGAAATAGGGGTGAGACTAATGAGCAAACATTATTCACAGTTTCCCAGAGCCACTTTGATACAGTAATCAGGCTCCTGGGAGAGTCACAGTCTAAGGATCTGTGGGAAAACAGACTCCAGGTTAGAAATCAAAACAACCCCCAACCACTTCTGTTTTTCAAAACTCTCAAATGAGGTACATATCTTCCCTCTCTGTATACAAGCCTAATATGCAAAGTGTCCCCTCGGGAGTTCGACCGGGAGTTCAGTTGCTCGCTATGACATGTGCTGACCACCAGGGGGAGGCCTGGAACGAAGGAAGGCCCCAGCCAGCAGCTGGGGAAGGGAGGCCCCGGCCAGCAGCCGGTGGCCACTAGGGACCCTACCTGTGCACGAATTTCGTGCACTGGGCCTCTAATATTTGTATATAGCCTATTACCTCTTAATAACTAAGATGCATTGGTTACAGTTTTGTAGTTCTTCTCTGTTTTCACATTTAGATGTCTTCCTTTGCCAAGTTGAAAAAGGAGGGAAAAAATAAATTAATCCTCTAGAGCCGAAACAGAAACATTTGGTCTTCTGTAATCCGCAGTCCTTAACCTAATGTGGCAGCTCCGAAGGAGACTGTCGGATCCGCACTCCCGATTACTCTAAGTTGCCTCCCATGTGTACCCAAGTAACGAGCAGGACTCAATGTGCGTTGACAACCCATCTTCTCTGTTCCATGGCTCTGAACATCCTTCCTGTGTATGGGATTTTATCTCCCTGCCTCACCCAGCTTGTGTGGCTCGGTGATTCAGCATTGACCTATGAACCAGGAGGTCATGGTTTGATTCCCAGTCAGGGCACATGCCCGGGTTGAAGCCTTGATCCCCAGTAGGGGGCATGCAGGAGGCAGCCAGCCAATGATTCTTTTAAAAATATTTTTTATTGATTTCAGAGAGGAAGGGAGAGGGAAAGAGAGAGAGAGAAACATCAATGATGGAAGAGAATCATTGATTGGTTGCCTACTGCACGCCTCCTACTGGGGATCAAGCCCGCAGCCCAGACATGTGCCCTGACCGAGAATCAAACCGTGACCTCCTGGTTCATAGGTCAGTGCTCAACCACTAAGCCACACTGGCTGGGCTGAAGATGGCCTATTTTATCTACACTTGATTGTTTATATTTTGTAAAGGGGACACAGAGTCATTTCGAATGGGAAATTCAAATCAGCTCTTTCTCCCATTTTGTATCTCTGAGGAGTAGTCATCTCTCATGCTGTAACTAGTCCACTAGAAAATAAGGACTTTGCCTTTTATTTCTATACTAGTGTCCCGGTGCACAGATTCGTGCACATTGAAAGGAAATTAATTTGAAGAAATATCTTAATATGGCTATTCGTGTCTTGCTAATGAAAAAAAACAGGTTTCTACCAAGTCGCCTATCTACCTACTCCAGGATTTCTGTGAGGATCAAATGAGATGAGGCACGGGAAAATGCTTCACAAGCATTTGGTTAAACTGTAAAATGTTTGCACGTGGCTATAAAGCAAGCCTGGCTGAAGAAATTCCAGTCGCTAGGAAGAGGAAGCTGAGTGTTGCTATGTGACATCATTACCCGGCACCCACAGCCACCATTTCTGGGCTGGGATGGGCTGGGCTGTGGGGTCTTGGCAGCATTGGCTGCGATTTGGTGGGGTGTCACTCCAGAGTGGTGTCACTTCCACTTGGGGGAAGCCCAGTGTTGGTTTGTCGGCATCAGGTGCGTAGTGCTGTTTATTTTTAAATGGCAGCTCCTGCCTTGAGCGTCTGCCCCCTGATGGTGAATGCGTGTCAAAGCTCCCGGTCGGACAGACACTTAGCCTTTTATATATATAGATTCCCAGAATCTAACACAGTGCCTGTTCTTAGTGGATGCTTAGTCATCATTTGCAGATAAATGGATTCATGCTCCTAGTCGCTAATAAATGACATATTTGCCAACACCCTGGCCCAGGAGGTAGAGAAAGAGCGTCTGGGAGTGTGTAGCTAAATGATGGTGCAGATATAACTCAACTGACTACCATCCTACTGAGAAGAGACGGGGATGCTGATGAATAGTTTGCTATGATTTAATGATATGTGACATGCGGGTAGTTAGATGGATACATGGTTAACATAGCTGCTTTGTTCTCATTGCTGGGAGGAGCTAAAGCTGAGGAGAAATTAGTATTCATATTTATTTTTATCGTTATCATTAAATTCTTTGATACTAACATATAGCTGAATTAACTAGGCCTTATAAACATCAAAAAAAAAATAGAACTCTGGCTAAGAACAAGATTGATATACAAAAATATTGCAAGGGTCTGCTTATTCTCCTTGGCTATGCCATTTCATTCAACGTGACCCAACAAATAATAGAGCCTCATACTTATCGAGAGCTTAGTTTATCTAAGATGAGTGTAGAGTGTGGGACATCATATATCTCCTCTGAAAATATCCTAAATGCTATGACATTAGCCGCTTGCTTATAATGAAAGAATGTTGCCATTTCATCAGGCTTTCACTTACAGGAGAAAGTTCAAATTCCATTCCCCTTGAACTTTAAGCTATTTCCCATTTTTTTTCTTTGTTCTTTTCTTGAAAGCTTTGCAACAAATGCATCCCCATATGCTTATATTAGTTAATATAGTATTAAACATATTGGCTGTGCAAAATGTTGGCATCCATTAATAAATGTTTTCATTTCCCCATTCTCTCTCTCTCTCTCTCTCTCTCTCTCTCTCTCTCTCTCTCTCTCTCTCTCAACTTTAGAGTCTTCCTTTTGACTACATAAGCAACAGCTGTCTAGCTGCCTGCACAAGACTAGATCGAACGCCTCTCCAGAAATCTAGGTCAAAACACTTGGAATGCATGAATATCAAACAGAGTTTTCAAAACAGCAAATGAATACATCTTTAACTGGTGACATTTTCCTGTAGCATATGGCTGCAAGCTCAGGGGACTGGATGCTTTTTTGATGAAAATGTTCCATCAGAAACGAAGGGATGGCAGTAAGCTTTCGCCACCTTCTGTTTTGCCTTATGAGATGATAATGCAAATGCATGGATAGACAGGAGGATCACAAGGCTTTTACCTTCAGACCTGCTGTAAAGATGCATTTCCCCTTTAAGATGAACTGCTTTGTCTTGCATTGGGTTTGAGTTTCTACCCAGCTGTCAAAGGTGACAACCAGGGGGAGCTGTAGTCTTTCTTGGGCAGAATTCAGTTGGTGGCGATATTCAAAGAATCAAACTATAAAGCAAATATTCGCCAAAAAGAGAGGAGTTGGGCATTTAGTCGCATGAGTAACTTTTAGCCACAGCAGCAACCGGTTGATCTAAACCCTTTGTCAAATGTCAGTATTCAGAGGCTGGATAACCATTTATGAATGAGGCACACCGGGAAGAGGCCTGGGAAATTGGAGGCTGGCTCCTGGCTCCTTGGTTTTGTCACTAATAGGTCAGATGTGCCCTTGGACAAGCCCCTTCATCTCTGTGACATCACGTCCTTCTATTGGGTCAAAAGAGAGGACAGGAGTGTTCTATCTGTAGCGTCTTGCTCGGTCCTAAACTTCTCAGTCTGTAGAAGGTGTGAGGCCGTATGATTGTTGGCCATGTTGATTGAAGTGGCATAGCAGAGGAGAATAAGTTTGGATTTCTTAATTGGCTGAAGATTCCTTTTTTTTTTTTTAAATCCTCACCCAAGGATAGTTTTCTGTTGATTTTCAGGGAGAATGGAAGATGAAGAGAAAGACAGAGAGAAACATCCATGTGAGAGAAACACATCGATTGGTTGCCTCCTGCATGAGAACCCCGACCAGGGCCCAGGCTGGGGAGGAGCCTGTAACCAAGGTCCATGCCCTTGACCAGAATGGAACCCGGGGCTCTTCGGTCTGCAGGCCAATGCTCTATCCACTGAGCCAAACCGGCTGGGGCTGAAGATTCATTTTTTAAAGAGAAAAATAGCCAGGATTCCCTTCCTTCCATTTATAAAACATGTCAACAGTGGAGCTCTTTCCGTCCAGCAGAGGAAGGGAATGCGATATGCCCGTAGCTTCTCTTGTTGCCCACCTCTCAGGCAGCCTGGGAACTGTGTGTGGAAAGCCTGCGTGTCCGCCGAACCCAGCTTGGAGGCCACTGAGTGTGTGGTATTTTGATAGTAGTGGTGGAGATGAAGAGAGGTGCTGGAGACCACCCTTCTTTCTTTTTGCATCGAGCAAATTTGTGTTAACCAAACGGTGCATTTCAATTGCAGGTTAAAATTTAAGCCTCATGCACTGTTCCTGGTTTGCCTTTTGTTTAAACAAAAATAACCAGCTGGGCCCTAGCCGGTTTGGCTCAGTGGATAGAGTGTGAGCCGGCCTGTGGACCAAGGGTTCCCAGGTTCAATTCCAGTCAAGGGCACGTGCCTTGGTTGCAGGCTCCTCCCTGGCCCGGGCCTTGGTCGGGGCGCCTATAGGAGGCAACCTATTGAGGTGTTCCTCTCACATCAATGTTTCTCTCTGTCTTTCCCTCTCTCTTCCACTCTGTCTAAAAATCAATGGAAAAATACCCTTGGGTGAGGATAAAAAAGAAAAGTAAATTAAAAAAATTAACCAGCTGGCCTCATGATTGTCACAGGAATCTATAAATGATTCTTTTATTAACAAGGTGGACTCATTATCCTTGCTTTGATTTGATAGTGTCCCTAACAGTAGTCTTGAAATCATGTTGGGAAACATGCTTATTATTTTAGAACTAGAGGCCTGGTGCATGAATTCGTGCACCAGTGGGGTCCCTTGGCCTGGCCTGCAGGATTGGGCTGAAACTGGCCCTCAGACATCCCCCAAGGGGTTCCGGATTGCAAGAGGGTGCAGGCCAAGCTGAGGGACCCCATCAGTGCACGATTGAGGCCAGGGAGGGATGCGGGAGGTTGGCCAGCTGGGGAGGGACCGTAGGAGGGCTTCAGGGTGTGTCCAGCCCATCTCGCTCAGTCCCGATCAGCTGGACCCCAGCAGTAAGCTAACCTACCAGTCAGAGCATCTGCCCCCTGGTGGTAAGTGCACATCATAATGAGCAGTTGAGTGGCCTTAGCATGTCATTAGCATATTATGCTTTGATTGGTTGAACGGACGAGTGGAAGACTGGACACTTAGCATATTAGGCTTTTATTATATAGGAATACTAGAGGGGGATTCTTCCTTCCACCACTCTGTTCCCAAGTTTCATTTACAAAAGCTGTTGCTATTACCAGGTGCTTAGGTAGCCTTTCAGAGTAGTCTATACATATACACTTATATGGGTGCCAATGTTCGTGTGAGTATGAATGTGTGTAAAATTACATGTAAAAGACTGTTCATATTATTTGTCCATAAATGGAGTTAGGACAAGTTAGTAGCCATCTGGGAAAAAAATAAAATTGTATCCCTCTTTATTTCTAACACCAAAATAAACTCCAGATGGACCAACCATTTTAGGCTAAAAATAAATGCATTAAAGTACTATTAGAAAACATGAAAAGATGTTTTCTGTAAGTAATTCAGAGCTCAGGAAGGCCTTTCTAAGCATAATACTAAAATTATAAGGAACGATTCTAAAGATGTATAAATTAATAAGTCAATATACTGTGAAAAACATTAAAAGGTGACTGATAAATGTAGCTTAAGGACAGTGACACAGTTGACGAGCGTGGATTGCTTTAAATGGTCTGTGCCTTTAAATGGTCGTACTATCTAAGCTCAGGATGTAGAAAGTTGAAAGAGATTGTTGCTATCACCCCAACAAGCAAAACAAGCTGGATAGACAACAAAATCACGGTTTATTAAAAACCATCAGAGGGCCAAGGACAGAGAGAAAGTTAATGAAATTAATTCTGGAAACAAAGATACCTTCATGGCTGACAATAGAGCCACAGCTGCTGGGATCCCATTTCCCGAATCGCATTTCGTCGTCCCACCGCTCTCTCCAGTATCAGAGGCCTAATTATTAGCTTACTGATGTACACTCTTAAGTTAGGAATGGTAACACTCATTTGTAATTTTATTAGATTTCCCTGGCATATTTAAGGATACTGATACCAGCCCTAACTGGTTTGGCTCAGTGGATAAAGCGTCGGCCTGCAAACTGAAGGGTCCCAGGTTCGATTCCAGTCAAGGACACATGCCTGGCTTGCGGGCTCGATCCCCAGTAGGAGGCGTGCAGGAGGCAGCTGATCAGTGATTCTCTCTCATTGTTGATGTTTCTCTCTCTCCCTCTCCCTTCTGCTCTGAAAATATATATATATATATATATATATATATATATATATATATATATATATATTTTTTTTTTTTATTTTTTTTTTAAAGAATACTGATACCAAGGGGCAGAGGTGGTTAAGGCCTGAGGCTCAGGTGAGAGACTGCTCATGTTCTCATCCAGCTCTGCCACTCCTCAGCTTGGCCTGCCTCTCTTTGCGTAGTTTTAGCATCTAGTACATAGAAATAGTAGAAGTAACACCCTTCTCAGGTTATTGGAAAACTCAAGTGAATTAGTATGTCTACACCATTTACAGCACAGCCTGGCACCCACAAAATCCTCTTAGGACTAAGTTAAAATTTCACGGTTCTTTTCACCAAAATGATAGAATATTTAGGAAGTATAACCTAAAGAATACCTTTCAGTGTCTCCATAAGCTGCCTTCTTCCAGTGGTTTAGACCAGTGGTCGGCAAACTCATTAGTCAACAGAGCCAAATATCAACAGTACAACAATTGAAATTTCTTTTGAGAGCCAAATTTTTAAAACTTAAACTATATAGGTAGGTACATTGTTATTAACTTCATTAGGGTACTCCTAAGCTGGCCTTTGCTAAAAGCTCAAGGGGCCAAAGAGCCGAATGTGGCTCTCGAGCCGCGGTTTGCCGACCACTGGTTTAGACAGTCACAATAGGAATAACATATTCCATGTAAGGTGCCATATTTATATGAGAATTATTCATGTATTTGGGATAGAAAAATCTACTGATTATTTGAGACATTTTATGATCTCACTGAAGTTTCAGGGACTTTGTGAGTGAACTTTGTCCTGTGGCTAGCATGCTTTCTTTGGTCAAAGGCACCACTCCAAAAAGGAAGAACTCACTCCAGAGAAAGTAGGGTAAACAGGAGATGGGCAGTCACATCTAATCTGGAAGAGCTATGCTGATTTATGTTCTGTGCTTATTTAATTTTATTTTCTAAATCAACATTGAGAAGGAAAAGTTGAAATATTAATTACCCGTTTACTGTCAATGTAGCGGAAAATGTAATTTATAGCTTACTTGCAAAGAGAGAGAGAAAAAAAAAAGCTGCCTGCTTAATTTAAGAACTCAAATTATTCAAATAACATTCTGAATTTGATTATTCATTTAATTGAAATGTTGCTCTTTCCGTCAGAATTGCTTCTGAGATTCCAATTTCAGCAATAGTTAAGTAAGAGCTCTCCGTGGAAAGGAGAGAGGGGGGACCCGCAGATGAAAATGCAGGGGGAAGCGACTGTGTTTGGTGAATTACATTTACCTGAAAGGAAGGCTCCTTCCTATTCAGTAGCAGTGTTTTCTTCCCAACCGGGTTGTTGTTTTGTGTAGAACGGAATCATGGAGATCATCGGGACCCGCAGAATACCTGAAAATAGGCGTTCAAAAGTGGAGCCTACGTAGTTATGCAGGATCTGTGGGCTTTATAATTGGAAGTTGCCTTCACACTCAAACTTAGGAGGATGGAAGTTAAGTACCCCAGGGGCAGGAGGCGCTGCCTCAGGAAATAGTCCCTCTCCTGCCATAGTGAGGTCTCCTGGCGGGCTTTCCTAGCCAGGGTCTCAACTCTGCAGACTTCCACGTGGAGAAAAAGATAGCAGGGACACCCAGCCAGACACTGAGAACTAGAATAATTCTTTAAAGGTTTCCCAGAATTCATCGTTTTGGTCATTATGAAGGGACAGTTTGCATACCATAAAATTTCTACTTTTTAAAAAATATATATTTTATTGATTTTTTACAGAGAGGAAGGGAGAGGGAGAGAGAGTTAGAAACATAGGTGAGAGAGAAACATCGACCAGCTGCCTCCTGCACACTCCCTACTGGGGATGTGCCAGCAACCAAGGTACATGCCCTTGACCGGAATCGAACCTGGGACCCTTCAGTCCGCAGGCCGACGCTCTATCCACGGAGCCACACCGGTTAGGGCAAATTTCCACTTTTGAAGTATGCATTTCATGGATTTTGCTTTTTGTAGACTATCATGTGACAACCATGATGTGGTCAAGATGTGGAATGTTTCTCTTTTTTAAATATATTTTATTGATTTTTTTTACAGAGAGGAAGAGAGAGGGACAGAAAGTTAGAAACATCGATGAGAGAGAAACATCAAATCGATGTGCCCGAAACCAAGGTACATGCCCTTGACCTGAATCGAACCTGGGACCCTTGAATCCGCAGGCCGACACTCTATCCACTGAGCCAAACTGGTCAGGGCTGGAATGTTTCCATGACACTAGAGTTCCCTCATATCCTTTACAATTGATTCCCTCCCCTAAACTGTAGGCAGAAGCGACCAATGATCTACTTTCACTTTTTTTTTTTTTTTTTGGTTGCACTTTTGGTGTTCTACTTAAGAAATATGATCCTAGCCCAATGTCGCAAACTTTTTTTACCTATATTTTCTACACTATATTTAATAGTTTTTTCATGTATATTCTATTTTGTTCATGATCTGAGAAAAGAGTTGAAATTTATGTTTTCCTATGCAGGTAGCATCATTTCTTAAAAAGACTGACTTTCTTCATTGAGTTTCCATATCATCTTTGTCAAAAATCATTCTTCCCAATTCAAGTCTTAAAATCGATGAATCTGTTATATTTCTCTAATTTTTACATTTTCTTAAAATATCTTTTACAATGTTATGTAAATTTGCGGTGCATACGTCTTGCATATCTTTTGTTAACTTATTTCTAAGTACTTTTTCAATGCCATTGTAAGTAGACATATTTTTAAATTTTTATTTTCTATTTTTTCATTGCTAATATATAGACATACAATGTATTTGTAAATTTGTTTTGCTTTTTAAATATAGAACTGTATCCTTAAATTTTACCAAGTTTACTTTTACTAGTATTTCTAGGATTTTTTTCCAGATTCCTACGATTTTCCCTGTAAGCTATTATGCCATTTGCATTAAAGACAGTTTTATTTCTGCCTTTCAAAACCGCATATCTTTTTCTTTTCCTTGCCTGTTCTTGCTCATTGGTAGAAAGTATTGATCCATTCACTACTGAGGCTGACTTAACGGTAGGTTTAGCATAGCTTATTTATTCAGATAGAGAAAGTCTCCTCTTTTTAGTTTGCTGAAAACAAAAATGTTTCTGTTTTTATTCTGTTTAGTGTTTCTTTCCATTAATGGATGTCCAATTATATCAAATGATTTTTTTCTCTTCCTCTATTTCAGGGATCATATGGCTTTCTCCTTTTTTCTATTCATTTGGGTAGTTGGTTGGTTTTTCAAATGATGAAACACCATTGAGCTTCTGGGATCATCCCCACTTGGTTATAATGTATTATTATTTTTATGTTTTTATATATATATATATTTCTTTATTGATTTCAGAGAGAAAGGGGGGAGAGAGAGATAGAAACATCAATGAGAGAATCATTGATTGGCTGCCTCCCGCACGCCCCCCACTGGTGATGGAGCCCACAATCTAGGCATGTGCCCTTGGTCGGAATCGAACCTGGGACCCTTCAGTCTGCAGACTGATACTCTATCCCCTGAGCCAAGCCAGCCAGGGCTATTTTTATGTGTTTTTTAAAAATAATATATTTTTGTTGATTTTTAGAGAGAAAAGGAGAGGAATAGAGAGATAGAAGCATTGATGAGAGAGGAAGTCATCGATTGGCTGCCTTCTGCATGGCCCCCACTGGGGACTGAGCCCACAATCTGGGCATGTGCCTTGACCGGGACTCTAACAGGTAACCTCTTGGTTCCTGGGTCGATGCTCAACCACTGAGCCACACCAGCCAGGCTGTTTTTATGTTTTGACTATTTAATTTGCTAATATTCTGTTAAGCACTTATGTGTCTATATTCAAAACGAATGTCTTCCTCATTTTAGTGTATCGCCGTTTTCCTGCCCTTATCCAACCACATAACATTTCCTTTTCAGTCTTCTGAAAGGATTCTAGTAGTACGAATACTATTTCTTCCTCCAGGGTCTGCTAGAATTTACCAAGGAGGGTATCTGGGTCTGGAGTGTTCTTCTTGGGTGTGTTGCCAAGAATTTGCCTTATCTAAGCCTCTGGCCTTTGATCGCAGCTCCTGGGAAGTGATCTCTATGCCTTGGAATGTCCTGCCTGATAAGACAGCCATTGTTTACCTGGGAGTCTGGGGCCACACCAGATAGCCTAACAATGCCATTGATGGTGGCCCTTTGGTCCACATTGTAAGGGCTCCACCTCCCCAAGTGCTGGAGACCAAAGGTTGCCCCCCACTCCCCATGACCACGTGGGTGGGCAGCCAAATCTCTGGGCATGACTGAGCTCAACCAAACTGGATTCACCGGGCTCAGGTGCGCTTTCTGGATTGGCAATTCTCCATGTATATCAACACACTTTTTCTTTTTCTTTTTTTTTTTTTTTTCTGGGAAAAAGTCATGCTGTGCAGGACTCTCCGGGCAGAGGACAATTGGAAGTGTTGCTTTTAGAGATCTCCTGCAGCCTGGGTCTCTCCCTGGGCCGGTTTTAATCCTTGTCTTTTAACTGCAGGAAATCACAACCTTCAATATAACAGCTTCCGTGACTTCTGGGATGTCTATTTTTATTTGTCCGTTTTTATTTTCATGTTTACCTGTCACTTTATTATTTTAAACAGAATTCTAGAAATCGCATCTTTCTATATTTTTATAAATTGCATTTCTTGAACCTCTGCATATGTTGTACGGGAGACCCATTAAGAAACCCTGTTCACTTAAAATTAGCAAAGGGCATCAGCATTTCTTATTCAAACCAAATGAATTCTATGTAGATGAACCTACAGGGAACTCTTTCTAGTTCCGTAAACTAGGAAAGCCCCAAGGATAACGGGAAAATATTTTTATTCTTGCTTGCTGAAGACACCAAATGTTACTCTAGCGTGTGACATAATATGTTTACGTTTTCTTCCCTTTCAAGGGTCCTAATTGACATTTTCATAGAGGGTTAGCCCTGTCACTCATTCTAAATTCCCCTCTATTCTTCAGTTTTTAAAAAATGTATTTTTATCAATTTCAGAGAGGAAGAGAGAGACCAACATCAATGATGAGAGAGAATCATTGATTGGCTGCCTCCTGCATGCCCCCTACTAGGGATCGAGCCTGCAGCCCAGGTACATGCCCTTGACCAGAATCGAACCTGGGACCCTTCAGTTTGCAGGCCGATGCTCTATCTACTGAGTCACACCAGCTAGGCCTATGCTGCAGTTTCTTATCCTAATGCCCCACTTGGCCGGGAAGGGCTTACAGGGGCCTAATGAAGCTGTAACTGGCTGGCCTTGTGCTATAAAGTACGAATCTGCAGTTATAACCTTCCCGCCTGCATTTGTCACATGGAGGACCTGGTAGCTCTGTCTTCGCCCCTCTCCTCCGTCTGTCTCACCCCCTTTTCTGTCCCTAACCACGTGCATTATGGACGGGGACACTCTAGAGCACCTTTTCCTGCCCCTCTGTCCCAACCCCACCGAGAATCAGACTTTCCGAAGAGGTTCCCATTTTTTTAAAAATGTATTTTATTGATTTTTTACAGAGAGGAAGGGAGAGGGACAGAGAGTTAGAAACATCCATGAGAGAGAAACATCGATCAGCTGCCTCCTGCACACCTCCCACCGGGGATGTGCCCGCAACCAAGGTACATGCCCTTGACCGGAATCGAACCTGGGACCCTTCAGTCCGCAGGCCGACGCTCTACCCAATGAGCCAAACCAGTTAGGGCGAGGTTCCCATTTTGATGCTCCAAGCCCCTGGTATTTCACCTGAGGCATTAAAGCTGGAATTGAAGAGAAGAGTCTCCGCCTCTCTCTGAGCAGCAGCAGCAGCACCAGGCCCACCTGAGTGGCAGATGGAAACAAGGCAGGGTCTGTCTGCCTGCTGCCCATCCCGGGGGCACGATTAGGAGAAAGAGGAGCCCGGTTCTCCCAGACACTTCTTCACAAGCAAACAATTGGCACCCATTCACGAGTCAGAGGCACAGAAGAAAGAGGCTCCTGGTCGATGCTGGAGGCTAATTGTCCTCTGTCATTTTCTCACCATTCACAGCTGAAGGGGGAAGACCATGAGAAGGGAAGGGAAGGCATCTTTCCACAGAAATGGCTGATCGCAGCCACCAGGGCGGCCAGGCGGCCAGTTGGGTTGCTCACTTGAGCTGTGCAGTCTGTTCCCGAACCCCCAGCCCTCCCTCCCACCCTCCGCGCCTCACCCCCTTCTCTGTCCCTCACCGCCTTCCATTCCATCTGATAAGATAGTGCCACTGCGTAGTTCTTCCTTTTGTTTGCGGCATGTTAACTGATTCGCAGCTTGGTTTTTACAGATATCAGGCCATAATAGCATCTTGTGAAATCAAGATGCTATTTTTAAATAGCTTCCCGCGCCGTCCTCCGAACAATAGCCACATAGCGTTATTTCGGTTTTGTAGATGGTGGCATTGCATCTAGAAAAGTTAGGGAATCTGTGAAGCATCTAAAAGCAGTGCTAACTAGACCAGTGGTCGGCAAACTCATTAGTCCACAGAGCCAAATATCAACAGTACAACAATTGAAATTTCTTTGGAGAGCCACATTTTTTAAACTTAAACTTCTTCTAATGCCACTTCTTCAAAATAGACTCACCCAGGCCGTGGTATTTTGTGGAAGAGCCACACTCAAGGGGCCAAAGAGCCGCATGTGGCTCACGAGCCGCAGTTTGCCGATCATGGAACTAGACCATTGACCTTTCTCTTCCTCATATTGCTTTGGTTACGGTTAGACGTTTGCCCACAACAATGTCCTCATGGGCAGGAGCCTCCTGTTCCAGGAGTTAGCGGGTCGCAGAACATGACCAAAAGGAAGAGGAGCCATAAGCTTTCCTCTGGGCCCCAGACCTGAGCTCCAAGTCTGATGTCGGCCCTGATCATGCCCAGCTCAGAGCATCGAGGCTTGTCTTTCGCAGCGGGCTGGAGCTAGTGTGCGGCCATGCGCTGGTTGTTCAACAAGCGGTAGCTTGAAGACAGCCAGGGTGGGGATATTTACACCACAGACATTGGCAACTGCTGTAAGTCAGGGTATTTCTTGGATTGTTTATTCTCAATTAATTTTTTTTGTCCCCAGAAGGCTGGCTTGCTACCACATCACTGGTTAAAATGTACCATACTTGAGACAGGGCCAGCAAGAGGACACCTGAGATTCTAAGGATGAAGGAGTAGTTTGATTTTTTTTTATCCCTGAGATAGCCAGATTTCTATAAATTCTTCCAAATGCTGTCCTCTGCTTAAGCCTTCAGGGACCCTCTTTGATCAGATGGCAAATCCTGGGTTGGCACGTGGTTATCACATCTTGAGAGTTGCCCACGTGAACCTGAGCTGGTTGCCGCCTAACTATTTCCCACAAGCGCTTCATACCCACCGGGGTAGACTGCTCCCATAATCAAGATTAAAAATCCACTAAGTGCCTGCCCTGAGCAGAGGACACCACCCAATTATATTTCCTGACCATTGTTTCTAGGCTGAAGCACAAGACACTTAAAATTGAACTCCACGAAATGGACCGCCAAGAGGATTAAGTTCAGCAGTTATTGAGCACCTGGGATGTCTGGCATCACAAGTACATATAAAATGATTTAAAAACACCCAACAGCCCTCTTGAGGAGTCATCTGTATGTGTAATGAATATTTATTGGGGATGTGGATGGAGTTTATACAACCATCTCTCAGCAAAACATCTCGAAGATCCTTTTTAGATATTTTTCCTATTCCTCATTTTATGCCAATCCCCCCCGCCCGCCCCCCGCATCATTTCTGCTTCCCCACGTTTTTCTTTCTCCTTTTTCATATCTCCTCACTCTCTGCCCCTCTCAAGTGACCCCTTGTCTTTCCTCTGCTCCCCTATTTTTCTATCTGGAGGTTTTCCTCTCTTGCTCATGCTTTCTGATTCAGCAACTGGACCTCTGTGGGTTTCTCTGGTTGAGCAAATATTTCCAGGTGCTGCTCAGCCCAAAGCCTACAGCCTATCAATTCAGACATGAGTCTTCCTTTTCGGTAGCAGGAAGATGGATGGTTATAAGTGCATGTGATTTTGTTTCCAGAAACACATCATTGTCTGTGACCGTGGTCGCGAGCCACATGCGGCTCTTTGGCCCCTTGAGTGTGGCTCTTCCACAAAATACCACGGCCTGGGCGAGTCTATGTTGAAGAAGTGGCGTGAGAAGAAGTTTAAGTTTAAAAAATTTGGCTCTCCAAAGAAATTTCAATCGTCGTCCTGTTGATATTTGGCTCTGTTGACTAATGAGTTTGCCGACCACTGGTCTATGATTTTCTTAGACATGCTTTGTTATAATACTAGAGGCCTGGTGCACGAAATTCATGCATGAGTAGGGTCCTTAGGCCTGGCCGGCGATCAGGGCTGATCAGGTTCCCCACCTCCTCCTTCCCTCGCCACCCACGCACGCACGCCACCTCGAGGTTCCCCCCGCCTCCCGCCTCCTCCTTCCCTAGCTCCCTCAAAGCCCCGCGGCTGCTGGTCACCCGCCATGTTCCATACCGCCCCCTGGTGGTCAGCGCACATCATAGTGAGCGATCAAACTCACATTCTCCCGGTCGAACTCCAGAGGGGACACTTTGCATCTTAGCCTTTTACATATGGAGATGTGTTACTCCTTCCTGTCAGGGTTGCTAATTTATTGGGAGACAGTGCAATTGCTATCTCGTCTTTGTGGCCTCATAAACCTCCTTTTGTGCATCGTATGCTTAATATATATTAGTTGAGTGAGAAGGATGCAGAGGTGGCCCAAAAGCCAGCCACCTCTGTTGGGTCTATTAGATATACTTCATGCCCTAGCTGGTTTGGCTCAGTGGATAGAGCGTCGGCCTGAGGACTAAAAGCTCCCAGGTTCGATTCCAGCCAAGGGCACATGCCTGGCTTGCATGTTTGATCCCCAGTACGGGGCGTGCAGGAGGCAGCCGATCAATGATCCTCTCTCATCGTTGATGTTTCGATCTCTCTCTCTCCCTCTCCCTTCCTTTTTGAAATCAATAAAAATATATTTAAAAAATAATAAACGTCATAACTTTAATACCGTATAGAATTAAGACCAGTTTGCCAGAGATGTAGATAACTACCATGCAGAACCAAACCGGAAATGAGGTCCGTTACTTGACAGTGAAAATAACGCAATGCTCTTATTGCCAAGGTCAGGGTGATTATGCACATATATGTCTAATATAATTAATACAGGGAAGAGACAAACGGTGGGTGTGAAATGGCTTGCTGCAGGAGACGCTCATAACAAAAACCCAGTGTTCTTGCCGGTCTGATTGGTTATGTGCAGGACGCCGTCCCTCCTTAAGTGGCCATTGCTCAAGCCTGTTTATCGGTTGAGTTGCTGTGAGATTTTAATTCACTAGAGGGAGCTTGTGGGCAGGAGTCCTGTGGTTCCCACACAAGGAAGATTGATTGCATTCATTCAATCCCCGCAGCCTGAAAAATACTTTCTATTTGTTTTATTCAGGAGCTTGTTGTAACATATCCCAGAGTTGCCTAGTCATTTTTTTCCACTAGTGAAAAGTCTAATTTCCTTTTCCATTTTTTATTCCTCGATGCAATTCACTCAATCCCCATCATGGTCTCACATGCCACTGTATGCGACTCTCTCTCAGTTCTTATCTGGTTTCTCCACCAATGTTCTTTTTATCCCAGAGAACGGCCCATATAAGAATGAATCTATGCCTACCTCTCCCATGTGTGAGTGATAAAAGTTTTTTTTTTCTGGTTGTTCAACTACTATTTGAACGGGGGTGGGGGTGGGGGATGGAGACCCTTTGGTTTGTAATAAAATCTGACATAACTTTGCTACCATTTTAACAGTGTATTCCAAGTATGGGGGCCATATTTCCTGGCGTTTGTGTGCGTTTTACATGTGTTTTTAGGTCAGATTTGGAATGAGAGAAATTCGTATCATTTGAACAAGAATTATTTGTCATCTTACCAGTCAGCTCAAACCAAAATGGTAGAAGGTCATTTAGATATTCATCTTGCAGGCTTCATGGTGGTGTGTGTTTGCTTCACTAATTGCTAAAACCAACCAAACAAACCAAAAAAACGCATGAGTTAAAAGAGCATTTGTAAGTACATCCCTGTATATAAGTTCATAGATAAGCTGCATGCACTTTGAATGGGTGCTCATTCAAAGTTAGCTATCTCCAGCTTTTCATCTGATTAATAGAAAAACGACAAAATATAGTCAAAATTACCAAAGGCTGCTTATCCCCATGGTCTGGTTGGTTTTTGTTTTATTCCTTCTCGTAAGGTAACATCAATGTTATATTGAGAGAGAACTGAAGAGGAGCCACTTTTACTCTTTTAAAATTGGTTTTGTAAGTTTATTTGGTTGCAAATGGCTTCAACCCCTCCCCCCATATTTTTCTGTGCAACGTTGAGGAGTATGTATGTCACAGGCCCCAGAGGCCACCCTCAGGCGTGACAGACTTCTAAAAGAACTCAAGGTCTTAGAAAAGCTGAGGTACGTGCCCTTGGCCGGATTCGAACCGGCAACCCTCCAGTCTGAGGGCCGATGCTCCCAACCACTTAGCCAAACTGGTTAGGGCCAAATCTGTATTTTCTTAACCTTTGTCATATGTGTCCCAAAGTGGATATTGGGGTCAGTATCATATTTACTGCAATAAGTGTCTGTTAATACATAAAAAGTATGTAGGCATTACAACATAACAGAATGTCCTAGAAGAATCAGGAGTTCTTGCTGATGAGTAAAAATAATCCAGTTTCTGAACAAAAGCTTTCCCACATTTTCACTTGCACATTATGTCTGAAATGGCCCCAATGTCTGCTCGATATTTAAAGAAAAGTTGGAGGAGGCGTGTTTCTCACTGCGGGCAGAAGGTGGAAGTTCATCAGTGGTCCTCAGACCTTTACCAGCTCATCCAGTCCCTCAAATATTTGAAGAAGCTCAAAATTTAGATCTCGTTTACCTTCCAACTCCAGCTTGCCCTAGGATTTAACCTCAAATGAAGTCTACTGCAGACCAGAGGGACTCGTAAGGTCTTCTGCAAATGACAATCCATAAGGATCTTGAAATTTCATTAGACAATGGAGTCTGTGGAGGGCCCCAGCCAGGACGCGCAAACACACAGCCCTTCGGCTCAAACCTGTCTCCAGTCTGCTTTATTACGTCTTTTTCTGTATAGCCTCATTTTTAAAAATATATATTTTTATTGACTTCAGAGAGGAAGGGAGAGGGAGAGAGAAAAACATCAATGATGAGAGAGAATCACAGATTGGCTGCCTCCTGCACGCCCCACACTGGGGATCAAAGCTGCAACCTGGGCTGTGTGTGTCTTGACCTGGAATAGAACCCTGACCTCCAGGTTCATAGGTCAGTGCTCAACCACTGAGCCACGCCGGCTGAGCTACGCTGTCATTTTTAAAAATCAGAATATGGCACATAAAGATGAAGTCGGGTTTTTCTGGAAGAAATCAGTACCTTTGGTAGCAATTGACCTGACAACACTGTGAAGTGGGCCTAGGACAGTGGTCGGCAAACTGCGGCTCGAGAGCCACATGCGGCTCTTTGGCCCCTTGAGTTTTTAGCAAAGGCCAGCTTAGGAGTACCCTAATTAAGTTAATAACAATGTATCTACCTATATAGTTTAAGTTTAAAAAAAATTTGGCTCTTAAAAGCAATGTCAATCGTGGTGCTATTGATATTTGGCTCTGTGGACGAATGCGTTTGCTGACCACTGGCCTAGGAAGCTGACTCCTCTGGAAGGCAAAAGGCCCTTCGTTTCACCACTTCGTGTCCTCAATAGGTTCTTGGAAACTTGGACTCTAATTGACATAAACAACTCTTCATGCTCTCAATGGGTTCTTGGAAACGGCAACTCTTCACTGACATAAACAACAGTCACGTTCCTACAGCCGCTCATCAATGTTATAACAAAACGACGCGGAAGGAAGTGACGTTATTGAAGGACCTACGGTCCTCAGATCTGTCCCCTGCCTGGTTCCTGTAAGAGATCTGAGGACCGCAGGGCCTTCAATAATGTGTGTGCTTACAGCGCTTAGACTAAGTTCACCCGGTGGCACTTAAGAAAAAAAAAAAAAAAAGAACACACACTACAGTGAGTTTTGCACGGGCATTTATGGTACACATGCAATTTGTGGTCTTCTCCCGGGAAATTAATGGGGACGAAAATCTATATTCTCTTAATCAGGATGAGGGTCTGATTTGTCCCTCAGTGTGGCCGCATGTGCCCGTGTGAGGACTGTCATTAGTAGCAGGTCTTCTAATGGGAAGGGAAAAATATAATATGAGGGGGGGGAAAATACATGAGTGAACTTGGGCTTTGGAAATAGACCTAACCTGGTTTAAAAGTTGAGAACTAAACTGATCTGTGTTAAGGGTGGAGACATTTGGAGTTTTAGAGCAGGTTCCAAATGTTTGAGAAATACTCCCTCCTCATCAACTATTGGGTTTAGTGTAGAACATGTAAAATATACTGCTGCCCCAGCTGGTTTGGCTCAGTGGATAGAGCCTCAGCCTGTGGACTGAGGGGTTCGGGGTTCAATTCCTGTCAAGGGCATGCCCAGGTTGAGGGCTCAATCCCCAGTTCGGGGGGAGGGGGGGGGCGTGCAGGAGGAGCCGATCAATAATTCTCTCTCATCATTGATGTTTCTATCTCTCTCCCTCTCCCTTCCTTTCTAAAATCAATAAAAATCTATTTTTAAAAATATTCTTTTACATATATATATATATATATATATACATATATGTGTGTGTGTGTGTGTTCTGAAATTCCTCTAAAAACCCTTAAAGAAGGAGGACTTTAAGTATGATGAGGCTCATTACATAGGTCTGTCTGTAACCCCCTAGCGCTCTATATATTGGTAAGTTTTTTAAAAAAAATATATATTTTTTTATTGATTTCAGAGAGGAAGGGAGAGGGAGAGACAGAAACATCAATGATGAGAGAGAATCATGGATCAGCTGCTTCCTGCACGCCCCACACTGGGGATCAGGACCGCAACCCGGGCCTGTGCCCTGACCCGGGAATTGAACCATGACCTCCTGGTCCATAGGTCGACGCTCAGCCACTGAGCCACGCCGGCTGGGCTATCTTGGTAAGTGTTCACTACAGTTCTCAATACACTCCGTTCCTTTAACTTGGAGAAAACTAGACAGCGTTTGCTCACTGCCTAGAGAACTTGGGCGTGAAGCTCTCACCAGCTGCAAGTTGTATAAACACACAGGAAAGGGGTCCTGTCTTCACGTGCCCTTCATTCCCTACTCGCCTTTTCCCCTGGCAGGAGCCGAGTTTTACAATCACCCCAACTCCAGCGCGAGGCAGAGAGCCTCAGTGACATGTGGAGTGAAACACTACCCTGTGTTAATAACGGTTTTGAAAGAAATCAGGGAAGTTAATCATGTGTGGACACAGGGTTAAGAAGCAATGTAACAGACTATTAAGCTTAATATAGATATGTGATATAAGCATATGCAGACGGCCATTAGCATAAATTCACGTTACAGAAGAGCAGCCGGCGTCCCACTCGGTGGGTTCGTCATGTGTGCGAGGGCAGGATGAGGATCGATGGGAGAAGGAACGGGGTCAGCGAACCCATAGACAGGTCCTGGATCAGGTTGATAAAACCCCTGCAAATTACAACCCCATTAGTTTTGAATGGTGTTATTGCCCGCGACTTTATTACACAGACGTGCCGAGTGAAGGGACGGGTAAGAGGGAAATCTTCCCGTCATTTACTGGGGGTTCAGGGTGAGAAATATCCACCTCTTTTAGCCCAAACTGGCTTCCCTTAATGCTCACACACATGATGGTGTTGTTGAGCGACTCTTATAGACACGAAACTAGACTGTTTAGCTAATTTTGGGGGGAAAATTTTGTAGCTCTCAATAATTCTAGAGATAACTGTATCTTGCCATCCCCCCCCCCCCTTTTTCATGACACATAATGTTATAAGAGTTACATATGACCATCAAGCAAACGTATTCAAACACGTAGTAGTTAGAAATGCATTCTTCGGGGTCTCTGCCCTTCAGCTGAAACAGGCAAATGAATTCTTCCCTCTCGTTTTCAATCAAAGATCCCTTATTAGACTTCCTGAAATATTCCTAGGAATTCCATTGTGTAGATTTTTTTTAAATGATTTTTTAGTTTACATGGCATGACAAATCATTTTGTCCTGCAGGAGGTTTTAATAGATCTGAGAAATAAAAATACCATCCAGGACAGAAGGAAGCAGTTATCCTCAATTACCATGGTGGAAAATGTTCCTTGGATCGGGTCATAATCTGTTGTAATTGATGTGCTTTTAGTTTCCCATAATTAGGAGGCGTTGAGAAACTTCTGAAAAAAATTTCTCCTTTTAGCTGACCTTTTCTTAGACTCAGATAATCAGAATAAGAAAACAACATTTGTAAAGTTTTAAAAAAAACATCATCCTCTCCATTTTTTTTGCAGATAACAAAGAAAGCTATCAGTACTTTTAGTTTTTTTTCTCCCTCCCTCCATTCCTTGTTTTCTTCTCTCTCTTTCTTCCCTCCCTTCCTCCCTCCCTTCCTCCCTCCCTCCCTCCCTCCCTCCCTCCCTCCCTTCCTTCCTTCCTTCCTTCCTTCCTTTCTTCCTTCCTTCCTTTTTTTCTTCTCTCTCACTCTTTCTTTTTTTCATCTTTTCCTCCCTCCCTCCCTCCCTTTCTTCCTCCCTCCAAAAATCTCTAGTGCTTATAACTGCATTCAGGTGTGCTAGGGACAACCACCAGCATTTCCTTTCAGAGAAACTCTGAACATCCTAATATGTGCCAGCTTTTTTCTCCCTCCTGGCCAGTTCCTACCTCCACTGCCTAAACTCTATCCCTTTGGCTCATAGTTAATATCTTTGTAAACAATATATTGCCTTGAAAAGACCATCCCTGAAAGGTCTCATCACTGTTTTACTTTTTATTCTTTTAAATGTGTTTTTATTGATTTCAGAGAGGAAGGGAGAGGGAGAGATAGAAACATCCATGATGAGAGGGAATCATTGATCTGCTGCCTCCTGTACGACCCACCCTGGGGGTTGAACCTGCAACCCGGGCATGTGCCTTTGACTGGAATCAAACCCAGGACCCTTCAGTCCACAGGCTGACTCTCTATACACTGAGCCAAACTGGCTAGGGCACTGTTTTACTTCTTAGGTTAAAATACAAATGTGAGAGGAAGTGCTGGTAGAAAAGGGAGGCCAATGAGGTGAACACCAGAATATGAGAGAAAAGAAAGGCAGAGGGAATCCGTGGAGCAGGGAGGAGAGAGAATCATATACACTGAACACCATCAGTGCTTAAGGAAAAGCTCTCAATGGTAAAAGTTGTAACAATGATGCTAATATTCATGATGATGACCATAGGTAGCTCTTCATAAGAGGCAGCCAAGCATGTCACTGTGGGCTATGAATGTGCTGTACCCTTTGTCATCACAACATTCATTATCCTAAATTTACTGGTGTTAAAGAGGGTTTAAGAAACACTCCTCACTAAAACTTCATGCTTTTCCTCCTTCCTGGTTACTCCTAATAATGGCTAAGGAAGTCCGAGTGACAATTCTAGACAGCATTCAAATCTCCACCTCTGTGGCTGCAAGCAGAGAAGGCTAGTAGAGCCAGAGGAAGATAAGGTGTTTGTGAAGACAGAGAGAATAGTCCAACGTAAGAGTTACTGGGCAGAGAGAAGCTGGGCTTGACTTTGGGGTAAAGGGTAAAGGTCATCCATCTGTGGCGAGTTCTTAAGAAGTTTAAATATGCAACATGAGGTTTTCATTAAATTTTTTTTGGGGGGGGGGGTGTAAAAGGACTTATAAATGTAACAGTCTTTGCCTAAAGATCGAGAGAATAAGAAATTTAAGTCACTCTCCTATTTAAATTAAATGGAAAGTAAGTAGCAGAGATTTAAGCTGTGTATATAATGTGCTTTTTCAATTGGAATTGCAGTGTGTGTGTGTGTGTGTGTGTGTGTGTGTGTGTGTGTGTCCCCACATGTGCCCATGTGTGACAGGTGGTTTAATTAAAGGCAGGAGAGTGAGCTAGAATGGATTTAGTACAGCTGCTCGAGCCTACTCTATTAAATTTCAAATGGAAATGGTGGAGTACGCTTCCAGATTTTTAAAAGGACCGTGGCTCTTTCTGCAGCACCTTTCCCACATCGGAGCCAGGTAGACCTGGTGGCCAGAGGGAATGGCTGTTTCTTTCATTTCTGAGTTTCCCTGAGGAACTAAAATTGGTTTAAGGCTTGGATGACCCTGCAGGAGCGGTAGCTTCATGGCTTCCTCCTTTATTAAGCATTTTAAATTTGAAGTTTTCAAAGGGATCTTTCCCTAACTCGTGACTGGCAGAGAGAAACTGGGGGACTGTATGGTGCTGTCCCAGGTTCAAGGCGAGGTTGTAAGGAAAGGGTTAATCCAAAGTCGGTGTTCAGTGATTTTGTTGCTGGGCAGCAACATGAGGTTGTTGTTGAAGTTCCCTTTCGCTATTTTAGCTTTTATTTTTTTAAAAAAATATATATTTTATAATTTTTTTTTTTTTTTTTTTTTTTTTTTTTTTTTTTTTTTTTTTTTTTACAGAGAGGAAGGGAGAGGAATAGAGAGTTAGAAACATCGATGAGAGAGAAACATCGATCAGCTGCCTCCTGCACACTGCCTACTGGGGATGTGCCTGCAACCAAGGTACATGCCCTTGACCGGAATCGAGCCTGGGACCCTTGAGTCTGCAGGCTGACGCTCTATCCACTGAGCCAAACTGGTTAGGGCTATTTTATATTTTAGTTGGGCATCATGGATCTTCTTAATGCCATGATGGTTTTCTCTTCCAAATACAGATCATGTTATAAAAACCTCTGGCAACCAGTACACAGCAGGCTACGTCTCTTCCGTATTCAATCATAGCAATCTGTGGACTGAAGTAGATTTTCGAAGCTTTGACTGTGATGTCAAACAATGTGTGACGTGCATTGCGTTTGCAAACAAGACCAGTAGCCAAGTTACTTCAGGGCCAACCCCATGCTTCCCAGTAGAACATAACATGTTCCAGACAGTTCGCAACCTGGGGATGTTTCTTTGGCAGGAATACGTTGTGATTTGTGAGGAAGCCAGAGGAGCCTAAGAGGGGATAAAAAAAAAAAATGCATTCAGCTGGCATGGCTCAGTGGTTGAGCACTGACCTATGAACCAGGAGGTCACTGTTCGATTCCCGGTCAGGGCACACGCCTGGGTTGTGGGCTCGATCCCCAACGTGGGGCGTGCAGGAGGCAGCCGATCCATGATTCTCTCTTATCATTGATGTTTCTATCTCCCTCTCCCTCTCCCTTCCTCTCTAAAATCAATAAAAAATATATTTTTTTAAAAAACTCACAATGCATTTAGTGACTCTCCAGTTACAGAAGACAACAGCTCTCAGTCACAGAGTAACCCTGGCCATAGATGGATGGAAAAAAACAAACAAACCAACAGGTTGTTTTATGGGACATAGAGACCTATAGTGATTCCCGAAAAGTTCTGACCCTAATCTACAACTGTCTTATTATCATCCCTTCCCCATGACTTATGGGGATTGTAATCATCTTTATTTTCAAATCCTTTTTCTTTGGTGCCATGGAAAGTGTTTGCATGTTACAGTTGCGTCAAGTCCCACCCCGGTCCTCTGAGGCCAGGCAGCCAATGGGTTAAGTTAGATCAAGAACGTCTGTTCCCTGACCCTGGAATGCTTCATCAAATACACTCATTACCGATTGAGCAAGAGAATGAAGGGTTGTGAGCTGCAGCTTAAGCGCTGATGGGATTGTGTGTTAAGCCCTAACGTGGTCGAGGTATTTAAATTTTGATTTTTGTAATGGGCTCTGACATGTTTCATTTCCTCCGAGGGAACACTCGAGACCTCTGAAAGTAAATGTTGCTAAAAAGTCATCAAGGCAGAATATTAAAATGCCATCAAATGAAAATTTCACTAATGCAATCCGGCTAGCGCTCCAGGTACTGGAGCGAAAAGGGGAGTGTCAGAGGTCCGGGTTCTCTTGGCGAAACACGATTTGTTCCTCTTCACTGACTGTTTCTCCAAATAAATTATTTAAAGTCTTATTTCTCCTTCCTCCTGGGCCTCTTAAAGTTCAGCAAGGCGGAGAGGTAGCAGGAGAAGCAGGAGGCAGAGAAAGAAGTGCCACCGCGAGCCATCCAGGAAAGGGTGGCACGGCGAGCATCTTCCCCCTGGCAAGCTGTTTCCTTCATTCCATGAGAGCTGCCCAAGTTCATGGTCAGATGACAGGGTAAGAATCCTCATGGATCACCTGAGGGCTGAACTGCCCTTATCAAATGTACTCAAGCCCTAGCCGGTTTGGCTCAGTGGATAGAGCGTCGGCCTGTGGACCGAAGGGTCCCAGGTTCAATTCCAGTCAAGGGCACATGCTTGTGTTGCGGGCTCGATCCCCAGTAGGGGGCGTGCTGGAGGCAGCCAATCCATAATTCTCATCATTAATGTTTCTATCTCTCTCTCCCTCTCCCTTCCTCTCTGAAATCAATCAAAATATATTTAAAATAATAAAACGTAATCAAAACTTTAATAACACAGCAGGGTGTTAGGAGTGTGTAAGATCATCAAAGAACATTTGTTTAGAGATGGGCAGAGATAACAGTGCTGTACTGGCACCAGACACTATAGTTTCCTCAATGGTTTTATCCAACCATCTTGGTCATTTCCCTAATATTTGAGTTTTAGGTGATTTTTATATCAATGCATTTGTGACACAGGGAAACCGAAATGAAACTCTCTGGATCTCTTCCATACAAATGGCATTTAATAAGGAATGACTGGCATTATGATTTCAGTAATTCTCCTGAATTTCATTAGCTATGTTTTCTTAATGAGCATTGGGTTAAACAAGATATATTGTCCTTGCCCTAGACAGTTTGGCTCAGTGGATAGAGCGTCGGCCTGCAGACTGAAGGGTCCCAGGTTCAATTCCGGTCAAGGGTGGGCTGGATCCCCAAATGGGGGTCATGCAGAAGGCAGCCGATCAATAAGTCTCTCTCATCATCGATGTTTCTCTCTCTCTCTTTCCCTCTCTGAGATCAATAAGAATATATTAAAAACAAAAGCTACATTTCCCTGTATTGTTTAGTTTTCAGTATATATTTTTGCATTCTGAGGTATCTACTTCTGTTGGGTATTTCCTGGAAATGGAGAAACATGGATTTCCCCAAACTTCATTTATGCCGGAGATTTCCCCCAGTGTAAGGGATTCTGTTCGCTCATCTCGGGACCAGTGTTCCTATTGAACCCACAATTTCCTCATTTCTCCTGCTGGCTGAGAGGAATTGTGCCAACCCACATCTGGTCTTCTATTAACTCAGCGTGAACCATCGGTTCTGTCCCTCTAACCCATAAGACAAATAAATTACTTTATTGAACCTGTTGTGTGAAGTAGCAGGCCTGCTTGGGGGAATCACATTTCTACTGTGTGTGGGGGAAACAGCATAATTGTAAGTGTCCAGATTCAGAACTATTGGCGTCTCCCAAGGCTAGAATCTTGTGTTGGTTTCCCGTCCTGTTGGAAAACAAGGCGTTAGCAATGCATGTTAGGCATACAAACAACCAGTCTTACAGTAGCTAGACAACAAGCATCTATTCAACTACTTTTTAAAATATATATAAAAAATATTTAAAATATTGATTTCAGAGAGGAAGGGAGAGGCAGAGGGAGATAGAAAAAAAAAAATCAATGATGAGAGAGAATCACCAATCGGCTGCCTCCTGCACACCCCCCATTGGGGACCAAGCCCACAACCCCGGACTGTGCCCTGGATGGGAATTGAATCTGGGACCCTTCAGTCCACAGGCCAATGCTCTATCCATTGAACCGAACCAGCTAGGTTAAATTACCAGCCATCATTACTTAAAAGATAAATCATCAGTAAGGAATAACAATAGCAATAAAAATAAGACAAGTGATACAAATAAATACTACAATAATTAATAAATACATAACAATACAAGAATAAACTCTGTGTTTTGCGAACTCACAACTGCAAGTCTACTTTTGCCCACTCCTGTATATACAAATCTATATGTCTATATATCTATATACTAGAGGCCCGGTGCACAAAATTCGTGCACGGGGCGGGGGATGTCCCTCAGCCCAGCTTGCACCCTCTCCAATCTTGGACCCCTCAAGGGATGTCCAACTGCCCATTTAGGCCCGTGGTATCGGGCCTAAATGGGCAGTCGGACACCCCTCTCACGATCCAGGACTGCTGGCTCCCAACTGCTCGCCTGCCTGCCTTCCTGATTTCCCCTAACCGCTTTTGCCTGCCAGCCTGATCACCCCCTAACCACTCCCATGCCAGCCTGATTGATGTCTAACTGCTCCCCTGCCAGCCTGTTTGCCCCCAACTTCCCTCCTCTGCTGGCCTGGTCACCCCTAATTGCCCTCCCCTGCAGGGTTGATCGCCTCCCACCTGCCCTCCCTTGTAGGCCTGGTCCCTCTCAACTGCCTTCCCTTGCAGGCCTGGTCCCTCCCAACTGCCCTCCCCTGCTGGCCATCTTGTGCCCACATGGGCTGAGGCAGGATCTTTGACCACATAGGGGCAGCTATCTTGATCTTGTGTGTTGGAGTGATGGTCAATCTGCATATTACTCTTTTATTACATAGGATAGAGGCCTGGTACACGGGTGGGGACCAGCTGGTTTGCCCTGAAGGGTGTCCTGGATCAGGGTGGGGTTCCCTTGGGATGTGGAGAGGCCTGTGGTGGTTTGCAGGCCAGCCACGCCCCTGGTGACCCAAGCAGAGGCCCTGGTATCTGGAATTTATTTACTTTCTTCAATTGAAACTTTGTAGCCTGGAGTGGAGCCAAGCCTCCTGCTCGCTCTATGGCCGGCAGCCATTTCTCTTGGGATTGATGTATCTTCTATAATTGAAACTTTGAATCCTTGAGTGGAGGCCTGGGCCCGCCAGAGTGTGTGGAAAGCTTGGCTTCCTCTGTTGCCGGGGAAACCCAAGCCTCCCTTCTGGTAGCCATCTTGGTTGGGGTTAATTTGCATACTTGCCCTGATTGGCTGGTGGGCGTGGCTTATGTAGCGGAGTGATGGTTAATTTGCATATTACTCTTTTATTAGAGAGGATGTGTATGTATGTATTTATATCTATATGCATCTATACATACATACACATATACATGCAATCTTCAATACCACGAGGGCAAGAATCCCAAAGGAAAACGCAGTCCTGGAGTGTGATGGTCATTTTTTTATTCATTTGTGACCTTAACTCCCATTTGAACCCAGGTTTCTAAAGTCAAAGGGCTCAGGACACAAGCCCAGTGTGTCGTGTGCAGGGTGGACATAGCGGGGAGGGGGGATGTACCGATGGCCTGGAGGGTCTCATCTGTCAGAGCCCTCCGTTGTAATGGGGCTGAAATCCATCACTAGCATGTAGCTTTCACATGCCAGAGCCCCGCGTTCCTAATCACACCACAAAACTCCATAGACAGGATTCTGTCCATGGAGGAAATGTTTGTCCATCACCAGAAGTTTGAGTAGCCATTTGCTCCCATCCCACCCCCCCCTTTCCTTCCTTCTTTCCCCCACCCGTAACCCCACCCTAAGTCTGATGTCTGAACAAAGCAGGGAGGAACAAACACCGGGAGAATAAAAACCAGGCTCACCATTTCTGCACTTTTTCATGGAATTTTAATGTATATCTGCGGAAAAACGTAATGAACGGGCTATAGTCCATTAGGCAAGAACAGCTCTCCCCCCCCACCCCCCCGGTAATTTTATCTTTGTTTAATTGAATATTTAATTAGTATACATATGCAGCTAATTTTTTAATGTGTTCAGTACATTTAGCAGCAAGGGCTGGGGCCGGGCTGCCTGGCGAGGCCCTGGGGCGGACGCAGAGACCACCGCGCCCTCCGGCCCTCCTCGGGGCGCCGGCCGGAGCCGGGGGGTCACTGGGCATCGGCACGGGAGTACGTTAGCATTTGCACCGCGCGGGGTCTGGCCGGGCTGTGCATATTGGAAGCTGCAGACAGAGGCTGCTTTCTCGGTGATGAATGGGCTTTTTCAAGCGTTCTGCTCCCTAGTTATGAGAAGGGTGACCGGGTCAGGAGACGACTTTATGAAGCTATAAAAAATGTATGTCACTTCGGACTCGGTAATGTCACAGGGAAGAGGGGGAAGGGGGGAAAAAAAAAAAAGACCTGTGCAAAAATGGCAGGGTAATAAGGCTGTTTTCCATGCTCGAAATAGCTTTCTGTCTACAGTCATAGCGAGGCTTGGAACGGGGGCACGGGGAGCACCCACGATGCATTGTTGTCGGGCGGATTAGGGGGAAAAAATGTTTTGGCTTTGTTTGGCTTTGCCTAAGGCAGAGCCACATGCGGCTCTTTGGCCCCTTGAGTGTGGCTCTTCCACAAAATACCACGGCCTGGGCGAGTCTATGTTGAAGAAGTGGCGTTAGAAGAAGTTTAAGTTTAAAAAATGTGGCTCTCCAAAGAAATTTCAATCGTTGTACTGTTGATATTTGGCTCTGTGGACTCATGAGTTTGCCGACCACTGGCCTACGGTGATGATAGTGAGACGCTTCCGAACGCAGGACGGGCGGCTCTGGGTCAGAAGTGGGGAGGGGGCAGCGCCTTTTCATTTTATTATTATTTTTAAAAATGTATATATTGATTGATTTCAGAGAGAAAGGGAGGAGAAGGAGAGAGAAACATCGATGATGAGAGAGAATCACAGATCAGCTGCCTCCTGCACGCCCCCTACTTGGGATCGAGCCTGCAACCTGGGCCTATGCCCTGACCGGGAATCGAACCGTGACCTCCTGGTTCATAGGTCGATGCTCAACCACTGAGCCACACTGGCCGGGCATGGGGCAGTGTCTTTTTAAAAGCCACAGGTGTACTTAAGGTGGTGATGACTTTTATGTGGAAGAGTCAGAAAGGGAATTGCTACAAAGCAAGCTCATTTTGAAAGGGGTCTTTTCATCTAATATTTTGCAAGGTTTTTCCTCAGGGGTCACAAAGAATTAAAAAAACAAACACACACACACATATAAAGAAGGCTTGCCAGGTGCACGTTCTCTTGTGCTTTCTTTCGAACGTTCTGGGTTGACAGATAGCGGCATGTAGATTTGAACGAAGGCCATCCCGTCTGGACCCATCATCTAGCATTCATTGATTTCTCTCATTGCGCTCATCCATCACCAATATGCACATTTCAGAGTATCGGGCGCTTTCCTTTCTGATATGTCACACATGTCACCACGTGTGTTCAGAACGTTCTTTAACACAAGGGAGGGGACCCAGAGGACCAAGGTCGGGGGGGGGGGGGGTGGTCTGCCTTCATCCGGGCTTCAGTTGGTCCCCGGTGAGCTGTGCGATGTCTCCGTTGGATTCCGACCCCGGCTTTGTCACGGCTGAGTGGTACCACAGTGAAATGTCCCTTTCCAAACCCAGGTGTCATTTCTTTTATGGGACTTGATCTCCTCCATCAACCCACCTGGGATGGGGGAGGGGGGATTATGTGAGAAGCGATGAGCTCAGGCTCAGAGATGGTTCTGGAGAAGGCGGGAGGGCATTGAGTTTCTCACCCGTAGAACACCGATGTTGCATTTCTTACCCTTTTTCTCAGGACGATGTCTGTATACATTAGGCTGCCTCCCTAGCCACACTCTGAGGAAAGTTGGCCATCGTCATTATCTCATAGGAGGGAAGGGGCCAGTGGGCAGTGGGCAAGCTCGGCCCCTAGGAACAGGCAAACGGGGTACATTGCCTGTAAAGAATCTTAAAACAGCCTGGCTGGCGTGGCTCAGTGGTTGAGCGTCGACCTGTGAACCAGGCGATCATGGTTCGATTCCCGGTCAGGGCACATGCCCAGGTTGCAGGCTCGATCCCCAGTAGTGGGTGTGCAGGAGGCAGCCGATCCATGATTCTCTCTCATCATTGATGTTCCTATCTCTCTCTCCCTCTCCCTTCCTCTCTGAAATCAATAAAGATATGTTTAAAAAAATAAAGTATTTTAAAACAGTAATAAAACTGACAAAAAATACATCCCCTCCCTACCCTCACCCCTGGAACTCCAGTGCTATCTTGTATACTAAAGAATGTGGGTTATCACAATACACAACTAAATAATTCTTGTGTAGAAAACATATTCTAATTTCCAGTCTCAACTGACCAGGCCTCATTTACTCCTTATAACGAAGAGAATTCTTTTTTTTTTAATATATGTTATTGATTTTTTACAGAGAGGAAGGGAGAAGGATAGAGTTAGAAACATCGATGACAGAGAAACATCAATCAGCTGCCTCCTGCACACCCCTACTGGGGATGTGCCCGCAACCAAGGTACATGCCCTTGACCGGAATTGAACCTGGGACCCCTCAGTCCGCAGGCCAACTCTCTTTCCACTGAGCCAAACCGGTTAGGGCCTGAAGAGAATTCTTAAGACAGATATTTAGAGCAATGTTTTCATTATTCCCATGTCCCCCTACTCTCTAACTATTTGAGCCCAATAGCATAAAACAGGTATTTTTTTTTTCAAGAAAAATTCCACATCACTTAAGAATTTATTAACAATTTACATAATTGCTTAAGTAATCTGCATAATTGACAGAAAGTTTAATTTGACCCTAGTTCAACTGTAACACTTATGGTTTTAAATTGAAATGGGTATAATTCATTTATGAGAGTAATTAAGCCATGGTGTCTAACAAATACAACGTATGCTGCCTGAGGCCCCCAAGGCCAGAACATGCTATTAGAATGTTTTATTTAAATATATCAAATCTGTTCATCTCCACAGTCACCCGTGTTAAACTAGAGCAAATGGCTTATCTGACCTTGAGCACTGTGTTTCTGAGAGAGGGTATTTGAAGCACACAATTTAATGATCTTTCTGGAGGAAACCACATGCTAAAAAGTATTTAAAGAAAGCCTAAACGCGCCTGGCCCATGTGGCTCAGTGGTTGAGCATCGACCCATGAACCAGAAGGTCACAGTTCGATTCCTGGTCAGGGCATGCGCCGGGTTGCAGGCTGGATCCCCAGTAGGGGGCGTGCAGGAGGCAGCCAGTCAATGATTCTCTCTCATCCTTGATGTTTCTCTCTCTCTCCCTCTCTCTTCCACTCTCTGAAATAAATTAACCCATTGTACACCATAAGCGTCTGTAGACACAAGTCATGGACCTTCCCCACACTACACATGTGTCTATTAAAAAAAATGTTTTCCCTAAGTGGCAGCCCCGATCAACTTTAAAATCATTTTCTGTGAGGATTTTCAGCTGAAAATATTCAAAAACACATGAATTGTGAGTAATCTATTTATTTTTATAATATTCATTGCAAATTGATTTTTTAAAATTAAATTCAAAATATCGTGGCATGTGGGGATGGTTTCCATTTTGGAGGCGTGGTAGTTAACTGGTTAAAACATTTTTTTTAAAAAAAGAAAGGCTAAACTTGACCTAATTTTCACTTCTAGGACGTGTTCATACTTACCTGATTCTATGATAATCCCCAAAGTTATTAAACCTCAGTTTTTCAGAATAGGACTGAAAAACGTCCCCAAATAATGGATTGTTGGTTCGCTTAGGACAGTGGTCGGCAAACTGCGGCTCGCGAGCCACATGCGGCTCTTTGGCCCCTTGAGTGTGGCTCTTCCACAGAATACCACGGCCTGGGCGAGTCTATTTTGAAGAAGTGGCGTTAGAAGAAGTTTAAGTTTTAAAAATGTGGCTCTCAAAAGAAATTTCCATCATTGTACTGATATTTGGCTCTGTTGACTAATGAGTTTGCCGACCACTGGCTTAGGACATGATGACTGGTATTCATAAGAGTGAGGGAAGTGGGGAATCTGTCCACCTGCCTTGAATGCCTTTAATGCTTAAATGCGTAATTAAGTCGACTAATTGGAAGGTAGTCATCCCAAGCGGAAAGTAATAGCACCGTCAGCGCCACGGCATCTGCCTGGGGAGGGGCGCGGGTTCATCTGGCTGAGAGCCCGTGGCAGCCAACATCCCTTCCCTTGGAAAGATCGGATCTCGTGGCTTCCGTTTGTCACTGCCGCCTGGGCAGCCTTGGGGACCGGAGGAATATGGACGAGGGTCAGCTGCCCATGACATGGTTCTGTAGACAAAGTCTCTCTTGGGCACAGCTGAGAGCCATCCTTTCTCAAGACTCCCCCGAGCATCCTAGCGAACACCCGGGGTAATGCATCACCACGCGGACACCGTCGTCCCACACTCCGGGCATCTGCTCCTCTCCCGCACGCTGCTCCTCGGATGTATCTCCTGTTCCTTTTCATCATGCATCCCTGGCTCTCTTGTTCATTTTTCCTGCTCCCCTCAATTCTCATTTCACCCCCTCATATTTCTTGCCTCCCATGCACCCAGCGTCTTCACCCTGCCCTTGAGTTTTGCACCGTGGAGTTGAGAGTCATAGTCATTGTCCAACAGGTATATGTCCAGGGCAAAACACCATGCCAGGCATTTGATGGAATCTGTCTCATCGAATCATCATGGCGGTCCTGCACGTTACCTTCATTGGGCAGATGCGGACATGAAGGCGGTACAGGAGTGGACCTGCCCACGGTCCCCAACCAGCCTGGATGGGACCCATGACCACGTGACCATATGCACCCATACATGAAGAGTTCCATGCTCCTACGCTTGATTCTTTATCTTTATTATCAGTTTTTATGATAACAAACATGCTCTCTAACATTATTGGGAGGCGACCTATCATTTTGTTCTTTTTTTTAAAAAAAAATATATTTTATTGATTTTTTACAGAGAGGAAGGGAGAGGGATAGAGAGTCAGAAACATCGATGAGAGAGAAACATCGATCAGCTGCCTCCTGCACACCTCCTACTGGGGATGTGCCCGCAACCAAGGTACATGCCCTTGCCCGGAATTGAACCTGGGACCCTTCAGTCCGCAGGCCGACGCTCTATCCACTGAGCCAAACCGGTTAGGGCCATTTTGTTCTTAATATCAGTCTGAACATATTTGAAAACATTTGATGAGTTTCAATGCGTTATAACTATTACTCTTCCTGATGCTTAAATGGCCATATCTTCGGTACTGGGAGTCCCTTTAAACTGGCTCCCAGTCCTTCTGACGCAATCCTAGTCATGCTTAGGAATCCTTGGACACTTCCTTGCTGTTTAGTGGAAGTGCTAACCCCCAATGTGTCTGTAGTTGGACATAGGGCCTGAAAAGGTAGCCTGCTATCTTTTTTTTTGGTGGGGGGGGGGGGGCAGGGATATGGTGGATGCTACTGTGCTGGGGAGAAGAGATTCAGAAGAAATGGAGACCAAAAGAAACGCATTCTAAGACCCTGATATCCATAGTATGTGCAGGAATGACGAGTGTTTGATAAAATTGTGTTTATCATTGAATGCTGGGCTCCAGAAGATGTGGGTGTCTAATTAATTATTGATCATGGTGTACGATTAGAGAAGTCACATTGGAACCAGGACAACGGATCACCCTGTCCCTGTATGGCAATCAAGTTCCTTTCGGTCAGAATACAGTGGGTTATACAAGAACAGGGGACAGCTGTCCAACAACAACTTTACCCCGATCTGGCAATTTTACCCCAATCTGGCAATTTCACCCCAATCTGGCAATTTCACCCCAATCTGGATGCAGTGTCCAGGGAGCTACAGAAGGTTGTTACCGGGATAACACAGCTACGGAAGGCCTTGCAGTATCCAGCAGGGAGAAATGTTCAGTTAGGTCAAGAGTCTAATTGTCCAAAGAAACAAATACTCGATCTGTGAAAATTAAAATTTTTGACTTGGTTTTATTAAAACAATTTTTTATTACACTAATAAAGCCAGAAACACACTGATTTTAAGTGATTTATTTTATTTTTTTAAATTAACTTTTTAAAAATAGATATATTTTATTGATTTTTTACAGAGAGGAAGGGAGAGGGATAGAGAGCTAGAAACATCAATGGGAGAGAAACATCGACCAGCTGCCTCCTGCACACCTCCTACTGGGGATATGCCCGCAACCAAGGTACATGCCCTTGACCGGAATTGAACCTGGGACCTCTCAGTCCGCAGTCCGATGCTCTATCCACTGAGCCAAACCAGTCAGGGCTAAATTAACTTTTAAAAAAACATATATTTTTATTGATTTCAGAGAGGAAGGGAGAGGGAGAGAGAGAAACATCAATGATGAGAGAGAATCATGGATTAGCTGCCTCCTGCACACCCCACACTGGGGATAGTGCCAGCAACTGGGGCATGTGCCCTTACCAGGAATCGAACCGTGACCTCCTGGTTCTTAGGGAGATGCTCAACCAGTGAGCCATGCTGGCTGGGCTGATTTTAAGTGATTTAAGTGACACGTTTTAGTTATTCATTTTTGGGAATAGCCTGAATAAAATTGTAGGGTATTAATATCATAACTTTTAATTTAAAAAACAAAAACAAAAGAGCAGAATTTAAAGGGAACTTGATAGTCTCCACTTTTGAGAATGAGGAACTGAAGACACATGGCCAGGGATACTAAAAGAAACTATTTTCAAATTTTGCACCACCCATGGAGGGATACTGCCGGAAGCTCAGTGCAGCTGAGAGTGGATTAAGAATGAGCCACTTCCTGTACCAGCCTTTAGTTGTCAGGAGAGATTGCACAAGGCACCTGATGGTGTGTAAAGAAGAACCTCCAGTGAGAACTATCTTCACCATCTGGGGCACGCTTTAGATCGAAATATCCAGAATTATCTAACAGAGGCCATCAAACATATGCCACCCCATGCTCAGCACAGATGACTTAGGCCAGTGGTCGGCAAACTCATTAGTCAACAGAGCCAAATATCAGCAGTACAACGATTGAAATTTCTTTGGAGAGCCCAATTTTTTTTAACTTAAACTTCTTCTAACGCCACTTCTTCAAAATAGACTCGCCCAGGCCGTGGTCTTTTGTGGAAGAGCCACACTCAAGGGGCCAAAGAGCCGTATGTGGCTCGCGAGCCGCAGTTTGCCGACCACGGACTTAGGACATTTTGCTTAGCAAACTAAGCTAGTCACAGAAAGACAAACACCATGTGATCCTGCTTAGATGAAGAATCTAGAGGAGTTGAACTCCTAGAACTAGAACGTGGCCTTGGCGGTTCAGGGCTGGAGGAGGCTGGGAGGGGGAGTTGTTATTTAATGGGTATAGAGTTTCAGTTTTACAGGGTGAAAATGGTCTAGAGATTGGTTATACAACAACATAAACATGCTTAACACTATTGACTGCACACCTAAAATGGTTAAAATGGAGCCCAGCAGGCGTAGCTCAGTGGTTGAGGGTCAACCTATGAATCAGGAGGCCATGGTTTGATTCCCGGTCAAGGCACATGCCCGGGTTGTGGCTTGATATCCAGTGTGGGGCGTGCAGGAGGCAGCCGATCCATGATTCTCTCTCATCATTGATGTTTCTACCTCTCTCTCTGTCTCTCCCTTCCTCTCTGAAATCAATAAAAATATATATTTTTAAAAATGGTTAAAACGGAAACATTACATTATGTATAGTTTATTAAGTTTTAGATCATCTCTAAACAATGCTTTAACCAGATTTCTGTAGGAATCTACCGGGAGCTTGGTCCTTTGCGATACCTGCTACTTTTCTAACAGACAAAAGCATCAACTGTTAAAGCACACTCAGCCCTTATCCCAGAGGTTCCGAGCGTTGCTACATTATCTGCACCGAGACTCTAAATGGCCTGGAATAATGGCTTGGCCTCTTCGTTATTTCACTTGTCTAGGAACATTGTGTTTATTCTTTACTTTGACGGACCTGAGAGTTTGAGGCAGGAAATAATGGAAAGCCTTCCCACCAGGAAATTAAATGCTGCCTTGGTGCATTATTTGTGGGCCTGAGATACTGACGCCTGTCCCGTAGCCATGTGTTTTCCAGGCCCGGGCATCGGCGGACGCGTTGTTCTGCGTCTCCTGTTGTGCTGAAGATTTCAAAGCACTTTCTGAATAACAATTCCCGAGAGGTTAGCTTCTGGAAGCCCCGTTTTTTCTGATAAGAGAGCGGGAGCTTCGTCCTGCACGGTGTGGGGAACGTGGGAAGGAAAGCTGATCCGTGTGCAGGGTGTATGTGTGTGTGTGTGTGGGGGGGGGGGTGGAGAGAGCCAGGTGTGACAGGCAGGAAGAGAAGAAGGCCTCCCTTTGACCTCGAGGTGACGTTTCTAAAAATAATGCTATTTTTAAAAAATCTTTATTGTTGCAAATATTCCATATTTCTCTTTTATCCCCCATTAACCTCTTCCAGTCGGCTCCCATCCTTCCCCGCCCCCAGGCCCTCACCACCCCATTGTCCGTGTCCACGGGTTATGCACACATGCATACAAGTTCACTGGTTGATCTCTTCCCACCCACCCTCCCCTGCCTTCCCTCTGAGGTTCAAGAGTCTGTTCCTGCTTCTATGACTCTGGGTCTATTTTTGATCATCCATTTATTTGGTTCATTAGATTCCACAGATGAGTGAGATCATGGGATACCTATCTTTCTCTGACTGGCTTATTTCGCTCAGCACCGTGGGTCGGCAAACTGCGGCTCGCGAGCCACATGCGGCTCTTTGGCCCCTTGAGTGTGGCTCTTCCACAGAATACCACGGCCTGGGCGAGTCTATTTTGAAGAAGTGGCGTTAGAAGAAGTTTAAGTTTAAAAAATGTGGCTCTCCAAAGAAATTTCAATCGTTGTCCTGTTGATATTTGGCTCTGTTGACTAATGAGTTTGCCGACCACTGGCTCAGCATAATACTCTCCCGGTCCATCCATGCTGTTGCAAATGGTAAGAGTTCTTTCTTTTTTATTGCCGTGTAGTATTCCATTGTGTAAATGTGCCATAGTTTTTTTTGGTTTGTTTTTTTTTTACCCACTCATCGGCTGATGGGCACTTAGGCTGTTTCCAAGTCGTAGCTATTGTAAGTTGCACAGCTGTGAACATAGGGGTGCATATGTTCTTTCTGAGAAAGCTATTTATAATGGCATTGTGAAATGATACATCAGTATTGCCCTCCTTGACTATACGAATGAGCCAAAGAATGGATCAAGGAGTAAGCATTGAACACTAATAAGTGTTGTGAATTGTGAAGAAAATTAGGGTATGATAAAGATGGAACGGCGACCCCTCGTTTTACCAGGTTGACTCAGAGGTGAGCTCTACCTGAGGAATGAGGCCAGAGACAGGCTGTAGTGGTTGGTGGGGGGATGGGCGGTGCAGACACGGTCGGCAAGGGAGTGAGGGGGATCCAGGAGGGTGTTGGTAATCCTATATAATAAAAGGGTAATATGCAAATTGACCCTAAGGGCGGACAGACCAGGAATGACTGGTCGCTATGACATGCACTGACCACCAGGGGGCAGATGCTCAATACAGGAGCTGCCCTCTGGTGGTCAGTGTGCTTCCACAGGGGGAACGCCACTCAGCCAGAAGCCGGCTCATGCTGGCCAGCGCAGCAGCGGTGGTGGGAGCCTCTCCTACCTCCGTGGCAGCGCTAAGGATGTCTGACTAATGGCTTAGGCCCGCCATGGGGAGTGGGCCTAAGCCATTAGTCAGACATTCCTCAAGGGCTCCCAGGCTGCCAGAGGGACGTCTGACTGCCAGCTTAGGCCCGATCCCCTGGGAAGCAGGCCTAAGCCGGTAGGTGGACATCCTCCGAGGGGTCTCAGACTGCGAGAGGGTGTAGGCTGGCCTGAGGGACTCCCCCCCACCCCCGCCAAGGGCACAAATTTTTGTGCACTGGGCCTCTAGTTTTTAGATAAAGAGGATGCAGAAAAAGATGGATTTAGAAATGACGACACGTTGGGGAATGTCTAGTAATGGTAATGGCCCCTGTTCATGGCCTCAGTATTCTTCATCAACTAGTATCCGAGGCTCAGAAAGAGATCATTGGCCAGCGATTGGGCTCTTAAAGAGGGTGGCGTCACTTTCACATGTTTGCTTAGGGCAGTGGTCGGCAAACTCATTAGTCAACAGAGCCAAATAGCAACAGTACAACGATTGACATTTCTTTTGAGAGCTGAATTTTTTAAACGTAAACTTCTTCTAACGCCACTTCTTCAAAATAGACTCGCCCAGGCCGTGGTATTTTGTGGAAGAGCCACACTCAAGGGGCCAAAGAGCCGCATGTGGCTCATGAACCGCAGTTTGCTGACCACTGGCTTAGGGCAACATAAACGGGAACTAGCACATGATGTTGAGACCTCGCTGAAGGTAGAGCCTGCAACGTGTGATGCATTCCCTGCAAACATCAGCCACCGGGAGGCTCCATGTAAAGATGAGAAGATGCAACCACACACAGGCCTCCTGGGCAGGCTGAGGCCAGGCTGGCTCCCTGATTGGCAGGACCTAGCGCAACATGAAAATATGAAACCCCTTGTTCAAGAAGCAGGAAGACAGCCTTTCTTTTCTTCCACAGTCTCTCTACTCACCGGTCCTGCTCTTTTGTTCACTGGCTATTTGATATTGTGGTGCCTGGCTCCAGGAGGCCTGTGGAGTGAGCTTAGACACTTACAGGTCCCCAGAGCCACGCCCCATAGTTGGGGGACAGGTAGCATGTGCCCAGCAATGGCCATCACCACCCTCTCTGCAGGACCCACCAGGGGTGGAGGGGGGCAGTGGTTTTGGGGTAGACTTGGGAAATAGGCAGGTAGGAGCTTACCCCAGGGAGGTGAGGAGGTGGCGGCAGGTGGGTCTACGAAGGAGCAAAGGCTCTAAGCTCCTGACAGGTACGGCGCTGTCCCGTCGGGCTTCATCTACATAACACAAATGCAAAGGTAAAATTATTAATAATTTCAAGATGGCGCCTGGACAACAATAAAGCCCAAGTTGGGCTGATGGTGGGTGCCTGGGTGTGCACTGGTCCCACGCCCAGGATGCCAGCCCAGCTGACGGATGATGTAGAGGGCATGAGACAGTCAACTGTTGGTCCGATGATGGTCATGGGGAAATTACCCATAGGGTTCTAGGTTGAGTGCAGAAGGAAGAGATGCCATGACCAGCTGGCTCAGTGATTGAGAATCTACCCATGAACCAGGAGGTCATGGTTTGATTTCCGGTCAGGACACATGCCTGGGTTGCAGACTCAATCCCCAATGTGGGGCGTGCAGGATACAGCCAAGCAATGATTCTCTATCATCATTGGTATTTCTGTCTCTGGCCTCTTCTCTCTTCCTCTCTCTGAAATCAATAAAACCATAATTTTCCTTTTTTTAAAAAAATATATTTCTTTATTGATTTCAGAGAGGAAGGGAGAAGGAGAGAGAGATAGAAACATCAATGATGAGAGAGAATCATTGATCGGCTGCCTCCTGCACGCCCCCCACTGGGGATGGAGCCCGCAACCCAGGCATGTGCCCTTGGCCAGAATTGAACCTGGGACCCTTCAGTCCACAGGCCGATGCTCTATCCACTGAGCCAAGCCGGCTGGGGCCCATATTTTTCTTTTTAAAGAAGAAAGAGATGTCAGCAATTTTCTGATAGTAGTACAGGAACCAGGCACTCCATGTCTGCATAGTATTGAAAACCAGGTAGAGTATGGCGTGAGCACAAGCTGAGATGATAGGAAGTTGTGATCTAAGATTGAAGCGTGAGAGTCTGGCACTCTGGTGGCCCTGGCCCAGGGGCTGAAATGGAACCCAAAGCCGATAATTCGGCAGTGCAGGAGCCTCGAGAACAGGCATTAATGGAGGCTTGTCATCTTCATCCCTTCCTTGTTCCCCCCAAGCCCCCATCCTCCTCTCACTGACCGCCATCTCTATAGGAAGTCGGGGAAAAATGAGTCGCAACGTCTTCACTTAATAGCGTTGCTATTTCTAACCATATCATCCAGCTCCCAAAACGTACGGACACAAATCATCCGTTTGTGCGAGCTGAGTACGAGAAAACTCCCCCTAGAGCTAACTGCTTTGCTTTATTCTAAAAAGAAATCACAGATGTGATATTGGAGACACTTAAGTGCAACGATTTGTTATTTGGCTGACCTTTTTGTTTGTATCTCTAAAGGCCAAATGGAAATTTAAACATACATAGTCAATGTGGCCTGTGTACTTAAGAAAACAGAAAAATGCTTTAAAATATTTAAACTGTCTAATGGAATAGCATACGTCCCTATAAACACCTTTAGTGTGGAAAGGGAGATTTGAGCACAGGGCAATATTATCTGCTCCCATTATGTTTTGTATTACATTTGTTTTAGGCATAATTGATAGATATCCTGTATAACAAATGTCTTTAACTGGAGAAGAGGCCATTGAGAAAAAATAAATAAACTCCTTCTAATGATTCTCTCAGGATGGTTTCTTATTGTCAAGGTTCATGAAATTATCAAAATGCTGGGAAGAAGTTTCTGATACAGTATTAAAAGCAAGGTAGAGACCTAGCTGGGTTGTCTCAATGGATAGAGCATCAGCCTATGGACTGAAGGGTCCCAGGTTCGATTCCGGCCAAGGGCACGTGCCTGGGTTGCAGGCTCCATCTCCAATAGGGGGCATGCAGGAGGTAGCCAATCAATGATTCTCTCTCATCATTGATGTTTCTATCTCTCTCTCCTTCTCCCTTCCTCTCTGAAATCAATAAAATATATTAAAAGTAATAAAAGCAAGGCAGACAACCCCATGGCTATGAGAAATAAATGGATATTAGGGAACTATGGCTTCCTTATACTTTTACATATTTAGAAACAGTGCCCCACTCTCAAGCCTCAATTTGGGTTTACATTTTATGGCACATCTTCACCCGGAGATGAAAACATTTCACTTAAAGAAAGGCCCGCCCTGGGCGGTTTGGCTCAGTGGTTAGAGCGTCGGTCTAAGGGTCCTCGGTTTGATGCCGGTCAAGGGCACATGACTGGGTTGCGGTCTCAATTCCCAGTAGGGGGTGTGCAGGAAGCAGCTGATGATTGTCTCTCATCATTGATGTTTCTCTCTCTCTCTCTCTTTCCCTCCCTCCCTCCCTCCCTCCCTCCCTCCCTCCCTCCCTCTTCCTTCTTCTCTGAAATCGATGAAAATAAATAAATCAATTAACTAATTAAAAAGCGAGAGGCTGTAAGCCCCACTTGAAATTCAAATATATAGAAAATTAAAGTTGAAACAAATGTGTTAAAAGAGGTCCCGGGACCTGCTGCAGCACGTTCTCCGCCGTGGGAGTAGGTTGAGTGTCCCATTCAAAGACCAAGTAACGCATAAAGGAGAATGTGTCATCTTTATTGCCATCAATAGGTGAATTGCACTTGGCTGGACTTGCCCACCAGCTTGCAGGGAAACACAGTTAGACATTTCAAGTGCACTTTGGATAAGAGGAAGAGGAGAGAGGAGAGGTGCACAGGATGACAGGGTCCCTGGGCCGTCTGAATGCCCTCTGGTTTCCTAAGCGGGACGTTGTGGTTGTACTTTTCTGATGATGTAAGAAACCAGTAGGGACCCATTCAAGATTTCTGGTCTACCCGAGGATCAGTTTCACAGCCTCTCCCAGCGCCCTGGCTGAATTCCTGGTGAAATTTAAGTACCACCTTGTCCCTGGGATTTCAAGACAGCTGTAGTAATACACAGTTCAGATTAAAAAGGGGGTGGCATGGAAGACTCCAAAGTTTTCTGGATTTCTGTTCTCGCTAAAGGATAGACTTCCTGCAGAAGGGAATAAACTCCCATCCAAGTTTTAAATCAAAGTGCAATTCATTATATGTGGGTGATGTAGACGTTTGACTTAGGGAAAATGTGCGTTGGTGTATTTGTAACAGTTTATTTGCCAAAGTATCAGCGTTAAAGGCAGGGTAGTGGCCTCCCAAAGATATCCACACCCCAGTCCCTGGAACCTGTGCACGTGGCAAAAGTAGGTCATGTGGTAAAAGTTGCAGGTAGAATTAAAATTGCTAATCATCTGACCTTAAAATACGGTGATTACCCTAGATCCGTGGCCGGCAAACTGGCTCACGAGCCACATGCGGCTCTTTGGCCCCTTGAGTGTGGCTCTTCCACAAAATACCACGGCCTGGGCGAGTCTGTTTTGAAGAAGTGGCGTTAGAAGAAGTTTAAGTTTAAAAAATGTGGCTCTCCAAAGAAATTTCCATCGTTGTCCTGTTGATATTTGGCTCTGTTGACTCATGAGTTTGCCGACTACTGCCCTAGACGATCTGAATAGGCCCCGTTTAATCACAAGGTTGCTTCAAAGTAGGAGAGGGAGGCCAAGGGAAGGCGAGAGAGGGGATCTGAGAAGGACCTGGTCAGCTGTTGTTGGCTGTGAAGATGGGGGAGATCACGTTGAAGCTTCCTTCTAATGACAATCGGGGAATGCAGGTGGCTTCTGTAAGCTGGGAAATGCAGATTCCCCCCTGGAGCCACTGGAAAAAAAGTCCTACCAATGGACTTATTTTATTTTTAAAATATTTTGATTGATTTCAGAGAGGAAGGGATAGGGAGGGAGGGAGGGAGGGAGGGAGGGAGGGAGGGAGGGAGGGAGAGAGAGAGAGAGAGAGAGAGAGAATCATCAATGATGAGAGAGAATCATTGATTGGCTGCCTCCTGCACGTCCCCCAATGGGGGTCGAGCCCACAACCTGGGCATGTGCCCTTGACCGGAATCGAACCTGGGACCCTTCAGTCCTAAGGCTGACGCTCTATCCACTGAGCCACACCAGCTAGGGCCCAATGGACTAATTTTAGCCGAGGATTCCCAGTTAGATTGGGCTTCCAACCTACAGACCTTCAGACGTTTCATGATACAATGCTTGTGCACTTCGTTATAGCCACAATAGAAAACACATACAGTAACCCTAGACAGCTCATGTTCACTACAAAGGGGACTTGTACTTTTGTGATGTAGAATCCAGTAGTTATCACGTTAACAAAATGAACAAATCCAATAGCCTCACCAATAAAAAGACCACTTGATGAGATGTGGCTCCTGCTGTGACACCCGATGAAGTCCACACCACCTGTGGAGTAGTTTTACCAAAAAATGTTTAATATGATCCTCATCAATCCTCTATATCTAATTTCTAGCTTAAATAACGCCCCCCCCCAGAAAGCAATAAGACACATCTAAACTGAAGCATCATCTACAATCAATTGGCCTGGAGTCTTTAAAAAGTCAATATCATTAAAAAGAGAAAAAGGTAGGATAGAAGCCTTCTGTTTTAAAAGAGACTCAAAAGAAAAAGATGACATGCAAGAACCTAGCAATCAACACAAGGAAGAGATTCAGACCAACGCGGTAGCAATTACAACCCAAGGCCAGCTCAATAAGACGCTAATGATGCGCTGATAACAAAGCCCACTTCCTGGAAACCCTGGGAATCTCAACCATCTGCTTGCACCCCGAGCTGGTAAGCTTTTTGGGGCAGCCAGACTTCCTGGCACCATCCTGGATTAAGGTCCGGAGCACAACGCTCAGCGTGCTAATTTTAGTTTCATCAATATCGCCTGTGAGTACTTCTTCATAACTCATTGCGTAGCTACCGACATCCAATGGAAATTCGTGTCGTCTGCACATAGCCAAGGCGGAATGAATCCCAAATTTGGGGTTCAGTTCTAGGACCCCACCAACTCTCCCTGACAGCTCTCCCTACCCTAGGAGGCTCTATGTCTCGTTTCCCCTTTCTCCTCCCCAACCCCTTGCGCTGTACACACGCTGACAGGACGCTGCGCTCAATGCCAACGTTCGGGCATCGCTGGAATCGCCTGTCCCACTGGTCAGCGAACCCAAGTGTGGCGTCCATGATGCATTTCTTGATTTAGTGCAGTGACGGGCTGCATAGTGAAACAGGTAGTTGCCACCTCATGATGAAGAATCCAGTCGTTGGCCATGTTAACAAAGTGAACACATCTAATAGCCTCCCCGATAAAAGGACCACTTGATGGTATGTGGCTCCTGATGTCATGCCTGATGCAGTCCACACCACCTGTGGAGTAATCTTGCCAAAAAAAAATGTTTAATACGATTCTCATCAATCCTCTATATCTAATTTCTAGTTTAAAAGAAATACAGAGGGCAGGAGGAAAAGATAAATAACCACCCCCCTCCCCCAAGAAAGCAATAAGACACATCTAAACTGAAGCATCATCTACCATCAATTGGCCTGGAGTCTTTAAAAAGTCAATATCATTAAAAAAAAAAAAAAAAGAGGTAGGATAGAAGCCTTCTGTTTTAAAAGAGGCTCAAAAGAAAAAAGATGACATGCAAGAACCTAGCAATCAACACAAGTAAGAGATTCAGACCAACTCGGTAGCAATTATAACCCAAGGCCAGCTCAATAAGACGCTAATGATGCGCTGATAACAAACCTTGGGAATTTCAACCGCCGGCTTGCACCCCGAGCCGGTAAGCGTTTCGGAGCAGCCAGACTCCCTGGCGCCATCCTGGATTAGGGTCCGGAGCACAACGCTCAGCGTGCTAATTTTAGTTTTATCAAAAATATGTCGCTCTGTGCATCCATTTAATCCGCACCTAAGGTCAACGTTCCAAGTAGCAAAATAGAGTTGCATGGATCTGAGCGATGCGCACGGACCACTTAAGGGTTCTCACGTCTCTTTTCCGGCAGATTCTTTCCGTGGATTCTTCCTCCCATCTGCCCGTTTTCCCTTTCACTCTTTCCCACGAATCTTGACTCTAAAAGGAATGAAGCTCATCAGGTCAAAGCTAACATAGACAGGACCCAAACTGGGGAATTTTTTTTTTTTTTTTTTTTTGACTAGAAACAGGCCCACATTTATTTTAACTTTATCCCGGGCAGGAGGCAACCGGATGTAACTGGTATCAATGTCTTTGACCCATGTTAGTACATTCCTTAGGATTGTAATGATCTTTTAGGGTTATAATGATCATTAGAGCCCCTTAAAGGCATTGCCTCTGTTGATACACAAGACATTCTGTTTAAAAAACAGCTGGTTTGGCTCAGTGGATAGAGCGTCGGCCTATGGACTGAAGGGTCCCAGGTTCGATTCCGGTCAAGGGCACATGCCCAGGTTGTGGGTTCAGTCCCCAGTAGGGGGCGTGCAGGAGGCAGCCGATCCACGATTCTCTCTCATCGGTGATGTTTCAATCTCTCTCTCTCCTTCTTCCTTCCTCTCTGAAGTCAATAAAAACATATTTTAAAAACAGCAACACCTTCTCCCACCCACGGCCGCCGTGTCCTTTCCCTTTTCAAGCACAGAGCCTCGGCACCTCTGGAAGGCGGGGGGTTACTCTGGCACCGCACCTCACTGGCCAGCCTCATGTTGGAAAAGGCATCTCTCTTCCTGTGGTTCCCCAAAGGGGAGGCGGCCCTAACCTGTGAGAAGCGAGTGCTGATGCTCTGCAAGGGAGGGGCTTAGCAGAGGGCCATGCGTGAGCAAGCTGGGAGAAGCAACGGAGGAAGACCATCTCAGATTCCCTGAGAGGCCCACCAGAGTCAGGTTCCCTCAGTTCTGTGTCCTAGTCACTGAAATCAAATGAGAAACTGTGATGGGGGAGAGGGAGAGGGAGAGGGAGAGGGAGAGGGAGAGGGAGAGGGAGAGGGAGAGGGAGAGGGAGAGGGAGAGGGAGAGGGAGAGGGAGAGAGGGAGGGAGAGAGGGAGAGAGAGAGAGTTTATTCACAGTGTGCAGTATGGGGGATGCAGACATTCACACCTGCCCACCTCTGGGTCTGGCGAACTGGGAATATCATTTTTTTTTAATTATTTTATTGAATTTTTTTACAGAGAGGAAAGGAGAGGGATAGAGAGTTAGAAACATCAATGAGAAAGAAACATTGATCAGCTGCCGCCTGCACACTCCCTACTGGGGATGTGCCCGCAACCAAGGTACATGCCCTTGACCGGAATCGAACCTGGGACCCTTGAGTCCACAGGCTGATGCTCTAGCCACTGAGCCAAACCGGTCAGGGCACGAACTGGGAATATCCTTTCCTCAGAACTGTGTGAGCCAGCAACCACCCATTTCACGATGCCGCCGTCACTGTACCACATCAAGAAACGCATCATGGACTCCACGCGTGGGGCTCCCTGGCCAGTAGGAAGGGAGACTCAAGCGATGCCCAAACATTGGGATTGAGCACAGCATCCTGTCAGAGTGTGCCCAGCGTAAGGGATTGGGGAGGAGAGAGGGGGAAAGAGACACAGAGCCCCCCAAGGTAGGGAGAGCTGTCGGGTCAACTCTTCCGTGGAGAGGTGATGCTCACTCACGTGGAGTCTGGAGGGATCCGCAACCAGGCTGAGCAGCTGGGGTGCTGTCTGGAACCCATCGGGGATCTGGGGTAGCCTCGCGGACTTCAGTGGTCACAGCTGATGCTGAAGCTCCTGAAAAGATGTTGGGAGCCATGCTCAGGCGTCAGGGCCACCCCGACCCGGGCTCATGGCATGGCAGGCCCATCCGTGGGGCAGCGGCGTGGTGGCAGATGCGAAGGGGAGAGGAGCTGGAGGACGGGGGTGCCCATTAGGTGGCTCTGGGGTCATCTAGGCCCGTGGTCGGCAAACTCATGAGTCCACGGAGCCAAATACCAACAGGACAACGACTGAAATTTCTTTGGAGAGCCACATTTTTTAAACTTAAACGTCTTCGAACGCCACGTCTTCAAAATAGACTTTGCCCAGGCCGTGGTATTTCGTGGAAGAGCCACACTCAAGGGGCCAAAGAGCCGCACGTGGCTCGCGAGCCGCGGTTTGCCGACCACGGGCCTAGGAGAGGCCTCGCGAAGGACTCACCGACGGGCCGGGGTTGTGCTGAAGGCATGGAGACATGAAAACAAATAGAAAGAGAAACATCCGGCCAACATACCCAAAAAGCCCTTTGTCCGTGACCGGTGCTAAGCGCGGGCCGTGAGGCCTGAGTCAGGAAAGTGGACCTTCTGGCATTTCGAGATGCTTCTTGGAGCCATCAGCTGTTCCACCACTTGCTAGAGAAATTGCACAAAATTAAAATAAAAAACACACACACACACACTATAACTTATTCTACAGGAAGGAGTGCCGAACATTGAAACATGATACGGTTTCAAAGTCTCATATTTGAAATGAGAAACCAAGTTGCATTTTCATCTAGAAAGGCGGGGTGGGGGTTTGGGGGGAGGGATGCGTGTTGAGTCGTGTCCAGTGTTCACCTAGGCAGGATGTACCCGTGTTACTTAGACACACACAAGAGACACAACCCTCACCGCCCTACTGTCTGTGTCCAGGGGTTATGTAGCCCAACTGTAGCCGCCAAAGGCGTTCTTAATTTTAGGTAAAATAATCCAGCAGGAGACACACAGCCTTTTATTTATTTTTATTTTTTATTTTTTGGTAATATCTTCATTGATTTCAGAGAATGAAGGGAGAGGGAGGGATAGAAGCATCCATGATGGGAGAGAATCATGGATCGGCCGCCTCCTACACGCCCCTTACTGGGGATCAAGCCCACCACCTGGGCATGTGCCCTTGACCGGAATCGAACCTGGGACCCTTCAGCCCGCAGGCCAGCGCTTTACCCACTGAGCCAAACCGGCTAGGGCCAAGCAGCCCTTTCAAGAACTCATTATATCCAACATTTTCAGACACAAACCCTCTCGCCTCCATCATCAGCCTACCTGTAATAACAACAGATAGATGGGTTTGGCATCTTGTGCTGGGATGTTTGAAATCGCTAATAAGCCTCCCAAGCTGCTATACACGTGAGAACGAATTAAACCGGCCTATGGCGAAGACATCCCAGCAGCCCGTGAGGTAGGAGGACGCCCCGTGTTTCTTGCGAAGCACTTTGGTGAGGCAAGGCCTCTAGGAACCCGTGGGAAATGATGTGCCGCGTGTTGCTTTTCTGGGCCTTCGCACAGCCATTTGTATTTGCCAATGCCGCTCTGAGCGGCATCCGGAGTGGAAATGGCTTCTTCGCTGTGTGTTTAAAGACCAGCCTGCATCTGGGGGTGGGAACGACGTGGCTTCTGCCCCCACGCAGTAGTTACCGGGGAAGATAAACCTTTCCTATATTAGGCCTGGGAGAACTCACTGGCACTTTAAGAAGTTCCTTCAAGGCAAGTCTCCATTTGCATAATGGATCCATTTAGCCTTTGAGATGTTTGTCACATTCAAAAGGAAAATCCTTATAAACCTGGAATGGTACATGTGTGTTTTTTTTTTTTTTCTTCTTCTTAATCCATCATGGAAACGATGCATCAACTTTGAGTCTTTTTTTTTTGTTTGTTTTCATCTTATTTTTTAATTTAAATTCTTTATTGTTTAAAGCAGGCATCCTCAAACTACAGCCCGCGGGCCACATGCGGGTGTTTTTGCCGTTTTGTTTTTTTACTTCAAAATAAGATATGTGCAGTGTGCATAGGAATTTGTTCATAGTTTTTTTTTTTAAACTATAGTCCAGCCCTCCCACGGTCTGAGGGAGAGTGAACTGGCCCCCTGTTTAAAAAGTTTGAGGACCCCTGGTTTAAAGTGTAACCTATGTCTCCTTTTCCCCCCATTGCCCTCTCCCCGGCCGTTCCCACTCCCCCAGCACATGCCCTCCCCCCGCCTACTGTCTGTGCCCATGGGTTATGCTTATATGTGCATGCATACAAGTCCTTTGGTGGATAACGTTGAATCTCTTTGAACTTGCATGATGTTACCCCCGGTGGGAGGGAGCTGAAATGAATCAAGGTAATTCTGCTGTATGACCCGCACTGGCATTTCCCTCTGATGCAACCAGGAAATGGGGCGGCTAATAGTCCATTCTGGAGTATTCTAAGATCTTCGCCATCCCCTATTTAAGGAGGTTAATAGGATACTAATTGGGGCCTGGGTGAAAAGTTCACAAGAAAGATGAACTCACCTAGACCTGAGGACGCGCGCCGTCCAGCGGCCGACCTCCCCCGCTTTGCAAGCCCCTCTCTGCCCGCCTTCACCTTGGCGACCGTGCACAGCCAGCGTTCTGTCGCCGGGCCCCCGGGGAACTGGATGGCCGCACGCCAGGGCCACAGGCCACCAGCGAGATCAGCATTCTGCCTTTTATGGAACGGAAGTAAGGCAAAGCACACCGAAGGGAGAAATTTATATCAAAACTAGGGCCTACGCCAGAGCTTGTTATGAACTTTTAGGAAAAGCACATGTTTTGTTAAAACTTACGAGGTTCCAATTTTTTTATTTTTGAGGAAGGGAGAGGGAGAGAGAGAGAGATAGAAACATCCATGATGAGAATCATGGATCGGCTGCCTCCTGCACGCCCCACACTGGGGACTGAGCCTGCAACCCGGGCCTGTGCCTCTGACCAGGAATCAAACCGTGACCTCCTGGTTCATAGGTCAATGCTCAACCACTGAGCCACGCCAGCTGGGGAAGAGACTCCAGGTTTTTAAAAATCAGCTTCTATTCATCGCCTCTAGAGAAGTAGAACTAAACCATTTTTTGAGAACAAACATGGAATCCTAGGGATGGGTGACTATTACTGCCTAGCTGATGTCTGTTTAAGACCAACATGGAGGAGACGCTAATATTCTCTCTCAGTTTTCTGCCCCGTACATAGTTGCAGTAACTCCTGGGTGACTTGGGGAATGTATCAATATGAAAGGCAGGGCCTCTGAAATACTGCCACCTCTCCTCTCTGCCTGTGTCCCCTCCGGCAACAGTAAAGAATCCGAACATTGCCCGACATTGCCATCTCTCTCTGTGTCTCATTATGGCACAGCCACAGATAACGCTTAGCTTCTTCCGTGTGGAAGGAGTTAATAATTCCTTCCAGCATCAAGGCGGGTACAGCGTGCCTCTCCACCTCCCTCTCCCTGTGCGATCCATCTTTGCGACTTTCCAGAAGTGGCCGAGCTTCTTAAAAACAGCTGTAATCTGCGGCCATGGCTGGTGCCCTGGACGGTGTGCCAAACTATGACCATAACTGTCAGCCGAAATCAGAAAAATAATCTCATTGTGCTGGACAGATGCGTTTCCTGCATTATTGATATAGTCGCCGCGGAGCAATAGAGGAGGATAAAGCATTGTTCTATTTACAAAAGGAGATTGGCCAAGACCTTGAAAAGGGAGCAGGAGGGACAGGCACTTACAGGAAGTGAGATATAGTCAACGCGGGGAAAGTTATGTGCCAGGGACACGTGACCTTCCCAGTCAGCAGTGGGAGCTCAGAGCCCTCCCTCCCTCCCTCTCTCCCTCCTTCCCTCCTTCCCTCCCACCTCCAGCCTGGCTTTCTGGCCAGGCATGTGGTTTGTTCTCACTCTGAAAGCCATCTCAGAACCGTGGAATTTGTTGTACATTTTTTTCTCTCTCACCCCATTTCCCCAAACATATAGACCAGTGGTTCCCAGCGTGGGGCACACGCCCCACAGGGAGGCAATTTGGTGTTTAAGGGGGGGGGGGCAATTTGAGAATGAGTTAACAGTGATTTTTTTGTATTTCTTATGGTTTTAGGGGGCCTCATAAATAGATGTTGTGACATATTTATGCATTTCAGTTCTCTATTATATGTCTTGAAACTTTATTTGCTGTTTTTTTCATATCACTTCATATTATTATTTTTTTAAAATATATTTTTATTGATTTCAGAGAGAAAGGGAGAGGGAGAGAGAGATAGAAACATCAATGATGAGAGAGAATCACTGATCGGCTGCCTTCTGCACGCTCCCTCCTGGGGATCGAGCCCGCAACTCGGGCATGTGTCCTTGACCAGAATTGAACCCAGGACCCTTCAGTCCACAGGCCGGCACTCTATCCACTGAGCCAATCCGACTAGGGCCATCTTATTATTATTTTTAAAACAACTTCTTAGCGATTTCTTCTTCAGTCCTTCAACTGTCCTTTCGTTCTTTTATCTTTCTCTCTCATGGAGGCCATGTTCTTTGGAAGCTTGTTTAGACCAAGTTCACGACCTTTGAGGCTTCCTCCACGCGAATAGGAGCTCACTTTTTGAATAATAAGAATTATGTGCCACAGGAGGGGGGGCATCAGGATGTTAGAGATGCTGAGGTGGGGCACAGCCACAAAAAGGTTGGGAACCACTTTTCTAAAGTAGGCTTTCCTAACGTGCTCATCATACACCTTGGGAAGTACGGGAATGGCTCCAAACCACTGCATTCCAGAATAAGTGATTTTTTTTTTTCCAAGCAGATGATTTTGACACTCGATTGGGAGCAGGGAGTTAAGTTTACCTTATGCCTCCCGGCTTTGCAAGAAGGGTCAGCCACTGCTCCGTCACGATTGGAGCTGTGAATAATACCGCACGATCGTATTTGTTGAGCACACCAACCCTGGAGTACCAGGCACTTCACGTTTGTTATCTCTAATCCACAGAACATGCTGGCCAAGGTAGGGCTGTCTCTTTAAATCTCCATGGGACTGCTGAAGCAATCGATGTTCCAAGAGGTTTCGTAGATGGTCCGAGGAGGTCACACAGATTTTAAATGATTGACCTGGAATTTGAACCGAGGCCTAACTCCAGAATACAGTCATTCTAGATCATGTTCCCTCCCATTTATTAATATACTAGAGGCCCGGTGCACAAAATTCGTGCATGGGTAGGGTCCCTAGGCCTGTCTGGCAATCAGGGCCGATTGGGGCCTTCTAGCTGCCGGCCAGGGCCTTCCTTCATTCCGCACCGCCCCCTGGTGGTCAGCACACGTCATGGTGAGTGACCGGTCAAACTCCCATGGGGACAATTTGCATATTAGGCTTTTATATATAGAGAGATGGGCAAACATATATTATGCATTGGAACATTTGTTTCCGTCCTATTCACCTTCCCCAAATATGTATAATAGCACCAAAAAAAGCTATTTTCCTCACACAAACCAATGACTGGCATTGCTATCTTATCTATGCACTGAAGGGCATTTAAGGAGATGGGTGGAGACCTCAGCACAAATTCTAAATGAACCCATCACAAGCACCTAGACTCCATCCTAAGGAAGATGGTTCCTAATATGTCTGCACACGTTTGTGAGTTCCAACAGTTCCATCCTGAGCACAAGGCATAGACGTCTAAATTCTACCCACAGTGAGTCAAATCCTCCATGGCTTAGTTTCTTCTCTTTTTATAAAAATGCATCATCCTGCCAGGCTGGTATGGCTCCATGGTTGAGCATCGACCCTTGAACCAGGAGGTCACAGTTCAGTCCCCAGTCAGTGGGCTCAATCCCCAGTAGGGGGCATGCAGGAGGCAGCCAGTTAATGATTCTCTCTTCCATTGATGTTTCTATCTCTCCCTCCCTCTCTGAAATCAATAATATATATATATATATTTTTTTAAAATGCATAATCTTGATATACTACAAACAGCACAGGCATTCATTTATTAACCAACCCAGAAGTAACTGCATGTTGTAAGCAGAGATTCTTGTGAAAAAGTTGTATGGTGTCCTTAATGGGGACTTCAAATGGTATTACAAGTAACAGCCATAGGACAAATGAATTCTCTCCCCTCCAAAGTCCTGCGGTCATGGCTGTTTTGCTTTTGTTAATTATTATTTCCAGGGAAATGGGTCAGCATTTTGAGATTCCGAGAGAAGAGTGAGCATGAGTAATGAAGCAGGGTGGAAAGTCCCGTTATCTGGCTATCCTCAAATTATTTATTTTAGTTCCCTCCCCCTCCTTCTCCCCCGGGATGTGCTGGCTTTGACCCAGCCACTGTCTTGCTTTCCTTGCACTCTTGTCTTGTCAGGAGGAGACTCCAAGGCAGAGGACAGACACACCGGCTGGCTCTGCTGCCTGCGGTCTCAAGACTGTGGCCAGAAGTAACTGAGTGAATTGGGCAGCCATCGTGGTGGAGGGGGGCTCACAGGCACCCCCTTTGCATCCAACTGCCGATAGGGCACACAGGCCATTGGTCTTTGTGGGGCTACAGCAGACGAGTTCTGCCTCATCTGCCTGCTTTCCTTGCTCGTCTGTCGTCTTTCAGATTGAGAATTGCTTATCCTTTGGTAAGAAAAGGAAAGGAAATGCCACAATTTTGAGAGGCAAAAAAAAATTAAAAAATGGGGACAGAGGAGCAATAAGAAGCAGGGAAGGAGCCCCAGCTGATTTAGCTCAGTGGGTAGAGCGTCAGCCTGTGGACTGAAGGGTCCCGGGTTCGATTTTAGTCAAGGGCACATGCCTGGGTTTCAGACTCAACCCCCAATAGGGGGCGTGCAGGAGACAGCCGATCAATGATTCTCATCATTGATGTTTCTCTCTCCCTCTCCCTCTCCTTTCCTCTCTGAAATCAATAAAAATATATTTAAAGAAAAGAAGTAGGGAAAGAAATGAACTAGAGCAAAATAGAACTTGTATTAAAAATATTCAAACAAGGATATCCCTCCTCTCAACATATCATTCATATATATATATATATATATATATATATATATATATATATATATATGAGCTGCAGAAGGGAGCAAAGCTTCAGAGAAGCAAGCAAGCGGGGCAGAGGAGAAGGGAGGAGCGCAGGTGGGGCTGGCAGATAAGTAGGTCTTGCTATCTTTTAAAATCCAAACTGACAATCTCTGCCTGTTAATTGGAGTAATTAGTCCATTAGCGTTTAATATAATATTTGACATATATTTTTTAAGTCACCCTCTTTATATTTGCTTTCTTTTATTCCATTTGATATTGGTTCTTTGATTTGTCCTTTCCTGCCTTCCTTAGGGGGATTCCATATTTTTTAATATTCTATTTATCTTGTATGTTGACTTTTTTAGCCCTTCCTCTCTTCTTACTATTTTCTCTAGAGATGATGATCAGAAGCTATAAGTCATTATGGTCTACATTCAAATCACATGGAGCTACTACCTATGCACAGTGTTAGTTTCTTACCATAGTATCGTTTGTCCTGGCTTTTTGAAACAAAACAAAACAAAACAAAACCAGAAAAACACATTTTCCTAGGACCTTAGATACAAATCGTATAGACTAGCGGTTCACAGCCTATATTTTGGGCCAGGGAGTTTTTAGAGAAGCAGGGAAAAGATCCGGATCCCCGCACATATATTTGCGCACAAACTATCACACAGAATCTTCATGTAAGTGCGGGAGGTTTACACCCACAAGGAAGTCCAGTTCACGGACTCCTAGCGTAGGATGACGTTTACCTTCCTCACCAGCATTGATCTGGAATCTGAGGCAGAAGCTTGTGGGCAGCACTTGAAAAACAAATCAGAAAGAGTAAGAAGGATGAGGGTGAACAGGGGATGGGGGTCAGGAGGGAAGAGCAAAAAAACAGTATCAGTGAAGAACTATTCCAAAGGTGATTTATTGGCATTTTATATCATAGTCCTACCATGGGTCTACACAGGGTGTCAGCGTTTCAGCCTGGTGCTTGATAAAGTCATCTTGAAATCTCCTAAGAACTCAGGAGATTTGAATGCATAAATTTTTATAACTTCTAAGGTATAAGCTTTTGGAGTTTAAAAGTTGAGCAGACTGGCCTTACTCAGTTTGGCTCAGTGGATAGAGAGCATCGACCTGCAGACTAAAGGGTCCCAGGTTCGATTCCCATCCAGGGCACATGCCCAGTTGCGGGCTCGATCCCCAGTGGGGGTGGGGTGCAGGAGACAGTCAATCAATGATTCTCTCTCTTCATTAATGTTTCTATCTCTCCTCTCCCTTCCTCTCTGAAATCAATAAAAAAAGTATGAACTAACCTGCCTGCAATGATAGGCACACACTGCCCTCTTCCTGGTTCTAAACTCTCCATCTCCCCTGCACTCCAGGTCTCATCTGTTTCCTGTAAGTGTTGACCAAAAAGACTTACTTTGACTCATTAGAGTCACATTTAGACGATGACAGTGCAAATATAACCCGGAGCCCCCTCTGCGGTGGTTGAACGTGGCGAAGTGATTTCTCCTGAAGCAGAACGGGGAGGTGTGTGTCCCCCTAAGCTGGTTCTCGGGACTCGTCCCCCCACTCTGAGCACCTGGTGCCCTGGGAGCACCCGGGGACACGCGTAGATCCATTGATGATTGAAATAAAGACAGGTGGACCCTCTTCCAGGTGAGGAGGGAGCTCATTGCCCTGCGTCTGAGCACCATACATGATTACTTAGGGCCGTGGCTGGCAAACTGCGGCTCGCGAGCCACATGCGGCTCTTCGGCCTCTTGAGTGTGGCTCTTCCACAAAATACCACAGCCTGGGCGAGTCTATTCTGAAGAAGTGGCGTTAGAAGAAGTTTAAGTTTAAAAAAATGTGGCTCTCCAAAGAAATGTCAATCGTTGTCCTGTGGATATTTGGCTCTGTGGACTCATGAGTTTGCCGGCCACGGACTTAGTGCATTTTCTGATAACCCCCTGACCAGGAAAGGGTGTCCGTCTAAATTGACAAAATTCAGCTTATTCGCCCAGAAACGCGGCGCCTGCCGGTAATCAGACATGACTGGACTTCCTGTGGACGGGGTGGTGCCTTCTATGGCCTCGCTGGATGGACGTGAGGAAACATCTTCTTCATTCCAACGGAAAACAACATCTTCTCGAAAGATCACTAACGTTTTTCGAAACGGCTTTTTAATAAAGGGCCTCTTTGAAAGAATCATGATGGGAAAGCTCTCATTGTCCTTACACCACTGTTTCTGAGTCACATCTCATGACTCACGGAAGTCACCCAAACAATTAAGAATTGATGCAATTAACCTTTGTATGTTGGTGTTGACCCAGCCTTTATAATAACTGCCTTTTAAACTCTGGAACACCCGAGCCCCAAACGTGGGCGTGTTTGTTTGTACACGCACACACACACACACACACACACACACACACACACACACATTTACTTTTGCACGGATACACCCACTGCAATAGCATGTCTAATTGAAAAGCATAAATTTGGACTTGCTAAATCTATTAACGATTTGTTTCAATTAGGGACCCAGCTGCTTCCTGAGATTTTGCAGTCTGGGTTTCAGAACTTGGGCCATACTGAGAATGAGTCTCCAGTGGGCTGCTTTCCTGCCTCTCACATCAGCATTTTTTTAAGGCACGTTGGAAAGGTAGCAGCAAAATGCTTCTCGGCTGTAAAATTACAGCTGCCTCTGTCCTTGGGTGAGGACGGGGCCGCTTTGTGAGCGGAGCCAGCGCCCTGGCCCTGACCTCCTCGCTTGGGCATGTTCTGTCTTGCAGGCTGCCTGATCTTTGGATCACCTTGCTTGTAGGCTTGCCAACTTGGCTCAAAGAGATGCAGCATCATGGCTAATTTCAAGGTCCCTACTTAGCCCAGGATCGGTAGGGGGAGCTGTTACTTAATTGAAACCAGCATCAAAAATATCTGTGTGTGTGTGTGTGTGTGTGTGTGTGTGTGTGTGTGTGTGTTTAAATAATTAGCTGTCCTGGCCGGCTTGGCTCAGTGGATAGAGTGTCAGCCTGCGGACTGAAGGGTCCCAGGTTCGATTCCAGCCAAGGGCACATGCCTGGGTTGCGGGCTCGGTCCCCAGTGGGGGGCGTGCAAGAGGCAGCCGATCAATGATTCTCTCTCATCATTAATGTTTCTGTCTCTCTCTCTCCCTCTCTCTTCCTCTCTGAAATCAATAAAGAAATATATTTAAAATAAATACTTAGCAAGCTGAGGATAGAGCTCTGTGCAAGTTAGTTAAGGGAAGTAGGGTCTGAGGCGCGGCCCTACCATTTTTCAGCTCCTTCCTGGCGTTCAGCTAATGACAGCAACACAACTTGCTATTTGGGTAGCGCCAAATGCAGCCTGCCGCATTCTGTTCATCCGTCAGCGTCTATTCACTCGCTCACTCATCTGCTCATTCATCCGTTCAGTCCTTATGGAGCATCTACTGTGTACAGCGCAAGGTGCTGGAATGTAAAGATCACTAAGGCACCGCATCTGCCTTTCAGGAGTTTATAGTCTAATGGATGAAACACAGAAGCAGAAAAAGCAATTACTGTGGAGTGTGGTGTGTCTATAAAGGGCATCAGGAATGCGAGGCAAGAATGAGTGTGATGGGGACGGAGAGGAAGGGGGTCAGGAGAGGTTTTGTGTCCATGGTGCAGGGATGCGCTCATTAAATGTTTGTTGCATAAGTATTGAAAAAAAGAAAATATGAATGATTGAATGAATGAAAAAAAGGAAGTGATTGGAAAGTGAGATGGAGAAGTACAGGCAGTCTAGGAAAACTGGTATAAAAAAGGACTTAACAGCCAGGCTGATGTTGCTCAGTGGTTGAGTATCGACCTATGAACCAGGAGGTCATGGTTCGATTCCCGGTCAGGGCACATGCCCGGGTTGTGGGCTCCATCCCTAGGAGGGAGTGGGCAGGAGGTAATCGATCAATGTTTCTCTCTCGACGATGTGTCTATCTCTCTCTCCTTCTCTCTTCCTCTCTCTTTAAAATCAATAAAAACTTTTTTTTAAAAAAAGGGCTTAATAAAAGGGTATGGCGATTGGAAGCCATGAGAAACTTGATGTGGTTAGTGCACCAGGGGAGGAGAGAGGTGCCCAGAGGTGAGGTTTGCAAGAGAAAGAAGGAAATTCTTCGCTCCATGCCCAAGAGCTTGGCCTTGATTATCAAGAAGCCACCGGGCCTGGGGAGTGATGGAGCCAGATCCGCCTTCTAGAAAGGTCACACGGGCCATGCTTTTACTAGTACATGATGGTGGATGAATGTAAGACTAGAGGCAGAACAGAAAAATACACTGGGAGTGTTCTCGATGCTATGAAACTTCACCGTGAGTCGGAACTAAAGATTGCGGCAGATTGGAACGATCTGGAGGACCTAGAAGCTCGCTGAATGTGGGGGATAGGCGATGTTTAAGGGAAAAAAATAATCTACACGGTGCTCCTTCATAACTACAGACACACGTCTCTGTGGGGAAGCATGTTCCCAAACATGGCTGCCTACAGACCAGTTCTAATCGTTGCTTGCTGGTTATTTGAGAAAGTCACCTGAAGAAGTCATACAGCAATGAAAAAACAACAACAAAAAACCATACACAAGAATGGAGTAAATGTGTGTGCTAGCTAGTGAGACTATTTGCATAAATCCAACTAAAGAGGGAACGTTTAGAGACACCATGTTTGAGTCCAAAGAGTCATTCATTTATTCCTATGTGTTGATTTATCACTTACTTTATCAAGAAATTAGTTCGGCATTGACGGAATAGGACCGTGGTCAGCAAACTGCGGCTCGCGAGCCACATGCGGCTCTTTGGCACCTTGAGTGTGGCTCTTCCCGAAAATACCACAGCCTGGGCGAGTCTATTTTGAAGAAGTGGCATTAGAAGAAGTTTAAGTTTAAAAAATTAGGCCCTCAAAAGAAATTTCAATCGTTGTACTGTTGATATTTGGCTCTGTGGACTAATGAGTTTGCCGACCACTGGAATAGGACATACATGTAGAAGTTGATAAATGACAGCCTGTGGGGCATCTTCAGGGCCCACCCTTCACCACCTGTTTGTGAAGCGAAATGTATTGAATAAAGTTTTATTGGAACACAACTGAGCTCACCCGCACGTGGTCTGTGGCAGCTTGTGTGCTAACAGTGGCAGAGTTGAGTAGTCACGACAGAAACGGTTATCACACATGAAACCCGACCCTCTATAGTAAGAGGTTAGCGCTCCCTGACATAGAATACAAGCGTGTCTGTACCTTGGAGAGAGTAGAAACCAGGACGTCAAAGGGAAAAATGCATCACGTATCTGGAGAACAGGTGTGTTATTGCCCCATTGTTTCTGGGCTCATGGACGAAAGGGGAAAAATGCTCAGAGCTTCTTGGTACAAGACTGATTCATTCCCTCAGGCCATTGGCCGATGTTCACACAGGAGGCGGTTCCTGTGTGGGAGGCCAAGACTGACAGGTAGGCACGTGGGGGGGACCTCGCCCCGGAGAGGTCACTGGAACCCAAGGGCATCAGCAAGATCTGGGCACCCCCAAGCAGCAGCCACAGGAGGGCAGCAAAGTCACATGACATTAAAAATATTTACGTGGGAGCAATCGTCCTCAAAAGTGTGTAGATTAAAAAAACAAAACAAACATTTGGCATTTACCGTGATGGCCGATGGAAATTACCGATGGACATTTCTTCAGCCTGAATCTAAATGCCCAATAATCTCTTGTGGATCCGAATGAAGAAATATTCATAAATAAAATCTGCTGCTCTGGGCGGGGCCAAAAAATTAAAAACAGGAAAACACTTTGATTAGGACGCTATGTGTCAGTGTCAGATACTGAGAATGTGTACGTCATAGAGCAACACTGATACGTGTCCATGAAGTAACTAATGTTTGCCTGTGGACTGACTCCCAGGAAGCAAAAGGCAGACGTATTGTAGCTCATGGCCCTTCCATGGACACACACACTGAGTGGCCAGATTATCATGATCTCTGAATGCATAATAATCTGGCCACTCAGTATATATATGTATATTGGAGGCCCGGTGCATGAATTCTTGCATGAGTGGGGTCCGGCCAGCCTGGCCAGGGGGAGGGGACATGGGCGGTTGGCTGGCCTGCCTGCTGGTCGAGGAGACAATTTGCATATTAGCCTTTTATTATATAGGATATACACTGGGTGGCCAGATTATTATGCGTTCAGAGATCATCATAATCTGGCCACTCCATGTATAGTGTCTTTTTATATATTTTTAATCATGATCCCTGGGAAATAGCATTTCTCTATCTTTTTATCTCCCCCACCCTCATTTATTTATGCTGTGATATATTTGTGCCAAACTTTGCACCAGAGAAGGGGGTGGGGGTGTAACATAAGAGTAAAAAGAGAGCGATGGAGTTATTTTATACCTTTAAAACGTTATCCACATCCAGAATAATAACCCTCTCTGGGGACGGGGAGGAAAAAGGATGATTTTAAAGTTCAGTTTTGTTTTCCTCTTACTTCCTTGCTTCCCTTTGGCCATCAATTAAAGCCACTTCTTCTCAGTCCCAAAGTGTGGACAGATGTCTTCAGAATCTTGGGTTTAACGAACGAAAGTTCTTCATTTTAGGGTAGACAAATGTATCCGTTTTCTCTGTTACGGTTTGTGACTCCTGTGTAAGACATTTTTAAAAAAAAACCCACAAAACTGGTTGTTAATATGTATTATGAAATGCTTCGCTGAAGTTCTAACTCATTAGCATACTGACACCTGCATTACAGCTTTATCAAGTCATTCCCTGGCACGGCCTGGCCGCGGCTGACCCTTCCCTAATTACCTCTCGTCACTGGTAGGCGTTTCTGGTTTGCGTCTGCAATAAATGTTTGCTGAAACAACTATTTTTTTCTTTTTTATATCCCTGATATTTTGAGGAAAACGCTAATAAGTGTTTGCTGCTTCTTGATCGGGGTCAATTTTAGCCAGATCTCGCCAAAGGAAGAGAAATGATTACAAGCTAATTAAAACAGCCAACAATGGGAGCATTGCTTTCTTTGGTTATTTCCATAGTTAAAGCATAGACTTTGGGAACTGGAAGGAATTTTAGTAAAAAATAATTAATTTAGTGAAATCATGGATCTGTGTGTGAGTGTGTGTGTGTGTGTGTGTGTGAGAGAGAGAGAGAGAGAGAGAGAGAGAGAGAGAATCTCAGTGTTTGAGATAGCGATAAAAAGCTGTGTACA